>NW_026526765.1:131820787-133062839 GCF_024362965.1 Panthera pardus
CCCAAATTTATTTCAGGAAGAAGCAAGGCCTATGCCTGAAAAGTGATTCATAAAATTTGTATGATTCTGGTCAATATATGATTCTCATCAATAAAACCCTCTCTGTATTTCCCATCATTAGGACAACCTCCCAGGGGGATCTAAATCCCCCCCTAAACTATCTGCACGATCCTATTTCGTCGCAGTGAAGGGCAGTCAGAAGCCCTGAGCTTAATTCGGGGTTCGTACTAGCTGTGCACATTCTTGAAACAATACTTAACAGCTGTTAAGTTTCCATTCTGTCATTTTGTAAAAGGGTTTATTATTATACTGTCTGACATACAATAGGGACTCAGGATATAGTATATACTATATATATTACCATATATTTGTAAGTGATTTATACTTACTCATTTCTCTAGCTTCTTCTCTCATTTGTTTGGAAAATAAAGCATACGCTTAGTTTGCTCCCCAAACACTTTCTATTTTCTCCACATGGTACCTGTGTATGGAGCATCCACTGCCTGGATCCTTGACAGCCAGCTCCAAGTCCCTTCCTCCCAAAAGAGTTTCTCCACCCAACCCACAATGATTGTGCTCTCCTCTGCCCTCTGGCATTTGGCTTGTGGCACTCAGCAGTTGTTAGATATTCCCTAGCAAGGTGAAGGGCTCACAGCCCCCCTACAAAAGTTGACCTTCTTTTCCTGATTAGGATATAAGCTCTTTAGGGCTGCCTGGGTGGCTCAGTCGGTTAAGCATCAGACTTAGGCTCAGGTCATGATCTTGCGGCTCATGAGTTTGAGTCCCACAGTGGGCTCTGTGCTGACAGCCTGGTTCAGATTCTGTCTCCCTCTTTCTCTACCTTGCCCCTGCTCACACTGTCTCTCTCTCTCTCTCAAAAATAAATAAACATTAAAAAATTTTTTTTTTTAAGTTTAAAGAATTAAAAAAAAGGATATAAGCTCTTTAAAGGCAGAGGTCAACGTCTTATTCTCCTTTGCATCCATAACACTTTGCACACAACAGCCTGTCATTAAACATTTCTCAATTTGGAATTTGTGTCTGTGTTTTACAGAAATAGCATCAATTCTTCCTAATTTACTTAAGCCTAAATGCCCCTGGCAATGATTCAAAGTTTGGGAAGTTCCATCCTCATGTAATCTAGTTTTCTCATCTGTACAATGGATTTAGTTCTAAATGATTTTATGCTTCTATTTCTAAAAAAAAAAAAAAAATCACGATGACATTTACATTGCAATATTGCCTCTAACAATGTTCTTGTCCGCAAATCTATCAGATATGATGCAGATCTACCATTTTGCTTCGGAGTCCCCTAGTGGATTGTTCCTAATGTATTTATCTTCCAAATTTATTTAGTTTCCTGCTTCACCTTTTACATGAGGATACCTGGGTTATAATTAAATTTAAACCCACGTATGCACCTTTCCCTTCAACTATGGAACCTAGAAGACACTACTGAAAAGAGAAGTATCTGCAATTTCATGGGAGATCATGTTCTTTTAATGTTTCTTTAAATTTACTTTTGAGAGAGTGTGAGCAAGGGAGGGGCAGCGAGAGGGGGACAGAGGATCCGAAGCAGGCTCTGCGCTGAGAGCAGCGAGCCTGATGCAGGGCTTGAACTCACAAACGAAACCATGAGATCATGACATGACCTGAGCTGAAGTCAAATGTTCAACTGACTGAGCCACCTAGGCACCCCTGGAATCTCATGTTTTTTAAATAAAATACATTTGAGATATCCTTAGTATAATGGTAAAAGTTACTTTTTCCATTCCTTGTGAAAACTGCTCAAAAATAAGAATTAAAGTGTAAAACATATTCTAATAAGAGAAAAAGCGCTTTATATTTTGGAATTAACCTATTTTGGAGTTATCCCATTTCCTTATCTTTAAGATTCCCTCTTGTATTTATTTACCCAAGGGATACAGGAGTACTGATGCATAGGGGCACTTGTACCCCAATGTTTATAACAGCACTCTCAACAATAGCCAAATTATGGAAAGAGCCTAAATGTCCAACAACTGATGAATGGATAACGAAATTGTGGTTTATATACACAATGGAGTACTACGTGGCAATAAGAAAGAATGAAATATGGCCCTTTGTAGCAATATGGATGGAACTGGAGAGTGTAATGCTAAGTGAAATAGGCCATACAGAGAAAGACAGATACCATATGTTTTCACCATATGTGGATCCTGAGAAACTTAACAGAAACCCATGGGGGAGGGGAAGGAAAAAAAAAAGAGGTTAGAGTGGGAGACAGCCAAAGCATAAGAGACTCTAAAAAACTGAGAACAAACTGAGGGTTGATGGGGGGTGGGAGGGAGGGGAGGGTGGGTGATGGGTATTGAGGAGGGCACCTTTTGGGATGAGCACTGGGTGTTGTATGGAAACCAATTTGACAATAAATTTCATATATTGAAGAAAAAAAAGATTCCCTCTTGCAAAGCTATTTACTAGTGCAATGATATATTTTATATTTGGCATATAGGGTTCTGTCAGACTATTTGATTCTATTCAATAAATGTAAATGGAAATTAGAAAGTTTCTTACTAGGGTGGGGAAAAAGAAAAGGCAGGAAAATTAAAACCAGTAAGTCACAGAAAGTTTTCCTATGATGAACCTTAACACTTGCTTGTGTCCATTTCTTACTATTCAATGTTTTGGCTAAACTCACTGACATTGCTTCTTGGTGATTTGCGATATATTGACTCCTTTTCTAAGGGAAGGAAGATAACAATCTCTAACAAAAAAGATATCCAGTCTCCAGGTGCAAAAAACTCTCACTCAGAAATGTAGTGACCCTTTGAAACTATTCATTTTACAAAGTCATTAACAAGGCATTTTCCCTCAAGATAGCCGAGGTCAGCAAATGAACAATAAATGGTGTGTATATTGTACATTCTGATCCTTTGCAGACGAAGTCAGGAAGTGACAAACATGTCCTAGTCCTCATATCCAACTCATTGAAGATTCCTGATAAACCAGGAAAAGCCAATGCTCTTCCCTCCAAATGGAAAAGTTATATGGTATATGAAACAAATGAAGTTTTGAAATATTTTAGCAAATAATTTAACACAAGATAAGGTGGCATTTTAATATCTATTAAAAGAGATAGAGGGGTGCCTGGGTGGTTCAGTTGGTTGAGTGTCTGGCTTTGGCTCAGGTCACGATCTCACCACTGGTGAGTTCGAGCCCCACATCAGGCTCACTGCTTGTCAGCCCATCAGCAGAGCCCACTTCGGATCCTCATCCCCCTCCTCTGCCCCTCAGCCACTTGTGCTCTCATAAAAATAAACAAATATTTTAAAAAATAAGATAAAAGAGACACAGAAAAAGATAAATCTTAGGAATGGCAATAACAAAAATGGTCCAGATTCTTTTGGCAAAGGCCAAAAACTCTGCTGTTCCATTTGTCCCGCACTGAACAGAGGGGAGTCAAGGACTTGATTGCAGGTAACAGTAATTCCCTAGGTCACTTTTCCTGCTGATTACTCCACTGCCACCTAAAAAAATCTTAATTAGTTCATCTACTCATGAAGTCCTCCTGAAAAACATACAGTCAAGTAGAGGGAATGGGCATAACACTATTGGAAGTATATTAATGTGCTTTTATCTTTTGCATGGTCTTTTACATATCATTTTTTTGTCCTTTTACTTAGAAGCATAGTTTTCCCTGGGGTTTGGGGAAGAATAAGAATATTTGAGCAGAAATGGAAAGGAAAGAAAAAGTTGATACTCAGCTTTTGTCACCGAATCTACAGAAAAGCAAGCCTTGACATTTCAGCATTGTAAAGAAAGAAAGGATTTTCTAAATTCTTTTAAGCTCTCATTAATATAGCATGAGCTGGATCTGAAGGGCTTAATAACTGAATTTTGCCATAAGCCTGAAATACAGGGAACTCAGGATCAGGGCTACATCAGAGGTGGGAAGGCAGGGGGAACAGGGAAACCAGAAGAACTGAGCATTAGCCTCAATGACACTAATTCCCAAAGAGATTAAGACAAAAAAGTTTAAATACAGTTAATTGGCAACTTTGTTCCTCCTCCCTCTTTAAACTGCTCCCCCATACTTATTCATTTCAGTGGAGGGTCATGAAGAATATTATATAGTTATAGACTGCTATAAAGCTACAAATTATTTGCACACCTGAGTTCCAGGACATGTAAATTCACTGTGTCCCTTGTACAGGAGCCAATGAGCGGGGAGATCAATCTCTGTTTGGCTCGCCAGGAACTCACAACTATGTCCTGAGCCTCAACAGATCTCTGAGTGTTGGGATAGAACAGATGTGCCTGTCTGTATTCCAGAGGATTCAATGCAGACTCAAACTCATTTAATCCTTCTATCTTTGAAAGCTTTTAGGACCTTTGACACTGGGGGTCAGTCCCACTCAAGCCCAACCTTAATTTTTATATGAAAACACGTGGACGTTCAGTTCTATGATGGGAACCACTCCAAACCACCTTGCTGCTAGCTCACTCCAAAATGATACTCCAGTTCCACTTCATCTCTGCCTGTTACTAAGGTTTCTACACCACTTTCAGCTGCTCAGCATCACTGTCTTACTTCCTACTTCAGAGTTTCTCGCCTACTTTGTTGCCTCATACTCACTGGGGAAGTCACAGGAGACCGAGACAAATGGACTGCCCAATAACTAGGACCCAGCTCAGGAATTGGGCAATGGAAGGTCAGGGATCGGGCAGTCACCCTGGGAGCTCTGGGAGAGGAAGTGAAGACGTAGCCTGGGAAACCAGGAGGACCACACCATCCCTGGCGTCGCGTGAGGGACTGGATCCCGGCCAGTCCTGCTTTGTTTTATATCTCCCTTGGCAAGTTCTACAATACCATTTCAGAGAATTCAAGAACAAATAGCTAACTTCAACCCATAGTCAGGTTTTTGAAGAAGTGACCAACAGATTACCAAGTAATTTTAATTACACCTCCTTTGTCTCACTTAGTGGTTGTTTTCATCCTGTGGAGAATACAGTTAAAGTTGAGGTAAGTCCTAGCCTTGCTGCTTTTATTTTTAAGCTTATTCATTATTTTGAGAGAGAGAGACAGACAGACAGATATACAGAGAGACAGAGAGAACAGGCATGTACATGAGCAGGGGAGGGGCAGAGAAAGAGAGAGAGAATCCCAAGCAGGCCCCACATTGTCAGCACAGAGCCTGACTCGGAGCTTGATCCCAACTGTGAAATCATGACTTGAACCAAAATCAAATGTCAGACACTTAACCAACTGAGCCACCCATGTGCCCCCTATCCTTTCTGCTTTAATACTCTTTCCATCCAGGCAATTATCTTTCTTTCCTAGATCTTGCTTGTTTAAAACCTTACATCTTGGTATATATTCCTTTGCGCTGTTGTTAGGAAAGTGTGGATTTGTTAGTATTTGGAGTGTTTAAAAAATATTTTTATGTTTATTTTATTTTTGAGAGAGAGAGACAGACAGACAGAGGACGAGCAGGGGGAGGGGCAGGGAGAGAGGGAGACACAGGATCCAAAGCACCCTCCAGGCTCTGAGCTGTCAGCACAGAACCCGACAAGGGGCTCAAACTCACCAACCGTGAGATTATGACCTGAGCCAAAGTTGGTGCTCAACCCACTGAGCCATCCAGGCGCCCCAGTGTTTTGAGTGTTAAAGACCAGTGATTTAATGGCCAAATGGAGCATTAGCAAGTGGTGGGAGAGGGTTACCTTGTTTGGCATGGTTGCTCATTACATTTGCGAATCTGTGGCTCAGGCTTGGTTAGGTATTTGCATTTCTTGTTGTCCACAATGCTGATGTTTTTGTTCATGATTTTTGTGCAAGACACTGTTGTCTTCCTTTCTCCTGAAAAGAGCAAACAAACATAAAGAAATGAGAGGCCTTTATGTAAATGGGCTTAGGAGGTGTGCATAGGCTGGTTGTAATTTTCAGATTTGTAAAGGAATTTTAAGTTATATCAATGAAGATATAATTTAAAATTTACATGCAAATACATCTCTAGGCTTAAAGAAGATAAATGGTAAGGTTTTCCTCACTAGAAATTAAATGGCAAGTTTTACATTCCCAAGGGATTGTGGCAGCATAAGTTGATAAAACATTAATTAAGGATTTGTTGGTAAGGACTATGCTATCTTTTAGCATTAAGTGGTGGAAAGCTGTAATTTGCAAAAATCCTGTATATTTTCATGGAAGCACATAAACACACGTGTGTATTTTATCATTTGGCTCTGTACCACCTGTGCTCTGCAGTAAATTATGGAAAGCAGGCTTTTCTGTATATTTTTAGTATAACTCACACCTTTATTCTTATTGTCTCTGATAAAAGTGTTTTAGCGCAATGAGGAATTCTAGAAATATTCGTTCCCTATTCAGTGTGATGTTCTCTAAGAAAAGCTATGGTACTCCTGCTATTTTTCACCAGATTTCAGAAAAATGGCTTCTCTACTTTCTCTGTTATGATAAAGTCTGATTAGAGTAGGTTAAAATGACCACTAGTATGGTATTTCTTGTTCTTTGAGACCGATAAGAACACTTACTTGACAACATTTTCGTTATTTCATCTGGTACCTGAAGAGCCTAGTAAATATATGCTAATTCTGTTTCTCTATAAAAGTCTAAATATCTACGTAAGATTTAATAACCTAATTTAACTTATTGTTTGACATTATAAAGTAATTACATCTACTAACAATTTTAAGGCCAGATGGGTCATAAAGGATTAAGAAAATAATCTCAAGTCTTCTGGGTCTCTACTGAAAGGCCATTAGTTAGGGTCCCGTGACTGTCATGCAATGGGTAATTAGGAAACTCAGAGCATTCATGACAGTCATGCCAAATACGACAGGCTGGGCTGGTGGCACAGAGGTCACTCTGTGATTTAACTGACAGACAGGGAAGGCTGGCATCAAGAAAGAAGAAAAGAAGGAATGTAGACAGAGAGCTACTTTGAGTAATGTTTAGTATCTTTTGCTTTGACCTGAATGGGGGATGGGGAGAAGCAACAAGGTGGCCCAGTAGAAGGCAAAGAACAGTTGTTGGGCTTGAGGATCTTCCCTTCACCTGCCTCTCAACAACACTGAGCATAGTCCCATGACAATTTGTAGTATACAAAAAGGATTCTCTCTCCACCCCCGTATGTGTGTGTATGTGTGTATTAACTAACAATTATATCTGTGATTATTGCATATCATGTTATTGAAATCATTTAGGTCTTCAGTTTTATTTTCTAGTACAAGTAGCACAATGTTGACCAAACTATTCCCGGTCTGGAGAATTCCGGTGCAATACAGCTTATTCTATGGGAGCTCCATATAGACAACATAGTGCCAGGCATGTAAAAGGCCCTTTCCCAGCTTGGCAAATAGAACGTGAGCTCAACTGCAGAGTCCAGGCTAAGGACTTTATGGTCAGCTGCCTACTTGAATGAACATCTCTGCCTCAGAAGTCCTGGCCCTGACCTGTGTACCTCACATGTTCAGGCAAGCTGATGCCAACTGGTAGAATAAAAGACAACATTTTACGCTGGAGGTAAATGCTTAGGGGCTGTCCAGGCTATTCCCAGGTAGGCCAAGAAGGGTGGAGTGCGGCATTACATGTAATCACAGAAGTGTTCAGTACCACCAACTTCAATTTTCAAATAAATTGCTAGAAAAGCAGAAATGGCTTATGTTCGTTTTTTTGCAGAAAAAAAAAACTTGCCTCAGAAGGTAGGAGTTACCTAAGTGTAAATAATCGGGACACAGAGTTTTGGGTAACTTCTTCCTAGTTTCCCATGTTCCAGGTGCACCTTTATGACCTGATGCACAATTAAATAGATATTATGCAAGTTCTGTATAATGCGAACATATGTAAGTAACACTTTCTACATTATGATGATGCCCACTTAAAAGCAGGATTAAAATACACGTTCCTTTCATCAAATATAAATGTTAGTTTTAAAATCGAATTTAAGGCCTTCAAATTCCTAAGATGCTATTTTGCAGAATAGATGTGGTTGCCTAAACTAATTTAAAGAGTGGCTTTCTGCCAAATACAACACACACACACAAATGACTAACAGACGGTATCCAGAAAGCTTTTGTGAACATGTATGTAGTCATGCAGTAAATAACTCAGGGCTAATTACACTGCATTTCTTTCCTTTCCTCAGGAAATGCATAACTTTAGTTATACTACCCCAGAGCTCACATATGAAGCTATTGAAAAAAAATGTTTCGAGGACAAGTGTTGATATGTCAAAAGAGACATAGGTTTCTATCTCATTTCAGGGAGCACCTTGGTGTTCAAGGAAAATGGAAAGGCATGTGATGATGAATTGGGACTTTTCCATCTACACTGGAGCAAGGAAGCTCACATCATACGTTTTTTGGCAGAGAGGATAGACTTGGCCCTACTTTTAAAAAATTTCATTGAACAAAAACAATAGAATCAGGGGGAAGAAATCTATTGCTCAGCTACAGGCACACTATGCCTATGAAAATACAACTAGATCTTCAAGCCATATGGAAATGTTATTGTTTGACTTTTTTCTTTTATATATTTTTATGTTCCAGCCAACACAGGAAATTTCCATTCTAGCATCTAATAGCAGTATTTACAATGCATCCCGTACTGTGGAACCTAGGGACGGACCCAAAGTGATGAAGTAACTGGCTTTCCGCCTGAGCCATGAGTAGCTGGAAGCTGTTGACAGTGTATTACTTGCTTTACGGCAATTAACTTCACCTCTAGGTCATTCCCTTTAAATCGGTTTTGGGGAAATCAGTTTTGATGCTTTGAATACAATTATGAATACAAGAAGATGACCATTAAGCAATTGGTCTCATTGCCAAATTCGGGCAAAACCTGAAAATGAAGGGTGATTTTTATTTACTGACTCTGTTCTCTGAAGACACTTAACAAAGACTAGATACATGTGCCTTCTTTTCCAGTCTCAGATACAAGCTGATCTTCTTTCTATGGTCTATATTTAACCCCATGAAATGGATATTTTTAATAAAACTATATTCTATCCACATAGATCACATTTCTAGAACTGGCACCATAAATGTGGAAACACGTTCTTGGGAATGTGTTCAGTGCTTCAGTATATGTAGGTGAAATTCTCTCTATCTTATTAGATGTTCCAAACTTTTTTTTTTAACATTTATTTATTTTTGAGACAGAGAGAGATGGAGAATGAATGCGGGAGGATCAGAGAGAGAGGGAGACACAGATTCCGAAACAGCCTCCAGGCTCTGAGCTGTCAGCACAGAGCCTGACACGGGCCTCGAACTCATGAGCAGTGAGATCATGACCTAAGCCGAAGTCAGACACTTAGCCGACCAAGCTACCCAGGCGCCCCTGTTCCAAACTTTTAAATAAAACTGTGGACCTCTACAAGACAGAGATTATATATAGTCATTGGTCTTTATAATTTTCTCTCAAATTATCTATTTATTTTCTATTGAACTCACAATGGCCAGCAAGCAAGTAACCCAAAAGTAAATATATTTTCATAAGGATGAAGGGCTCTTCTCTGAGCACTCCTTAGAAATATGTAAAATGCAGGGGTTTCTTTAGGCATACAATTGCTAACTTGGTCAACTTCCAAAATTGTGCATTCCATTTGATTCTTAGTCATTTTTTGACATTTCTGTAAAAATTTTCCCTCAGGGCTTGGGCTTAATATTAAAATGACTATTTCATCTTTTTTTTAATGAAAATATTTTTATTTTGTATTGTTTTCAACACCCAATATATAATCCAAAGTGAACTTATCATTTCCATGCACATAAGTAGTTTAATGGGATCCCATAACTTCCAAGATAAATTTAACTTGAGTCCTAGCATAACACTCAAGGACTTTCATGCACTAGCTTCTTTCTATAAAAAGTAGAAAATGGTCAAATTACTTCCCACTCCTTGATCCTCTTATTTTACACCCCAGAAATAAACATTCTCACAAACCTGAGTGCCTTTGCACCTAGGCATAGCCCTGGAAAGCTTTTTACATCTTCCCATATCACTTTGTGTAGTGATTTTACTATTATCTGGCCCCTACTAGATGAACAGTGAATTCTCTAAAAGAAGAAAGCACTCATCATTGGACCACTTAGCAATACTGACTCCACATTCAGTATTGGTAAAGGAATCAATGAGTGCTATATCAGCATGTAAGTCAAGACCAAAGTACTTTCTGTGCTAAGAGGTTCATCTCAAGACTTCCTAAAATGGTGAAAAGTCATTGGCAAACCACATGACAAACTGTGGGGCACAGTTACCTATGGCAATTTCAGTCAATGAATTATAACGTAGGTATCAAAATTCAAGTTGATAAAAAGTTTACATTAATATAAAATGTTCTTATTAAAGAAACTGGAATACAAAACTGTGTTAAATAATATTCAAGTAAAATAATGCAGAGAACAAAAAATATATTTTGGTGCATTTTCGTCAACTAATAACATTTACTGTGGTGCATGCAATGTGCCTTTAAGATGGAAAAATGGAAACAAACTGTACCAGTGCAAAGGTATGGGTATTCTATTCGGAGACGTCTCATCAACTTGGACCCGGAGGCTTGGATCCTCCTCAGAATCTGTTCACGCACAAGGAAAGCTGTGTCTGAAGGATCTCATGATACAAGGCCAACAATGAGAGTTGTCAGCTGGTAGGGCTTGGACTATGTGAAGAATGTGGTATTTGACCTACTTTGTTCCCTTCAAATTGTATCTCTTTAGACTTCCTAAAAGCATGTTTAACTATTTATTTATTTCAAAAGGGATAATGGAATTCTGGAGTCCTTATTCTAGGTTTTATATCATTAATTCATCCACTAGCTCAAAATAAACTCTAGAGTAATGCAGTTATTGTATCCAGTATTTGGAATGCTAATTCCACATACCCCCTCAGATATTAAGAAATGATACACCTCTAATGCCTCTGAACTCCAAGAGCACTTAAAACAGGCCTTTTATGTCAAAAAGAACTTGATCCAGTAAACCTTACATCTGAGGTGCCAAAATAAATTTAAAACAGTCCTTCAAAGAGTTTTTAGATGTTTTAGAACACCAATGCAAAGTAAACATTTATTTCCCAAATACATTTTAAGCTGTTTGAAAATAAAAGGACCCCATTTTAGTGGCCAACGCAAAAATACAAAATGATACACCCTTTCAAATTTTTCTAGAACTATCATTAGAATAGGAAAAGACAAGGGGCGCCTGGGTGGCTCAGTCGGTTGGGCGTACGACTTTGGCCCAGGTCATGATCTCAGTTAGTGGGTTTGAGCCCCGTATCAGGCTCTGTGCTGACAGCTCAGAGCCTGGAGCCTGCTTCAGATCCTGTCTCTCTCTCTCTCTCTCTCTCTCTCTCTCTCTCTCTCTGCCCCTCCCCCACTCACACTAGGTCTCCATCTCTCAAAAAATGAATAAACATTAAAAAAAATAAAAAAGAATTTGAAAAGATGATGTCAAAAAGCATACATGTTACTGTGTTAGAAAATTTTTCTTGAGATCATCAACATCCATTTGCCATTTAAAAATATTCCTTCTAAAGGCTTTTTATATCTTGTAATAACTAGTATTAATAAAACTATATTGCACGGTGAATTAACTTTAATTTGGGTTTTCAGTCTAAAACAGTTTTGAGATGCTGACATAAAAGATCATTACAATAAAAATTTAGCTACCTGATAGTAGGGACCTTTCAAAAATTTCTTTTTCCCCCGTATTGCTGGCAATCTAATGCCTTACAACAGAATCCAAAAAATAACATGTCAAACATTGAAATTTTATACAGCTCTGTGATATTTTATTTGCTCTTGCTTAATATAGTCCTGTGAAGTAAAATAGTGCTATTATTCATCTTTGCTGTTGAAGATAAATTTTGCATGAATCTGTTTCCAATGTTCTGTGCTTTGAACTGACTCTCCTTTAATTCATGAATATGCTGAAAGATTACAGAGCTCCTTCTGGCTATAAAATGGACAATACGAAGTTCGAAAAGATACGATTCCTGAAATCCTGTCCATCCACTTTATTTATGAACTGCAAAGGAAAATAATACCAAAAGCCCAGAAATATCTTGGCATTGAAAGTAATATTTACCCTATTAACATAGAGATAATTGAAAACTGTTGAATGAACACAGTGGAACAGATTTGAGAGAGAAGGTCTGTGCGAGCGCAAATCATATAAAGACTGGGTATAATTAGGACTTATTTTACAAAATAAAAACAAAAACATATCTAATTTCTCATTGAACAGATTCAGTAAAACATCTCTTTGAATCAAAACAAAACTTACATGATCTCTAAGGGACCTGACCTATTTTGTGAAAAGAAATGACATTAAGCCTTTTGAGCTACTCTTGAAGAAAATATGATGTGAGGAGGAGAGAAGATTTGAGTTTAGGAGTCCTGGATTCTAACTTGAACTCTATTCCCACAGGGCATGTGGCCTTGGGAAGTCCCTTAATCTCTACACATTTAAATTTTCTCATATTGATAATTAAGAAGTTATGTTTAAGAATATCTAGACGTAGCAAATCTCTATTCCTTAAGGTTTGGCAATTGGCAAAACACAATCTAGATTGTAATGAATGTGATTTTGGGGAAAAAAAAAATTTAACCACCCCTCCCCCGTAAACTTGTTTATTCAAAATGAGGATTGACAAATTCTGTATGTTTACTTCTAATGTAGCTCCTATTTGACTGCAATTGCAGAAGAAAGAAAGAAAATGAGGAAAACGAAATTTACTGGGTAAACATTTTTCTGTTTAGAGTTTCAAATACAAACAGATTTTAATGAATGCCTTTCAGGGATCTAACAAGAACTATCAACCCTGTCATCACTCTACTGCCCTGCAGCTCACCATTGGATGGGGGCGGGTCTTCCTTATCTGAGTTGTATTAAAGAGAAAATTCTAACTGTACAGATTTTCATTGCAAATGTATTTGTTTCTAATTTTGCTTCTGGTTTTTATTTGGGTAGCGGATATAAAGCAGAACCCCCTAATTGTAATGGGCCCTGGCATCACTAAAGAATGGGTGGAACAGAGGAACAGGACTTTGCGTGTTTATGGGAGCACTAGCAAGAGAAGACAGGGGGGCAGAGGATCCCAAGTCACTTGGCGATAATGGGGTCCCTGGAGAAACATGGCCAATGAAAACTTCACTGTGGCAAGGATGACTGGTAGCATTTTTTATAATTGCTAGAGCAATTTGACATCCTTTTCCTGTAATTACTCTATATCCTCAGGAGCAAAGTATGTCCTGTGTCTTCTCCTTCTCTTGTCCCCCATGTTGCCTTTGCTCTGGCTACCTGAGAGGGCCAGGTGTACTAGCAGTTGTTTGGGAACCCAAAGGCTCCGAGCGCTCTGGCAGGAATCCTCTTCCCCATCCTCTGTACCTCTACATGTTCTTGCCACCTTTTTCCCCTCTCTCCTGAGGGTACTGTTTGTTGTACTTCCAGCTGGGTGGCCATTTTCTTACTTAGGTCCCACACCTTTGGACGGAGAGGTGGCATGGCTGTCCAAGCTCTTCACTGCTATGACCAGACCATCTTCCCTTTCTTCTTTTTAAACCTACACCTTTGGATCAGACTCTGTGACACATTTTCCTTGCTGCTGCATCAACTCCTAGGTCACTCCCTCTCTCTAAGATTTTGTCTTCTAGGTGATTGTGATATTTGCTAACACTGCCCCTGGCACTATTTTTGTGTTTACAGTATTCATTTGAATGGATCCCTACCCAGAGATCTTGCCTTTCACATTACTCAAGCCACCAATTTTCCTCATTTTGTTATTACCAAAACTATAACCCCTCTATAACCTAACCTCTATTTTCTGTCACCATCTCCTGTACTTCCAGTCCTTCTTGAGTACCCCAAGTCTAAAAGTTCTTTAGCCCCACTGAGCTGTGTCGTCTGTCAGTCCTACCACCTTTCTACTGTCTTTCAATCCCCTCATACCTTTACCTTCCTCCTTATACAACTAAATTCCACGGTCAACCATTTTCAACTCCTTGCATTCAACCTTGGGACCATGTTCTCTCATTTTATTATACTCACCTGGCAATTTCCAAACTTACAAGTGTATCTAAATGCTGTACACAGCTGGAGGGCAACATATTATTATGATGACTGGAGTCAAACTAAATTCATGACCGTTAACTTCAAGTGAACCATGAAAGCTATTGAAAAATCAAAATACACGGACCCAATTCATTCATTCTCTCATTGTCTTAAGTGACCATTTCACATCACTCTTCAAAATTCTAATATCTTCTGTTCCACCTTCATGCTCAGCAAGATGCTCTTTAAGGATAAGTTCGTGACACCTGTTGCTGCTCAGATACTGTCCTTTCTCCTGTTATGAGGGATGTGCTGTCCATATTTCTATGTAGAGTCAACTACTCCCTCTATCCAATCTTGCGTACTCAAGGATATCACAACAGCAATTTTTTTTGCTCTCTCCTTTGCATCACTAGTTTTTTGTCCTATTCTAGAAAATGCACATTGGCAAACAATCATATATAGGCTCCCTTATTAAAAACAACAACAAACTCTTTGACTCACAGTCCCCTCCAGCTATTGCCACATTTCTGTTTTCTTCTTTCAGCAAGATTTCCTGAGTTACTTTGAGTCTTTTCTCCAGTTCACACCATGATTATTTTCTTTTGAATCCACTCTATTTAATCTTTTGACTCAACTACTTCATTAAAATTATTTTTGTCAGGATCATCATTGGACTCTACATTTCAAATATAATAAATATATTTAAATAAAATAAATATATTTGAAAATATAATAATAAATATATTTAAATAAAGTAAATACATCTAAAAATATAATAAATATATTTGAATATAATAGTCAACTTTCAGTCTACAGTATTTTTGACCTGTTAGTTTTTGATAGAGTTGATCATTCTATCCCTCTTGTAACACTTTCTCACTTACTTTACATGAAAGCACTCTCTTCTGCCTGCTTCTTCTCCTATGATGGTGGTTACTCATTTTAACCTGCTTTGCTGCTTCCTTCTCTCTCTGAAGTCTAAAGA
The DNA here is from genome assembly GCF_024362965.1 of Panthera pardus. Taxonomy (NCBI): domain Eukaryota; kingdom Metazoa; phylum Chordata; class Mammalia; order Carnivora; family Felidae; genus Panthera; species Panthera pardus. Next base: position 131,835,828 of record NW_026526765.1, read on the forward strand.
GTAGAGTGCCCCAAGACTCAATCCTTTAGCAGCGTCTCTCTCTCTTCACTCACTCCTTAGGTCACTTGAGCCTCAGCATTTTAGAATACCTACCATATATTTTCTATCTCTAGTCTGATCTTCTCTCCCGGCCACCCAACTTACATATCTTACTTGATGTCACACTTAGATGTCCCATAGGGATCTCAGACTTCTGTTGGAAATCAAACTCTTTCTTAATCCTGCTACTGCACAGGCTTTCCTAGGTAAGTTGATGGTGACTTTGTCCTGCCAGTTGCTTGGTAAAAGCCATCACAGTCATCCTTGACATCTTTCTTTCTCTCACACTCCACATCTAGCCTTTCAACAGATTCTATTGATTCTACTTTAAAAAATATACAGAACCTGACCACTTCCTCCTATGTCTACTGCTACCACTGTGGCCAAACTACTATCATCTCTTTCTTAGATTATTGCCATAACTTTCTGGTTGATCCACTTCTCCTCTTTAATTCCATCTATTCTCAACTCAGACATAGAAAAACCTTTTTATACCATAAACCAGAATAAGCCACTTCTCTATTCAAATCCTCTAACGGCACATAACATCACTCAGTAAAGGAGAACCATGCTAGCATTCTTGCTATTTCTGGAGCATTCCAGCTCTACTCCCACCTCAGAACCTTTGCCTGGAACCCATTCCCACCGGACACCCCAGCAGACACCCTCTTGTGCCCATCCATAGTCACTACAGATTTTTAAATCAGTGTGGTCTCCTCACTGAGGCCTTCTCAGACTATTTTCTGCACCTACCCCCTCCCAACTCCCAACCCGTATTTATTTTTCTCTCTTGCTTAATTTTCATCGAGAGTATTCTTCACATTTTGAAACTATATTACTTCTTTGTATTGTGTATTTTCCTTTTCTTTTTCCCCCAAACCTTCTCCCCCACATGCTAGTCTGGTTTGTACCTTTGCCTGCTCCTGCCACAGCACACTTAGGCTATGTATATCAACAGTTTCTTTGCCTAGAAAACAAAACTGATATTCCACTTGTCTATATTTTGGTATAATTGAATAGAATATTTCCTTTTAGCCTTCAAAAGAAGCTCTTACTAAAGAACTACAGAAAATGTGTTATGAGGTACAAAGCACAACGGAAATACTATGCTGCTCATGACCTGAGATCTTGCCTTGGCCTAACGGGCTCTGAGAGTAACAATCTGTTGAATCTCTGGGAATCAAGGATCTCATTAGTAGGATTAAGTGATTTGCCAGGCTCACATTTTAGGCCGAGGTAATTTTGGGCTTTTGCCTCCTTAAGTTCTACTATGAAAAAATAATTTAAAACCTGTGAGTGAAGTTTCGAGATACATCCATATTTTATAGAAAATAGTGACATATACTTTTGAAAAATCGGAAGAAAGCAGTGGGGGGAATGAAATGATGTCCTCCATGTGCTCCGTCTAGTCACCCTAAGTATGCAGACGGCAAAGAAGCAAGCTTGAGGCTGCTCCTTCACAGCACCCTTATATTTATTGCGGGTTTACAATTCTCATGGGTAGAGGTACTCCAGAATTTGAAGCTGTTAAGATTCTAGAAAATTAAAAAGTAAATACAGAAAGTAACTATAAAAGCATGATGCATGATGGGACAGCTTGTGTGGGGTCTAGGGCAACCCTGCAAGCAAATGCATTAATATTTACGCAAAGCAATGCAATGAATCACTGTAAATGGCCTTTTTTCAATTCACGTCCAATTGTGCCACAGAAGAGTTCGGCTTTTAGGGGCCAAATGTGTCACAAAAACCTTTCAGGTTCCATTCCTTTATGGAGCTTGGAATTTCAGAGAAGGGTTTGCAGAGCTGTCTTAATTCTCAGTGAGTAATCAGAAAACAACTACAGTTTTGGTAAGATAAATATTGGAAAATCCTTCACCTCCTCCACACGTGGCATCACAATCTTCCCAGCCTGTGTGCGTCCACATGAAAAGGGGTTCGGGTGCTTTTGAGCTCTGATTCTCTGGAAGAGGGTCCAACGGGATAGTATATTCATAGTGAAGACCATAATTTTGGTCTTGAAATAGCAGCACCTATAATATATGAGAGTGATCAAGGCAGATGGGTTAAAGGAGAGCACAGACAACGTGAAGTCTAATACCAAGGATACTGATATCTTAAAACACTTATTACATGGTGTGCATGCTCTTTTTACATGCAGAATTGTGACATTATTACTGAAATCATCGACGTGTCATACTTCTGAAAAGACTGGTGTTACACATTTACGTCTGAGCTAAAGACAACATGAAAAACGGCCCACTTAATGAGGTCAGAGATACCAGATCATTTTTTTTTAATGATCTATGAATGGACTAGGCAGTTTCCCAAATTATGATACATGTAGAAGATGAAGTTAGTGGAGGGGATGGGGCTATCTGTCCTACCTAACTTCAAGAGATAAGCCACAATCTAATGTCAAACGTAGACCTTCCACTCATATAAAACAGAAAGATGGACAGAAAGTCCCTGTGTCACTGGTAGAGGAAGAGGATAGAAGACTTTGGGAATCACTTCACCCCAGAAGGGATAGAGAACGTCTAAATTAACCAGAGAACAACAATATTTTTCCATGTTGCTTAAAGTTAACTTCCAATTTTGGCAAGATTACTGATTTTCCATTTGCAGCAAAGATCATTTCATTTGAAAAGATATTTATGTTAAAATGAACTCTTTAATAAATATTAACTTACTAATGGTACAGTTAGGTACACATATGTAAACAGTGCAACAAACCAAGAAAAATGCATGAGGATAACTGCACACTGGGCCACACTGGACTAGCACATAAGCAGAGACCATGTCTGTTTTGCTCCTCCCTGGTGCCCAGTGCCAAGATTAGAACGACATCATCTTGGGCAATCATGTCTATTTTAAATGAAAGAGGGGTGCCTGGGTGGTTGAGTAGGTTAAGCATCTGACTCTTGATCTCAGCTTGGGTCATGATCTCATGGTTTGTGAGATTGAGCCCCACATCGGGCTCTATGCTGACTGTGTGGATCCTGCTTGGGATTCTCTGTCTCTCCCTCTCTCTCTCTCTGCCTCTCTCTCCATCTCTCTAAGTAAGTAAATAAATAAACTTAAAAAAATAAAAACTTTAAAAAAATAAAAAATAAAATAAAATAAAGAAAAATGCCTGAAGTATATTCATTTTAAATGAAAGAATGAATGAGAATATATGTTCCTTTAGAAGTACATTTACACAAAATATGTCAACCCCATGGAACATATTACTTCTTTGAATCTGAGAATCTATAAAATGCAATATCATGCATAAAACATTATCTAAAATTTATATTTTGTTAAATTATTAAATAACTTTGTTGGATATTAAACCTCTATCAAGGGAGTTGTAATGACAGGTAATTTACAGTTAACACTCAATGGGAAAAAAAATTACATGAGCCCAGGGTTAATTTTCTTTGCTTTTTTTCCCTCAATATTCTGCTCAATATATCAACAGAAATGCTAAGATATATTTTAATATGTGGATCTGGGAACTAACATACTGGAATTATAAATCAGTTGTATCAATAATAAAAATAATAGTTTTTAAATTCACGTACACATAACGTACTGGGATATTCATTCTAAGTATATCACAGTGTTGATTTTGGCATTAAATATCGCATTTGATGTTGCCAGTTATAAGTGACTTGGGGCTAAATGAGTTAAGAGAGAGAGAGATAGAGATTGACTTATCTTGTTTATGGACATAACCAGACTATTACATAGTTTTTAAAGGGATAAAAGGAACATAAATTACAGCTATTTGCCAACTTCTTTAATTTAATGAAAACATGTCTCTTTTTCTTTAAAAAACTACCTTTTCATTGATAGAACTTTAGATTGTCCTTGAATATCTAATGCCATTTAAAATAAAGACATTGGCTACAAAATCATTAGCTCGCTCTTAAACCATCTGAGTTTGGCAGTGTATCTCTGCGAGAAGGAAAGTGTGACCGCGTTACAGTTGAGGGGCACATTTTGAAGCATGGCAGCAGAAGGTATTGCCTTTCAAAATTCAGTACCGGCTTTCAATCTGTAATAGTCATTAAAGAAAAATATCTTAGAAGTGCAGTTTCCCTTGGATTACTGAATAAATCCAGGTCACATAGATGCCTTCTTTTAGACATAGTTCACTGACTTTAATTATGCTTCATGCTTCCAGGAAAAACCTTGGTAATTACCAGGCAGATTAAGGATTCTGCAGCAAGGAAACTCCTCTGCCCAACACTGAGATCTCACAGACTGTTTTAAGATTTTGAATTAGAGACTTAATAAAGAGCACCGGTCTTGTGCCATAAAAAATGTAGGTTACATTCATATAAGGCAGGTTACCCGGTGGCATTTTCTGCAACCCAGGCATTAAAAATTGGTTTGTTGTTATTATAAGTGACCCAATCATGGAAAGAGCCAGATATTGGTCATACAGTGTTTGGTTAAGTCACTTTTTTTTTCTTTCTCCAGATGGCATAGGGCACAGAGTGGAGTTTTCAATTCAAATTAAATAACAGGATCCAAAGAAACTGTGAGGAGATGAAGAACATAATGATTGAAAGTATATGTATACTTATGATCCCGTGCTGTCTGGTGTGAAGAACTTACATCTAAGCTTTATATCAGGAGAGACTGATTAACACCTGGTTTATTCATAGCTGAATGACTTACGGTGAGATGCTGTGCCCATTACTTAACCTATTTCATACTAAGTTTATTTTTTAATCTGTGAAATGGAACAGTAATAATACATATCACTCAGTTTTACTGTAAGAATTAAATGCTTTAATGAATGCAAAGCCCTTTGGAACAGTGTCTGACTCAGGGCTCAGTGAGTGGTATGTATGATCATTACTATTAAGATCTGGAGCAGAAGGTCCCCATGCATCTCACTTGGCTCCCTTCCTTCCTGTTGGTAAGGTCTACGATTTCAGTTCCATGAAACACTGTTATCTGAAATGTGGTCACTGGACCAGCAGCAGTGACATCATCTGGGAGCTGGTCAGAAACGCAGAGCTCATGTCCCACCCCAGATGAAACGAATCAGAATGGGCATTTGAACAAGAACCCCAGGTGATCTGCAGGAACATTAAAGCAGAAAAAGCAAACGGGCTGATATGTGATTTGAACCTCTGGCTCCTAGACCAGCAACACAGATGTCTCCAATTGAAGACAAATTCAAAACTTGAATTGTGTGCCGATATTAAGTAATGTGGCACACTACACTCCAAATAAACAGTCAGTTGATCGTGTTTTAGAGTTGTTTTTATGTGTGGACTTAAGGAGGTGTTGAAGTGTCTGAATTTCAGACTTTGCCACTAAGATGGAGAACGTGCCAGCCGTGCAGTGAGTGCTTGGCTACCGAGCCATTACCAGTGACTGCAAAGATCAAGGTCAAAAGGGGCATGTGAACCGGCCACCAGCTGGGACACAGAACCCCAGCGTTCTGCTCCCTTCACTTCATACTCAGTCCTGCCTCATACTGAGTCTTTTACTACATGGTAGTAAGAAACACTCAAATTTTCCTAATTCTTTACAGGAATCAATTCACCTATAAGCGAACAGAAGAGGGTGATTGGAAGCACTGTTAGACATGTTTACCAAATCTTTTCCCAGGGAGGATATCATTTTATCAAAGTCATTTTATATAGATTCAGAAAATGCCCATTCCATCGATACTTGAAATGCTGTGATTGGCCACACTATAACACTGTCTTTACAGACATCCACTCTGGTTAGCGATTCACTAAGATGCTGTTAGTAAACTTCCTCTTTTAGAAAAAATAGGCTCCTTCTTGCCTGATGATTTGCTTCTACTTTGAGTCCGTGAATTCCCTAAAACATCTTGCTCTTCCCCCAGTAATTTCTGGCTTTGACATCATGATTTAGAATACATTAAAATGAAAACCTAAAAACCCACCTCTTAGATAATTTTGAATGTCTACCTGACAATTCAACCTTGGAAAGAAGATAAGACAAGGTACATTGGGAAAGCCCTTTGCCATAGGAATCTGATTATGCAATGTCATCAGTTCGTCCCCTCATACCAGGAGGTGTAGAGGTGATGTGGTAGGACCTTTGGCGGAGATCTTCTCCCAGAGGCCTCGTCTTACATAATGAACAGTAGTGCCCGCTAAGTTGAATGCTCCCGAGTGTTCAATCTTCCAGTCACTATTAATAGACTGCTTTCCAGTGTCTCGTAGAGCTATAAAGAGGTTCAAAAATATTATGACAGTTGAACATGTCCTTATTTTGTTTCAAATGATTTTTTTTAATTGAAACTTCCAGACTCTTCCACATAATTGAATTCTCTAAGAGACATTTATGTGAAGGTTAATTGAAGGCTTTTATGTCATAGTTCTATGAAAATGTTTTGATAAGGTAAGCCAATAAATCTTCCTAAATATTGTTTAAGCTAATCTTCATGGATTGAATATTTGACCATCTCCAAGTTTTTTATATTATAAATAATGCTCAGATAAATGTACCGTATAATGTGTATATCTGAATATTTGTCTCAGACAGAATCCCAGATTTGGAATTACAGACCCAAATACGTTAAACATTTAAAGACTGTGAAAAATATTTTTAAATTGATTTTCACAAATGTTGCATCAATTTAGGCTTCTGTAACAGTGACCAAGAGTACCCAGCTTCAAATACCTCATGGAAGCACCTTTTTCTTGTATAATATTTCATCATGACTGAACAGTTATTAGCTATCAGCCATAAAGTAGGAAATGCTCAAAACTTCTGGGACCTCCCCAAATTAACAATTATAAATATGTTATCTGCCTTTATTGAACTTCTAATCTAACTGAATACTCTGGAACTCGTGTGGGAAGAATGAAGAAAACCTGTCTGAAAGATATCATTTCCTGAGGATGTTAACCAGGGGAAAAGAGAAGCAGAGAAAGAACATTCCGGACCGAGAGAGCTACACATGGGAAAGCCTTAAAGGTCACAGCTTGGTGAGAATCAGGGAGCAAGTATGCAGGACACCAGATGCGCTGAAGGGGATCATAGGAGGAGGCTGGAGAGGTAAGGAATCGCCGGATCTTACAGGCCTTGTTCATGTTTTAAGAGTTTTTTTCCTAAGAAAAAATACAAAGCTATAGAAGTTTGTGAACAATGTTGTATAGAAATGGACCGATATGGAGCAAATTTGGATGGGGAAGACAGTATATAACATTAACACAGTAGCCCAACTGAAAGTAATGGTAGCTTGGATTCATGTATTGGAGAAGAATACCAAGGGGCATTTAGGAGTGAAACTGATAATATGTGATAATGACTTGGCTGTCGTGGGTGATAGGAAGTATGAGGTATGATGCAACGCTTTTAGGATGAGAAAACAGGTGGGTTATGACAACAAATAATGAGATGGGAAAGACAAGCAAAAGAACATGTGTGAGGAGAAATACCAGGAGTTAAATTATGAACAATGTAGATTAAAAAAAAATCTCTTGTTTAGTTGCTATTGGGGTTAAAGGTATTTTTCATTTGCTTATGAGTCATTTGCATTTAAAAATTTTAATTAACAAAATAAATTATTAATTCTCTATTAAGGCTTTTCTGGTCCACTGAGGGATTTTTCTGGTGCTAATATTTCCATTTTATAAGTCATGTATCAACAAAATTTTCAAAATTTTACCTTATCAATATTAATTTCTACCAAATAATAAGATTATTATGTACTATCCATAAAGTACGCTTTAGATAAATCTGAAAATATATATGCTTGATATTTTATGAAAAATATGTAAGTATTCACTTTTACCTTGAATTTTAAATTTGAGAGGGAAATAATGGTGACAGAAAACTCTTACCACTTTGCAAACAGCTATTACCATCTACAAATGGATATACTTCAGATAATGCTAAACTGATTTAAAAAATGATTTTGCCTAAAAGATAAAATATTTCCTTATATTTCTCTAAAATCTATTAAATATTTTAAGAAATCTTTTTGGCCTAGATTGGTAACTGTGGTCCGTATAATTCCATATTGTTCCTGTATTTCAACATATACTCAGGACATAATTATAAAGAAACATTTCCTGAAAATCTCTAATAAAAATGCCTTTAAAAACCTTCCGGGGGTGGCTATAGTATAATGTTTAGACTCAACTGACATTTCTGGAATTCTGCATTCCCCTCAAAATGGCACGCACAGGTACCTGAAAATCCACATAATTTATAAGCTTAATAGCAACCTCATATGAAGAATTAACACTCTGTGTATGTGATGTTTCTTATTTTATGTTTTTGTTTTTAATTCATTAGCTTTAAAATGGGTTTTTAGAAAACCTGTTTCTGGCCGTACCTTAACAAATGGAAGTGTACTAACTCCCCCACTTTAAACAATGAGAAAACTAAAAATATATGAAACAACTCTTTTCAGACACTGGACAATGTCAAGAGAGAACCGAGGTCCCTAAGAGAAGGAGAACAAATGAGATCTCTAAAATTGTTTTGACTTTCTGCCTGAAGATTTTTACTAGACCAAACCACAGGGAAGGGGAACTCAAGAAAAGCACAGATAAAAATGGCTTCAGTGAGATGACGACACAGAGAATGGAGTTCAAATTGGCTAAGGCATCTGGAATCTGTTTTATGGAGTACTGGAGAAGAGGGAGCTACACAGAGTCAAGCTCCAAAAATCTGCTGAGGTGTTCCTTTGAGCCTGTGGCTAAATACCAAGGTGTAAATAAGTGTGGTGAGATTCCTCAAGGCTGGGAAAAAGCAACTACATAGGGCCTGGAAACTATACAGCTCCTGGATCTCATGTAGGGTTGGAAGACATACGAGTTCTATTCATTCAGAGTGGGTAGATCTTACTGAACACACAGAGACTTCAGTGGAGCACTTAGAAAATGTGCACTTTAGAAATAAGGCTGGACTAGTCCCAGAATAAAGGCCACTCTGGACCCACCCTAACAAAGCCTTTACAAAAGCTACAAGAAGTTAAGCTGATGTGAAATTAAATTGAGTGGGCAGCAAAATAAAACTCAACACTCAATAAAAAACAACAGCCATTCGGAACTGTCACATTAACAGTGTCCAGCATCCAACCAAAAAATTACTAGATATGTGAAGGAGTCAGAAAATGTGACCCAGAATCAGGGGGAAAAAATCTGTTAATAAAATGAGACCCAGAGAGATGATGAAACCAGCAGACCAAGACTTAAAAAAAAACCCAACTATTATATATGTTCAGTATGCACAAGAGTTTAAAGAAAAATCTGTAATATTAAAGAGAAAAATGGAAACTTTAAGAACATAAGCAAATCAAATTTCTCACAATAGAAACACAAAATCTCTGAAACAATAAATTCACTAAATGGGCTTAAGAGCAGATTAGACATTGAAAAATAATCCAGTACACTTGAAGAGCAGCTGATAGATTAGAAACTAATTGGAATTCAAAGAGAAAAATAAAGGCTGAAAAAATGAAGAGACTCACAGGAAATGTGATAAACTCACATTGGTATAATTAGCATCCCAGAGAATAGGTTGTAGGCAGAAAAATTATTTGAAGACATAATGCACCAATTTTTTCTATATTTGATGAACACCATAAACTTACTGTACTATTCAGTACAAGGGAACCCAAGCATGATAAGCACAAAGAAAGCCATACCAAGGCATATCATAATCAAACTGCTGGAATCCAATGATGTGAAGAATAATCTTAAAAATGGCCAGAGAGGAAAAAGGCACATTATATATAAGGAAAAAGGATTACAAAATTTCTGGATATACTATCAGAACTAATACAAGCCAGAAGACAATGAAACATTACCTTTAAAGTGAAAAAAGAAAATAAAAAAAAAGGAAAACCAAACAAAATATAGAATTCTATATCCAGTGAAAATATCCTTCAGAAAGGAAAAAAAAATACACTCTCAAAAAAACAAAATTTGATAATTTTTCTGCCAGCAGAGTTGCTCTGCAAGAAATGAAAAAGCACAGGGGTGCCCGGGTGGCTCAGTCGGGTTAGCATCTGACTCTTGATTTCAGGTCATCATCTTACGGTTCATGAGATCAAGCCCTGCATCGGGCTCTGCTCTATCAGTGCAGAGCCTGCTTGGGATTCTCTGTCTCTCTCTCAAAGTAAATAAATAAACATTAAGAAAAAAAATGTAAAAGGACAGATGTTCTTCAAGTAGAAAGGACATGGTTCCAGGTGGAAATGGGTGTCTATGTGAAGGCCTGAAGAATGTTGGCACCAGTAAATGCATAAAAATACTTAAGTAAGCTTTTTCATTAATCAGTTCTTTATAGGATGATTGGCTTTAAGGCAAATATGATTACATCTGTTTTGGTGATTAAAGCATATGTAGAAATAAAGTGATTAGATGGAATGTAGATATAAAATGCATAATAGCAAAAAGGGGGAGAAGCAGGTAAAGGGAAGCACACTGTTTTAAGGAACTTGTATTATATGTAAAATGGTATAATATAATTTGAAAAGAGAGTGTAAGAAGTTACAAAATGCATTTTGTAAATCCTAAAGTGACCATTAAAGATATAAAACAAGAGTTATATGTAGCTAATAAGCAAATAAAAGAGATTAAGTGTAAGGCTAAAAAATAGAAGACAGAGAAATAGGGAAATAGGAATAAGAAGGTATGGAAAACACAGAAAATAATTCACTATGCCCATAATTATATTATATTTAAATGCACTAAGGATATTGGTGAAAAGAGAGAGACTGTCAGGCCAGAAGGGGAAAAGAAGACCCCACTCTATTCAGTTCAGAAAAATAGGTAGATTAAAACTAACTGGATAGGGAAACTTAAGCATGAGACACTAATCATAAAAAAAGATATACTGACTATATTAATACCAGACAGCATGGACTTCAGGGATTTCCAGAGATAAAAAAGGGATTTTTTAAAATGTCATTTAAGGGGCCCCTGGGTGGCTCAGTCGGTTAAGCGTCCGACTTCAGCTCAGGTCACGATCTCGTCATCCGTGAGTTTGAGCCCCGCGTCTGGCTCTGGCTGATGGCTCAGAGCCTGGAGCCTGCTACAGATTCTGTGTCTCCCTCTCTCTCTGCCCTCCCCCGTTCATGCTGTGTCTCTCTCTGTCTCAAAAATAAATAAACGTTAAAAAAATTTTTTTAAATGTCATTTAAATTTAACTTACTTCAAATGCAAAATTCTAAATGCCATTAAAAATATATTAAGGAAACGATACAATCCTAAGTGTACAACAGAAAAAGCATCAAAATGCATGAAGCTGGGAGCCTGGGTGGCTCAGTCAGTTAAGCATCTGACTTCAGCACAGGTCATGATCTCACAATCCATGAGTTCGAGCCCTGGGTCAGGCTCTGTGCTGACGCTCAGAGCCTGGAGCCTGCTTCAGGTTCTGTGTCTCCCTCTCTCTCTGTCCCTCCCCTGCTCATTCTCTGTCTCTCTCTATCTCAAAAATAAATAAAAACATTTAAAAAATTTTTTTTAAAAATGCATGAAGCAAGGGGCACCGGATTATCTCAGTCACTAGAGCGTGAGACTCTTGATCTTGGGGTTGTAAGTTCGAGCCCCATGTTGTGTATAGGGATTACTTAAAAATAAAAAAAAAATCTTAAAATAAAATGCATGAAGCAAAACTGACCTAATTGAATGGAGATACAGACAAATCCACAATTTCAGTCAGAGATTTCAATAGTTCTCTTTTCCTAATTTATAAAGTAAAAAGAAAATAAACAAGAATATAGAAAATATAAACCAAATGGAGCTAAGTGATGCTTAGAGAAGAGTCAGCAACTGCAGAATATAATTTTTTAAAGTATAAATGGAACATTAACCAACATAGGCCATGGGTCATTGAAACAAGTCTCAACTGAAATCAAACTCAATGTATTTTCTTACCACACAGATTTAAACTAGAAACCAGTAACAAAATACCTATTAAAAAACTTACAAATATTTGGAAATTAAATCGTACATTTACAAATAACCCATGGGTCAGTCAAATCAGAAAATTACAATGGTAATTTGAAAGCATTTTTAACTAAAATTACAGTATCTATAAATTGTGATATGAAGCTAAATCAGTGTTTAGATAGATAAACTGTCATAACAGCAAAGAATAAAGGAGTGAAATCAATTATCTGAGTTTCCACCTTAAAATAGATAAGAAAGAGCAATAACAAAGGCAATCAATGACACCAAAACTTGGTTATTTTAAAAGATCAAACACAGACACTGCATTACAATAGAAAAATATGACAAAAAAAAGCTTTAGGACAATAAACTTGAGAAGGTAAAGAAATGGGTTAATTCTTTGTAGACACCAATTACCAAATCTGACTCAAGAAAAAAGCCACCTGGATATATATATGGTACACACACATGCACTGAAGAAATTAAGTTGGGCTTTAAAAACCTTTCCACAAAGAAAATACCAACATTCAAACATTTAAGAAAAAATACTACCAATTTTAAACAAAATCGAAAATAGAAGAGGAGGGGCTCCTTCCTAAAAATAATTTTTCCTGAGATAGATAACAAATATAGGGGCACCTGGGTGGCTCAGTCGGTGAAGTGTCTGATTTTGGCTTGGGTCATGATCTTGCTGTTTTGAATTCAAGCCCCGCATCTGGCTCTGTGCTGAGAGCTTGGGACTCTGAGCCTGGAGCCTGCTTCAGATTCTGTCTCATTCTCTGTGCCTCCCCCACTCTAGTTCTATCTCTCTCTCTCTCTCTCTCTCTCAAAATGAATAAAGAAAATTAAAAAAAAAAAAGATAACGTGTAAATACCTGTATTTCATTGTTACCTTCATAAGTAACACATTGATTAAGAATATTTATTTGTATTTAGGGTCACCTGGGTGGCTCAGACAGTTAAAATCCCACTTTGACTCAGGTCATGATCTCCAGGTTCATGAGTTCACCTTGGGCTCTGTGCTAATGGCTCAGAGCCTGGAAGCTGCTTTGGATTCTGTGTCTCCCTCTTTCTCTGCCCTTCCCTCACTCGTGCTCTCTCTCAAAAACAAACATTTAAAGAAAGGATTTATTTGTAACTATTAGTCAGGAAAATTACATTTTTATATATTTTAGAGCCAAGTGTTTTTAGAAAAAGTAAGTTTTTGCAAATTTTTATCTGACACTATGGCTTGCCTTTTAATTTTCTTAATGGTGTCTTTCAAAGAGCAACAGTTTTACTCTTGGTGAAATCAAACACATTCATTTTTGGGTGAAAGGGTTGGTATTTTTGTACATCTATTGTAAAGAAATCCTTGTGAAGCACAATGCCTTAAAGGTTTTCTCTTATGTTTTTTGCTAGAAGCTTTAGAATTTCAGCTTTTTTGTTTAGATCTCCAATCCATTTTGACTTAATTTTTATGTATGATAAGAGGTAGGGGCTAAAGTTCATTTTTTTTTGGTCCTCATATAAATACCCAGTTATTCCAGCATTATTTGTTTAAAGAATATCTTTCTCTTCTGTGCTGCCTCAGCACTATGTTTAGAAGTCAGTTCATGCCCACATTTGTGCTTAATTTCACTATGAAGATAAATTTTCCCAGTTTTCTTTGTCAATTTTTGCTTAAAAGCTTTCAAGCTATATTCCTGGGTTCATATAATTATAAAATTATATTATTTAATGATGACTTAAATGCTTAGATAATTATTCTGTGACTTCTTTCACCTCCGACAATGCATTTTCCTTTAAAGTGAGTTCTGACTTACATTACTATGGCTCTATTAGTATTTTTTTGGTTTTTATTTTTCCTAGTATAGTTTTCCATTCTTTGATTTTCAGTTTTTGTGAATCTTAGATGAATACCATATACCTGAATTATTTTCAAAATCGTCTGACAATTTTTGTCTTTTAACTAGAGATTTTAGTTTTTAAATGCATACTAAGACTGCTAGTATGTTTTGTTTTATTTACACTATCTTATTTTGTGCTTTCTTTTTTCATTTTTTCTGTATATTTCTATTATTTTTCTTCTATCTTGTATTCTATTGATTGACTGAATTTTTAAAATTTAATTTTGAAAATTGTACTTGGCTATTTGAATATGTGTTTAGTCCACTTTTGCTTATTTTTAATATTTTTAATTTTTTAATGAAATATTTTTTAAATATTTTAAATATTTTTAATTTTAATATTCTAAATTTTAATATTTTAAACAATTTTATTTATTTAAAATTTTAATATTTATATATTTTTGTTTTAAAAATATTTTTAATATTTTAAAATATTTTGATTTTAATATTTTAAAAATATTTTAATATTTTAAAACAATTAACTATAAGAGTTTTATATTTTCTGTATATGATGCAAATGTGTATCTGATTCTGCTCTCCCTTATTTTTACTGTTTATTTATGTTCACTGCTCATAATGTTTATTTCCTTTTGTGTTTTCTGAACATTTCTTTACTACAAAATTTTATTTGTTGAACCTTATAAAATTCCTTTGAGGCCTGGTTTGAAGGTGCATTACTTCAAAAAGGATTTGCCTTTGCATATGCCAGCCACCTTGGTAACTTCATTAAAATAAATGTCTTGGAGTTTTGTACTTCATAGTTGGGTAAAATGGTGCTATGAATCCATAGGCGCATTTTCTTTGGGTTATGAACCCTCAGGGAGGTTGATTTTCTACTTCCACCTAGTATCAAAATTAATACCGACACATTTCCTGATCTTTGATGGAGCAAATCTATTTCTTTGTCTCCTTCACGCTGAGCTTGTAGTCCTTTGGGGTCCTGCTTTATTTAGGTGTCTCCTGTTAGAGCCTCTACTTTATAGAGCCTCAGGCTTTGTTTTCTGTCCACCGTGTATCCTGGTGCTCAAAATCTAAACTGGTCACCAGGATTAAGCTTAACTGGGATTTCGGTCAGCCTAATACTTGGCTTCCTGTTCTTACTTTGTTTTTGGCACGTGAAGGCTCCTTAATTTCTTTCCATTTTAGAGGTAAGTTTAAAAAAGTGTTCTTTTTTTCCTCCTTTTGTAATTTGCTCAACAGTTTAAAGTGTTTTTAGTGAAAAGTTTTTCCATAGTGGTTTGCAGGCAAAACTGCAGGCAAGGTAAATGGGCCCATATGACCTTTTTTATTAGACTTTTAAGAATCATAAGCTACAGTGATTTTTGTAAAGATATAACATATGGTCGACCTGAACTACTCTCCATTTTGGACTTCCTGATTAATTATTAACAAAACTGAGCCATGATATTCAGAAATGCAGATAATAATTACATATGGGAATATAATTCAGCGAGTAATGTAAAAGAATAATTGTATTGGGAGGGAATTAACTGTCTCCAATGAAATTATAGTTTTATATAGACAAGTTAATTTGTTAAAGATCAGCTTTCCAGGAAATAATCCATTTTCCTCCTATTCAGATAAAGATTTTCAATAACTTCCTTCCAATGTCCAAAGAAGCCTTTAGGAAATGTGGTTTATGATATGTATTCTCTATGATAGGCTTGAAATCTAAGATTTTAGGCTTAAAATCGAGGATTTTAATACTGTGCCATTTTCCCCCAAAATTTCCTCTCATCCATGTGTGCTATCTCAGCAAATGCCATTATTATTTGCCCAGTTGTTTAATCCATAAACCTAGAAGTGATCCTTGAACTTTACTTTCTATCCACACAACCATTCTCACCAAGTTTCATGAGCTCAACTACTTCAATGTCTCTAGAAGCCACTGAGTTCTTCCCATTCCCAGTCTGTGACTGGACCATACCACTGGCCACTTTCTCTTCATCCTTGCACCCTTCTCCTAATTCATCAGGATAGCTGTGATTGATTCAGTTAAGAAGTAAGGAAACTTCTATTTTCAACATGAATCTCCCAAGTAGTATTCAGACTGTTCAGGAGCACTCATGCTATTTCCTTAAAAAGTAAGAGACCCTAGTAACTTATGCCTAATTCTAAGCACAAAGAAAAGTGACAATCATGAGGCCAGAGACTTAACAAAGACGTGGGATTCTGGGGCGCCTGGGTGGCTCAGTCGGTTAAGCGTCTGACTTTGGCTCAGGTCATGACCTCACGGTTCATGGGTTCTAGGCCCATGTTGGGCTCTGTGCTGACACTCGGAGGCTGCAGTCTGCTTCAGATTCTGTATCTTCCTTTCTCTCTGCCTCTCCCCACCTCATGCCCTGTCTCTCTCTCTCTCTCTCTCTCTCTCTCTCTCTCTCTCAAAAGTACATAAACATTAAACAAATTAAAAAAAAAAAAGACATGGGATTCCGTTTTTAAATTAAATGCTCTTCTCATAACAAAAAGTGGTTGGAGATTTATGTTTAGAGATATACATAAGGGAAAGAAGATGGGATCTGGCATACCTGGAGGTAGTGACGGGAGAAGAAAACCACCACTTCATGATTTATATTCCCCTGAATTAATGCTATACAATTGATCTCATTAGTTAAGAAATGGGGGGAAAGAGGGAGATTGGGGGGAAGTTCAAGGAAAATTTGTTCATATAGGACATGTACTTAAAATCACAAGCATAATGTGAGAGACAATGAATTAAAAAAAAAACAAAAAGTAAAAAGAGACAGTAGGAACCAGATACAATGGCCACACTGCTTGGGCTTAAATCTAAGATCATGGTTTTTTAGATGTATGATCTTGGGAAAGAAACTTAAACTCTCTGGTCCTCTAGTTTTTGATTTAAAAAAAAAATTAGTGGTGCCTACTTCACAGACATGTGAAGATCTATTTAGCAGATATATTTAAAGAACTCACCCATACTAATTACTATACAAGTATGAACCATCTTTTTTTAATTAAAATTCACTCAAAAAAAGTCTTTATTACTTTCTGTGTGCCAGAGTCTGCTTTAGTTACTGTGGATAAAGCTCTGAGAAAAATGATCCCTGACTTCAAAATTAACACTGGAAGATACACAATATAAAAGCACGTATGCAAACAGAGAAGAAAACTCAGTGGTGCTGGTGGTAGGTGCTCTGAAGAAAATAAAGCAGGACAATGCAGCAGAGAGTAGCTTGAGTGGGGGGTCACGGTGGTTATGGAGAGAAAGTGATATATCTGAGTAACTGACAGGACTTGCTGATGTATTAGAGTGGTAAAGGCAACTATCAAGAAGAACTAGTTGTGGTATAAACTCCTGGATAGAAATTAGTGACTGTGGGGTCATAAATAATGGCCCCCCAAAAGATACCCGTGTCCTAAAAGATAGATATCATACAAAGTATCTTCTCTGACCGCAATGGGAAATGATTTAGAAATCAGTAACAGGGAAAACTGGAAAATTCATCAATGTGGAAATGAAACAACACTCAAAAAGCCAATGGATCAAAGAAGAAATTATGAGGGAAATTAGGAAATATCTTGAGACAAATGGAAATGAAAACACAACATAGCAAAATGTAGAGGACACAGCAAAAGCAGTGCTGTGGGTGGAAACTTAGAGCAACAAATGCTTACATTAAAAAAAGAAGATCTTATAATGTTAACAACCTGACTTTATAAGCTAAGGAACTAGAAAAAGAACACACTAAACCCAAAGCTACCTAAAGAAGAAAATAATAAAGATTAGAGCAGAGATAAATGAAATAGAGAATAGAAAAATAATAGAGAAAACTAACAAAACCAGAAATTGGTTCATTGAACAGGTGAACAAAATCAACAAAACTTTAGCTGCACTTGACTAAGAAAGAAAAATAAAAAGACAACTGAAAAGTCAGAAATGAAAGTGCGGACATTACAACCGATGCTGCAGAAATAAAAAAGATGGTAAGAAATGTACTGTAATAATTCTCATGCCAGTCAGAATGGCTCATATCAAACAGACAAGAAGTAAGAAGCTTTAACTAGGTTGTGGAGAAAAAGAAACCCTCATGTACTGTTGGTGGGAATGCAAACTGGTGTAGCCACTGTGGAAAACAGTACAGAAATTTCTCAAAAAATTAAAAATAGAAACGCCATACAATCCAGTAATTCCACCTTCTATTTACCCAAGGAAAATGGAAACACTAATTCAAAAAGATATATGCACCCACATGTTTATTGCAGCATTATTTACAATGGCCAAGATACGGAAGTAATCTCAGTGTCCACCAAGAGATAAAGAAGGTGTGGTGCATATACACAATGAAATATCACTCAGTCAAAAAAAAAGAGTGAGCTCTTGTCATTTCTGACAACATAGGTGGACCTAGAGTATTATGCGAAGTGAAATAAGTCACACAGAGAAAGATGACTTGATTTCATTTATATGTAATCTCAAATGAACGAACAGAAACAGACTTATAAATACAGACAAGAAACTGGTAGCTGCTAGACAGACAGAGCAGTGGAGGGATGGGCAAAATAGGTGAAGGGGACTAAGAGGTACAAACTTCCAGTTATAAAATAAATAAGTCATGGGGATTAAAATTACAGCTTGGGGAATACAGTTAATTATAATAAGACCATATGGTAACAGAAGGCTACTACATTTGTCACGGTGAGCACTGTGCAAGGTATAAAGCTGTCCAATCACTATATTGTGCACCTGAAACTAATAGAACATTGTATGGCAACTATACTTGAATAAAAATTTTAAAAATTTATATGCTAACAAATTGGATAGCCTAAAAGAAGTGTACAAATTCCTGGAAACACAAATCTTACCAAGACCGAATCACAAATACTTATAACTAGCAAGGATACTGAATCAGTAATCAAAAGTATCCCCCAAAAGAAAATTACTGGATGTTAAAATGGCTTCACTGGTAAATTCTATGCAACATCTAAAGAAAAACCAACATCAATCCTCACATTTTCCAAAGAACTGAATTGGAGGGAAGACTTCCTAATTGACACTTAGGAGGCCTAGCTCATTTTTGATACCAAAGCTAGACAAAGACACTACAAAAAACAGAAAACTACACAGGAGCTTCCCTTATGAACATTGATTTAAAAATTGTCAACAATACACTAGCAAACCGAATTCAGAAGCATAAAAGGCATTCAAATCAGAAAGGAAGAAGTACAATTATTTCTGATTGCAGATGATATGATCTTATACGTAGAATATTTACTCTTTTACCAGACCAAATCACATTAGATCCCTTTAATCCATGGATGCCATAACTACAGACAACCATTTCATATGACTTAATTGGTTTGTAATTTTGATATGTGAGCAATATGTATTTTGGCAACTGAGCATTTTCTTTCATATATTTAAATCATTAATTGGCCTAATTAAAATAGCTGATACAATTCTTTCCATATGCAATATTTAAACATTTAAAATACTCTCTTCGTAGGTGAATATACGTAAAGTGAGGAAAGGAAACAGCACCATTTCCCATCAAAACATTAAATCCTTTCAGTATGTCAGAATTTTTTTGAGAATCCCACAAGATTTTCTATTTCTAAAGGAATCATATGCACAGACACACACATATATGCATTTGTACATGCAATAAATGTGAATGTGTATATGCATATATGAAATAAACATGTTTATGAAATATGTCTGCATATGTGTGAAATAAAACATACCTAAATCCTCCAATGAGTTTTTTTTTTTTTTATAACACAGCATAACATGTGGAAGCAATTTATACTCTCCCAAAAACATAGACAACCAGATTGCTTTTGCTCTGATAAGTCCCTGGGAGAGAAGGAAAGAAATTCCTACTCGATATGACAAGAGGTGCTTCCTGGGAAATTCAAACATGTAACTAGAAACAGATTGATGTCTTCGTCATTACAGAACTGTCAGGGCAGGGAGTGGGGCTCGTACTTGGATCGGCTCTGTGTCAGGTTACCTAAATAGCTATGTGCCGGCTTTTCCTCCACAACTTTGATTCTTCTTGCTCCAGCAGGTATCACCAGCACTTCTACATAACCTGTAAGGGTCAATAAAACACGAAATAAATCTTGAATTCTCTTAAGATCTCTTTTCTTAATTGACTTGCTCTTTTTTTCTTTTGGTTTTGGTTTTTGCTATGGTATTTCAATACTTATGGAAAGAAAAAAAATGCATACAAAAGCTGTCATCATTGCAAGGGGAGAAATTTCTTGGAAAGATGTCGAGTCTATAGCAGTATTAAGGGCAAAAAGGTAACTGTATTTTATGTTAAAAAACATAAAGGCTCATTGATCTCTTATGAAGTAGGAGGGGGAAAAACCACAATGGTAGAGCTCATTTAGAAACACAGTAGATCATGGAACAAAATAAGTAACTTCAGATTTTGCTCATGAAACTCCTTTAAGTTAGAATGTGTGGGGAAGAAGGAAAGGCAGCTGGAGAGAATGCAGCTGGCAGGATCAGGTCCCTGGAGTAGCTGAGAATAGGACGAGAGACCCAAGCACTCCCTGAGGAGATTAACAAAGGGTTTTGAAACTGGGGCTGGAGACAAGAAAGTGTAAGGTTGCACCTTGCAATCTAGCATCACCCTGAAAGATGTCAAACAGCTAGAAGCAAGACCCAATTAAGTGTTTGTTAGAAAACCCTTTTTAGCAGAGGTGAGGAATGTAACACTTGAAGTGAAATAAGATAAAAAGATAAAGTGAGATAAAAGAGAGTTTGCAGAAGAAGTCACAATTAAGACTTCATTTAGTGCAGAAGAGTTATACAGCAGACACCTACTTTTGGCTGAGTAGTTATGCTTTAAATTTTAATATTATAATATATATGATATAGGTAATATTTAATATTCTTAATATTTGTGTAGCTCCATGTATCTGATCAAAGTCTAACTTCAAAGCTAGTAGAAAGGCACAATAACTGATCCCAGAGTTGTCATCTGTTGATTAATTTTTCAGAGTCCCGAAACTGTTTATAATTATTGGTGTAAACCCAAAGGTAGCACACTCCCCACCCGGTGGCAGTGGCTGGAATCTGAGGCATGTGTTTTCTGAATCATAATTTCCATTAGTGAATGCTGCTTACCCAATTTAACCATTGTTAGCAAACCAAATCATACAAGCACTATCATTTTGAAACATGAACAAAGTAGGCAGTGATGAAAGTAGAAGCAAATGTTTACTACCGATTTATACACAGAAGTACGGTAAGAAGATCTGTGCACTCAATGAGCTCATAATGAAATTGGAAAGACAAAGCAAAAATACCTTATACAAATAGGAGTTAAATAAAAATTCAAAAATTATGTAAAAAAGATCATATGCAGGATGGTATGGTTAACTCCCTGCTTAAAAATATAAACCACTGTTTCAATAGTCCTCCTCCTCTGATTACATCACCACTCAAAAGGTTCACTGCTATTTTTAACTCACGGAAGTGGGATTTTTTGTTTTCCTTTTAAATTGTTATACACATTACTCATGTTTGAGAAACACTGGCATCAACTCGAATCACTCAGATTCAGAGAAGAGAACATTTCATAGAGTCAAGTAAAGCTTCACAAAGAAGTAAACAGACGAACTGTTATTGAAGAATGGACAGGAATTGGATATGCATAAAAAAAAAAAGTATGAGTTAGCTGAATGCAAGGGAAAGTAAGAGAGCAAGTAATATTTTTGGTAGCACATAAGTAAAATAATTCTGTCAGAAAGACAAGATGTTAGAATATGTCTCTGTTAAAGAGAGTTTTAATGCATGCCCAAGATACTGAATTGATCCATCTGAAGTTAGTGAACATAGCAAGGAACTTGGTAATCAGCTACTGGTTGGGAGAAGCTTTATCTGAGAGCAGTATGCAGGATGCCTAGTGATAGGCGAGTTGTGGATTAACTGTATTGGGAGGCTAACATAAACTCCAGGAGCACGAGAGGCTAAGGAAGAAAACCCAGTAGGCCCTGTGAAGAAAAAAAAAAATTCTGAACTGACAACCAATAGAAAGTGGGGAAATAAACACTGAACACAAAGCTTTCTTATTACTTATGTGAGAATGCAGCCATAGTTTATAAGAAAATGGAAGTCAATCTTTGATAGTTCTGGTAAGTTGAACTTCGCAAATTATAGTTAATAAACCAACATAACACACTAGTGAAAATAGCTACGAAGAACTCTGGAACATCTGGAACTCCAGAGAAAGACTAGGCTATTGGAGTACTTTTGTGAGGTGGTAATATCAGCCATGGAAGTAACTAGAGAAAACTGAGGGAGAAGAGAAGTGAAGGACTCAACCTAGGACAGACATAGCTTTAAAGATAGAGACTGAAAATAAAAAAGAATCCAGAGAAGGAATAATCATGAGAAGCAGGAGATCTGGCTGTTCTGGTGCAGTGGGATCCTATAGATTGGATTGTCTTAAGAGAAGCTGTTGGTCAATTGTGTCAGAAGCTGTAGAAACATCAAAGAGAAAGATGACTAAGGAGAGCCCCACTGAATGTCACAATCAAGAGGTGACTATTCATCTCTGAGCAAAGTAACTTAATAAAGTATTTGGAGAAGATATTAAATTTCAGGATGTTAAGAAAGAAGAGGAGAGAGAGAGAGAGAGAAGTAGAGGGAGTTACTGTAAATACCTATTTGAGTTTAGCAGTAAACTCAGAGGTTTGTTGTACATTAGGACAGTAGGTTATGTCTAAGTTTATAGTTCTATCTAGAGCAAGTGTCATTACTCAACTGGAATCGCTTAAAGGACAGATGAGTTAGACGGAGTTTCAAGAAAAAAGGGAGAAAGAGAAATACAGAGCAAAACGGTTTGAAGAGAGATGGCCAATGAATGGGGACCTAGATATTTTTCAGTAGGTAAGTCATTTAGCATGATTGAGAATGTGCATTTTTAAATTTATTTTTTATTTTATTATTTTACTTCTTAAAGGTTTATTTATTTATTTAGGGAGAGAAAGAGAGAGCACCAGCAGGGGAAGGGCATAGGGAGAGAGGGAGAGAGAGAATCCCAAGCAGGCTCTGTGCTATGAGAGCAGAGCCGGACGCGGGTCTCAATCCCATGAACCATGAGCTCATGATCTAAGCCGAAATCAAGAGTTGGTCGCTTGACCAACTGAGCCACCCAGGTGCCCCAGAATGTGCATTTTTTTAAAGCAGTGAATATGAGAGTGGCTACTGCCAAGTTTAGTAGTTGGAATAAAGTCTGTGATGTCAAAATTGTAAATTTGATCCTCATGTTGTAGAGTTGGCTTTGTTCACAGGAACATCCTATTTAATAACCAGAGATTCCATTCTTAAACAGACCTATTAAAATGCCAATAGCAATCACTATCTTCATGGTAGTAATAATGATAAACGTCAGACTGTGACTAGCTATGTGCTAGTCACTATTGTACGCAATTTACATAATTATTCATTTAATCATAAGGGTAACATCCAAAGTAGATACTACATTTCTCATTTGATTGATGAGAAAATAAAGGGAAAGGGAAAAATTACCGTTTTCAAGACTGCTCTCACAGTAATTAGGTGACTGAAGCTGTGACCTAAGATCTATCTGATTCCACTATGGACTTCGAGCTATGACCCGCTGCTATTATTTCATGCAATAGAATCCATAACACTATGACTCTCCACTGCTGGGCCAAACATACAAACAAAGTCTAAGAGGATGTGTTCCTTATACAGGATCAGTATCATCATCTCTTATGCTAAGAATAACACATTTTATGCCCATTTTCTTCTTAGTGTATACTGATAACTATCTAGTTCTATTATCAGCCAAATATACAATTTATCTTTAAAAATTCCTTTAAAAATTATCCCACATCTAGGCAAGTTACAATGAGACATGATAAATGCACTAAGAAAAAGAAAAAAAAAAAACTCCTCAAGTTTATTTTCTAGCTCCAAGAAAAATGATTTAACAAACTCTAAATAGAGCACAGGGACTGAAAACACCCACATGTGTCTGCACATGTGTTACTCATACAGTATATATATACAGTGTCCATGGCCAACTGGACCAAATAAGGCTACAATTCCTTCAAGAAATTCTAGGAAGTCCATAAACATAAGGATAAAATTGTCTGAAGAGAAATGTACAAAACAATCCCCAAATCACAAGGAGATGAAGCCCACGATATAATTAAGGGCTCATACAGAGTTTTGTTTTTAAAACTTCCTAAAATATAATGTTTCATTATTAATTACATTGATAAATATTAATGGATCACACACTGTGCTGGTCATTGGGAATGTAGAGTTAAAAATAATCATGAGATTTTCCCTCATTAATCTTGAAGACTAGCAGGGAAAGAAAAATTAATAAATGTAAACTTACAAATGTGATTAGAACCTCACCATATGGATACAAATATAGTGTCACTAAAATAGTTGTTAGTGAGGGGGGTAGAGGTTTTCAGTGCTCACCGAAGTAGTGACATCTGACTGAGATCTAAGTGATGTCTAGAATTAACCAGCAAAGCTAAGAGAAAGCTAAAAGAGCCATATTTTTAAATGCAAGGTGCTGAAGGGAGCATGGTCATTTGAACATCTGTAAGAAATTTGGGAAGGAAAGGGATGATGGTGTGAGACGATGTCGGAGAGACAGGTAGGTACAACACCATGCAGGACTTCACGGTCCAAACTAACAATTCTAGTCTTTTCCCTGAGAGCCATGTGAAGCTAGCATATATCTGGAAGGAGGAAAGCAACATTAATAGCCTCTGATATTTTCAGTATCTTAGGCATCTCAGACATTTTCCAAATAATAGATTCCATGAACACGAGTTACCAACAGCAAATGAACAAATGAACAAAAGTAGAAATTAAAGTGCAGTAAAAACAAAGGAGGTTTGAAGTAAGAATCTGGGGGAAAATGTACCCACATAACTACAGTCAGAAAGGAAAGCAATTTTTAAACTGGTATTTCTCTTTTATATGCTCAGTGGGAAAAAAAAGTGTTATTACAACTAAATAAAGATATCAGTGCTGAATGCCTATCAATAATTCGGTGAACTGTTTCCATACATAGTAAATAACCATGCAAGAATAGTCATCAAAAATTCTTGTATCTTTAAACCCCTTTGGTCTTTCAGGCTTCATTTTAACTTCATACTGGAAACCCTCCTCCGCTACAATCATCCTGGAAAGGTTATTATAATTGTACTTCTTAGTTGAAAGTCTGAGAGGCTATTACAGTTAAGTATGACTTTTCTAAATGAGCTCTGGCAGATTTTGACTTGTAGGACCTGTCACATTTTTCACAGCTTTGGAGGTTGAGAGTTTTGATCTACACTTTACCCTGGGCCTCAGTTATTTTTAGGCTTTAAGATCTCCAAGCTCACTTATCTTTTATTCTGCTGGGGCCTAGCAAAAGGTTACATTCAACTTTAGAGGGCTGTGTCTAATTTTCTTTTCTGAAGGACTCTTTTACCTAGAGGAACTCCGCTATCTTGATTATTCAAACACAAATGGTTGTTCTTAGTATTCAAACTAATACATACTTTAGTCTCAGGTTTTTTTTGATATTTGAACAAGAAAAGAATTTAAAATAGGAACAAGCTGAGGTATGTAGTCTAAGCATGCTGATAATGATGAAATTATAATCATACATATAAGATAGTTTAAAGGACAGACATCCAGGTAAGATACTAATGTAAACGTCTGCTTCCTCCCAGTATGCTTGAGGACCTGAGTGTAAGGTGTTTTCTGTATATAAAGCAAATCTGTAGGTTATTATATTTCAGTACAGACAGTATCACTTTTTGTGATGGATCACTTTAAAACTCACACTACATAGATCATTGATGGTCATTTCATTCTTCCATCCCCTGAGTACTGGTACTTAGAGATGATGAAACTAGAGAAGAAAGGATGACTTTCCACTATTCATATATCTGGAACATCTTCTGATTCTCCCTGTTATCATTTCCACTATGCTACACTGCTATAGACTCTGTTTCCAAAATTTTATTCCTTCAAAGTGAATAAAAACATTAAAAAAAACCAAAAAACAAAATGGAAGGCTGAAAACCTGAAGACTAATACTCTCAATAGCTGTTCCACGCTGTTAGAAATCATTATTCTCTGTTAGACATCAGGCTTTGCATTGGAGAATAAGATCTCTAGAAACCTGATAGCATTAGCCAATGCAAATTAGATTATTCCCTTTCTGCTCCAATATATTAAATGCATAACAGATGACTTCATATTTACATTAATGGGACATGGGCTTGTTAGAGTCTCTGGCTCATGTCACAGGTATTGTATGTCATCACGGAAACTCACTCCCTATCCATTAAAAAAGTCTTCAATGATGGAGTCAGAACTGTGATTTCTAAGTCAACTTCCATGTAATCTCTTTCCCAAAGACTGTTTAGATTTATTTTTTTTGAAAAGAATTAAAAGAATAATTACCTGCTCCTCTGGTGTGATTAAAATCTCCTTTAATAATTTTGCATGATTTTCCATTGCCATTGCATACACCACAATGATCTTCCCTTGCAAGGGACCCTAAAAAACCATCACAGCCAACCTTCTGTAACAAGAGATTGACAGTACATTATAAAGTGAGTTTTTTTCCACTTTAGCTTTCTTAACCACTAATTTAGAACGAACCTAGTATCTACACACTAGACACATTTAATTGACAAATGAGCAAAATGTCATATTCTCTGGTGCAAATTAACAGAGCAAGCTCATGTCAAATGATATCATTGGTAAAGTGACCAAATAGCAGGACAGCAATGAGAATATTTTTCTCACAGTAAGAATTAAATGGTATCTTAAAGCAATTTGGAAAAAAAACAATATT
Organism: Panthera pardus; assembly: GCF_024362965.1. Classification (NCBI taxonomy): domain Eukaryota; kingdom Metazoa; phylum Chordata; class Mammalia; order Carnivora; family Felidae; genus Panthera; species Panthera pardus. The sequence goes on from NW_026526765.1 coordinate 131,862,474, forward strand.
GAGACAAATGCAATTTATATAAATCCCCAAGGAAATCACATTTCTATTAAATATAACATGATTAATCTACTTCACTCTACTTAACATAGAACAGATATACTCATATATAGAAGGCTTCACTTCTTAAAGTGGTTCCAAAGCAAATGCTCAATTATTAAAGACTAACTTTGTGAAAATCAAACATAGGTTTATTTTCACCACAGTTCATGAACAAACTTCTATCCTCATGTTCTTTGGCATCTAGCACGGCTGCTATAAGAAAATATGAACAGCGGGGACATTCATTTTAATTTGCTTCCAGAGGAATTACATTAATATGAATCTTCTGGGATAAAATCATCGACTCCTTTCTAGTGAATAATGCTGGTCTCCCATTGGTGTTCTGAAAATATGATTATAAATAAGTATGCAATGTTCTGCATACTCAAAGAGCAGAAATTAATATGTCAATACTGTCAGAAATAAATGGTTGGATTACACAATTATCCTTAGCCAAGAAGGAGTTGCAAGAGAGATTGATGATACATCCATTTGTAGCAAGTTACAATTATTTTAGAGGAATTTTAAAAATATTATATGAAACAGGAACAAAAACAGGTTTTTTTTCTGTGGTTAGTGTTGGTGGTGCAAGCGGATGATGAATATCCTGAGAAGGCAAAAATCACATTAAACCTGCATAATATAGCATCCTTTCCTTTTATCCAGGGGGATATATCACTGTCAAGAGGTGGCAAAGCAATGCATTAGTAGAGAGGCTTGATCTGCAAATCAAAGCTTATTCAGGGAGAAATAAAGAGAATGTCTGTGGATGAAAGAGGTGGCCACCACAGGAAATTCTCAAAATACAACAAAGGTAGGGTAAGAGCTCACTAAGCGGGAGCCATGAAAAGACCTGAAAGTCCTGGTGTGAGGGGAAAAAAAAAATCTCTCATTTACATACAAATGAGGACAAATTTACAGTAGAGTGCAGAGTGGTTTTGAAATGAAAAAAAACAAAAAAACAAAAAAACAACTCTAATGCTCTATCCCTAGTTTGTTTCTTGGCAAATACAATAAACCCAATAAATAGTAGTTAAATGACTGAATAAACTAGTACCTACTGGTTTATTAATTTTTTTCCAACCCTTGTAACTGGGATACTATAATTCTGTCCACCTAATATAAAAGCCAGGGATAGACATAATGTCATAGATCAACAATCATGGATTTTAAAAATAAGAATCAAAGATTTTTTATTTTGTAATTTATAGTGTCAAGTACCCATACTTATCACAATATGCTTATATATCTCCAGACATTGAGGATGAATGCCTTTGAGAAGGTAATGTAATTTAATTGGGGTGGCCACCTGAAATACCACTGGTGTCCTGGAGATGGGCAGATAACATAATACAGAAGAGAGCTTTTTCTATCCTTTTCTGGGACAGAAATATCATGGAGACAAAATGGGTCACGAGGAGAAAGCTATTTTCTTCTTTTTTAAAATTTTTTAAAGTTCATTTATTTATTTTGAGAGAGAGAGAGAGCGCAGGGGAGGGGCAGAGGGAGAGGGAGAGAGAGAATCCTAAGCAGGCTCTGCACTGTCAGCACAGACCCTGATGTGGGGCTCAAACTCACAAACCATGAGATTATGACCTGAGCCAAAACCAAGAGTCAGACACTTAACCAACTGAGCCACCCAGGCACCCCAAAAGCTATCTATTTTCAACTGCCCTTCTTCGTCCCTCTCCAAGTTTACAATTGTACATTCAGTTTTGGTGCTATGTATTTTGTGTAGCGAAACCTGAAAAACAGGAGGTCGTCAGAAAGAAAAAAAGTAGCATGCTTTTAATTATATGGAAAGACTGAATGTAGCATTTTAGTTAAAAGCCAGAATGTTGAAGTATTCCAATTCTGTCAGAAGTCACAATCCATTTCGTGGAACTTAATTGTAACCATCAGATTCACGTGGCACTTACGCAGAATTTTTTTTTTTTGTTGCTGTTGTTTTAATTTTGATGTCTAGCTAGGAACTCTGTAAAAATATCTAGCTTACACAATACTGTTAAGTGAAAACATGGGCAATTTAGGCTATTGTATTTAGCATATAGAGTTAGGAAAATACTTTTTGAAAAATAAATGCATTGAAGACAAACTTTCATCTGACAGACTTACATATAGTGACAAAATAAAGTTAAAACTTTAACTGCACAACATTCAGGTCTGAAAACAAAACATGTATAGGTAAATGTCTGCAATGTTTTTTTTTTTTACAGGCAAATGAAAAAATTACATTTCAGGTAACTGACACAAGCTGTTAAAGAACAAAGGAAATTAATATGTAATTATAAGACTGTTTCTTATGCCAATGTATTACATGATTCTGTGCTTTCAATTCTATAGAATGCTGGCAAAACACAAAATCTTAGAGTTGGTAAAGTATTTAAGTTCCATGTTGTTTCCAAGTTTTTACCCAGAGTTCCGTAGGTCTCTACTGGAACACAGGTTGGTCCACCCACACCTTGTACATGTTTTCAAATTTTGGCGCATGTGCATGTGTGTATGTACGCACAGGCGTGCATTTTTCTGGGGAAAAAAGGAAAACTTTCATCAGATTCTCAAAGGAGTGTATTGTACAAAAAAGTCAATGACCATTGGTTTACCAACTTCATTTGACAGACTGGTTAATAGGTGTATAACACACTTTCAGTGATTTTCATAAGAATGTCATTTCTTAGTGGCTGTCACGGATTCAGTACCGCTCCACTCAGATGCTTCTTTCCTAACTAAGGGATTTATTTCCTTCCCATGCCCATTAAGTTCATTAGCCGATGGCTCTCATCAGAAATTGCCTAGACTGAAGAAAACTGCCTTTCCTAAGGTCCCATCTCCCTCCTAGGGCAGCTTGCATCCAGACACGAGTAGATGCTAAGGGTAAAAAGGCTTGGTTTTCTCACCCCAAATGAGGACAACTCTGAAGAGCCATCCCAGCTTCAATGCTCCTCACATGGTAGCCTGTTGTGACTGTACCATAGCACACTTTCTCCCTGTGCCTGACCCTGGCTCCTTCCCCTCCCAGCATGGATGGTGATCATACAGACACTTGGCATTAACCTCTCAGTTTATTAATCTCCCAGGGAAAGCCAATTTGAGATAGAGGTAGAATTATAAGCAGCAACTTCTAACTTCTAGCCTTTGATCTCTCCCACTCTGCTGTCCACACTTGCTATAAGAGAATTTATACTTTTCTCAAGATAAGTGAAGAGTGCATAAATGCATGTAGCAAATGGAGATTTTTTTAATCTTTATTTTTGAGAGAGAGAAAGAGAGATAGAGAGAGAGCAAGCGGGGGAGGAACACAGAGAGAGGGAGACACAGAATCCGAAGCAGGCTCCAGAATCTGAGCTGTCAGTACAGAGCCTGATGCAGGGCTCAAACCCATGAGCCGTGAGATCATGACCTGAGCCCAAGCTGGCAGCTCAACCGACTGAGCCACCCAGGTGACCCAATGGAAATGGTTTTTAAAAAGAAAGATATAAGCAAATGAGATGTTTAAGCATTATAAGAAAACTGAATATATATTTGAAAATCAGTTGTTTCCAGTATGTTGAAAATGCTTCAATATTAAGTGAGTAATAGGACTGATTTTATAGGTTTTTGCCACACGGCTCAGCCTTGGACACAAGATATGGAGAAGTGCAGTGCTTGAATTTTGGGTCTGGAATATTTTGACAGAAAATGCCATTTTAGATGCATAATATTTACACTACAGAATTAAAATCTCAGGGTCTTTCAGCTGGTCATGGATTTTAAGATGATCTAGTCCAAACCCTTGGTTTCTGAAGACAAGGGGTTTCAAAGCAGATCAGACTTGCTCAGGATGACAGCCGAGTAAGAACTAAATCCACAGCTTTTGAGTCTGGGCACAGAGTTTTCCACCATACTGTGCAGCTACCCAAAGGCACTCATAGCCTCCTTCAGCACATAGTCCCCCTTCTTAAATGTCTTACCTGACACCTGCCATTTGCACAGACATCTAATCCCTGATATCCACATGAAGTTCCATCCATTACTTTTTCTGATAGAAGGATAGGCTGTTCTTTCCCAACAGGAGAGCAAAACAAGGCACATGGTTTTTCTACACACAGAGTGGATAAAAAAAAAGGGGACAAGTTACTCCATAAATATTTTTATCTCAAGCTTTATTTTTCAGAACGTTGTTGAGTACAAAGTATAATTTGATGTGAACTGAGTAATGCAATTCTACAGTAGTTATTATGAGCAGAAAATGAGAGGACGCCTGGGAAAAAATAGATATCCAATGAATAGTTATCTCCTTAAGAAATACGTCTTCAAATTATTTTCAAAATGTATCACTTATTATTTTCTGGCACCAAACCTCTACCACGTACAAACTGATCACTCTTGCCCGCAGATATTTTACACACCAACCACTGATTTTTCCTCATATCCTTTGGAATGAAGTGCCTCTTAAGTACATATCAGAATTCTGCCTATTTCAGATTTACTTATTGATGAAAACTTTCTTCACGTGTCACTTCTACATTCCAATACACTAATTTTCAATCCTATACATTTGGCGTTTTCTAATTGCAAACTTACTAAAGGGAGAAAGAAGAATTTCTAAGATGAGCAATTCTCCTAGGATTTTCCATTACAAGGATGTTTAGAAATGCAACAGAATCCCATGAGAACGTTCCCTGGAATGCACATGTGCTAGCTAGGACTCAACTCCCTTTATTGCTTACTGAGAAAGCATGCCAGTATACATGATATCTAGGTTAAGAAACACCATCCTAGGTGGAGAGGGTTTCAATAGCTGGCAGTCTTCTTCAGGGCTTCATTAAGCAAGAAGGTAGGGTGGTTAGAGTTAAAAGGCATGCCTATCAGGCTCAGTCAAGAGTGGCAAAATATTTTTAAAGTGCTGTTTCTATTTCTAAGTATCCTACAGAAGAACTGTAATATTTGGTAACACCAGTAGTAGAATTATCCAAATCTGAAACTTCAGAGCAATTTCCATGCTACATTACTACTCTATTGGCTTGATACCAGTCAGGCCCTTTGCTGTTTATTAAGCTCATATAAATAGAATGGAAAATAGTTTACAGTCTTTGACACTGATCTTCGCTTATGTCTTCAGTAAAGTTCCACGTATGCTGATGGGATTCTATAAATACCAAATAACAGCCAGAGGCATGGAACAGGGTATCACTTTGCAAAGAGAAGACAGACAGTTAAATGAGCCTTCAGAATTGAACATTTCAAACAGTTTTCACATGTGGCTTCTGAATACTGCTCTGAACAATTCTGGGGAGTTGGAACATGGCCTTCAATGTGCATGGTTTTGAAATTTTCCTTTAAGATGCCATTATAAGCTGCAATAAAGCATTTCAGTATGCTCTCACACCTCAAAGTAGGTTATGTTTATTCAATGACTGCTTACTATGTCATATCTTTGGACTTAAAAACAGCTGCTATAATTGCAACACTTTAAAAGTTATATATATATATGTATATATATATGTATGTATATATACCTATATATATACGTATATATATATATACATGTATATACACATATATATATACATGTATATATATATATACGTATATATATATATATATATATATATATATATATATATATATATATATATATATAAAATTCTCTTTCCGGAGTTTTCATTGAAGAGAGGAGCAAACCAAATATATGAATAATGTGGAAAGGAGTTAGTCTAGAAAATTCCATTCACATTCCAAGCGAGAATTCAGATAAAAATCTTTCTATTTCTTCTTTTACAGCGTATTGTCAATTCACTGTGCTTTACAGATGACATAAACATTTGACACCAATCTTCCTTCCTGGAGTATACCCTTGAGATTGTGGCATTATAGTGATCCTTGTAACAAGCCAGTACTTCCTTGGCAGGCAGGCTTTGTCTTGATTTAAGAGACCAACCCTTTCCAAGATATGCATTAAACATGGATTTCAGCCAAATTTCAGCACAGTGTATGTAAAATACCTGAATGCTAAAGCCATGCATCTTTTTTCTCTAAAAATAACTGTTCACTATGGCATTGATACCCTGTATTTAATTTGCCTAGCCACAGATTCATGTATTACATAAGAATAACGGAAAAATCCCCTTGCATTTTAAGGTGTCATATGTTATTAAGACTTGGAGTTTTTTTTCAAAGAATTAGATATTTCAATTTCTTCCATAGTGCTATATAACGCAAAGACCATGGTTGTGTATTTTCTTTATGCTATGGACCAACATGTTTGATTGATATGTGTCACAAAATTATAAAAAATGCTAACCTGCTAATTATGTAAATATTTATTGTGGATCGTTCTGATGATACACATCATTTTATAAGAGGTAGGGGCTTTTAAAATTGTGATTTCCACTGGCTTTAATATTTTAAATTGGCCCCCATCCAATCCCAATTTTTTTTTTTTACACTCTGGAGAAAACCTGTTTCCTCTGTCTTATTTCACATATGAATGAACAGGTTTCAAATGAATTTAATATTATCAAATTGAACAGCCAGTTAGAGGCAGAGATAGGATTGACCCTCAAGTGATCTGATGATGATTTTCATTATTTGAATAGTCATATTGTTCCTACTATAAAAAGGTATGGCATATATATTCAAAATTATGCAACAAATACTCATCAGAAGCTTAATATTTGCCAGTCTGTCCACTCAGCACAGACATAGAGAGAGTACAGACACCTCAAAATCTGCTACAATAAGGTGCTTGTGAGGAGCACATACCCAATTTGGAGGATCAGGGAGATTCTTTTTTCCTAGAGGACCTGACATAAACTGAGTCCAAAAAATCAAGAGCCATTTTTCAGGGAAATAAATGGGGAGAGACAGACCAAAGCCTGAGAAAGAAAAGGTATTAGGCTGAGAAACCAGCATGTGTACAGGCCCAGGCACAAGAGAGCACACTGTGTGTGAGGGATGGACTGGAAGTCGCCTGTCTGTGCTGGAGGACACAGAAGGGGACGGTGACCCCAGGCAAGAGAAGATAAAGGGACGGTCACGCAAAGGGCCTTGGCAACCAGAGGCAGTTACATCTGAGATTGGTCCCGAGAGCAGCGGGGCTCACGGAAGGGTGCCACGTGGCACAGTGGTTGACATATCCAGCTTTAAAGGGCCAGTCTGGCTGAAAAGTGGAGCACGGGCTGTAGAAGACTGGCAAGAGAGGGGAGGAAGGTGTTTGAGAATCCAGTGCAAACATGAACAAATGTTCTGGCAGGAGAACGCTTTGGACAAAGAGGGTTTGCTACTTGATTACAGGGATGGAGACTGAGGAAGAATGGTCCTAGCTTAGCTTGGGAATGAGACCGATCGTGATACCGTTCCATGTGACAGAGCACAGGGAGAGAAGCAGATGCAGGACTGAGACAGAAAGGAAAGGGGCATGCTGAGTTAGAAATAATGAGACGTTGAGTGAAGATGTCCATGCAAAGGATGGGTAAGCAACGAAGGGGCTCAGGACAGAGAGATCTGGGTGGGAGAGAAACATCTGTGTTCCTTTGGCATACGGATGATAAATAAAGCCTAGTGAATAAAGTATTATTATCCCAAGGAGATCACTAGAAAATTCATTCACCTAACTTGTTAAGTGCCTACTCTGTTCAGGTACTGTTCACAATGTTGAACATATAGCAATGCAAAAACAGGATAAACCCTGTTCTTCCAATAATTATGGGGCACATATAATAAACAAATGTAGGGGTGCCTGGGTGGCTCAGTCGGTTAAGCATCCGACTCTTGATTTCAGCTCAAGTCACGAGCTCATGGATAGAGTTTGAGCCCTGCATCAGGCTCGGTGTAGACACGGTGGAGCTTGCTTGGGATTCTCTCTCCCTTTCTCTCTGCCCCTCCTCTGCTCACTCTCTTTCGCTCTCAAAAAATATAAAAACTAAAAAAAAATTTTTTAAATACACAAAATGGAAAAGTATTATGGCAGATGATGGTGAGTTCTGTGAAAAAAGAATAAAGCAAGGAAAGGAAAGGGATTGAGTTATTACTTTACAAAAAACCTAAAGGAGGTGAGAGAATGAAGTACACAGATACCTGGAGATGGTGTTACAGCAGGGAAAGCAGGGGTTTTCAAGACACTAGGACCTATTCTAGGCAGAGCAAGTGAGCCAGTATGGGTGGAAGTGTGATGGGGAACAGAAGGGATGAGGTCAGAGGGTCAGAGGAAGCCAGGTAGCAGAGATCCTTCTAGGCCCTTAGAAGGAATGAATGTGGGCTTTCAGTGAGCTGGGAAGGTACTGGAGGGTTTTGAATAGAAGAATAACAGGAAATGACTGACAATTTAGATGTATCACTCTGGCTCTTGAGACTGAAGGAGAGCACAGGCATGAAGACCAGTTAGAGGGCTACTGCAATCACGGGGAGAGAGACAGTGGCTTGTGCCAGGGTTGGAGTTCTGGTGATGTTTGGAAATGATAAGACTCTGGATGTATTTTAAAGGTAGGGCTCATATCCATAAAAATAATGAAATCTTGCCATTTGTAACAAAATAGACAGATCTAGAGAATATAATGCTAAGTGAAATGAGTCACAGAAAGACAAGTCCTATACAATTTCACTCAAATGTGGAATTTAAGAAACAAAATGAACAAATAAAAAAAGAGACAAACCACAAAAGAGACTCTTAACTATACAGAACTGATGGTTGCTGGAGGGGAGGTGGTGGGAACATGGATGAAACAGGTGAAGGGGATTAAGAGTACATTTAACTTGATGAACCCTGAGTAATATATAGAAATGCTGAATCACTGTATCATACACCTGAAATTAATATAACACTGTACGTTAACGACACTAGAATTAGAAAAAATGAGGCTCATGTGACCTTACTGATATTTTGAACATAGAGTAAAAGAAAAGAAAAAAATGACTCCAATATTTTGTCTAAGCGTCTAGAAGGAGGCAATTACCATTTATTAAGAGGGCAGCATGAACAGAAGATTGTGCTGTAATTTCCTCTCACCTGAGGAAGCAGTAGGATTGGAGGCCATCATGGCAAAGAGAGCATGACATGTTTGAGGCAGTAAAACAAGAACAGGATCTGGAGTTGAGAGTGACAGGGAGCAAGGTTCTAGATGAGACATGAGGCAAGAGAAGGGAGCAGATTACCTCCTCATCCTCCTGCTACCAAATACAGAACACTACTGTCTGTCGTGGAGTGATCTGCCTTGTTGTTTGGCTGTTTCCATTAGTGCTTGTATGCTCAGAAGCTGATCCTGAGAGAAGGGTTTTGTCAGATGGGTGCACTGAAATTGATGAACAACGGAATTCAGGCTGTTGATAGGAGGGTTACTGAAATGATGGAAAAGCACAGTCCAAACTGACTAAGGGGAGAAATAAGGACAAGAAACACTGACGGTCAGTTAAGTGACAGAATTCACAACCATATTTGGTAGCTGTAGCTCAAATCCAGAGCTCACCGACCACGGGGTTGAGGGGCAGAGGGAGAGACAAAGAATCCCAAGCAGGCTCCATGCTCAGCGCAGAGCCACACGCGGGGCTCAACCCCATGACCTTGGGATCATGACCTGAGCTGAAATCAAGAGTCGGAGGCTCAACCAACTAAGCCACCCAGGTGCTCCAGAACTATCTTCTTAAGTAATAAGTTTAAAGGACAGTTGCAAAAATAGTACAGAGAGGTCTCATGTACCTTTTCCCCAGTTAACCCCAATGGCTACACTTTCATAACTAGAGTACAATAGCAAACCCAGGAAACTGACATCATTACATGTATGTGTATACTTCACTGATCACATGCGTAGATTTTACAACCACCACCACAATCAATATCTGTAAGTATTTTATCAGCACAAACTTCTACTTTATGTTACCCCTAGGTAATAGCACCCATTCCTCTCCCCGCCTTCATCCCTAACTCCTGGCAACCTTTAATCTGTTTTCTATCCCTGCAGTTTTATCATTTCGAGAATGTAACATAGGTGGAATCACAGAATATGTGGAGTTTTGACATTGGCTCTTTTCACTTAGCATAATGCTCTGAAGCCCACCAAGTTGCTTCATGTCCATAGTTCCTCTTACCGCTTCAGAGTATCCCATGGTGTGGATGTACCTCAGTGTGTCTGACAATTCAGGGTCTCAGGACTTTTTTGGTTGTTTCCAGGTTTTAGCTATCAAAAATAAAGCTGCTACGAACATTTGTGTATGGGATTTTTTTTAAGGTTGTGAATTTTTATTTCTCTGGGGAAAATGCCCAGGATGGTGTTTTCTCAGTTGTATGATAACTGTATGCTTAATTATTGAAGAAACCACCAAGCTATTTTTCAGAGTGGTTGTACGATTTACATTCCTATCAGCAACGTAGAAGATCCAATTTCCCCTCATCCTCACCAGCATTTCATATTGCCACTCTTTTAAAATTGAAGTTAATCTAATTGGTATGCAATAATATACACCACATTAAAATAAATACTTGTAGTCAGTGCTTGTGATTGTTACATGTATTAAGTAAAGGCTGGAAAAGGAGAGCTCTGAAATACTTAGAATATAATCTGTATAATGTGTGAAATAACCATGAGTAAAGCACCTTGCAAATCCAGAAGTCTGCTTAACTAAGATGGCGGTGACCTGGGTACTCATACCTTCATCCATGACAGCTTGCCACTGAAGACCATGCTTTGGGTATGAAGTTCTAACACTAAAGGCCTGACATTGCCAGTCTCTGAATCCAGGCAAACCTGCAGGACAAGGTGGATTCTCACATATTCTGTATTGTTTTCTGGGACCATTACAATCCCTTGCTTCAGAACCTAGCCTAGAAAAAATAGTACAAATAATCAATTTTATCTTTTTTTTACGTTAACCCTCACTTCAAAAAAATTAAAAGGCATTAAGTTAATAAGGTATAATCCTTTATATTAGATCATCTACTTTTGAAAATGTGGACACGTTAAGTGATCGCTAATAGCAGGAAATCCATATGCTTCTTTAAAACCTTGCCACTTAACTTGCCATGACTATGATACAGAAGAGTAAAGGGCAGAGACTGGGGGCAAAATAGAAAGCCTGGGATTCCCTCAAAGGAGTTTGGTTGTAACATTTTCACATACTTTCTATAAAATTGCTTGTGAAGGCATTGGGCCACTGAGCCCAAACTAACGGTAAAAGTATAGAGCTGAAATGATTTTCTTGCATGCTTTCCTGGGATCACTCTAGAAGGATGGGGTTGAGCGAGTGGACCCTGTAAGGTTCCCCATCTGCACACGTGCTCAGCACGTCTTGAGTTTTCAACACTTCACTTCTATTGACGTTGATTTTGTTCTTCTCCCCTCCTTTCCCGAAGTCCTACCATCTTCCCGCCTTCTCACTGTCCCCTTAAATGGTGACTTACTTTTCCTAATGCAGGTCTCCCTGCTCCTTTAAACACAACAGTTTATTTGATTCACTCAAGAAACTACCCCATGTAATGTTTAATTATTTGTTAGTAGAAGCGTTGGTCTTATTTTCTTCTCACAAGGGAGATTTTATATAAAATAAATACTTTGAGGGACTTTGCTGCTTTCCAGCGTGGGGTAGGGTCTGAGGTCTGCCTTCCAACACCGTTTGTCAGGAAAACCTTTGCATTTGAAAATTCAAGAATAAAATGCCCTCCCCCAATGCAGGAACTTTGCGTTTACCCAGGACATTTGCGCTCTCGACTGCTGATCCCAGAACTGCAGGTTCGGCTACAGGGACTCCACATGCTCCACTCTCCGGCCACATGTCCAGGTGCTGAGGTCCTGGTGGTACATTCTCCAGCCTTACACCACTATTCCAAAAGTTATGTCTTAGGTGAACAAATCAGGGCACAACGGAAAATCATTCACTGGCCTACAGAGTCACTGGAATTGTGATTAAATCAGGTCTACTAAAGCCCCCAAACATGTGGATTGAAAAAAAAAACCAAAAAATAAGTTGGCACTTGCTTCTTGTCAATAGCAATACAATGGTCCATTCTCATACAGTCTTGTTGTGAAAACAGCACACAGATATTTGCAACACAGCCCTGAGATTTCAGTCCTTATATCATAAGGGGAGGGGGGAAAGAGGGAACTTGGGGTGGCACAGCCAGGAAAGAAAAACCAACACATTCTAAGAAACAGAACAATTTAAGAGGGACAAACCACAAAAGCATAGAGTCATATATAGGAATGGAAAACAGCACATGAATGTTCTTCCATAACTGGAGTGGAACAGACATTTCAGCAAACTTAGCAACTGAGATGTGAAGACCCAGTGGTTTTCTTCCCCTTGTAATTAAAATTTTTAAAAGTATGATTTAATTTTAGCACTTTCCTTTTTCTGAAAGAGTTCCCATCAAATCTAAGCATTAACATTAACAGCAAGTTTTCTTTTGAAAGTGGTTTACTTGAATGACTTAGGTAATAGGATGCTTGGAAATTCTGTCATTTCTTTCCAATTATTCGGCAGCTTATTTTGTATCTGTTAACTGAGAAAGATAACCATGAAAGAAGAGAAAGGAATGTACTCATTCTCTTGTTTATATTTACATTTTCATTTACTTTAAACAAAGGCAGCAAAAGAGGCAGTTTCTGTGGTCACTAAGGAATGGTTGCTAGGACTTGGAAGATAAATTATAATAATTCCTCCTTATTTCTGAAAAATCAGATATATGATGGTCATAGCAAACATGTTAAAAGTAAAATTACTTGAACAAAATCATGTTGAGAACAGTAAGTTAATATTGGCAAAATTTAGATTAATGACTGTATAATGATGGGGGTTGAGCAAACTGATCCTTCAAACTTAACGGCAACATGATTTTATACGGGATTTTGCAGAAATTGCAGAAACACTCTAATCTTTAAGTTTCCGAATTCAAAATGTGAATAATCATTTACTTAACAGATTTTGCAGGAGTAGAATGAAGCACTACGCATAATGCACAGCCCACACTAAGGACTTAGTAAAGATTAACAATGATTAACAATGATACTGATAAATTGTATATACCATTATATTAACATGTTAGTAAGTTTCCAGAAATCTAACCAAAATTTTATTCATCCTGATCTTATCCATATTTCTTTAAAATTTATTTTGAGAATATGTTTTTAAGTGATGTTTTTAGAAAAGAGAATTCAGAAAACTGTATGACATAATTTTGTGTGAGCCCAGTCAATGCTTTTCTATGCAATAACACAATTAGTTCCCATAGATTTTTTTTCCTGATAATGTCAGTTTTTAAATTCAGCCTCTTTTAGACTCAAGATGTTTAAATTTTTTTTAATGTTTATTTATTTTTGAGAGAGACAGAGACTGAGTGTGAGTGGGGGAGGCACAGAGAGAGAGGCAGACAGAATCAGAAATGGGCTCCAGGCTCTGAGTTGTCAGCACAGAGCCCAATGTGGGGCTGGTACTCAGGAGCTGATAGGTCATCACCTGAGCTGAGGTCGAATGCTCAACCAAATGAGCCACCCAGGCGCCAGCCCCACATGGGATTCGAACTCAGGAGCTGGGAGATTATGACCTAAGCTGAAGTCAGACGCTCAACTGACTGAGTCACCCAGGCACCATTAGACTCAAGAATTTTTAAATCTATGCTCAAAAAAAAATCTCAACAAATAATAGTGTATTGATAGGCACATTACACTGAAATTTTGTATGAAGATTGTCATTAAATTGAGATTTGGGGTGAATACAGAGTCTGAAAATTGCAGAAGGGGGAAAAACATCCTTTTAAACAATTTACTGGCTTTAAAGATTTAACAATGTACTGCCCTTTCACACACACACACACACACACACACACACACACACACACACACACAAAATCCAGCATGAAAAGTGTCAAACTTCAATTGGTCCAATTGTTTTGGCCTACTTGAAGGGTGTGTATTTTCCCATAGGGCATCCCATAGCTCCTTGCTCACTTAGCAGCACACTGGCATTGAAAGGCTGGGCTCAGGTTCACAGCAGACTGAAACTCTGCTGGGAAAGACCAGCATCTGGACTTGTACATCATTTAACCTAGACCACACTGGGCAGATGAAGACAAATGGAAACAGATATGGAAGCTACATTTGCATAACACAAATCGGTGAAATTTGAAGAAAGAATTGCATAATATTTAAAGTTCATCACCTTGCAGAGAACCAACACTCTGGATGAAACTATGGAGAAACTGCCTTTGTGTCTTCTAGGTGATGCTGTTTTTCAACACAGAGGAAAGTGTTGAATGTTTTGTTTAAATCATTATATAATATATTCCATTTGGTTTATACATTAAAATGATCCTAATGATGCTTTTCATATATTTTCTCGCAGCATATTTTACTTTATTTGTATTTTTTTAGCCTCAAAAGAAGATGCTATGCATGGCTTAAAAAGCTCAAAATTTGTCATGTCTACTAATTCAGTCTGATTTATGAAAATGCTAAGGAAATATATAATAAAGGATATTTCTGGCACAGTACATGACCTAAAAAATTGCCTGTAGTTCCATTCTATCAAATTTCTATGTGGACGTATGTCTAGGAAGTTCATGAAAACATCTGATTGGAAGAGGTCTGTGATGATGTCAAAGGGAACATCATTCTCTAATCAAATCTTCTACAGAGACTGAGGAGACCAGAGGGGGAGAGAAGCCAATAAACTCTCTAAATATGCAAATTTGATTGTAAGGATATTACAGTCTTTATATTTTCAACAAAGGATGATGATGGTCATTTCAAGAGGCTCAATTTAAGGAAGTAAATAAATAAAATATATTATGTAGAATTCTTCAAAACAGGTTAAAATTTTACTAAATTTTTATTCAACTTTCCTTTCCCCTCCCCAAGTTCCTAGTAAGTATTGTCAGTGAAAAAACATACATGTCTTGGTTTTTACCAAATCATTTATCAACTCTTTAACATCTGTTCAATGTAAATGTAAACACAGATGATAGTAGTATAAAGAGAAAAGGAGAAGAAAGAAAACAGGCTGTTTTTAATTTGGAAAATGCTGAGTATAAGTAGTAGATAAATCCCCATCTTTCCAATTATTTTAAATCATAAAATTCTGTACGCACCTTCAGACTTAATTATATACTTTTGGATGAACTAGTTATACAGCTAGATTCACATCACGACACTGTACACATTGTAAAAAATTACAACATTTTGTAATGAATTATAGAAAAAAATGCCCAGCTTTGTTTCTTGGTGTGCAATGCACAAAGCTAGCAGGGTTTTGTGTGAGGTTGGATGCATTCAAATATTTTAGCACTTCAGCACTCATCTGCAGAGTGTTGGAAGCTATTTTCATGATGGCTCCTACAAAAGCTGGGACAGATGGCTATTTGAAGAAGCGCACATGGCCTCAGGAACTGAGAAGTTCATTAGTTATTTCAATACGCAAAGCATTGCAGAACCACTAACAGATATCGTTAGCACCATTAGAGGGTAATAAAACATTTTCCTTTGGATGAGCAATTATAAATTTGATTGTTACAACAATACGTTTATTTTAGAGAATTCAAGAATGCAAAGTCTTCTCATAAGTATCAGAAGAAAAAACAATGGTAGAGAAATGTACAGGACATCAGTTTATAAAAATGAAGAGATTTTTATATTGTAAAGCAGAACTAAATGAGATGAATGGTCTGTGTGAAGTTTGAAGAAGTAATGGCTAAATGTTTGGTTATCTCTGTTTATTACTGTTTTTGTGTTTCAGGGATGATAAAAATTATTGCTGGTGCAGAGTTTTATGATGCCAGCAATAAATTATACAGCATAATACCATGAGGCTTGCCCAGTATGCACATATTATTGTACTTTGGTGTATAACTTAAAAAAAAAATAAAACCAACCCAAATTCAGACACTGCGTATAAACTCACAGAAAAACATCTGACACCGTCTGTAAACAACTGGCTGATAATTCACAGAAATTCCCTTTCAAGAAACCATTTCCTTATTGATTATATCTAGTGATAAAACATTGCTAGCCTTAAAAATACTCTGTATTTTAAAAATGTTACATTTTTTTTAAAGATCTCAGAGAAGTAATAAATGATTACATGCTCATGACAAACAAAATCAAAAATGTCTAGGAAAAAGTCGTATTTATCCTCAGCTCCCCTGCTTTCATCCATCAAACCTATTTCCCTTCCAAGAGCTAATTATTAAATACAGTTTGGAGTTTATATTTTCAAACCATTTTCTATGAATTTAGGAATATATACCCTGTGTGTGTGTGTGTGTGTGTGTGTGTTCAAAACTTTTTTTTTGGTAAATGTCAAATGGTATCATAAAGTATCAATTTTTCTGACGTGCCTATGTATTAACCAACATGTCTTATAGATCTCTTCAGTCTGTATGTATATATATCTACCTTATTCTTTTAACAGCTACATTGTAACCATTCCTCACCTCATGAATATTTTCATGGTTTCTCACTCCTCACCATTGCAAATTGCATCCTTACATAAGCATTTGCGTGTGTGTGTGTGTGTGTGTGTGTGTGTGTGTGGTATTTCTATTGCGTCCATTTTTAAAAACAATGTGCTTTTAAACTAGCACTCTATATTACTTCATTTCTTTCACTAAGTATTTCACTCCCAGTAAACTTTATGTCGTTGTTTCTTTTTAAATGTAATAAAAATGTATGTTCTGCAGAGGCAAGGTTTCAGATCTCACATCTAATTCCCTTCACAGAATAAAAATTAGAAAATAATGTGAGTTACTGAACTGTTATCTTTTGATTAACTACAATTATACATTTAGATGAGAGCTATATCCTTCAGATCCTTTCACAGAAAGTATTTTTCCACAGCAATAATTTTGATATGGAAATCACAAGAAATTTAACTTTTCAACACCAATTATCTTGATATGTAAATGTGTACTAATAAATTCCTATAACTTCAAGAAGCGCATTAAACAACTCAGACAGCCAAGTATTTACTAATCTTTAAAATATCAATTAGAGGGGCGCCTGGGTGGCTCAGTCCATCAAACATTTGACTTTGGCTCAGGTCATGATCTCACAGTTCATGAGCTCAAGCCTTGCGTCAGGCTCTGTGCTGATAGTTCAGAGCCCGGAGCCTGCTTCAAATTCTGTGTCTCTCTCTCTCTCTCTGTCCCTTCCCCACTCACACTCTGTCTCTGTCTCTCTCTCTCAAAAATAAACATTAAAAACTAAACTAAACTAAACTAAACCAAAAATAAAATAACATGTCGATTAGAATATTTTACTTATGATGCTTGAAATGACAAGGAAAAATTATCCTCAGTCGCTCTTCTGGGACAATGTTTTATACCTGAAAGGACTCATCAGCTCTGCAAGTTCTATTTATGCTATTTATGCTATTGTTTGTGGTCATTTTACCTGTGTTTAATTTAATAAATTCATTTTTTGGCAAAACTAATACATACATCCTTCAACATTGTTGTAATCAAACACAATACAAAATAATTGCATTTATATTAACAAAATGACCAAGATGTGAAACACATAAAAGTAAACAGTGAAAATTAATGAAATGCTGAAAGCTTTATAGATACTGAAAGTATTTCACTAGTGTTGAGATGGATAAATATGCAATGGGCAGAAGGAGATGTGAGTTTCTTGAGTTTCATTCACTATTCTTACTAACTACAGATGGGTCACGTGACTTACCTTACCAGCGTCACAGTCCGTTCCATCCATGGGTGGGTCGAGCTTGGTTCTGCATTCTTTCTCACCCTCTACCTTGCACCACAACCCTGTGCAAATAAGATGCTGAAAACAAGGCCACAATAACTCATAAGGAGGAGGCATCACATTTTTGATGTGAAGTCAATAAATTTTGGAAAAAAGTGACTTTTACAGAACAAGAAATTGTTGGAAGAAAAACAGGCTCTAGGTACTTTGCATTTACAATTATAGTTGAATAGCATAGGCTTATTTATAGTGATGAGAATGTTGATACATAAGAACAGAAAATCTGTTTAATATGTTTCAATGTCTTTACATTTCTTTAAAACACACGTGATTATGGGGTGCCTGGGTGGCTCAGTCCGGTAAGTGTCCGACTTTGGCTCAGGTCGTGATCTCGTGATTCACGGGTTGGACACCTGCATCAGGCTCTGTGCCGGCAGCTCAGAGCCTGGAGCCTGCTTCGCTGATTCTGTCTCCCTCTCTCTCTGCCCTCCCCCTGCTCGTACTGTGTCTCTCTCTCTCTCAAAAATAAATAAAACATTAAAATTTTTAAAAAAAAAACCGCATGTGATTATGCAAGACTAAGTAGCCACAACAGAACAGCGTGAGCAAAAAACCATTATTTATACTATTCTAGAAACCGGGCTGGAAGAATAAAAGTGAAGCGTTTGTGGCATGAACTTAGGGCCTGCTGTCTTAAAGCCTGTCCTCACTTATGCTCCGTTTTATGCTTAAAAATTACAGGATTATTTAATCCCATAGCCTTAGCTCTTGACACATTGCAGACTCTGAATGGGTATGTTTTTGTTATCAGTCATTTTTACCTCATTCTGAATGAGTTCTAGATCTCCAGGCTACAATGAACTTTTTCTGGGGAAAAGTTAGAGGGAATAACAAATACTGGGATAAGGCAGCAGAGACATAGCAACAGTGAAAGGACAGAACTTTGCGGAAATGCAGGAGGCAAGACCGTCAGAAACCTACGCTATAGCTCTAGCCACTGCCAGCACGGAGACATAGTGAAGCACATGACACATCCACATTTTAACTGTGATTAATGTAGAGTGAAGATGGCTGTGTTACTTACTCCCTGTCCAGATACATGGAGAAGAAAGTGGAAGAGAACAGATCAATAGAGACAAGTAACGGCAATGTGAACGGCGCAGTCACGTTAAGTGTGAGAAGACCAGTGTACTGGGAAAAGGCATGTAACGGACGGGAGTAGCGAACAAGGATTTTAAAGAGGGACGGACCAGATCTGGATTGCCAGGAAGAGCTAGGGACTCTGTATTTGGAGGGAAAAAGAGGCCACTCAGCAGTGGTCCAGCAGGTTGATAAAACAAAAAGGCTATTTTAGGAGGCTTATGCTGATGGTGTATGCAAAACAGACTGAAAATCACTGCAAAGTAGAAATTAACTAATGACCTGAGTCTATTAAATACTTTGGAAAAGGTATATTTAAATGAACATTTTAAACAGGTCAGTTACAATTCCAATACTGAATTTGTCACAAGGCCTGAAATATTATTTTCCTATTCTTCCTTTCTTTAAAAATGTAGATTTCTGAAGTGTTTGTAAGCTCTTAAAAATTATAGTGTCTGGAAAGACTGGGATAGATTTTATTCACTTTATTTTATCTGCTGGGATAGTTTTTCTGCTTCAAAATATTTTATCCAAATAGATCTTACTATATTTAGGAGATGATTCAGCTTAACGTAAGTGCTTTATTTACACATATCATTTACCAAAAATTCATCCAGGGATTTATTTTAAAGAATGCCAATGTCTAAATCAAATTGCTTCTTTGCAGTATTTTAGACTCTTTAAAATAAACAGGTTGTTTATCATGTACTTTTGTGCACACATTTATATATCAATGAATGGCTCTATAACCTGGGAATTACAGTTCCTAAATGTAATTTTTCCCCTTACTACCTTTCTGTGAAGGATGTCTTATAATCATGGGATCAAATGCTGAATTTTCCAACAAAGAAAAACTGCTTCATGTGTATTCAATAAATTTTGCTTTATGTGTATTGTAGCAAGAGTTATTTTTGTCAAGTTTGTTAGTTAACAAAGGCATATTGAACAAAAAAGCAAATCTTCTATACTGTAATTTTATAATCATACTTGCTTGTTGAACACTGTTGGTGGTCTAAATTCTGACCTTCACCCATTATCTGCTATTCAAAACAGCAGGTACTCTAATTGATTCCCACTTGAGTCAGTGGGAACATAAAAGCAAACTTGGCAGCTGTTCAAGATAAGCACAGTCATGAAGAATAAATCTCTCATAGAGGAGATCTCTTTACTCTTTATGTTCTGCCGGTCCAGGGATCTTTTGGTAAGTAAATTACAGCCTCATTCTTGAAAATGACTCAGATTCTGGGTTTCAAACTGAACCGTCAAAAGTAACACAGGAAAATGTGTGTGATAGGAGAGCTATGTTATATCAAGCCTTTTCTTCAGATAAAAAGGGGCAAAAACCAAACACTCCATGTGTTAGGCTAGAGTCAAATATTTTTTTGCAATTTAATTGCTGAAACCACTTCATGTATCAATTAAGAAAAGAACTTTAAAACTTCAAACGCTTTGCACAGGAATCCAGATGCACACCTCAGCTTTTCCTAGAAAACAAATAAATAACAATACTCTTTTTAAAAATTCTTCCATAATAGGAAAAGACCATTAAAAGCATATAATAGGAATTTGGATGTTTATCTCAAGTAGGCTTTTAAAATGTTTACATGAAAATATTATATGTTTTAAATGAAATTATTTAAGTGGAAGATTAATTGCCCATGTATAAAAAATTACAAATTTTATCTTTGATAACCTATATTCATATCTTTCTTTATAGCAAATAGTTCCATTAAGATACTCTGAAATTTATGTTAAAATAAAAAAATCTTAAGTGCATGCATACAGAAGTAACAATTAAATCTTGTACATGTAACTTCTGGTTCTTCCACTAATTATCTTCCAAAATACAATTTCAGTATTTGATAGCAAATGTAATTCAGTATGGGATAATACTTTTAAAAATATTATTTTCCACCACAGAACACTGTAGTAGTTTTAAGGGTAGAAGAGAAGAAAGGGGGATGAGGTACTTAAAAGAACAGAAAACAAAGACTCAAAAGGAATAATAATAAGTTGAAATCTAGTTCTTTGTAAATACTAATAAAATTGGAAATTAAGCAAGAAAAAAGAAAGCAAGAAAATCCACTATTAGGAATAAAATGAAGGTGTAACTACAGATAATGTCAAGTTTAATTTTTTAATTGGTTTTCAACATTTGTTTATTTTTGAGAGACAGAAAGAGAGCATGAACTGGGGAGGGGTAGAGAGAGAAGGAAACACAGAACCTGAAGCAAGCTCCAGTCTGAGTTGTCAGCACAGAGTCTGATGTGGGGCTTGAACCCACGAACAGTGAGATCATAACCTGAGCCAAAGTCAAATGCTTACCCAACTGAACCACCCAGACACCCTGATAGTGTCAAGTTTAAACAGAAATAAAAAGACATGAACTACTTTATGCCCATAAACTTGACAACTTTCATGAAACGAAAAGATATTTTAAAACACGTATTAAAAACTTACTAAAATGGACCCAAGAAGAAACAGAGAAGCTGAACTATTCTGTAATCATAAAATAGTTAAAACTGATTGTTATATATCTTCCCACAAAGTATACATCTGGTCCAAAAACTAACAATCTTTCAAAAAACATAGATTCTCAATTTACATAAGCTCTCAGAGAACAGAAAAAGAAGGAACACTCTTAAACACACGTTATGATATCCAAACTAGACAGGGATTTCAAAAGAAAATAAAAATATTAATCTACTTTATTTATTAATCTAGATTTAAATGTTAAACAAGTTTTAACAGACTGAATCCAGCAATTCGTTAAAAAAAAATGCAATGCCATGACCAAGGTGGGTTTTTTCTCAGAACACAAGTTACTGTAATATTAAACATTTGATGAATGTAATCAAGTATATCAATAACTTTAATATCTATGAATTTTGTGTCTGTGGGTACAAAGCAAATAATACAATTCAATATCCATTCATTGAAAAAAATCTTAGCAAAGTAGCCATTGAAGGAAATGTCTTCACAATTACTGGACACCTATGAAACTCTACATTAAACATCATAAAAAATTTAAATGTTGAAAGGTTTCTTTTAAAATGAGGAAAATGGCAAAGATAGCATCTTGGCATCAACATAAGGAAGTGAGTACATGATGTATTCAAAGTGGCAAGAGGGTAAAAATAACTGTCAATGTAAACTCCTGAACTCAGCTAAAATTTTATTCAAGACTGAAGGTTAAATAAAGACTTTTTCAAGGAAACAAAAACTGAGTATTTACCACCAACAGATCTTCTCAAAAGGACCTTCTAAATGATGTATTTCAAGAAGGAATATGATCTCATAGGAAAGGACTGAAAAACAATGGTGAGCAAAGAGACTGATAAAAATGAGGATAAGTCTAAATAAATGTTGACTATGGAAAGCAACAATAACTGGATTTTAGCCAACGTTATACAACTTCCTCACAGTGGGAAACAATACTAGAAATCAACTTATATACACCTCAAAAACTATCCTTTCACAGAGAAGATTTGGCCACTAGTAGTTGAATAAGCTTGATGTTTTCTCTTTTACCTCCCCTACTCCACATACTTCAAGATTGTTAGTGGCAGAGTTGAGTAAGAGACACGGAGAGAAATGTAGTCCATGCCCAGTCGCCCAGTCAACAATTGAAGCAGCAAGCTGCAAAGGACTCCTCAACAGAACATATCAGAGAGTGTTAAAGACAGTTAAGGAGTAAAAAAAAAAAAATTAGAGAAAGGATAACTGTCAGTACGTAGTTAATGAAGCCCCAAAGAAAAGAGTGCAAAGTAAAAAGGAACTATTTGAAGTATTTGAAAGAAAAATGATCCCAAAGTTCCTAGTATGAAAGAGAGACATAGGATAAAAAGATTCTCCTTCTGTAAAGTTCCCCAAAGACCAACCATCCTGTAGATCACAACCATAAATTGTGGACAGAATACAAAAAACAATTTCATGGTAGTTCTGGAGAATAAACAAAGGTAGGTGAACCATTTAGGGGAGCTGAAGGGATTGGTACAAGTTGCATTTACCATCTTTGCAGCTTTGATCTGACAGTAGGCTGTGGTCATGGCCTGACACTAAAAGGCTAAAGCAACCATGAAGAGCATGCTGTCTTTTTAGATTTGTAAAGACAAAAGCTGCGGGGGTGAAGAAGCTGCCAAAAACTGAAAGGACAATCTCAAAAGGAAGAAAGAGAAGCCTGTCTTCAGCTGGCACTTGACACACACATACAGAGACCACACTCCATATAGCCCAGATACGGAAAAAGTGAACTGACTGAAGATATGAGCTGTTTGTTATCCACAGGAGGTAAGACAAAGTTTCCAGTTTCAATCTAATACTTAATTCTCTGGGCGGGGGGCTGGGAGGGCATGGTGGGTGAGTGGGGAAAAGAGACATTCTTTAGAGGAATATAACAGAATTCAGAGTACCTACAACAGAGGTCAGCAAACTTTTTCTGTAAAGTGCCAAAGAGTATATATTGTAGGCTTATGGACCATATGGTCTCCGTTGCAACTATTCAACACTGTCACCGTACCTGAAGGTGGCCAAAGAGAAGATATGAACAAATAGGGATGACTGTGTTCTAGTAAACCTTTATTTACAAAAATAGGCAGCCAGTCACCAGGCTACAGTTTGTAAATTAATGTATTAATATATAATGTCTTAATTTATTCATATTGCAGAACAAAACATGTCCACACAAATAATCATTCACAATAATCAGAGTAGCCTTACTCATAATAGCTAACATTCCAGATGTTTACTAAGAGATGAGGTAATAAAGACAATAGATTATCTACCAGTGGAATACTATTTACCATGAGAGAAAAACTAATTACTGACATACATAAAAATGCACAAAGAATGTACAACTATTGAATGCAGAGAAAATTTTGGTTTTTCTAACAGAAAGTGGTAAAGGAGTAGAGTAAAAATATAATATAAATATGAAATACTAACATAAAACAGGCTTACAGAATAAAAAATTCCCATAAAACTAATTTAAATAAATGTAAAAATGTTAAATTAGCTGACAAAAATACAAAAAAACTATTACATTTGTTTAAACAGAAAAATATAAAACCTAGCTACTGCTTTTCTCTAGTGAACATATCTCTCTATATCCATATCCAGAGTTATAGTTATATCTGGAAAGGTTGAAGATATAGGTTTGGAAAATATTAGCCAGGAGTGAAGTTTTTATGTCAGACAAAATAGATTTTAAAGTACAAGTCATAAAAAAAATGGGTAAGATAAATCAGATCAAACAGATGAAAAACTGTGTGTATATACCTAGTAATATAACTCAACATTGGTTTGTGAGCATAATTTGTTCTGGAAACATGCTTGTAATCCAAAGCACGTGTATATCAAAGTGAATTTCAAGAACCATTGGCTCAGTTATGATCATGTGACTTTCTACATCACATCATACTTGTATTGCAAGACTTCGCTCATTTATCAAGTTAAAATTCATTAGAAATGTTTGCTCATCTGGCAGAACACTCAAAGAACAAGTTACTCAAGATCCTAAGTTTTACTATATATATATATATATATATATATATATATATATATATATATATATGTATGTCAGTTGTAATAAAACAAGTGACAGAATTAAAGGTAGAAATAAATAAATCAACAGTTAGAGTTGGGTATTTTAGTGCATGACCATCAGCGACTGACAGAGCTATCAAACCAAAATAAGCAAACAAGTAGATATTCTGAATGCTATTAATACGCTTCATCTTAGACCTCCCGACAAATAATAAACTTTAAAGAACACATATTCAAGTACACATGGAACAATTAGTAAAATTTACCCTGTATTTCATTAAACAGGAAACTTCAGTACATTTTAAAGAACTGACATCATATACACTATTTCACCTTCTTGCAGTGTGATAAAAATAGGTATAAATAATAAATGTTATCTTTTAAAAATTCTCTGCATGAATAGGAAAAACAAACCCAAAGTGTTTCTGGTGCTAAAGAAATGTTTAAGCTAAAAGGAAATGAATGTACTATATAAGGATTTAGTTCTTTAAATTAAATTTTCAAATTAATTCTTTAAATTAGTTAATTCTTTAAATTAAAGTAGGGAAAAAAGTGTATAAGATGGAAAAACAAAGAAACTAATAAAAAATAAAAACACAAGATTAATGAGAAAATTTGATGGATTCGTCCACCTCAAAATTAAAAGACAAAGGGCAGTGTGTAAAAACTTAACACACAAATAACACACTATTAATAAGTAAGCAGTAATTCTCACCTATATTATAGAAAGAAATCCCGCAATTCGGCAAGAAAAACAGAACACTAGAAAATGGGTGAAAATGTAGATAGGCAATTTACAAAGATAGGGGCTTAAAAAATAAAAGCCCGTGTCAATTAAAAAGAGGAAAAAATGAGTTCTGTGAAAAGAAATTAAACAGCTGGATTATGCAGTCTAATCAGCTGCCATGAAACTCACGTGCTCACAGCCTATGTAGGGCTGAAGCCCGAAGGGGAAGATGAAACTTAGATTAGAATGGAAAACATTTAGAATCAATTCTGGGTAATTTTAAAATTATAATTTTATTGATCTCATAGGAAGGAAGGATTTAAAATTTACAACTTCATCAATGTTGACAATATCATTTATCAATAATGCTACCTTAGTTGCCACAACGATTACTAGCCATCAAGGGCAATTTCATACCATGTCTTTTTCAGTCCAAATTCCTGCTGGTTCTGGAATTTCAGAGTGTCAAATCAGACACTCAGTTTTCTAGAATTCTTTGTAAGTTACCTCATTTCAACGTCAACCTCTTCACTAGATCACTTGAGAGGTTTTAGAAAGTCCATTGCCTTTGACATATCAACTCAATATAAGAGAAATATGAAACTGGAACTTTCCTTGTTACTTTTTTTGTCACCACATGGTTTTATCAGAGTAGAAAGTCTTCTATATGATATACTATGCATATAGTATATCATTCAGTTCACAATGTGCCTCCTCCAAAACCAAAGTCAGAACCTTATGTTTCTTGGAGGTCTTCAATTTTCAACACACTTCCTCTTACTCAAAACATGCAACTCAGGGGGCCTGAGTGGCTCAGTTGGTTAATCATCTGACTTTGGCTCAGGTCATGATCTCGTCTGTGAGTTTGAGCCCCACCTGAGGCTCTGAACTGACAGTGTGGAGCCTGTCTGGGATTCTCTCTCCCTCCCCACCTCCCTGACCCTCCCCAACTTGCTCCCACACTCACTCCCTCTCTCAAAATCAATACACTTAAAAAAAATGCAATTCTCATGCAGCCACTTCTTACTGTTTCCTGGGAAACAGCCATGCTTCTGAAGTCTGAGCCAGGGTTCGTGACTTTAGGAAGCTACTAGACTGACTTGCTTCTTATGGATCTGGCTCAGCCACAAGAGGCCAGGTGGCCTAAAGGTACCAACAAGAAGTCAGCGTATTAAGTCTGAAAAGTGAGCTAGTATCGCTGGAGGTCAAGTTGTCTCACAAGCCTTTAAACATTGCCTTTATGCCTCAGCAGACGCCTAATGCCCTTAAACATTCTGCACATGTAAGTTACTATATCCTAAGGGTAAATCTGCATTACTAATTAGAGCAGCATAAATGTAGTGTTGGGAGTCTCTCGTGCTTGTGTATAACTCACATATTTCCTGGCTAATTCAAATACTATGCACCAACTGCTGTGGTCTCTAAGATTCTACCACAGACACACAGGTTGAAAAGCTGGTATGAGTCCACACTCTGACAGCGTGATACTTATATACAACTGACTGGAAGTGGGATGCTCATAGGATGCCTGATTCACTCACATATAAGATGTGAAACATAAACTATCTTTATAGGCTGGTTTTTGTGTAATCACTGAGTTAACACTGAATAACATTTAGATTATCTTCATGCTATCTTGGCATATGATATAAGACTTGACTGTACGAATGAAAATTTAGAATCTTTATTCCATCGTTTAGCTGATTTGCTTATTCATTTAACAAATATTTATTGAGCACTCTTTTAGGTGCTAGAGATACAGTGATAAAAAGGACTAATAGAGACCTCCTTTGGTGTTATGAAGCCTGTCTTCTGAAGAGACTTTTTTTTAACTTTATTTATTTTGAGAGAGAGAGGGAGAGAGAGGGAGGGAGGAAGTGCATGAGTGGAGAAGGGGCAGAGGGAGAGACAGAGAGAGGGAGAGAAAGAATCTCGAGCAGGCTCCGTGCTGTCAGCGCAGAGCCGCTGTGGGGCTCAATCTCACAAACCCTGAGATCAGGATCTGAGCCAAAATCAAGAGCCAGTCACTTAACCAACTGAGCCACCTAGGCACCCCTAAAGAGACTTGTTTTATACAAAGGCTGGATGACTGGCTGATATGGTGACTCCATGTGTATCCACTTGAAGGTGTATGTGTGTGGCTTAACCAGGAAAATTATCCAGTATTCTACACTTACAACTATTTCCTTATATTTTTAAGTTCTTCCTCCTGACACTTACTATATGTTCAGGTGTTTCCAAAGAGCTCCAACTAACAGAACCAAATCCTGTGGGAAAAACAAATCAACGGCATATTTTCAGACTTCCTTTTACTCCCCTCTTCTGCTTTTGGAACAGCTAATCATTTCCACTTTGAAAAATGTCTTCACTGAGCCTCCATGATCTTACTTTCTCTTGGTTCCATTCCTACCAACAGACTTCTTCAGAGTTTTAATTGTTGCTTTTTTCTTATGTGCCTCATCTCCAAATATGGTAATCACCGAATTCTCAGTCTCAGGACTTTTTCATTTCTATCTAACTCCTTTCCTGTTGTGATCATTTAGTATCACATCTTCATTATCACCTGCTTGTTGAGGTTTCCACAGAAATATCTATCCTGGACCTACTTCCAAATCTATTTGGATGTCTATGAGCACCTTAAACTTAGAAAAAGACTAAAACTCCACTCCAGGGCAAGCATTCTGCTTTTTTTTTTTTTTCTCTCTTTCCATAATCTTCCTGATATAAATGCACAGCTTGCTCTCCGTCTTCAGATCTCTAAATGTCACCTCCAGGAGGCCTTCCCAGATTACCCTATATAAAATAACATCATCCCCACTCTCTCATTCCTAGTTTTTACTCTTTATCCTTCTTACCTGGGTTTACATTTCTACAAAACACTTATTACCAACTGACATGTTATAAATGTATTTGCTAAAATGTATTTATACGTGTTTTTACCTAGGGACGCCTGGGTGGCTCAGTCGGTTTAGTGTCTGACTCTTGATTTTGGCTCAGGTCATGATCCCCGGATCGTGGGATCAAGCCCCACATCGGGATCTGTGCTAAGTGTGGAGCTGTTTGGCATTCTCTCTCTCACTCTCTCTCTCCCTCTTCCCCTCTCCCCTGCTAGTGCTCTCTCTCTCTCTCTCCAAAATAAGAAATAATTTTAAACTTTTTGCCTGTTTTTTGCACCAGAAATTTAAGCTCCATGAGAGGTGAGGTCTTCGTCATTTCCTGCTCTATTATTAGTGTACAGAAATGTGCTTGAAAAATAGTTGGAATTCAATATTTATCAAATTAGTAACTGAATTTGTAAATAAATTCTTCAATGGCACTATTTATCGGGTTACTACACTTTGCACTAATTTGGAATTGAAATGATGATTTTCAATAGTTGTATCAGAAAACTATTTTAGAGTCCCAAAAGTCCATTCTCTTAGCTCTAAGACTTGGAAAGATAACATAGTCCAACTTCTTGTTCTATACAGTGTATCTTAAAGAGAAAAAAGTTTTGACTAAGTCTACATGACCAGTAAGAGGTGGAACCATTGTTAAACACTGGGTCCACGCCCCTCCAGTCAGTGTTCTCCAATCAAACCCTGACTCAGAGGTATTGCTTTTCCTTGGCTACCACAGCAATCCAATTCTTTTTGGTGTTATTTTAAAAATAATTTTAATAGATATTACACAGAGGTGGAAGCAAGGAAAAAACTGACTTTATAAATAAAAGCGTCACACATATAAAGCTTGAATATATAAAAAGGAAAACATTTCTGAATACCTAAATCTAAAACTCAATTTAACTTGAAAAATGCCCAGCTTAAAACAAAGCAACATCCTAGGACATTGAGAAACATAGATTTAAAATCCTATAACAAACACTTATATTTTCAGAGATGGAAAAAAATCCATGCAGGTAGGTTAGTGAGAAATAACATATAAACAGAGCAAAAAGCTTAGAAAAATAAAAAAAAGCAATCAAGAAATTTCTTAATCCTGATGATACAGGCACAGTAGCAGAAGAAATGAACTGAGTCCAAACACGGGATATGATCTATGATTTTAACCCATAAAGAAGGTTGAGTTCCCCAAGAGGCAATAAAACATAGCAGTTAAAATGTACTCCATTGCTTGGATTTGCACCTAACACTCTTTCTTGATAGGTATAAGAACTTAATTGTTAATACTTAACTTCTACGGGCCTTAAATTGTTGATCTGTAAAATAGAATTGAATAATAACTATACTTTTTATGGGAATCAAATTAGATCATAAATATAAATGATTTATGTACTATGTGGCAGATATTTTATAGTTGGAAATATCGTACACTGGTATTAGGAAAATTTAACTAACTACAATATAAAATAAATTCTAAAAGCTTTTAAAGATAATGTTTGTGAAAATAATGTAAAATTTACCAAAATCATGCTTGTGGTTGATCATTTGCAGTGTCTAACACTTGGGGTACTTTATAAAACATGAAAGTCTTCCATTTATCAGCTCTATCAATTCTCTCTACCACATGAATTGAAACTTCCTCCCAAGTATTTCTACAATGGTAACCATGAACACCCTAGTTTGTTTTCCAAAACAATGCCAATTTCAGCAGATGAAAATGTACCTGCCTGAAAACATTCATTTTGCCATGAAGATTTAAGAAAGACTGTAACCCACTTTTTTGATTGTCTAAAGGTCCTGAATGAGCGTAGAGTGAACAAGAGGTTGGTAGATGACATCAGGGAGGTATTAAGGACAGACTGTACAAAGCCAAGCTCCTACTGTTGCAGTGATCACACCTGACGCTAAGTTCCAAGGATTCATAGCTGTGCTACATGTAAACCCTTGGGAACAAGTCACAATTACACACCTACACCAGCCATTCCCTTTTGAGCTCCATCACTGCCAGATGGATATTATGGTCAATATATCTTTTGACAAGTCACATTTTTTTAATTGTGTGAGAGAGAAATATTTTTGAGAGAGAGAAATAAACTGGACGTGACAGGGGGAGAGGCAGAGAGAGAGGGAGACACAGAATCTGAAGCTGGCTCCAGGCTCTGAGCTATCAGCACAGAGCATGACATGGGGCTCAAACTCACGGACTGCGAGATCATGACCGGAGCCAACGTCAGACGCTTAATTGACTGAGCCACCGAGCCGCCCATTGACAAGTCACATTTAATGCGGCACCAACTCCTTCATACACCCACTTCTTTTAATCTTAAGTCAAGTATTCACTGAGTGCCTACCACGTGCCAGCCACTGGACTAGACGCTGTCGAAACATTCTCTGTTCTCTTGGAGTTCACACACTAGTGTGGGGAATGGATGAGAAGAAAATAATAAGTGAACAACTCCTTTAATAAGAACTACAAAGAAGAGAGAGCATAAAATATGTCATAATGCCATATACTTGTTGACTTATAATGGATTTTAATTATGCTGCCAGTAATCCAAACAGCATTATCTTCAACAAGTGAAAAATCCTTTGTGGCAATCACAGAAACTTAGGTAGAATGAAATACAGCTACCAATTCACTCTAAGCACGACTATTGGTTTATTCCTGCAATACAAAGTGTGTGTGTGTGCGCGTGTGTGTGTGTGTGTGTGTGTGTGTGTGTGTGTTGGGAAGAGGTGGGAAGGGATGAGCAGCTAAGGGATGGGCAGCAGAAAAAAAGGAGAAAAGAAAGAAGGGAAAGTAAAAAGAGCTAAAATTCTTACATCAATTAACGTCATTTTGCTCAATCTTTCAGACTTCCTATTTTCTAGACTGGTACAACTGGCCTATCTGAGTAATTAGTGGCCATGTGAATACTAATACATAGACAAGACTTAAGTTTCCCATCATATATTTACCCCTTCCCTCTAGTTTAACTATTTAAAAATGTACTCTCTAGTGTTTGTTCTAGAACATATTTTTAAGATTTTATTTTTAGGATTAAAAGATACAACTCTTCCTCCACAATTACATGTTCATATATCCTTTTTCTTACATTTTCTCCCAGTTACCTACCACGTATGAAAGTAAAAGATTTAAAAGAGAAGCAATGAAATGGCCCAATATAAATACTTCCCTGACTCAGGGACCATTTTTGAAGTTGAAATTCTTGGGTCATTCCTTCCTGACTTAGATTAAATGCCTACATCTTATTTCTACCACTTCCAAAGTGCCAGGGGGGAAAAAATAAAGTAATCTTCTCTTAGAAAATCCTTCTTTCCAAGATTAGGGTGCTCTCAAAAGAGCTGCATGTGCTAAAATAAAGTCATCTTCCCCACCTCCGATCAACACTTCTCAATTATGAATGTGAACATACACTTGAAAATTCGCACCTGGACACAACCCTTACCTGCATCTCTTGACAAAAGGAAGCCAATGGCCCAAAGAGAATCTGACATTGCTCGTCAGCAGTGTAGGTCATCCCTGGCAACTTGGAAGGAACCATCACGGAATTGACACTCTGGGGATTTGTCTGTAGCAAGCAGCTACTGGCCTTTGACCTGGCAATACGCAGATATGTGTAAAATTTTGAATTTAATGTAAAAATTTGTTATAATTAGCATAGCAACAGGAAACATTTTTAGAATGTTAAAAATATGTTCTTACTTTTATTTATAAGTTCTTCTACTGAATACTCATAGAAATCACTCCACATGTGAGAATCGTTTATGTACAACTATGTAAGATAATCCTAATAATAATAATATTGAACATGATGATTTTTGGTTTATTAAGGTCTTTCATATGGGTTGACTCAGCTAATCCACATAATACTGTGAGGTGGTTATGACTTTGCATATTTATAAGATTAAGAAGCTCAGACTCAGAGAGTAACCTGACCAAAAGTAATGCGTGAAGGTAAGAAATGAATTGTGTTCGAGGACTTAAAAGAATATACGGAAGGCATTGTCAAGTGAGTATTTGCACATATTTTTGTACTTGACATTGTAATACAACTTCCATTTATGAGATGACATTTAATTTTATCATGGTTCTGATTCTTGTGAAGGCAGCCATACAAAATCATACATGTTCCTTGGGAACATCGAAGGGTGACTGTTGCAGAGAGGTGGTATGTTCAATATTACATGTTCTATGTACTGGTCTCTACACTATCATGACTGAACGTACTGCATACATTTCACACCAGACTTATGGTAATGTAATAAACAGTATATTTTAGCGGATTTTAATATTCATTTAACAGAAAAAAATAGGCTTGCCAATTTAAACGGTATGGAAAAATGAATAAAATTTATCTGTATCGTGAATTTAACTAGCTCAATGTTCCTATATTTCTTAGTGAGACTTTTGGATACTTTAAGCATCTCTCACTCACTAACTGCTCTGTGTATCTCATACTGTTTCTGCTTGTTCATTTATTTACCAAAGAGATAATTAGAGAACAAGGGATTTAAAATGAAAATTTGAACAATACTAATATTTTTCACTTCTTTTTCCAACCAGACATAAACTGTTCCCTCTGTTGAAGGTGGGAAAGAAGAGAATGAGAACTATTATAATGGTGAAAATGATGTATTAATGAAAAAAATCCAGAGCTTAGAAGTATCATAATGGAAGAGTGGAGCTTTTGTTAAAGAGGTTCTTTGTGATAACAGATGTGCTGAGTGATGAACAATGAGAATATTTTCCACTGGGAAATTTCGAAGAGGTAAGGAATCACTGTGATAGATAATTTTCCAACCTTACAAATCATCTTGCTCGTTCTTTTATTAGAAAATGTGGACACTAAGAAGCAGATGGGTTAAATAATATGTTCCAATTCACACTCTCTGAGTCAGTGGAAGGGCCAGCATTAGAACTGAGTGCCTTGATCCCTAATCGGGTGTCCTTTCCACTCTACTGTGCCACCTTCCCTGGCTGGTAGAGGAAGCAGGCACATGTAAACATTGACAATGCAACAATAGTAAATGACCTCAGTACCTTAGAAATCTTTCCAAATCTTCCTTGCTACATCGGGACCATGAAACATCACCAAGATTTTGTCCTTTAATCCATTCACCAGACATGATATGAAGACCATCAGCACATGATGGGTGGTCATTGTCATGATTAATGCCCATGCTGATTCAGAATATAATTAAAATAAAAAATTACATTAGGTAAGTATATCTTAACGATTTATAAAGGCAATTAAATAACAGATAAATACTGAAACTAATGGGAGATAAATTAGTTTTAAAAATCAAAATAAAATTAGATATCAGATTGATTTTTTTTGAAATTTTGTTATCTAGATTAAAGATAAATATTTTTACTGAGGGAAACATATTTCCCAATGTATCTAGCAAATAACATGTTTAGTCACCTATTTTCAAAATGGTCTATAGATAAAATTTTCAGAGTTGTATGTACGAAACATATAGAAATAGAAAGTTTCTATTCAACCACATTAAATTCTTGTTCTTGCCTGGAGATCCTTTACTCATCGCTTTTAACAAATCTGAAACCACATTAAAACTATTATTTTCCCCATCTGCTTCATTAGACTTTCTTCTTCCATTCATCATTAAACACAAACTATCCCTGGGAAACCTTCACATTCCTGGCCATCTTTACTTCTTCTAGCGAATCTTGAATCTATTGCTTCAAGCTGAAACTCTTTAAAAAGCTGACTTACCTCCAAATGGGTGTACTAGAAGAATATTAAATTCAATATGTCTAGAAACTGCCCTCATTATTTTCTCTTTCAAGCCTTGATTTATTCCTGTACTGTCTCTTTTATGCATTCACTAGCCACCCAGTCTGCCAAATCAAGAATCTTCAGGTCTTTTATCCTTTCTCTCAGATCACCACCCAGGCTATTTTATTTTATTAAGTGTCAGAGGGCAAGTTCTGCCAGTGCTACTTCCTAAATATTTGTCTCAACTGTCACTTCCTTTCAATTCCTTTGTTACTATTACAAAGGATTATTAAGTATTTAGTCTCAATAATTATTATGTCATTATTGCGTTCTGTGCCTCTAATCTTTACCAACATTCTCCCTGTTTCTCCTCCTGCTGTGCCCCAGGGAAGTCTATTTAAAACACAATCTGCCTCCCCGTTACCTATAAGGCACTGTCAGCTCTTCAACATCGTACAAAGTCTCTTTATCTTCTTCCAGGTCCTTTATGGCATTTTCTTTTCAGCGAATGATTTCTAGTTTCCCCAACAGTATGTGGTTTCTTATTCTTTCACAATTAATTGTTATTTAGAATTTTTTGTGTGTCATGCACCATACAGAGGGGTTATAAGCCTGAATTAAATGATTCAATGATGTAGGTACTAGTATAATCCAAGTCTGCTGATGAGAATGAACTTTCCGAAGGTTATACAGTGAGAAGGTCAAAGTGGGGCTGTCTGAACTGAGCAGGCTGGCTCAGGAATCATGTGACTGACCATTACCTATTTGGCATCTGTGAATTCCATTCCCTCTCCTGCCCTGCCCAAAGTGCCTATGCTTCAATGTCTTCGCCTGGATAAATTCTACTTAATCTTCGAGATTACTGTCGATGACCTTCATGAGGTTTTCTTTCACTAACTTCATCTCACCTATGTGTACTCTCTGTCCTACCACAGGATTCTGTGAACCACACTGTTATCGCACTGGCAACAATGCATTATGCATTTTTACTTCTGGCTAATGCTGCAACTTCTTGAGGGTAGGAACTGGCTCATCTCTCTGAACTGCTGGCATACTGGAATCATATTCTATAAACCATACATAAACACTGAATCAAGTCACCACGGAGAATCGCTTCTGTTTCAGGAAAATCTTCATATAATCTCTACCGAATTCTCATAGTGAAGGTTAATACTGAAAAAATTGGAAGAGGAGAAATGTGTTTTTCTCCAGGCTGAGTCTGAAATGATGGCAGGATAGTCAAGTGTTCCCTTTAAAATCTAGATGATAAAATAGTCTTTCATAATAAAAATAGCGAATAACAAGAATATCTACACTATATTTAAAAATGCTATAAAAAGAATTATAGAGGCTGCTAAGGGAAATCACAACTAGACTACCTATGTTTTCTCAAATCAAAATAAAAAATATCAAGGCCAACTACTTTTTCATTGACATAAATTAAAATTTTGAATTAAAATTGTTATATTTAACATGTTTTTGGAAGGAGAAAATGATATGGACGGAATAAGTAATTTATGAGTTAAGAATAATGAGTTAAGAATTCACTCCATTTGCTAACTTAGAAGACTAATAAAACCGAAAATACCTTATTGAATATCATTTTCCATACTTCAGTGTCAGAAAAATTCAGCTCCATGTTGAACCATATTCTTCTTTCCTATTCTAATTAATGTCTTTAAATAGGTTCTGTATCAACACATATTAATAGGATGATGGACAGAGAATAGGAAGATAAATGTTTTTCATACTTTGACGATAGGGAGGAAAAGTAAGAGACGATGTGGAGTCATTATGGACCAATTTAATTGCCAGGAGGTAGGGTAAAAGATGTTGAAGTTGAAAGAGATTTGAGTTCTGTGTCTCCCTCCCCCTAATTCATGGGACTAGATACAAGTAAGTAATAATATTAAGAAATAAATGCTTTCTTTCAAAAAAAATTTTTTTTAATGTTTATTTATTTTTGAGACAGAGAGAGACAGAGCATGAATGGGGGAGGGTCAGAGAGAGGGAGACACAGAATCCAAAACAGGCTCCAGGCTCCGAACTGTCAGCGCAGAGCCCGACACTGGGCTTGCATTCATGGACTGCGAGATCATGACCTGATCCGAAGTCGGCCGCTTAACCGACTGAGCCATCCAGGCGCCCCGTTTTCTTAACTGAT
Source organism: Panthera pardus (assembly GCF_024362965.1). Taxonomy (NCBI): domain Eukaryota; kingdom Metazoa; phylum Chordata; class Mammalia; order Carnivora; family Felidae; genus Panthera; species Panthera pardus. The sequence continues at coordinate 131,898,380 of NW_026526765.1, forward strand.
TGTTAGGAAAATCTTATGATGATGTAAAATGCCTGACCCAATGTCTAGAATATAGTAGCAACCCATAATTATTCTTTTTATTGGGACAATACATCCAAGATATCTTATTCTTCTAACTTGTCAAATAGCACAAAGAGATAAAAACATCATTATATGTAATTTGTTGTCTTTGTGAACTTTGGTGAAAGTTGTGGACTTTAAGGAAAACCAAGTAAAGAATAAGGGCAAGAATTTACTTTGCTTGGATGTTAACTAATTAAAATAAGAAACTACAAATAAAGCAGAATCTCACAAATTGCTTAAAACCACTTAATGCGTTTCTAACAGTACAGTCCTGAGGCAGCCCTTGCCAGGATCACTGTCTCACCTCCACCAGGGAGGGATTCTGGCCACAGCACACGTTGCCGGGTGACCCTGTTTTATCAACAGCCACTTGCCGCATGGAACACACTCAACTCTTCCATCTGTGGTGGTACCGTCTTGCAAAGCATACACAAATGCTATTATTCCTGAAAGGCAACTGGTCTTTTTCAGAAACAATAAAACTTCTTAAATAATGTGTCCATTTGAGAGAAGAGGTTTTGCTTCCAAGAGTTAGCAATTTGGACATTTTCCCAAAGTGGTGTAATGTGATTTTCCAAATTGGGAAGATTACAACCTCTCATCCAGATGATCCTTTTGGGATCTTGATTCTCATGTAAGAAATTAGCTACAGCCATGGAGAGATCTAGTGATTCAACCATTGTTTACCATTAGTTAAATTTTCCTAAAGCTGTTTAACTTGTAACAGAAAAGATTATCATTAAAGAAAAAAATTGGGACAGGGCCTTTTTTTTTTTTTAACCACATATCTGGAACTATCAGGAAACACTGCTTAGTTCCAATTCTACAGATTTGAAAGAAAACAAATAATTGTGAACCTTTGTACCAGTCACTGTAATAATCATTTCCAATGATGATATCACTTAATCCTCACAATATCTCCATTATGTGTCTATTATTATGACTATTCTGTAGATGCAGAAGGTGCTGAGGTTAATTGGGGAGATGGGACTCAGACCCAGGCAATCTGATGGTCAGAAAGCTCTCCAAACAACCAACTATAGTGCATCTCTTTCTGAATCAAAACTCTACATAAATGCATATAATCTTTTTTGTTTTATGAATAATTTTAAATGTCTCCTGTTAGCAGAAATGCACCTCTACGTATACAGTTCTAAAACCAAGTCGTGTGCAATGTATGGAGAACATTCTTGAAGTAAGACATTAGCAACACCTCTCCTCATACTTCTGCAACTGAGCTACATTTTAATAATCTCAGTTTAAATTCATTTTGACAAAGAGCCTAGGGCAAATAAACTCTCTACTAACATTGTACATGGTTGTCAAGTCAACTGAAAAAATATTTTTATCTTATAAAACTTCTCAACTTGTTTAAAAGTCACTGCCAGGAAGTTTTGTGATATCCTGCGGAAAGCTGGAGAAACATTTGGATTTTGAAGATGGTCCCTTTTGATGTTTAAAGAGTTAGAGAAGAGAACATTTATGAATTCACTCACATTTTTTGCATAATTTGGAAAGGGTCAGATTTGTAAACAGTAATTCTTTAGAAGACTAAATTTTTTGTGCTCAATATATTAAATATTTCACATGATGTATTATTTCCCACTAGAAGTTCTATATTATATAGAAAATTTTATTTGAAAAAAGAAACAAACTGTCCTAATGTCTAAGTGGAAGTATATTTCCACAAAATAACAATTTCCTACAATTCCGTGGCTACATGTTATTTGGAGTAACTTAGCGGCTGTGTGCTCATGGCGGGGGGGGGGGGGGGAGTACAAAGTATTTTTATTACATTTTATATTTTGAATAATTTTAATTATTTAACTGTCAGTTGTCACAAAACAGCAAAATATGTACTTCTATTGGAAGTCCAAAGACCGTGTAAAGGCAGACAGCAACAATGTCAAAAATGTTCTAAAAAGTAGAGGTACAAAAGCAGGGATTACTTTTGACCTTGCTGTGCATATGAGGCAGCTTCATCTAGCAAATGAACAAACACTTGGGAACGCAGTATTTGCTGCATGCTGTACTGAGCTGGGGTCATAAAAATGAGCAAGATTCAGTTCCTACCCTCAAGGAGTTTATTCTCTCCTGGGGTTAGGACACACTATCCTTGCCTTAGGAAGCTAACGCATGCCTGGACCCTGCTAGTTCTGTATTCCTTAAAGCTCTCCTACCCCTCCCTCCCTTTCCACAGCTAGTTATACCAATGAAGACCAGGGCTGATCCTCTTGAATTCTGGACTCTTATCATGTCTGCCTGACTGACCTTGTGCCCCTTAACTCTTTGCTTTATTAAACCATGCTTTAATGAATTTAGTTTGTTATGAATACATTAATACAAAAACCTAGTTTCCTAGGCAAAATATTTTAATATTCCTTGGCAACCAGCGACACTGAAAATGTGAATAATGAACTATGTGCATCAGAAACCTAGGGATGTTGGGGCACCTGGGTTGCTCAGTCGGTTGGGCATCCGACTTCGGCTCAGGTCATGATCTCACACGGTTCGTGGGTTCAAGCCCTGCGTCGGGCTCTGGGCTGACAGCTCAGAGCCTGGAGCCTCTTTTCGATTCTGTGTCTCCCTCTCTCTCTGCTCCTCCCCCATTCATGCTGTCTGTCTCTGTCTCAAAAATAAATAAAACATTTAAAAATTTAAAAAGAAACCTAGGGATGCTGATGTTGGGTTAATTAAAATGCAGAATCCTGTATCCTGCCTCAACTGATTGAACAAGACTATTTAGAGATAAGGCCTAAGAAACTTTATTTCAAGTCATTTTCTAGATGATTCTTACTCAAAATTCTAAAAAGTACTGAACTATATGACAAAAATCCAAGATTTTTATCTTATTTTTCAAATAATCTGTACACTGACTTCAATCTAATTTTCACGGGAACACTTAATTCCAGCCTATCATTTTGTATAATTCCCTCCTATCAGAATGCTTTCCCCAGATTGTCTATAATTACAAATGCAACCCCCATTTTAAGACCATCTCCCTGCATAAAAGACTCTTCAATAAATTCTAGCATATATTTCCCATGGTTCTTAACTTCTGTGGCTTTCAAATATACGGCATGTATACGTATCAGAACTACCTTCTATTTTTAGTGAATTTAGCACCATCTAGAATTTAAGTGTTTGAAGAACATATTTTAATTCCTTGATATATTTAGTTCAATACCTTATTAAATAAATGTCTACAGACCTAGCCACTGATACAGTATCAGAGAAGCAACTAAATATTCTGCAAATGTGACAGCAAGTTGAAACTAATATGACTTCTTACTGATTTAGGGAAACCGTAAGCCGGAAAGATCTGTAGGTGATCTGTTCGAGAAAAGCTGCTTGCCTGACTCTGGACCACACATTTGCCAAGATACATTAGAGAAATACAAACAGAAAGCCAATTCCTGTAAGACCACTCATTAGCTGGGTGATTTTTTCCCTCTTCCACCTACTCACTCTGACATCCAAACCTACGTTTGGAGAGAATCTGGGTGTGTGGGAATGCTGCCACATCTATACTGGCTAAAGTCCCATTATGATTATTAACTTGGACAAACTACTTATTACTCTAACTGGTATCATTGTCTAAATAAAGTATCAAATACAAAAGCTGTGTCAGTGGTCTATAAGGGTCTCCATAATATGTTCACTTCCTGCCAATCCAGTAAGAATTCTAAAGGATATGAAATCACTCCCTGAATGAACAGAGAGATGTGTGACCCATGGAAGCTGAAAATCTCCTTTGTACATTAAAGCATTCATAAAAATAAATATACCACTACTGATTATTATTATTATTCATTCACTCTGTATTATGTGTTAACCACTGTGCCATGCAATTAAAGCATGAACAATCCAACAGTGAACCTTGAAAGGCAAACTTATCCAAATTGTAGGGATGAAGAAAATTAGCACAGACACATTGACTTGCCTAAAGTTTATTCAGTGAGTACCTGGCACGACAAGAATTCCAGCCCCAGTCCCCTTCTCTAATAAGTTTTCCCTATCACCTGCCCACTGAGTAGTTTCTAACCTTAACCAAGGCACGTGTACCACAGGAAGATACTTGTGACTTTTGCTGTAGGGAATCCTAGAGGGTAGAATGTGGTTAAAGAGAACAACGTGGTTACATGTGGCCATTACCAATTTGAGTGGGTCAAAGAGTATTAATTAGAGAATAATTAAGTTTGAACATTTTAAGGAACAATGGATTTCTAGAGGTAAGAGTATATTTGTTTTTTGTCTACTATAGCAATCTGTTATTACTTCCTGTTTCCTGGTCTAACAGTCTTAGATTATGATGTAATGCCTTTATCTTCATTTCTCGTTTACTTTTTATTGTTTGCCTACTGTCCCTTTGGCATATATCCTCTTTCTCATAGTAGACATATTGATGCACATCAATGTTGAATGAAAAGCAAACATCTTATTCCCTTTCAAAAGGAACTCCTCTTGCAAATTAAGAGAGAGAGAGAGATCAGCCAAATTTATGTTTGACAGGATGCCTCCTGGGGCATATGCTAGCTTCTTATTGAATTAGAAGAATTTTAGATTAAATAATCCTATCACTAAACTGCTGGATTTGGCCCTTCCAAGTCTATGACTTCAGGACTTTTTTTTTTTTTTTGCTCAGTGAAGGCAACTGCATTCCTTGACCCAAACTAATTCGTCTCTTCTACTTCTTGAACTCAACTATCCTCTACTGTAAAGCTCAAGATGACTGACCAAGAGATGAGTATTGGTACAACAAATGCTTACACATTCAAACAAATATTCAAGTGCCTATAATGCACAATGCACTCAACTTTGTGCTGTGGGAGAAAAAAAAATGTATTACACAGTAATCCTATTTTCATAGAGACTGCTGTTCAGTAGGGTATGTGTGTAGGGGGTATAAATATCAGTACAAATCAGTATATATTAGAAATTAAGGGATATTTACAATAAACAGTGCAAGGAAATTAAAAAATATATTTCCAAAAAGTGATAGCACTTGTCTTGACCATTAATGGATAAAGAAAATTGGAAAATCTACACATCAGTAGGACTGGGAGTTGAAATAAGAAAAAAACATTAGTAAAGACAAAGTTTGAACATTATGGATCATTTGCCTTCATGAGATGGAGAAGTGGACTATCATGTGAGAAAGGTAGAGGGGACCACTGTAAAAGTCAGGACTCCAAGGCTAAGTTCACTCATCAAGTAGGAAAGGACAATAAAGATTTCTGAACTAATGAGTGAGACACACCAGAAAGATAAAGTGCTAAGGCAAAAAGACCAGGGAAGCAGGTGTTGCAGTGGTCCAAGCCTGGGAAGAATAACAATAGAAATAATGGACAGATGGGAAAGCTCTTTCCCAAGAAAACCTAGTAAAATGTGGCAACTGCTTATGAGAGGAGTTAAGGGGAGAGAGGGTTAAAGATGTCTCAAATGAAGAACTGTCAGTGGTACTGATGCCAATAACAGAAAAGCGGATGTCTGAAGAAGTGGGTTTATAACCTGGTCCTACTGCTGGTTCTATTCCAGGCACAATTTTCAGCAGAGTGTGTAAGCAAACATCACTGATTTCAAAGGCTTGTTAGTTCACAAGACATCTGCATTCTTGGTACTCTGGCAAAACTTAAAACTTTAGCAGGTGCCCCACATATTTATTGCCTTCAAGGAGCTAACTTTGCATATTTATTGCCTCATTAGCCTCTTAGTACTGAAGAAACTCCTGAATTGCCAACTTAGTGGAAAAGCCATGCCTCTACGCCAAAGTTTAGAAATATATATTAGTCTTTTCGCCTGGTTCAACAAGTGAAACAAAAACCAAAACCACATAAGCATTTTCTGGCCATATCAAAAAATGTTCTATGTTTTTACAATGACATGATTTATAATTTCCCCTAACGTATGTAATTTTATCCACTCGACATCTCTACAAAGAAGCCAATCTAATTACCATGTGAAAGTCTTAATCAGTAAATAAGCTATTAATGTTTAAAGCAGTTTCTTTCAACTTATAAAAATACTGAACTCTGCTAGAGCTTTCTAATTTTCTTGGCACAGTTACAACTATAAGTTATCACAAATGTGCTAAAATCCAAATTACAAAATTGTGCCATATACCAGTTTCAAGACAAAGAATTTTGTCCACAACTTTATGCCCACTGTATTATTTCAAGAATATAACATACCTGAAATGGGCTTTTTCTACAATTGGGAAAAGAAAGTACTGAGCCATCAGATGCTAATGGGCAAAAAATAAGTATTATTTTATTAATGTAAAACAGTGACCATTTTCAAGTCTTTCTGATTATTTTTATTGGCTGCATATTTTTTAGGCAAGGGGCCTAACTTCAGCTAGTCAGAAAAAGGTGAGATGTTCAACCATTCTAGGAAGCAAAGAAACATGAATACAAATGAAATTAGAATTTAAAATGTGTTATACTCAAAGCTGGCAAAGGAGCTGAACCTCTATTCACCAGGAGTCTGCTAAATTTGGAAAACGATCGCCACATGGCCTCCAAAAATAGTGTACCACTTTATACTCCTCTCTGAAATGTATAACAATATCTATTTCCCCCACACATTCCAACGCTGTACACTCACTTACACTGTTAAAATATCATCTAACATTTATTCATTGAGCACATCTGAACGATGTTAGACAATGTTAAATACAATGTTAAATAACAAAGCAACAAAAAAGAACAAACAAAACAAAACAAGCCCCTGTACCGAGGGACCACACTTGAATTAGACATGCAGAGATCACATAATGATACATATAATGTAAACCTACAATTGTGAAAAAATTAGGAATGAAAACTACAGACAGTCTATAAGAACATAGGTCAAGGGACTTAACCTATCCATAGAATACTTTTCTGAAGAAATGATCTGAGAGAAGAATAAGCAAAAATAGGGAAGAAGGCAGGAAGAATTTTCCTGCCAAGGGAAGGGAGTGGTCCTTACAATGGGAGTAAACATGGATTCACCTGTACGGATTTATGTAACCTGACGGGTGAAAGTAGAATCGCTTTGTGGTCTGAAGTGTCATTCTATCAATAATGCTAAGTTTTTGTTTTTGTTTTTTAATAAAAGCCATGCATAGACCTCCATGAGCTGTGTGGTACCATTTTTTTTTAACAGGGCTTTCATCATTTCTTGTATTGATTTGTAAGAGCTCTTTTTATATTAAGGAAAACATCACTTTCTCAGATACATTGCAAATACTTTCACTGATTGCGATTTATCTTCTATTGTATTTTTTTCCTTTGCAAGGATACTTATTTCTTTTTTTTTTCAATATATGAAATTTATTGTCAAATTGGTTTCCATACAACACCCAGTGCTCATCCCAAAAGGTGCCCTCCTCAATACCCATCACCCACCCTCCCCTCCCTCCCACCCTGCATCAACCCTCAGTTTGTTCTCAGTTTTTAAGAGTCTCTTATGCTTTGGCTCTCTCCCACTCTAACCTCTTTTTTTTTTTTTTTCTTCCCCTCCCCCATGGACTTCTGTTAAGTTTCTCAGGATCCACATAAGAGTGAAACCATATGGCATCTGTGTTTCTCTGTATGGCTTATTTCACTTAGCATCACACTCTCCAGTTCCATCCACGTTGCTACAAAAGGCCATATTTCATTCTTTCTCATTGCCACGTAGTATTCCATTGTGAAGGATACTTATTTCGAGTTGTTAATTTTATGTGACTTTTCCTTAAATACTTCTAGATTTCATATCTAGAATTATACACATTCCCTACTAAAAGATGAAAAAATAAAAAAAGCCAACCAAAAAATGTCAATGTCCATAATCATTTTGATGTGTTATGATGTCATAAATATGGTACAGAATCAGATTCCTGTTATGTTTGTTATTGAATGATTCATTTCTTTCCACAGACCGTAGGTTCTGTGCTTACGTCCTTATTCAAGCACCAGCACAAACTGCTTTATCTACTATGTAATATATTAATATCTGATAGAATTCACCCTCTCCTCTCCTGTTAGTTTTTAACAACAAATATCTTATATTGACTTTTCCACATGGAGTCTATAACCAGTATGTCTAATTAAAAAAGAAAAAAAAAGGAAAGCAAATACTATTGGCATTTTGGGCAGGTCACATTAAATTTATATAGAGATAATTATCATTTTATAATATTCACTGTTCCTATCCCAAACCAGAAAATGTCTTTCCATTTACTTAAACCACTTTTATGACTCTCTGTGTGGATATAAATTCTTCTTTTTATAAGTCTTGTACATTCCTTTGTAAGTATTTGTTAGGTATTTTATCTTTTATATTTTTATTTTCTTTTGCTATATTCAATATAAATGGATTTTTCTTTCTTTATAGTGACCAAGTGGCTGCTGTTTATGTATTGAAAAGCAAAAATTGTTATATAATTTTGTAAGCCCCCCCCCCCAAATTCTCTTATTGTTCTAATAGAGTTTTTTTTTTTAGTAGGTTGTCTTGAGTTTTCCAATTATACAAATAATGTTCATTTTGGCATTTCTTTCTAGTTTTATTTTTGTTTTAATATTATGAAATATTTTCATGAAAACAAATATGTAAAATATATAATCTTTTTTTTCCTTGATGTTTATTTATCTGAGAGAGAGAGGGAGCATGCACACACACACACACACACACACACACACACACAAGTTGGGGAGGGGCAGAAAGAGAGAGAAAGAGAGAGAGAGGGAGAGTGAGAGGGAGAGAGAGAGAGAATCCCAAACAGTCTACATGCTTAGGGCAGAGCCTGATGTAGGGCTCGATCTCACAACTGTGAGATCATGACCGGAGCAAAAATCAAGAGTGAGACACTTAACTGACTGAGCCATCCAGGAGTTCCAGAAATTAAAAAAGCTTAACAATCAGATCAGTTCTAAGATCTGTGTCAGATGTCTCTATTAGGTCTTATGTTTCTGTCTTCCAAAGGGGGCACAGAGTATGTGCTGCTTTAGAAATAATTTCAACCCTAACGTCCTAAAGATAGTCTCATATATTTTCTCTTAAAAGCCTTGTCTGTGATATATCAGTCTTTATTTTATGCAGAATTGATTTTTAGAAATAATCTGAAGGCATTCAATTTCATTTTTATACATGCAGTAAGCCAAGTGCATTATCATATTTTTCCGAAAAGTCAACTTTCTATACTGATCTGCCAACACCTTGCTCACATATCAAGTTTTCCTCTAGGCGTGGACTTATTTATGACTCCAGATTTTGTTCTATCAGACCATATTTGTCCATATTTTCACAAATGTTTAAATGTCTTAGCTATTCTGGTTTCAAAATTGGTCTTGATTTCTGTTAGGGAAAGATTCTTACATTATTCTCCCTCTCATTCTCTTCTATCTTCGTCTTTTCCTTCTCCAAGAAAATTTTGGCTATTTTGACTATTTGTACTTATATACAAATGTTGAAAATATTTGCCAACATCCATATAGAAGCTGTGGTGGTCTATTTATTGGAATTTCCATGAATCTATAAATCATTTACAACAGAACTGACATCTGAAGAGAATAAATTTATCCACAAATGTGGTATATTTTCATTGACACAGGTTTCACTCAATAAATTTTAATAAGGGTATATAATTTCCTATCTTTTTTTAATTCATTCCTAAGTACTCTGTGTTTTCAATTGCTACAGTAAATAGTATCATTTTTTAATGACATTTTGTATTTTTGTGTTGACAGCTGGTTTTTTGTATATTTATCTTATATTTAATAATCTTACTACATTCATGAATTAATTCCATACTTTACTTCTACATAACATCATAATTTTATATAGGGAATCACATCATTTGCAAATTAAAATAGCTATCTTTTTTCCATTCCCATCTCTACAGCTTTTATTTATTTTTCTGCCAAGGTTCACTTGTTTGTGTCTCCAGTACATACACAGAAGCAGATGTGGTGAGATTCTTGTGATTTTCTTAATTTGTAGAAATTTTTCTAATATTTCACCATTAAGAATAATGTTTCCCATTGATTTTGGTGAATATACATCAGCAAGCTTTGTCTTAGTGTTTTTCTTTTTAATTGTGCATCTCTTGAAATAATATAGTTTCTACCTTTAAGCTATTAACATGGGCATTAAGATTCTTAAATGATAAATGACCTTTCCTATCCTGACATAAAGCCAACTTTATTCCCTTATATTACCTTTATTTGTTTACATAGTGCTGCTTTATTTTGAAAATGTTTTCTGGGGCACCTGGGTGGTTCAGTCGGTAAAGAAGCTGACCCTGACTCCTGAATTTGGCTCAGGTCATCATCTCAAGGTTTGTGGGTTCGAGTCCCACACTTGGTTCCATGCTGACAGGGTTGGAGTCTGCTTGGGATTCTCTCTCTCTCTCTCTCTCTCTCTCTGTCTCCATTGCTCTCTGCCCCTCTCTGACTTGTACTCTCTCTCTCTCTAAGTAAATAAACCAAAAAAAAAAAGGAAATTGTTTCATCATTCTCAGATAAGAAAGTACTACAACTTTCATTCCTCATAACTGTCCCTTATTGATTTTTATGTTACATTAATACTAGCTCAAATAATGAGTTGCAGGGTGTTCCTTTATTTTCTAGAAGAATTAGATTAATATTAGCATTATCTATTCATTGAACCTTTTTCTGTGTCTGAACTTGTGTTTTCTTTGGGATAATTCTAATGCGCTGATACAATTTTTTAAAATAGTTATAGAGCTTTATATCCTTCTATTATATTTTCTTAGAATTTTCCCATTTCATCTGTTTTTATCATGACAGTATTCAGTCTATTTTCTTAGTATCTTTTTAATACTTTCAGTATCTGTTATACTGCCTTTGCTAATTTCTAATACTGTTCAATTATGCCTTTTTTCTTAATCAATTTTATATTTGCCAATTTTATTCGTATTTTCAGAGATCTAATTTTGACTTCATTATTCACTTTCATTGCATTTTCCTATTTTATTAGTTTCTACTCTTTGTGGTTTCTTTCTTCTAATATCTCTTATTTTGTTGTTATGCTTCTAACCTCTTAATATGAAAATTTAGGTCATTAATTTCATCATTTAATTTTTATATATGTGTTTAAAGTTACTCATTTTCCTCTAATTGCTCCTTATCTGCAATGCTACAAACTTGCAAAATAGTATATTTGTTATTGCTCAAGTCTGAGAGTATTCTGGTTTTCCTAATGATTTCTTCTCTGATCAATGAGTTTTTCCAGAGTATGCTTATAAATTTCTATTATGTATTTATTAAGTTTGTTTTTGCTATTGGTTGTTTAACTTAATCGTATTGTGATAAGAAAAATTCATCTGTAAATTAATTTTAGGGAATTTGTTTAGACTTGAAGAATAAAATAATATATGGTCATTCTTTATAAGTATCTGTATTTTGAAAGAGTACTTATTCTTTATTACTCGGCTGCAGGTTTCATATCTGCCCAGTAGAACAACGTTTTTAGTTGTTCAAATCTTTTCTCTTCTATAGAGATCTTTCTATTCAGTTTCTATACAGAAAGCAGTGTTAAAACCTCCTACTATGATTGTGGCTATTTATCTGTTTTGTTAATGTTTCTATTTATGCTCTGAGGCTTTGTAATTAGAATATGTTAGATGCGGATAGATTTTTTTTTTCATTCCATGTCCTGAAGCAAACTACTTGCCGTAAGCCAGCTGGAAATACACATTGCCTTATAAGGGACTGTGAAGCTTTGACTTCCACTCCCCAGAGTGCATTCAACTCTGAGCAACTCCATCCAGTACCAAGATTAAGCACCCAGTGAATGAGAAATTCTAGCTCTTTTATATGGAAAGATGCCTTCTACCTCTAATATTTGGAGGTTTCTCCTTCTGGCTCTTTATCTTGGCTACTTATATAAAAAAAATTCTCCTTTTGGGATTTTTAAGCATTTAATATGGGGATAGGAGACCTCAATGTCTTTTCAAATTCCATTCAAGAAGAATCTTTTTTTTAATAAAATATCTTTTAATGTTTGTTTTTGAGAGACAGAGAGAGAGAGAGAGAGAGAGAGAACACGAGCAGGGGAGGGGTAGAGGGAGAGAGGGAGACAGAATCTGAAGCAGGCTCCAAGCTCTGAGGTGTCAGCACAGAGCCTGACATGGGACTCGAACCCATGAACCACAACATCGTGACCTGAGCCAAACTCAGTGCTTAACTGACTGAGCCACCCAGGCAACCCCCATTTAATACAAATCTTAATGTGATTCCTAATGTGAATTTTTAATGTGAAAAGAAATGCCAATATATTACTTAGATATAACAATGAAGTTCCTTAAGAAGAATATTATTTTTCATTTCTGTGAGACAATTAGTACATTTGTATATTCAGCTCTTCTGCAGAGCATAGGAAGTCATAGAGACTTCACTTTTAGAAATAACGAAAATCTTCATTTAACAAATACATTTTTGAGTACATACTACGTGCCAAGTATGAAAGTAGTATTCTTCTAGATGCTGAGAATACAATAGTGAACTAAGGAGTTAAGAATTCACTGTACACATACAAATAGATAGATAGATAGATAGATAGATAGATAGATAGATAAATGTGGTTGTGTCTACACTTTTAAGAAATATTAACAGAAAGGCCTCAATGAGAAGGTGGTACTTGAACAAATATCTAAAGAAGAAAGGCAAAGTCTTGAAGTAGGTGTTTTGAGTTTTAGAAAAGAGGCTGATGTATCTGGAGCCATGTTGGTAAGGAGGGGAATGGTAGGGAAGGAGGCTAGACCTGGTAGGGCCTACTGGGCCAGTGTAAGGGCTGGGGATTTTACTGGTGAGATAGGAAGCTACTGGAAGTCTATGCAAAAAAATTGGAGAATTTGCTTTGCTGTGAAGGAGTCTTCCTGGCTCTGAGTTGAAACAGGTTGTGAGTGACAAGGGCTGATAAAGCAAGATCATTTAGGAGGTTACTTTAATAATCCACATGAGAGATGATGGTGGTTTGGTCCAGAGTGGCAAGAGTAGAATTAGTGAGATGTAAAGAGAATGTGGATATGTTTTGAAGGCAGAGTCAAGAGCTGATGGATTGAATGTGGAGAGTGAGAAACGGAGAGAGCTCAAAGATAATTTCACTGTGTTTAGCTGAGCAACTAGAAGAATGGAGCTTCCAATTACTGTGACAGGAAGACCTCAGGGGAGAGCACTTTTGGGTTGCGGGGAGTCATTTCTGTATGTGCATGGAATAAAGGCTCACTCCATGTGGCCTTGGCTACATTTACTAGTCCACCACATTGTTTTTATAAAACTTTACCTGATTCCTTGTTAAAAGTTTCAGACAATATTTAAAAACATTCTAAACAATTTGTGCAGCAGCATCTTTCCTCTAACACATTTTCATTGACATTCTTTGCACAAGAATATTTTACTAAGAAAATTACTATATTAAAGCATACACTGATTTAATACATATATATTGAACGCTTGATATGTCCCAAACACTATCAAATGCATTAGGAATCCCATGACAACAAAAAACTGGCACAGTTCATTACCTCTTGGCGCTTACACCCTGTGACTAGATGAATGAATGGACATTTATAGAGATAGTGCCATGAAGTATTTAATGGAGAGACTGACCTACACAGAACACATGCTGTAGGAAATGATTACTGATATGCCCTATGAATTATGATCAGGATGAGAGAATTCGTGAAATGGGAGTATTCCAGGCAGAGGGGGTAACATGTGCCAATGCACTTCAGTGTGAAGGGGCATAACACATGAGAAACCCTAAAAACTCTAATGGGGCTGCAAGTGTGCTAACAATAAAAGGGTACATAGTATGAAGTATGGCTGAAGAGATAAGGTAGGAACAGATTACACAGGGCTAGCCCAGAAGCAATGTGAGTAAAGGTAAGGTAATTAGAAGTATCCTTCAGCATCTGGGGTGTAGCACAGTAATTAACAACATGAACTCTGGATTCGGATAGCTTGACTCTGGACATCCACTCAGGCACTTAATTGGCTGTGTGAGCTTTGGCAGTCATACTCTCTAAAATACATCTAATATGATTACCTTCCTTCTTCAGGTGAGAGCAGAAGTCTTTGGTCTCAATGAGCTAAGTCAGGGTAGTTCTGCTGTCCAAGAAATCTCCAGATTTAGCAAGGTTAGAAAAAAACTCACAGGATTATGTTACTAACAATTACCTTTAAAACGATTATTTCTCTGGTAATTTACATACTTTACAATCTCTAAGAGCTGGGCATAAATTTTAGTAAAAGCTTATCCAATATAAGACGTTACTTTACTTCAAGTTGGAAGGAGTGAATTATTTGTGGCCATAAAGAAAAAAAGGATATGATATGTATATACGGTATATATTTCTATTTTTTGTTATATAAATTATAAATGCATTATATATGATACATATTATATATTTATATTCTTGCTATAATGTCTATATGTATTATACTTAGCAAAACTATCTACAACACCGCTAAATATTTGTGTCAGGAAAACATGTATTATTGGCAGTGGATCATGTCACAGAATTTATGGCTAAAATATTTCATAAATATACAAGAACAGAGATATACAATTCAATTGCAGACCACCTTTCAGGCTAAAGAGAAAAATATTGGGCTCTCTACCAACTCAAACATGACCTCCATGCAGCACTAACTTAGAGTGTTATGTGGCAGGGTCACTCAGAGTGTGGTCCGTGCCCTGGCTGCCATTGGTGAACTCCTTTTTACCGATCTGTACCTAGATAAGCAGCTGGCACTACAATATAAATTGGCTACAGCACTAAGCACACAGTTGAGTTCAATTGACTGTTTTTCTCTTTTTCTTTTCTTTTTCATTTCTTTTTTCTTTCTTTTCATTTCATTTCAGTTCATTTCTTTTTCATTTCAAGACTTTTTCAATGAAGCAAGCAATGTGCTCTATTCTGGCATAGCTCTTTACATCATCAGGGACCACATTTTGAACGGTAAGATAATTTATTGAGCAGTTAATGAACAATCAAATTTAATGGAGAGAACTTTACTACATACATTAAAATAAAGTCTAGGTGGCCTTCTAACAGTAAAAAAGAGTGAGGGAGAAGACTTGAGAGAGAGAAGAAAATATAAAACAAACAGACAAAAAGGTATTTTTTTAAATTTTAGAATGAGGTGTCATTTCTAACTACAAAAAGCTATAGAAGAAATAATTTAAAAAATAACATTTGACTACTAAGAACATTTTCGGTTCAAAAACATTAAAAAACAAGATTAAATTAATAGAACTAGAGAAATCTTAACAACATATGTGATAAAAAAAGAAAGCTTTTAATATCAAAAGAACTCCTGAAATATTAATCTCTACCAGCTTCAGTTTCCTCATCTGTAAAAAAGACAATAATCACAAAATATAGCTCCAGATTTTTATGAGATTGGATTATAGAGGAGTACACAGTATTTAGTGCAATGCCTGCTAATAACAGAAGACATTATTATTTTTTTAGAAAGGCTTTAGCAATCTAAGTATGATATCTTAAGGCTTAAAAATAGTGTGCAATTGTGAAGTACAAAGTTACTGCAACAGGTTTGGGTGGTCCAAAACTCGAACATAGAAAAGACAGGTGTGGTTCTCGCCCAGGTCCTGGGAGGTAACCTATAAGCATCTGGCACATCCATCCATCCTCCCTCCCTTCCTTTTTATTTTTATTTTAGAGAGAAAGAGAGAGAGCAAAGTCGGGGAGAGGGGTAGAGGGAGAGAGAGGGAATCTTAAGCAGGCTCTACACTCAGCATGGAGCTTGACACAGGGCTCCATCACACGACCTGAGCTGAAATCAAGAGTCGAACATTCACTCGACTGAGCCAACCAGGAGCCCCTGTAATATCTCTTCTGATAAGAATATCTTTGTTTACCTGGGAACTCCAGGAAAGGTCAGATAGCTTATAACAATATGATTTGGGGGTAGGACATGACTAGCTGGACCTCTGGAAAGGATGGAGGTGGAAGATGTGCTTTGTAGGTGGTCAGCTGTGCCTCCATGACCAACATTACCACCCAGTAAAATCCCTGGATACCAAGGCTCAGGTTAGTTTCTAGGGTTGGGCAGTACTTTGTGCGTTTTCACACATTATTGTTTAGAGAATTAACACACAGTTAGTTCTGCACAACTCACCTGGGAGAAGACAACGTAAAGCTTCTGCCAGGTGTTCCCTAGACCCGGCCCAGATGCCTGCTCCTTTGCTGACTTTAATCCATATCCTGTTACTGTAATAAACTGTCAGTATGAGTAAAATAGCTTTACTGAGTTTTCTGAGTCCTTCTAACAAATCATTGAACCTGAGGGTGGTCTTGGGGACACTCCCCAAACACAGTAATCTAAGTACAATTTATATATCCATAATAAAGTCTGGCTGAAATAAAGTAAAATTTCTTACTTTAACAAATTGTTGTATATAAAATATAGTGTATATGTGTATACGTATGCACCCAACAAACTGTCAAATTCATGAACAACTTCCTAAGGTATTTTTTATTTATAAAAATAAAGTTTTAGGCTTTATGACAGTAAATTTATGAAGATCCCATTTGTATTTCATAAATATAAATACACTTAATACCAATAAAAATATTCTATGGTTGACATTTTTGGTTGTAAGAAAAAAAATCACATGCCTGACCTATTGTTTAGAAAGGAAAATAACTGTGAAAAGGAATCATAAAACATTGGAATAAATCATTTAATTCCTCTTTCTTGCTATGGACACTAATCTATACTTCTATATATAATTACATACAAGATTTTTTTAATTGGAAATTTCCTAAAGGAAAATTCGATACATTTTCACATTTAAGATTCATTCCCCTTTTGAAATAGTAAAAGAGGATTTTTGGTTCTCTTCAATTACTCAAATTCTCACCCTTAAGACTTGGCTTTTATTTCTTGGTGCCCCTTACTGACTTTTCTAGCCATACATGGAGTTTCTCTGGGAAATTCTAGAAACCAAATTCAGATAAAAAACATAAACACACTCATCCCAAATCAGTTTAGAAACATTTCATGTGTAATTATAAAGTCATTCTTGAATTGACAAGTTTGAATGGACACACTCTGCCACTCTAAAGTTGTGGGTTGCAAAATTATACGATCCATTTTCTGTCTAAGAAAATATACTGGAAAACATAATCCTCTCCCAAAAAACAAAAGAAAGAAATTCAAAAAGAAAAAAGAAGAATTTAACAGTTTCACTTAAGTAGTTGACTTAATTATATCCCTAACAAAAAAAAGCTCTGTTGATTTGTGTGCGTGGACACATCAGATCCATAGACATAATTATCTAACATTTGTGAAAACTTTGCTTATTCAAGAGGCTATGTGTATATGAATTTTGTTTTATTTTTCTTTCTTCTTCCTACATTTTCCTTTCATTGTGCTTTATATCTTATACTGGATGATGATGATATAATTTATATAGATGACCTCTCTCCTGTTTGTCCCTTTGTGTGTCCTTTGTTAAAGACACCACTACTCTTCACTGTTAATGTATCCCACTTTATAGCATTAAGAAAACTGGGGCGCCTGGCTGGCTCAGTCGGTTAAGCCGACTTTGGTTCAGGTCATGATCTCATGGTTCGTGGGTTTGAGCCCCCGTCAGACTCTGTGCTGACAGCTCAGAGCCTGGAGCCTGCTACCAATTCTGTATATCCCTCTCTCTGTCCCTCCCCCACTCACTCTCTGTCTCTGTCTCTCAAAATAATAAACATTTAAAAAAATTAAGAAGGGAAATACCAGCCCCCACTTTTGAGACAAATACTGCTTACAAGTAAAGAGGATTTTTAGTAACTAAGTAGTTCAACATATATCATATGTCCTGGTCTTAATTCATCAAGCATTACCCATACCTTTGGCACATCTCTATTGATTTTGGGTACAGCTCTATAAAAGGCAAATAAAATAATATTTTACTACCATTTTAGCCATTCCAACCTGAGTTCCTGGTCATAAAGCAATGTTTCTACTACATAAAGCTCAAGTGGCCTTTCCTTAAACTATATCATTTAGTTTTTTTAAGTAGAAATTCTTGACCAAACCTTTGCATGTTAATAAAGTAACCTGCGTGGTGGTTGGTTCCTTTAATCTGTGTTTTTCGTACATTTTAGAATACATCAGAGATTTAAAAAATGTATTTTGCATATCCTAAAATAAAGTAAGATTGTTTCTTAAAGTGAACCTTCCACTACTCAGATTGTCTGTTTCATAAAAATATACTCACACTGCTTATTATTATTCAGAAACTTGTATTTAACTTCTAAAAATTATAATCATGAATTTGTACTTATTGTCTTAATATTTTTAATACCAACTTTTTCTTTCCCCTAAACGTTACTTTCAGCATTTTTCATTCAAATATTGCACATGGTTTTCCTTACTATGATTACACTGAAATATCTTTAAATTAAGAAAACTATATTGGAATTAAGAGTCTAAATCCTATCATTCCTGGAGTACAACAATGAACTAGGTTATTGCATTACATATATTCCCTAAAGAATGATGATCTTAGAATGTTATTTATCTGTTTTGTTTCTTTTTTGGATAACAAATAAACACGTTGTATTCTACAGCACTCCACTGACCACTGAAAGGCTGCATGGGAGAAAATGAAAGTATATTTACACATTTAAAAACAGTGACACCAAAAAAAAAAAAACCACTGTTCGTCATGTCTTAGACTAGGTTACGGGCACATAGGTATGCTCAATTTCTGATAATTCACTGAGCTGTATCATTATAACTTGACCATTTTCCTCTACTTCAGTTTACTTGAATAAAAGGTTTTTTTAATCAAACACTGTGATGTCCTATATAATCTTCTCCCGAGCTTTCTTAGACCAATCAAATTCCATAGCTCAATTTACTCACTTGTCTCCAGAGTCCAGGCATCTGATGAAAATGAAGCGCACTGGGTGTCTGATAAATACTATAATACCACAGTGCCTCAGCCTGTGATGAGCTGGAAAAGATGGCCCCAGTCTAAAGGGTACAGACACTACTCAGCTCCAAGGAATGGCTGCCATATGGGACTGTAGGTCTAATGTTGCCAGGTCTGGAAATTTGAATTTTTATGTCAAATTTATACTTTTTAATGTTGGCAACTGATTCAAATTTTTAAACACTACCAGCCAAACTAAATATGTCTTTGACCAAAGAGGCCTCCATAAAGAGCACCTCCCTGTGTAGGACCTCACTAAATGTGAGTCCAATTAAAATATTTTTCATATTTTAATTGATACTGCTAGCACGCAGGGAAGCCCACATTCAAAATTCAGTCTGACTCCACACCATTTCTACTGTAAGATACTGGCTGTAAATATGTGCTTGTTGTTCATAATCCGAATCTCAGACCAACCTTATAACACAGGTATCATCCCCATTTTACTGATGAGGGATCAAAGGCCCAAAGAGAGCAGATAATGCAAAGTACAGAACAGTATGACTGAATTAGATAACCTGAATTTAAATCCTTCCTCCAACACGTACTATTTTCACAACTAAATTAAACTTAAATTAATTTCTCCATGCTTCAGTTTTCTCCCCTGTAAGATGGGTACTCTAATAGCCTTACCTCACAAAAATGTTCTGAGGATATATATAAAGCATGTAGAAATGTCGTAGCACACAGTAAGTACTACGTGAATGTTGCTATTACTAATTATTATTGTTATTATCATCATCTGTAAAATGACAGCCTTGCTTGTTGAGTTTTAAGTGAACTATTAGGTAAAGTACTTAGACCTGTTCCTGAGACAGACTGTTCATTACATATTAACTGGGTGAACAGGTGAAATTTCTTTCAAGTACATTACTTCAAACCATGCAGCTTAATTGGCTTTTACTCTGTATAGGGTAATAACAAATACTATTATAGTTTGGAAGTATTTTAATTTGTACAAAGTGTTTTCTTCAGACATGTGAATAATATATAGCTTTGTAGTGTCATGATTATTGTCATGTTTATATTATTTGGAAATGTGTAGTGAAGTGAAACATGTGTCATGTCCTAATGTCAATTTTAATAATGTAATAAGATTTTATTCAAAGTATCAGGAATAGTTACAATATTTAGAAGATACTCTTTAAATTTAGATGATCTTTACCACCTCTTTTTGTTTCCCTAATTTTTAAAACACCTGAGCCCCTCCCCCTAAAAAACCCAAAAGATGCATGTAATTCAATAACTCAAATTACAAAGCTATATGCTAATATGTGGCATAGCCAGAATTTTTACTTACTTGTGACCCATTTCATGAGCAATTGTAAATGCAAGATTCAAGCCATTGTCTTCAGCAATAATACATTTTCTCTTTTCACTACACATTCCACTCAAATAAGCTATACCTAGAAGACACAAACATGAATTATCACATTTCAGATTCAAATGTAAACCTTTATGCTAGGAATCAGTAGAAAAAACTGAAAAATGAAATTCCTTACATTCAAATATGTCTATATTAAGCTGTGATATCTAATCCTTATGAATGAAATTGTAAGAGAAATTGTGTATGTATTAGTCACTCAATAAACTCTTAACACTCTTCTCAATTTAATATCGCAGATTAAATTATTTCATCAATTGTCCAATTCTCAAAAAGGCATACTATAAGAATACATTTTGGAAATACCAGTTTTCATTGTCATGAATGGTCACAACTTGGAAAATATAAATTAAAAAGCAATGATTAAATTAAGTATTTTTCAATTCTTGTTAACAATGTAGTTGCAAAAAAAACCTAAAATAAAATAAATGACATATAGGACATTCTTGAACTCACATTTATATTCTGAGTTAATATATTTAAAAATTTTATTTTGTAAAATACAATTTTAACTAATACAACAAAAAAACTGTGATTCAATACTGAAAAGTATTTCCTCTGAAAATTTCTTGCCTTATAAGATGGCCCAACTGCAGAGTATACGATAATGAAATATTATTTAAGCCAGTAATTTCTGCAAGATAGTTGATCTTCTGGTTTGAATTAGCAGTAACACAGTATGTGATATCATTGATACTCCTTCATCAAAGATTCATGTACCATTTTACTAATTAAGAAATACCTCTGAAGAAATATCCTTGAACACAAAGAACTATATAACCTTGCAAGTGTAAGTTTTAATGCATTTTTAAATAACAAAGTTTATTAAAATAATATCTAGTGTTATTGAATTATCTATATGCTCAGGAATCCTCCTATCTGTATAAAATACATCTAAGCTCATTATATGAAGAAATTAAGGCGTGGACAAGTGGAATGATTTGCCAAAGAACACATGAGTACTAAATATTATAAAATAAAGATTTGAAATGAACTTTGAATCAATATGCCAACTAACATTTAGTTTTTCCCGCTGATTATAATTTAGTGCAGAGTGGCCCCTAGTTAAAGATGGTTAGCTAACTACTTGGGACTTTTTTTCTGTCTTCAGAAACACAAAAAAATAGTGTTATGGAATGATTACATTTAACTAAAAGAATAAATCGCCTTGCCCATGTTTTGGAAAAACAGAAGGTTCATACAAGAACATGAACCGATTTAGTGGACCCATGCCCAAATTAAACAGAGGAGGATTTTATGAATGTGGCAGAACCCCACAGAGGCTCAAGGCTGAGACACACAGGTTCGACAGAGGCATTGCTCGGGGACTGAAAGTGGAGATTAGATGAAAGTATGTCTGAAATCCTCAAGTACTCATTCAAACCTTCGAGTAGAATGTCAAGGCCTGGTATTCACTGGCCTATCAAGAAAATGAAGATACATTCTCTCAAGAAAATGCAGTATAAACATACTACTTTTAAAACATAACTACAGGAAGAAATAGCCAAGAGATTAAATACATAAAGATGAAATACATAAAGAAATGCATAAATATCTATATATGTAGAAATATTTTATTAAAATATAAAATGTACAAATAGATGAAATTACTTCTTGTCTTAAAAAAAGTTTATTTATTTATTTTGCAAGAGAAAGAGAGCACAGCAGAGGGGCAGAGAGACAGGGAGAGAATTCCAAACAGGCTTCGTGCTGTCAGCACAGAGCCTGACATGGGGCTCAATCTCACCAGGTACGAAATCATGACCTCAGTGGAAACCAAAAGTTGGACGCTTAACTGACTGAGCCACCCAGGTGCCCTGAAATTACTTCTTTATGAATGGATAGATGGATGAAGGAATGAACAGACAAGTGACAAGCCATACTACTTCATTTGGCTGATTAAAACAGTCAAGATCTGGTACGAAGAAAAGAAGAAGGTAGGGATAAACACAGAGGGGTTAGGGAAGGGAGAAAAAAAGGAAGTCAAAAACATAGTTGTTACCGAGCTCTACTACATAACAAATCAAATACAAAACTTTAAGAAATGCTTGAAGAAACATAATGTGATTTTTAAGAGAGCTAAGTCAGGCACTTATTAATGCAACAAAATATGGAAAACAAACACAAGAGAGTAACTAAACTTGCATTATAGTTGAAGGGAAGAAGGAAAGAAAGATGGAAGGAGTGAAGGAGGGAAGAAGTGTGAAAGAAAAGTAGCTCCTCTTAATAAGACATTTAAAATTCTCTTGAGCATTTAGAAATTTAAATAAATATATACTTCAAGACTAAATGTCCCACTAAAATACTAAATTAAGTTCAGCTATAATTAGCATGTCAAAGACCACTGTGCAGTACAAATTTCCCTCAGGATGCCCATATATTTCGCCAAACCAAAATAAGCTCATCACCATACATAGATTAAAAGTCAGCTAACATAGGCTGTCATCATTTCATATATCTCTTTGCTGTATGGACCAGGACATAGCAAATTCAGTCACTTTAATAAATTTTACATCTCTTCTCCTATACTACTTGAAATATATTGTTCCCACCAACAAGAGTACTGTTGCTTGTTTCCAATTCTTACCTCTTCCATATTATTTTTTTCTATTCTAGATTGATACATTTTTCCATATTTTGCTGTTATCTTACTATATTGGCTAGGATTTCCAATGTACTAATGAAATATGGGTGGTATCAAACACCTTGTTTTCCTGACGATATTAATAGGAATGTTTACAGTTTCACAGTGGAGTATGAATGCTCAAGGACTTTATTTTTTTTGATGTTTATTTATTTTTGACAGAAAGAGAGACAAAGTATGAGCAGGGGAGGAACAGATGGAGAGGGAGACAGAGAATGTGAAGCAGGCTACGGGCTCCTAGCTGTTAGCACAGAGCCCGATGTGGGGCTCGAACACACAAACCGGGAGATCATGGCCTGAGCCAAAGTAACGGACTGAGCCACCCAGGTGCCCCAGGAGGACTTTAATAGATACAGTTTGTTAAGTTAAAGGAGTTATTTTTTGATATTCTTGTATGTCAAGTGAAAAAGGATGCAATGTTATGTGAGGTGTAGGTCAAAGGTAGATGGGAGTTAGATAGCATTTTTTTTAAAGAAACATAAGCTTGGAATAGTGAGAGAAACAGGAAAGAGAACTGATTAAGTACTAGGGGAATACTTAATTCATGGGTCAGAAAACAGATGGTTCAGCTCAGGATGGAGAGCACAAACCTGGACTCTCACTAATATGCCCAAATGAATGATATCCAACCTAATGGTTGAAACACAGAAGAGTACTACTTAGATTAAATTGGGGCTGGGATTTTTCAGAACAGGTTTAAAGAAAGGATGAAAACGTGTAACAGTTGGCAGTAAAATTGATGGGGAACGAAGGGACAGAACTTGTAGCACTGGATAGGTGAAGAAGTAATGTCAAAGATAATTTGGGAAAACAATACAGTTGTCCAGACAATGGAGTCAGCAGTGAAGAAAAGGAACAGATATTCTCTGAAAAAGTACTAGAGATTGTGATAAGAGATTGAGATTTAGAGACTTAAGATTTCAGAGGTGAAATTCCATGATATGATTAACTACTGGCACGAGGGTAGAGAAAGGTAGCTGGCATCCAGATTGAGGGGAAATAATTATTAAGTAGTGTTGGGTGGACTGATGGTATAACGTGAAGTTGCACCTGAATGAACTCAAGAAGCAGAGAGAAAGACGGCCAACATCCACACGAAATGGGGGAGACAATAAAGGAGAACAATCCATCACAGTGACGGTGACAGTGACGGTTAAGACGGTAAAGCTCAAGAGCTTCCATCACAACTGAAGAGTTTTTATATGAGGACAGGAGAGATTTTGACTTAGAAGCAGCAGCGGGAAGCAAGAGAAATGTTACAGGTATACAATGTTGGCATTTTCCTAGCACCAGACCTATGGATAGGGGAAGAATGTCTCTGGGGGCCCTAGATTCCTCACCAGGTTATGGGAAATCAATGACTTCTGTGTAGTCATGAAAAAAATATGGTATTGAAAAGAATATAATTTATAATATAAAAGACATATATTTTATACCATAAAATATGAATTTACATACAATAAAACAGAATTTTAAAATGAGTACATATTGGCATAGAGGTATGATTACACCTAAGTATTAAAAAATGCAGACCACCACATTTTCATAAAAGAACAAAAAGACTACACAGATATGGGGGCACCTGGCTGGCTCAGAAGTAGAGCACATGACTCTTGATCTCAGAGTCATGAGTTCAAGCCCCATGTTGAGCATAGAGCTTACTTAAAACAAAACAAATCAAAAAACTACATCAATATGCTAACTTGCTAATAGCAACTGTATTATATAACAGAGAAATAATAAGTAACTTTTCTCCCTCTTGTCCAATTTTCCAAATCATGGGTTTATAATACTTTTACAATGAGAAGATTAAAAGACATAAATATGATAATCATGTCTATGAAATTTAAAGAGTAATTAACAGAATCTCTTATAGACCATGATGCAATTTAACAAATAAGATGATCCTGTATTCCTATTCTCTTTTTACTTATGTGTACAGTTAGAATCTCCAACTAAGATTCTGATAAATTTAAATTTCATTGTCTTACATTTGGCCCACAAAGGAGATTTTCTTTAACTTGAAAGTTATGGAGAATAATTCTAACCATGACTAATTTAAATGACTTGCATTATTCTGTCTAAAAGCCTATGCTTTTCAGTTCCTTTCAAAAACTCATATGTTTCTTATTATAATAAGGGGTAGAGTTTAGAAGGAGAAAGGATTTAACACAGCTGTTATTTAAAGATAGCTATAATACAGACTCTTTTTAAGGTACCCTTTTAATATAAAAGTTTGTACAAACAAAAAGGATACCAAAAATCTCTCTAATTTCCCACCTAAAAATGAATCAAGTCATGTGTGAGGACTGAACAGAATCTCTCATCTGAAAACAATACATACAATCCTGGAATGTAATATGATACCTCATCAAGATAATCATAGAGCCCTAAAACTCCACAGGAAGCGTGTTACAATAGTGGACTAATCAGGAAATCAGTTTTTGAAAAATGTTTATTTATTTTGAGAGAGAGAGAGAGAAAGAGCATGAGTGGGGGAGGGGCAGAGAGAGGGGGAGAGAATTCCAAGCAGGCTTCGCACTGTCGGTGCAGAGTCCAATGCTGGGCTCCAACTCAAAGACCCTGAGATCATCACCTGAGCTGAAACTAAGAGTTGGATTCTCAACCAATGGAGCCACCCAGGTGCCCCAGGAAATCAGTTTTTATGATGTCAGATGGATGTATACTAACAAAAGTAAGTTCTCCAGCTCCACTGGTATTGCCTTTAAGCACCAACTAGACTACTTAAGTTCAAAATCTTGTCTCTCCTGGCACAAAATCGTTCACAGTTCTAGGAAAGATATTTGTCCTAGGATTGTACCTTATGAGAAAAGTTATTCACCTAGGAATCCTACTATTATTTGAGGCCTAATAGAACAAGGAAAAAAATGAATACATGCTGAGCATACCTTCAGGAGCACGAGCCACAAAATAAATACTCATTTTAAAATGTGATCATTAAAATCTAAAGGTATCTAAAACATTATGGAAGAATAAAAGGAAACACCAGATAGAGAAAAATCAAGGTAGGAGAGGCTTTTAGAGAAGGAAACAGCTTGGTGGTTATCACTGAGTGGCCAGAGGTCAGCCAAGGAAAAGCAGGGGAAGTTTGGGGGTAATTTCCTGAACAAAGGACTGAGCAGGGAAAAGGAGATGGTGATGAGAGTTGATATTGCTCACAGAAGGGTAAGTTAGGTTCGTTCAATGTGCAAGCCACGTAGTACATCTCTGCCTCAATAGGTATTTAGCATATCTGCAAGAAGGGGGTGTATGAAATGAAATGCATAGATGAAATTCCTGGAAACAAAGACCAATATAAAGTGTTAACTCAATGTGGGGTCCTAAATAAAAATGTAATTTTGAAGAATCAAAATGTATTTTGTCCACAAATTAGAAAAAAAATTTTTTTAGAATGACTTAATGAGATGGTACCCACATCATACGAAGCCCATTTACATGATTACGTTCAAATTGGACTTTGAACATATTTTACAATAACTTGCCTTACTAATTCAATAATTATCCGCTTCTACTCCATTACAAGGCAAGATGATGATGATTCAGGAATATAAAAGTACAATTATGTAAGTTATGAGTTTAATATGGGTATAGTTATAAATGTATTTTAAAAAGTAGGCTTCCAGATTCTCTTAAATGATTAATCCATAACATTCTTCATAATACAGTTCCTAAGAATACTAAGAAAAAAGTGAATTCCAAAAACAATAGAATATTAGTTTAAAAAAAAACTATAGTGAATCTCTGTGGTTGAAAAGGGAGACTATTTTATAGACATTAAAATGTTGTTTATGCGTTCCCACAACATGGTAGGCTGACAGTCCTTTTGGGAAAAACACATAGAGTGCCAGATAAAATGTAATGAACAAAGTTTTTGATGTATCACTAAGTTTGAAGAAAAAAGATTACCAAGTGCAAGAATAAAGCTTAAAAAATTTTCAAATCTAGAGGATAATATCCTGATTTAATATTGTTAAATCTGGATATCAGAAAAGATACAAGTCTCATTAAATAACGGGTGTGGTTTCCGAGCACCTGGGTGGCTCAGTCGGTTGAGCATCTGACTTCAGCTCAGGTCATAATCTCACAGTTCATGAGTCTGAGCCCCACATTGGGCTCAATCCTGTCAGCACACAGCCTGCTCCGGATCCTGTGTCCCCTTCTCTCTCTGCCCCTCTCCTGCTCATGCTTGCTCGCTCGCTCTCTCTTCTCTCTCTCTAAGATAAAAAAAAAAAAATTTAAATAAAGAATGGTGCGGTTTCAAAATGTCTGCAAGGACAGGCATTAAGGAGCAAGGAACTGAGATCTATACACAAATTAGAAAGCCTGGAAATGCTGTTAATGCTTGAAAATAACCTCAAAAGTCCACATGCAGGAAAGCAACAAGGAATCATAGCTCAAAGTTCTGGGTATGCCAGGAAAGGCTCCGTTAACACAGTGAAACCGAAACCACCATCATGCATAGGCTATGAAGCCACAGGAATATGAAGCCATAAATATAACGTACAAGCCCATCATACAATTTGGGGATCATACAGGATTGGAAAAAACCTTGTCAGTAAAAACAAATGAGGTATCACTGTGACGAGACACTTGATCATCTCAGCAAGCATAGAATTCCCACAGAAGAAACAGTTCCACTGAAGACAAACTCACAAATATAAACGACAAATCAAGTGAAGAAACAGCCATTGTGAGGAGACCATTACCAAAATAAAAACTAGAGAGAACATGTTAATGAAGGAAAGATGTTTTTAACACAAAGATGGGAAGCTTGAGATCTACATTCACTGGGCTACCACAACCCAAATGTATCTTTCTGTAAATAAAAAAAGAAACTCCTTCTTTGTGACACTTTACATCAAAATACTGGTGTAAAGAAATGTTAAATTTCTTCAAACAGAAGGAAAAATTCCAGACTAAAACATGAAAATAAAGAGGAGGAAATACAGAACACCAGAAAGAGTAAATGTACATGTAACTATAAATTAATAACAAATACACAAAACATCAATTTTTTTTAAGTAGGCTCCATCCCAGTGTGGAGGGGAGCATGCCTAGGGGACTCCAATGCAAAACACTGAGATCAAGACCTCAGCTGAGGTCAAGAGTCAGAAGTCAGATGCTTAACCGACTGAGCCACTCAGGTGCTCCACCTTAAACATCAATTTTAATGTCTTCCAAAATTTAAAATATAGAGAACTAAAGTACAAGCAACAATACGTCATCGGGAGATAAACGGAGTTCAAGAGTTCAAAAGTTCTAGCAATAATCAGCAGTAAAATGATACATGTCATTATATATAAGGTAATTACAAAACAATAGTAAAATAATACATAATTAACAATTACAGCGATTCAAAATGGCATACCAATATTAGATTTACCTATTTTTAAAAGGCAAGAAACAAAGAAAAAAAAGAAACATGAAATAAAGTGAAATAGTAAATAAACAGAAAGAAAGCATTTCAAATTATGATTTTCATTAAATAAAAAAGACTATACCATGGGAACTGTGTGTGACTGCCAAACTGAATGGATATTTAAGTTCTCGAAGGTGAGAGATGTGTAAATTAAGTTGATTGTGATAATCATTTTATAATGCCTGATGTATATTAAAACATCACATTTTTTACATATATACAACTTTTACCTGTCAATTTTATCTTGATAAAGTTGGAATAAATGAATGAAAAAAAACACTAGGCTGAATCCAAACTAAGATTGTAAATCTAGATTAAAAAAATAAACCTTAAGTGTATTGTGCTTAAAGAGATACAGCTTAAGAAAAAGAATATAAATAAGTTAGAAGTAAAAGAAGAGAAAACAATGTAATATGCAAACATCAACCAAAATAGAGAAAGAGTGACAATGTAAATATTACAAATATAGAAAATTAGACAAGTTGAATTTAAGCCATACGCATCTAGAGAGATAAAGAAGGGTGTTTTATTGTTTTTTTTTTTTTTTTTACGATAAAAGGATCACATCAACAAGAGGACTTCGCAGTTCTTTTCTGTATTTACTCAACAACTAAGCCTCAAAATGTATATATAGTAAAAATGAACAGAATTAAGAGAGAAAGACAAATCCACAGTTAAACTGGAAGACTTAACAAGTCTCTTTTAATAGCTGATAAAACAACCATAAAAAAATTTACTCAAGACATAAGAGATCTGAACAAAATATTAGCAAATCTCTCTTAATTGACATAACAGAACATGGCACCCAACAAAATTCTTTTTCTTTTTAAAAAACTTTTAATGTTTACTTATTTTTGAGAGACAGAGCACAAGTGGGGAAAGGCCGAGAGAGAGAGAGGGAGACGCATAATACAGAGCAGACTCCTGGCTCTGAGCTGTCAGCACAGAGCCCCATGCAGGGCTTGAACTCACCAGCCATGAGATCATGACCTGAGTCGAGGTAGGACACTCAACAAATTGAGTCACCCAGATGCCCCAATTCTCTCTTTTTAAGTGGACAAGGTACATTTATGGCCATATTCATACTGAGTAGTGAAAAAAAAAAGTGGAAATAATCCAAAGTTTGTTCATTGGCCAAAATGGAAATAATTTAGAAATCAGGAACTAAAAAGGTAACTAGAAAAACCCAAACTGCTTACACATAAGATGATACTCTTCTAAACAGTCCACAAGTGAAAGCAATTATAATGAAAATTAGAAAATACGTTAAACATGGCTACAGTAAAAATAGAACACATAAAAAATGTGTGGGCTGAAATGACAGTGCTTAGGGAAATTCACAGCATATATTATAAAAAACAAAAGAGACTGAAATCAATGATTAAAATTCCTTCCAGGAGCTGGGAAAAGAAGAGAGCATCAAAGCTTAAGAAAAGAAAGGGAAAGAAATAATAAAGAGCAAAACCAATGAACTATAAAACAAATGTAAAAGAAAACTGGAAAAATTGGTAATTCCCTAGTAAACCGACCAAGAATAAAAAGACAAGTACAAATTATCAACACCCACAAAGAATAAGGAAATGTCTCTACAACCCTAAAGACATCAAGGTAATATATAAAAAAAGCATACCAATAAAATTTACAACTTGCCAAAGCTGTCAAAAGAAATTTTCTATTGCCAAAGCTGTCAATAGAATTTTCTATTATCATCCCATTTATTCATTCTACTCCAGCTGGATTGGCTTGTTTTTTGTTTGTTTGTTTTTGTTTTGTTTTTGCTTTCCTTTTCTTTTTCCTGTCATTTCCATCTCAAGACCTCTTCACTGGCTTTTCACTCTGGAACATTCCTTCCCTAGATATCTCCAGATTTTGATCACCAAATTTAAATTACAAATACCCTTCCTACCCTGGAACTCCCAGATTATCTCTTACTTAAACTGACTCCTTTTTCTATGCCAGTTTATCTTTTAATATACCAATTAATTTAACTATTCATTATGGATATTGGCCATTTCTCTCTTAGAATGTTAAGCACCACAAAGGCAGGAAAGTACTGAGAAGTCAATTTGTTCATTCCCAACAAGTAGAACTGTATAGTACAGTGTATACTATACATTGTATAATAACATGAAAATACATTTTGAGGTGTATTATTGTGCATTTCTCTTTTGTATTTCCACACAAGTCATGTCTTAGTTATCTACAGGCTTCTCTCTGAGGGCACAGGAGAAAGGATAAGGATTAGAGGTAGGTAGCCTTTGGAACTCTGGAGGATAGTGAATTGGGAAACTCCAGACCAATATACGATGACTCAAACATGGAATTAATAAAAAAAAACTCTGGGTCAGTAGGTGGAAAGAAGGGCTGTGTTGTCATTTCTGAGCCTACTTTGACTCTTGCTATCAAGAAGGCCAGAGGGGTGGGCAGTTTAACTCAGGGGACCCAGGGGGCACATGACTGAGATCTGGCAGGGTCTTAATAGCACTAAGAGCTGGAAGGGTAGGGCCTGGGGAGGCTGGGAAGAAAAAAAGTGTGGTAGAAAGAGTTGAATCGGAGTTATAGGGCCCTGACCAAACCAACATTCTTGAGTTGAACCCACCAACTGCATTTGGAGGCCAAATCCAGCCTGTAGACAAAGGAATTCACTGCAAAGACGCTGAGAGCAAAGGTCTCAGAGGAAAGTGAAGGCACTGTGATTTCTGATCTATAGCCCATCAATCACCTCAGCTATGGAAAGAATCAAAGGAGAGGTTAAGGGCACTATTTGGAAGAACTGAATATTAGCTAAAAACAAACCGAAACAAGGTAAATGAATAAAGTCATTTAAAGTGGGGGAAAAAATAACATCAATTGACATGTTTCAGTTCTCATCGTCCTCAAATCAAAGGAGGTAGGGATTTGTGAGGAAAAGATTTAACACATTCTAGGAAGATAGATGCAACATTTTCTTTTCCTAATTTAGTATCATCTTTGACCTTGTAATGTGTATTGTGACAAAATTAACTATAGATGGGAAAGCACATGTTAAAAAAAGGGTGTGTGTGTTTTTAATGCGTGGCTAAAGGAAAATCAGTGAATACTCACTCACTTTATTTTATGATTCTAAGGTGTGTGGAGGTATCTAAAATCAATAAGTTGTAGACTAGACAGCATATGGATACCACATCTAATTGTTTGGTAAGTTTTTTATGAAATATGAATATGATGCAGGAAAAATACAGTGAAAGGTAGTTCAAGTAAATGTTCAGGAAAATAGTGAAAGAAAGTGAGTTCAGGGGTGCCCAACTGGCTCAGTCAGTAGAGCATGTGACTCTTGATCTTGGGGTTGTGAGTTCAAGCCCCATGTTGGATGTAGAGACTACTTAAAACTAAAAATATTGAAAGAAAGAAAGAAAGAAAGAAAGAAAGAAAGAAAGAAAGAAAGAAAGAAAGAAAGAAAGAGAGAAAGAGAGAGAAAGAGAGAGAGGAGGAGAGAGAGAGAAAGAAAGAAAGAAAGAAAGAAAGAAAGAAAGAAAGAAAGAAAGAAAGAAAGAGAAAGAGAGAAAGAAAGTGAATTCATAGGGACAGTGGTATGAAGGAAAGACAGAGATGGCCAGTTCCTAAAATCTGCTCTTTTAAGGATGGAGAAGACATCATGGTAAAGGACAAGTTCCAAAAGAGATTTACTTGCTGCTTTCATTGTTTTCACATGTTCTTAATCTTTACAATAAACCACACTACTAAGCAGACCTCCCTCCTTCCCACATTAAGATAATGAAACGGAAGGCTTTTGTTTGAAAGTAAGAACAATTAGGAAAATTTATGTCTGCAAGCTAGTTTTGTGCTCCCGCTATTGTATTAGAATACAGAATGATTGTATTAGAATAATCTAATAAATTAGATTTATTGTACTTCACATTCATTTCTCTTCTCTCTTTCAGAAAATTTAAAGGCAAGCTATGGGATGATTTCAGAAGCTAAACTCTCAAATCTTTAGAGAGTTTAAGCCTGACTCCAATGTACATTACTGTGTTTTTGATATATCCCTAATACATAATTAAAAATATATACCATCTTGGGGCGCCTGGATGGCTCAGTCGGTTGAGTGTCCTACTTCAGCTCAGGTCATGACGTCGTAGCTTGTGAGTTAGAGCCCCGCGTCAGGCTCTGTGTTGACAGCTCAGAGCCTGGAGCCTGCTTCGGATTCTGTACCTCCCTCTCTCTCTGCCCCAACCCACTTGCATTCTGTCTCTGTCTCTCTCAAAAATAAATAAACATTAAAAAAAAATTAAAATATATATATACCATCTGAAATTCTTAATTTAGATTTCAGTGCAAATCTGAAAATGTAATGCTGGGGTACACTGAAAAAGCCATATGTGATAGATCACACATCTAACACTTATAAATCAGAAATGGGAAATTTACTGTGCAGTCTACCACAAACATGGATGAAAGTTGGTATTCCCATTGCTGAGTTAATTTTTAAAAAAAGACAAATCAGAGTTCTCAGGCTTTCTGTATGACTTTGCTCACAAAAACAAAACAAAAACAAAAACAAATTAGGTTTAATGACTTCATCTGCCTCGGAGACTAAAAAACTGTCATGACTTTAAAAAATAGGTAAGATGAATCACAGTTAAAGATTTTTGGGAAATTTAAGGATACAGCTGGAAAAATTTTAAAGTGTTCTGATTGCATATAAATCAGGAATTTTGGCTAACGCATTTTTATAATGTTATAACGTAATCATATCCTGAAGGCATTAAACAGGGACAATTAAAACTAAAAATATCATGCTACTAAAAAGCTGTATAAATTGCTTTTTAGAATACTAGTAAAAACACTGACAGCATGCATTTATAACCATAAACACATTCAAACTTCAAAACAGCTTGACACATTCTTTTTTCATCATGCCAATTTTTAATCATGTTGTTACTTTTCATAACTCACTCTCTACCCAGTGTGATCAGTGTTTTTTATTCAAGAAAATAAATAATTCTATAAGCTGGAGAAATCTAAAGAATATAATTATAATTACATTACTATTACAAATATCTGATACTCTTAAATCCCAATGACTAAAATTTAAACTATTAAGTTTAATATAGTGATGTGACATGATTTGTTAAACAAAACACATTTACATAAGGACAAGTGTTCTAACTTTAGATGCATTTTTAAGATCTCAGCTTTTTAGGTCTCTACGCTGAGGTAGTTAATAGTAAACTGGGTAAAATCTTCTCAAAGGTGATTTGATTTTTCTAAAATCCTGATTGGAATTGAACACCAGATTTTCATGACCTGTTTTCTGCATTAAGTAAAGACAAAATGCAAAGAATAAAGTTTTAAGGACGGAAGCTCTTGGGTCAAATATTGTAGGGTTTGAGTCCCAGCCTTGATTTTTAGCTTTGTGACCATAGGAAAGTTTGTTCTTCTTCCTGAGCCTCAGTTTTCTCAATAGTAAAATCGGGAAATTAGCCATTTGGCTTAGGAATGCCAGTTAATTTAGATAAAATATTTCAAGCCTTTGTTGGCTTACGTGAAACATGCTCACCCTTAAACCATTTTCTTAACTGTAAAAGGAGGTTAACAATCCCTTATGATCCAGAACTTTTGAAGGGTTAAAGGAGGTGATGTATTTAAAAACCCATGGCACATGACAGATGCTTGAGAAGTATTCTTGTATACAGACAATGCTGGGTGGTGAAGTTGCACTTCTAGATCTTATAATAAGATAATTCTTAAAAACTACAAGGAGGATCTCAGGGAGTTTTCTAAATTAAAATGTTTTTTGTTTCCCAAGGATATATTTGGCATATTTTAATATTCATATAGTACTTAATAGCACCATTAAAATATTTTCTACTACCAACAAAATTCTATAACTAAATGAAGCTTTAACAGTAAAGGATCTTGAGGAGAAAATTGCCTTATGAACAATCACTTTTCATAATAATTCCTTAAGAATTATGTATCCAAGTCTTATCCCTGGAATATGCCCTGCCAAAATAGAAATATAGTGTCTGATTTATGTCCTGGCCAGAGCCTAATACGAAATACACCAGCAGCCAAGAATTAAACAAGATAAGTTCAGCTTTGCTTTTATTGTAAACCACAGGAAAGATGTCATTTTTCTATCAGGAACTCATTTCTATTCAGAAATACATGGATTGAGCACCTGGGATGCTCATTACTGTGGTATGTGCTGAGGACACAGACAAGTACTAAGCAAGATCCTTGATCACGAAAAGATTAGAAGAAGAGGAAATGAACGAAATGCAAGTTAAATAAAAGGTATATTGAATTCCTCAAAAAGCCTGCATGGTAGAGTGGGAGATAATCTAACAAGTCCAAAAGTGGAAATTAATCAGGGTTCTGAAAAATGGGTAGAACCTGCACAGGGATAAAGGAAAGAAAAGAAAACAAAGAAATGCTCTTCCATTTAGAAATTCTGAAACAATACATTTGAACACACTCACTGAAGTCTGCAAAAATAATCAGTTCTTTAGCAGGGCCTCAGTTAGAAGAGTGTGCTAGTGTGAATTTAAAAGTGGCACAATGATGGGGAGATGACGTTTTAAAAAGGCTTCCAGGGGCGCTTAGGTGGCTTAGTCAGTTAAAGTCATGAATCTCACGGTTTGTGAGATCCAGACCCATATTGGGACTTGGGATTCTCTCTCTCTCTCTCCCTGACTCTCCCCCATTCATGCCCTCTCTCTCAAAATAAATAAACAAACATTTTTCCAATAATTTCAAAAAAGGCTTCTTAAGTGAATGAGAAAAAGGGTTTGGTAGGTGAAGTCTGGGTGGGATTTCAGTCTTTTCCGTTCCTCAGGTTCTGTACATTAGGTATCCTGTGCAAGATACAACCTGAAGAAACCTTTCTGAAATCCCTGGTTGTAATGCAAAAAGCAAATATAACGATCACATAATTTCTTTCTTTTTATGTTTTAATATTTAAATTACTTTCATTGAACAGTTCTAAGAATTTTAACACTCACATTGATTCATTGAATCACCATCACCATCAGGAACCAGAAGAGGTCCATCACTCCCCAAAACTGGGGTTTCCCCTTTATTTTTAAAACTTTTTTTCAATGTTTATTTATTTTTGAGAGAGAGAGAGAGAGAGAGAGAGAGAGCAGGGAAGGGGCAGAGAGCCGGGGAGAGACACAGAATCCGAAGCAGGCTCCAGGCTCTGAGCTGTCAGCACAGAGCCCGATGTGAGGCTGGAGCCCACGAACTGTGAGATCATGACCTGAGCCAAAGTCGGACGCTTAACTGACTGAGCCACCCAGGCACCCTGTGCTTTCCCACTGTAAGTACACTTTCCCCCATCTTTAAAACAATAGTGATCTCTGGATCACTGATCTGATTCATCATTATAGGTCTGTCTTTTAGATAATGTCATGTAAGTGGACTCATAAGGCAGCTAACCTTTTGAGACTGGCTTCTTTCAGTGAGCACAGTGCTTTGAGAGTCCTCAAATTACTACAGACTTGAACCATTTACTTCTTGAAGCCCATTGGATTGTTTCCAGTTTTTGACAATTATGAATAAAGTAGGTATAAATGTTCATGACCAGGTTTGGGTGAAGATAAGTTTTTATTTTTCTGAAGTAAACACCTAGAAATTGGATTACTGAGTCATATGATAAGTATTTGCTTATCTTCCTCAGAAATTGCCAGATTGTTTTCCCAAGTGGTTGTAAAGTTTTGCAATTGCCAGCAGCAATGTCTGAGTATTAAAGTTGACCCACATTATCCACAGAACTTGATATTGTCAGTATTTTATATTTTAGTCATAAAATAGGCATACAGTGATATCTCACTGTGGATTTAATTTGCATATTCCTAATGACAACTGATGATGACATCTTTTCATGTGTTTATTTCCAATATATATCCCTTTTGTGAAATGTCACGTCAAGTCTTGCACATTTTTAAAGTTTGTTTTCTTAGTGTTGAACTCTGAGAGTTCTTTATATATCCTGTATATAAGTCCTCATGTCTGGATATGTGAGACTTATGAAGACTTATGAAGACAGCTAAACAACACAATGGTTAAGAGTACTGATCTCCCCAACACACACAGTCAAACATCTGCATATAACTTTTGACTCTCCCAGAACTTAACTACTAAAGCCTACTTACTGTTAATCGGGAGGACCTTACAGATAACATAAACAGTCAATTAACACCTATTTTGTATATATTATGTACTATACACTTAGAATAAAGTAAGCTAGAGAAAAGGGTAGTGAGAAAATTGTAAGAAAGGCAAAGTACATTTACAGTACCATACTGCATTTATCAAAAAATACCCACATATAAGTGGACCCATGCAGTTCAAACCCATGCTGTTCAAGGGTCAATTATATTTTCTTCTGGTACAGAACTTGTACTTTTAAAAAACATTTTTAACATTTATTTATTTTAGAGAGAGAGGGAGAAGGAGGTAGGGAGAGTATGAATGGGGGAGGGGCAGAAGGAGGGAGACAGAGGATCCAAAGCAAATTCTCTGCTGTGAGTGCAAAGCCCTATGCGGGGCTTAAACTCACTATCATGAGATCATGACCTGAGCAGAAGAGTCAGCCGTTTAACCGACTGAGCCACCCAGACGGCCTCCCATAACTTATATTTTAATCCCTTAACAGAGCAAAATATTTTTATTTTCGATGTTGTTGTTTTAATTTTGATGAAATCTACTATTTTTTCCTTTAATGGGTTATGCTTGCGGTATTGTATCTAAAAACACTTTACCTAATTCAAGATCACAGATTCTGGTGTTTTCTTCTCGGCTTTATACTTTTACATTTTACACTAGATTAATAATACATTTTGTATAAAGTTTTATAAGTTCATTTATTTTCTTTTATTAAAAAAAGTAGGAGTGCCTGGGTGGCTCAGTTGGTTGAACTATCGACTTCATCTCAGGTCATGATCTTGTGATTCATGAGTTCGAGCCCCATATTGGGCTCGCTGCTGTCAGTGCAGCATCCTCCTCAGATCCTGTCTCCCTCTCTCCCCTTTCATGCTTGTGTGTGCTCTCTCTCTCTCTCTCCCAAAAGTAAATAAACATTAAAAAAAGTAAAAGAACTTTATAGTCCTTCATAATGTAGAATGATGTCCAGTGTTTTCAAGACCATTTCTCCAAAGATTATTCTTACTTCATTAAACAGAATTTGTACCTTTATAGAAAATCATTGGCCACACTTGTGAAGATCTATTTCTGGAAACTGTATTTTGATCCATTGACCTATGTATCTATTTCTTTCTTTTTTAAGGTTTATTTATTTTTGAATGATAGAGTGGGTGAGGGAGCTGAGGGAAAGAGGATCTATAGTGGGCTCCATAATGACAACAGGAAGCCTGATACGGGGCTGAAACTCATGAACCGCGAGATCATGACCTGAGCTGAAGTCAGACGCTCAACTGACTGAGCCACCCAGCCATCCCTTGTCTCTATTTCTTAAGCAGTACCATACTGTATCCATTATTGAAGCTTTGTAGTAAGTGTTGAAATCAAGGACTGATTCCTCCAAAACTACTTTTCTTTTCAAAATTGTTTTGGCTATTCAGTTGTTTGCCTTTTCATATATATTTTAGGATCGTCTTGTTTCTATCTACAAAAAAGAGCTCAAACTTTTATTGGAATTGGGTTAAATCTATAGATCAATTGAGAAGAGCTATATCTGTGCTCTGCTGAACTTCCTTATCTATGAACATCTGTTTCGATGTTCATCTAAATATTTATTTAGATCTTCCTTTACTGAGGTGCCCGGGTGGCTCAGTCAG
The DNA here is from genome assembly GCF_024362965.1 of Panthera pardus. NCBI lineage: Eukaryota > Metazoa > Chordata > Mammalia > Carnivora > Felidae > Panthera > Panthera pardus. The sequence continues at coordinate 131,936,647 of NW_026526765.1, forward strand.
TTAAGCTCAGATCTTGATCTCATGGTTTGCAAATTCGAGTCCCATATTGGGCTCTCTGCTGTCAGCACCAAGCCTGCTTTAGATCCTCTCTCCTGTCTCTGGAGGAGATCCTCTGTCCCCTTCTCTACCCCTCTCCCACTCATGCTCTTTCTTTCAAAATAAACTTAAAAAAAAAAAAAAAGGAGATCTTCCTTTATTGCTCTCATCAGCATTTTATAGTTTTAATCACACAGATTCTGTATATGTTTTGTTAAATTTATACTTAGATATTCCATTTTGGGCCTATAACAAGGATAAATACTCAAGAGTAGAAAAAGTATTTTATGTTTACTTATATTCTATTTCTTTTGCTCTTTCTTTATTCCTGATGTTCTAGTTTCCATTAAACATAATGTCCCTTCCATCAGAATTACTTACTTTGGCAATTCTTTTAAAGAAGCTCTTTTGATTATGAATTCTCTTGGTTTTTTCTTCATAAGAGATGCTCCTATTTTATCTTTTTTTTAATGTTTATTTTTGAGAGAGAGCAAGCGGGCAAACAGTGAAGAGGCAGAGAGAGAGAGGGAAGAGAATCCCAAGCAGGCTCAGCACTGTCAGCACGGAGCCCAATACAGGGCCCAAACTTACGAACTGTGAGATCATGACCTGTGCAGAAACCAAGAGTCACACACTTAACCAAATGAGCCACCCAGGCACCCCTATTTTATCTTATCTACACTGACAATCCTTTCTTTCAGTATTTTAAAAATAGCGTGCCATCCTACTGGCTTTCATGGTTTGTCATAACAAATCTGTTGTCATTAATAGCACTGGTCCCCTCAAAATAACAGATTTTTGGGATGTGTCATTTTTTTCTTCATCTTTAGTTTTTGCTGTTTGATTGTGATACGCTGTGCATCTTTTCAGGCATTTCTTGTTCAGAGTTTACTTGGCCTTTTGATGATTCATATCTTTTGCCAAATTTGCAAAGTCTTCAGTCATATTTCTTCTCTCTTTGTGTCTCCTTCTGGGACCCATGATGATGTCTTGTGATATTTTCCACAGATGCCTAAGACATTTTTTCCCAATCTTCTTTTCTCTCTGGTGTTCAGTTTGGATAATTTCTTCTGATATATCATTAAGTTCTCAGACTCTTTTCTCTGTCACCTTGGTTCTACAACTCTGTACATTCAGGGAAATTCTTATTTTGGTTATTCTTTCTAAAGTGTAATATTTCCATTTGGTTTTTCATTATACATTCTATTTATTTCCTGAGACTATCTTTTCATTCATTTAAAAAATGTGTGCCCTTACTTTTTGCAATATATTTATAATAGATTTGTCATAGAATTCCAAAATCCAAAATCTGCACCACCTCAGAGAAAGTATGTGATGAGTGTCTTTTCCCATGCAAATTGAGATTTCCCTATTTTTTTTACAGATGGTGTAATTTTGAGTTGTATCCTGGACATTTTTAACACTACATTGTAAGACTCTCAGTCTTATTTAAATCCTACAAAGAATGCTGATACTTAATCATAAAAGTTCCAAAATTCCAAAGCTCTGTAGGCTTTGGTTTCATTGTCAAATTTCTACTGTTGATTTTCAAAGCCTTTTCCAGCCCTGTGTGTTTGTCATCTAGTGACCAGGCTGTGAATTAGGTGGCTCAGTAGCTTAGTGGGCTCAGTTCTCAAATTTTATGGTCATATTCACATACGCAAAGCTGAGGTAGGCAGAGGAGTTGATAACCGAGTGTACGGGGTTACTTTCCCTACCTCTTCCCTCTCCAGCATCTCCTTTGTCCCTTCCCTGTTCCTGTGGTTCTCATTCCAGTAGTGCTTCCAGAAAGTCTGGGCTTTAGTTATCCCACTCTGTACTGCGTTTTTTGGGGCTACGTCTGTGTCTAGGCTTGAGCAATAAAAGGGCTGCAACAAAATGCAATGGGGTTCACCCTTCCCTCTTAAAATAAAAGCTCTGTAGACCAGAGAGTAAGGTTCATCTCAGATTTTTATGACTCCTGTTGGTCTCCCCACTGCCACTGTCATAGGATTGCTTGGTAGATAAGTCAGGAAAGAATGTGGGCAATTATTTAAAAGGGGGGACTTCCCCCACTTTCTCAGAGCATTAGGAAACCTTCTTCATCCTTGATTCAAACCAAAGGGATTTCCTAGCTCTCTCTCTCTGTACATGTCTTAATGACTACTTCCAAGTTTGGGCTGTTCTGAGTCCAGGAGAGAGAGAAAAATAATAAACTCACTGCTGGTTTGTAGTACTTCAAATTCTTGCCTTCTTCTCAATCTGCACTCTACTAATTACTTTATTTTTAAAAAATTTTTTAATGTTTATTCATTTTTAAGAGAGAGAAAGAGAGAGAGGAGGGGGAGGGGCAGAAAGAAAGAGCGAGACACAGAATCTGAAGCAAGCTTCAGGCTCTGAGCTGTCAGCACAGAGCCCAATGTGAGGCTGAACCCGACGAACCACAAGATCATGACCTGAGCAGAAGTCAGATGCTTAACTGACTGAGCCAACCAGGCACCCCGCTACTATTTACTTTTTAAAATCTTCAAATAGTGTTCTATTCTCCCATGTTTTGTAGCTACATTCAATGAAAGAGAAGGGTGGAGTGTGTTCACTCCAGCTTATCTTAAACTAGACAGAAGTTCCCTCTCCGGAAAAAAAAAACCAAAACAATAAGAACTACTGTCTTGTAACTTATAGAAAATTACCTATGGGATTGTATTACTTCTACAGTGCAAATGAAGCATCTCAATGATCTCCATATTCTCTGGAGTCATTACCATTTCCAACCACATAAGAGCCAGAAATGGAAAGACTATGGCACATGCAAAGCAACTGATGTGCTGCATCATCAGATTGTTTAGGTATTAAAGACACAAATCACTGTACTATCTAGAAAAGCATGTTCTTCCATATGGGCTTACAAAGTTTCTGCATTTTTTGCCATCTAACAATTGGTAATATTCTTTATATCATAATAGAACTAACAATTGATAATATTCTATATATCATACTAGAACTGACCTACGAAAATTTTTCACTAAAATAATAGATTACATTGATATAATTACATACTAATAATTACACAAAAAGAAAAAAATGATTAATAAACTCAATTATCTTCAATACTCTTACTAGAGAAAATAAATGACATAGAAAAACTCAAACTGACATTAAGACAGAATCTTCTGATCATGAGATTATTAAAATTTATGGTCCAAATTAAAAAAAATATATATGGAAGGCTTCTGAATACTTCAGAGATGTGTGTCAATACATTTATGCTTGAAAGCTATGATGATATAGACATGGAGAGAAGGTGGTGCAGTGTAAAGGAAGACAAGGGGAAACTGTCTTTGAATCACGTAGACAAGAATAACAAAAGGTCAGCAAAGAGGAAAAGATTGAAAAGAATGTGAACATAGTACTTTTTATTCACCATTCTGTCTCTAGCACCTAGTATAAGCTTTTAGGCACAGAGAAAGTACTCCAAAATATTAGAAAAAAATTGGATAAATGAAAAAGAGCAAAGAGAGAGATAAAGAAGTCAAAAGAAGGTCACCTCAAATAAAAGAACCAATAAAAGCTGAGGAAGAAGGACAATAAAAAGGCACAGTTTCTATTATCTTCTAAACATGACTCCAGGAGTTTCAGATAACAGAATTTAAAACATGATGAAAATTATCAACCTTTTAATCTCTGATCTATCTGAAACACACCATCATGCTTGGCGGCCATCCGAATTGAAGGCTGAGAGAAATCGCATGAAACCACCTTCCAACATATGCAGCAAATGCTCCTATGATGACTCCTAGTAAGTTCAATCATTGTGGCAGGGGATTAAGTAATGCAATATATAAATTACAAAAATAATTATCACAGCTTAATATTTCTGAAATAAGTACTTTTAATGTATCGTGTACAATCCTGATTAATACGTAAAAGTACATCTCCAATATGTTCGTTAATAATAGAGTGACCATACAGTTAGTTTGCTTGGGGCATCACCTCATTTTATGCTTGTGTCCAAGCATAATGATTAATTATGCTTCCTTTACCTTTTCAAAGAGTCTTAGTATAAATTATACTTTATATACTTTATCAGTACACGAATGTCACAGGCCTTTTTGTTGCAAAGCTAGACCTGGCCCAATCTGACACCCTTGGGGTTTTTTTTGTGTGTGTTTTTGTTTTTGTTTTTTTTTCTTTGCTGGTGCATTTTTCTATATTCTGGGCTGGTTCCACCTGATTTACCTCCTTTGATAGCCAGTTTTCCTCTGCCCTTTCCTTTCCACTCCACAGGCCAAGTGTTCAGACGCTTTCCAATTTAGTGTGGTATATGATCATCATTGATGCAACAAGAAAAAAGAAATATAAATGTGGAGAAATTGGGAAGATTGTAGGTTGTAATAAATTGTTGCAAAATTCTCTCAAAACCCTTTTTGTGTTGTTCTTTTTTTTTTTTAAGTTTATTTATTTTGAGAGAGACAGAGACAATGCAAGTGGGGAAGGGCAGAAAGGGAAGGAGAGAGAAAGAATCCCAAGCTGGCTCTGCACTGCCAGATGTGGTGCTGGAACTCCTGAAGCGCAAGATAATGACCTGAGCTGAAACCAAGAGTCAGATGCTGAACCATCTGAGCCACCCAGGCACCCCACTCTTAAAATCCTTTCACTGTTCTACTTTCTGGCCAGGTATGGTAAATGAAAATCTCTTTGAATGTCTTGGGGCGCCTTGGTGGCTCAGTCGGTTGAGGGTCCAATTTTGTGATCTCACGGTCTGTGGGTTCGAGCCCCACCTCAGGCTCTGTGCTGACAGCTCAGAGCCTGGAGCCTGCTTTGGATTCTGTGTCTCCCTCTCTCTGCCCCTTCCACACTTGCGCTCTGTCTCTCTCTCTCAAAAAAAAAACAAACAAAAAAAACCCAAACAAACAAAAAAAACCAGAAACAAACAAAACGTTTAAAAAAATCTCTTTGAATGTCTCCCTTCACTTTTGTTTCTTAACACACATTTTCTTTTTTCTTACTATGCTTTCAGAGGGTCATGAACTATTCTTTCATCTGAGAGGGCTTCATTTTCTTCCAGTATATAAATCCACAATCAATATATAATCATATTCATCCTTTATTCTGACAGTGTTAGTTTTCTACTACTACATTACAAATTTTTATAAATGTAGTAGCTTCAAATGACACCCATTTACCATTGCAGTTTATAAGTCAGAAGTTTTGAATGGCTTAACTGGGTTCTGTACTTAGGGTCTCACAAGGCCAAAATCAAGGTGTCATCCAGGCTGTACTCATTTCTAATGTGTGGAAAAATACCAGCTTCCATGTTCTTTAGGTTGTTCTTTAGATACAATTCAGTTCCCTGCCTGTGCTTTAAAAGGGTAAACAGGGGAACCTGGGTAGCTCAGTTCATTGAGCATCAGACACTTGGTTTCAGCTCAGGTCATGATCTCACAGTTGGTGGGTTCCAGCCCTGCGTTGGGCTCTGAGCTGACAGCACAGAGCCTGCTTGGGATTCTCCCTCTCTCTTTCTCTCTGCACCTGCCCTGCTCACTCACTGTCAAAATAAATAAATAAACATTAAAAAAAATAAAGGGTGAATGGAGTTAGATCTCCAAGTCTTAAGGTAAACTGAAGGATTGTACTTACATCTGTGAAATCCCTCCACAGCAGTACCTAGGTTAATGTTCAATTAACCAGGGGACAAGAATCCTAGGAGTGTCATCTTTAGGATTCTGTGTGCCACACAGAATCATATTTCACTTGCATTTCTGAGAAAATGCCCATTACACGCTGAGCAGCAATTTATAACATAACTCAAACCATGATCAATTCTGGGTATTTCAAACCTGAACCTAATTTACATGCAATTACACACATTTAAGGCAATGCATGTATCTAATATGTTTGATAATTTCTTTTGCAAAAGTAGAAGTCCCATTAGACTGAGTGGGCAAGAGTACCCACTATCATCCTTGAATCTATTAAGGGCTTGGAATGGGACTTTGAATATGGTGAATACCCACACAATATATTTGAATTCACGTGAAGACTTACATTACTATTTCACTTAGAAAGTAAGATTTAAGGGGTGCCTGGGTGGCTCAGTCGGTTAAGCATCTGACTTCTGCTCAGGTCATTATCTTGTGGTCTGGTCCATGAATTTGATCCCCGCGTTGGGCTCTGTGCTGACAGCTCAGAGCCTGGAGCCTGCTTTGGATTCTGTGTCTCCCTCTTTCTCTGCCCCTCCCCTGCTCCGCTCGTGGTCTCTCTCTCAAAAATAAACATTTAAAAAAATAATTAAAATGTAAGATTTAAACAGGAAAAAAGGTAACTTCATTCTTTGCCTAGTCCAAAGGAATGTACATATCAAAATCCTGAATATGAAACCAGCATAATTTTTTGGTAGAAGAAATACAGTTCTAATCAAAAGGGTATTAAACTGGAGCGACTAATCTTAGTAATTTTTACCATCTCCAGTCTCTAAAATTCTCTGTGCTTTAGGTGCCATAATGCAAAAGAAAACGGACAACATCTATTTAATGAAAATTAAGCTACCTAAAAGAAACTGGCTTGACCTCTTCTTCTCACCCAATAAAAATGATTACTTCTGCTGAAATGTGGTTTGGAGAATGAACTGGTGTTTGGAAAGGGAAGTGTCTGGAGATTCTCACATGTACAGTGTCAACATAAAAGGGTTATTTAAGTATGTTTTAGTCTCTGAATATGTTTCTTCTTGGCAGTTGCTTTCTAGGTGGTCTGTATGCCTGTTTGACAATTTGCAAGCACATAAAATCAGAATTCTTCAGAAGTGTACAGGAGAATAAACCATCAGTCCAACCTGCTAAAAGATAGGACAAGAAAGTTTATTAACGATACAGAAGCACCTAAGTCGTAGCAACAGAAGACAGGGAGCGTCCAAGCTTACAGAACTGACAATCTGGTGGGGAAGGAGGCACACTCCCTCTCCTGAACAAGAGTTAGAAAAAGATTCATAGCTAAAAAACTCACATTGACCAACACGTACCTTTGCCAGTTCTATGTATTTACTAATTTTTTTTTTTATATTTTAGACTCCTTAGGCAGTTTCATGAAACACAAACACATACACACTCACACACATTAGCAATGACTGACTTCTCATCAATGATTATCAATCATTCCCATGTTAAGGCAGAATTTCTCCAGGCGTATTCTGCAGAATCCTGGGCTTCTATAGTATCTTTTCTAAGATCTTTTCAAGAGGTGCACAAGGTCAAAAGTGCCAACATTTGCAATGATGGTGCAAAAGCAACGGTAGGTAAAATTGCCTAGCACAAAAAAAGGCAGCGGCACCAAACTTCACTGTCAGCCATTTTATTTTTCACTGACACTCCCAACGGGAAAAATGACAATTTCACTTTAAAATGGCCTAGATGAAGCAGTCAAATGTATTAATTTTATTAAACGGAACTCCTGAGTATACACATCTTTTAATATTTCATAACAAAAAGGAAGTAGGATAAAGGATTCCTAATGCTGACTAAATTATGATGTTGTCTCTAGGAACAGGGCTGTGAGATGGCTTTAATTATGAGCTGAACGGACTTTGTTTTTCACTGAACACCATTTTTGCTTGAAAGAATGTCTGACAAACCTTGGTTATTCAGACTTGGGAATTTGGCTGACATTTACCCAAAAATGAACAAAATGAAACTGTCACTCCAAGGAAATGAATAGATAGAGCCACACACACACAATGAATATATCACCTAATATGATACATTTAATAGTGTCTATATGTGAATTTACCTATTTACCTATAGGGAAATGACAAAAATTCAAGCTTTTAAGTGAAATTAGAATAACGGACTTTTTAAAAAAGTAGTCTTTATGCCCAGTTTGGGGCTCGAACTCATGACTCCCCTGATCAAGAGTTACATTCTCTACTGACTGAGCTAGCCGGATGCCCCCTACTATTGGAAAACTTTTATCTGCCAGTGTGAGCTTGGTAGCTTCCCAAAACTTAAAAACTTTCCTGATGAGACTGATGCAGATATTGACAAACACGATTTTTTCATGTATATTGCATGGTGAAATGTGCCAACACTCAGAAGATCTGCCTAAAGAATGAACTAATATTCTCCAGTTGACCAATGCTAAAAAGCCTAGTCCCCATCCATTTTCCAAGTACCTATCTTTGTGAGGGCAGATTTTCCGGAAACATTTCAACCAAAATAACAAATAGCAACACCTTATAGGCAGAAGCAGGTATAAGATCCTTGCTGACTTTGACAAGTCAGATATAAAGAGGCTGACAAAAATACAAAAGCCACGTCTTCTATTTTTTGTTTTGAATAATGTAGTGAAATTTTATAAAAAGTACGTTCTTTATGCTAACGTTTGATGAGTTTATTGCTTAAAATGCTAACATTTGATGAGTTTATTGACTTAAAATATTTCAAGGAATTTCTCAGCTTTCGTTTCTAATATGGTGAGAATTGACAAATATGATTGACATTAAAAAGGCCCTTGGGACCTTCAATAATTCTCAAGAGTATAAATGGATGCTAAGACCAAAAAGTTTAAGAATAACTGGTTTATAGCATATATACAATTTAAGTATCTATAAAGAAGCTTCTAAAATTATTTTTTAGAAAACTTGTGGGAATCATCATAACTATTAACACAAATTCTCCAAATCTCTTAAACATTATAGCACATGTGAATGTTGAGAATATGAATTATGCGACCAAGTGAAGTTGTAGTGTGTGTAAAAATATATGCAACAATATTTTAAAACTCTTTCTGAAGTTCCATTTCTAGCAGCAATATATATATATACTATATATGGTATAATATATATAGTATTGACTACTGTATATAGTCTATATATATATATATAGTAATATAGTATATATATATAATATACTATATAGTGTATACTATATATATACTATAGTATACACTATATAGTATATAATATACTATATAATATACTATAATATAATATATTATAATATATATAATTACTATATATATATAGTAATGAGAGTGATTTTGTTTTATTATTTTTTAATGTTTATTTCTGAGACAGAGGGAGACAGACCACAAGTGGGGGAGGGGCAGAGAGAGAGAGAGAAAGACACAGAACCTGAAGAGGCACCAGGCTCTGAGCTGTCAGCACAGAGCCCGATGCAGGGCTCGAACCCACGAACCGTGAAATCATGACCTGAGCCGAAGTCAGACACTTAACCGATTGAGCCACCCAGGTGCCCCAAGAGTGATTTTAAAAAGTCTGATATTACCAAGTATACTTTTTAAAATCAGAACAAAAATCTACCATTCTTTCTGGAAATCCTAATAAAATCATGTTGCGGCTTCTGGGTCTGATTTCTAGTTTATATATGATATTTGGTTAAATATCTGGGTATTTGCCAAACTCACATCTAAAGGTGTTCAGCTTAAGTCACAACACTGAGACAAAGAGGGACTACTCAAGGTAAGACCTTGGAACTGAAACCTCTTCATAAAGTTATCTGTATATAAAGTGAGAAGGAGGGGATACCACTTTCCTTTCCGTCAACACAGTGAAAAAGTTGGTTAGGAAAACAAGTGCCCCCTGGCAAAAGGCAATGGCATAAAAACTTGTCTACTTTGACCCAGACTCTGTTTTTAAAAAAAGCCTTGCCTGAGAATATTCATAGTTGGCATATCTAAATTACAATACCTGCATGGTCTAAGGAATTGGAAATTAACTTAAATATGCCCAAGAAATTAACTTAAATACTTCTAAGGAATATGTGGAATAAAAATTATACCCTGAGAAAGGTTCCTCTTCTCCAGGCTACCCAGGATTCCCACAGATGAAAAATAAAAAAAAAAAAAATTAAGAAGTAACTCAAATACAAAATTATATAACCTATGAGTAACAAGGCATCATGAACAAGATTCAACAAAATTAGCAAATAGGTCTAGAACCACAAGAACTTCAGTAACAGAATTATTAGTTTAAGTCAATGTTCACAAGTACACTTTTAATGATTTAGACCTAAAAGAAGAGAATGAACACATGAAGAAGGCTCAATATATTATCAAAATGCCATAGCAGGCAGAGAAAAAAAAAAAAAGAATGAATTCAAACAGGATGTTTAGAAATAAAAAGAGGTATTGGAATAAAAAAAAAAAACCTTGATATTTAACAGATGAAATTGTTAAAAAATACATGAAGAAAACAGAAAGTTGGTATAAACTGAGAAACACAGAAGAAAAAGTTATCTAGAACACAGCACAGAAGGACAAAGATGGATTTGAAGACAGAAGAGAGAGAGGGAAATCGGAACCAGAAGTTGCAACATGATTTTATTAGGATTTTATTAGGATAGAAGGGATGGTAGATTTTTGTTCTGATTTTAAAAGGTACACTTGGTAATATCAGACTTTTTAAAATCACTCTCATTGGCAGAAATCTCCCTGTAATCTGAATGTACATCTCTCTTACTACTAATGACGTTGACATCCTTTCTTTCCTTCCTTCCTTCCTTCCTTCCTTCCTTCCTTCCTTCCTTCCTTCCTCCCTTCCTCCCTCCCTTGCAATTCACCCTTGATGTATTCATGTATTCTGTTCTAAAAATGGCTGTTAGAGTCTTTGGTCCTTTTTGGCACATCTACAGCTTGTTTATTTCTTACTCACTGATTTAAAGATGTTGTTTTTATATTCTGGATTCTAATACTTTATTGATTATGTGTGTTGCAAATACTATACATACATCACTCAATCCAAGATTCCCATTTCACTTGTGATTTGTCTTATAACCAATAATGTCTCACAGTTAAGAATTTATTGCATAGGGTTTTTTTCTCCCTCTTCAGTGGCACACTATATAATGGTATGTCTTAAAATCAATGACAATAAAGGCACCCTAAAATCCATGAAATGTGGTTATCTTTTGCCTCATAGAAACCTGTTTTTTTTTCCATTGTCATTATGATACATTTTGATATACAGTATTTTCAAATTCAAATATAGTTGAATTTATCAAGCATTTCCTTTATAATTAGCATTTGTGTGTCCTTTTAAAAAAATCTGTCCCTAACTCAAAAATATGAAATGAATTTTCTATACTTTCTCTTCTAATTTTTTATAAATTTAAACCATGTGATTCAATTCAACTCTTCTCAATGTGAATAAATGTCTTAACATCATGTGTCTCCTCTCCCAGTGTTCTGTTTTATTTATCAATTTCGCAAACGTGTGCCATGGCCTGGTCTTATTTATTATATACTATACTTAATATGTGATGGAGCATACTCCCCTTCCATATTCTTTGTTCACTAGTGTCTTGGCAATTCTTAGGCCTATGCTCCTCTATAACATTTAGAATCAGCCTGTCGATTTTCCTCCAAAACTCCTTTTACAATTTTAATGGAAATACATTCTATCAATAGGTCAGTTTGAGGGAAATGGCATTGGTACCATCTTTAGTCTTTCATACCACGAGTACAGTTCATTTCTTCATTGAGTTGTGCCTTCATGATTGAATTACAAAATAGCTCAACAATTTTCTCCATATGTCCTATGTATTTTGTTATTAGACACATTCCAAAGAATTTTATTTTTTCCATATATTTAATAGAATTTTTGAATTAAATGTTTCACTGCCGATTGCTGCCTTATAAAACGTAATTCGTTACTGAATATGCCTTTGATATCTAACCACCTTACTCTCTTGTTAATTTTAATAACATAATTACATATTCCTTGTTTTTTTTTTAAATGCAGACAATCATAATGTCCACTTCATTTCAAGGCCTAAAATTTCTAATGCATTGTTGAATAGAAACAGTGATAACAAAATCTTCTCCTTGTTTCTGATTTTAAAAGGAATGCTTCCAATGCTTCACTATTTTTGAAAAGATGTTTATGTATTTTGTATAAATATCTTTAACTGAGTTAATAAAGTTTCTACTTTGTTCTATTTTCCAACAGTTTTTATCATGAATGTGTTTTGAGTTGTAGGAAAGACATTTTCTTTATCCATTGTGATGATCATATGGTTTTTATCTTTAATTGTATTACATAGTTACATTTTAAGATTTTCTAATGTTAAACTACTGCTGCATTTCTGGAATAAATCTCAAATAAAATAACCCTACTTGGTTATTTAAAAATACATTGTGAGATAATATCTGCTAATATTTGGTTTAGAATTCATTTCCTTCCTAAGTGAGAAAAGCTTATTGTTTTTCTTTCTTACACTGTCTACTTTAGGATTTGGTAGGAAACTTATATGGTTTTAATTTACCTTTTTCTATTCTGTAAAATAGTATAATATTGGAATGGTCTGTTCTTTGTAATGTAGTAGAAATCATCTGTAAAATCCTCAAGGCTCAGTATTATCCTGGAAAGATTTTAAAGAACTGATTAGATTTCTTTCACTGTTCATAGATGATAGACTATTTTTTCATCTAGTCTGTCAGCTAGAAATGGTATCTATTCAGGTTTCTTAGTATAGCCCTAGTTTGTTGCTCTTTGTATATATTTATATATTCTGATGCAAATTTCTTCTTTTTATCTAATCCTAAAATCATTACCAGTTCTTAAAACAGTCTATAAAGATTTGAGAGCACCAAATTTCTGAATTCCTTCTCTATAAGTCATGAGAGGAGGTAATTAGTTATTAGAAAGTGTATTGTTTTTCTAAGGCTGCTGTAATAAATTACCACAAATTTAGTGGCTTAAAACACTCAAATTTATTATCTTACAATTCTCTATACTAGAAGTTTGGCCCAGAAGTCATCAGCTAACATCAAGGTATCACAAGGCTCTCTGTGCACCTTTGCGGAAGCTCCTGGGGAGAATCCATTTCTGTGTTTTTTCCAGATACGAGAAGCTGGTGATATTTCATTGCGGGCCCCATCCCTCCAGCTTCAAAAGCAGTAATGATGAGTTGAAACCTTCACATTACATCTCTCTGGGCCTATCTTCAGTAATAATCACATCTCCCCTTGACTCACCTCCTCTGCTTGCCTCTTCAGTCTTTAAGGACCCTTGCGATTACTTTGGGCATACCAAGACAGGCCAGGATAATCTCGTTCCTATTTTAAGTTCCTCTTATTTTAGTTGATGGGCAGCCTTAATTCCATCTGCAACCTTCATTTCCCTATGTAATGGAACCCAACATATTCCCAGGCTCCAGGGACTGGGACATGTATGTCTTTGGGGGCCATTATCCTGCCTGCCACAGAAAGTAACAACCTCACTAGCAATGCCAGAGGATAAAGAATTGCCACTCACATCCATAACTGTACATTATATCTCCCAACATTTAAGGATATCACAGACTTTGCCCAACCTCAGATTTAAAAAATTCTAAATTATACTGACAACACTTTGAATAGGTCTCAGGTTACAAACTGAATTTCAATTTCAGGAATGCTAAAAGGTGACACACATATGCTTGAGAGTTGATATTTTGTTGATCAAAACCTTTAATAGAATTTTTTTTTCTTCCAGTTTCTATATACCTACCTACCAATCTACCACCATCTGCGTGACAAAAATCAACAGGAAAAAGTGACTGAAGGGATGGTAAAGCAACTTTTACTTTTTATCCTCTAAACAGCTTTTCAGATATAAGTTTAATAAATAGGTACAACTTATCAAATGAAGCATTTATTTATAAATATCCCACAACACAGATACAGCCCAACACATTTAAGATGTACACATCTTTTGCATCAGCAAATGAGCAAAACATCCTACTGTTTCAAAGTTAAAATGCTGATAAATAAATTCTTTCCAAGTCTATATTTTCCATTTTTAAATACATTCTAATTTATACAATTTTGTTCTATAACTTCATGCAAAGTTACTTTTCTCACTTTCAGTCTTCTAGTTGTACTGCCCTCTGTTATAGAAACACATCACATCACAGAAGAAAGCTGACTCATTATTCTAAGATCTGAGGCAGAGGCCAGGAGCACCACTTACTAACAGTGATGCTGGACCAATTTGCAACCCCTCGGCAAGGGAATAAAAGGGTGTGAGAGAAACTAGTGCAGACTGAATGCCAATTAAAAACTAGCTGCCTATGGGGCGCCTGGGTGGCTCAGTTGGTTGAGTGTCCAGCTCTTGATTTCAGCTTAGATGATGGGATCCCAGGGTCATGGGGACTAAGCCCCCTGTCAGGCTCTTCAATGAGTGTGGAGCCTGCTTGAGATACTGTCTCTTTCTGCCTCTCTCTTTCTCTCTCCCTCTGCCCCTCTCCTCCCCTTGCATTCTCTCTCTCAAAAACAAAAAACAAGCTGTCTTTGCAAATGTGACAGTTTCACATTCTTTGAGGTCAACAATATAGCTTCCATTATAAAGGTGAGGAATCCAAACCTTCAATGTGTTAAATAATGTGCCCCCATCCCTGTAAGTAATAGAGAGCAGAGGTCTGGTTTAAATCTAGGTGTCTGCAAGGCACTTGGGTGGCGCAGTCAGCTAAGCATCTGACTTCCGCTCAGGTCATGATCCTGCAGTTCTTGAGTTTGAGCCCGCATCAGGCTCTGTGCTGACACCTCAGGGCCTGGAGTCTGCTTCGGATTCTGTGTCTCCCTCTCTCTCTGCCCATCCCTGCTCACACTCTGTCTCTCTCTCTCTCAAAAATAAACATTAAATAAAATTTAAATCTTCGTGTCTGATTTCAAAATCCATACTCTATTTTATTTCAGTGTTTCCTTCACCTGTGAAGTAATAATGATAATAAAACTAGAGAATTCAGATTTTGAAGAAATTAAACAAAATAACGTCCACTGAAGTGTTGCTCAACTTACAAGGTATAGTGTAAGTCTAACCATTGTTTTTAAAATACAGGTATTTCTCTTCATTTATAACTCAAGTTAATACTATAAATTCAAAGCTTTTAACTGCTGTCTCTTACTATACCTACTGGGAGATTAGGTGAAAATGTCATCTTCATGTGATCATTCAGGCCCGTATTATCCAAACTAATAGATACAAAATCCATTTCCTTTCTTCTTCCTCTCTTACAATATTTTCATTCCATAGTACCCAAAGTGAAATGGGCTGCCTTCACATCAGTAATAGATAGAAGAAGCAAGAAGGTATGATTCACTGATGTAACAAAAGCGCCCGACAAAAATATAGCCCATAATATTACATACGGAGATTTTTCAATGTGGGTCAATAAACATTTTATTGATAAGCCCTAATATCTTTTTTTGTTGTTACACTAGAGATAGAGAGCTGTTAAGACAACCTGCAAGCTAAAGATGCTTCTTTAACTCTGGGAACAATTCATAAAGGAATTTTAATGCACCCTCTTAATAACCATGGAAATCATTAATATTGCCCCATATTTTTCTTTCCTTATAAACGAGTATATGAGTATCAGGGAAAATCTATGTCTTATGCCATAAGCTACAGAAGTAAAAAGCTTAAATTGGCTTAAACAATAAAGAAACTTACTGGCTCACACATTTGGAAGCCCAGAGTTTAGACTGGGCCCTAGGTTGAACAATTCAGTGATTCAACAGTGTTATCAAGGAGGCCCCAAGAATCTAAGTACTCAGGAATACACAGAGATCTCAGGAAGGGTATTGGACCTTCCACATCCTATGTATTTAGAACCAGTTTCTACCACGCTCTTAATGGACAGGTTGAATACAAAGGGGGACTGATTACACCACTTCCCTGATGAAGCATACACATTTTGTCCAAACACATCAAGATACTTCCTTATTCAAATATGCTTTAAACCAGAAAATAAGTTTCATAGATAATATATATCATGAATATGCATGATATTTTCAACTAGCAGATTTACCAAGATGTGAAACAGTCATAATAAAAAATAAATTGCTTTGGGGCACCTGGGTGGCTCAGTTGATTAAGCATTGGACTCTTGATTTGGGCTCAGGTCATGATCTCACGGTTCCTGAGATTGAGCCCTGTGTCGGGTTTTGGGCTGACAGTGTGGAGCCTACTTGGGATTCTCTCTCTCTCTCTCTCTCTCTCTCTCTCTCTTTCTCTCTCTCTCTGTGTGTCCCTCTTTGTCCCCTCTCAAAATAAATAAATAAATATTAAAAAAAAAAAAAAACAAGAAAGAAATTGCTTTGCCTCACGTTAGCATGGCTTCCTTAGTCTGTGTGCAAGTTATAAAAAGGCGGATAGCATGTATAATTACGGGAGATACTTCCCAGCTCTCAGGTGCTTGAATGAGGCCACAAGTTGATCTGCTACATTAAAGAAGGCTTAGGGGCAATATAGTTGTGCAAGTAGAGGTAAAGGTAATTATCTTGATACAGGCTTCGCTGTAATCAAAATCTTCTGTAGTTAGGTTGATTAAAACTATGCATCCAGATTCATTTTCTGGAGATTCAAACAAGAGGAGAAGAAAACTGCAGGAAGCAGGAAAATCGTCTCTAAATCATTCAGCTTTTCCTTAGGTGTCTAGCTCTTTTTTATGCTATGGCCTCTTCTATGCCAAACAATTTTTTGATTCCATCATTATCTGCCTAACACTATTACGACTATTTTCCACTTACTATCGCAGATTTAATCATATGAGGTTGATGAGAACTTATGATGAGTACTTAATGATGGAACTACTTAAACATTATTTTTTAAAATACATGATCCCCTTTATTCTTTTTTCCCTTTTCAAATTGCTCATCTTACAAAGAACATATGACATGTCAAAGATAGTTAAGTTAAATTATGTCCTACTCTACAGAAATAAAGCCCACATTCTATGTCAAAACCAGATTGGACTCTTAACCATACCTTACCAATAATGCCTTATTATATACAGCTACATGACTTAAAACTAATATATATAGTTATATATTTATATATAGTTTTACATAAGGATAAGTAAATTATGTAGATGCATTTATTCTCTCAAAATTAAGAACTGTGGTTTCATGGATTCTATTGGCTGTGTAGTTATGTTTTAGGAATTTTAGATGTCGAGGACAAAATATAAAAAATTTACTACTCTCGGTACAGAAAATCCTCATTAGTTGGGCAAATGAGATGGGGTTTCCCTGATACAGTCTGCAAAGAACTTCAAGCATTTATAACTCAAAAAAGATCCACTAGCCTGAAAAAGGTCAATCATATTGACATGAATATATTTTGCCTTGATATAGCAGTAATAATAGAATTTTACTGAATTCTATTCATGTATACATCTTTGTGAAAATAAGAAAAAAGAACTCATGTTATTCCTAAAGCATTGTTTAAAATGTTTCTGCAGTATACGGTGTATATATGTCTTTAAGCTGTTTCGTTAATAACTGAAGTGTTGACAAATGATTAAACACAAAGGTTGGAAATACATACCTGTGACATTCTAAACACACTCTTTTAAAACCAACACTCTCAAACAATTTCCTATGCTAAGACAAATGATGTGTTAAAGGTCCCCAGAATGCCTCAAAAGTATAAAATTTTTTACATACACTTACCAACTGTATCACATGGTTCATCTTTGTGAACACAGAAATCTTTCCTAGAAAGGAAATAGAAAATGGAAGTAAAATCAGCTTTTCCACAATTGACAGATTATGTGACTCATTTTTAATAATTACATGAACAAATAAACACACATTTTTTCTCCAAGAATTTACTAGGACTAAGATTAACTAATTTTAATTCTAACAAAATATGAGAATTCTTAAATTTTAATGATGCATCTTTACCTCATATAATCCTGAAACATGCTATCTTATTTCATAAAAAAATATCTCAAAAATAAAATTCTATCTTGTTTTGAATTTTACAGGATTTAACTTTTTTATTATAAAAATGTATATGTGATATTGGGACATGGCTGTCCCTCTCGCAAAAATAAATAAACATTAAAAAAAATTTTTAAGGCGTGAGGAAATTAATATTTTTACACAGGTAAGATCTAACCATGAGTAATATCCTATAATTTGCTATTTGACCACTGTATCTCAAAGAGCATTCCATAAATTATGAGCTTTAGATGCAAAGCATATGAAAGCACAATTTTATCTACCTTTTACTAGCTATGTGACCTTAGGCAATTTACTGAACCTTCTTGTGCCTCTGTCATCTAAAAAAGGGGGAGGTAAAAATGATAGCTATCTACCATGTAGGTTTGTAGTACAGGATAGATGATTTAACACATAAAAACATTTATTTTTTTTTAATGTTTATTTATTTGAGAGACAGAGAGAGAGAGAGAGAGCGAGCGCATCAGCAGAAAAGGGGCAGACAGAGAGGGAGACAAAAAATCTGAAGCAGGCTCCAGGCTCTGAGGTCCAAGCTGCCAGCCCAGAGCCCAAGGCAGGGCTCAAACCCATGAACTTGAACTTAAGCCAGATGCTTAACCGACTGAACCATCCAGGCACCCCAACACATATAAGACATTTAAAAGTGAGTTCAGTGAATGGGTTGGATGAGTTAACACACAGAAAACCTTGAAAACAATGCCAATCACCTAGTAAGCTCTCAAAACTTAGTTGTTGACATCTTTGTTGTCTTTTGTTGTTCTTGGTATTTCTGTACTATAATTTAAGCAATCTACTGATGAATGTTTAGTTTCTATAGAATTTTTACTATTACAAACAATACAATAATTAGTCTTTGTGTGTATGGAAGGGAGAAATGTTTTTTTTTTAATTCCTCTGTCATAGCCATCTGAATGCCATCTCTAAATGAAAAATGATTTATAAAAATTAAGTGCAACACTCCTATCAATTTCACCGACACCTACATTGAAACGATAATGGTTAGTTTTCAATTCACATTTTGCTCAGCCCACCAGCAGCATCTGTAACTTAATATTTATGTGTAGTTTTGTTAATGTACCATGCATATTTAAAATGTAAAGAAATAAGGGGTGCCTGGGTGGCTCAGTCAGTCAAGGGTCCTACTCTTGATTTCAGCTCAGGTCATGATCTCACACCTCTTGAGTTTGAGCCCCATGATGGACTCTGAGCTAGCAATGTGAACCCTGCTCGGGATTCATTCTTTCATTCTTTCTTCCTTTCTTTCTTTCTTTCTTTCTTTCTTTCTTTCTTTCTTTCTTTCTTTCTTTCTCTTTCTTTCTTTCTTTCTTTCTTTCTTTCTTTCTTTCTTTCTTTCTTTCTTTCTTTTTCTTTCCTTCCTTCCTTCCTTCTTTCTTCTTTCTTTCTCTCTCTCTCTCTCTCTCTCTCTCTCCCTCTCTCCACCCCTCTCCTGCTCTCTCTCTTAAAGTAAATAAATAAACATTAAAAAATAAAATGTAAAGAAATAAACAAAAAAAAATATTCTTAAATACAGAGAACTGGTGGTTTCAAGAGGGGAGGTGGGTGGGAGACGAAATAGGTGAAAGGGAGTAAGAGTACATGTATCATGATGAGCACTGAGTAAGGTATAGGATTGCTGAATCACTAACTTGTACACCTGAAACTAATATAACAATGTGTGTTAACTATCCTGGAATCAAAACTTGAAAAAAATGTTTATTCTCAAATTGTTTGGGGACAAGCTATACATGCCCATTAGATCTAGCTAACAAATTCTGATACATAATGGCTTAAGAGGGGAGACTGGGTGGCTCAATCAGTTAAGCATCCAACTTCGGCACAGGTCATGATCTCGTGGTCCATGAGTTCGAGCTCTGTGTCCAGCTCTGTGCTCAGAGCTCAGAGCCTGGAGCCTGCTTCGGGTTCTGTGTCTCCCTCTCTTTCTGCCCCACCTCCACTTGCACTCAAAAGTGAACATTAAAAAAATAGAATAAAATAAAATAGCTTAAGAAAATGAGAAATTCTGAATTTATTTTTAAATTTGTTCATGAAAAAGAGATGTTAAAATTCCACTGTGGTTATAAATTTGTTTCCTTGTGATTCTAATTTTTGCCTTACAATGAAACTAAGTTATCTCTGAACTTTTATAACTTATTTTGATTTAGTTTTTACTATTGAATGGAATTGTAAATGGAATGGAATGGAATTGAATGGAAATCCTACTTATCCTAATATTTTCCCTGTTAAAGTCTATTTTGTCTGATATTAACAAAAATTAATATATTAGTAATACATTAATATTTGCCTGGTATATCTTTTTTCTTTACTTTCAGCTTTCATTTTCTCTAAGTCTCTTATAAACAGCATATGGTTAAAATTATAAAACCTGTTTATATAATCTATTTATTTATTTTTTAATATTTTTTAACGTTTATTTATTTTTGAGACAGAGAGAGAGCATGAACAGGGGAGGGTCAGAGAAGGAGGGAGACACAGAATCTGAAACAGGCTCCAGGCTCTGAGCTGTCAGCACAGAGCCCGATGTGGGGCTCGAACCCACGGACTGCGAGATCGTGACCTGAGCTGAAGTTGGACACTTAACCGACTGAGCCACCCAGGCGCCCCTATATAATCTCTTTATAAGTGAATTTAATACTTTAGTATGGATGTATTTGGATTTTTCTCTTATTTGTGAATTCTATGTCCCAAGTTATATCTCTTTTCTCTTGTTTTTCTTTCTTCCTATCTAGTTTTATTTTCCTATATCTTCTGTCTGCCATTGCTTGAAAAGTAACATTAGGTTAGGTTCAATATATGGTTACTTTTACTTTTAAAATACATTGTATTAGTTCCCTATTGCTGTTGTAACAAATTCCACAAATATAGTGATTTAACATAAATGTATTATTTTACAGTTTCAAAGTCCAAAGTCTAGAGTTCACTGGGATAAAATAAAAGTAGAGGCAATACTGTGTTCCTTCTGGAATCCCTAGGTGAGATTATGTTTCCTTGCCTTTTCTAGCTTCTACAGACTGCCTGTATTTCTTGACTCACAATTCCCTTCTATCTTCAAATCTGGCAATGGCATCACTTCATCACTACCACCCTAACATCTCTTTCTCTGACTCTCTTGCCTCCCTCTTTCCCTATAACTTGTGATTGCCCTAGGCTCCCCCAGATAATCCAGGATAATCTCCCAATCTCAAAATCCTTAACATAATCACATCTGCAAAGTCCTGTTGCCATATAAGATAACATAGTCACACTGTCTGTGGATTAGAACACAGACATTATTCTATGTGCCACATTCAATTTAAATTTCTTTTTTTTTAAATTTTTTTTTACGTTTATTTATTTTTGAGACAGAGAGAGACAGAGCATGAACGGGGGAGGGTCACAGAGAGGGAGACACAGAATCTGAAACAGGCTCCAGGCTCCGAGCTGTCAGCACAGAGCCCGACGCGGGGCTTGAACTCACAGACCGCGAGATCATGACCTGAGCTGAAGTTGGCCGCTTAACCGACTGAGCCACCCAGGCGCCCCTCAATTGAAATTTCTACAGTTAAAAATTATCTTCAGTGCCCTCCTGAAAAAAGGACATCATAATGCTTTTAATTCAACTGTTCCCTTCAATCCTTCATATTATTTTTATCTGATATTATAATTCTATCTCAATTTTTAAAATCACAAGTTAGATCGGCTACACCATTAATGCTTCTTTAGATTTGCCCCTGTATTTATCAATTTATTTTCTCAATAATATCTTGTATCATTACTTTCTAGAGAGCTTGTTATTCTGCAAGTACATTGTTCAGTATCTCCTTCGGTGAGGATCTATGAATAATAAACTGATCCAGACTTTGTTTCCTGTGTATTTAGTTATAATGGAACAGTGTCTAAGTGCAGAATTTTAAGTTAACTTTACAGAATTCAGCACATGAAAAATATTATTTCATTTATTTCTAGTATTCATAAATACAGAATAGAAGTCAGCATGCATTTGGTTTCTGGTTAAATTTTATTGAGATATGATTGGCATATAACATGGTTTTTGGTTAATTTTAGGATTTCTTTATGTCTTTGTAGATGTGCAGTCTCACCTAGATGTTTCTAGGTACTGATTTTGACTTTATTTATCTTCTTTGGTCCTTGGTGTTTTCCAATTTGAAGATCCTATGACACATAAAAATTCTTAGCATTATCTATGTAGGTATTCCTCTCACATTCTCTCTATTATGCTAGAATACCTTTAGGTCTTTAAATGTATTTTTGTTCTTTTCATTCTAATGTCTGTAACTCTCAAGAACTCTTTTGTAATTCCATCTGTTAACCACTCAAGGCAGCCTTCTGGAAACATCCTACAGATATATCATCCAATCCACTAGTACTCTCTTCAGCTGCATCTAATCTGCTCTTCAACTCAGATAGTGAGATTTTAAGTATAAGTACCTTTCTTTTATAGTTGTTTTATTTTCCTCAATTTTCAAATCAACTTCTTCCCCCTCAAACAATTTATTCTCACATTTTGATTTTTTTGGTGTTTTTAATCCTGTGAACAGGTTTTTTTTGTGTTGTTTTTTTTTTTTTTTAATCCCAGCTTTTTAAATTAGTCTTTACTGGGACTCCTGGCTCTTATCATGAAAGATGCTGTCATTTTGTGTTGTTGTTATTTGTGTTTAATATTTATTCATTTTTGAGAGAGAGACAGACAGACAGAACATGAGCAGGGGAGGGGCAGAGACAGAGGGAGACACAGATTACAAAGCAGGCTCCAGGCTCTGAGCTGTCAGCACAGAGCCTGACACAGGGCTCAAACTCATGAACCATGAGATCATGACCTGAGCTGAAGTCGAATACTTAACCAACTGAGCCATCCAGGCACCCCATGTCATTTTGTGTTTTGAAATTCTATGGTGAACTAATTTAGTTGCACTCTATTTGCCTTACCTTGTGCGGTGTAAGTCAAGAAAGGGACCCTTCAGAGTAGTGTTGTGCATGTTTTCAACAAGGGTTTCAATGTGGAAATCATATTTGTGGTACCAAATCCCCAGAGGAGCTGGTTTTTTCCTAACTTGCGGTCATGGCTGAGCTGGAATGCTTCTTGTCGACAGCCTGCACTCTTTTGCTGAGCTTCTACCAGATCATACTTTAGTCAAAGGTGTAGTTATCTAAGGGTTCTGGCCTATATGCAATCATTTCAGCTCCACTGCCACACTCGCAAAGCCTCAAAGTATTCTCTTCATCTGGGAGTTAAATCCAAGAACCGAGAGGTTTAGGTCCAAATAACTCCTCCCAGGGAAACGATCACTTTACCTCAGAAGCTCTCTTTTGTGTTTTGCTTTTGTGTGTGTGTGTGTGTGTGTGTGTGTGTGTGTGTATGTGTGTGTATGTGTGTGTGTGTGTTTTTTTTATGTATTTGTTTTTGCCACAGCCTTTAATTTTTTGGCTCATCTGTATGTATAAAAGGATTTTTATTCTATTTTTTCTACAATTCCAAGATGTCTATAATGGGAACATCTCAAGATTATCTAGCCAGATTATCACATAATTAAAGGAATGGAATATAATTTGTGACCTAACATATAGAAATTAGAATAGAGAAACATATATGTATTGTTAACCTGATTAGATCGTAATGTACATAGAATCAAGCCATATAGACTTATTCTATTATCACAATTTATATCATGCAGTTTCTTTTACCAAACTATGGAAAGACTGTATAACTGCCTCAGTGAGATGTTCACATTGACCTCAATTGATAATAAACTTTTTTTTCAAAGATACCTTTCTACAAGTGGGGAATGTGTGAATTATGAATTATTGTAAACATTAGTAATTGTTACAATATTGCTATTTCCTTTCCATAAGATTGGAGGAAAAAACGGGTATGTGTGGATAGCCATGGATATGAATGAACTACAGAATGATGTAACTTACTATCAACAATTAATCATGATAATTTTTTACTATTCCTCCTGGCAAATATCTGACAGACATGATTTCCATATAGAATCAATCCTTGATTACTAGAATAAAGTAGACAAAGGTAGAGTTGCAATAAAGAAGACAAAACATGGGGCACCTGGGTGGCTCAGTCAGTTCTGAGTGTTCAACTTCAGCTCAGGTCATGATCTTATGGTCCATGAGTTCAAGCCCCGCATTGGGCTCTGTGCTGACAGCTCAGAGCCTGGAGCCTACTTTGGATTCTGTGTCTCCCTCTCTCTCTGCCCCTCCCCCACTCATGTTTTGTCTCTAACAAAAAATGAATAAATGTTAAAAAAATTTTTAAATAAAAGAAGATAAAACATAACCTTAAATAATCTATTTCAACACAAGTCACCTAACTGACTTAATATAAACTTGATATATTTAAATAATATTCAGGATTTAGGAATATGTTTACCATTCTGCAGTTATGTATAACAAAAATAATACAGGAATGACTGCCAATCTCATGAATTTCTGCACAAAGAATCACTTGAAGATTTGTTATTCCTGTGGGTCTCTCCACGAAGAACACTTTTCCAATACTTCACCAGGATTCAAGAAAGGCAGAAACTCAGACCCTCTTGCATCTTATCCTTTCCTTTTCCTTTCCTCACTAATTAATTCTACTCTTAAATATTTGGCTTTGGTTTGTTTTAGCAGCCATGTTTTCCTCTGCTCCTGCTTTTAGCCTGCATAGCAGACACATCTTTGCTCTAGAGAGACCTACTCTAGAGACCTCTCATCTGGCTGCAGAGGAGTCAATCATACCTCGAATGCAATAGACACAGTGCAACATTACAGTTGCTACCTACTGATAACTGTGTATTTCCAAACAACAGGAACAGCACAACATGTTGTCACTAATCTAAAAATGTTACTTTTGTTTCTGAAATAAACCATTATTTTTTATTCTGATAAATCTAAAAACTAGTTAATCCATCCTGGACAAGTGAAAGCTGGCTGCTATCACTTGATAGATTAATATTCACTGTACGAATCATCTTTTCTCTTTTTACGTAGAATATACAATCTTATCAATATTACTTGCACCTGCCTTAACATATGTGTACTTTCCAACCGAATTAATGTTGTAAAGTAGGTCAATTTCTGTTAATTATTAGAAAGTAAATAGCAAAGAAAATTTTACTGAACTAAATAAGCAGATTGTCCATCAGCATTGAGTATCTTAATAGTTTCACTTTGTTTTTGTAAAAAAAAAAATTTTTAATACATGCCTTAATTAGAAAGGCAACTCTAAGTAAATGAGGGAAGACACACTTAAATTTTACCTTTTATCCCATTAATCACTTGAACTACCATATGCTAAACTTCTAAATTAAACTAGTGAATAGCATCCTTTCAACATTTTCAATATTCAAGATCAAAACTGAAAACTTTAGAAATACAAACAAAACATTCACTGGAACACTTATTCCCAGGGTTATAACCGAACATTTTGAAAATCTAAGTGATTCCTTGACAGCCACTGAGGCAGACCCTAACTATCCCCTAACCCCCAGCATCATTCCCCTGAGAAACCACCTTCAAATGTATCATATTTTCTAGTCACTGGCTTCTAATCACAGAATTTGCCTCCCCACTCTATCCTGACCCAAAGCCACTTTTTTAGAGGATCTAAAGCGAATAAATAATACAGTAAGAAAATATGAATGGCCCTGAATCATCCAAACCTAGTGGTTGACATTTCTAGTTTCCTTCTTCACTGTCTTTCTTAATGTCTAATTTCTCAATTCTTCCTCTGATGCTAAGTACCACATAGAATTTTCTCCATCTACCAAAGAATTCCAGAGAGACACCTCTTTTGGTGCTTAACTTGGGTAAAGTTAGTCTCTGTGGCTCAAAACTAACAACAAATGATGTAGGAAAATATATCCCTTTGGCAGTAGAATACATTCAGATTCTGAATATAATTACTGATAAAGAGGAATGGAAAAGGTTTGCTGACTTTTTTGTTACAAGTATATAATTAGCCCTTTTCTGCATCAGAAGATACAAAAATCAAATTTATCACAGGGATACCATGCCTGGTTGTATAGGGTGTGTAGTGCTTAATTCTAGGGATACATTTATGTACACAACAATGTAAAAAGCTCCCTCTACTGTTGTGCGGTGTACAACCTGCACAACTGGAGGCTGCTGGATTCATTAGGTGCCTCTTTGATGCCAAGCAGTGGGTAAAGGGGAAGAATACAAAGTAAAAAAGGCTTTTACTCTGAAGTCAAAGAAGAGGATGACACACAATCATTTCTGTAATGTGATAAGGGCCCCGGGATCAGTGAGGAAGAAGCCTGGGGAATTGTATTAAATAATGGATAGTTCTATTTTGCAGTTGCCTTTGCCAGCAAACAAATGGAGAGAGAAACACCCACAACAGATGATACTGAATAATATGGTAATGCAGAAAATTAAAGAATCACATAAAAGCAAAATCTTCACCTTAGGGCCAAGAATCACAGAGGGTAAAGTATATTCAGATGTAGAGGGAAAGGGATTTTATGTGCTTTTGCTAAATGTACAGTACATCATATCATAATGCAAGAGGCTGCAACAGAACTATTTGATTTACATAATGTGAAACAAGGGACTTCATCTGTAACTAAACAAGACGATAAAACTATGACAAATGCACTGCTTATTTTCAAGGGCACTTGGAGTCCTTCACACAGCCAATTTCTACTCAGCAAACACATGAATAAAACAAATTATTTTTTAAAAATGCAAGCTCTTTTCTCCAAAAGCCCTGGAAGGACTTCTCAGTACAATTAAAAAATAAATTGTGAGCAAGATTTAAAAACCTCAGATCAGATTATAATTCTTAATCTTCAATTCTTCCACTGTCAACTTCTTTTCAAGAAGGCCCAAATAATGTATTCTTAACTTCATAATATTCAAAATTTCGGGGGAGGTGATGGGGGAAATTGATTTGTTTGCTGCCGAGATCAATGATCACGTGGATTCAAATTCTCTCATCTTTGGCTCATGTTGGCTCAGTGCGCTTGAAGCCTGCATCACAGAGTTTCATAATATGAGTTTATGGAAATGATACTGTTAGACTCTGGCAAGTGGGAAGGCCAATAAATTCTGCTGAAGTTCTGATTTATATTGAAAAAAAATGAAATGTAGCCTTTAATTTCCAAGAATGAAGATGCATTTGAGAATAAGTCTCATTGTCGAGTTTTGTAGTGTCCTGGGATATACCTATAAATGATTCACTCAAAAATTATTCTATGAGTTGTATTAAATTAATATATTTCTGCCATTTGTATACTTTATTAAATTTCCTATCTTACTTGCCAATGATGTTAGTTTAAAACTAACTTTCAAAAGTACTGTACATAAACCAAAAACATCTTCATAAATATGAAAGGCAAAGTTATCAGTAATTAAATTGTATTGTAAATTTAAGAGCGTTTTCAAGAGAAACTTATGTCTTCTGCAAGATTTCAAAGAGAAATGTGAAAATTACGTGGAGAAATCATAGAGTTGACAGCCGGGAGGACATGCTTTGTGTTTTTGTAACTGTGAGCCTACAACAACTGAGTCAGCTTTAAATTATTTATTTCAGTATCATAGAACAATTTAACAAATATATTACTGCAGATAGGTTTGAATTTATAAAAACATTGTTTAGTTGAAACCAAAATTAATAGCTATCTAAAACTCCTTCCTACTACTATGTTCACATAACATACACTGCTTAATAATCTAAGGGGAGAATATTGTGTAAGTTGGTCAGTCAACTTGTCCCATGTGGATGGAATCCACCATGGAATGCAAAGAGATTTAAATTTTTATTTTATCTTTCACAACTTCCACATAAAGCTAAAGATCTGATCACCTTCATGTTTACACTAAGGGATACTTAGTGTAAAAGGGATACTTCTACCTCAATTACTCAAACCTTTCATTTAGACTTTACTAATCAAATGGTGCTAGGTCACTTAGAAATAACACTCCCTCTAGTGCACTGATTTTCATTGTTATGGCACTGATAAGAAGTGATATGGAGAAACAGGAATCCTCCAAATAAATCTTAGCCCCACGGGGAGGTAAAGGTAGCATTACTTGTCAGTATCTATTAATATTTTATGTGTCTATATACTTTGATAGTTTTTTTTTCCTATATTCAATCACCAATTTTGATATTTCTGTTTTATTTCTTTTTTTATTCCTGTTGTGATTTAAAAAAACCTACTCGGTCCTATTCTAAGTCCTACCTATAATAGTACAAAAAAGCGAAGACAACATTTCTACTAAAGGGATGAAAGGTGTACAAAGATTTTTTTGCCCCATGAAACATGAAGTGGCTCGGCAAAACCATAGCAAATTTCACCCCACAAAAAAAGGCTTTTCTTTGGGTCTGGAGCAGAAATTCTGTTTAGACAGTGGTTTTTACAGAATTGTCAGCTAATGAAATCTGTCATCCTTCTCACGGTTGTTAGGTGTTTGAAATACTACTTCTGAGACTAAAGAGGATGATACTCATAATTTGATTACTAATTCATATTTTTCCCATTAAAATGTAATATATTTCTTACAGAAATTTGAAAAATACAGAATAAAGTTAAAACATTAGCCTACAATCCCACTATCTAGGAGTAGTACTTACAGTTAACATTTTAAAGTATATTTCTCCATTTTTATTTCCATGTATTTGCATAACTAAATTCACTGTATACAACTAATATGTATAAACATATGTGTAGTATTGGGATCATACTCTCTATGCAAGTTTTGTCTCACCCCACCAATAGTGTGACAATTTCATTCCTCATTTCCAATTTCATTTTTCTCTTCCAAACCCTGAAAAAGGAATTTGTTGTGTGCTATATTTTATTCTAATATTATTAACTAACCATTGTTCATCATTACCTCCCTTGTCACTAACTTTCCCTAGCAATGTAAGAGAACACAAAATAAAAGCACTACAGCGTATCTTCAGCACTAACAGAGGGTTCTTAAATGTGTCTAAGATAATGTGGGATGAAATTATTATTTTTTTAATGTTTATTTATTTTTGAAAGTAAGAGACAGAGCCCGAGCGGGGAAGAGGCAGAGAGGGAGAGGGAGACACAGAATCCGAAGCAGGCTCCAGGCTGTGAGCTGTCAGCACAGAGCCCAATGTGGGATTCAAACTCACAAACTGCTAGATCATGACCTGACCCAAAGTCAGACGTTCAACCGACTGAGCTACCCAGGTGCCCCTAACATGGGATGAAATTATAATTCTAATTTTTTTTTGAGGGTAGTTGACACCCAATGTTACGAAATTATAATTTCCTAAATAAGGAAGATGACTTTCCTAAAGAAGGAAGATGTCAGCCCTAAAAAAGGGCTGACAAAACTATAAATACAAGAACAATGACAATATAATAGTACAACAAATGGTATTTCTGATAGTAGGTCTGCCACATGAATATAAGCTTACACAGGATCTTACACAACTATTTGTTTGGAATAAAATTACTGAACCTTCACTGTAGGCCTCATGTTATACAAGATGTCTTATATTCTCTACCCTTTACTACTATCCTCATTAATGATGAAACTCAAAGAGGTCATTTAGGCAATTGAAGATCACCAGCTAGCACTGGACAAATACAGGTCATTTCTATTTGATCATCCCTCTTACTGAGTTTTGAAGTTGGAAGTTTTGTATATTATATACTATATATGCATACACACACACATATTTCAAATACAAATAGTTTGGTAGACAGACATATTGCCACTATTTTCTCCAATCTGGGGGACTGCCTTTCCATTTTCATATCAATGTATTTTGCACATGAGATGATTTAAATTTTGAAGAAGTCCAAACGATTATTTTCAAGACCTTTTGATTAGTGCTTTTCTTATATTCTATCCAAGAAATCAATACCCTCCCTATAGTCATGTAGATCTTCTGTTTTTTGACTAAGAGTTTGACAGCTGTAGCTATATCACATAGCTTTCTATGCTCCATTATGAATTAACATCACACAAGGTGTAAAGCAGGGTTGAAATTCATTTTTTTCACATGGATATCCAGATGTTGTAGAGCCATTTCATCAATAGACTATCTTCCCATCACTCAGTAATACTGGTGGATTTTTGAGAGTCAGTTGACCATATATATATGGGTATATTTCGAGATTCTTTATTCTGTTTCATTCATCTATCCTGCGAAGTTTCTGCCAAAATCCCATTGTTTTGATTACCAAATCTTTATAATAAGCTTTGAAATCAGATAATTTAAGTCCACCCCGTTTGTCCTTCTTTTACAAAATTGTTTTGATTCTTCTATGTTCTTTATTTTTCCAAATACATGTTGGAATCAGCTTGCCAATTTCTACAAAAAAAGCTGGGACCGACTTTCATGGAGATTATAGTGACTCTCACTCAATGTGGGTAAGATGAAAATCTCAGTAATAGTCTTCCAACAAATAAAAACCTTTATTTAGATATTTAATTTCTCTCAGCTCTCTCAGTGCTCTGTAGATATCATTTTAGAGGTTTTACACATATTTTTTAAAATTATTCTTACATTTTTTATGGTTTTGGAAGTTACTATAACATTATTCCAATTGTACATTTTCATTATACATAAATAAAATTGTTTTTTAAGTTTATTTATTTTGAGAGAGAGAGAGAGAGAGTGTGTGTGTGTGTGTGTGTGTGTGTGAGAGAGAGTGGGGGAGAGGCAGAGAGAGGAAGAGAGAATCCCAAGCAAGCTCCCGGCTGTCAGAGCAGAGCCCAATGTGGGGCTCAATCTCCTGAATCATGAGATCATGACCTGAGCCAAAATCAAGAGTCAGATGCTCAACAGACTGAGCTATTTCAGTGCCCCTAAATAAAATTTTTATAATTTGACTTTATATTCTATGTGCTTAAAAAATCCAATTATAACTTCTGGCAATTTTTCTGCTATATTTCTTATAATTTTATTCGAACTGAGGTATATTATCTGTGAAGAGAAATATTTTTATTTTTTTCTTTCCAATATTTAGAACTTTTGTTTCTTGGGGCACCTGGGTAACTCAGTTGGTTAAGCATCCAACTTTGGCTCAGATCAAGATCTTGCATTTCATAGGTTCGAGCGCTGCATCGAGCTGACAGCACAGAGCCTGGATTCTGTGTCTCCCCCTCTCTCTGTCCCCCCCCCCCCCTCTCTCTCTCTCTCTCACACACACACACACACACACACACAATCTCTCTCTCTCTTTCAAAAATAAACATTAAAAAAAAAAAGAACTGTTTTTTTCTTTTTCCCACCTTACTAAACTGGCTATGATCTTGAGTACAAAACTGAATAGAAGTGGTAAGCATTGATATCTTTGCCTTGCTTCCAGTTCTAATGGAAAATATTTGGTTTTCAACATTAAGTGTGTTGTTAACTGTAGATTTTTGTGTATATGTGCGTAGATACCCTTTGATAGATTAAGAAAGCACTTTTAAGAATTCATTAACAATTTTTGTTGATAGGGTTCCCCCTAGCCCCATACATTAGAGATACCATTTTTATTGTTTTTTATATTCATTTTTTTTCCGACAGGAAGTCAATCATCAATGTTAACATTGTTTCCCCTGTGAAATGCATCTCTTTGGACAATTCAAAACTCATTTTTTGTATCTTTGACTTTTACTCATTTTCCTATGATATATGTAGATATCTAAAGGGTTTTATTTCCTGGGGCGCCTGGGTGGCTCAGTTGGTTAAGCAATCGACTTCGGCTCAGGTCATGATCTTGCAGTTTGTGAGTTCGAGCCCCACATTGGGTTCTGTGCTGACAGCTCAGAGCCTGGAGCCTATTTCGGATTCTGTGTTTCCCCCTCTCTCTACCCCTCCCCTGCTCACACTCTGTGTCTGTCTCTCAATAATACATAAATGTTTTTAAAAATTTTTCAATAATAATAATAAAGGGTTTTTTCCCATCAATGTGGGAAACAATTTTGCCATTGTAGGTCCAAATAATTTTTCTTACCTATTCTCATTCTTCTTCTGAGATTCCAATTACAACTACTTTAATCAGTAAATCCAACATCTGAACTATCTCAGGGTCAGTTTCTATTGACTATTTTTCCTTCACCATGGGTCACATTTTCATGTTTCTTTGCTTGACTAGTTTTTATTATGTTTCAGACAATGTAGATATGTTACAGAGATTCAGGATTCTTTTATCTTCCTCTGAAGAGAACTGATTCTTGTTTTAGGAGCCAGTTCAATTACTGGCTCGTCACTCTGAATGTGGGAGGTTTGAGCTTATTCCTTGGTAGGGAGGATCTATCTAATGCTCAAGATAATTCCCAAGCTTTTGTAAACCTCCACAGTCTATCTCCCATAAATACCTTACAGGTGCTTGGTTTCAGGCTTTGTTAGGGCAGGTCAAGAGTAGACATTTTTCTGGATCAAAGTCCCTACTAGGAAGGCTCAGCTTTTCTGTTTTTTCAGCTAAATACCAGGAGTAATGACAAGGTACTAATAAGGTCGCTCCACTCTCAAAGCCTGAATCTACTCAATTCCTAGTGTCCTTTAACAATCTCAACTCCATAGCTGTAGCACTCTGATGCTTTTGGAAAGTTTCTATCTATGGATATTCAGACCAGTCTTGCAAAGTTCTCCAAGATGATCTGCACACAAGCTTCTTGGCATCATTCTCTACATAGGATCCTCATCTACAGTACCTTCAGCAGGACCACTGGGCTCTACCTAGATTCCAGCTTGCTATACCAGTCAAAAAACTGTTCCCAGGCAATAATCTGGATTGACTGTGGGGCTCCCTTAATAAATTTTCCTTCTTTCAAAGTTGCAGTCTTGCACTGCTCATCCTCCAGTGACTTAAAAGCATTTGTTTAGGGGCGCCTGGGTGGCTCAGTCGGTTGGGCGTCCGACTTCGGCTCAGGTCATGATCTCACTGTTCATGAGTTCGAGCCCCACGTTGGTTTCTGTGCTGACAGCTCAGAGCCTGGAGCCTGCTTTCGATTCTGTGTCTCCCTCTCTCTCTGCTCCTCCCCTGCTCATGCTCTGTCTCTCTCTGTCTCAAAAATAAATAAAAACATTAAAAAATTAAAAAAAAAAATAAAAAAATAAAAAGCATTTGTTTCATAAATATTCTTCAGTTTTATGGCTATTTACTGTAAAAGTCCAATCGCAGGTACACCTACACAGTTGGAAGTGGAAGTCCAATTGTGTTCTTACAATAGATTTTTTTCACCTTCGTGAATT
This sequence comes from Panthera pardus, assembly GCF_024362965.1. Taxonomy (NCBI): domain Eukaryota; kingdom Metazoa; phylum Chordata; class Mammalia; order Carnivora; family Felidae; genus Panthera; species Panthera pardus. The sequence goes on from NW_026526765.1 coordinate 131,969,615, forward strand.
ATGCAGAACTAGAAGAGTTTTTGTATAATTCAGCAATAAGATGCTATCATGAATTCAACAGACCTGTTACAGAAAATCATATTCAGATGTTAGTGTGTATTCTGTGATGGGAAATGTCAACATTGCTGACGCTAAAATTAAATTGCTAGTGAATAATGAATTACTATTCATTTTTAATAGCTTTAAACAAAAAATTTACGAATAATTACTAACACAGAGTGCCCATAAAGAGCATATTGTTGTTCACTGTTTCATCTTTTTATATTTGCCTTTAATGCTGCATGACAAAGTACATTCACAGTGGAGCCAAGAATTAATCAGCTAGAGATTTAATTGAAACTTTTTTCTCAGGTGGTACCAGAAAGTTTATCAATTACTGAGTTTAATATATTGGGTGCTTTATCTCCATGGTGATGACTGAAAAACATACAATATAGGCTTTTTGTGAAGTGCCACCAAAATTCACCATAGTGTTCACTTCCCATCATCAATGGCTATGTCTTCATTTCAAAACTTGAGGGTAAAGTATTTTTTTAATTTTATTTTTCTTAAAATTTTTAATGTTTATTCATTTTTGAGAGAGAAAGAGAGTGTGAGTGGGAGAGTGGCAGAGAGACAGGGAGACACAGAATCCAAAGCAGGCTCCAGGCTCTGAGCTGTCAGCACAGAGCCCTACGCGGGGCTTGAACTCATGAACCGTGAGGTCATGACCTGAACTGAAGTTGGACGCTTAACCGACGGAGCCATCCAGGCGCCCTGAGGGTAAAATATTTTTTAAATTAACTAGCCACAAGTTTTGTCAATATGCCATCCAAAATGTGCCTATTCAGAAATCAGTTATTATGAATTGAGGGAGATGACTAAAATCATTATGCCAAAGTTTTTTGGAACACAAAATCTGGAATAAAAGCATTCTCTGAAGGAATTAATCCGATTAACAGCACAGCCATCGAATTAGGAATGTCATTTAATTGGCTTTGGAAAATTTACCTTGTTATAAGTATAGCTGCATCCACTGAAGTCATGTCCTCTCCCCAGCTTGTAGACATCTCTAAATGTATATCATTCTTTTTGCCAAATTCTTCATGCTGCCACTTGCAAAAACTCTCTAGCATTTTCTCTCCATGGTGCCCAATATATAGGTCTGCCTACAAGAGAAGAGATTTCACTTCAAGGCAAATTATTTTCAGATATACAAAAAACTAAAAACTGACGAGACTTCCTGAATTACTAAAGCGGACCGCTGACCATAACAACAGTAATTAGAACCTGGAAGACATTCAGAAATAATTTAGCCTCAGCTGAAAATCGTGCAACTTTGGGAGGGTACAATAACTACAAAATCTGTTCAATGTTACTCTGAAAAAGGAGAGAGGTGTTGTAAGAATGTGGAACTTTCTGGCTTAAATAACTTAATTTTTTTTCTACAATTTAAGAACAAAGTTTTCTCAAAGTTCTAGTTAAGTAGCATACTAAAATGATGCCACAGAGTATTCTCTGAAATGAATTACAGATAAGAAAACGTTTCAAAAGCACATGTTTAAATAAGAAAATAAAACTCTCATTAAAAATCACTTTTAAAAATTACATCTTGGAAAGTTAAGGTTTGTTGTCAGGATCCTTGGAAACTAAGAACATTCCATTTTTAGAATAAAACTGAGGTATTAACCAAAACTAAAGGCCAGTTTTATGTATAGTTTAAGTGACTTAGTGGATATTTCTGGATTTTTAAGTCAATAAAAAGCACACTCCTAACATTCACTTTACTTAAAAGCATCTGAACACAACTTCTCACCCAATTAATTGAACAAAAAACTCAAGACTTTCTTACTGGAGTTTCATGGAGCAGAATAAGCTTTATCACACGAAGATTGACCTGCACACCAAGACTCTTGTGTTGGAAAAGGTTAAAAACCTAAAAACAAATAAAAATAAAAATCCTAAAATAAAACTTGAAATCATATTTATTTTTCTTAAAGTCCAGATATGGGAGAAGTCTCAATTTAGTTGAGAAATCTTATATTTAACACCACTTAAATAATTTTAAAATTAGCTTAATAAGCAAGAATAACATAGCTAATTCATTTTAAATACCAAGAAATTTAGACCTAGCCTTCTGAGAAACTCACTGCAGTCTTGATTGTCTACGCCATTTCAATGGGATATAGAGGGAAGGTTGGGCTTTTTACAATACTGAAGACAAGCATTTTAGTAACTAAACCCTAGAATGTTTCTTAAGATCACAAAATGCCAGTGTCCTTTTTTCTGAGAAACAGTCCTGAAAACTGAGCCTGCTTTATGCCACCTCCCGATTCATTCCTTGGAGTAGTTTTCTCTCTCTCTAAGCTAGCTGCCAAATAGGAAAAGGGTTTTCAAAGCTCTTCTCTTCAATGTTACCCAGGAAGACAAGCTTGCAGGCCACTGTTGATTAATGGTTTCAGATCCTCATTATAACTGTTTTTCCCAAACTATGGTGTGTGCAGCAGGGCTGGAAAGCAAGGTGAATTTTTATGTGGTACTTTATTTTTTGTAGAATTTAATATTTACTTAACTTGTAATAGAAAACAGAAAGCTGACACGTCAAACCCATACTTTCAGAGATAGAACTACTTAGAAGAAACTAAAGCTGGTAGGCTGTATTAGCCTACCCTGTAACAGACTGCTGGTGGAATGTTCTGGAGGTAGCTGAACATGGTAAGAAATGACTGAAGTGTGGGCAAATCTGTTCCCTGCTCAAATAAGCCAAATAGTAAAAATGAGCAAAAACAGTCAAAATAGAATTTTACAAAACATAATATATTTATCCCTGAATCAGTGGTTCTTACCCTGCCTTATATGGTAACTGGAATCATAAATGGGCATTTGCCTTTGGCATTTATTGATGTTCATTCTCCCCTAAGAACGGCTCTTCACTCCGACCTTTTAATTCCGCCTTGCAGAAAGTTTAACCAAAGGGTATATAATTAAGTCAAAGGATTCATTTGGTGGTAAACATCTGTATGATACTAGGTACAAACTAGATTTCTGCAGTTCAGAAACTGTTAACTGAAGTTAGCTACATGTGATCCACCTGCTTAAAAAATTGAGCTATTTGCTATTAGGTCTTACTCATAAACTAGTATTATATCTGACATCAAATTTTACATACCTATCAGTGGATTACCAACCTCCATTTTTGTTCCACCACATAATGTCTAATACTTTGGGTGGGGCCATGCATACAAAAAAAATACATAACCTTTCTAATTTCAGCAAATGGCCTTTTATAAAAGAGAATGAAAAGAAGGTCATGAAAGAATAGACAAAAGAATAACAGAGAAAGAGTCTGCCACATTGAAATCAACAATAACGATGGTTTCTTTTACTAGAAGATGTGAATTATTACTTTTGATATTTCTTTTAAGGTAGCTGGTATACCCAAAGCATTTTTTTACTGATGTCAATAAAAGAAAGGAATAGTAATGAATTAATTTTTAAAGAATGTCATTATACTCACACATTTCTTCCTTAGAGTTTTCTTGAAAAAATTCCAAGCGCACTTTAAAGTTTGCCTACCATATTTAAGATGGTTAGAATGAATCTCCTGGCTGCATCTGCTCCATGATAGGAAACCATTGCTGGGTCTGCAACCACTACAGTCTCTATGTTGTATTCTTGAGGTAATTTGTATGAATATCGTTTCCCTCTTCCACTTTCTGTTATTTTTTTAGATCTAGGTCTTCCTTTGTCTGCAATAGAGAAATGGATTTTCCAATGTGACTCCATATTGGCAAAGTGAATACAAAATTTCCGTTTCTTCAATAATTTTTTCAAAATGTTTACTTAAGGGGCACCTGGGTGGCTCAGTTGGTTAAGTGTTTGACTCTTGATTTCGGCTCAGGTCATGATCTCACAGTTCGTGAGATCAAGCTCTACATAGGTTTCTTTGCTGACACCATGAGGCCTGCTTGGGATTCTCTGTCTTCCTCTCTCTCTGCCCCTTCCCCATTCACTCTCTCTATCTCTCTCTCTCAAAAATAAATAAACATTTAAAAAAATGTTTATTTAATGCCAAGATATGTTGATAATATAATGGTAAGCAAGACCAAATAAGTTCCCTGAATACATGGAAGCTAAAAGGGCATCTGGTTTTGGAGTGTGGCTTTGTAATCAAATAGACTAGATAGACTTGTATCACTTATTGGCTCTGCTACTTGGGAAACTAACATCAGTCAGTTAGCCTTGATTTCCTCGTCTGAACAATAGCAACATCTACTTTCTAGTGTTGATGTCCTATAATAAGGTTGCATTAGTAAAATTCTTAGCACAGAGTCCGTATAAATAAAATAATCCAATAAAAAAAATCACAATTTTCTTTTTGAAACCAGTGACAAAACAAAGGTCTACTTGAAGAGAGTGCCTGAAGTGACTACCTCACACGTCCTCATTTCAGGCAGTGGCCCTTAATTACTAAAACATTATGCATGGGTTACAAAAGACTCAGTTCTGCCTTCCATCAGGATCACATAGGGAAATAAAGATTTCTTCAAACAAGGCCAAATAAAAGTAGTAACCACAAATAAATGTATTTATACATTTAACTACATAAAAATGTAAAATGTTTATTAAAACATGCCACTATCAGAATGAAAAGCATGCCACCAAGTGGGAGAAGATATTTACAATACTTTTCCATAATGAACAAATTAAAAGCTACTCTAAATTAGTAACAGATAACCCAAATGAAAAATTGGCAAAAGACTTGACCAGCCATTTTTCACACAAAGAAAGACATCCAAATGGCTAATTAGCATATGAGAAGGTGCTCAGTCTCATTACTCTTCAGGGAAATGCAAATTTAAATCACAATTAATTAAATTAACTAAACTCTCTAGAATGGCTAAAATAAAGAGATGATTATATTAAGTGTTGTCAAGAGTGTGGAGACAACTGAAAGTCCCCTGCACATACATACTGGGAGTTTAAATTAGGATAAACACTGAAAAATGAGCAAGCAGTAGCCACTAAAGTTTAACATTTGCATACCTAATGATCAGTGATCTGAAAGATATACTTATCAGAAATGCATATAAATCACATGTAAAAATTATTCACAGTAGTACTGTTCTTAATTTGAATAACCATCAATAGTGTAATGGATAAAGAAATTTTGGCCTACCCATACAATGGAATGTTCTAGAACAAAGAAAATGAACCAACTACTACAATGTGCAAGAACATGGATGAACCTCACAAAGAGGATGTTGAGCAAAGAAGCCAATGACAAAAGAGTAGGTGTTGTATTCTTCCATTTACAGAAACATAACAACTGGGAAGACATGATGTTAGAAGGAGAGTAAGTATCTTGAGGTAAGATATATTAGTGCCTAGGAATGGGCCTAGGGGGACATCTGTTGTACTGACATTTTCTATATTCTGATCTGAGTGATAACTACATGGTTATGTTCATTTTGGGAAAATTTAGCAGTTGGGACACATCATTTGTGCAATTTCCTGTATGCATGGGGTACTTCAATAATGAAACTTATTATTTTAACAGCTTTACTGAGATATAATATATATGACAAAACACGTAGCCAGTGATGTACAATTCAGTTAGTTGTAATCAATTTCTACAGTTGGGCAACCATGTCTACAATCCATTCTTAAATCATTGATTACCTGTTCTGCTCCTTGCCATACACCAAAATTTGGTTGATGTCATTAAAGTGCTACCACCTCCTTTCCCAAACTTATACTCGTGGGCCAACATCTTTCATATTTCTTTACTACAATTTTAATGGAATCCGCAGAAGTAAACATGTGTGTTGGGCCTTTATTGTGAAATCCCTTAAGCTGTGTACAGATCTGAACCCAATCTACCTCCTATAGCTGCAGTCTTGGGAACTCTAAGTACATACTCTCATAATTCTAGTCCACTGTGGTGGCTTCTGATAAATTGCTTTCCTTGTCTTGTTTTAAGTACTTTGGCAGTGGCTTGTCAATTCAATTCAAGTCTATTCTATTCCACTTTGCAAACTATCTATTCCACCTTTCTTACCCTCTAACATCTTTCCATGGTGCCAGAATTAATTTATACCTTGAATTTTTGAACTATTGGTTCCCTTCTATTACTGCCTTCTAGGCCCAACTGAGTTATCTCTGAGATCTAACATGAACTGGATTCCACTACCATTACTGGGAACTTCACTGTTCTGAGTTATCATCATAATTTACAGTTTCATTTTTTTCTTTTTTTGCAGTGACCCAGACTAAAATCTACTTGATAAACAAAGTTTTACCCAAGTAGAGTCAGTTAACAAAGTTAATGAAAGTGTGATAAAAAGCAAAGAGTCATTATTTAATGAAAAGAAGCATTATGTCATGAATCATGACAATGCAAAAAGACAAAAACAACACTAGCCATCTTCAACAGGATCACAAGAGTTAAAAGTACACTTAATAGATCCATATTTAGTACGAGTAGTTGAAACCAAAGATGATGACAGGCAGCATAAGAAATTGACTTTATCTGTATCTTGAGATGTCTGCCAATTAGCAATGAATTCTGCAGTTTTCTAATAATCTTAAAGGTACTTAGTTATATATTAGTGTGTTGTTATATATACTTGTAATATTTAGTCGCAGACATTCCTACAAGTAGATGAACAGACTCACTTTGGCAGAGTCAACACCAAATAAACCATGGAGGGAAAAATACAGATGTAGCTCTCCTATGTGGATATGTCACTGATCCTATATGTAAAAATCAGGCAGTGGTAGGAATAGAAAGCATGAGAAGATAGGCAAATATTAGAAAGTAGTCATCATCACAAGTAAAATTAATCTGACTTAGGGGAAAAAAGGGGAAGTGGTTAGAATTACTCTCTCTCTTTTTTTAATATTTTTATTTTGAAAGAGAGACAGAGTGAGAGCAGGGGAGGGGCAGAGAGAAAGGGAGACACAGAATCCGAAGCAGGCTCCAGGCTGGCTCTAGACTGTGAGCCATTAGCACAGAGCCCGGCGTGGGACTTGAACTCATGAACCAGGAGATCATGAACTGAGCCAAAGTCGGATGCTTAACCAACTGAGCCACCCAGGCACTCCAGAATTATTCTCTTGTTGCTGTTATTCTCTTGTTTGTTTTGGCTTGTGCGGAGTGGGGAAGGTGGGGGTGGGGGGTGTTCAATTTTCATCTTTGAGTGACCAGGTAGTAGATAGTGGAAGACAACAACAGGGGACTTTGGGAAGGAAGGTAATGGGTTCAGCTTTAGATTTATTAAGTCTGAAGTGACTGTGAGACACATGAATACAAGTTACTAAACACCTGAAAAGAGAGAGGTTAGAATGGAGATTGGAACAAAGTAAGAGAGAGAAAAAAGTTTGTTTCCTTTACTGTCCCAGTCCCCATCTGTCAGTTTGCTACATCCTTATTTTCATGGTATAGTTAAATAGACTGCATGGAACATTCTAGAATGTTTCTTAAGAATCTCAGCTTCATGGTAGACTCCATCATACAAGTTAACCATTGTGTAAGAACCATGCATATTGAAGTAATCTTTTTATCAGGTTGCTTTCTTTGATGGCTTCAGGGTCTACATCAACTATGCTAAGCGCGTTTTTCATCTTCCAAATCTTGAGACGGTTTTCTACCCATATGCATGTATAAGAACAACACAGTTGACACCACACACTTCCAGTTAGTGAAGAAATTTGAAAAATGTTTAGTCATCAATGCTCACCATGTGCTCTCTATAATACCCTATACACATGGTGACAATAATGTCCACAACAGTTATGGATGACATATGGAAACCATTTCAGTAGTTGTCTGGTTAAGTTAGAGATGTCTCTAAGAATAGAGATGATCTCTATGTCCTGCTCAAATAGATCATTCTTCTTTAGTTCTATAAATCTACTTGTAACAGTGAGTCCTAGACATACTCATAGGTTTACAATAAAATGTAATGTAATATATATTAATAATGTCACTTGCCTGCTTAAAATCTTGAAAGACCACATATTGCTCCCAGGTAAAGTCCTTACCATCGAACACACAAGGAAGTACCTTCATCATCCAGGTCCATTACTACCTTTCAAAGGTTGTATCTCCCATCCACACTGCAAACATTTGGCTTCAGCTCCCCCACCTGGTGCCTTCTCCTGCCTTTATACCCCTGCATGCATTGCTCCTTTTGCCTGAAACTTGTTCTTCTCTAACCATATGTACTAAAAACTTCACACAAGTTTTTCATTTTCACACATGATCTCGTTTAATTCTGACAACAGGCCGGAGGTTTGGGTGTCACTATCCCCATTTCGTATACTGTAAATGAAGTTGCGGGGAGAGAAAGTAAGTTTTCCAAAATCACACAGCTAGGAAGTGGTAGCATTAAGTTCGTGAACACAGGCAGAGACTCCGGAGTCCATTATCATAACCTGCACCCGCTGTTCCCCTTTTTCCCCAGAGATGTAAGTCTGTCATCTTGCTGTCATCTTTGCTGCTGCTTGATCTTTGCGGCTCAGCCCCCTGATATCAGAACCTAGTTTCTTGTGTACCGAGTGTGGCAGAGTTCCCATCATGCCTCAGTATAATTACTCACTTACCAGTCTGTCTAAAATAATACATTGGTTGCCTCTTGAAAATAAGAGCTGTGACATTTAGCTCTTTATCCCTGTGATGTGACTGGTCATGCTTATGTTGCAAATAAAGAAGCTATGGTGTAAAAGTGGAAAACACCAAGGATTTCCACAAAAAATTAAAAATAGAGATATCATATCTCATATGATCTCATATGATCTCATATCTCATATCAGAGCAGTAATTCCGCCGCTACTTATTTACTCAAAAAAATGAAAAATTGAAAAGATATATCTACCCCTATGTTTACTGTAATATTACTTACAATATTTACAATAAGGAAGCAACATAAGTGTCCATCATAAAATGAATAAATAAACAAGATGGGATATATATTCAATGGACTATCACTCAGCTATAAAAAAGAATGAAATCTTGCCATTCACAACATAGACGGACCTAGAGGGCATTACACTGAGTTAAGTAAGTCAGACAGAGCAATACAAATACTATATGATTTCACATAAATGTGGAATCTTAAAAAAATAACAAAAACAAAAACAAAAACAAAACCAAAAAACCCACACCATGAACAGATTCATAAGTACAGAGAATAAGCTGGTGGTTGCCAGAGGAAGGGGGGTGGGGTGATGGGTGTAACAGGAGAAGGGGATTAAGAGGTACACACTTCTTGTTTATAAAATACATGAGTCACAGGGATGAAAATTACAGCAAAGGGAGTACAGTCAATAATACTGTACTGGCTTTGCAGCGTGAGAGATGGTAACTCCACTTATTGTGGTGAGCACTGAATAATGTACAGGTTGTCAAATCACTATGTGGTACACTTGGAGCTAGTATAACACTATAAGTCAACCATACTAAAATTAAAAAAAAAAGTTTAAGGGAACTGAAAAAGAGTACCTAGCAGGAGTGAAAGTGAAGCTATGCCTTGAACCCAGGGGGGGCCTCTGGCTCTCAATCTCATGTGCCTTCTCTATATTATTTTTTCATAGAAGAACACAACAAAGTCATCCTAAAGTATGAAGTTTCCTGTCCAGAAAAGATATTCATGAAGTCAATACACAGCTACATCCTATACCTAAGGCATTAAAAGGAGGAAGGGGAAACAGCTCAAAGATCAATGTGAATACACGGAAACTTTCTGATTCCATTGCACAAAGGCAAAGTCGAATTATACAAAGTTGAATTATGTGTTTAATATGTTAATACATCAGCCTGAAGTCATAAGGGAAGAGCTACAATTAGACATATTGGTATAAGTAAATGAAGGCTTTATTGCACACACTGCTAATTTTAAAACCATTTTCTCAATTCTGGACCTTTAAAAAGTCTGAAAGTAGGCAAACTCAGTAGATCACCCAACCGATAGTTTGACACTCCGTGCCTGTGCTTGACCTAAATAGGTCAAATGATACAGAACAGTCATGCCTTAAAAAAAAAAAAAAATAGAAACCTTATGAGCAATGTTTGTCAAACATGAACTGTGTATTTGTGCCTTATAAAACTATTAAAATTAAGAATTTTCTAGAAATCTTTTCTCTGTGGACCATAGCACACAAAGCCTTGTTTGTGTCATCCTGTACATGAGTAATTAGAACAGCTGGAGCTGACTACGATTTGAAAGTTGCACAGCGCAGATATTTGGTATAACCCATACAAGACAATTTCCTTAAATGGACTAAATCCAAGTTGTTGCTATCATTCCTCAACACAAGAGCCTTTCTTTGGCTTGTTCGTAATGCTATGACTTCTGTTGAGCAGTTTTATCTCCTTTGTGCCTGTATTTCTTAGAACAGAGAAGAAGGATGTGTTTCACTTAAATTGGCTCGATCATGTACAGCAAATAGTGTGGCACAGAGGTAGGTGCACTTAGGCCCTTTTGAAGATGATTCCCATTCAGACTGATACCATGAGCTTTCACGAGGGAAACAGAAGTCACACATTAATTTGAGATAAATATATTTAAACAGAAATATATTACAATTCTTTCTGAATCTGAACACCCCAAACGAGCAATGATATGAACATCCTATCACCTCTGCAAATGTTACTGACTGTCACAAGTCATATACCTAAACTAGCCTCAAATACCATAACCAATTTTAGATTTGGTATCTTGGCAATAACCACACTCACACCTAATTTTAAATGTGCAAGTCAAGTTTTTATGTCTTTACACCAAAACTTCTTCAATAAATTCCTATTTCCTCAGATCCTAACTGGAAATATTTCTTGTATCAGTGAATAGTCACTGAGATGTCTGGATTAGATGTGTAAAAATTTTTCCTAGGGACACTTCTAATTATTTTTTGAAAGCTGGCTATGGCTTTCAGGTCTTCCTTACATAATAGAAATCATTCATTTTCCTTACCGTTCCTGCTAACACACATACCTCTGCCAAAGGAAGTAAGAAAGCGGACAAAACAGTCAGCCCCATTTTATTTCTGTGAAGAACTGGCAGACAAACAAACAGAGACTAGGATTTGATGGCTGGAAATGTTTATGAGCTTCTGAAAAGTCCAGATTTAAGGTATTTTGATACTGAGAGCAAATTCAAAGAAATAAATCTTTACCCTTCTTCTTATTACACTGTTAATTTTAACCTCCAAGATGATTTTTACTTGGGTCAAACAGGAAAAGAAAAGAAAAAGAAAAAGAAGAAAGAAGTAAAAGAGGCATCTGGTCAAAGGAAAGAGATAGCTATGATGTTCTCAAAGAGGTGGACTAAAATAAGGCCATGAGCTCACAGTATTCAGTTTCAGAAGATCTCGAATTCTCTCGGTATCATTTCTGTGCCAATGAGGTGAATAGCATACTACAAGGAACACTTCACAATTCAAGAGAGATGCATGTTATGTATTAATCTCTGAACCCTTGTGAATTTCCATTTTTTGACATTAAAATGTAGTACTTTGTAGAAAACTAAAAGAGAAGTCTAAAATAGATACGTTTAATTGTTATTAACCGAAGAGACTCCGCATTTTGAGCAAGTATAAAACTAGAAGAGTGATGGATGAACAGAGGGACAGACGGATGGACAGATGGAAGAAAAGGAAGAAAAACAATTTAGTGTATTCATCTCACGTTGCATATTTGTTAAACCCCTTTCAGGAGAAGGCATTACCTGAAATGATACCACAGTAATGACTGTGAGGAGCTGACTTCTCTGTGACTTTTTCCTCCATGGACCTTTTCTGCCTATATACACGGTGTGGGTGACCCGTTATGGCCATTGTATCATTGAGTGGTTCAATAAATATGAAGTCCTCATTGAGCTGTATAAATCCCATCTGGAATATATAACATAAAAAGATATATAAGAAATACTATTTGAATAAATTACTTTCTAGGCTTTCCTACCCACACACACTCTATTTTCTTTCACATATGTGCATACATTCTTCTAGTGAAGCTATTTCAGCAACCCGACTAATAAGGTAACTGTCTTCCCATGTTATTACTTCATCTTTACATACTTTATTGTGCTAGCATAAACTTCATTTAGTTAGACTTAGCCTGTGTGGGTGGGAGGCTAGATGCCAGCAACAGATGCACAGTAAAAATTCTGGAATGTTAAAGGCTCACTTTGGGAGACCCATGGGGTCACTTACATGTAGGCATGTACAGAAGAGCAATACAGTTTTTAATTGCATGCACCACACTGTCCAACATTTCAATAATCACTATTTAATAAAGTAATTCATGTAACATGTCAAAGCAAATGCAGGGGACACAGCATTGAAAGTATCGTATAAAATATTCTTAAAGGCTTCTACTAAACATTTTTAAAACCTCTGAACAGTAAATTACAGAAAAAAAATGAATCACTTACATAAGCATGTTTCATTTCATATAATGCCATGTTTTTAAACTTAGCCAATTGTGGACAGAGGGCTAAAAACTGTAAAATACGTTATTATCAATAAAAAGAACTTACAGCAAGTAGGTATCCTTTTATTATATTGAAGCTAAGCCTAGTCATTTCTTTCCTTCCTTTTTTAGAACATAAATTTATATTATAACTAGGAAAATATTCCACACAGAACATATGACTTGACCTTTTCCATTTTTATTATTTTACTCTACTGTAATATATATTACTTGTATAAAATACATATGATACATATATTTGACCATTCTGTTAACTCTTTAGTAAACAGTTTTGACGAAATAATCCCTCGGAACCTGCATTGTTCACACCCAATCTGCTATCAAAGTTCTTAATTCTGTTTTGCATTGATCATATAAAAATCACATACAGTTCATTTCAATTTGATCCACTAGAACTAGCACAGTAATAATATACTTACTTCTTCAGATATAGTAATTCTTCTAAACTGAATATTAAGAAAAATTGAACCTACACTAAAAAAGTATCTTTTCTTTAAAAGCACAGAAGAGACTTTTTCTCTTGTTTTAATTATTAAAGTGTATTGCATCTTCTCTACCGGAAGACCAGGGGATTGCTAATATGCTATCTCATTTTATTCTATACCAAATTGATGTTACAAGACACCTTAAGAATAATCTAAAAATACTTCTCACTTTTTTACTGCATTTTTATAACACCAATAAAAATCTCAAGTATTAGAATAATAGTTCCATCACCTCTATCTGTCCCCTTCTCTTTTTCTGTTTCTCCTTCTCCTTCTCTCCTTTACACACACACACACACACACACACACACACACACAGGCTGGAGGTGGGGATAATGGGGAAAAGATTTACTGTGATGATTCTTGTAAAATGTCAGGCACATATCATACACTTGGGGCATTTGTTATGTAATTTTAATATGACTTCCAATGAGTCCTTTTATTTTCCACACATGGTTTCATTGTCTCACATGTAAAACTAGGTTGAATTTTAAAGTAATTACAAGAAATCCAAACAAATTTTCCTCGGAACCTAATGTGATAGAAAAAAAGGACAATAACAAATATTTAAAACTCGAAACAATAATCACTAAAGATGTAGGAGTACATCTACACATGGGTGGAGGATGGATCACGGTATATATTGATCCACACTGTGAAAACACAAAAATATCCTACTCTTATCTCATATCAGTATGCTTCTGAGGTTCAGTCAGTACTGAAGGTCACTAATAAAACAGTGTGGCTGATGATTAAAACAGTAAGTATTATGATGCTCACTTAGAACATCTCAAGTAAACATGCTGAATTTCCCTAAATCATAAATTTATAATCTGATATTCTTTCAAAAGGTTATAAGTATTAGATTTAAAGCAATAAATCAAATAAATTTAACTGCATACTATCATATAACATTTAATGACTTGCAAAAGTAGATTTTGGACTTAAGATTATTCGGATTCATAGTCTACTACTAGCTAAATAACTCTGATAAAGGTACAGTGATTTTATCTATACAACAGCCCCATAGGGTCATCTGGAACATTCACTTTTGAAAAGCCCATGTAATGCTCCTTTCATAGGATCTGAGACTGGGTAACCACTCAATAAATGTCCACCATAATTTTTATTTCATTAATTAGAATAACCAGAATAGGGCGCCTGGGTGGTGCAGTCGGTTAAGCGTCCGACTTCAGCCAGGTCACTATCTCAGGGTCCGTGAGTTCGAGCCCCGCGTCGGGCTCTGGGCTGATGGCTCGGAGCCTGGAGCCTGTTTCCGATTCTGTGTCTCCCTCTCTCTCTGCCCCTCCCCCGTTCATGCTCTGTCTCTCTCTGTCCCGAAAATAAATAAAAAACGTTGAAAAAAAAAAAAAAGAATAACCAGAATAAATCAAAACATCCAAACATTTGACTGTGAACTGAAGACCTCAAGAGTCCAAGGAATCAAAATTGACTCACCTTTGTATCCCCATATTACCATGTTAAATATTTTCTAAAATAGAATTTTTTAACATGGGATTTGGAAACCTCTTCATAACAGAATTATCTACCGTGTTAGAACTTTATCTCTAGGCATTTTTAAAAATGAGAAGGCTACTTTGGAAAAGGAAAAAAAAAACGTTGGAATAATTATAAATGGTGACTCACTCATTCAATACATATTTACTGTCTGACTACAGTGTGCCAGACTCAGTTCAGTCCAGGGAAGATTTAGCACCAAGTGCTTAGTGTTCTTTCTGCAGGGAAGGAATTTCTATCTGAGACGAGAATACTATCCTACAGCAAAGGGAATGCTCTAATGACTTACATTAAAGCAGAATTAAAAAAGTCTTGAGGTTTTCTGTGTCACCACAAAAGCCTCACTTTCTCACTAACCGAACAGAAATGCATATCTACGCTGTGATTTTACAAGCCATGGGAGAACACGAATCTCTATTAACCTCTGGGCACCAGGGCCCCTGTGTTCGACAATCCACAACGATGCAGCAATCACCGTAGTGCAAGCATTGTCCTTTCGGTTTTAGGAGGAAAGAAAACAGTATGTGAACGAATATCGCACGGCAAAACATCTAAGATAAATGCAAGCTTTATAAGCATTTTTCTCCCAGATTGCTCTTAGATTTTTCAAAATGATTTTCCCTATTCTGAGACACTTCACACAAAATTTGGAAATGAAATTAAGTTTAACAGGTGTCCCTTACCTTATTTCTGTCATCATGTGCATATTCTCGTATGGTGGCATCTGTTCTTTTGTCATCGAATGTTATCTTTCATTTCACAATTTAGCAAGAATTTCAGTATTTTGCAAATTTACCATCACTTACATTAAATCAGTTACCGCTCATTTCTTTTCTTACTAGTTCTGACATTTTATTGTTCTCTTTAGATGCCTCTGTGCTTTATTAAATAAACAACCAATCATACTGATCTCCATGTAGATGCTTTGACATTGTCACTAAATTCTAATCACAACATGAAATTTGATTTGGTTCATGTGCCAAATACACTGTTGGTGAATTGCTTCAATTAACCAGTATAAATGTTTCATGTGTTCAAATTCAAGTTAATTACGGTCTATTAAATAGATCCCAAAACTCTAATGTAAGCATAACTTAAAAACAACTTAAAGGGGTGCCTGGGTGGCTCAGTCAGTTGAGCATCAGACTCTTGATTTTGGCTGAGATCATGATCCCAGGATCGTGGGATGGAGACCCGTGGGGCTTCATGCTGAGCATGGACCCTGCTTAAGATTCTCTCTCCCTTCCCTCCTTGACACAGGCACTTGTGCACACACACACACACACACACACTCTTGCTTCAGAAGAAGAAGAAGAAGAAGAAGAAGAAGAAGAAGAAGAAGAAGAAGAAGAAGACAGAGAAAGAATAATTAGATAGCAACATTTTCTAGGTAATGTTTTCTAGGTAAGCTTTCAATGGACTGGCTTAAATTTGTGTGAGGTTCATACTGCATTTTGTGAGTCTTTGATAATGTCCTATTTTAAAAAGTATAGAGTATACCATAAGAACTCAATAGCATAATTGTTAAAGGACATGAGGAATGTCATAATAATCATCATAATTTCAGGATATCAGAAGAGCCTTGAGTGATAGCAGAATCTGGATAAGATGAGGGCAAGGTTGCTCCCTAGGAGAGGAGATATTAGGAACAAAGAAAAAGAGGATGTGGAGTCTAGCTAACAGTTAAGGAGACGCCTGGCTTGTGCAGAGATGTGGGAAAATGTAGCCAAAAAACAAGAGGAACCCATATAACTGAAAACATCAAATGACAAATTTCTTAACAGGAAAGTCCGAGTCCTGAGGTTCTGAGGATGATTACTGTCTGACCATAGGTATAGTGGTGAATTAGTGAGATACTGAAAGAGGCACATGTTTTCTTTCTAAACAGCCGTTAGAGAAAATGCTGAAAAGACGTGGCATCATGATATGCTTGTAAAAACACTGCAGACAAACATCTGGTGCTCTACATGACCTGAACTTTGGCTTTATTCCCTTAAGTATCTTCTTGTATGGCAATGGTATAGTATGTATCTTAGTAAGTAAATAAAGCATCATATAGTCCAGAGTGTAAGCATTTGGATTGATGTAAGTTGAAACTTTCTTGAAAAAATGTCATCTTCAATATTACTATGAATAGGAGCGATTTTTCATGCATTTGTGTACTCAACACACACACGCAAGTCTATGAAAATACACTTATGACATCTTATCTATCCTATTGTCTTAAAATACTACCCTTCTCTTCCTGACTCTATTCTTTTGATGTTTCCCCTTTACGCCCACAGGGGGAAACTGTAAATCCTTAATGAAGATATATAAGGTATAAAAGGTCATGATAAACTCTTGCCTACCTCTCCACCTTTATTTTTACTACTTAAACTTTATATATAACCATAACAAACACATTTTAACTGTGTGAACAAAGTACATTTTAACAGTTTTCATCATACGTTTTAGTTGTATGCTCATAACTTGGTACAGTGCACATGCTGCTTTCTCTTTCCAGAAAGTCCTCTTGGTTGTTTCTTACAACCCAGCCAGTCCTGTCCTCTCTTCAAAGTAATCCTTGCCTCCCTGATCCACTTCTACACTGTACGTTTCCCGTTGTTCCACTATTAAGTCCACTCTGGTTACGGTTTTCGTGTGTCTTTGATCAGACCACGAACTACTCTGGGGGAAGGCTTTGGGCATAGTGCTCGGCATCACAAGGCCTGGTACACAGCAGGAGCTCAGGAATGTTGCCTTTAACTCAATATATTATTCCTTTTTGAGATTAAAAGAAAGCACATCCACTCACTGTTCTCAACAGCATCTACTCCATTGACTCCACTTGTAACTCCATCTGAGGGGAAGTCACTACTTGATTTCTCCCCTCTGGCATTCCCAATGTTGCCTTCCTTGGGAGCCCAAGTTCTATCTTTAGGAAAAGCTCTCATGTGACCACATTGTTAACATTATTCTGTTTTCTTTCCTTGCCAAAGAGCTTCAGAAAGCATCGTAAAACTACGAAGGTAGAAGGAAACTTAGAAATCATCCGGCCATCGCTGGAGTTTTAAAATCAAGAAAACCAAGACTGAGAGATGTTGCACAATGTGCAGAGAATCACACAGAGAGTTCATGTGAGTGTCAGGACTGGAATCTAACGCTCCCAATTTCCAACTTTGTTTTTGGTTTTAATACATCTTTCTAAATTTGCTTGCTACCTGCATTCTAGTTTCCCCCACTGAACTCTGGAAATTGTTCTGAGGCCACCCACAATTTCCTGTCCTTTGTTCTCCTCTCTAAGGCATTTGACCCTTGACCATTTTTCTCCTCCACGAATATTACATTGCTGTAGCTCTCTTCTCTAGCAACTGTTTCTGTTTCCTTAAACAGGTCATGGTCCTCACTCCAAGGCAGGTCTTTGGTCAGCAACTGCTATCTTCATTTATCCCTCCCAAAGGTTTTAGAACACCCTCTACAGAGACAATACCCAAATCCCCAAACCTCTTCTCAGCCCAATGCTTCCATATGAGAGCCACGCCCCTCTTTGCTCACTTCTCACTATCTCTCTTGAGATGTCTGATGGTTCTCCCAAACCAGGGCCTGTCTCTGAGTTTGTATCTCTGTTCATGACTCCAACTTTTTTCTAGTTACCGAAACTGAAAAAATTGAGTCCTTTCTCTTCTCTTTTCAAACTTCTTTTAAAATAGGTAGAAGAAAACAACAATAGAAGAAACTAATACGCTTGTGTATCAGACACTGTATATGCTTGATTTCATCTAATCAAATAGCAAGCTTGTGACACATATGCTAGCCTCACCGGTTTTACTGAAAAAAGTGAGTTTCAAAAAGATTTATTGTGTCCCAAGGTCACAAATCAGTATGTGGTGAAGACAGGATTGAAACAAAAGACGGCCTTTGTGAGGCTATCTGAGGAAGCCTAGGCCCTGCCATACGACTATTATTCCAAACAACTCTCATCTTTAAAACATTTTGCACTGAGGATTTGACATCAAGCACAACACCTCACAATTGGGAGACGTCCAACATTTGATATCCATAGTGAGGCCAGGCCCCATCCCTTACAAAGCAGAAGACAGATATACTACATTAGGCTCTGAACTTTATCTTGAGCTGACTATTTAATATGATGAGACATATAAGCTGCCGAAGGCACAGGGGCTTTCTGAGTGGGCTGAGGGTTCCACCTCCAGGCCTCCTTCAGTGCTATGTGCCCAATGACTCCCAACACCCCCAAGGCAGATATAGGGACAATATTTCAACGTGTTAAGGTTTTAGTTTTTCTTTCCTTCTTCCTTTGTTTTACAACTCTCTTTTCTATTTTTGTTCTTCAAACGTCTCTTGATTATAAAACCAGAACTTTTAAATAGCAGAACATTTAAAATATATAATTAAAAAAAGAAAATCATTGTCCCAAATCCCATCATACAGAATTACACAGGTATGTGTGTGTGTGTGTGTGTGTGTGTGTGTGTGCATTTCTAGTCTATTAACATACATACAGACACACAAGTATATATGTGGGCATGCACCTGTGTGTATGCATAGATGTGCCTCTACACATGCATACATGTGTTAAAGTTTTATAATCTCCTTTATTTTTCCATTTAAGAACAGCTTAATAGCTATTTTGTTTCTTAACGGCATTAAGCAATCTCTAAAGTCCTGGCTTTTAACTGCTGAATAACAGTGTATCCTCTAAATATATCATAATTTTATTATCTATTCATTCATTGGACCCTCTATTCAAAAATTCTTATGAACATTGACTTTATTTAGCCAGAGGTCAGGGGGCAGCTGTGATCCAGGCTGGCAAGACTTGTCACCAACTTACATATACTCCAGGAAGGGATACAATTTGCTATTTACTCAACTGGGTCAAAGTAACACACACAATTGCTCTATCACTATTAATAAGATTTACATTGACAGTTTATACACTTATTTATGTCTGTGTTCTATTTCACACACACAAAAAAACAAGGTTCAAATATAGCCTGGAAGTATACCCCCCAGATACCTAAGGGACAAAGCAGAAACTGAAAGTGACCATCTGAAGAAGATGAATTAGTCCTCTTCAAAGGGTAGATATGAGAGATCCAGAGAGACTGAGGAGCATCTCTGAAGAGGACAGCCTCCCCAAAACCCACAAATGTGGCCCAGGAGAGACGGGAAGTCACCATGTTACGCACTTGTCAAACATAATGCTCAGCACCACTATCGCATGACACAATTACAATGCCATGACACCGTCACCATACCATGACACCACTGGTCACCCAAACATACTCCGCCTTCCCTCCTCCCTTACGGTTACTGTCCTAGAGGAGCCAGAGGAAGCTCAGTGCACTGAGCAGGAGGAATGGAAGTCCTAGGTGGGGAAATAACAAGGACTCTTGACTTCACTCCCCCTTCTTCACTGCTTGTGATTAGCTCTAAGCAAGCCACCATGTGAAGGGCATGGGGCAGGGAGATTTTAACTTTAAATCAATTTAGATGGTTTAATGCTTTGAGTGTGAATATTTTAATTACCAGACTTTTTGTGACTAAATTTACCAAGTGACTTCTCACACCCTAAGAGTGAACAACACCAGAAAGAAGACGGGGCGGGGGGAAGGGGGGAACAACAACCACCCCCCATGTTCATTATGATATCCTTAAGTCCTATTTGGTCAATGAGAAGTTAATTGTGTACAGTAGGAATTCAGGGGCCAAGTATTACAAGGGTTAGAGAGTGATGTGGAGAATGTCTTTTGGGTGAGGTGACATCTGAGCAGAGATCTAAATATGAGAGTTGGCCAGGCCAAGTTATAGGGGAGAAGATTCCAAGCAGAAGGAGAAACAAAGATCCTGAGATGGGACTGACATAGCATGTGTACGGAAAAGCAAGGTTACTAGGGCTGGAGCAGAGAGATCCCCAGGAAAATAATGACTGGAAAGGAACCCGAGACATTCCATGGCAGTATCACTTATCTGATTCATATTCAAAAATAAACCCTGATGAAATCCTCCTGTGGTTTGTAGACTATCTATCTTTTCTGGGACACTGGTTACAGATTTTACTACGGGATGCTTCATGATGAACTTCTATGCTGAGTACTTTCAACAGTCGTATTTCATCTCCGGAATAATTACACAGAAATACATTTCACTCCCACAAATGAAAGAAAAATATGCATTCTCTCCCACTTTATTGAAAACCATTGCCCTCCTCTAACTTTTCCCCATAGTTTGACAGAGATAGGGATTTTAAAACAGTTTCAAAATGTTCCTTTTTTTATTTATTTCAATCCCAGTTAGTTAGCATATAGTGTAATAGTGGCATTAGGAGTAGAATTTAGTGATTCGTCACTTACATATAACACCCAGTGCTCATCCCAACAAGTGCCTTTCTCAATGCTCATCACCCATGTCCTTTTTGACTCCATTACAGATAAAGAACATCATAAGTAAGATTATAAACAGAAGCTGTTCTACGTTGAAGATGTGAAAAGTAGTAAGAATCGTACCACTTTTTTTGGTATAAATGGTATAAAGACGAAAGTGAATGCTCCATCCTAACATTTAAGTGTCCAAAATGGGTAACTTTTTGTTATTAGGATGGTTAGCTCAGTTCTCATTTTCTAGTCTAATTTTTGCTTATATCAAGAAAAGCCATTAATTTGGTTTTCATATACTTTCCAATATTCATTCACTTTAATGAATTTTAAATTAATCCCTTGGGATTTCTATGGATTCTTTAAGCATGCAAAAAAGGAAGTTGAGAAACAGTGAGCAAACTCAGTTTTAAATCTACTTCTAAACTTATGTATCAGTCCGGCCAAAAGCTGTTATGTTCTACTGTATCTTCCTGATGATTATTTAGTATTTGTTGTAAATGTACCTACTGAACACCTGTCCCATGACAGTATGCAAGGCACTGAAGATTCAAACTGAAAAGAGATTTAATCCCTGGCTTCATGGACCTCATCCATTAGGGGGAAAGACAGAAAAAATCAGGCATTCAGACAAATGTACTTAAGAAATTGAAACAGTGAAAAGTAGCATTGAAGAAACAAACACAGATCTAAGAGAAATAAAGCAGAGACTGAGTTGCTAGAGAGAGTGGCCCATTATGACCTTTCTAAGGAGCAGACATTGGAGACAAGACACAGAGGAGCCAGCTGTATGAAAAAGACTGTAAGCAAGAGAAGACTGGTGTATTTAAAGCAGCAGATACCATCATACATGAAGACTATGACCCTGGAATACACATGAGAGGAGTCCAATAGATTGACTTGGTGTTTATAAAAGCATATACTTTTTAACTGTTGTTTATAACAACATATGTTTGTGCTCCATGTTTATGTCACAGTAAAACATATTTTAAAAATGAAAACCAAAGGATAAATAATGTAACAGTATTACTTAGCAATAAAGAGGCAAGGAACGTACTAAAAGAATGTTGAAAGAGGTTGAAATGCTCAACACTTGCTGGGGAGGCCACTGCTGTAATTAAAGCAATAAATAATGGTGGCATTAGTGAAAAGTCTATCAGTGAGGAGGGCCTAGAGATGAGCCAGGCCACCGTTAAAGAATCGACGGGGAGATTGAGGCAGTGGCAGGAGTCACAGACAAATAATGATAGCAACAAAAGCAGAACAGAGGGTTGTCAGGGCATAATTCATGGAGAGCTCTGAAGACTATGATAAGACATTTAGATTTTATTTGAAATGTAATTGGAAGCAAGGGACAGTGGATGGCATGTTTAGATAGAAATTTTTCAAGAAAGCCATTCCTGTTCTTTTTTTAGAAAACATATTATAAGAGGGCGCCTGGGTGACTCAGTCGGTTAAGCATCTGACTTTGGCTCAGGTCATGATCTTGCGGTCCGTGAGTTCGAGCCCCGTTCAAGCCTGCTTCATATCTGTGCCTCCCTCTCTCTCTCTGCCCCTCCCTTGTTCGCATTCTGTCTCTCTCTCTCTAAAATAAATAAACAAAAAAAATTTAATAAAAAAAAGAAAACAAATCATAGGGTGACAAGAGTAGAATCAGGAAGCCCAGTTAAAATCAGTTATCACAATTAGTAGAATCAGGAAGACCAGTTAAAATCAGCTATCACAGTTCAAGCACAAGCCTATGGTGACTAGAGCAAAAAAGCAACACACGGTGGCTGAACTAAGAATGTGCAGAAAAGTAAATACATTTGAGATGAATTTTAGATACTCATACAAACCGGAGGGCAACCACTCAAATGTGTTAACGGTTTAGATGTTGGGATATGGAGGGACAATAACACAGGGAACTAAGGATGACTTCAGAGTTTCTGGCTTAAGTAATCCAGAATGGGAGATACAGGTCTGTAATTGACATGTAAATGTAAGTACTAAGGCTAAAACAGATTTTAGGAGCAGAGATTCCAAGTTTCTGATGGGATCTTATTAGATGTGATACATCTGTGACACATCCAAGTAGAGAAATCAAGTAGACAGTTGGAGTATGGAGTTTAGTGCACAGTTTTGAGCTGGAGACATATGTCTGAGAGCTATCAACATAAAGATAATCTTTCAATCCATAGGGAGGAGTGATGTTACCCAGAAAGGGAGTATAGAGAAAGGGCAAAAGAGAGCCTAAAACCAAACCCAAAGGACCCTAACACTGGGAAAGAGAGAAGGAATCAGCAAAGGAGACTGAAGAGGAAGGGCCAGTGAGCTTAGAAGAAAAGTAGAAGCTTGTCGATTTTTTGAAATAAGAATTAACCCTTTCTAGAAGTGGCTTCAAAAGAAAAAAGCCTGGGTGGCTCAGTGGGTTAAGCGTCCAACACAGTTGGTGAGTGACAGCTGAGAGCCTGGAGCTTGCTTCAGTTTCTGTGTCTCCTTCTCCCCATTCAGCTACCCCACTCATGCTCTGTCTCTCTCTCTCCCAAAAATAAACAAACATTAAAAAAAAAGAAAAAAGACAGGAATAAGCTCTCGTTCAGTTCACTCCAAAGAAACTACTGCCCTCACCCACACTGCTCAGGTTGAAAATGTAGGAGTTCTACACAAGATGGTCAAACACATGTGCTCATGTTTCTTTTAAATTCAACAGCAAAAACCAAGTGGAAAAACACTCCCCTGCCTACATCAGTCAGGGTTCCCCCAAAGCCTAACAACATGACTTTTGTTTTGTAGCAAATAAGAGAATTTTACATGTTTCATTTTGTTGAGTCATGAGGAGAATTTGAGTTTGTTAACTAACTCTGCTTGCCCTATGGAGGTTTTTGAAGTTGGCTTCCAGCTTGCGGCTCACCCTAGCACTTAATGAGCTGGCGCGTATAGTCAGTGGTACACCTAGTTGTTAAAGGGTTAGTCACTTGGTGATTGTGCAGACCCACTCACCATGGTGATGAGCCCTCACTTATCTCATGCGATTCCAGCCCAGTTATGTGCTTCAAGCGCGACCGAATGAGACCACTGAGGAAGCTGCACAGCTGTGATGTGGGGAAGCACTCATCACTGCCAGGTCTTACTGGTGACCTCACAATTAACGGAGATGTTGCCAACCTCCTACATACCCCCAGGGAGTGGATGCGAATTCAGTTTACCATGGAAACAAGATGAGTGGAGCAAACTACTCAAGGGCCCTCCAATGGTACTCACAGACATGGAAAATGTGCTGCAACTTCTCTTCCGGATTCAACTAAAGGTCAAATAAATAAAATAATGAATGTATTTGACATTTACTGAGTGCATACGATGCATCAGCTAATGTGCCAGATGAAGGAAATACAGCAGCGTACTGAACGTTTTCAAACAGACAGTCTTAAGTATCTTTGATAAGACACACAGTCTCCAAATTACAACGGTTCGATTTAGGATTATACAGCTTGACGATGGTGCAGAAGTAAGGAGCGTTCAGGAGAAACCATACCCCACGTTCTGAATTTGGATCTTTTCCTGGGCTGGCGACATGCATATGACGCTCTCCAGTGAGGCCAGACAGCACGAGGAACCACAGGGACCCGTCAGCCACGCCATCCCAAGGGTAAACAACCAACGTGCCTACAACCATTCTGCACCCACAGAACCATTCTGTTTTTCACTTTTAGTACACTATTTAATAAATCACATGAGAGAATCAACATAATATTACAAAATACAAACTTTGTATTAGATTTTTTTATTTTTATTTTATTTTATTATGTATGTATGTATGTATGTATGTATGTATTTATTTATTTATTTTCCCAAGTGGAGGTGTTCTGAACATATTTAAGGTAGGCTAGCTTAAATGATGATGTTCGGGAGGTTAAGTGTACTAAATGCATTTTTGACTCATGACGTTTTCAATTTATGAAGGGTTTATCAGGATGCAACCCCATCACACATCAAGTTGTCCTTCTGATTTTAAGTCATCCTTCTCATTTGCATGCACATCAGCAAAGTGTGTTATTATTTTTCCATTTAGGATCCACAGGAAAATCAAATATTCTCTCCCACTCCCATTTTGAATGGCATGAAGTAATATCTAAGAAATTATATTGGTGTTTTACCCTCCCACAGGGAAAAATAAATCTTGTACCAAAAATGTTCTTCTTTACATGGCTGTTTCTTACCCTCAAGATGCCCGAATGCCAATCTGGGACTCAGCAATGCTAAAAGAAAACATTTGAGTGTCTTTCCTCCCCACCTTTCCCTACCCACTCTTTAGTCCTATCAGTGAGAACACAGGCTCAAAAAGCTACTGTAATTATCAGGCTGACTTAAAAGAGGTTACTTTAAGAGGTCATACATCTATAGAGCTGAAAAGGTATGGTATGAAACAGGAAATCCAATGCACTCTGCATATACCAAGCCACATCAGGAAGATTATGTCCATGCATCACGTCTTAAAAAAGACATTTATAAACAAGAGCATATCCAAACCAGAAATCAGAGGTCATTTTGTTCCAAATTCCACCCACAGAAGAAATCATCCATCAACACCTTTGATAAATATTTAATATTCTGCTTATGCATTTCAGTCACTAACAGAGCAGTCACTGCTCTGAAGCAATCCAGGCCTCCAATGGACAGGAGTAAGTCTCAGAAATATTTTCATAAAAGGTTCAGAAATCATGAGTCCTGATTCTACACCCTAAGCATCTATCCCCTTTCAAATATATGACAAATACACTCATGGCCTCTCTCTATGTGTCCAGTTACCATAACCATCTGTGATATGAAATCTGTCTTGATCTTTTCATTTTACTTGGAGGCTCTCTAGTTGACAAATGTCATTCTTATGTTTGATTTTTCTATGACTTTTAAGTACAGAAGTGAATGTTCAATAAAAAATGTCTAGCATATAGGATGAGTTGAAATAACAGACTATAAGAAAAGTAACACATTAAGAACCTGCTACAGACTGGTTTAGGAAAACAAGAGGGGAGGCGTTTTTTATTTATTATTAATCATTCTTTACTATGAAATACCTCAAACTTTCAGAAATATATAGGATAATAGAGTGTCCAGGAATCCATTCCCAGTATTTAACAAATGTTAACACATATGTACTACAGATAATTTTTTTAATATAACAATTTATTTTTTTTAATGTTTATTTTTGAGACAGAGAGAAAGAGAGAGAGAATGAGTCGGGGAGGGTCAGAGAGAGGGAGACCCAGAACCTGAAGCAGGCTCCAGGCTCTGAGCTGTCAGCACAGAGCCGACGTGGGGCTCAAACCCACAAACCACAAGATCATGACC
Source organism: Panthera pardus (assembly GCF_024362965.1). NCBI lineage: Eukaryota > Metazoa > Chordata > Mammalia > Carnivora > Felidae > Panthera > Panthera pardus. The sequence continues at coordinate 131,995,804 of NW_026526765.1, forward strand.
TGAGCCGAAGTCAGACGCTTAACCAACTGAGCCATCCAGGCTCCCCAAAATATAACAATTTTCTTGATTCAGTTGAAATGGACCTACACACCTTCCCAAAACCAAATCCCTTCTCTTATTGCTAAGAGATAACTACTACACTGAAGATGTGTGTATCTTTTGCATTCCTGTTTTATTTTTTTAATGTTTATTTTTTTGAGAGAGGGAGAGAATGAGTGGGGGGAAGGACAGAGAAGGGAGACACAGAATCTGAAGTAGGCTCCAGGCTGTGAGCTATCAGCACAGAGCCCGACATGGGGCTCGAACCTATGAACCACGACATCATGACTTGAGCCAAAGTTGGACCCTTAACCGAATGAGCCACCCAGGCAACCCTACATTCACATTTTAAATTTTCACTACCTATATATGGTCTTTACAAGTACCACAATTAGTAAGCTTGGACCTATTTAAAAGGTTCACTCTGGTGGCTATACTGAGGATAGACTACAGATGGAGAAAGGCGACATGACATGATGAGAGGTTATTAGCATCTCAAGTAGAAGGAAGAGCTTACAATGTTTGAATGTGCACTCTGAAAGAAAGAAAGGAATTCAGGACCACAATCTGATTTTTGGCCCTTGCCAAATGACCATCAATAGGATGAAAAATAATGTGAGGAGGGGCACCTGGGTGGCTCAGTCAGATAAGCGTCCGACTTGGGCTCAGGTCATAATCTTGCAGTTTGTGGGTTCTAGACCAGCATCGGGCTCTGTGCTGACAGCTCAGAGCCCGGAGTCTGCTTTGGATTCTGTCTCCATCTCTCTCTGCCCTTTCCCCGCTCAGACTCTGTCTCTCTCTTAAAAAATAAATAAAACACTAAACAAAGATTTAAAAGAATAACGTGAGAAGAGGAGAGTTTGGTGTTGGAGTGGGAGAGATGATCACTTCAGTTTGAAAGATGTTAAGTTTGATATTATCTACTAGACCTCATGTTGAAATATCAAGTACATAGCTGAACTTGGAGCTCAACAGAGAGGTCTAAATTAGAATTACCTATTTTGGAATCACTGGCATATAGTTGGCATTTAAGCTATGAGACTGGGTAAGATCCCGGATTAAGTGCACACAGACCAGAAAAGAAGACCCATGACTGAACACTAGGTCATATCTGTTAGGAAGATGCAGAGAAGAATGATGATCAATGAAGCGGTCCAAGAAGGAACAGTCAGGGAGGTATAGGGTCCTGGATGGCAAGTGATAAAAACATGTATTGAGAGGGAGAGACAGCATGGGGGGCTATTTCCAATGCTGCTGAGGGCAAAGTAAGATAATGTTAATAAGCAAGTACTTAAAGATTCTTAGCACTTGCAAATTGTGAAGGAAAATTACTGAATAGGCTGAGGCAAAGACAGAATGACGTTTCCTAGAAATCTCTTTCTTGTTTGATATTAGTATTCTTTTTATTTTTTAAAAGTTTATTTATTTTTGACAGAGAGAGAGAGAGACAGAGAGAGAGAGAGAGAGAGAGAGAGAGAACAAGCAGAAGAGGGGCAGAGAGAGAGGATGACAGAGAATCTGAAGCAGGCTCCAGGCTCTGAGCTGTCAGCACAGAGCCCGACTCAGGGCTCAAACTCACCAACAGCGAGATCATGACCTGAGATGAAGTCAGACGCTCAACCAACTGAGCCACCCAGGCGCTCCTTGTTTTATATTAGTATTCTTAAGATACCTTCATTTAAATAGTTAGAAATCTACCTAAATATCCATATCCGAAATGATTAATGAGTTACTTTTTAAAAATTACTGCACAATATCTCATTTAAAAGAAAACAAATGCTATCCAAAACTCTGAAAACTTTGAAATGCAAAACATTTTGGATTGAGAAAACATTTGGAATAAATATGACTGCATCAAAATGATTCTGTAAATGACAATCATAAAGACCCTAACACCTAAATGAGTAAATGGTATATATATTTTACACTGAAGATAAACAAAAAGAGAAAGAGGTATGGAACCATGGTTATTAATTTTCAAAATTCCAACAAACAGGCATGAGTGCACTGTTACATGAAAGTCAAATGTAAAACTAGAGCATATCAAGGGCTGAGAGGTTACTGGAATAACAAATACTCTGAAACAGCGCTGGTGGTAGATTAATTGCTATGAACACTTGGGAGAGCAATTCTGCACTATTTCTCAAATGAAAATGTACATATTCAGTGTCTTGGGAGTTTCACCAAAAAGAAATACCTGCACATGTGCAGAAGGGAGAGGTCAAGTTCAAGACTGGCAGTGGAAATTGCTTCTCATCGGGCTCCGTGCTGACAGCGTGGAGTTTGGAGCCTGCTTTAGATTCTCCCTCTCCCTCTGTTTCTCCCCCACTCATGCTCCGTTTGCCTCTCTCTCAAAAATAAATAAACATGAAAAATTTTTTAAATTTTTTAAGAAAAGTGGGGGCACCTGGGTGGCTCAGTCGGTTAAGCGTCCGACTTTGGCTCAGGTCATGATCTTGTGATTCGTGGGTTCAAGCCCTGGGTCAGGCTCTATGCTGACAGCTCAGAGCCTGGAGCCTGCTTTGGATTGTGAGTCTCCCTCTCTCTCTGTTCCTCCCCTATTCATGCTGTCTCTCTCTCTCTCAAAAATAAATAAACATTAAAGAAAATTTTTAATGTTTTAAAAAAATTGCTTCTCATAATTAGACAACAACGTGCATGACCTCCATGTGAGTCAATCTAAAAGAATAAGATGGCTATAAAATACATGTTTTTAAAAGACAATCATAGTGGTTCAATGTTGACTCTGAATTCTCTCAGTAACCTGGGATGAAATGACACATCAGAATGCACGGATTTACTGGAAGGGTTATGGATTTTCTTATCTCATTACCTACCGAGACCTCAATTCCATGTGGCCAGTATTTATTTTATCTTTCACAAACCAGAAATAAATTATTTTAAATAATTATTTTTATTTGGTAGACTCAATAGAGGAATTTGAGCACTTTTCATTCAACATACAAATTTGAGCACACAGATTCAATTGTGTGCCTTTCACTCAATATTACAAATTTATTCTTAGCTTGTAAAGTACTTAGTACAGTCCCTAAAAGGCTAGCCATGCACATTCTCTTTTCATTTCTGCTTCTTACACATTCTTCTGAAATTTTTGAAGGCCATATAGGAAATTGAAGGTTACCGGAAAACAAGCAAATCAACCCATCATCTCCGCGGGTGTGTACATTATAGTTACTTTGATCACTTGGCCGTGGGAAGTCACTGTGTCATTTATTTGTACTTGAATGGGGAAGTGTCAGAGCCCTTTTGGAAATCAGATCCTAGAGGCCACTTTAGCACTAAAAATTTGAAAGGAATTTGGGGGGAAGAATGTTAGTGAGAAACTTCATTTAACTGCTCAATCAACCAACAGACACTTCCTGGAATGCAAGGGGTAGGTGTATACGTTTTCTTTCAGATGTGTTTAAACAAATTGATAACAAATAGCACATGGGTATACTACTTCTTATGTTACCTAACTTAATATTCCTCCTTTATTTAATTAATTAAAAAATATCTAATAGGTAGCATTTTAAAAAGTCTAGATGACTATTCAATGCATTGACCAAAATATTTTCCATTCCTCATTTCCATCTCACTTCATAAACACATTTAAAGCCCTTACAGTGAGGCATTCAAGTAACTTACTGAATCTTAAAAAGTGAAGATACAGGGCGCCTGAGTAGCTCAGTCGATTACGCGCCCAACTTTGGCTCAGATTCTCATGTAATCTGATGGTTCGTGAGTTTGAGCCCCACATCGGGCTCACTGCTATCAGCACAGAGCCCACTTTGGATCCTCTGTATCCCTCTCTCTGCTCTCTGCCCCTCCCCTACTTGCACTCTCCCTCTGTCTCAAAAATAAACATTAAAAAAAAAAGTGAAGATACAGAAGCACTGAGTGGTTATGTAAGGTCACACAGTAGGATTGTAATAGGGGAGCTTGGATTCAAACACCGCAGCCTGCCTCCTGAGTCCTTAATGTAAAGGAGCCAAGGAGCTCCATAAGCTAGTGTGTTTGCTCTTGCATTCCATTGCAATTAGTAACGACTTAGGTTTTTTTTTTCCCCTGCAAACTAAGTATTAGGCTTTCAAAACAATTATTGTTTTAGCTGCGTGTGAAATGAACTTTTCCTAAATGGAGATTTTTGGTGTTTGGGATATTTTTTAAGTTGTAGCATATGAAATTGCTTTTTATTGTACATCAAACATTCATGTATTGACAATTTTATATAATTCAACCTATCTAGAACAAACCTTAATCGTAAAGGAAAAAGCAGAAGATGTGGACTGAAAGGCCAAACTCCGTATCTACTCCATCAGATGGAACCTGTGTCAGCTTAAGCAATTAATATAACTTCACTGGTTCTTATTTTTCTCATTGTTAGAGAAAAAGTACTGAGATCTGTTGATCATGGCTCCTGAGAAATTGCCAATTTAACCTGTAAAAAATTCTCACCAACTGCAATGTTCAAAACAAACACTATGAACTATTCTAAATAATAGTACCAGAGCCCCCCATCACAGAAGGTGGACGCTTTCAAGGCATCTGCATAACTCAAAATATGCTTCCTAGAAGATATGAAAACAGTCTCAGGGAATTACAACTGAACTGTTTATCCATCCAGAGCACTATGAGCCAATGGTCCTGAAAAAAATCTCATAAAAGATAAAATGGAAGCTTTGGGATCACTGAATTAAAAAAAAAAAAAAGTAAAGCTTAAGTGCCTTGCAGTTCCGTTTGAAAACTGAAGCTGCCATACGCCAGTAGGTTTGGAAATGGGCTTCTTCACAGTGACTTCATTGAGCGTCCCACCACATGCTACTGAGATAAGATCACCTTGGTTACCAACAGGACCTTATAGACTAACACCTTTCCAATCAGAGAGAGATGAACCCAAGGAACAGTACAGAAAAGAGAATTCAAGACGCAGTTTCCTCTCCCTTCTGCCACACCACCTTTTCTTTTTCTTCTAGTAATAAGTTTTCAGATGAGAAGACCCACCAATTGCTCTATTTAAGCGTATAAATTGCACTTGACTTTTCATAATAGGCACTCAATACATGCTAGCCCTTAAGTGATAATGACATCAGAATTATCTACCGATTTGGGTAGTAAACCAAAACTATGAAATGAAGCTAAACAGTCTCAATTGTAACATTAAGAGCCTGATCTTCACGGACTACTAAGGACTACTACGGAGGCTTTGTAACATTTTTGAATGTATTCTATACTCTGGATTAACGCCACTTCAACGCCACTCATTGATTTAAAGAACACTCATGCCAAACTTGGTTCACTTTTCAGCCTTAGTTGCTGGGCTGATGTCTGGCAGATAAAAATGGGTGTGAGTGTCTGTACAAAGCTTAGCCAGGACAAAGGCAACATTAAGAGTGAAATTGAAGCAACTCTCTTCTATCTTACAAATAACCATTTCCTGTCCATTAAATGAAAGGATATACATGAAAGCACTTCACCCAACTATAAATCTCTATAGAAAGTGAACTATTCCTGTGCTCTACCTTACAGAGTCTCAAGTACTTTATCTCTAGATAATTACGATTTTCAATTCAACATAAAAGCCTGGTATATTTCCTTTGCTAGGCCTGTTAAAAGGATCTCTAACAGAAAGTAAATAAAACCAGCGGCCTGAAAATCACACCACCCACACAATACAGAGTTACAACATTGCCTCATGCTTTCTTTTCGTCTTGCAATTTATCTGTGACTTATTATTTATTCAACTTATCCAACATGTAGACTTCAAATCCATATATGGGTATGAATCCCTTCAGGTTTGATTCAACAACTACCCAAAGAATACATATGAATTACAGTTTTAACTCAGTATATGTCAGAGTAAATTGCTTTAAAAAGCTAAAGACACATGGTTTAATGAATTACACTCTTAATTAGTAAGAACGCAGACCACCCTTGCAGACAAACTGAGATTAATTATTTCAAACTGAATAAGTTCATCTAGAAAACGTCTGGAATTCAGTACAAGTACCAAGAGAAGGGATAAACGTATTTATTATTCCACATACATAAAAAGAAGAAAAATGCAAAACTTTAAAATTCAGTTATATTAGTTAATATATATGCTAATTGTATGATATATGTTTATATGTTATATATATATACACACACACACATACACACACACACACACACACACACACACATATATATATATATATATATATATATATATATATATATATATATATTATGATCCCTGAATAGAAATCTGTCCATTTACAACTGGATCAAGACACTATGCAAGATGGTGAGCTGGATCTGTCCTATGTTATTATAAACTGTATATATATGTGTATATATATATATATATATATATATACACACACACACACACAGTTACTATAAGACAGACTTTTAGTCTTAAAAGCAGACCTCAAAGGCCATAAAATAGAAATACTTAATACTTACCTACTACAGAGTGAGTTTTTAAGCAATTTTATAGAACTTTAAAATGGTAAGACTAACTTTATTGTTGAAATACACTTTTATTTATGTAATAAATAACATCGTATGTTGAAAAAGTACCATCTAGCTTTGGAAATCCTGACTCAAATTTTTCTCTGCAGGTTGGCAGGGCCCAACTATACCTCTGAAAAAAGAAAACGATCAAGCAGAGGTTGTATAGACATCTAAGAAAGAAGTTGTAGTTGCCTCAACTTTATTCTGATCAGTAATGACTATATGGGAAAGACTATCGCATTCAAGTTGCATGTGTAGTAAGCTAAATAATATTTGGACCTGACAGGGGTGAGCAAGACAATGCTAGAGGCAAAGGAGAAAAGAAATGATATCTTCTTCTCCCTCCTTGCTTCCTTTCCTCCCTCCTCCCTCCCTCCTTCCCTTTCTCTCTCTCTCTCTCTCTCTCTCTCTCTCTCTCTCTCTCTCTCTCTCTCACACACACACACACACACACACACACACACACACACTCATTTATTGTAAATTGGCATTACATTTTGTGACCCTTCTAGACTCACTTTTTAGTTTGAGTAGGTATTGCACAGCTTCATAGCATTTTCCACGTATGGGATCACATTGTCTACAAATAAAGACAATTCTACCTTTTCCTGTTCTATCCACATGTCTTTAATTTTTTAGTTTATTTACTTTTGCTTATAGTACTGGTTAAGATCTCCAGTGCAATCTTAAAAAGAAGCGGTCAAAATGGGCATTCCTGTGTTATCGCTGATAATATACAGTCTTCTACGTTTAAAAATAATGTCAACCATGGGTTTTGTTTTTTGGGGTTTTTTTGTAGATGTGCATTAAGTGCTTTTGGTAGGTACAATTTAGTCTTAGCTTGCTGAGCACTTTTACCATAAATTAATGTTGAATTTTGCTAAATTATTTTTCTGCATTTACTGGCATTATTGTATAGTTTTTCTCTTTCATTTGTTTCATACAGTAAATGACACTGATAGATATTTTTAAGGTTAAGCTATCCTTGCATTCTTGGGATAAACTCTTTCTGGTCATGACGTATTATCCTTTCATATATTGCTGGCTTTGATCTGTTCATATTTGGTAAGAATTTTACTGTCTATGTTTCTGTTGGATTCCACAGTAGGTTTTTTTCTTTACATTATCTTTATCTGTTTTTGATATCGGATAATGCTGGCCCCATAAAAGTATCAGTAAGTGCTGTGTCCCTTCAAATTACTTGAAATAATCTGTAGTATTTCATCTTTAGATGGTTGATGACATTAACTAATGAAAGCCTTTGGACCTGGAATTTTCTTTGCGGGAAAAATTTTAACTACAAGTTCAATTAAACTATATTTAGGGCCTCACAGAGGTTCTTCACTGTTTTGTTTTGTTTTTTAATTTTTTTAGTGTTTATTTTTTTTGAGAGAGAGAGAGACAGAGACAGAGCGTGAGTGGTGGAGGGGACAGAAAGAGGGAGACACAGAATCTGAAGCAGGCTCCAGGCTCTAAGCTGTCAGACCAGAGCCCAACATGGGGCTTGAACTCATGAACTGACAGACCATGACCTGAGCTAAAGTTGGATGCTCAACTGACTGAGCCACTCAGGCACCCTGGTTCTGCATTGTTTTTTAAGTCAGTTTGTTAATATGTATCTTCCAAAGATTTGCCCCTTTCATGTAATGTTGTAAATTTTCTTGACATGAAGTGGTTTATAATATTTCCTTATTATAATCATAATTTTAATTCCAAAGAAACTTTTGAGAGTCTCCCTTTTATTCCTAATATTGATAATTTGCATTTTCTTTTACTTTGATCGATAGCAATTCTATTGTTCTTTCCAGAAATTTTTTCTCCACTTTTTCTGCTTTATTTAACTTCAATGATTTCTGTTCTTAAATATATTATTTCCTTTCTTCTATGCATTTTGGTTTTAATTTGCTCTTCTTTTCCTATCTTATTTCCTGACATGAGTATTTAATGATAGAACTTTTCCCAGAAGTACTACCTAGCTGTATCCCATATATTTTGATATGGTATTCTCATTTTCATTCATTTCAAAATATTTTTTAAGTTCCCTTGTGAGTTTTTCTTTGATCTATGCATTATTTGGTAATGTACTGTCTTACTTACAATTTTATACTAATTTTGAGATATTATTTTGTATCTGATTTCCATTAATTCCACTGCTGCCAGAGAACACATCAATTAAGTTTTCAGTTATTTGAAATTTGCTGAGAAGACTTTAACAGCCTCACTTATGATCTAGCTTGATTACTGTTCTATGTGTATTAAATATAAAATTTTCACAAGTGCCAGTTAAAAAAAGTGGGTTGTGGCATTTCTTAGTTTTCCCATTTTTAAAAACAAATTTTTCTATTTGTTCTACCAATTACCAAATGTGAGTAAATATTAGAAGAAAAAATAACAGTCTGACAATACCAGGAGTTTGTTGCTATGGATGTGGGAAAATACACAGCTGGCAAGAGGAAGAAGTATTATAATCACCATGAAGAACAATTTGATAATATATAATAAACATGAAGATGTGTATCTTCTAAGCCAACATATTACCGATAGGTACACACTCAAGAGAAATTCTCACACATGTGCACACCAAACTCACGAAAAGATGATCATTATTTAGTGCTTATAACTCCAAAATATAAAAACAAAAGGGGAGGGGGAGGCGAATGAATATTTATCAATTGGAGAATGGATAAACTATACTGTATACAGACAAACATTACAGTTTGAAGGGTGGACAAGACGTGCTCGCTTCAGCAGCATACACGCTAAAATTGGATCAACACAGAGAAGACTGGCACAAGGCTAACACGCAAACTCATGAAGCATTCCAGATTTTTGAAAAATTAAATGAAAAAACTCAAAAATACAATATAAATACGTGTTTTTACGTATTACTACGTACCTTAAACACGTATAAATACGATTATAAAAAGCTAAGTTCTAGAAAGATGTGTGCAGTATCATTCCATTTTTTGCAAATTTTTATAATAGAAAACAATGCTATTATACATTTTTACGGATGTATAGCTACTTAATACAATTATTAAAGTATGGATGGAAAATATGTATACAAATTTGAAAACAGTGGTTACATCTGAGGACCTCGAAAAGAAAATGGTTGTGGAAGAGTACCGTGAGGGGTTCAATACTACGTGAAAAATGTCAAAAGTCTTAGGCAACAATGGCAAAATTTTAACATTCATGAAACCTGGGTATTAGCTGTATTTAATCTCTGTGCTTTTCTGTTCCCTTGAATGGTTGTGTAATTGGAGACTTAGGTGTAGCTTTTAATGACAAAAAGATTAATGGGCAATGATTATGTGCATGTAAACCACGTAAGGTAAGTTAGGGAAAAAAACATTAAAAATTCATAAAGTATGCTTTCATATAAAGAGAATGTTAATATTCACTATGGATGAGGATATAAGGAAAAGGGTGCTCTTTTTTTTTTTATTCAATTTTACTTTATTTGAATTTATTTTATTTTTTTATTATATGAAATTTATTGTCAAATTAGTTTCCATATGACACCCAGTGCTCATTCCAAAAGATGCCCTCTTCAATGCCCATCACCTCATCAACCTCCCTCCCCCCATCAACCCGCAGTTTGTTCTCAGTTTTTAAGAGTCTCTTATGCTTTGGCTCTCTCCCTCTCTAACCTCTTTCCCCCGCCCCCCCCCCCCCCCCCCCCCCCGCCAATGGACTTCTGTTAAGTTTCTCAGGATCCACCTAAGAGTGAAAACATGTGGTATCTGTCTTTCTCTGTATGGCTTATTTCACTTAGCATCACACTCTCCAGTTCCATCCACATTGCTACAGATGGCCACATTTCATTCTTTCTCATTGCCACATAGTACTCCATTGTGTATATAAACCACAATTTCTTTATCCATTCATCAGTTGATGGACATTTAGGCGAAAAGGGTGTTTTTAGGTACAATAGATGACAGTGTAAACTGGTCTAGCATTTTTGGAAGATGATTTAGCAGAATGTATCAAAATTTCAATACTGCAAGCCCTGTGTTGCCTCCCCCCTCAAAGATAACATCTCTAGGAATATCTCTGGTAGATATGCTCATATAGGTACACAATGATCTATGTAACCGATTGTGGTATTGTGAAATCATTGTTATTTGTGTCAGTGCAAAAATGGCACCAACATAAAAGCCTGGGAAGCTTTCTTAATGGCTACTAACAGGCACAATTGCAGCAAGAGCCACCCACAAAGCAGTCCATGCAGAGATCATTCCAGAGAACTTTGCTGTGTATATGTCCAGCTTCATGAAGCAGACTTGATACCACTTCTCTACAATGGTGATTTTCTCAGTGGATGTATTTGTGTCTCCCACTCCAGGGAGGGACATTGCAGAATCTGGCAATGTCTAGACATTTTTGCCTCTCCTGACGGGGCATCTAGGGGGTAGAGGCCAAAGATGCTATTAAGCAACCTACAATGCACAAAACAGCCCCCCACAACAAGAATCCTACCCAAAATGTCATTAGTGGTGAGGTTGAAAAATCCTGCTCTGGAAGTAATTTATTTGCATGATTCTCTAATCTCAAATACAACCATATAAAATAGGAAGTATTTTTCCTTGTTTTAAATATGAAGCAGAATGTCAGAGGGATTAAATATCTTATCCAAAGTAAAAGATAATAGATGATAGAGCTCTTAACTAAGAAATTATATTAGCAGTTAAAACAATTGGCCTCTCATATTATGGAATGTTATATAGTTGTTTAAAAAAAGATTTACATACATGGCATAAAATGATCTCAATGCTATAAACTTCAGGAAGAGATTTGTAATGTATATAACTAATAAAATATTACTATCCCAATTGAATAAAAATCTCTTACCACTCAATTAATAAGTAAAAATTTAGAGAAGACATAGACTATGTAATCCCATTTATATTATATAAGCCAATCTAAGTGTATGAAAATACCATAAATGTTATTTACCTATGGCCCTATGTACACACTCAAAGAAAATCCTAAGAATGGAATTTTCCTGGGACGCTGGATGGCTCAGTCGGTTAAGCATCCAACTTTGGCTCAAAAATGATCTTACCACTCCTGAGTTTGACACCTGCCTTGGGCTCCATGCTGACAGCTCAGAGCTTGGAACCTGCTTCAGATTCTGTATCTCCCTCTCTCTCTGCCCCTCCCGCCCCAAATATAAATAAACATTAAAAAATTAATAAAGGAAGAATGGAATTTTCCTGAAAGGATAATGTTTTTATAAAAACTCATTTAGAAAATCTCAACACAAAAATAACTGATGAAAAGTTTGCCAGGGTACACAGCAAATGGTGATGGTGTGACCTCCAGAAACGTAATAAAAGGTTGGTAATTAGTGGGAGAGGATGATGTAGACGGTACTGGACAATTACAGTGATATCATGGAGTATCATCAAGAATAGTTCTCCGTTCTCCCAAGTTCTGTTGCAATGTAAACAAGTGTTTAGAGCAGCACTTAACCAAAAATTTGCAAATATATGTATAATATGATGGAATTTTTTTGGATCCCTCGTGCTCTTTGGGAATTAAGAACCTAAAGAGCTACCAGACTCTCGTCATCTGGAGAAAAAAAGGGAACAAAATACTCCACATGTAGTATCTTCCATTCCACGTACATGGAACAGAAAAGCAAAAAAAGGTGAGGGGAAAATTCAAATTGACTCCTAAAAAGGGTGTCTGGATGATTGAAGCCTCTTAAATATTGGATAGAAATCATGAGGTGAGCCGATTTTGCCTCGGTAGAGTTTTTAACTACAAATGCAATTTCTCATTAGAAATAATGCTGTTCAGATTTACTAATCTTTCTTCTGGGAAGAAAAATTTGTATTTTTTTTTATGTTTATTTACTTCTTTTGAGAGAGAGAATGAGAACACAAGCTGGGGAGGAGAGAGAGAATCCCAAGCAGGCTCCGTGCTGTCAGCATGGAGACTGATGTGGGGCTCGAACTCACAAACCCTGAGATCATGACCTGAACCAAAATTAAGAGTCGAACACTTAACTGACTGAACCACCCAGACGCCTGGAAAAATTTGTGTTTTAATCTTTTTTCCTTGACAAATAGGGGTTTATCAATTATTTTTATTTTTTTAATGCACCGACTTTTGATTTGATTAATTTTCCCTCTTACTGTTCCAGTCTCTTCTTCAATGATGTCAGCTCTTATTTTTATTTCACCTTATTTTACCTTTAATTTCTTCAAGAATATACCTAGATCATTGATTTGAGATTTTTTTTTTCTGTGTACATGATGCAAATATTTCCTCTATGCACCACTTTCACTGCATTCCACAAATCATGATATGTTGTATTCCATTTTCATTCACCTCCCAATAATTTCTAATTTGCAAATTATTCCTTGACCCCTATGTTACCTAAAAGTGTATTGTTTCATTTCCAAATATTTGAGGATTTTTCAAAGACCTTTCCCTTATTGATTTCTATTTGAGTTTTGTTGGACTAAGAAAACTTACTTTGCATTATTTCACTGCCCTTAACTTCACAGTGAATTACTTTATGGCCAAGAATAAGGTATTACATTGAAATATAGCCTGTGTGCACTGGAAAAATAATGTGTGTTCTGGGGTGGGAGAGTAGAATGTCCCACAACCAAAGACTCCAGAAGAACCTTCTGCACATTATGAGGCCTCCCTAAATGCACTGCTCCCTCTCTGGTACTTCAGCAAATTCTGGTTTCCTCAGCTTCTCTCAAATCCCAACCTTGTCTCTTTAATTCAGTAAGAATATTGGGCTCTATTTTTTCCTCTCTCAGGCTGCAAACTGGGACATACACACAGATTGCTCATTGGTTTCTTTTCTCTCAGGGATTACTGCCACACGCTACCCTTTGTCCAATGCCTGAAAAACCATTATTTCACATAGTTTGCCTGATGTTGTAGTTCCCATTTCATGATGGCTGGAAGTCAAAGTTCCAGGCGTTCCAATAAAACTTTTTTATTCCACCTGGGACACCTTTCAAACCAAATATTCTTTGAAAATGACATGCTATTAAACAGAGAACAATGGAGCGGACGACAACCAAGTTAGAAGAGCCTGGAGCTCACCTTCTAGCTTCACACTCCCTTCATTTCCCTTCACTCCAAAACCTGAAACATGGCCATTTCTGAAATGACACTTCAAAACTTCAGAGTTCTGCAGAGCTCAGTCTTCAAACCACTTCCATGAAGAGTATTAGCTTTCAAATCAGGGAGACCTGGATTTGATTCCAAGCTTGCTTCCTTGACGGCCTCAGGGAAATTACACAACTTCTTGGTCAACAAAATGGGTGTAGTAACACCTTCCTGATAGGATTACTGTAAATATGAATCATGTAACTATTAGACACCTCAAGGTAGAGGGCCCCAAACCCAATTGATTCATAAATTATCATTCGATTTGTAGCTATTGTCACGGTCATTGCCAACTGTCACAAGAGAGATACAGCATTCTGTGTATTCCAAAGAACAAAACCAAGATTATTTCCAAGATATGCCAGGATTTTCCAACTGCATTTTCCAACAATGAAACTGGCAAGTGAAATTAATGAATTCTTTGCTTCCAGGAGTATTTATGGTATTGGACTCTGCCAAGCATATTTTAAAGAAAATCCCTCTACTGTGTGCTAATTTCTTGCTTTATTTTTTTTAAGAATACTACTATAAGAGAGCAACTAGGAGAAAGGAAAGACAGGTTGCATTAAAAATCAGTAATTTGTGGGGCACCTGAGTGCCTCAGGTGGGTTGAGCGTTTGACTCTTGATATCAGCTCAGGTCATGATGCCAGGGTCATGAGATCAAGCCCTACATTGGTCTCTGCACTGAGCACAGAGCCTGCTCGAGATTTTTCTCTCTCTCTCCCTCTGCCCCTCTCCCCTGCTCACACACTCTCTCTTTCTAAAAATAATTTTTAAAAAATAATAAAAATAGGGGCGCCTGGGTGGCTCAGTCAGTTAAGCATCCCACTTCAGCTCAGGTCATGATCTTGCAGTCCGTGAGTTCGAGCCCCGCATCAGGCTCTGTGCTGACAGCTCAGAGCCTGGAGCCTGTTTCAGATTCCATGTCTCCCTCTTTCTCTCTCCTCCCCCACTCATCCTCTTCTCATCCTGTGTCCCTCTTCTCAAAAATAAATAAACGTTAAAAAATTTTTTTTAAATAATAAAAATAAAAATCAGTCATTTCTACCACATCAAATTCTATTTTTATATCTCCTCCATGTCAATCTCCACCCTATAACTTGGATCAAAGAATTAAAACAATGTGAATGTTACATGCCTCTGATAAATAAAACAGAAGCCAAAAAATAATTTCATCACACACACACACAAACTCAAAGAGATGTGACTTTGAATTTCACCTCCCAGCCTTACCAGCTGCCTGATGTGCATGATTTACACAATATCCATGAGCTTCAGCATCCTTATCTATAAAATCATGTGAGTGTATGCATCTCAGTGGGTTTCTATGAAATCAGCCATACCTATGGCAGGATGCTTATGAGTATAGCATATAGTAGTGTTCAGTAAGTACAGCTATGATATACTGGGCCTCAGGTCTTTCTTTCTAAAAACTGATGCAAACAGAATTCTATTCACTGATTTTTCTTGATTGATTTGATAAAAAAAAAAAAAAGACGGAGGCAACACTTGTTTACTGCCCTTGTAGGTAGGAGTAGTGGAAAAGTCCAGTACGTCTTCCATTTCTCGCGGATATGTTTCTTATATCCCACTGCCCTAGCACAGAAAGTTATTCACACCTATGCATTTGTTTTAGCAGGTCACTTCTTTTCTAAAAATGTGTACACATACCACAATCAAAAGATTTTGTAGGGGCACCTGGGTGGCATACTCAGTTAAGCATCCAACTCTTGATTTTGGTTCAGGTTGTGATCTCAGGGTTCAGTTAGTGAGATTGAGTCCCACATTGGGCTCCTCACTGGAGCGTGCTTGGGATTCTCTCTCCCTTTGCACCTCCCCTGCTTGCACGCATGCATGCTCTCTCTTTCTCTCAAAATAAATTAAAAAAAAAAAACGATTTTGTAAATACAGTTTATAAACTGTAAAGTACTATAAAAACCTATGTTATTATCACAGTAAAAACCATTTACAATACTCTGGTGGTCTTCCATTGTTTTCTCTTCCACTTACATTGTATACTTTTGAAGTCTCCATGATCAATTTATTATAAAATCCATTTCAGAATTACAGGAACAGGAGGGTATATAAGCACTGAACAGAACTGAATGTGTATCTTCTGGACGAATAGGTAATGGAAAGAAGTGAGAGAAGGATTAAGCAGACAGTTGATTATGCAGTTCCAATATAGAGTCTGATGTATTCTCTTACAAGCCTATGGTGAGTTATTAATAGGTTCAAAACACGTAAGACCATGTGACCACGCACCCAAAAATTGGACACTGTACACTTGTGGAGACTCCACAGCCAAGGGCAAGAGCAGCCAAGTTATTAGAACACTTACTAAAATACTACAACTGAGCTAACTATAGGCAAATACTTTGGAGCTCTCTTAAACCATATTAATGCGCAGCGCTGGACTGTCCCCGGGGATGCTTTAGCATGTTATTCCAAAAGCATTTCAAATAGAAGTAACGGGTTTCCACATTCTTAAGCTTAAAACACACTCTAAATATGCACTGGTGGGTTTGCTTCTCCTCTTTCATCTTTCCAGCCACTGACCCCCTTCATGACTCTCCCTCCCTCCAAGGAAGGTTGTGTCAATTCACACAGATTATGTAAACTCTTGACGCCTGACAAGGAGAAAGAACTGAAAATGCAAAATAAGCAATCATGGGAATTAAATTAGTAGGCAAACATATTTCTTTAATTTACCATTCTACCAGCTTAAATTTGGACCCAGATTTCAAGTGGTATTTGTAAATATGTCTTGTCCATTTTCCACTGGCCACTCCAAAGCATCTATTCCACCAGAATTCTTGGGCCATCATTGTATTCCTTAAAGCTAAGATTTAAGGTTTACATGGATGAAAATTTGGTTTAATCCTGATACATAGTCAAATTAAGCAGAAGAAATTTAAGCACATTAAAAAAACACCGTAAAGATTTCCTATGTACATCTCCCTACATTATTATTCAACAGCAAAGATTTAAATATAACTATTTGGATATCACTACCTTTTATTTCATGAGCCAGTTTTTCTTCTGGAAAACTGCTGCAACTAGACATTCATAAATGTTCACTTCCTAAAATGACCCCAAGTCCACATTTGCTTTCATATTAAATTTCATCAATTCTAAGATGCTGTCAGTTTTCTGATACACCCCTATGTGACAGCTGCTAAAATGTGAAAAATTATCTATTGGAATTAACTAAATATAGTATTTCTATCTTTTCGTAGGCTTTTTTATATCATTATTAAATTAATGACAAATACATTAACTATCTAAGGGCATTTATTATCCTAACATTTTCTCACTCATGATTCCTATAGCTGGAAGACATCTGTCTACACTCAGATTATCAGAGAAAGCATACTGCTTTGGTTTTTAATAAAAGGCCATATACTGGAAATCTTGGCTCTGTTTAAATAAACATACAATATTTTGGATATAAGTTTACATTTAGGGAATAACTCTGAGTGTTTGTGACTGAAACCTACTTCCTGAAAAGGATGGTTTAGATTTTGTAGGTTTGTTTGGATTTATTTGTTTATTTGAACCCTGACCCTAACAACTTTTGTCTTTTTCACAGCAGTGGAATATAGGAAGCAGTCCTGGAGTACAATACCTAGATTCACACCCTACTCGTCCAAAGACATGAACCGTAAAATCTTCTATTTTGTATACCCTACTTGTATAACTCCAAATGACTGGCTTTCCTTGCTCCCATCAATCCTTATTAATTTTAAATATTGTGCACTATAATATGGGCTATCAGTAGCTAATTCTGTTCTTTATCAGTCAACGTGGTGTTCAAAAACCTCCCCTAATGATTGTTCTCATAATAATAATTTCCAGATAGCAAAAAAACTTTTGTGTTGTTTAAGATGGAAACGCTCCCCAAATCGATCTTTAAATACAATTCCTATCAAAGATCCAGCAGACTCTACATTGACAAATTACAATCTCATGCTAAAATTTGTATAGAAATGCAAAGGAAAGAGAATAGGCAAAACATTTTTTTAAAAAGAAATCAAACTTAAAGTTCCCAAATTCAAAACATATTATAAAGTTACATAAATCAAGTCTGTATGCTATTGACATAAGAATAAACATTGATAGAGAGAAAGAGAGAGAGAGATAAGGATAAACATATATATAACAAACAGTATTAACAATTCAAATGTAAACTTGCATTTATGGTTGACTTTTGACAAAAATTCCTATGGCATTTCATGAGAAAAGAATAATCTTTCCAGTATATGGTGTGGAGAGAAAATTGGATATATACACGCAAAGAGATTAATTTGAACCCCTGACCTCACACCATACAGAAAAACTAACTCAAAGTAAGTCACAGACCTAAATATGAAAACCAAAAGTATGGAAGAACACCTAAGCAAGCTATGGGAGAAAGACTAGGCAACTTTGAGTTAGACACAGAGTTATTATACAGCAAAGCCAAAGTACATTTGATGAAGAAAAAAACAATACTGGATTTTTTTTCAAAATGTATAAAGATTAGGTTTAGAAGACACCATTAAAAAACTGATCAGAAACACACAGACTGGAAGAAAACATTAGCAAATCATATGTCTGACAAAAGATTTACACCCAAGTATATAAAGAACTCTTAAAACCAAATACTAGAAAGATTTTTTAAAAATCTAATTTAAAATACTCAAAAGATCAGAGTAAACATTTCACCAAAGATGATTTATGAATGGCTATGGGACAGCACATGAAAAGATACTCAACACTGGCACCAGATAAATGCAAATCAAAACCACAAAAAGATCCCACTGTGGAGCCACATGATTAGTTATAATCATAAACAGACAATAATAAGTGTTGTTAAGGATGTGGAGAAACTGGAATCCTAATACATTGCTGATGGGAATGCAAAGTGATGCAATACTTTCTAAAAGAATTTGCCCAATTCCAAAAATATTAAATGTAAATTTACCATATGACCTAGCAATTCCACTCCTAGAAGTCTATCTTTGGGAATGAATATATATATATATATATATATATATATATATATATATATACACACACACACACACATATATGTATATATATATATCTACACAATGACTGTTCATATTAACTATTATCCATAATAGTGAAAGAGTGGAAACAATCCAAACGTCCACAACTTATGAACGGATAAACAAAATGCAGTGTTATATCAACAATGGCTTATTATCCAGCAAGAAAAAAAAATGAACTACTGATTCATGAGACCACACAGATAAGCTTCAAAAACATTACACAAAGTTTAATAAGTTAGACACGAGACTGAATTTTATATGTTTTCATGTATATGAAATGTAAAGGCAATGTATTGAAACAGAAATTAGATTAGTGGTTGCCTGAGACTGGGGGTAGGAACAGAGTGACCACAAATGTGTAGGAGTGAAAGGGGTGATGGAAATGTTCTAAAACTGGAGAGCAGTGATGGCTGCACAATTCTGTGAATGTACTTGAAGTCACTGCATTGTACATTTGAATGACTTTTAGGGTATATAAGTCATACCAGAAAAAAGATAATAGGAGAAAAAAAACATTCACAATGTCCTTTATGTTACATTACAAATAAGGATTTACCCTAAAAAATCAGCTTGGCACATTCACGAATCTATCTCACTAATGACAAACAATTAGATTCTACTTAGAAAAATTCTTATATAGGAACTTCCAACCTAGACACTGATTGTAGGTGCCTGGGTAGCTCAGTCGGTTAAGTGCCCTGCTCTTAATTTTGGCTCAGGTTACAATCTCACAGATTTGTGGGATGGATCCCCTCATCACAATTTGCACTGACAGCATGGAGCCTGCTTGGGATTCTCTCTCTCCCTCTCTGTCTCTCCTCGACTTGCGTGTGCATGCATGTGCTCTCTCTCAAAGTAAATAAATTTTAAAAAAAGATACCAATTTAATACTTTTTAAAACATTACTAATTAGAACCACATATTTTGAACTGACAAAATTCTAATTGGATGGAGATCTACAGAGACACAGGAAGTATCTACATTAGTAGACAAAACAGGACACTAAATTCAATTTATTAACAGATATCTCCCCAGTGAATCACTCAGACATTATACTTTGTTAGTTATATTTATGCATAACTGTTAGTTCCATAATAAATGGCTCAAACTTTCTATTTTCTTATTATAAAATATTGAAACGCTATTTATTGTATCTGCAAGCATACAACCAGAGTCAGCAAACAACACAAAGACCCTATGCTAATTATATAGGTAAGTTCCTCGTTCAATAACTGACCTGCCTGTCTATGAACTGGGCACACTAAAATATTTGCTGATAATATAATACTTTTATCATGAAAATGTAGCTATCACATGTTAACTTATATATATTCGAAGCCAACTAATAAGGAAAATACACCATTTGCACCTATCAGATTAGTTGACACAATTATCTGCCTGGCTATTCCTCTTAGCAGGTTAATGTGTTTTGACTGCAAATTCTAATGAGTTTTACAGTACTCTTGACATCCCAATTCATAGAGTGTGAACAAGTAGATAAGACTTGTCATTTTATTTCTGCCCTTTGAGATAGCTTACCCTTTGATCCTTACACATCTCCAAGGTCCTCTTAACCTGACCACACTACATTGCGATTCTAGGGTAGGTAACCTCACAAAAAGTTTATAATTTTCTCAATGATTTTCTAATATTCCTCTACAATGAGCCTCAGCCTTCATGTATCCACATCTAAACTTGCTGCCAAGGGAGGCCCCTTTCAGTGTGAAGGAATGTTTCTTCCTTCGTTGCTGATAAACTTTATTTCATTACAATAAGTATTGTAAAACATGTGGGGTAAGTGTCCTGCTAGATTACCCAGAAAACTGTTGATGACAGTTTGTAGTAATTTAGCCTTTGTTGACTTCCAAATTCTGGAATGGGAAACAGGTTTCAGGTTCTGTATACTTTTTCACCTAAAGAGTAGGAAAACATTCATCCTGGCATAAAGGTCCCATTATACCCCCTCCCAACTAGTTCACATTTATAGCTTGTTTAATAACGATTTGAAATCCATAAAATCCTTTCCAGCTCAATGGCATCTGAGTGGGTTCCTAGGAGGATATTAAAGGGAAGGACAGAAGGTATCCAAGTTCACTATAAGAGCTACCAAATAGTATTAAAATTCATTCAAGACACCTAGGGTGTAAAGTTTGGTGGATGTAAATCTAGTCATTAAAGATCCTGAGTGCTGGAGTTTTCAAAGCACTTAAAATTCGAATGGCTGCCCTCAAATACTAGCTTGCACAAGAATTACGTTGGATTCTTTTAAAATGCATTTCTTGAGCTTGAGGCCCAGTATGGGATTCTGATATAAATGGAGAATTCCCAACTCCCTCAGTCTCACTCCCACTACCATGATTTTGATAAAGCTGTCTGCACACCGGGCTTTAAGAAAGAGAGCACCGAGGGGCACCTGGGTGGCTCAGTCGGTTCAGTGTCAGGCTTCGGCTCAGGTCATGATCTTGCAGTCTGTGAGTTCGAGCCCCGCGTCAGGCTCTGTGCTGACAGCTCAGAGCCTGGAGCCTGCTTCGGATTCTGTGTCCCCCTCTCTCTCTGTCCCTCCCCAACTCATGCTCTGTCTCTGTCTCAGAAATAAATAAACATTAAAAAAAAAATTAAAAAAAAAAAAGAAAGAAAGAGAGCACCGAGAAGTGTGAGCAAAGAGACAGTGACGTAGGCTCACTGCAGTAAGTGGTTATGTATTTTATTCTATTATATTTTAGTTTAGTTTAGTTATTTATTAGTAGTCATGTATTTTAAATGAAGCCAGGCAGAAGTAAGGGGACAAGAAAGAAAGAAAGAAAGAAAGAAAGAAAGAAAAGAAAGAAAGAAAGAAAGAAAGAAAGAAAGAAAGAAAGAAAGAAAGAAAGAAAGAAAGAAAGAAAAAATCCTGGGGCAAAACATCTTTATGTGCTTGTGAAGAAAAAACAAATGCTGAGGGTTTTGGTTTTTTTTGTTTTTTTTTTTTTTTTTACTGGAAAGCAACAGGAAAGAAGATGTTAAATAATGCCAAAACTGGCCTGGGCTCATCAGCTCCATTCCCTCCCTGCTCCTCTGAATGAAAGCCTAAACAGTTAATAATTTATTACAGATATGTGCACATTAATTATGAAGTGAAATGGAGTTTCTCTTGTTGGAAAAGTCAAGTTACAAAACTCTCTAACCCCCGAGGGCCATCTCAACACCGTCATGCAATAATTCTGCACAAATATCTGGGTAGCATTAAAATGGCTTAGTTCCCATTTTCTCACTTCTCTCAGTCTAGGGCTTGGCACGAGAATAAAGATGAGATGGAGACAAGATGATGTGCTCGCCATGGCTGCACCCTAAATGCACTCTGAAACAAGTTATGGTCCTCGCTTAGCTAAGGGAATCTCAAAATTTCCTTTCAGGAAACCCCCCAAATCATAATCCAAGAGGGACTACTGGTTTGTCCCACTGCCTCAAAATAGGTCAAGATCACTTTCCTAACTTCAAGGTACTTCCTGTCAATCAGGAACTTGGAACTCCTCTCATTATTCTTTACTTGGTAAACAGAAACCCATAAAACCATCCAGGGTAAAAATGTAATTGCAAGTAAGCAGAAACACTCAATTGAATTGTGCATGAGCTCAATAAAAATGTGCTGATTTAGGGTTGCATGAAAATAGCTAAAGGCTCCCGTAAAGAACTTCCTGAATTTAAAAAAGTATATCATAAGTCAGCTAATAAATTTCAAATAAATACATAATATTAATATTTAATAAACAAAATTATTACGCAAAATTTCTTCTCATAAAATTGGTCCATGCCTGACTTCTCTCCAGATATTAAGACAAACATTAATACGGGATTAAAGAATTTATTGACCTTTAATGTACAATGTCAATGCATCAGTGTAATGATTCTTATTAGAATTTTTTTATTTGAATTCACTGTATCGTTTCCTTAAATAAGAATGGAGCATCTGCACACTCTACACACAGAAGCTTCTCTCATGCATCACTACTGGCAGAACCATCATCATCCACGCCATTCTGAATTGTGAACCAGAGACCATACAGAATGCCTTAAAGAGATGCGTTCTTCAAGTTAATAAAGACACTGAACACTTCCTAAATCAGAGAACTGTGATGGACCCAGGGAAGTCAAGAAGTTGAGGCAGAGAAACAGCTCCTTTAAGACTGTGCATACATTGAAGAAAGGAATTATTTCTTTTCTCTTTATGGTCTCTGGGCATTCAGCACAATATATAGATGTAACTAGCCCACTAACAATGAATACTTTTAATGTTCTGCTCTTAAAAACAACACTGCAATGAGTAGGCTTATATGTAAATCTTCTGCACACATATGAATATTCCTGAAAAGAAGGGTAAGCACATTTAAAATTTAAGTACATACAATACAAAAGGCTCTAACAATTAGCTCTCCTACAATGTATAAGATAAGGTGTTCCCCAAGCATCGGCCCTGGATATTATTAGTTTGCATAATTTGTGCCAATCTAATGAACCAGAAATGATGTTTGAGGAAATTTGCTTTTACTAGCTTACCAATAAATTTGAAAATAATTGTGAATGTTTACTTGATATTTATGTTTCCTCTTTTGCATATACACTAAAAAGTGACTATTTATGGATGGTAAGTTAACAGATAATATATTTTGTATATTTTCTAAACTTTCTATACTCAGCATGTATTATTTTATTATTAACATTTATCTTTTCAAAACACTAATACAAAAAGAACTCTGGAATTAGAAATGAAAAAGACTAAAACTCTAATAGAAAAATGAATAGAAGGGATGCCTGAGTAGCTCAGTCAGTTAAGTGTCCAACTCTCGGTTTTGTCTCAGATCACGATCTCCTGGTTTGTGAGTTCAAGCCCCACGTCCAGCTCTGCGCTCACAGTGCGGAGCCTGCTTGGGATTCTCTGCCCCTTTCCCACTCATGTTCTCTCTCTCTCTCAAAATAAATCAATTAAACTTTTAAAAAGTTAGTACAAGATATGAACAGCACATTTATAGGAAAAGAAGAATAAAAATATGAAAACATGCGCAGCCTCACCAAAAATACACAAAAACTATCGATTAAATCTATATTCAGGTAATATTCCTATTAGATTTCACAAATATTAATATCTTTAGTAACACCCATACCAGCAAAAGCACAGGGGAAATATATACTCTCATATTCTGCTGGCCTGAGAATATAAAGTAGTACCACCTCTGTGGGGTACAATCAGGCAACATCACCCCAAATTACCAATATCCATGCCCTTTGACAAAGAGTTACATTACATAGGCAAAATGGCATTTCTACAGAGTCTTACTTATTTAGCACTGTTCACAATAGGAAAACATTAGAATCAATCAAATGTTCATCAACACCAAACTGACTAAATACATTATGGAATGTACTTGCAATCACACAAAATGAAACTACCCAAAAAAGAAAGAGGAATCTCTCTGTGCACGCATGTGTATGTGTATCAATAATGTAGACTTAAAAGCTATAAATTGATATATACATATTTATTTGCTTATGCATCAACTGCTTCTAGATCCTACAGTGGAAACAAATAACCCTACCTACATCTAGGAAGGAATATAGTAAAAAATGGAGAAAAGGTGTTGGGAGAAGACTTCATTGCGTATCTTTTTGGAGGTTCTGTTTGGTAAAGTTTGAATCGTTATAATTTTGAAAATGATTACATTTTGCCTTTAGGTTTGAATGGTAGTTTGGCTCTTAACTACTGAGAACAAACATGGTTACCAGAGGGAAGGTGGGAGGGTGGGGATGGGTAAAATAGGTGATGGGAATTAAGGAGGCAACTGGGATGAGCACTGGGTGTTGTATGTAAGTGATGAATCACTAAATTCTACACCTGAAAGTAATGATACACTGGATGTTAACTACCTGGAATTTAAATAAGAACTTGAAAAACAGTTGAATGGTAGTTGGCTGAGTACAGGATTCAAAATCACATTTCCTCAGAACTCTGAAACACTCAACTCATGATCCTCTGGCGTCCATGTGACATTCATTCCATTATAGACCATCATTCCTTTATTAAGCTTGTAGAATTTTCTCTTTGACTTTCTAATATTCTCCCACAATGTGTCTAGGTATGGGTCTCTACTTATACGTCTCTGAGCTTGGTGATGCATCCTTCTATCTGAAGGTGCATGTCTTCCTCTATCACTGGAAATGAGATTATGATACAAAAGAAAAAAAAAACAAACAAACTCTGCTAACCTCTACCTAACCATTATTGGTTACATCAGCAAATCAACTCGAATCATTGAATTAAATAACAGTCTACACGCCATCTAGAAAATATGATCACTGAGGCATGCCACATGCAGAATGTGCAAAGCTAGTAGATTCCTCCCTTGTCTTGCTGCATGCAATTATTTCCACCAATCAGCCTGGATGTTTACCAAGAATCAGCTGCATCTGTTTGAACTCACATAGGTACAACATTTTGTAATCATGTAATCTAATCGAACACTAAATATTTAGCAGTGAAATAGGAGTGTAAAGGCGTCTTTGCTTCCATGAAAATTTTGGAAAAACTTGAGAAAGGTAAGTCGCTAAAAGAAAACTGCTCTAATTTTATTTGGGATGAAACAATTGTAAAAGATCTGAAACATTTAGAAGTCCAGGATTCTGCACAAAAATTACGTTGAATTTGTCTTCAGTTTTTCTTCCAAATATAGAAACCTATATTGGGAATTGGTTTGCATGCATGCTGAGTAAGGCTCACCTGGAATACCACTTATCTGACCTACATTCAAAGTATCTGGCCTCACATCCAAAGCTTGGCTGATAAATATAAATATATATATATATATATATATATACACATATGTGTGTGTGTGTATGTATATATATATATATATATATGTATGTATGTATGTATATATATATATATACACATACACACACACACATATGTGTGTGTGTGTGTGTGTGTGTGTGATTTAAATTAGAATAAAATGTTTAGGGTACTTTGCATTCATTTAAAAAATTCTATCCTTTAAATGGGTAGAAGTAAAGAATCAGATATGTGTGCAAAGTTTATCCAATGATAAACATGGACTTACTTATAAAAATGAAAAATTGGAAACAACAGAACATTGGTGAAAAAAATTATAGTACATTCACACACAAAAAAATCCCACCCTTTCACTTATTTTTAAAAGTTAACTGCTATTAAATTTGAAGCATCTAGATCTATGATTCATGGCTCACAACTTTTCTTTCATATTGTGGACCCATTTGATTGAACATTTATATTATGTTCTGGGATAATTTCTGGGCTTGATTTTCTAGGTTAGAAATTTACTTGTCAATTCACGCATGGAGTTTTTAATTCTAATGACCACTTATTTTTAGATCCATTGTATCTAATCATTTATTCTGGATAGCAGCTGTTGCTGTATGTTTTAAATTTACTTTTTCCATGAATATATATCCATTCTTATACTTCCATTAAAGTATCTTACCTATTCTTTTTTTTTTAAGTTTTTTTTAATGTTTATTTTTGAGAGAGAGAGAGAGAGAGAGACAGTGTGTGAGCGGGGGAGGGGCAGAGACAGAGGGAGACACAGAATTCCAAGCAGAGTACAGATTCCAATATCGGCATAGAGACTGACGTGGGGCTCGAACTCACAACCCATGATATTATGACCTGAGCCGACGTCGGACGCTTAATCAACTGAGCCACCCAGGCGTTCCACTTATTTATTCTATTAATTTTGTTGCCTCATGTATTAACTTGCCAGAGTTTGAGGACTCTCCTTTATATGGTTCATTTTCTTAGATTCTTGGGTGTCAACTCGTATGTTTTTGGTTCCCCTGCTGTCCTATCTGTTGTGACTCCTCCAGTTATTTGCCAAAAGAGGTGAGACGTTCTGCTGGATGCAGGGTGCCAACAGATCATCTATGGAGGAGGAGACCCTGTGTCCTCTGGTGTCACCAGCATGCCCAGGAAGGCTCTGCCTTTACCCTCTCTGACCTTGTGTAGGCACACACATTTGGCTTCCATGGATTGTCATAACCGGACATGAAAAAAATCCAGTGCCACTTCTGCTCCCTGTGTTCCCGCAGTTCTGTTAGAACCCCCACCATTCACAGATGTTTCCTAATGTCTCTGTGTGTTCCATCAATCCAGTCCACACTGTTGTCAGTCTTCCAAGAGATAGTCAGCACGTCTAATGGCATTTTTTTATAATAATGCTTTAGATTTATTTAGAAGATCATTTCTGTCATTCCTAAGATTTGGCTTGAACAAAGAAGATAGATGTGTGAGGTCAATCTGCAATCTTTACTTTTTTCATTTGGATGTCGATTCCATTTCGTCTTCCCAGTTTCCCTCCTGCACGAGCATTCCCCGGACCCTCCCCTTACACTCTCTCCTCCTGCCTTAGTACTGGTACCCAATAAAGTGTCTTGGCCGAAATGGATACCCTAAAATATTTCTGTTCGTAACTTGCTGTGGCATCAGATAGTGTGGGATTAAAAAAAAAAGGCATAAACTGCCAAAAAAAATTGAATTTATACAGGGCAGCAGATTCTGTATAAAGACCTAATCAAAACAATTACTGTATAAAACTTAAAAATTAAGTGCATACAGTTTTAGTAGTCACTCTTTATAATCCTGGAAGAATAATCCCAATATTAGTGATAATCATTTCCATAGTCCATTTAAAGGGAACCATAGGCAAGTTGTGTACCGATCTAGTTTAGTTTAGCACACCTCCTTAGGTGTGCTTTAAAAAACAAACAAACCACAATGTGTTAATTTTGAGCCAACATCATTGTTGCAGTCTTTCATAAAAATTAATTTGGGGATGCCTGGGTGGCTCAGTCCGTTGAGTGTCTGACTTTGGCTCAGGTCATGATCTTGCAGTTCGTGAGTTTGAGCCCTGCGTCAGGCTCTGTGCTGATAGCTCAGAGCCTGGAGCCTGCCCTGGATTCTGTGTCTCCTCCTCTCTCCCTGCCCCTCCCCTGTTCATGCTCTCTCTCTCTCTCTAAAAAATAAATAAACATTAAAAAAAATTTTTTTAATTAATTTGTTGCTTTTTTGTATTTTAATTTTTAGAGATTGTAATTTAAAACAAAATAAAGTATTACACATGCTGCATTTTATTCAGTGGTTTTTACTGGGTGCCTAACTCGAAACCAGGTATCTTGCAAATGCTGTGGATATGGAAAGAAAGGAATAACACAGCACCACCAAAGTACTTGGGGCATACCTACATTTGTACCTATCTCAAACTATTGTATTCCCCTGTTGCCATTTGTCACTGACAAGCCAGGCTGGGAGCTCCTTGAAACATATCAAGGCTGCTTCATCTTCTTTTTGTATTCTCTGTATCTGCACAATACTTTGCTCAGAAGACTCGCTCAATAAATGTTTAATTGCTTGGTATTATGATATTTATGGACCTACGGGGCCTAATATGGCTGAAATAAGATTATTGTTCAATATTAGAGACTAATAAGGGGAAAGAGAAATAGTAAGAACACTTCAAACAGAAATAGTAAGAATACTTCATATATCAGTTGCTAGACAAACAAATACAATTTGCGCATTTTGTAAATAGGAAAAACGAGATCCAGAAAGATTAAATACTTTGAAGAGGCATCACCTAGCCATGTACCCAAAATATCTATTCTAGCACTTTTCCTTTCACAGCACAAGTTAGACTGATATCTGGAGAATGAATTGGCCAACCTTATAAATGTTTACCACTTTGCAATCCTGGATAGCTGATGATCTATTTCCTTTGATAGAGAGTTTGGGATCTTTTCAAATATGTAGTAATCCAAAAGGCATTGAGTTCAGGCACCAGAAGGCAAAACTAGCTGCTGAGAGGAGGTGGGGGAAGGTAGATTTAGTTATCTGCTCTTTTCTAAGCAACTAATAATCAGAAAGCTTTTACTTACTGAGAAGGAAAGAAAAAAAACTGTTGCAAAAGAAAAGCCGTTGCATTTATAAATAATTCACCCCTATAGAAAGTCACCATGACTCCCCACATTAGAATTACAGGATCACAGAATTCTGGAAATACAAAAGAGCAAGTACATAGCCCTTTGATAATCAATAGTTAGAAAAAGCCCGTATTTCAGCAGACAAGGCTTTTGAGGTCTGACCTCACCAGACATTTTAGGATCATTTCCCCTTATTGCACCTTCTGGCCTTAATCATAGGAGATTCTTATTTTCATTCCTTTGGTAAGTGTGCACTTTTAAATCTTCAACATCACTCCTCTACCCAAAACACTCTTCAGCCCCATACTACTTGGGTAATGCCTCCTGATGCTTCAAAACTCTGTTAAATTCTGTCTGCTTTAGGAAGCCTTCCCTGACTCCCCAAACTGGATTTTACCTCAGGCATAAGATTTGATTCATCATGTCACTGTCCCAAGGATACCTGTGTCATAACCACTTGTGTATAATGTCTTTCTCCTAATCTGTAAGTCCCCAATGTAGGATGTAGGAAACATTTAACATCTAATAGAATTGTAATTCTATCCTCCAGTTTTTAATTAAACCATTCAATCCTCGAATTTTACTAATGAACACTGAAGCCCAGAGAGGTAAGACTTGTCAATTGTCAGAGTACAAGCCAATGTCAGAGCTCAGATAACAAATTATGCTCTCTTTCCTAATTCACCCTCATAAGGGAAAAAGGGCTGGCATGGTAGAGTCTGGAGTAACAAACGCACTCTTCTTGGCTATCTGCCTAACTTTTTACTCAAAAGTCTGACTGCTATACTGTATTGCTGGCAACGTCAGATTTCCTCAATAACAAAGACTTCCCAGTTCAGAACATATACATATGTGGCTAATAGGAAAAGTGAGCAAAAGTCCAACATGATAAACAGGGAGGTATGTCAAACTCCTGTTCAGTCTATGAAAAACCTACTCATAATTTTAACTTTGCTCCCTTAAGTATGGAGAGAAGGCATAGCTCATTTGGAAAATCTGACCAAAAGCCCACATTTCAACACAGTGAAATGCTTTATCCCCTATTGCTTCTACCACACCAGGAACTTTCTATATGTAATTATTTAATCTCTAGCCAAAAACTAGTGGACAATGAAATCCCCACAAAATGTTTCCCCCAGTGAAGTGTTCAAACATCAGTTCCACAAAAAACATTTTTAAAAGCTTTTCATGTAATTTTTCCATGCCAACTTTTTTCACTCATGGCTACAAATGTCCATATTTGAATATTCATCATTATGAGCATCTGGTAAAATATAGCCCTGTCCAGCAATTTACATCATTTGACTATGAGACCTTAGGAGGGCATAGGTAAAAATTTCCAGTTTCATTTTGTCTGGATTTTTAACCATCTTTTTCCACTTCATGGCTTTGGGTGGTTTTGATTGCACTGATATTTTCTGCTCTCCATTACTATTGGGTTTTTCTACCAATGAGCAGGTTGCTTTCAGACAAGTCCTTGTGGACTTCATCAATGGCTCACTAGAAATGGCAGAATGAAGCCACAAATCACATTAGTGTTTTCAATATCTTGTGGGTTTTGCCTTAAACCAGTAAATAAATGCCACAGTGGTGATGCCCCCATAATAAGGTGGATGTACTTAATGCCCGTGAACTGTACATCTACCAGCGGTTAAAATGGTAAATTTCATGTTATATATACTTCACCACAAAGTAAAGGCCAACTTACAGGAGGTAACAATTTTCCCAAAACGTGGGTCAAGACAGAGGAGGGAAAATCCAATGATGATCTCTACTGTTCAGATACAGCAAATGAGTTTTACTTTGCAGTTCCAACAGGCCTCTAGGCAAGGCTCCCAACCCTTCTACTTTCTTCTGTGGAGTGGACAACAGGAAAGCCAACTACTGCCAAATGAAATGCAAACCTCACAAAGAGAGTTAACCCATAGAATCGTGCATGACCCTTTGCATACTGACTGGGTTCTAAGGTCATGGATGACTCCGCAGCTCCGAATCTTTGAGTTACTTCTCAACTCCTGTCCCTCACAGAACACTGAACAGGTGTCCAGTGTGGCTGTGCATGTGTTTAAATTCTAGACAGCTGTCAGAATGTAATTCCCTAGAGGATTACACTGTTCTGACAATTTTGAAGGACATGAAAAAAAAAATGAGATAATAAATGCGGAACTGGTGGTGGGGTGGGAGGGGGCAAACATGGAGAAGATTCCACACTGAGCAGACTGGTTGTCTTCCAAACTCCTAAAAGAAGCCACGTGGTGGGCTTATTTTGGAAAACACAAAGCAGCAAAACCAGCAGGAAGAGTTACCCCGAGGCAGTTTGATACCATGTTCGGAAGAAACGTGTAACCATATAGGAGAAGGCTGTTAATGCATCCCATTAGCCTTCCGATTCACTGAATGCCTTGGAGATGTTCAGCGGGAGGTAAATGGAAGGCACTACTGCGTGGTGCAGACTACGGTGAATGAAGTTCAGGGTGCATGCAAACCAGCCCGGTCTCTAAGGGGAGAGGGAGGAGTGGCGGGAAAGTGGAAAGCTGGGGAAGGAAGAGCGCTTACCAGGCCACCTCCACAGGTGCTGAAAGAGGCCAGCGAGCCAGGGTGCTGCAGCACCGCCCCGGTGTAGAAGCAGGAGGCGTCGGGCGGCGCCGGAGGGCGCCGGGCCGCTGCTGCCAGCGTCGGGACGGGGCCCGGACTCGGCCGCTGCTCCACCGCGAAGCGCGGCGCCAGGAAGCGGCCATCTCTCCGGAGCAGCAGGTACAGGTCCCGGGAGAAGGCCGGGATCCGCAGCAGTACCTCGTCACCGTCCGCCTCGGCTTCCTGGGCCGGGGGAGGAGACGGGGGTGGCTGTGGGGGCGGCGGCTGCCACGAGGCCGGGGCGCCCGGGGACAGGGCGGCAGCCCCGCCGGATCCCCGCGGCAGCTCCTGCGATTCGAACTCCTCGTCCTCCTCGCCCGCTGGCGGCGACGGCGGCCGAGGTCGGGGCCGGGGTGCGGACTGGCCCTCGGCGGGCTCGCCCGGCGGCGCCGGGGCCACCGAGCGCACCTCGCGGGAGCTGCCGGCCGCCTGAGTTCGGGCGCCTCCGCCGCCCCCAGCGCCGCGCACCCAGCCCGGGTCCGCGCTGCCCCCGCTGCCGCCCGCCGCATCCACCGGCTCCCGGCGCCAGAGTGCAGGAAACACGACTTCCCACTCCTCGCGGTCGGGGGTGAACTGCAGCCCTGCGGGCGGGGCAGACAGAGAAGTGCGGGGCTTAAAGTGCCGCGGTTCCAGTAGCACAAGCATTCCCAGGCTCACACTCGGTTCAGACACAAGGCTCTCGTGTTAATGCGCCGGAGACCACCCGTCTAGCC
This sequence comes from Panthera pardus, assembly GCF_024362965.1. Lineage (NCBI taxonomy): Eukaryota > Metazoa > Chordata > Mammalia > Carnivora > Felidae > Panthera > Panthera pardus. Next base: position 132,027,877 of record NW_026526765.1, read on the forward strand.
CCTGAAACTCTTGCAACCCCTGAAGCCTTGCGATCAGATTACAAACCCCGGCATTTTCAAAATAAAAGTACGATTATATGGGGGGAGGGGTGACGGAGTGGGGCAGCAAAGTTTGGTGACAGCACTTGGTTGTTGAAGGTAACCCAGTGCAAAGACTCCAACACGGATAAATTATTTTCTTAAGTGTATGTCAGAGCAAAGCGTCGCTATCAATTTCTGTACTTCCCCATTTTCCTCTAGGTGCTGTAATCGTACCTTTGCAAAGATTTCTCCTCTCATTAGAGGAAGGCTGACCATGCCAGGATGTTTAAAATGAGGTCGAGAAGTGCACTTCGCTCGCGAGCGTGACTCTCATCTGCACCCGCACGCTTTTTATTGCTACCCACTGAGCCCTGCTCGCCGCGCACCGGCTGCACCAGCCCTGCCCGCCCGTGCGTTCTCGGTTTCCGCCGGGGAAGTTGGAAAGCAAGCCCAAAGTCTCGGGAGAACTTACCTGAAACGATCCCATTCGACAAGACCCCCAGCTGGTAAAGGAGGCAGCAGCAGCAGATGTGAGTAAGGCGCATCTCGCGGCTCTTTCCGGGACCGCGCTCCCGCGGCCGCGGCTCCTTGCCCCGCGCGCGCCTCCTTGCGCGATCCACCGCGGGCGCCGCCGCCTCCCCGGAGCGCAAGGAGGCCGGGCGGCGAGTTTGCCCGGGCCCTTTGTCTGCCGGGGGTGGGAGGGGGGTGCTGTGTGACTCCGAGAGGCTGCCCGAGCCCGGGCGAGGGGGGGCGGGGGGGGGGGGAGGAGCGGGGGCAGGCAGCGCCGCGGCCCCGCAGCGCTTTGGCTCCCTGGCGAATTAGGTGATGAGTCTATTTTCTGTGTTCTGGACGCTGCGAGAGTTTCCGGAGCCCCACAGGATAGACCCACAGTCAGGAGCGAGCCGGCCGGCGCAAGGCTGGCAGGGCTGCCTCAGGACAGGCGGAGGACTGCCCCGCGCGGGCAGGAGCGCCGTGGTGTCGGAGCCGTGGCTCGCCGCCTGCACCCGCGCGGAACTGCCAGGGGCTGGTGCCGCAGTCCCAGCAACCTGGCGTGTGCTTCGCTCCGCACGCGCGGGCCGCGAGCTCTTACCCCGAGAGGCGCGGGAGGGAATTTGTGGCGGGACGAGGAGGAGACGCGACTCGCGAGGTGGGTGTGGAGGAGAAAAAAGTCAAGCAGACCTGACAAGAAAAAGGGAGCACGGGGTGCCCGCCCGGAGTGACTTTGCGGGACAAAGGTCCCAGAACACCGCACACGTGCTGACACACCCAGTTGGGGTGGGGACCCAAATTCCCTCACCTGACTTCTGATTGGCCACTCCGACAGGCCGATTTGCATTCTCGCTCAGCACCCACTCCCACCCTCACCCCCCCGCTGAGGTGTGTGCAGGTAGAAGTGCCTTTCCAGTCCATCCCACCGCCTAGTGCCGCCCCCCACCCCATCCTCACGTCACACAAAGCAAAACTTTACTGCAGGCTTGAGCACAAAGCTGTGGCCCGCTTTCCAAAGACCTTTGATTTTTCTATCCATCTTTGTCTGTAGGAATTTTCTGAGGCTGCAGTTAATGTAATTCGTCATGGAGCGTGCTTCAAAGGTTCCCGGGACAGTAGACACCCTGACATTTCAGAGCCCCTTATCCCACCTTATCTTTCCGGCTTCCCATTCATCATTGCTATCAATTTTCCTCCCCTCCCCTTCTCTTGCTCACACACACACACACACACACACACACACACACACTCTCCCTCCCCCTCTCTCTCCTAAAACAAGGGTGGGATTAAAGGGACTGACATTAATATTGTATGCTAAAGATCACAGATAAAGTGAGATTATTTTGTCTCTTACCCTTTTGTACATTAAAAAATATATCGTTTTGTTATTTCTGTCTTTGAGGGGAAATTTAACCTTAAATATGCTTGCTTCCTTTGTTACAGATCTACATGGTACCCAGTCCCTTTTCCACACTTCTTCCTTGGCCACATCAAACCTTTCACATCAGTCTCAAGGGTGATTGATCTAACCTGCCATATGCATCCTCTGGACTAGGCCAGTCACCTAGAAATGAGTTAATGCAAATCAGTTTTTGGTTTTTTTTTTAAATTCCAGCAGGAGATTGGTTCCCCACTTCCTTTGTTATTTTACCTTCCGTTCTCCGTGTCAGAGGTGACTACTATGCCTTTAAGGGAGGCAGACTATCTTATTTCAAAGGAAAGCCATTGTTTGAATAAGCTGAGTCTTAGAATACTTTCTTTGAGTTGTCCTGAGTTTAAAAACAAATACGAAGACACTCTAGGTGTGTTTGTCAAAAGTTCTCTGCCTCCAAACCTTGTCTTATAAAATCTCAAAAACCAGAGTAACTAGGGTGGGTGTGGATTTCTAGACATTCGAGAAATATCTGGGTTACTTAGAAACCTACACACTCCTTTTTATGGGACTCAATTATACAGACTTAAAACTGGGCAAGAAATCAAAGGCAGTTTATTTTTAACAAATAGAATGAGTTATTAAGACAGAAGCTAGTTTTAATGAAACATCTCCACTAGGATATAGGTCTTAAATGTCTCATCTAATTTGAACAACAATGGCAACAAAAATATGAGAGTAAAATTGCAGAAGGAATGCATATTAAATTGTCTGTATTTACCGGCATACATTTGTGATTCTTTAAAAATGATTAAATTAAATATACTCAGAAGCACAGGTCACCAATAGAAGTTCCTTTCTCTGTCCTTTTTTGTCCCTACTGACACATGATCCCTGATTGTCATGGAAAGGTTTGCCTAACTCCCCTCTAGCTATAATCTTTCTCCCATTTGAAATACTGTTATAATTTATTTGTATGTTTTCTAAGGCTTTTATAAATCATTTGGTTTATGTACATTATGTACGTATTTCTTCTTCTAGACTCTTTTTTTTTGGAAAGTTAGGATTTCTTTTACATATCTTTTTAAAATTTTTAAAAAGATTTTATTTTTAAGTAATCTTTATACCCAACATGGGGCTTGAACTCACAACCCAGACATCAAGAGTTGCATGCTCTACTGACTGAGCCAGCCAGGCACCCCTCTTTTGTAGATCTTTTTTTTTTTCAGAACACACTGCCTAGTTCAATGATTTACTCTGAATAGGTATAGAAATTCTAAGGAGATTCTCTACGATCATTTAGAAGATGAGAGAAATTGATTTCTGTAGGGGATTTTATTCCAATTTCTTAATCCAGAATTACAATACTAACTCTGTTAGTGATCACCCACTATCAGCATGATTTATCTGACTTACAGAGAGAACAAGCCTAACAGAAAAAGAACTTGTAGGAAGTTTTTGTGCTCTAGCTAAAGAGACTTAGATGTGCAAATAAGAACATCAGTTAAAGTGGGTTTGAGTGTGTATGTATGTATGTGAAAGAAAGAACTAGCCTGATTTGGGATTGAGTAAATTGTGCACAGTGAAATAAAGGAAAAAAGGCAGGACTGTGACATGTGTGTGTGTGTGTTACTAACCTCAGAGAGAAGAAAAGAGCAGCTGGGAAAAATATGTTGGTTAAGACAGGTCACTACATATGTCACCAGATGGTAGCTAGCATCAACCAAGCTCAGCTTTTGTGGGGTGGAGGTAAGTGACAAAGCATCAGAGTAAGTGGAACCAACTGTTCTTATACACAAGGTGCTCACATGTTGCATTTTATAAACCATGCTTCTCTACATAGAAAGTTGGCTTTGATGCCTTCAGCCCTTCCTCATTCTCTCGACTCACTGGCCCTAAGCCTCTCCCAACTTAAAGCTAATCTTAAATCCTTTCCCCTCCACAACACCTTAAAATATTAGAAAAAACAAGAACCCGTTCACTGAGTTGCCTGAAGAGGCTTCGGCACCAGAAGGAGAAATCCAAACAGAGCCATGAAGATGAGCTGAGTAGAGAAGACACAGCAAGATGACTAGAATTTAGAGGCCAGAGTACCAGAGCTACATATTGAGTATAATAGTTTTCTACTGAGACATAACAAACTCAGCAGTTTAAAACAGTAAACATTTATTATCTCACTCTGTTTCTGAGGATCAGGAATCTAGGAGTAGCTCACCTGGATAATTCTGGCTCAGGGTCTCTCACAAGACTGCAGTCAAACTCTTGGCCAGAACTATAGTTTCTCAAGACTTAACGGGACATAGAGGTTCTGTTTTCAAAATCACATGGTTTTTGGCTGGAAACTTGTCACCTGGACCTCTCCACTGGCCGCGCATTGCATGTGTTCTCTGGGAATAAGTGATTCAAGAGAGAGAGAGAGTGCACCCACAGTGGAAAGTTGGTCTTTTTATAAAAAGACCCCATCTTGAAAATGGCATACCATTACTTCTGCCGTATTCTATTCATAAGAAGCAAATCACTAAGTCCCAGCCCACAGTGAAATGGAGAGCACTCAAAGAATGTATGGGCATATTTTAAAAACCATCGGGGGTGGGGAAGAGCCTGGGTGGCTCAGTCAGTCAAGTGGCTGACTTTGGTTCAGGTCAGGATCTCAAAGTCACTGAGGTGGAGCCCTGTGTCGGGCTCTGTGCTGACAGCTCAGAGCCTGGAGCCTGCTTCGGATTCTGTGTGTGTGTCTCTCTCTCTCTCTGCCCCTTCCCCACTTGTGCACTAGCTCTTGCTCTCTCTCTCTCTCTCTCCCCCTCAAAAATAAACATTAAATGTTTTTAATATAAAAAAATTTAAAAAACATCAGAGGGCATTTATGCCCCCTGACCATAAATTATTTGCATTCCTTCCATGTGCAGAATGCGCTCATCCCTTCCCAAGGCCCTCAAAAGGCTGATCCTATGAAAGCAGCCCCTCAGTGTTCAGAATCTCTCTCTGTAAATCACATCAGGTGTGCTTGAATGTTTTCAGCATTGTTCATTAGGTAGAGCTCCTTGAATTTAGTCTTTCTTCTTCTACAGACTTGTGACACTATAGGAACAGTATATTTGCCACCCATACATCCAACATACTGTGGTGAGACAGGCAGGGACAGCTGCCATAGACGTTTCTGTTTACAAGGGAGGAAAAGAGGAAGCACAAAGGAGACACTGGCTCAGGCACAAAGGGACCACTGGTCCACAGCAATTCTGAAATCTAATTGGGAAAATGTTTAAAGTTCCTTGATTATGTCTCAAGGTCTGAGAATAATTCTCCATGGTGCTGTGTCTTCTCCCTGGGAACTGGTTTCTGCTCTGAGTCACCCTCCCATTTTCATGAAAGACGGGATGTGTTTACAAACAAATCATTTTCTCAGATGACTTCCTAACAGTAGAACTTACACATCCAGCAACTCCCTATCATTTTATGTGGTCTCTACCCATTTTGTTCCCAAAATATTTACCCACATTTAACTGTTTTTCAAACTTTGAGAGTCTTTTGTGAATCTTCACGGGTTTCACTTTTTATCCATGAGACAAAAGCCACCCCCTCAAATCTCTTTAAGATAAACCCTTCCCTACCTTGGGTTTCCGAGGAGATGCATGTTTGTACACTTGTTAGAATTCCTAGTGTTCCACTGAAAAGATCCTGGGGAAACAACTTAAAACACTTTAGAGGACCTTCACTCTGACAGATAGAGGCTCTGAATGTCCACGTGCAATCATGATGAGCTCTTAACAAGGGATTTTACAGTCACACCTTTGACTTCATCATTACACCGTGCTTTCCTGAAAGCAATTTCTTCTTAAGTTTAGCATTATTTTCCAAATAAAGAAGTGGAAAGGTCCAAAGCCATCAAGTCCTGGCTACTTTATGTGAACAGCCTCCTTTAGTCACTCTCCCTCCTTTCACATTTTCTGTAAGCAGGAAGAAACCACATGGCAACTTCCAAAATTTTTGGAAATTTCCTCCTCAGCTTGATGAACCAATACATTAGGCCCATTTTCTATAACAGACAAGAGTCTTGATAAATGTAATGCCAATGTGTTATAAGGATTCTTTCCCTTAGTTACAATAATATTTACCTCATTTTCCTAAAACCTCTTAGCTTTAGCCTAACCCAAGATCATATGGCTTAAACTAAAAGCCTTTTTAAGGGATTAAAGAAATTAAATTTATAGTTTAAAAACTTCAAAAAAAACTGTTTCCGATTCTGTGTCTCCCTCTCTCTCTGCCCCTCCCCCGTTCATGCTCTGTCTCTCTCTGTCCCAAAAATAAATAAATAAATAAAAAATAATAATAATAATAATAAAAAAATTAAAAAAGGGCGCCTGGGTGGCGCAGTCGGTTAAGCGTCCGACTTCAGCCAGGTCACGATCTCGCGGTCCGCGAGTTCGAGCCCCGAGTCAGGCTCTGGGCTGACGGCTCGGAGCCTGGAGCCTGTTTCCGATTCTGTGTCTCCCTCTCTCTCTGCCCCTCCCCCGTTCATGCTCTGTCTCTCTCTGTCCCAAAAATAAATAAAAAAAATAAATAAATAAAAAAAAATAATAAAAACTTCAAAAAAGAAATCTCTATCTCCATACACGATCAGTGGTCACTGAACATTTATTTATTTTTTTTTCAACGTTTTTTTATTTATTTTTGGGACAGAGAGAGACAGAGCATGAACGGGGGAGGGGCAGAGAGAGAGGGAGACACAGAATCGGAAACAGGCTCCAGGCTCCGAGCCGTCAGCCCAGAGCCCGACGCGGGGCTCGAACTCACGGACCGCGAGATCGTGACCTGGCCGAAGTCGGACGCTTAACCGACTGCGCCATCCAGGCGCCCCTGAACATTTATTTTTAAAGTAACACCAATGCTACATCATCTTTCTCAGAAAAAGGAAATTTGCATCTCAATTTATGAAGCTGGCATTACCTTCATACGAAATCCAGAGAAAGCCAGTACAGAAAGTGAAAATACAGGTTAATATCTCTCATCAATATAGATATAAAATTAACAAATTTAATTCAGCAATTTATCAATAGAATAGTGTAATATGGTCAGTGAGATGTATATAAGGAATTCTAGGCTGGTTCAGCATTCCAGAACAATCAATGTAATCCATGATAACAACAGGCTAAAGAAGAAAATCATACAACCATACCAAACGAAGTGGAAAGAGCATTTAACAAATTTCAATATCTGTTTATGATTAACACTCTCAGCAACTTGAAATAGGAACAGAAGGGAAATTCTTTTTTTTTTTTTTTTTTTTTTTAATTATTTTTGGGACAGAGAGAGACAGAGCATGAACGGGGGAGGGGCAGAGAGAGAGGGAGACACAGAATCGGAAACAGGCTCCAGGCTCCGAGCCATCAGCCCAGAGCCTGACTCGGGGCTCGAACTCACGGACCGCGAGATCGTGACCTGGCTGAAGTCGGACGCTTAACCGACTGCGCCACCCAGGCGCCCCAGAAGGGAAATTCTTTAACTGGATAAAGAATATCTATTTTTAAAAACTATAGCTAAGAATGAAAGGCAAATGCTATCCTTCTAATATTGAGACCTAGGCATGGGTGTCCACACTCACCACTCCTATTCAGAACAGTTTATTGGAAATCTGAGCCAGTGCAATAAAGCCTTCAAAGGAGATAAAAGTAATATAAATTGGAAAAAGATAAATAAAACTGTCCCTCTTTGCCAATGACATGATTGCCTATGTAGATAATTCTCAAAACAAATGCAAAACAATTCCTAGAGTAATGAGCAAGTTCATAGAATACAAGGTTAACACCAAAAATCAAACATATTTCTATATACCACCAATGAACAAATGGCAACTAAAGTTAAGATTCAGTACCATTTACATTCACTCCTAGTGAAATGTTTAGGTATAAGTCTAATTAAATATCTATAGGATCGATATGTTGAAGACCACACAACAATAAAAATTAAAGACTTAAGTAAATGAAAAGATACAGTTAGATATAAGAATAAGCATATTAAAGATGACAAGTCTGCCCAAACATTCGTTTTGTTTATAGCAATTCTTATCAACATCCCAAAATTATTGTGTATATATAGACAAATTTATTTTTTTAATATACCTGGAAACAAAAGAAACTAAAATAGTGGGGGAAAAATGACAATGGATAATAAAGTCTGAGGTCTCAATACCACCTAAAATTAAGGTTTAATCCATAGCTACAATAACCAAGATATTGTGGTATTCCATAGATCAATGGAACAGAATAGAGCCCAGAAATATATTCTAGACAAGTATAGTTAACTGATTTTTGTAAGATGAAAAAGTAATTCAATGGAGAAAGGATATTTTTTTTCAACAAATGGGATTGGAACAACTGGACACCATGGACAAAAAAGAAAAAAACACACCTTGAATCTCATTTTAAAATTAACTCAAAATGGATCATAGATCGAAATATAAAACGTAAGACTGCAAAACATGAAACTTCTTGAAAAAAATATGAAACAAAATTGGTGGTCATTGTAACGTAGGGTTAAACAAAGAGTTCTTAGACATGTTCTTTAGAAAAGAACAAAGAGTTATTTTCCAGAAACAAAATAATAATAAAAAAGTATTAAAAATGATAGATTGGACTCCAGTTAAAAGCTTTTCTTTTTTCTGAAAAAGACTGTGTTTAGAGAATGTAAAAATGGGCCTGGGATAAGATATTTGAAAACCACATATATGACAAAGGTCTTAAATTCAGAATATTTTAAAAAATTTTTGAATTCACTACTACCAAAACAAATAACCCAACTAGAAAATGGGGGAAAGACTTGAAAAGTCAGTACATGCAGAACCAAAAAGCACATGAAAATGTATCAAACATCATTAATTGGTAGAGAACTGCACATTAGAACCATAATTAAATATCATTAGATGCCTGTTAGAATGCTAACATACAAAATACTGACAATATTCCAAGCACTGACAAGGATGTGGAGTCAACTGGAATTCTCATACATTAAATAAACTATTAAATACTATTAATACAAAGGTATTATGCTGAATGAAAGTCAATCTCAGAAGACTATAAGCTCTTTTATTCCATTTCCATGCTGTTTTTGAAATGACAAAATTATAATGATGGAAAACATCAGTTGCTTCCTGGGATTAGATTTTGGAGGAGTGTGTATGTATATAAATCGCAAAAGGAAATTTCACTGTGATAATGAAATAGTTATGTAGCTTAATCATAGCTGTGATTATACAAATCAATAATACATGATAATATTTCATAGCAACATAACACACAGCTGGTGAAATCCAAGTTAAGGCCTGTGGTTTACTCAATAATATTGTATCCATATCAATTTCCTTGTTTTGATAATGTGCTATGGTTATATAAGACATTATCATTGATGGAAACTGGATGAAGGCTGTATAGGAACTATTTGTATTATATTTACAAATTTGTGAGTACAAAATTATTTCAAATAAAACCTGAAGTACAGCTTCTTCAAGGTACTTTAAGCTTTCACTAATACCCTCCTTAATGGTCACCACCCAGCTTCAAGCCACACTCACAATTTAAGTTACTGTTGTTACAGAAATACTTTAAGGTCCCAGAATATGTGTTATTTCTGTTGTTACAGAAATACTTTAAGGTAGCAAAATATGTATTAGTTATTTATTGCTACATAAGAAATTACTCAAAAACTTTGCATCATAAAAAAAATAAATAAACATTTGCTGACACAGTCTCTTAGTGTTTAGAATTCAGGGATGGCTTATCTGAATAGTTGTGGCTTAAGATTTTGTACAATGTTGCAACTCAGCTGGTAGCCAGAGCTGATAACTTGATTGTACAGTACAGTTGCTGATAACTTGATTGGCCGAAAGACTCTGGCTTCCTTTGGAGCAGCTCTTTGAGAAGAACCAAAAGAGTGCACTCAATAAAGAAGCCACACAGTGTTTTAATAACCTAACCATGGGAGTGATAACCCATCACTTCTGACATTCTATTTGTCAGACATGAGTCACTAAGTTTAACAACTCAGAGGGAATTGTTATTCCACAATTTGACGGAAGGAAAATTAAAGAATTTGTGGATGTATTCTTAAAACTACCACAGAGAGTGAACTCTGGATGTTTGCTGAGAAAACTTTGAAGTAATTGTCTGTGTTCTGATTTGTGCATGATATGAAGAAAATACCAACAGTCTCGGTGAGGCGGGGGGGGGGAGGGGGGGTGGGGAAGCAGAGAATGTTAGACTAAAAAATACTTCAAGTGTTGCATATTCCCACCAGCTAGAGTGGAAGGACCTCGTAATTCAAGGGGGCATTTGATAGTGCTCTCAGAAAATTACATGTTTGGTAGTTAGGGGCTAAATTAGCCCTGTAATTAAAATTGATTTGAGCTCATTTCAACAAGGCTTAGAAGTAAGTCTCAAAATGATACATCTGATTCCAAGTAACTTAACAGGCTACTAGAACAAAGTCCATTGTTTTTAAAGTAATAATAATAAATAAGCAGCAAGGATGACACACTCTCATTCTGTGGCATCCAGTATAAAACTGCAGGCATGCAAAAAGCAAAAAAAAAAAAAAAAAAAAAAAAAAAAAAAAAATTGCCCGCAAGGAGGAAATGTCAATTAGTAAAATTAGATTAGGCATGACAGAAGGAATGGAATGAGCCAACAAAACCATTAAAGCAGCTATGTAGATATGCTGTAACTTCATAAGAAGATAGAGAAAAACAGGAACCTGATGATAAGGGACATCAAAAACTCAACTGGATATTGTAAAGATGAAAACTACAATATTTCAAATGAACAACACACCAAGTGGGGTTGAAAGCAGACAGGGCCCTCAGCAAGAAAGATTAGTGAACTTGAAGACATAACAATAGAAACTACCCCAAATGAAGCGGAGACAAAACAAAACAAAACAAAAAAACAAGAAGGAATGTCTTGAATGTTGGTGAGCTATGGAATACTAACAAATGATCCAACATATGAGTAATTGTAACATTGAAGGAGGGAAGAAATAGAACTATTTGAAGAAATTAGGCTAAAAATTATCCAAATTTGATGAAAACTACAAATGTATATATGCAAACAGTGCACACATAATGAAGACTATGTCAACACATATCTTAATCAAATTGCTAAAAACAAAAGAGAAATAAAAAATCTCAACAGCAGTCAGAGGAAAAAAAGACACATTATGTAGAGAAAGAAGGATAGGAATGACAGCAAATTTCTCAACAAAACCTATGCAAACTGAGGCGGGGAAGGGGTAGGGATGGGGGAGTGGGAATCCTTCAGCAGATACAAATTTTGTAAACCTTTTCTCCTAGTCTATGGCTTGCTGTCTTATTTACTAAGCAGTGTATTTGGAAGAGCAAACATTTTTAATTTTTATGAAGTCTACTTTTTAAATTTGTCCATGATGATGTATCCTTTGGTTTCCTAATTAAGAAATGTATGGGGGCGCCTGGGTGGCTCAGTCGGTTAAGCGACCGACTTCGGCTCAGATCATGATCTCGCGGTCCGTGAGTTCAAGCCCCGCGTCAGGCTCTGTGCTGACAGCTCAGAGCCTGGAGCCTGTTTCGGATTCTGTGTCTCCCTCTCTCTGACCCTCCCCCGTTCATGCTTTGTCTCTCTCTGTCTCAAAAATAAATAAACGTTAAAAAAAAAATTTTTTTTTTAAAAATAAAAATAAATAAAAAAAATAAAATGAAAAAAAGAAATGTATGCATAACTCCATATCCAGGCTTTTTCCCTACATTTTCTTCTAGAACTTTTAAAGGCTTTCCTCTTACATTTACCCAAATGGAAATGCAATCCATTTTTACATTAATTTTGGTACATAACATGAGAAAGAGTTCCTATTTTCATATGGATATCCGACATCATTAGTGATTACAGAAATAAATATTAAGTAAAAATTAAAACCATGAATAGATAATCTTACACACGCATTATATTGGAAAACATGTGAACTATCTGCAATATGAAATGTTTGCTAGGATGTGGAATAAATGAAACTCTCATGTAGTACTTATGTAAATGTAAAACAGTATAGCTATTTTGGGGGAAAAATGCTTGACAGCTTCTTATGTGTATCTTATGCATACATTGGTCATACAACCCAGCAACTCACTCCTAGATATTTACTAAGAGAAATAGTATATCCAGAAGACTACTGGCATTTCATACCATCTTTATTCGTAATTGCCCAAAACTGAAAACAACCCATATGTCCATAAACTGGTGAAAAGATAAACAATTTTCTTGTACCCTTGTAGTGGAATTGCACTTGGCAATAAAAGGAAACAAACTACTGATACACGTGACAATGCAGGTGACTCTTAAAAGGATTATTCTGTGTGAAAGTCTAGAAAAGATAAAGCGAAAGTGAAAGCTTATCAGTCCAAAGTGCCAGGGCTCTCTGGGAGACAGAGGATGAAGGAGTATTAGAGAACTTTCTTGGGTGACAGGAATGTCCTGCATCATGATTATACTGGTTATATGACTCTGTTTTTCAAAATTCATTCAAACTGTATCCTTAACCGGTAGAATTTATTGTATGTAGGTTATACCTCAATAAACCTATTTAAGGAAAGACTTAAGATGAATATGCAACATTCCTAATGCCTCAGTTTTAAGTATCAATGAGTATATGTATAGCAAACAGGGATTTTCCTCCGGGACTCCCCAGGTAACTGAGAGCTACCACCATCCATCCACCCTGAGCCCAGGAAGCCACCCATGGCTCATTTATCTTTTTAGTCACCAACATCCCTTCAGTCATGAAGTCATGGCCCTTTTTTTTTTCTTCTTCAGAGCTCTTAAGTTCATATGCTCTCTCGAGCGCTCCTAGCCCTTACCTGATGCAGCTGTCTCTCCTTGGAAACACTACAAAGCCCAACGTGCCCATCTAGCATTCAGTTTGTCTCCGCCCCAATCCAGTCTTCAGTCTGTAGACAGAGTAGTGATTTCGAGTGAAAATGATACGCTTGGGATGAAATCCTCCAGTGGGTTTCCAGTATTCACAGAACAAAATTCAACGTCCTTAATATCACCTAAATGCCTGTGTCATCTGAGTCCTTTTATATCTTCAGCTCCATCCCATTTTACTCTTCTTGTTTTGATCTCTCTGAATTCTTGAAACATACTATGATTTCTCTAGCCTCAAGACCAAACTGCTGTTCCCTCTGCCTGAAACATGTCCCTTCTCATCCTGCACATTAGCTTAGATAGTTCCTGCTTATTCTTTTTTCTTTTAATTTTTTTTAATGTTTATTTATTTTTGACAGAGACAGACAGACCATGAGCGGGGGAGGGGCAGAGAGAGAGGGAGACGCAGAATCTGAAACAGGCTCCGGGCTCTGAGCTGTCAGCATAGAGCCCGACATGGGGATCGAACTCACAAACCGCAAGATCATGACCTGAACCAAAGTCAGACGTTCAACCCACTGAGCCACCCAGGCGCCCGGCTCCTGCTTATTCTTTACACATAACTCTCCTCTTCTCTTCGTGTAAGCATCCTAAGTACCAGCTGGGTCTCATTGCTCTATGCCATAGTAGGACCTCGCTTTCTGCTCATAGTAGTCCCTGACCTAGCACTTATTTGTAACTGTTTGTTCAATATCTAACTTTGCATGGTGCCTGGGTGGCTCAGTCCGTTAAGCATCTGGCTCTTGATTTCAGCTCAGGTCATGATCTCATGCTTCATGGGACTGAGCCCCGCATTGGGCTCTGTGATGACAGTGCAGAGCCTGCTTGAGATTCTCTCTCTGCCCCTCCCCTGTTCTCTTAAAAAATAAATAAATGATCATCAAAAAAAGAAATATCTGAACTTTCCCAAATCCCTTCAAATGTCCCACAATTCTGCTCCCTAGGAATAATCACTGTTAGTTGTGTGCCTCCAAGAAATTATAAAAAAAAAATACTGACAAAAGTCAGCATGATACTATATGACAGACAAAATTAAAATATACAAATGTACATACATAGCCTTCCCCCTCTCTTGACTTCTAACAGACAAGGTAAATTCTTCCTGCTCAGCACATGGGCCAAGCACTTAGTAAGACTAAAGCTGATCTTTCAAATCTATGGAATGCAAAGAACTTTTTTATTAGAAGAAATAACATATCTGGGAAGGAAAGAAGACATAAGAAGAAAGAGAAGATCCTATAAAAACTAGTTTTGAGAATTTCATTGAACTTTTGGATAAAGTGAAACAAAATGTCATAGTGGCAATTTCTATGCTGTGATGAATGAGCTTTGGAAAGACTTAGAAATGAAGAAGATTATTGCAAATTTTTGTTATGTGTTATATAAATGTCACAGCATTTTAAAAGCGCATAAACGTTTTCTTGGTATTCCTTTCAAGGAGTTGGAACATGGGACTTGCATTTCACAAGGGCATGAAGTGTCTCAGGTTTGTCTGAGTTTTAATAAAACTCAACACAGTAATTGGTTGTACCTAAACAGGTATTCTAAGTTTTTTTTTTCCATAGTAACCAAGGCCAGGATTGTAATCTAAAAATGGAATCCTCAATCCTCAAACTAGTAAAACATGTCAGAATAACGTTCTTCAGCTTCATCAACAACAAAGACCATCCTTCAGGCTTCTTCATATGCCACTCACATACCACGTGGGAAGTTTCTTTGCCACTGAAAGTTTCATCATTCGCAAATCCCTATGGAGACTCCTACTGCAGGATGAGTAAATACAGATCCAGGCCCAACAGCTTCCTGCTTGGATTTTCCCACCTCTTTCCTTTGAGCAGCATCCTACCAGGTAGCAATGGTCACCACTGTAAGGATCATCTGAAGACTAAAATCCCAGTGCCACCAAGTCTTAAACATTGGGTGTGATAAAACTTAGCATTTTCTCTTCCAGTTAGCAGTATGCTCAATTCCAACACCATTTGCAATGTTGCATCTGAGAGGAAATGCCCCAGCTGGCTAAACACTCAATAAATGTTTGTTGAATAACTGAACAAATGAAATCAAAGGTAAGTCATCTATATGTGATCTTGCCAGAGGTGGGAGAAAGGCCGAGATGAGATGAAGATAAGCCTTTCATGTCTAAAGTTCTATGATTACTATAGTATTCATAATGTGTGTGGGGGGGGGTAGAAAGAAAGAAAGGGGGGGGGGAGAAGAAGGAGGAAGACTAAAAAAGGTTTTCAGATATATTCTGAGACACAAGTCTCTATTAGAAAAATTTGAAAAATGCTTCAAATAAAATTTGAAAAATTTATTGACCAGTGATTGAAATAACAGTAGAATTTCGTATTAGTGGGCTATTGGGGACATTTGCTTTGTTGAGGTTTTGCCTACCCATCATTTGACCTCCCTTCATTTGTCATGGGAATCCCCCAGTTGAGAACATGCTGGGATGAGAGGGCATCGGTTCCCAGTTGAAGTAGCCCCAAAGTCCACGTTCTCATTCTCCTGATCCACCAGGGAGCAGACTCCTGACCTAGGCCTCACTAAGTGAATGTTCGCAGCTGGCAGAACTGAATCAAGTAGCACAAAGGAAAGAAAAGCAACTTGGAGTTCAACAGCAGTGGCCAGTAGCTATGGTTGTGGTAGTGCCAGTAGTTTGCACAGTGTCTTGAGCCAGCTGCACAGGCACCCTACCCAGCTATTCCAGAGGTTGGGCCTTGGCGATAATGAAGCTCCCAGCTCCCTGGGGATTCTGCCTGCTTTCAGAGCTTGGTTTTCTAGCCTTCCCGTCAATTAAGCTACACAATGATATGATTTTATTAAACTCTTTTCTGCTAAAGCTAACTAGAATCCAATGCTGTTGCTATAAGCAAGAACCATAACTTAAATTGTTGTTAGAGAGTAGGTTGCAGTCAAAATAACCTTAGAAAAATCTAAGGACTTGTGCAGACTTGGGGTTGGAGGCAATGAACATTCTATAGGTGTTCATCAGTAGGAATCTGTCTGTCCAGGATACACAGTGACAAAGTTTGTCTTTAAATTATTATCTCTGGTCTGTTGGAATGAAGTACACACTAAGAGCAGAATTTTCTGCAACCATATACTTACTATATGGTTTTAAAAGTGGGGAGGGTTGGGGGATACCTGCTTCTAATGGTCCTATACAAGGTCAGCAAAAGGACAAAATTCCAGAATTCTCAGGGCAAGGCACTTGCTGAAATTCTGGGGGCTATGAGTGGACTAAAAGAATCTCTAACCTCTATCCATTCTAGAACTTCCTTGGTTTTTTGGGAAGAAGAAACCCTGAGGGCAGGAGATTGGAACATGGGAGGGGATTGATTAAGTGAAATGTATGCAGCCTCCCTCTCCAATGGCCTAGAAGCTGCTCCTTTGTCAAAGGCCTTGGGAAACAAATATCTCTCTGAAAATATATTAGTGACTGTTCTTCAAAGCTGCAAATTCTATTGTGGGTTGCAGTTGAAACGGTCTCTCTGAACCTAAGGGGTCGACTAGGACCCTGGGTGACAGAGTGGCAGCTAACCTCAGGAGCGAGGCCCTGGTTACTAGCAATATAATCTAAATTGCCTGACTCAGTGATTTTGGTTATTTCTAATTTTTCATAGGGTGATTAGAAGTGAAATGGATAGGTTGCTTACTGAATTTTATTTGATCTGTGTTTAAAAAGTATAAAAACAGGGGTGCCTGGGTGGCTCCGTTGGTTGGGCATCTGACTTCAGCTCAGGTCATGATCTCACAGTTTGTGAGTTTGAGCCCCGTGTCAGGCTCTGTGCTGACAGCTCGGAGCCTGGAGCCTGCTTCAGGTTCTGAGTCTCTCTCTCTCTCTCTGCCCCTCCCCACTCACATTCTGTCTCTCAAAAATAAAATAAAAACATAAAAATATTTTTAAAGCATAAAAACAAAATAGAACAAGAAAACAAAAATATTCACTATGTCTGACAATACATTGTAACAGAGGACCATGGTCATCTTCCCAAATTCCTATACCTGGCTCAGTACATAGCTTTAGTCCTTCTTTTTTTTTTAAGTTGATTTGTTATTTTGAGAGAGAGAAAGTGAGAGAGAGAGCGAGCAGGGGAGGAGCAGGGAGAGAGAGAATCCCAAGCAGGCTCTGTGTTGTCAGCACGGAGCCTGAGGCAGGGCTCGATCCCACAAACTGTTAGATCATGACCTGAGCTGAAATAAAGAGTCGATACTTAACTGATTGAGCCACCCAGGTGCCCCCATAGCTTTAGCCCTTTGAATGAAGGGAAGACTAGACAGCCCTGAGAAGACCTATGCTAATATCATCTATAAGCCAACCGTCCATCTTGCCTGCTAAAAAAGAACCTGTAACTCTTTACTAAGATTATTGACATTGAGAAATAGAATATGCCCAGATCTTTTGGGCATTATTGTTGGAAATTAATTCTGACAACACACTAATAGCTGATGACCCAACACCCACTGCAATTTACTTGTTAGTGAATGGGCTTCTGAAAGTCACAAATGAATTTCAATCTGAGTCTGCTTACAATAGGCCTAGTGAAATCCTGCATTCACACAGTGGTATTAGACTATGGTAAGTCTCAAATATATAACATACAAATATATATTATGCTAGATTATAGTGAAACAAATATACCTCCATATATGTAATGGCTGAAACACGAAAGAAATATATTTTTCACTTTCTAACATTCTGGGCAGGAGTTCCTTATACTTTAAGACCCAGGCTCATCTCCTGGGGCTCTTTCATGTCCCATAATCTTGCTGCCCGTAGCCCGCCTATGGAAGGGGGAACACATGAAGAGGCAGACATGTTTCCAAAAAAAACTTAGAAATGGTACACATCATGCCTGTTAACATTTTTTTTTTGGCAAAATCTAATTATAGGATCATCCCTATATGCAGGGGAAGGTAGGCAATATTACAACCTAACATTTTATTGAGGGTAAAAGAGGAGGTGGATTTTAGTGGAAATCTAGCAATCTCTGCTATAATGCTGTGTTTTTTCTCCACTTGCTGAATATGTACTAGGAATAGAAATACTGAGAACTGGCAGACAGTATCCTGTCACACAGGGTATGGACAACTGTGATAAGACACTAAATGGAAACCACTGGAACCCTCCTCCAAACCAAGAGTATAAATCAAAGTAATCCTGGGGGCACCTAGGTGGTTCAGTCAGTTGAACATCTGATTCTTGATTTCAGCTCAGGTTGTGATCACAGGGTTGTGGGCTTGAGCCCTGTATCAGGCACCACACTGACTGTGGAGCCTGCTTAAGATTCTCTCTCTCTCTCTCTCTCTCTCTCTCTCTCTCTCTCTCTCTCTGTGTGTGTGTGTGTGTGTGTGTGTGTCTGCCCCTCTCCCCCACTCACACACACTTTCTAAAATAAATAAAATGAAAAAAGCCCAGTAATCCTGAATCACTGTCCAACTATAGACAACTATAGACTGTGCCTCTATCAAAGACTTAGAAGACACAAAGGTGGTAGCTTTTTTCCCCATTTTCCTTTAAATATAGGGAAGCCCTGGAAAATAATAAATGATCATTGCATAATTAATTAATTTTAGCTGGGATTTTGCGTGTAGCCTTTCTACTTAGGCGACTAAATACAGTCTCTGATAATTAATAAGCAGCTACTGATTTGGTAATATTTTTTCTTTATCCCTATTAATGTAAAGCAATGGAAACAATTTGTTTTTATCTGAAAGAGAGAACTAAGTACAGACTCTATGTGGATTATGTCTACTCTCTAATGTTTTCTGTAATTTGGTCCACAGAGACCTTACATTTTATATTCCTCCAAGGGATATAATGTCTGTCCTTAAGTTAGGAATGATGCTGATAGAACACAGAGAGCATGATGTAGCCAGTCTGGACAGAAAGCACGCATATCAAAGAATGGGAGATTAAGGGCCTACCACCTAAGTTTGTGGGAGTCCGGCAATTTGGGACATGTCAGGATCTCCCTTTCAATGTCGAGAAGTATTTTTCTGGACCTTGTATCCCACCAGTAAGAAAAACATTTTGTGGGTTCTTTGGAATTTGTACAAAACATACACCTTATTTGAGTTTACCTTGCCAGCCTATTTACTATTTGATTCAAAGGATGACATAGTTTGAGTATGCTTCAGAGCAACCAAAGTTTCTCCAGCAAGTCTTGTTGAGGTGCAAATACCTAGGACTCTCTGCCCTATAAACTCAGGAAATTAAGGGTGGCATCACACATGTTTGTAACATCTCATCCTTGTATGGAGTGGTCACAAGCCATGATTAGAAAATCAAAATGGAAGTCCTTATCTGCAGCAAACAACTATTCTCTTCAAAAAAGTTCTTGGCTTCCTACTAGGCTATGACTAAGACTGAATACCTGAGTACAGAATAGTAGATGTTCAGATAAACCAAACTGCCCGTCATAAATCAAGTGCTATTCTCTTCTACTGGAATATTAATACCACAAAGGAAGGGACGATCCTGTCTTGCTCACCACAATCGCCTAGATTCTGAAATAGTACCAGGTTGTTTAGTAAATACTTGCTGATAGATGGAAGAAAGGAAGAAAGGAGGAAGGAATCTAGTTCAACTTGTCTAGAAATTCTCAGCAAAGAGAACTTGCCTATACAGGACTATGTGTAAGCTGGTGCTCATGGTCCCATTTTTCATAAACTATTCTCTTAGAAGATGAGCATGATTATTCAGCTCACTGAAGTCCTTCCCACAAAACTTATCTGTTGTTTCATGGGAGATTCTCAAAGAGCAATTAATGACTAAAGAGCAACAAAATGAGCCCCAGTCATAGGTTTCTCTGTGCAGTTTGCTTGCACCAACCACAAGCAGACTACTGGGATGGTATAGCTCCATTCTGGAGTCTCCTGAAGGACAGCAGGCTGAATTTCAAGCAGACATCTTTTTTTTTGTCCAGCCAGCTAGAAAGAGGCATGGTCCTCAAAACTCCACTCGGTGAAAGAGGGGCTCATTCCCGGATTATACAAAGCAGCCCTCTCTGATGACATCAGCCAGCCTTTTTCTTTACATACGCATCATTGATCAATGAGAATATAACTGAACAGCACTGGTGCCATGTATGGAAGCTCTTTATTAACTTGCAGCACCTACTTCCCTCGCTAAAGTTTATCTGGCTTCCACTACCGCTGATTCTCCAATAGGCCAGTGGCAAAAATATCATTACATATTTGAATAATCTTTGGCTAGGAAAGCCTTTGAAACAGTATAGAAAAGGTAAAAGTCACCAAGGAAAAGACACAGATTTGACTTCAAATATTTAAAAATGTATGTATGATAAAATATATTCTATAAAGTCAAAAGCCAATAAGACAAAGGGATTATATCTCGAATATAAAAAGAACTCCTGGGGTTCCTGGCTGGCTCAGTGGGTGGTGCATGCAATTCTTGATCTCAGGGCTGTAAATATGAGCCCCATTTTTGGTGTAGAGATTACTTAAAAAATAAAATCTTAAAAAAATAAAAAGAACTCTTATAAATTAATTTCAAAAGAATGCCAGCAGTCAGGAAGAAAAATGGGTAAAGGACAAAATAAGTCATTGAGAAAAGAGAAAACACAAATGAGAAACAATCATATTGAGAAGTCAGTTGGCTTCACCACTAGGGTGAGTAATGCTGATCGTTACCAAAAGATCTTGTGATATTTTTTAATCCCCCCAAACAAAAAACAAGTGGTAGGAGTCAGTGCGGGTGAAATGTGGAAGGTAGGAGCAGTCTTACCTTGCTTCTGAGATTGTGTGTGCTAAGCCCTCTTTGGAAATGCAAATGGAATTGGTCGTCTATAGCAAAATTTAAAAAGACACATTCTATTGATCCGGCATTCTCACTTGAAGAAATGTATCTTGGAGAGAGAGAAGCCTATGCATCTAAGGAAGTCACACAAAGATGTTTTGCCTCCACCATTCATAATAGCACCAAACTGAAAGAAAGCCTTTATGTTCATTGTTAGGCAAGTGATTGAATAATTTAATGCACATCTTACTATAAAAAATTCTCAATTACTTTTTTTTATTTTAGAGAGTGAGAGATTGAGTGCACAAGTGGGGAAGAAGGGCAGAGGGAAGAAGAAAGAGAGAATCCCAAGTAGGCACCACACCCAGCGTGGAGCCCCATGTGGGGCTCAATCCCACAACCCTGGGATGCTGAATTGAGCCGAAATCAAGGGCCGGAGGCTCAACTAACTGAGCCACCCAGGCATCCCTCCCAATTACTTTTTTTTAAGCATTTATTTTTTTTCTACTGATATGGAAAGGGATATATAGTATCATAAAAACTTTAAAAAGTAAATCACAATGCAATGTGCATAGTATTTCCTCTGATATATGGTGGGTGTATATATGCATATAAATATGCAAAAAAGAATGGCAGAGTATATAACTGTTGAAATACATAAAGACAGGTGAATAATTTATCTGAAATAGAGATAATTTATTAAGTGTAATAGAGCTACACAGAGAGAAACTTCTTGTAATGTCTTCTATTGTGTCATGTAGTTCTCTAGAACTTTAAAAATCTACTCAAGAATTTTTTAAAGGAAAAAATTACAAGTACTGAATGCCTCTCTGTTTTATTTCTACTTTGACATAATTGACTCATTAATGTTTATTGACTGAAAGTGCAAAGAGAGAATCAGTCATTCTAGAACAATTGCCTTCTAAGAGAAGACTTTAAATATTAACTACCACAAATTGTTCAGGAAAAGCTATTTTTTTTTTACTATGATTTAGCTGTTAATTATTTGGGCATGTGTTTTAAACCTATGACTGATGATGCCCTTGAGGGTTTTTTTTTTCAGCTTGGGAGACATTTGTTTTAAATTTTTACAATTTAACAAAAATACACTTGATCCATAGAAGAAAGTACCCTGGCCAGAATACCTCTTACTACATTAAGGTCACATATCATATGACTATTTAAATTAGAACCAGAAAACTTATGTCTTCCTGTTTCTGGAAAGCCTTTCAAATGTTATCGCATGATAATAAACTTATGAAAATTCAAGATAGATTATAAACTGCTTTTGTATCTCCGAAACATACATAAATATGCTAGATCCTGATTCTTGTTCTAAATTGCTTTCTGAAAAATGGTAGTATTCTCTTCTATGAGGGCAACGATGTATTTCTGTTCATCTAAACAACGAATTTATATCACATTAAACTCATGATTTCCAAATGTTAATTGTGTAGTTCTATACTATATTTGCAGGCTGAAATAAAAGATTTACTTATATACATATATACATAATATACATATATGTTTAAGAATACTTCAAAAACTATTTAAAAACTTTCTGAAAGAAACCTTGCTCTAGGACAAAATCCACTTGAAAAGACTCAAATACCATAGAGAAAAGCTGTCAGGTAAAACAAAGACCTCAAACAGCTGTGAATAAATAATGTGTAGTTAACATCTCTTGCTTCCTTCTTTTCTTCTTTTTGTTCTCCAACTATAATAGTTTCCTGTTCTCTGAAAATGAGAAAAGATAATTTTTGCATTTAAAATATTTTTATTATATGACAAATATTTATGGATTTAATCTCAAATTCTCTGTGAAAAGCTGTCATGGACTTTCAGTGATCTGTACTTGAACGACATTAAAGAACTTTATCATAAATGGGCATGTGACTCGTTTAATGTAAATTACCACTGAGAAATCTGAAAAAAAAACTACAGTAATGTATTTACTTTATATACAGTGTTTTATAAAAATAAAGGGGGGAGAATGAAGAGAAAAGAGAAATTTATAGATGGACATAAGCCCCAAAGCTTCACATTCAATGGCATAGTTTATTCAGATTCCCTTGGCTGTCTAGGTTCTCTTATAAGCCTCCAGGGCGGGGGCTGTTTCTCTGCACTGTCCGCACTCAACCAATAACAAATAGTATTATTATCAGCAGTACCTGTGGGGAGAATGTGTATGATTATCGTTTTTTTTTTTTTTTAATAGCACTATTCAACAGAACACTGATTGGATTGTCGTTCAAGATTTTCTTGATTTTGTCATGTGTATTATTTTGAGGAGAAGTGCTCAAATTGGTTGTTTATACTTTTAAAAATATGGCTTAATGAAAAAGCAATTTAGCAAATTGCTGAGGGCCGTTTTATATCACAGAGTGTTGTCTTCCCACAGAACAATTCTATTTAATGGAATTCCCTGGGAAGTTTAGTCTAAGATGCAACACAAAATTGTTGCTGCCTGAAAGCCTGCATGCTTTTCTAGTATGCAGAAATTTCTAGAATAAGTGCCATTCTTAGCTTTAGATACAAACCTTTCCCTATCTTTACACCCAAATCCAGTCACTGAAATTAGTGGCATTAGGCAGAAATTAATTCAGATGTTTTGATTAAATTTAAGGAAATCAGTTTAAATATACACTTACACACACACACTCACTTGAACACAGTTGAGTCAGTAAAATAACTCTATTGGATTTGCTTGTTTTTATTTTATTACTCAAGCAATCCAAAAGAAATATAAATAAGTTTAAAACACGTGATCCGTCAAATCATTCTGAGTTCTTACATTGGTAAAAGTGTAAAGTAAGGAGATATAACAACTGAATTCCTTCTTCAGAGATCTGAAAAATGATATCTATAGAAAACTTTATCATTTCTGTTACTGTGTTTTTGAATTCAAGTATTTCCATTAGCTTTCATTCTTTCCTGTTTTTAAAAATTTTTTTAAATGCTTATTCCTTTTTGAGAGACAGAGAAATACATGGCGTGATGGGGGAGAGGCAGAGAGAGAGGGAGACACAGAATCCGAAACAGGCTCCAGGCTCCGAGCGGTCAGCACAGAGCCTGACGCGGGGCTCGAACCCACGAACTGTGAGATCATGACCTGAGCTGAAGTCGGACACTCAACTGACTGAGCCACCCAGGTGCCCCTGAGTCTTTCCTACCGTTTCCAGCTCTGGATTAAAATTACTCATCTGGTCTTACATCTTGTCTAACTTTTCTATTCGAGCTTTTAACAGGTTATTTGTAGTTATTTTAAATTCAGTCAGTTCCAGCTTTTGGTCACATGTAAGGCTGGTTTTGATAATTACTTTGTATCTTCAGATTGTTTATTCTTGACTTACTAGTAGAAGCAAATGCTGTTGGGCACACAGCCTTCACCTCTGCCATCGAGACCACTTTATTCGAGTGCTTAATGCAGCAACACTAGAGTGTCCAATGAGAGAGGTGGGCTGATGTCCCTGGCTGGGTCATTTTTGATTCTGGCCTCTTCTATGAGGAATGTTTTCTTGTGGGCATTAACATACAATACAACAATATTCACACCTCACGGCCACTCTCATATGTCCATCCATATGTTTCTACCGCATAACTCCTTGTACTTCTGTCTGATCTTTTTCTGTACTCTCCTTCCTGGCCCTTGTCAACCACCCAAATGCACTGATCCCTACCAATCAATATTTATATATTCAAACTTTAGGCCTCCTTTCTTTTGATACAGTGCAGATAATCAGATTTGCAATCTGAAGCTCTGCTAATTAGAAGGGTTTTCTCTATCTACTGTCGCCAAGGTTGTAGGCCACCCCTGAGCTAGGTGGCAATTTAGCCACCATCCATTCATTTTGCACGTATATCCTGAGTCAGTCCTTAAAAAAAAATCTTAGCCATGACCTGAGGGAGAGATGCTGCCACAACAGTGGTGGATGCCATGAGGATTAGGGTACCTTCTCGTGCACCTTGTTTTGTTCCCTGGTACTGCTCATGCTTGATCCTGGATGTATCCCTTTCAAGTTAGGATGAATTATTAATGGGTATGCGCAATGTATGAGACCTACCAACAGATGGGTGTGACAGGATCTACCTCATGATAGGCAGTTCTGGCCACATGCTCACTTAACTTCCCATAGGCGGGCACTCCATCTCTACCAATGCCCACTAACACGCCACTGTTTGCTTTCTCAAAACAGAAGTTCCCATTGCAGATGGCATATACACCAGAACCCTCAAACTCTTCATTAAGATTCTCCCAATGGAGCCTGCCACGAACTCTAGACTGCCTCTTTCATACTACTGATACCTCCAACACCACAAAGATCTATTGGATCAAATGGCCCAAGCGTGGGACTGCTGCGGAGTCCATTCCCTTTCTGTAAAAGAATACGGCCCTGGTAACACCTTGGCTTTGGCCCAGTGAAACCTGCATGGGGCCTCTACAGAACTCTAAAATAATACATTTTGTTGTTATAAGCCACTAACTCTGTGGTAATCTTTCATGCTATCAGTAGAAAACTAACACCAAGTATATAGAAATTACAAACAGTAATTAAATTATTAGTTCAACTATAAGGACAGCTGCAAGCTATAATAGGAAAATTAAGACTGTGAGTTAGGAATGGGGCACTAATCCATGTTCTTTTTAAAACTACCTATGGCACATTGGGAAAAATAGTTCATGGACAGTGGGAAATGGTGAAAATAATTGGGTTTATGAAGAAGACTAGAATAATAATAGAGTTGAGGTATAACATTTTGGAGAATGTAAATACTGATGGATTTGTACTAAACACATAATAGGGAGAGATTCTGATTAGAAGCAGTATCATTCTTGCTAATGGAAGAGACAACTTAAATGCAACCAGCCGTATAGGGTTTTTCCTTAGTTCATACTAAAAAGAATAGGAAGAGATAAGCATTAAATTCCTGTCTTTCTAAGGCTCGTTTTGAGTAGACTACTATTTTATTTCTTCTGACTATTATACTCCATTTAGTTAATGTTAAATAACAAACCTAAAGCAAAGATGTTTTATTTATGAATACGGGGCAAGCCAAATGTCATATGGGAAATTACCTTTATGCAATGACAGCCTTCAAGTAAAGCACCAAGAAAGTTATCCCAGAGGACGTAGAGCAAAAAGGCTCAAAAACTAAATTCAAATGCTGAAATCATAGAACATGTAATCAGAAAGAGGAGGGAACAGAGCAAGCTAACACACACTAGACGGTGTACAACTGGGATGCAAGGACCCTACTATCTGAATCCTGGGGTGTGCCATGTTCATACGTCCTGCCTTTCTCTCTTCTACCTCTGCTTTCCCTGTTGCTGATGTGATTTCTGGTATCGGAGTTTAGCAAGAGGGCCCATAGGTAGAAGGTGTCCTGGAAAATGACACAAACTTCCTTTATTAGAGAATCACAGACACAAGTATTCTTGGTCAGAGCTAAAGCTTACCTTCAATTACAGTCAATTAGCCTTCCAAATGGCTTGGGTTTTATTTGTATTTCTCAGGCAGAGGAGATATGGGCCAGAATGAGTGTCACCAATGGGTGACCAATTAAGTACTCATGAATAATGAGTGCTTCATATATTTCATGTATATTTAGTGCATTCTCAGTGTTGAGTATATTACAAATATTTTGTACCTGGGGCCTCATGAATATTAAGTATTTTTTCATTTTCTCTTTCTTTCTCCTTTTTCTTTATGAAGGTATAAATGATATACAAAGCTGCATAGATTTAATATGTACAATTTGATGAGTTTGGACATATCCTTAAAACCATCACTGCAATCCAGGTAATAGACATATCCATCATCTCCCAAAGTCCTCTTGTACTTTTGTTGTTGTTATTGATGTTGTTACAAGAACTTTTAACATGAAATCTACTCTCTTCACAAAGAGTCAGAGGCATTTTCTTCACAGCGGGAAGAGAAAGATAAAAAGGGGAAAAGAGACCAATAAGTGGCTGTTTACAGGAGCAAACAGGATGCTTGTGTGAGCAGGAGCCAAGGAGACCTTCACAGGAAAGAATGAGTGACTGGCCTGGCAAAAGAAACCTAAATTGAAGTTGAAGATACATGTGGTAAAGAGACAGAAATGTAGCTGATAATTATTAACACAGCAGATATTGGTAAACTTCATATTCTGAGGGAACAGATCATAGGGTCACTTTGGACCTCAAAAAACTGGCCAGTGCTCAAATTTTCTGAGCTCTGACTACTCTGCCAGTAGTCATTTTCATGACACCTAGTTTGAGAGCTTTTTATACACTCACATGAGATATAGCCCAGTGATTAAGATTCCTGTTGGCTAGTTTGTGCATTTGCTATAATGAAATGACTTAATTTTTTCAAGATGTACCCAATATAATGACCTGAATATTTCTTCAGTAAGAACTGTCTCAACTTAGTGGGTATGAAGTATTACTGCAACATAACAAATAATTCTCACATACATTTTTTAAAGACATCAACAATAATACTTGGTACACAGACTTTTTTTTTCTTTCAAGGTTAATTTAAACATCAACATAAAGAAAGCTACCGTCATGCTCTCTTGCATTCTTCAGTACTTCCAGCATATGGTGGTACTCTTAGGAAGCGGGCATAAATGATGATGCTTGGTAAAGAATTGGTTTTGGAAAGGATATTTGTCATTTGGGAAATAAATAGCAAGCGTACCATCATTCCCTCTCCCCATCCTATTGTTGATGTTATTAATTAATCGGGATTTTGTGCCTTCCTAAATCCACAGAAGTTCATAGTTGGACATATTCATAGCATTATATTTCAGGTCTCATTACTGACAGATCTAAGCCAGCACTCACAATTAAACCTATTTGCCATCAGCGTGTTACTTCCTCCTTTGGACTTCTGCCTTTAGTACTGGCCGTTTTCTCCAAGTGATTAATGTAACCTCATTAAGTTAATGAATCTGGTACTTTAGCATTTCTTCAGGGATAAAAGAACTAAAATGATTGGCTACATACTGCTCCGGGCACTAATACATTTTTTTAATTAATTAAAGTTGCTTATGGAAACTTCAGCATGATATAGAAAAATCTCAATGTGAAACAAGTACCAAACAACCTCTAGGCATGACTAGAGAAGAAAGGGAACCAAGAAAGCTTAAAAGAATATTATAGATATTATTATATAATATCTATTATATTATAGATATAGAGCCAAAATTAAAGACTCTTAAAGGCCAAAATCACCCCAAAGAGATAAGAACATAGACAGTGGGAAAAATATATGCAATATATACAATATCCAAAAATGACCAATATCATTAGTGAATAAAGTATTCCTAGGAGTCAACAAAAAAGTCCCCTGAATGACTGTTGATGAGGTGTTATTAGCAGGGGCACAAAAGCAAGCCCACGCTCTGAAACACTTTTTTTCCCCTTACTTGTGTACTAGAATAAGTTCATATATGTGCCATAATTTCTTATGTTCAGCCTTAAGAATTCCCTCTTGAAGTGATAGCACACTTACGAAAAAGGATGATTTTAATGCATTCGATGTGGAGTCGGTTGGAAACAAAAATGTAACAGCTTCCATCTCCGGTGCCAGGTAGCAATGGGGAATATAGTAATTATGTGGGGCCTAGGTAAGTTTTAAGTACACTTGAAATGTTTTTGAATTGATTCATTTATTCCAAATATCAGAAGATCCCATGAGTCTAAGCAATATGAACCAATGGCTGATATCATCAGGCAGACATGGATGATGGAGGCGTGCTCCACTAGAGAATCCTGTCCTCCAGCCAACCAAATGGTAGCTTGGATGTGGCCAAGACTGTAACTCTGATTAGAAATTTATAGGATAAATAAGGGTCTGTGAACCATATTAAACTGCACCATCAGAATGCAATCTGCAAAATACAGACCATGAGAGAAACTGTACATGATAAGCAACCTGTTTCTTCAGTGAGAAAAACTGGAGTGACAGAGGGTGAGAGGGAGAGAGACTTGATAGAGAAAAACAGAACAAAATAATCAAAATTAAAAGGTACTGATGGAATGGGAGAAGATATTTGCAAATGACTTATTGGATAAAAGGTGAGTATCCAAAATCTGTAGAAAGCTTACCAAACTCAATACCCAAAAAACAAATAATCCAGTGAAGAAATGAGAAGACATGAAAAGATGTTTCTCCAAAGAGGACATCCAGATGGCTAACAGACACATGAAAAGATGCTCAACGTCACTCATCATCGGGGAAATGCAAATCAAAACCACCATGAGATACCACCTCACACCTGTCAGAATGGCTAAAATTAACAACTCAGGAAACAACAGGTGTTGACAAGGATGCAGAGAAAGAGGAACACTTTTGCACTGTTGGTGGGAATGCAAACTGGTGCAGCCACTTTGGAAAACAGTATGGAGCTTCCTCAAAAAGTTAAAAACAGAACTACCCTATGACCCATCAATCGTACTACTAGGTATTTATCCAAAGGATACAAAAATGCTGATTTGAAGGGGCACACGCACCCCAATGTTTACAGCAGTGCTACCAACAATAGCCAAAGTATGGAAAGAGCCCAAGTGTCCATCGACTGATGAATGGATAAAGAAGATGTGGTATATATAATACAATGGAGTATTACTCAGGCATCAAAAAGAATGAAGTCTTCCCATTTGCAACAATGTGGATGGAACAAGAATGTAATATGCTAAGCAAAATAAGTCAATCAGAGAAAGACAATTATCATATGATTTCACTTCTATGTGGAATTTAAGAAACACAAGAGATGAACATAGGGGAAGAGAAGGAAAAATAAGATAAAAACAGAGAACGAGGGAAGCCATAAGAGAGTCTTAAATACAGAGAACAAACTGAGGGTTGCTGGAGGGGAGGCATGTGGGGGATGGGCTAATTGGGTGATGAGATCAATTATTGGGATGAGCACTGGGTGCCATATGTAAGTGATGAATCACTAAATTTGACTACTGCAATCAATACTATGCTATAAGTTAACTCGAATTTAAATTTTAAAAACTCAAATAATAAAACTAAAAAAATTTAAGAGGCGTATCACCCAATCACAATTTATGCACCTTAGTTGGATCCTAATCTGAAAACAAATTATTTTAAAAAATTATGACAGGGGTGCCTGGGTGGCTCAGTCAGTTGGACGTCCAACTCTTGATTTTACCTCAGGTCATGATCTCAGGGGCGTGGGATCAAGCCTTGCATCGGGCTCCTCATTGGCTGCAGAGCCTGCTTGGGATTCTCTCTGTCTCTGCTCCTATCTCTGACTCTAACTAAAAAACAAACAAACAAACAAATAAACAAATACAAATATTGCAACTCAAGAAAGTGAATGCTGATGTAATCTTTGATGAGAATGAGAATTTTTAGGTAAGTTAATAATATCTGTGGTGACCAACTATATTGGTTTGCCGAGAATTGACAGGTTTTTTGAAACTTGGAACTTCCAGTGCTAAAACAAAGAATGTCCCGGGCAAATGGTGATTTCTACCAAAACTAACTGGGATGGTAGTGGTGACACTGGAGGGGCTGGAGAGAAACTCAGTAGGCTTTTGGAGGATAACCATTGAAGTGTAGTATGTATTTGAAAATGTCCTCGATTTTTTAAAAAATTGCTTGTATGTGGAAAGATGGAATGGATTTTACCAAAGTTCAGAAGCCTCATGAAAACATTATATGTGAATTTTTTTCCAAACAGAAAGAGAATGGGTATGAAACATACTTATCATCATCTAAGATAATGCAAAGATAATTTTGTCAGTAAACTTGATACTTGTGGGCAATACAATGAAATAAGCTGGTGATGACTTGTGGGAAGTTCATCTATCATTGTAAAGCTTCTTGTGTTATACCACTGCTCACAGACAGTATTTGTTGAGTGCCAGGGCCCTGTGAGACCTCCTGAGGTAGCCCCAGTATGCAAATTAACCACCTGGAAACAAAGATTCTGTTTTTATATGGAGCTCAGAGGAGGAAGCACTCACAGATCCACACATAGTATGAGCATATGATAAATGTATTCATTTATCCCAAATTTAACAAGATCTATACATCCACTAATATTGAAAATTGATGCGTGTAAGTGAATTTGACTGAAAGGGATCGGTGGAAAATTTTCACAGAGTAAGAGAATTTGTGGAGTTTATTTTTAAACATTGCATGTATATACCTTTGATGCATGCTTCTTTCTTTTTACACCATCTTCACAGTACAAGTGATGAATTGTGTAGTTTCCTTCTTAACAATATTGAATCAACAATGTGAAAAATGAATTTACTTTGAAATAAGTTTTATAATCAAATCAGTAGCTTAGTGATTTGTGTGAATCATGTTCCAAAGAGAATACTCTAGCAACAAAGTCCAAATTTCCTAGTGGAAGAAAATTAATTAACCTTCCAGTCATCTTTCATTCAAATTGTGTGATGAATATCTTCTTTGCTCTGTTTCTCTCCTAGAATGGAGAAAGATTCCATTATTCTTGGCAGATTGAAAAAAAACAACAGTGTTACAGAATTCTGTTTTTCAAATGCATTTATTCATAAACCTGAGATCTGGAAGCTTGCCGAACAGGTTTTATAAGACCACATGAATTGTGAGAACAGTTGCCATGTCACACACTGTACGCGCCACATCTTGAAGCTGTTCTTAAATTTTTCTTAATGTTTTATTTATTTTTGAGAGAGACAGAGACAGAGCATGAACAGGAGAGGTGCAAGGAGAGAGGGAGACGCAGAATCCGAAGCAGGCTCCAGGCTCTGAGCTGTCAGCACAGAGCCTGACACGGGGCGCAAATCCACAAACCGTAAGATCATGACCTGAGCTGAGGTCGAACGCTAAGTAGACTGAGCCACCCAGGTGCCCCTTCAACCTGTTCTTTAGAGGCAAATGACCCAATGCCCAAATTGGCACCAGCAAAGTTTGAACACATCAAGGAGTGGCAGCATAAAAGTACAGGTTCTTATCGTCATCCTGAAAAATGAGCCAAGTGCCACAGCTTCAGATTCATACAACCCCTAGACAACGCATTCTGTGAAGCATGGGCATAGACAGTGGTGTGGCGAAATGTTCTATGGCTGCTTCACACTTTGCTGAATTAGGGTATCTGAAAGGAAAGGAAAATTGAAGAGCCCCCTATCAATTTAGTTGTTCTCAGAATATGCCCCGTTTAAGTCAATGCTTCTCATTGTGACTTTTCTTCTGCATTCTTTCTTAAAACCCCATAGTTACTTGTCTAACCTGACCTACTCTTCTGTCAAAAGCCAACCTAAATGCTGCTCCTGAAGAGTCTTACAAGATCTGCTGAAGTAACAATTACTTGTCCTTCCCAGGTATTTTCACAGCTCTCTCCAGATACCTTTGTTATGGCACATGTGAGATAGCTTAAGTCCATTATTTCTCATATGTGTGTATCTTCCACTGAATAGTGCTTTTACACAACAGTGACCATGCTTTTTAAATTTTTATATTTACAGTAGTTCCAATATCACAAAATGTATTTTAATAATACCAGTGAAACTGAAATAATAATATGGGGATTGTTTGCTTTAGTTAAGGTCTCATTAGAGATAAAAAAAAAGAGCTGGTAGAATATTCTTCAGAATTTGTTGAGCGCGCACACACACACACACACACATGTGAGCGGGCGCACAAAGGAAAATGAGCAAATAAAATATGTACCTGAGCTATTGATTTTATTTACCTATCTTTTATTTGTTCTATATTTAAGCTGCAAATTTTAGAACTCAGCTAATTAAAAGTACTGATTCCTGGGTAAAATATTTTCTTTTTGGAACATGACACAAACGTTAGGGAAGTAACTAATCAGATGTAAAGTTTAAGTTAAGAAACCCATGTTCTGAACATATCTTTGTCATTTGTTTAAACTTTAACTCAACATTATCAAAATGTTTACTGAATGTGCCAGGGTTATAAACGCAGTCAAATGTCAAAGTGTGTATTTTGCTCTCATCCCTTTTATTTCCATATAGGAAAAATGCTGTTTAAAAAGCCTTTTAGTTTACATTTCTAAATGACTTCAGAATTTTAAAGACTCGTTAGATAAATTGCTTTTAAACTATAAAACTTTGCAGTCCAGACCAGAAACCATTGTTGTATATCTTCTTTATCATAAAAGGATGGAGTTGTATCAAGATCAAATAATGTTACCCTTCTCAAAACTGCTAACAAGAGGGTAATTACTATGTTTTTGACATTTTCTTTCTCTCTCTTGCCTCTTTGTTTCTTACTTTCTTGCTCTCTGTCTCCCAGGTCAGCAAATGAAATAAACACAATTTTGTGATTGCTTTCCTGATCAGTTTAAACCTTTCCTGGGAAACAAAAGCATGAAACAAAAAGCCTTGCAGAAAGTATTGCATTACATACTGAACCATTTTATATTTATGTGTGTTATATTTCTAAATTATATTTGAAAAATCTAACAGTTCAGCTGTATGTTACAATTCTTTAGTATCATTCCCATTAGAGATTACTTCTTAAAAAGGAAGGTCACCTGTCTTCAAAGCTCATGAACATTTCTTTCAGGGTAATCTGTACAGTATACACTGAATTAAATACAGAATTTATTTTTAGTTTCCATCCATTCAAATAATTGTTATATGAGCACAACATGGATTCTTTACCCTTTATCCAATTGTTCCTTTCCCAAGAAAGACTTAAACCTATAAAGACTGACTCGATTAAATTATTTCAAAGTGAGAAACATTTTAGTCCAACAATGAAACAAAGTAGCTCTTTAAAGGTAAAAATTGAAATCCAAATTTTATTTCTTTAAAACAAAAACGACATGACATTTTATAGCTAAGAATACTAAACTATGAAATAGCATATTTTATTTTACTGTGTGATTTTGCGCAACTTTACAGACTTCTCCAAAGCATAATGCCAAGAGTACAATGTTTGAAAAAATAAGGGTTTTCACCTATATCATATGACAATCAATTATTCAACTACTGGAACTACATTGTGCTAGCTAGAACTGCACAAAATAGTAATTAATTTACCTATGAACAAGGTGCTATTATTATCCTTGTTTACCAATTAGGAATCTAAGGATCAAGGAAAATAATTTCCAAGATCACACATCTTGTTACTAACAGAGCCAGGAGTTAAACCTAAGCAATCTGACCTCAGAGCATAATATTTGAACTATTATATTATCAATTCAAAGATTTCTTCAAGTTCTGTGAAACTTTAAGTCATCTATGAAAGTGCTTTTAGCTTCTCACAGTTTCTAAAGATTAACTTGGGAAGCCCAAGTTCTTGGGTAGTAAAGAGATACCTATGTAGACAGATGATTTGTTTAAACAGTTTTAATGAGATATAATCCATATACTATAAAATTCACTCATCTAAAGCATAAGATTTAGTGTTTACAGTAAAGCCACAGAAATATACAAATATCACTGCAATCTAATTTAAGAACATTTTCATCACCCCTAAAAGCAGCCCTGTACCAAAATAGTTGTCATTTCCATTCCTCCTTCCAGCCCCCGGTAACCAACAACCTATCTTTTGTCTCTATAGATTTCCATGTCTCGGACTTCTCAAATTTGGTCTTGGATATGATCATACCATATGTGATGTCTTATGAGTGCTTTTTCATTTCCCATAATGTTGTCAAGATTCAACCATATTGTAGCATACCACACTCATTTATCCAGTCTTCCTTTGAAATGGGTTGTGCCTGTCCCTTGATGATTTTGAATAATCATTAGTGTACGACTTTCTGTTGGGACATAGGTTTTATTTCTTTGCGGTGGCGAGATTATTCAGAGAATGTTACAAGAGTGTTCATGATTACAACTCTACTTTGTTGGTAATGGTATAAAGAACATGTTCACCGAGAAGCACGGTGAAACTTGACTCCTTTTTTCATACACAGCTAGGTTTGGATGTCATATACAAAATTTGAAATTCCATGTGGACAGAACTGTCAGTGTTACAGTGATAGTGCCATGATTGGTTTTATCATTAACAAAAGAGCAGAGTTCAAAAGAAATGAAAAAGAACAAAGCAGGCAAATTAAATTACATCCTATTCCCCTAGCCTTTTTTTCATGGGCACTGGCTTGGAGATATGGTCTGATGGTCTGGAATAACAGACTTCTCATCATATTGATTGGAATATATCTCCAAAATATTAATGTTAAGAATTATTTAGAATGAACAATAAAGAAAAAAAGAGACAAGTGAAGTCAGAAACAGAATGTGTCTGATTCAGATTTAAAAATTCATGTGAAGAGACATGATCCAGAGTTAACCTCAGAGACTACTGTGGTAGCAGCTCAAGGACTGAGTTACGTCTGGAGCCTAGTTTCGGTTTAGCCATGACCGCTAGGACAATGACATAGCCCCTCATGTCTGTGAGCTGCAGTTTCCTTTTAAAATAAAGACACTGCACTGGAAAATTATGATTTAGTCAGGTGGTATCTATATCCAGTGACTTAAAATTTTTTTTAATGTTTATTTATTTTTGAGAGAGAGAGAGAGAGAGAGACAGACCATGAGCAAAGGAGGGGCAGAGAGAATGGGAGACACAGAATCTGAAGCGGGCTCCAGGCTCTGAGCTGTCAGTACAGAGCCTAATGCAGGGCTGAAATTCATGAGTGCCACCCAGGTGCCCCAATATCCAATGACTTTAGAGCCAGGCGCTTAACATTCCTGAAGCAATGTCCAAAATATTAAAAGATAGCCCAAACAGTTCTTCTGCACTGAACTTTCACAAATTCTAATCTTGTCTTGAGAGCTAGATCATTTACAAATTTCTATGGTTAGTTTATTTGAATCTGAACACGGATTCAGAGACTATTACAACTGGAATCTCAGCCTTCGCTGAGTGATGCAACTCTCTCATTTTACAGATGGTATAAACCAGTTAGGACCTGCGAAAGGACACATCCCAGTGCCTGGGGACCCAAGCCTGGCCAGGGCACCTGGCACTTCCAACTTCTATCAGATAGATAAATAGATGTAGATAGATAGCCACTTTCCCTAATGATTCCTGGGAGTCCACTGATCCAAATGTCTGTAGCTGTAATTCTATCTCCACTGCAGGAAGAGGAGTATAATTTTTTCTTTAAATAGAAACAAAATATCATTTACTAACTACCTATTATCAACAGTAAGTTGGAGCACCTGGGTGGCTCAGTCAATTGAGTGTCTGACTCTTGATTTCAGCTCAGGTCATGATCCAACAGTTCAGGAGTTCAAGCCTTATGCTGGGTTCTGTGCTAACAGTGTGGAGCCGGCTTGGGATTCTCTCTCTCCCTTTCTGCCCCTCCCGCACCTCTTTCTCTCATAATAAATGAACTTAAAAAAAGAACAGTAAGTTGCTCATAAACATTAAGGTTTTAAGTAAAGGTTATCACTTGCTAAATTCTTCTTTTCAAAGCACCTAAAACATCAATCAAAGCTTCATTCTGATTGAAAGAATTGATTCTTTTTTACATCACTCATATTGTGCAGCAAGATTGATTTAAGTATCTACCAATGATTTTTTTTCCTTCCTAGAAACCCACAGATATGTGCTTTATCAATGCTACTGCTATTGAAGAAAAGAGCAGTAACTTAATTACTTGGCTTTTAGCGGTCACCTTCTGATTGTTCTCTGCAAGGTCACACTGTTTTTCCTTCTAACAACTTCCACAGTCGGCAATGATCACAGTTACTTATGTGCTCACTTTATACTTGCATGTTCTCTTAATGTTTACTTATTATGAGAGGGAGACTGTGAAGCACAAGTGGGAGAGGGGCAGAGAGAGAGAATCCCAAGTAGGCTCCATGCTGTCAGCACAGAGACTGATGTGGGGCCCAATCTCACAAAGCACGAGATCATGACATGAGCCGAAATCGAGAGTCAGATTTTTAACCAATGGAGCCACCCAGGTGCCCCTACTTGTATGTTTAGAATATGCCTTCTTAAGCTAAAATGTTCATTCTTCGGGTGACAGGAATTGTGCTTGCCTTGTTCAGCAGTGCTTAGCACATTGCCTGGTCCTAAGTCAATACTGTTTGCTGAAGGGAAGATATTAATACTTATACCAGCTAAGAGTAAGAAGTGAAGAGTTCCATAACTTTGTGCATTTCTGTGAATGTATGAATATGTGTAGACATGAAGATCGACATCTAGATGTTTCAGATGTTTCTTTTTCACTCTGGAGGGAAACGAGTTACATTTTTATTACTAATGTCTATACTTAAAGATGATGTTATAGACCTATGACTCATTATTAATAGTGTGAACTTGTACCACTTTAATGTCTAATGAATGAAGTATATCTTTATTTAATGTTCTAGGTCAAAGAATATAACTTTAGAGTTAGGCCTCCATTCAAATTGAGGTGTGCCAATTCTAGCCTACATTGACTTGGGTGAGTTAATTCATCTCAGTCTCTGGACTCTATAAGTATAGATATTAGATATAAGCTTTTCTACCAGTTCCTGATACAGTATGAAAATCTTCAACCTGTCACAAACATCTTCATTTATTGCAAGAATTAAGCTTTAATAATGCTACAAAATTAACAATAATCAGCGTTGAAGATGGTAGATGTCTGACAAATGTATTTATTTTTATTATCATCAATCCACGGAAACCGCAAAGATATAAACAAAGTGTGATCATGCCAACCTGGTCGTGCTGTGATCATATGGCTTCAGCGTGAGCAGCACCGAGATTTTTAAATTGGTCTTTATCTGCCCTATGGGCAAGGGTCCCTGTGGACAGATAGGACCCTGGTAGTGTTATCATCTTTTGCCAACCTTTGTGCAGGCCAGCAGAGTGGATTTCAAAGTAACACCGCCATGATGATAAATGACTGGCTTAGTTACAGAATTCTATTATCAGCCTTCCTGGTTTCTATTTTGCCAAATACAGCATAAAAAGTGAGAGGGGTAGTGAGTTCCCCATCAGAGAACATGTTCAAACAGGAGCTACATAAAAAAATGAAAGAGGACAAGGTAGACAAGAGCCAGCCTTTACTGCTTTGCTTTTTAAACTCTGAGCACATTAGGGGCGATGTTTGAAGGGCCACACCTGCTCTGCCATTGTTTCGGATACGTGTTTTACTTTCTATGTTGGAAGCAGCAACAATACTGCTATTGGATCCCTAGGTGCCGAGTGGGTTAAGGAAATCCTAATCAGAAGCATAGAGGGCTCCCGCAAGGCTAAGGATTCTGTTATCTCTGACTACTCTTGTTACTTTGAAATTTCCAACTAAGTTTATCATGCAGTACCTTGCCAGTCTCTGGAGAATCTTTTGAAGTACTTTTGATCTTGCAAGGGCTTGTTGATCCTTTCCTAAGGCGCGTGCTGACAGACTGCCCTGTTACTCTTCAGTGCTTTCTCGCTAACCCCTCAGTGAGGTGCTTTGATTTTCTCCTGCTAGCTAATGTCAAGAGCCAGGTTGTCCAGGCTGCTAGGGAGCCCTACATTCTGGTGATAACGTTCAATTTCCTGTTTTCTGTCAGCCCTACCAGCCCACTTACCTTTTATACATGTATTCCTAGACAATGAAATGAACATCTATTATGGGTCAGAGTTCTTCACCACAGACTCTTGAGACTGTTAGGGTAGTAGGGGAATGAGAAATACTCCCAGTGCATGTGACAGATGCTGCAGGAGGTAGAGACACATAAGCAGTAAGAGTGAGGCAGAAAGGAAGTCATTCCTTTATGCATGGGCAAGAGATAGTTTCACCAAAGCTTCTCATCCAGGAAGTGAAAACCTAGGAGGAATTCTTTGTGCAAGGGTGAGAGCCAAGAGTTCAGCTATCACCGAGGCCCAAGCCCCACAAGCTGCCTGCACAGCCAGCAGATCAAGAACTTGGGCACCACAAGCTGAGTGCTGCAATCAGCTAATAAAACTGGTTAGAGAACGTCAATTGTTCAAATTCGGGGAATTTTGCAAGCTAGTTGATAAACACAAGCCATTGTTAAATATCACATAATACATACTTACAAGCAAATAAATTATGTTACAAACATTCTAACCCTCTAACTTCCCAATTATTTTAATCCATCTCTTACGTACGCTTTTGAGGCTGTTTATATGTATTGTATCTGAATGGTAGAAATAATAATCGTTTGCTACTGTGCATCTCTGACTCCTTGTACAGTGACATCATTTTAGAATCTTGAACTTGGCCATGGTGGTGGGAGCATGTACAGCAGGAAAAATCAGCAGACATTATAAATCAAGTTCTTATTTATTATTTTGTTGATCTCTGGGGCTAAAGAAAGTGATGGGGAATGTGTGCATGCAGATTGCACTCAAAATATGTTGTAGTTATAGCTGTTTCATTGCAAACAGAACCAAAAAATTGAGGAGGTGTATTTCCAGTATTACTAAACTGTTGGCTGATGAAGCAAAGTTGCCTGTCATTGACTAGCGAGTGAAGCTCCAATGTGTGTCATCACTGTTCACGTTCATCTTCATCACTAATGTAAACAAAAATATCATTAACATTCATGTCAGATCTATAGCTCTTTATCAACTGCAATCATAGTTTGGCTCCAGATCTAAGAGAGCAGCAAAAATCAACAAAAACAGCCTATTAGAATAAATGGTATCTTGAATTTATAAGAGTATCGCATTTTTTAATGTGTAAACTGTATGCTGTGCATATGTATGATGTATTCTTTACCTCACTGAAGTAGACTGGACTTATGTTTATATGCATACATGTGCACACAGTTGTATGTACATGTATGTGTGCATATTACACACACACACTTTTATTTCCTCATGGAGAGCAGGTTGTTAAATACCTATAGATGCCCTACTGTTTACACATGTCCTTATGCTCAATATACCAGGTAGAAAGCTCAGCTAAAGGGAAGGGAGCCATTTAATAATTTAAGGCAGGAAGTTACATGACATTATCTATATCTTAGAAAAATTTC
Organism: Panthera pardus; assembly: GCF_024362965.1. Lineage (NCBI taxonomy): Eukaryota > Metazoa > Chordata > Mammalia > Carnivora > Felidae > Panthera > Panthera pardus. The sequence goes on from NW_026526765.1 coordinate 132,067,389, forward strand.
TTTAACTGAAGTAAGCAATAAAGACAAGGAAAAAAAATAGGAGATGACTCATTTATTCAGGTAAATAAAAACTGAGGGCCTTAGGTTAAATTAGAAAAAAGGAAGAGATGGATGTGAGAGTACCGACCAGTTTGAGTTGTAAGAATGTGGTGCTGATTAGCTGTGAAAGACGGAAAACAGCAAGACCACCTCGGATAGATGGCTCAGAAGAAGGGCCAGAAAGCAAAGGAAGTAGATTAAGTAATCGTTTAAAAACTACACACACACACACACACACACACACACACACACACACATACACACACACAATTTGTGGGAAAGGATTTAAGAGCTTAGTGTAGGACCAAGTTTGAAATACTTAAGATATTTAAACTGAGTTACCTGGCTCATAGCTAAAGATGGGAGTCTAAATGACAGAAAAGGGATCTGGTTTGGGCTAAAATTTTGGAAACTTAGAAAACAGATGGTGGAAGAAAACACGAGTTATGGAGGGAGGCATGAAAGAGAATATGAGAATATACACCGGGGTTCCTGGCTGGCTGAATCAGTACAGCATGCAACTGTTGAGTTCAAGCCCCACATTGGGTGTAGAGCTTATTTTAAAAAAGGAAGGAAGGAAGGAAGGAAGGAAGGAAGGAAGGAAGGAAGGAAGGAAGGAAGGAAGAAAAAGGGAGGGAGGGAGGGAAGGAAGGAAGGAAATGAGGGAAAAGGGAGGGAAGGAAAGAAAGAAAGAGAGAGAAAGGAAAGGAAAGGAAAGGAAAGGAAAGGAAAGGAAAGGAAAGGAAAGGAAAAGAAAGAAAGAAAGAAAGAAAGAAAGAAAGAGAAAAAGAAAGAAAGAAAGAAAGAAAGAAAGAAAGAAAGAAAGAAAGGGAGAGATAGAAAATATATATTACAAAAAGTGAAGGAAGACAAGATTCAAACTTTGGGACCATCCATAATTAAGGGTGAGATGAGAAAGGGACTGGATAATGGAGATGAAAAAGAAAGAAGATTAGACGAGAATCAGGAGAGAGTGGTGCTTCAGAAATGAAAGTTTGAAAAAAGTGTAACCACAGGTATAAATGCGGTGGAGAGTCAAAAAATTCAAAAACCAGTTCCACTGAGCACAGTGGGCTGAACTTAGATTACCTGCTATGCCAACTCTAGTAGGATTCTGTTTTGGTTATCCATCACTGCATAGCAAACTAGTTTCAAAATTAGCAGCTCAAAACAACCACAGTTCATTATTTCTCATAATTCTTATGTTAGTCCAAGCAGCTCCAGGATTAACATGATGCTCCATTTACATACAACAGAAGCAAAGTGTGTGTGTCTAAGATCCACAAATGAGCTCCTATCCAAGTATAGGTCTTAGGAGTCACAGAAATGAATATCTATACTGAATGGCGAAATCTGGATTAGGATATAGTAAAGGGGCCAAGGAAGAATGAACACACCAGACATCCTCATCTATATAAAGCTGCAGAAAAACAAACAGAACCCACTAACTTTCCCACCCAAGATTCTGACTACAAACGTCCTAACAGCCTCATTCCATTTCTTTGCTTCAGCACCCAGGCATCTTTTGATCACTTGTGGCCATGAGGTATCAAATAACATGAAAAGGGGAGGGGGGACTTTTTGTTTGAACAACAGGCTCTTTGTCCACATTGAATGTGCCACAGCAATACCTTAATATGCGGAGAAATACTGTAAACAGGACCTTTTGCAAGACAAGTTTTCAGGACATGTGTTGGCCTCGTTATAGATCCCCATGCCACATAGCATAGCCTGGTGCATGAATCTTCTTGCTGACCATGCATACACAGATGACCAAACTTTGGAGGGTTTCTTTCACACATTTCTAAAGTAAACTCGGAAGGTCTGGAGAAATAACTTGCATCACTGTTTTATTTTGCACTTTTGGCTTTCAAATGTAACACATAGGCTGATTTTATTACTTAGAATCATTTGTTTTTTTATATAAAAATTTTAAATGTTTTTGTTTATATTTGAGAGAGAGAGAAAGGGAGGTCAAGCGGGGGAGGGGCAGAGAGAAAGGGCGACAATCTGAAGCATGGTCCAGGCTCCGAACTGTCAATACAGAGCCCGACACAGGGCTCAGGCCCACGAGCCATGAGATCATGACCTGTGCCAGAGTCTGATGCTTAACTGACTGAGCCACCCAGGCGCCCCTACTTAGAATCATTTCTTAGGACTAATTTCCTTAATAATAAAGCAAGTCCATAATACAAACGATTTGTACATGTAAGTACTACATGATGTATGAATGCAAACAGAAAGAAAGTCATGATAAAATTTCTGACTGATAATTACAGTGGTTTAATGGTAGAGTCTATTTGTTGAAGTCCCTAATTATCGTGGTTGGATATAGTCTAGATGGCTGTGAAACCTTGAGCTACTCATTTTAGGATTACTTTAGGACTAACAAATTCTTACACACAAAAAATCACTTTCTATATATTATTCAGACAAGTCAATATTCATGTGTAAATTCATAACCCTGAATTTTAGTGAAAAGAGAACTTCACTGGCTTTGGTCTAACCCAGTCTGGCTAGATGTGAACCTTTGAGCTAGTCATTTAACTGCTTTGGAACACATCTTTACAATTTCGCATTGTTAAAAAGACAAGGGAATAGAATAGATGATATCCATCTCAGCTCTAAAATTCTATCATTCCTTGGTTCTGAAAATGAATTAGAAGTAACCAAACAAAAAAAATGACGTAATTTCTGAGAACAACTTAATCTTTTTAAGATATATGCAGTTAATTCATATAGCCCTCGGAGGATCAAAATGCCACCATTAGAAGATTAGAATCTTATCTCCAACTAAGCCGCAATGAATCTTCCCTTGTTACCCCAAGACACCTCACTTTTTGACATAGGAATATTTAAGGGCAAAAATCACTATCCACCCTTTTGCATGAAGAAGATGAAAAGTCATGACTTTTCAGAGGAATTGTTTCCACCACAGTCACATTTTACCTACTTGTAAAGTCAGAACGTTCTAGATTTAAAAGTGCAAAGGTACTTACTATATTTAGCTTGATTTTCACTTGTTACAAAGACTTTAATTCTACTCTCATTGATGCTGATGACTTTTGCCATTTTTTGACTATGACCCATATAATTTTTTTAATGAAGTTGTGTGGAACAAAAAAAGTGAGTTTGGATACTGACAAAAGGAAGCAAGGAACTGGCCACGGAAAGGAGGCCTTCTGTTGGAGAGCCTCCGTATCTGAACCAATCTGTTTAGGGTGGAATGGAGACGAATGGCATTAATGGGCTTTGGAATCGCAAAGAACTGAGTTGAATCCCAGCTATATTACTAATTAATTCCATGTTCTGGGGAGGATTACTTCTAACTCTGAACCTGTTTCTTCTTGGAACAACATTAGTAGCAGTATCATAGGTTGTTATTAGTGGGAAAATACATCAAAGTAGCCTAGCTGTGAACTTCACATATACTTTGTGCTCGAATATTTGGTGTTGCTGTTATTCTAAGTACTATTACTACCATCATTATTATCATCATGAAAGCTAGGATTCAATCAATCTTTATAAAAGAGTCAAATGCAAATGACATATCATGAATGCTGATAACGTGATATTTATATACATATAACCATTATTACAAAAATCATCACTTCTATTTTTTAATATTTTATTTTCATGTGATACAAACATCTAACATGAGATCTACTCTTCTAACAAATCTGACTAATTCAGACACATCAGGTAAGTGGAATTAGGCCATATTTGTCTTACTGTGACTGGCTTATCTCAGCATAAAATCCTCAAGTTTCGTCCCTGTTGTTGCATACTGCAAAATCTCCATCTCTTTAAGGTGGTATAGTATTCCACTGTGTGTATATCCCACATTATCTTTATCCCTGTTGGTGGACACTGAGATCGTTTCCATATCTTGGTTACTGTGAATAGTGCTGCAACAAACCTAATAATACTGATAACCCTTTGAGATGCTGACTTGACTTTTTTTGGATCAACATCCAAAAGTGGGTTTGCTAGATCATGGAGTAAAAATACAGGCCACACACTGCCAAACTAATGCCTATAACTAACCCAGGATTCTTACTCAGAGCATATAAACAACATCTACGGACCCACACAAACAATTATTAAATAGAAAAGTGATGGAAAAGCATCAACAGGTATTGTACAGAGGAATAAATGCAAATGAATCCTAAGCCTATGTAAAGAAGCTCAGCCCTATGACTGTCAGAGAAAGGAACTTTAAATCTACAGTAAAAGTCAATTTTATATTTAGCAATTTAATAGTAATTCAAGTTAAGTTAAAACCTATCAGTACCAGGTGTGTCGGACCAGGAACGGGATTGTGACTGATACTTAAGTCTGTTTGTTTTGGCAATTGCAATTAAGATGAACACACACATTGACAGTTATTCTTGGAGGTGGTCAGGAAAGCTACCGTGTGGAATTCAAAGGAAATATTTCCTCTTCTTTTAATGTTTATTTATTTATTTGGTGGAGGGGAGGAGGAAGGAGCAGAGAGAGAATCTCAAGCAGGCTCCATAATGTCAGCACAGAGCCTGACGCTGGGCTTGATCCCATGAGCCATGAGATCATGAGCTGAGCTGCAAACAAGCGTCAGACACTTAACAAACTGAGCCACCCAGGCACTCCTCAAAAAGAATATTTCTTGGGGCCCCTGGGTGGCTCAGTCGGTTAAGCGCCCGACTTCAGCTCAGGTCACGATCTCGCGGTCCGTGAGTTCGAGCCCTGCGTCGGGCTCTGGGCTAATGGCTCAGAGCCTGGAGCTTGCTTCGGATTCTGTGTCTCCCTCTCTCTCTGCCCCTCCCCCATTCATGCTCTGTCTCTCACTCTGTCTCAAAAATAAATCAACGTTAAAAAAAAAATTTAAAAAAAGAATATTTCTTAATGTGAGCAATGAAAACATACATTTTCATTTTATGATCCACTAAACTGAAATGACTGATTTTAGTCAATTTTATCTCTATCATAGATCACAATGAAATATTCAAAAAGTAAACAAAACAAATAATAAAATTACAAATAAAAATCAGTACTATTCGCATGTTTGCCTGTGGATGTGAAATAGAACAAAGATATCAGAGTGAACTTCTATTTTCTAGGAATTAGTAAGATAAATAATTACAAATATTTGGAACATAAGCTACCTCAGTAAATCAAGGTTTTAATTTCATGTGCAATCAAAAAGGACTAGTGAATGAAATGTGTGTTAACAGCAGAGGATGGGAGAAATCACTAGTGCTATTTTCTTTAGTAAAGGAAATCCTCTTGGATGGAAAGATTAGACAAGTACTCATATATTTAAATTTTCTGGTCACTAATGCAATATATGGTTCTCATAAAAATTGTAATATAGACAAGCACACAACTACTATAAAAAATCAACTATCCAGATATTATTGCTATTACTATCTTATTCTAGTTTATATTTCCAACTTTTATTTTTATAGTCTTTAACAGTCTTTATGCAGTCTTTATGCAGTTAAAGGTATATGCAGTTAAATGCATATGTATACATATTCATACATATGTATACATATTCATACATATGTACACATATACATATGTATACATGTATATACACGTGTGTGTGTATATATATATTTTTCAAGATACTGCTTAGTATCATACCAATGTATCAAAATTAACATGCTTGGTTATTTAATGGTGGATATATACAGCTGATATTTTACTATGAATAACATTCTGAGAAAAGTTCTTATAGATTAAATCATATGCCTCACTTTGTTTCTCTAGGAAGATTGTCTTAATTGGAATTGTTGGAACAAAGAGATGATCCTACTTAAGACTGTTGATAATCTACGACAAGACTATGTGGAAGCTTCTTTGACTTAGGAGAACAATCTTGGGATGGAAAGGGTCTTCTAGTTTCTAGATTACTCCAGCTCATACTTAACTTTTTTTCCTCTGAATGTCATACCAATTGCTCCTTGTATATTTATAAGCATACAGAATACTGTCTATCCTGACATTTAAATATATCATGGGGCGTCTGGGTGGCTCAGTCAGTTGAGCATCCAACTTTGGCTCAGGTCATGATCTCGTGGTGTGTGGATTCCAGCCTCGCGTCAGGCTCCGTGTTGACAGCTCAGAGCCTGGAGCCATTTCAGATTCTGTGTCTTTCTCTCTCACTGCCTCTCCCACACTCACGCTCTCTCTCTCTCTCTCTCTCAAAAGTAAATAAACATTAAAAAAATTTTTTTAAATATTTCATACTTATGACTCTTATTTCTACAATAGGGAAGTTGGGGTTGTAGATATCTTATCATCCAAAGTCTTGGATGATTATGCATCACCAACTACACACAGAGCTGTGCTGTGTAGTATGCATTGTGTACTCTCTACTGTGCACCATAACTCAATAAACACGGAGAAAAGTTAGAGAATGAACACAACTCAGAAGGAGAGCAAACTGATAACAGGAAATATTTAAGTGAGGACTTTCAAATAACTAATAGTAAGAAAAAAGAGAATAAGAATTTGGTGGGGGTTTTTGGCCAAGGAAATAGAGCAGAAGTGTCCTAAATGGTATTTTGCAGTTCTGTTTTTCTTTTTTAAAATTGTTTTTAATGTTTATTTATTTTTTGAGAGAGAGTGTGTGAGTAGGGGAGGGGCAGAGACAGAAGGATACACAGAATCCAAAGCAAGCTCCAGGCTCAAAGCTGTCAGCACAGAGCCTGACACAAGGCTCAAACTCACGAACCATGAGATCATGACCTGAGCTGACGTCGAACACTCAACCAACTGAGCCACCCAGGTGCCCTGCAGTTCTGTCTTTCTGCTAATCAAGAAATAATATGCCTCTTTTGGATAAGAGAATGAACTTAACTGTACTGATGATATTTAAAGCCAGAAGACTCAATAAAATAACCAAAGGGAGAACGCAGAGCGTTAAGATAAAGTCTAGGATCTGGCCCTTGAAACTTCCAAATTTTATAGCAAAGATAAATAAGGAGAAGCAAGAAATTCATAGAAGCAACAAATGCCAAGGTAGAAAGGCACATAAAACCTAGTCGAAGAGATTATTTTGAGAAAAACTGATAGTGCAACTATGTCAAATGCTGCTGAGAATCTGCATAACCTCAGTAAAAGTCAAATGGGATTTGGAAAAGTGGTAAGCACTGATAAGAACAGTTTTCTTGTGCTGGAGGCAGAAGCCAAATTGGAATGCACTGAAACTTGGATGGGTAAGGAGGAAACAGAAGCAGGACATATTAATGCATTTTCCACAGAGTTTGGTTACAAACAGGGAGAGGGCAAAACGGAACTCTGATGAAAGGGGAAGGGGATCAAGGGGACTTTTTGTTTTTCTAAGATGTGCATTGCTAATTTTCCTACAAGAATGATTTGCAGAGAGGAGAGAGCAGTAAGTCAGGAGGGATAGATGATAACAATAACCAAAGTCCTAAAGACACTGAAGAGGAGGGGTCCCTTAGTTCAACTTGTGTTCGGACATGCTTCAACAGCAGTCTTGGAGAAATAGGAGTATGACAGGTTTTTCAACTGAAGAAATGTGCTAATTCTTTCCTAACTTCTACAACCCTTGATGTAAGAGTCAGAAAAGCTTTCCGACTGCAGACAGTCAAGGCGAGCTCTACAAATTCCATTTGTGAGAATATGATAGTGAAAGGCTCAGCAGAAGTGCAGTGATAAAGATCGGAGTAGAAACAGTACTGTTAATAACGTGCATACCTTTTTTTTTTACCGTTCCTGGGGAAATCGCAGAAGCATCTAGGATAAATGTGAAGCAATGCTAAACAGACTCTAGGACTACGGCCGGAGAGTAACCAAAACAAATGTCCATTATATCAAGATAACGTAAAGTACTGTGGACACAGAACAGATGTGAAACAAATTCACTTTGTCTCAGGAAGCATGGCAACTATACCTATTCAAATAAACAGGCCAAAATCTTTCTCAGAACACAATCCATGAAAATATATTTACTCACATTTTGTATAACTTAAACCAGGGCTTTGGCAGTTTCCAAAATCCTAACAAGTTCCCCTCTTATTAATGCCACTGAGAGGTTTTTGTGCTGTTTGAAAATGAAATGAGATTACATGTGTGAGAGTATGTGAACCAGTGCCTGGTACATAGCAGGCATTTAATAATATGTTGATTAAATCCAAACTTTACCCCAAGGGAAGTAAGACAAGGAAATAAGGGACTATGACATTTGAGTCTTTATGAGAACTTTTGTGATTAGGATTCTAGTAAAAAACATTTCATTTGATTTTATTTATCTATTAAGGAGACAAAATACTAAAGAAATTATTCATGAAGTCATAATACTGGGGAGAGGAGAGTGAATCAGCAAAATGGGACTTCCCATAGATGTGAATTGAATTTTTGAGTACCTTACCCTTACTGTGTGACGGGATTCCTGTTTAGGCTACATGGTAGGTAATATTCATGGTGCCCCATTTCCAGATTTGCCTTTCTTAAAACAGCTCTTTAGAGCTATTTCCACTTAGCTTATCAGAATAAACAGAAATAGAAAGCACTAAGCCCCATTAACTATCAATATCACTTTGAAAGCGTGTTCAACCAAATTTGCTTTAATGAAAGTAAATGAGAAGGCTTCCTTATAAATCTGAAAATATCACATCAATAAGCCTTGACTGTCACTAAAATTTTATGAGTGGTTTTAATGCATACTCAAACTGTCTATATATTTATATTAAATATGTATTGCCAACTGTTAAAATTACAGCTAGAATATATTTAAAGATTTTAGGATTTTAATGAAATACATCTCTTTTCAGCTTGTAGCTTATCTTTTGATCTACTTGCAGTAGACTGTATGCTTTGAGTTACTGCTTCTGTGCCTGAGAGAATTTTGTTCTCAACAATGTACTTTTATTGCTATGATACAGTTTATATGATGTCACTGACTGTGGGTTATATTAATCTTATACTACTAACACATTTCTATAATTAATTGTTTCATTGTACTCTTCTGTTTTAGAGAAGGGACAGAAAAGTTTATGCATCATGGGCCATGGATTTACCTGCTGACTTGGACGCACAGTAGAAATTATGCTTACCGGAAGGGACAGTAGGGGCAAAAGATCGAAAGGGAAAGATCTTGGGAAACCAGTGCCACCATTTGCTTGGACTCAAGAATCTTACCAGAGGCAGGCGACACTCTACCCACCACTCAGCCTCCACATTCGTGAAAGACATTACATGTAGCTGGATAAAATGATGCCTGAAAGGCCAAGTGACAAGCTTCAAATCCCCAAAGTTTCAAAACATCAAGAGAGTTCTATGAACAGGTGGTGCTCCGAGATGAGACACCACCATTTCTTTGACATCTCTTATTAAAAGAAAGAGGACCTCACTGAGGGATCACTGGGTAAGTCCCTTCCACAGTCACAAAGGATATGAATCAATGAGGCACAAAGCACTTGAGTTTCCTGTCTTGCAGCTGCCAACCTGGCGTGAAGGGAGCGATATCTTCTTTGAAGTTATCACCTCATCAGTATTCAGTTCAGCTGAAGCTTTCCTGGCATGCCCGAGCTCTTGCTTAAGCTCACACTGAGAGGGGAGGCACCTGATTATAAATGAGAGGGCTGAAGGATCCTCTTTAGATGTGACAGTTTGAAAAGAATGTTTGTGGAAGTGGTTATTTGAGAGGAGCCTCAAGGGCAAACTCCAACAAAATCAACTCTAACACTTAAAATCAGAGGCAGAGATTACTTAAACAAAGTGAAGTGACCATGGATGTGGGTGTCTTAAAAGAATTTAAGGCATTTTCCAGGATGTTTCAAGACGTTTGATTATTTTTCTGTAATTGTAAGGAACCACGGTGGGAGAGATCACCGATTTCATCCTCCATGTCCTCTTCAGTGAAGTGGTAAGATCTCTAAGTACATGACAGATTTTTAAAATCTCCTACCTGAAAGCTGTGACTTAGCATCTAGTGACTTAAATTATTAGCAGGGAAAAAAACCCCTACATTTTATGGTATTTTAATACTCCAAAGACAATCAGGTCAAGAAGAAATCAAATATTCCCGTGTTTTTCCAAATACAGTTTCACAGAGATATTAGGTGAAAATGCACTTGAACAAAAAGAAGATAATAATTAAGCCCATACCTAGAGCAGACCACTCTGTGAAGATCTAGGATATTGAGAAAAAAAAAAACCCTAAGCCACAGAACTTAATGATTCGCTCTGGTGTCATTTTGGGTACAGAGTGTGATTTGCGTTTACTTGCCTAATAAGAGCTTGTTGTAAGAGCCACATGGTGTTTAACCGGCAATGCACATTTTACTGTTAATTGTTAAACAGTCTCAGCATCAGATTTAATGATCACCTCATGTTTAAGTCATCCAGGGGAAAAAAAAAAAAACCAACTCTGTTCACACTGTGTCCATTTGGAATGTTCTGGGATGTTTGGATGACTTAAGAAGCTGTCTGTTTTTCCCCGATCTGCTTCTCCCACCCATCTTTGATCATGCCTTCCGGCACGCATGCTCCCCATACTTCAGCAACCTACAGGCTCCTGCCATTATAAAAACGAGCTTGGTCTCCCTCTCATCGGAAATAGCACACCTATCACTTCTGCTCAGATATTCTCCACTTTGCTGGGTAATTCTACTTCACCTTCTGTCATCCCACCCACACCTTGCCATGGGTTTTCACAGACTCCTACATGCAGGGCTAATCATTCCTTTTCCTTTACTAGAGCTTGGTGCCTTTATTAAAACATTTATCACATCCTATTCTAATTATTATTGGCAAGGTCAACTATCATGTTCTGTTCTCCTCTTGGGGCCACCTTTATTTCAAAAGTGGTGCTTGGGGTCATGTCATGATGGCGGGCAGTTTCACGGAATCAAAATCTAGAAAGATGTCCAACCCCACTTCCCCATATGAACAGTCTCCTTGAAGCCTTTATCACTGGGTTGGAAGTAAGGAGAAAGTCTGTGCCTGCCTCTCTGATGAGGCCAGGGAGAGGAAATATCATAGCATTCCAACACACCTCTGCTAAGACTTTCTCTCTGTTCTTCAAACTCAGTTCTTTCTTATGTGGACTGTGGATTGCCTTACAGAAGTGGGGGTTGGTTTACTTCTTCCACAAGTCTTAAACAAGGTGTAAGGCCCTTGGTTTTGAAGTGTGCACAAAGCTACTAAAGACTTCTTGGGGGGGCTGGGTGGCTCAGTTCGTTGAGCATCCGACTTCAGTTCAAGTCATGATCTCGTGGTCTGTGAGTTCAAGCCCCATGTCGGGCTCTGTGCTGACAGGTCAGAACCTGGAGCCTGCTTCGGATTCTGTGTCTCCCTCTCTCTCTCTCTGCCCCTCCCCCACTCGTGCTCTGTCTCCTGTTCAGAAATAAACATTAAAAAAAATTTAAAAAAAACTTTCTAAAAAAAAAAGCTACGAAAGACTTCAGTTTCTGATATTTTGGGGTTTCAACTAAAACTAAGAAAGTTAATTACAGAACCAAGTTACTGCCAAGCAAGAGTTTAGAGAAAACACCCTAAGTTTCCTATAAACTCTAAGTGGTATTTGAGGGCATACAAAAATTGCTGTGTCTCCTGAGTGGGCAGAAAGTTAGAGCTTGTGGGCTGACATAGTGTGTCCCTGCCTGAAGATGCACATTAGAAGGTGGCAGTCTGGACAGTCCTTTGAATGTCTCAAGAAATGCTCACACCTCCAGGGATCATCCATACTGGTGTGAACTGAGTCAGTGCAAACACACATTTAAGGGGCAATTACAAGCCAAGACCACCATGTAGAGTGGCACCGTGTGAATCAGGAAAAAGTCCTCTGGGCTCCACGTAGAGCACAGACTGGAAGCAGAGCTCAGGTTATATGGCAGCCCCAGTCTGTTCCCTCGGCTGAGCAGCAGCATTATGTGAACATATGATTTCTTTCTTCTGAATTTCTGTCTTTAAAATGAGCATCCATCAACATCCTGAGACAACTGTAATACATTTGATTCCAAGAACACTTTTAATAATTTAGGGTAATACATTCAAAACAACAAACAACCAAACATAACTTCATTTAAAATATCCCTTAATACACTCATCAGCAAGGAGGAAAATATTGAGAATTCATCCTCATCTCCATCCCATCCATGGAGATGAAAACGAATCACAGTGTCATAAAGATCTTTGAATTTAAGATTTTCAGGCTAGTGCCACAAAATAGACAGACATCCCTCCTGAAGCCACATGTGGCTGGCTTACATAGGGTAAGCTGTCATAAAAAGTCTTTCTATTAGCAATCTGTGGCATGTGTTTCTAAAATAAGGTCTTGTGAAGTTGATACTTCTTGGCAGGAAGGCGTTATTAAGTGTGTACTTAGAAAATTGGTAACTCTGCCCATTTATATCCTGGGGCAAAAGGGCTAGCATGATTTCATACCCGAGGGATGCTGCCTCCTTTGCTGGTTGTAAATACATTAACCCCAAGATCCTTGTTACCATAAGACCTATAGATCATTTTAATTAAATGCAGGCACATTTCAGTCAGTGGGTCATATTTATATCAAATCCCAAACAGGCTTTGCCTTAATGGTCTCAGGTTTTGGGGACATCTTGGTGGCTCAGTGGGTTAAGCACCCGACTTTGGCTCAGGTCCTCGCGTCAGGCTCTGTGCTGACAGCTTGGAGCCTGGAGCCTAGAGCCTGTTTCAGATTCTGTGTCTCCCTCTCCCACCCACACTGTCTCTCTCTCTCTCAAAAATAAATAAACATTAAAAAAAATCTTTAAATGTATAATCGTCTCGTGTTTTTTATAATTGTGATTTTGGTGATTAGGAGAAATTGAGTATTTAATGAGGAAACTGGGTATTTTAAGTGATCCTCATCTTCTCTGTACATTTTTTTAAATAATGCATCACCGAATTTCAAACAAAAGTACATACATATTTTAGTAAGCGCCCTTACTTATAATATGATTCCCTTTTAACTCTGATATTTGCCCTAAGCTATAGCAGATATTTGCTTATCTCCATCAAATGGCTTTGGACCAAACGGTTTAGGATGGGGAGGGGATGGGAGAAAATGATCCACTAATTCTTAACGGTTTGTATTCATGGATTCATATTCTCTCTCTCTCTCTCTCTCTCTCTCTCTCTCTCTCTCTCTTTCTGTCAAGAGTTCCTTAAAACACACCCACCCTCCAACTTCCGTGTTTTTTTAGTCACTGTCTATATATATGTATATATTTATTCAATAACTGTATTACATTAAATTATACATAAGTAAATACATGAAATATAAACCATCCATCCATTATCATTTTTATGCCATCCTACTTTATTTAGGTTACTCTTATTTTTACCATTTTTGTTTGTCTCCAATCAACCATCTGGAGGCACTGTGTATTCCTCCTGATGATGTGTTTTTCCTCCCAGTGGTAAGTTCCACTAGTGATCTTTCTTTCAGCATTTGTTTGCCTGAAAATATCGGGTGTTTTTTTTTTTTTTTTCATTTTAATTTTCTAAAGGCTCTCTTGCTGTGTATGGAATTTTGCTTGGCAGTTCTTTTATTTCAGCCCTTTGAAAATATCACTCAGCTGTCTCCTGTTTTCCATTGTTGCCGTAGAGGAATTAGGTTTTAATTTAACTGTCATATTTTAGAACATAATCCTTAAAGTTTTCTTAACCTCCTGATTGCTTTTAAATTTCCTCTTTGTCTTTAGTTTTCAGCAGTTGCTGATGTGATTAGGTGTGGATTTTCTATTGTATTTACCTTGCATGTTGTTCATAGTCCTTTTGAAAAATGGTTTTATGTCTTTCATCAGTTTTACAAAACTCATATTCATCATCTCTTCAAATTGTTTCTTCCATTTTTCTTCTGTACTTTAGGATTCCAACTACAATTACGTTAAACATTCTTACCCTCTTCCCGCTTTGTCTCAGGGCATCATTCAACATACCTTAGCTCTTACCCTAAATTCTTTTTCAGCTGCTTTTTCTTTCTTTTCTTTCTTTTTTTAATGTTTATTTTTGAGGGGGAAGAGGGGCAGAGAGAGAGGCAGAGACACACAGAATCCGAAGCAGCCCCTAGGCACTGAGCTGTCGGCACAGAGCCTGACACAGGGCTTGAACTCACCAGCCATGAGATCATGACCTGAGTCAAAGTCAGACACTTAACTGACTGAACCACCCAGGCGCCCCTCGGCTGCTTTTAAATTATTCCTAAACCACGTACTGAGTTCCTCATTACAGTTATTTTATTTTTCATTTTTACAATTTCTACATATTTTTTATAGTTTGCAATTTTCTCCTGAAAATTTGAATTCTGGCTATTATCACCTTACATACAGTATAATGATTTCAAAGTTTATTTCTGATATTTGGAGCCTCTGGAGGTCTGTTTTTACATGTCTTAAACCATTTGAGCTGCTATAACAAAATACCACAGACTGCATGGCTTATAAAGAAATGTAGTTCTCACAGTTCTGGAGGTTGGAGGTCCAAGGTCAGAATGTCAACATGGTTGAGAGAGGACCCTCTCTCTGGTTGCAGTCCTTCTCATTGTACCTTCACATGGATAAAGGGGCTAGGGAGCTCTGTAGGGTCTCCTTTAGGAAGACACTAATCCCACTAATGAAGGTTCCACTCCCATCAATGAATCACCCCTATCATCACCTCTGGACATTTGGATTTCAACATAACAATTTAGGGAAGACGCAAACATCCATACCCTGGCACTATGTTCTGTTATTGCTGCTGGTTTTCAGTCATGCTGTTTTGTCTCCTCATTTGTCTGGTTATGTTTAGAAAATTTGATTATCTGTTTAAAAAGATGTTTCAAGAAATCATTTGAGGACAAATATGCAGTCATGTTCCAAAAGTGTCATATTGTTCCACAGTCTTTTGGTTTTCCTTCTACTAGTTGCATGGAACACTAGAAAGCTGGGAATGTCTCAATCCATCTGAGGGAATGAGATTAGTTGGACCTGGGCTCAGTTGCCTGGAGAGACCTTTTTACAAAGAGCTCACTCTCACCCCAGAGTGGAGCTCCTTTCAGTCCCAACCTAATAAAGGAGAGGTCTTCCAATTCCTCTTCTTTTGGAGGTTCCTGGACTTCAATGCCCATCTCCTGGTCTTGAACATACAGTCAATGTCTTAATCCACCTCTGAGTATTTTGTCTCTCCTGTTCTGAGTGGCACATAATTAGAGGGGAAAGTCAACCCCAAATTCCAGGCTTGACTCACTGGGGCTCTATCCTTTTCCCAATTCTGGTATGATACATTCTCTTTTTTTCCCCACCCTCCAGTATTTTTAGGATGCATGAGTTTTCCCCCAGGTTTTCTAGTTATTCTCATGAGAGTTTGGTCCAAATTATTTGATCTACTCTACTAGAAGTAGAAATGCCTTCAATAATATTTTTAATCACTCTTATATTATTCAAATATCGTTTGTGATCCCTCACTTTGAACATCTGATCTTTGATTCATTTTAAATTTGTGTTATAAAACATGTCCCCAATGGGGCGCCTGGGTGGCCTAGTCAGTTAAGTGTCTGACTTCAGCTCAGGTCACTATCTCACAGTGTGTGGGTTCGAGCCCCACATCAGGTTTTGTGTTGACAGCTCAGAGCCTGCAGCCTGCTTCGGTTTCTGTCTCCGGCTCTCTTTGCCCCTCCCCCAACTTGTGCTCTGTTTCTCTGTCTCTAAAACAAATAAACATTAAAAAAATTAAAAAAAAAAAACAAAACATGTCCCCAAAGCCAATGCAAGGCATTATTATATACAATAACAAATGAACTTGCTTTCTTCATTTGTAAAACTGTGATCAACGGATAGTGAATGCATGTTTATGGAAATGGGTTGCATTTCTAATTGATCATCCAGATAATCTGTTAATTGCAAATATTCATCAGAGGCAACCTGACAGGAATGTCCATTCACTTGGATCAAGTTTTTCCACCCACAATATGAATGACTTTGGACAAGTTTTTTACTTACACGGGTTTCATTTTCCTCATACATATTTTGTGATAATAATACTTCTTTTCATGGGTTATTAGGGTTTACCTAAATTTTTTTTACAGTGTCTGCCATAAAATAATCAAGTGTCTTCTTTTTCTAGCACTGGTAGTTTGCTCTTTTTTTTCTTTTCGTGACTCTCTAAATGACCCACTGTAGGAGAAAATTTATATTTTGGATATTACTTCAAGCTAATTCTCTGTCATTATTTTCAGATCTTGAAAAGTGAAAATGAATGATAAATTCATTTATTCATGAGCTGGATTTTGTCTGCACAGGGCCTATCAATATCAACAGTGCTCTCAAGTGTTGCCACACCCTTGTGATGAGCAGTGGGTAATGTATGTAAGTGACAAATCACTGAATTCTACCCTGAAATACTACACTGGATGTTAAGTAGGTGAAATTTAAATTTAAAAAAAAATGTATGCAAAATATTTAAAAAAAAGACATATGAAAATTCAAGAATTAATTATTTAATTAAAAAAACAAAGGGTTCCCACAGTTTCCCATTGTTCTCTCTCTAAGCAACCATATATAACTTATGCAGGCCATTTTTCTCTGCAAGTTCTCTTACTATTGTACTGAGATATATATATATATATATATATATATATATATATATATATATATATATATATATATATAAAATAGAATAAAGTAGATAGTGAAGTTTTATAATTCGTCACTTTTTATTAAAACCAAAGTGGGTAAACATGCTACATACAGGTCACAGAAGTGTGCAGGTGACACATATCTCTGTAAATTTTAGAAATGAATTCAGGACTTGGTGGCGAGATGTCAAATTTAAGACTGCTCTGTGGAATTCAGATGGTAGTAATTCTTAATAAAATAATATTTACCTAAAGTTTAGGAATACCTGTAAGAATCAACTTTATGTTATTTTATATTTTTGTCTTTTAAACAGTCCTATAAGCCACATGGAAATATATTTCTCGTTACATAAATTCTTGACCTCTCTCATTAATTTAAATAGCAACATGAATGACAAAAAAAAAAACCCACAACAAACCACTTTCTATTCTAATTACACAAAAATAAATTCACTCATATTGAGTATTAACTGTATACAAGGCACTGAGAGCACGTTTATATGTAATCTATCACTTGATGGCCAACACAAATATGTTTATATGTGACTTGTGAATTGCAAATTGGTAGGATAATAAATAAATACAGGTAACTTCCAGACATAGCTGTGTTCTAAAATCCTGATTTTCCTGGTTCTTTTCTAGTTTTATTTTTGTTCAAGTCAGTTACATGCCACCTAGTGATATTATAAAGAACTGCAACTTATTATTTATTATTATACATTTTCCTACAGTGGATACTGTTCTTCTAACAACTTTCTGTTTTTCTTTCTTCTTTTCCTCTTTACCCCACCCCCCTCCAGTTACATGCTGACAGGCAGTTAATTATATGGTAGCAATGTAATACCTAACCATTGATGTATGCTTGCCCTAGGCTACTCTAACATAAGTTTGTGCTACTAATTAATAGATAAAAATCTCAGCTTTGATAGCCACAAAGAGAAAAGGAAGTGAGAAGGAAAAAAAAAGAGAAAATTTTAAGTAAACACATTGAATGTCAATTAGTTGAACAAAACACAAAAGAAAGTAACTTTTAATGCATTTTGATCTTACTGTATGAATAATACATAATTGTATATCTTGTGTTACTCTTCCCATCCTTTCAAGAAATCCTATTTAAACATTGTTAAGTTTAAAATTTCTCTCAAAGGAATAAAGAAACCTTAATGTCTTTACTTAATATAATTTAAGCCACAGTGTTTCAGAAGTTAGCTGCCTTATCTACATCTTTTACTTTCCAATATCAGAAAAAAGAACATATCTGATTATAGATTGAAAGAAAAAAATGCTATAATTGAAATACCTGTGTAATAAGGTTATGGACTTGCTATGTACATTTTCTCATATGTTCCATATTGACTCTACTAAAAAATAAGTTGATTCTACCCTAAGCCAGTTCACTTACATCATGCAAAACAAATAAGGACAAGAAATACTATTGTGTTCTCAATGACTGAATAAGACAGACTATAGTAGTAACCTCAGGGTGTAGAATCCTGAAGTGCTTTCTAAAATGGATGGCCTTCATGGCTTGTTATAAATAAATGTAGCATGAGAAGCTACTTGTGATAAGTTATTTGGGGAAGTGCCTTTGTCACCCAAAATCTCTCTCCATGTTAGCAAGACATAGACATTTTTTTTTTTCATTCTAAAATTAAGTTTTGGGCTACACAGTTAGAAGGGAGTTTTACGTGTAATTGAGCCCACCAATAGCAGCTAAGGGATGTACAAAAAGGATGAGCGCCTCCCCATCTGTATCAGAGCCTTTTCTCAAGGCTCATTTCATAGCTGTCCTAGAGTCTGAGATGACGTGGAAAGACGCACACATCAAGCATGGGAAAGAGCACAAAGGGGGACGCCAGAAAAATACTTTGCCTCCTTGACAACGTTTCCTCAAGTGAACTTCATCCCTCTTGCATAGTTCCGAACTGAAGATTATGCCAAAGCTTCTGTCCTTTACTTTCTGGCTTGCCCTAGATGAAGGGAGGGCTACAGGCAAAAGCCAGCCTCTGTCTGCATGCAGAGTGACAAGAAGAGCTGGGGGTTGCTAACTTCCTGTGACAGCTTTCCTGGTGGGGCAGATGTGAGGAGAATGGCAACAGCATGGGACCGCATGCCATCTTCCATATGCCTGCCCTCAGCCCCAGGTCCTGGCTTGAAGTTAATATGGCTGAATCACGTACGGCACGGTCCTCAAAACAACACATATGCAGTGACCTTTACGGGTAGTATTGTATGTATAGGAGACCAGGAAGAGAGAGGCCAATTTAAGTTTGCTAGTAATGGAAAAGAAGTACGAACACCACGTCTATTTCACCGTTTCTGTAATTCCACATAAAACCAGTTTCCCTACGATTTTCTTTTCTACAAATGGCTTTATTTCTCTCTAGTAGGAAGAGCAACAGTTCAGGCCAGCAAAACAGGTATTTTATATATGCGTATGACTCTAAAGGATGTTCAGGCTCTAAGAGATAAAGCATTATGTGCATTGACAGACATTTATGCCAATTTAATTAATAGGTAAATAAACTCCTCAATATTTTTCAAGAATAAATTACATTACAAGGAAAGGAAATTACTTTATATAAAATTTGGGGTGTTTCCTAAGTCAACCTATTATCTCTCTTGCACACATATAAACACCATGCACACAAACTTGCTTTCTCATCTTCAATTTTCTTCTAAATAAGCAGACTTCACAGGCCTGCCCTTGATGCCAAAATGAACCCCTTTCATTTGCTGATTGAGATCTGGCTCAACAGCCAATGTTTCCTGCTGGGTCCTTACAGAGGGTGCATTCATATTTTATCCCTAATTTATTCATTATCAAACATCAAACCTTTGGAAGATAAAACAAAGACCTAGCGAACAATGCCCTGAGAATTTACTGGTTTGTTTTCATCTTCAGCCTCAGATCAAAGAATTCTTCAGTAGCTCTACCCACTCTATCAATGCAACATCCAGGTAATTGGGGGCAAAGCGGGGGAAATGACAGTCTGGGCCAAATCAACCTTTGGCATCCACTGGTGCTCACAATAATCTCCAACATCAAAAGTATCTAATGAGGACTCCAGAATCCATGGCATTGTATTACTTGACCCAATCTTGTAATTAAGTATCAAAAATCTCCACACTATTCATGGGCATTTACAAATTACACACTAAAATCTCTACATATGCAAAACAAAAGACCTAGGTCATACTTTCCTTCTAAGAAGAAAGCTTTAATGACAGCTCTGGCCAAGCATCAGATTTTCAATATCCAAGACACCAGGTTCTGTGTTAGTTCTGGTGCTTCAAGATGGCATAAGAATGGATAAGTCACATACTCTTATTTTTAAAATGGGATATTACCTTCCCCAAGGGTATATGAGAAGATGGATGAAATCAGAATGTGAAAGTTGCTTACAGATGTACATCAATACATACAGTGATGATATTGCTTGCACAAACTAAGTGATGCACCAAAGACAGCAAAAGCCTCCATTATGATTGGGCTCAAGGAGAAGTGGTTGCAAACCTGTTATGATTTGACATGCTATGTCTGTACCATAGTAGCTCTCAAATATGTAGATTTTCTTGCCCTACTTAAAATTCCAAAATTAAAAATTTATTCTTTGGCTTAAGATATATTATGTCAAAGGTGTCCTAATAACACGAAGAAAACATAATCCAGTGATAGTCTCTTGTGACTGTCACTAAGAATCAGGAGACAGAAGTCACAGAAAGGCAATGGTATACCGAGTGAGAAAGGAGGTAAGTTCACAACCACCATGGACAGAAGCCGGAATAATCTTCAGAACCCTGGCTGGTTTGTGGTTTTCTGTGGGGTTTCACCAGCATTGATGCCATTTTAGGTCAGTGTTGTTGCTCCAATGTAATCAGTGCAACCCTTAAAAGTCCTTTCTGTCATATTTTTGTCTTATTTTATAATTTGCAGCCTGAAAGCAAAAGTTTTATTGAAATAAACGTTTTATCGAAAAGTCTGCTCAACAATGGACTGACAGTCAATGGATTAGATGGATTTCCCTTCTCACTCCCACACAAAGGCAATAAATGCCCCTGAGTGTTGGGACACCCTCTTTAAAAACTAACTCAAAATGACTTTTGACTATCTCTGTCACCTTCTACTGGTCTTCATACCTTCTTAAAGAACTTTGGCCCCTTAATGTGGCTCCGAGGAGAAAAAGATCATCTCTTTTTGGCCACTTCCTGCTTAATGATTAAGTCAAAAGAAGTAGACGGTTATATACTAATATATATAAAATTTAGGATTCTACTAGGGCCATTTCTGAGCTTGATGTTCCTTTCTTCACCTAATGGCAACCTCAGGCCAGCCTGGTTGGTGTAGTCTCTAGATGGCAGTCTGGTTAAAAGGTGATCTAAGAAACTCAATTGAAATTCTGGGTTGTCTACCTAGATTCTAGTATTGGTGACATGATCCTAGATCATAAGGATAATGACCACTTGGCTACATAGACTGTTCACCAAGAGACTACATGTGCCCAAGTGTGATATGATGAGTCTCTGTTTGATAAAAATTCCCATTCCCCTCTTGTACTTGTCCCTTCTTGACACAAGGTCTGGGCATAGATAGGGGAAATCTGGGTAAAAGATGAAGTTAGATGGCAGAGAGAGAACCACCTTGGCACCAGGGTCTGAGGATACCTCGGACGCCAAGAATGAGAGGAACGGTAAGGATATGCTTTTAAAAAAACTAAGATAAAAAGACCTGTGATAAAATCCTGGGCTTGGGAAATCTTAAAATGGTGATTAAAAAGTGAGTTGAAGGACACCTGGGTGGCTCAGTCAGTTGAATGTCTGACTCTTGATTTTGGCTCAGGTCATAATCTCACAGTCATGGGACTGAGCCCTGTTGAGCCCTGTGTCAGGCTCCACACTGGGTATGGAACGTGCTTGGGATTCTCTCTCCCTTTATCTATGCCCCTCTCCAACACGTGCTCTCTTGCTCTCTCTCTCTCTCTCTCTCGCTCTCTCTCAAAAAAAAAAAAAAGTGAGTTGATTCAAAAAAAAGTCTGGAGTATCCTGGATATGCAAGATGATCATATAAAAAATTGAGACACTTGTTTGATCCTGGATTATGGCAGTAGGTTGAAGCCACTGATGATAACCATGGTGTCTCTACATATGTGACAGATACTCCGCTAATTCCTGTATGGAGTTAATTTAAAAATATATAAATATAAATTAGAGAAGAGTCTTCTTAGCATACACACAGATATTTGCTGTCTTATTTGACTCTTTTAGCCTTCTAGGATTAATTTATCTTCAACAGATGTTGATTTTAACAAGACATCAACTTAGTATTTATTTACAAAGAAAGATTAAAGTTGAGCTTTTTAAAAAGCTCACAAAGGAAGGTGATGATCCTTTGCCATTTAAGAAGAAAGAATTCTTGACAATTGAAGAAGGGTTCACTGCAGTTCACTACATAAAAAGATGAATGTCGGGGCGCCTGGGTGGTTCAGTCGGTTGAGTGGCTGACTTCGGCTCAGGTCACGATCTCACGGTCTGTGAGTTCGAGCCCCGCGTCGGGCTCTGTGCTGACAGCTCAGAGCCTGGAGCCTGTTTCCGATTCTGTGTCTCCCTCTCTCTGACCCTCCCCCGTTCATGCTCTGTCTCTCTCTGTCTCAGAAATAAATAAACGTTAAAAAAAAATTAAAAAAAAAAAGATGAATGTCAATCTTATTTTTACTCCATGTATTTTAAATAAATGTACACCAATATACATACTTATGTATACATATGTAAGTATTTCTGTACTGCACAAATAGATGCATATACATGTACATACATATACAGACACTTATATACTTAAATGATCATTAACTTAAAGGCAGACATAATTTTCTTCCAAATACCTTAAATATACCTCACTAATTAGAACTTTTAAACTTTGTTCTCATGTTTAAGATTAATGAGGATTTTAGTGATATATATTTTAAATATGTGACATTGGAAAAAATACAGTGGTATAATTATTTTCAAAGTGAACCAGCAAAGTGCTAAAAATGATGGAATTTAAATTATTTGTGTATTTAAAAAGCAGCTGAAAACAACTGTTTAAGAGTACAGTGCTCAAGAAGAATGAAACTGGACCACTTTCTTATACCATACACAAAAATGAGTTCAAAATGGGTGAAAGATCTAAATGTGAGACAGGAAACCAACAAAATCCTAGAGGAGAACACAGGCAGCAACCTCTTTGATGTCAGCCACAGTAACTTCTTACCAGACGTGTCTCCAGAGGCAAGGGAAACAAAGGCAAAAATGAACTATTGGGACTCCATCAAGATAAAAAGTCTTCTGCACAGCAAAGGTAACAATCAACAAAACTAAAAGACAACCGATAGAATGACAAGATATTTGCAAATGACATATTGGATAAAAGGCTAGTATCCAAAATGTATAAAGAACTTATCAAATTCAACACCCAAAAAACAAATAATCCGTGAAGAAATGGGGAGAGGACATGAAAAGACATTTCTCCAAAGAAGGCATACAAATGGCTAACAGACACATGAAAAAATGGTCAACATCACTCATCATCAGGGAAATACAAATCAAAACCACAATGAGATAACACCTCACATGTGTCAGAACAGCTAAAATTAATGACTCAGGAAACAAAAGGTATGGGCAAGGATGTGGAGAAATGGGAACACTCTTGCACTGCTGGTGGGAATGTATACTGGTATAGCCCCTCTGGAAAACAGTATGGAGGTTCCTCAAAAAATTAAAAATAGAACTACCCTACAGCCCAGCAAGTAGACTACTAGGTATTTATCTAAAGGATATAAAAATACTGATTTGAAGGGGCACATAATCCCCAATGTTTATAGCACCACTATCAACAATAGCCAAATTGTAGAAAGAGCCAAGTGCCCATCAACTGATGAATGGATAAAGAAGATATGGTATGTATGTGTGTGTGTGTGTATATATATATATATGTACATATATATATACACACACACACATTATATGTATATGTATGTATATGTGGTATGTATATATATACATTATATATATTATATATATATAATATATATAATGTAATATTATTCAGCCATCAAAAAAGAATGAAATCTTTCCATTTGCAACAACACAGATGGAACTAGAGTATATTTTGCCAAGTGAATTAAGAATCAGTCAGAGAAAGACAAATACCATATGATTTCACTCATATGTGGAATTTAGGAAGCAAAACAGATGAACACAGGGGAAGGGAAGGAAAAATAAAGTAAGATAAAAACAGAGACTCATAACTATAGAGAACAAACAGGGTTGCTGGAGGAGAAGTGGGTAAGGGGGTTGGGCTAAATGGGTGATAGGCAGTAAGTAAGGAGGGCACCTGTTGTGATGATCACTGGGTATTATACATAAGTGTATATAATAAACACAGCTATAAAATAAAACATATAAAATAAATTTTAGTTATAAAAGTATAACTAAATTCTATGCCTGAAACCAATACTACACTATATGTTAATTAACTTGAATTTAAATAAAATCTTGGAAGAAAAGAAAAACAGTGTAGCATCCAAGATCTTTGCTATCTTTTTGATTTTCATCTTATTTCATAGATTAGCCTGTAATTAATTTTTATCCAAAAACATTATAGTCATTTTGTCTTATCTCAGTCATTTTGTCTTCTCCCAGTTCTTTGACTTCTCCTCTCTTCTCTGTCTTTTCCTTCTCTCTCTTTCTTATTTTGGGAGTAGCAAAGCTCTTCCAAAACCACTGAGAAATAGTTTTCCTAATAAAACCACAAAATATTTCTTGGAACGCTAATTCCATAGTTACTAAATATCATTATACCCATTACCAAAAGGGGCAAAAGATTCAACTATTTTCCAAGATCTGGAGAAGAAATACCAGAAGAATTTTATAGGATTTTACTGATTTTTCCCCACTGTGGACCACAGGTTGATTCTTAATCTGTTGCTTTTGAATTAAAAAAAAATGTATTTTTAGCTAAATTAGCTAATTTCTAAGATCTCTATTTTCTCTTTTTAGAAATTGGACAGGCACAGAACTTCTTAGTGGCTATAAAAAGTTATAGGTATATAAATTAGGAATAAATGATATATGTACAAAACCAAGAAAATTTGGAAAACCAAATTTACTAACAGCATATGGTTGGGAGCACCTAAAAAAACAATCTACTCTGTGCCAGAGACTTCCAGCTTTAAAGTCATTTTATTCCCTGAAAAATCTGTTTAATATGAATACACTCTCTGACAGAATAGGTTCCCAAACAGTTCTAAATAAAGATTTACATACTTGTGAATATGCTAGGTCTTATTTTAAATCATTTATAAAAATTTATGCCACAAATTGCCCCTCAAAAGTTAAGTGCTTTTAACATAGGACTCACATTATATCACCACCATTCCTCTGGGAAGATTTGTTTTAATTTTGGCGAAAATACCCACAACATTTAAATATTGGTAATACAAAGAACAAGCTGTGCCCTGTATCTGATGAACAACTTCAACGGAGTTTTAAATTCCTACTCGAGTTTCCGCTAACCATTCAGATCACGTTTCCATTACTTTCTGTTACTGTTGAAATTGATGAACGATTCCATGCAAAGGAAGTCTTTTGGAAGTATTTTGGAGGTTTTCAAGTCTCTATTCTCTTTCTTCATTTAGGGCAGTTTCTTCCGAAGGCTAATGAAGCGAACACATTTAGGAAGAAAGGCTAAATTCCTGATGCTTAAAACTTCCATTTGAAGACCCTGAGTTTAGTACTCTCTCTAAACAAAACATGCAGATAGAGAATCTGAGCTTCTCAGTTGAATTGCAGGACACTTCCACACAGCAGAGAGGAGGCAATAAAAGCATAACATCCTCATACCTGCCTTAATGCCTATTAGGAAGGAAAATTCCAAGGACAAAAATGACACTTGAAGATCCAGTGATTCAGAGTATACACTCTAAATATAGAGTTGTCTTTCTAAAAAAATGATTCATCCTGGGGTGCCTGGGTGGCTCAGTCGGTTCAGCGTCTGACTTCAGCTCAGGTCATGATCTCAAGCCCTGCGCTGGGCTCTGTGCTGACAGCTCAGAGCCTGGAGGCTGCTTCAGATTCTGTGTCTCCCACTCTCTTTGCTCCTCCCCTGCTCACACATTCTCTCTCTCTCTCTCTCTCTCTCTCTCTCAAAAATAAATAAACATTTAAAAAGTGTTTAAAAATTACTCATGCTTACTTGAATTCTTAGTTTGCCTGCACAGTGTACAATCATTCACATTTTTCTGTATATGTGGATCCCATCCATGCACCATGACATTTTGAAAATACTTGATTATACAAAAGCTTTCTCTTGTGCACATTCTTTAAAAAGTAACCAAAATAGATTTAATAATTTAATTGTGAGACTTGAATTTCTTTTTTTTTTTTGAATTTAAAAAATAATATTGGTCCTCATAATAATTCCAACACTTTGGAAAATTTTACAACTAATAATAAACAATTCCGTTTTGCTTTTCTCCAATTCATAACATAATTCTCCAATGTGAACTTCTGTGAAGAGTTATTGGATGTACTTTCTGAGATTTTAACTTGTATACAGATAAATGGCTTTATCCTGCATCGAAAGAGATTCCACAAGGTCTCAGTGTCATTTCACTTGATTTCTATGATCATTAAAATTTATTTACACATTATTATCTTACATTATGGAGAATTAGACATTTTCTTTTTGGCTGAAGTATTACCTCACTTTTTCCGCAGCTTCATCTATTGAAGCCCCACTCATTTTTCCATTTGCAGATGGAGTACCACTTTCTCAGGATGCTTTTGCTACAGTCTGTGACCAGGGCAATTAGTTTCCCATAGGGGTATTCCTTCCTGCAAAGCACCTATCAGAATGATCATTTTGTTTTATTTTATTTATTTTTATTTTTTGATCATTTTACATTTATTAATGAAGTATTTTGAGTAAGGAATCTTCACTACCACAGCATAAGGTCTAAGGGGAAAGAGTATATAGATTTGAGCTCAGCTGTATCCTCGAGAAGTTGTGAACTTTCTGGAAAAAAACCAAGGCTTAAAAGATATTTGTTAAATGAATCAATGAGTAAATGAATAAACATTCACGATGAGCTTCGATTTGAGTGCTAGGTATTGGTGGTTTATGTTTACGAGGATCGATGTGGGAGTAAATTCACTATGACAAGTGCAAACTTAAAAGTACTCCATCTAGCCAAATTTGTGAGAATTTGTGCTTTAATACTGAATAATGACTGTAAATGATTGAAACACAGTCTACGCAAATACTTGGGCCCATGGTGATAATTAACAAAAAATAAATGTCAAGTCTCTATTCAAAGAAATTGCTGATAAACTTTCTCCTTTGACATTTGTTCATTGAAGAGCAATAATTAAGAATTTACTCTTTGTTGAAATAGCAATGGTAGTTTAGGGTTCTACGTAGCCCCATTAAACAAGGGAAAGTAGAAAATTCTATGAAAGAATGAGGAGGAATAATTTTTGCAAATCTTGATGAGAGTATACATTCTGGCAACAATTAATCAACTGGTGTTATAAATGTAAGATGAATGCTTATGGGAACCAGAAATATGTACAACACGAAGTGATAAACTAAAGATTACTTCTGCCTACATGGGAAAACCCTTCAGTGTACGATAGTCCTTTTTCAAAAGAAATAAGAAGCAAATTAAATCCATGGTATTGGGGTTTCTCTTGTTTTGGATATCTTGGGACAATAGGGAAATTTTTAATTGAAAAAATGATAATATAGGGGCATCGAGGTGGTGCAGTCAGTTAAGCCACCGACTTCGGCTCGGGTCAGGATCTCATGGCTCATGAGTCCAAGCCCTGCACCAGGCTCTGTGCTGAAAGCTCAGATCCTAGAGCCTGCTTCGGATTCTGTCTCTCTCTCTGCCCCTCCCCTGCTCATGCTCTCTCTCTCTCTCTGTCTCTCAAAAATAAACATTAAAATAGTTTTTAAATGGTAACATAGCATATTAAGACACTTTTATTTTACTTTTTAAGACACTGTTACTTTAAATGAGGTAATATTACTTGGGATACATAGGAAAATATTGTTATTTTTTAAAGATACACACCAAACTTGAAGAATAAAGGCAAGACAAAGTGTTTTCTAATATACTTAAACTGAGAAGTTTGTTACTAGTAGATCATCATATCAAGTAGAAAAAAAAAAAAAATGACCCTGAAAGGTCAGGTGTGAAATGCAAGGAGTAAAGAACAGACATAATGGAAAACTATAAATAAATCTTGCCAAACAATAATAAGAGTGGTTTAAAAAGAGAAAAATCAAATAAATATACAGTAATAATAGGTTGGGAATATGAATCATAGAGAAGAATGAAGAAGTTATGTGGGTCTAAGAACTTGCTACATAGAGGGTGTTTCACAGAACAGAAGCATCACATTTAGCTGAGTTTATTAGAATGTAGACTCTTTGGTCCACTCTACTGAACCAAAATCTGCTTTTTAAAAAAGTATATTTATTTTGAGAGAGAGAGAAAGAGAAAGTGCCCACATGAATAGGGAAGGGGCAGAGAGAGAGAGTGAGAGAGAAAACCAAGCAGGCTCTGTGTTGTCAGTGCAGAGCCGGACAGGAAGCATAGTCTCGCAAACTGTTAAGATCATGACCTGAGCTGAAACCAAGAGGTGGACGCTGAACCGACTGAGCCACTCAGGTGCCCAAAAACATGCTTTTTAACAAAGTCCTTGTGTATTTCCATATGGACCGTAAACTCAGAAATCATTAAAGTCTGGAGGAGGATAGAGATATTGTTAACTCTAGACTGTGGGAGATGAAGTAGAGAAGCATCAAAAGAAAAGACTTCAAAAGGGAAGGGCTGGAGAAGGTGCAAGGCCTTAGGACATGTTTACACAGCTGAATGCGGCTGCCGGCTGGCTCCTCCTTCCCACCTGACCCTTCCTAATGTTATAGAAACCAATTAACTCAAAATTCAACCTTGAAAAGCTAAACCCTTAGACTGATTAACACACTTGCTTAGCTGACTTTATGCCCGTAGTCTTTAGCAATTATTCTAATAAAAAGAAGCTTCATTCTTGGAGTCGGGCCTCATTCTGACTCGAGTATGAGGACCTTCACTTAACTGCACTTTGTTTGTGGACTCATCTTTTGCGACCGCAGCCACACTCCCTGCAATACTAGACTTCAAGTGTGGTATAAATTCAAAGGACAGGGTGCGAGTCATACTCCTTTAAAAAGTCTCTCAAAAACCTACCACTGTTGCTCACTTCTCCCAGTCTGTGATGACACCTATGGTAGGAGTTAGAGAATTTTTCTCAAATTTACGTCTCCCTCTCACTGTCTCCCTTTATTCCTACTTGATGTTTTGAGGACAGAAAATCAAGAATAAAAGCTGTGGCTGAAGTATAAAGTCCATCAATTTCTGAAGGGGAGTATGGATTGCCATTGAACCCCTTCCTTCATTTCATAGCTGCTCTGTGTTACTTAGCTTTCTGTTATTTACCCATATTTTGGATAACATATATTTTTGGAGGTAGTAGAGATTGGGGAGTTTCATGCTTTCCGAGAATTCCAAGAATACTTTTGGATAATCCTCACCTAGGTATGCATTAGCCACCCATTGTTATGTGACAACTTTTTTCAAGATTCAGAAGCCTAAGATGGCAAACATTAATCTGACAATATTTGAAGGTAAGGGATCACAGTATAGATTAGCGCAGTGGTTAGGACTCAGGGTCTCTCAACAGGTTGCTGTCAAGATGTCATCTCAAGGATGCCTTCTGTGGCACAGAAGGATCCATTTCCAAGCTTATCCCCTGGTACTGCCACAGGTTCCTCATAGGCTGTTGGACCAAGGGTCTTAGGTCCTTGTCATATGGGTTTCTCCACGACACTGCTAACAACATGGCAGACTGTTTACCCCATGGTGAGTGACCAGAGACAGAAAGAGAGGCACTATTTTTTTTAACCTGAACATGGAAGCGACATCATTTCTGGCACATTCTACTTGCTAGAAGTGAGACACTGTATCTAGCATATACTCACAGATATTAGAATTAAGCATTAGCTCTAGAAGTAAGGAGTATTAAAGCATTCATAGCTTTAAAACCACCACAATGTAAATGAAGGACTACAATATAGGATGATGACTAGATACTCTGTATTTTTTCTCTGAGAATAAGAATAAAGATGCAGTTATGACAGTAAGAAAATCATGTATGTAAAAGTGGCAGATTTTAATGCCATTTTGTTCAATATATCTCTTTAATAATTTTATATTCTTATTACAGAACAGATTCATGTTCATTATATTGGAAAGTACAAGAAAATATGAGTAAGAAAATGATGTAAGTTTTTATTTTGACAACTGCAAATAACTCTGCATTTTGATCATTGTTGTACCCTTCTCCCAAACACATTTATATACACATTGCTTTACATGCATATATATGTGCTGCTAAGTCTCTCTCATTCA
Source organism: Panthera pardus (assembly GCF_024362965.1). Taxonomy (NCBI): domain Eukaryota; kingdom Metazoa; phylum Chordata; class Mammalia; order Carnivora; family Felidae; genus Panthera; species Panthera pardus. The sequence goes on from NW_026526765.1 coordinate 132,097,512, forward strand.
CCCCACACTGCTCTTTCTTCCCAAAAGTTTATGATTTTGCATACTTTCACATTTAAAGCTTTCTTATCCCTGAAAGAGAATCATAGCTTCTACTTAGAAATGAATCTGAAAGGCATAACACTATTTTTGTGGGTTTTTTGCGTGTATTTTTTGTTTGTTTTTTCAGAAACTTGATTAATTTCCAAAGGCATTGTTTTCTGTGTTGAAGCTAAATACATATGAGCTGACTTGTGATTTTGGCTGACTTCTTTTTAAAAATTGTGTTAAAACGGCAGATTTTCTTTTTCTCTTTTTTTTTTTTTCATTCCAATTTGGGTTTATTTAAGACAGACCTATCAGAAAAATAAAGCCAGAGAAAACAGCCAAAGATAATGCCTAATCACCATCTATCATAATTAAGCTTGTGACAGTGCTAATCTTCTGGAACACTTGGGACCTGGCAGTTATTGGAAGGCTCTCAGTTGTACTTTGCCCATTGTTCTAACATTTTCCAGCGTCAATCTCCAGCGGCGAATTTCTTTTTTTTTTTTAAGATTCTTTTTTTTTCTTTGCTTTTGAAGTGAATCCATTTAAATTTTGAAAGAAAATCATTCTATAGCAACTGTTGTAATCAAAATCTGTGAAGGCCTGAGTATGTCATAGTGAAAATACAAACATTGTCCAGCTTCTTCACTGTTCGATCGTGGGTCCATTTGCTTGCATGTGCACTAGCAGACGCATACATACAGTGGTATGCTTCTTGCTGTCATTTGTTTTCAGATTATGGGGAAATCGGAAATAATTTTTAATATGCCTATCTATGAAAGGGAATGAACACGAAGAATTACATTGAGCTGCTTGTAGCAGAGACTTCAGAATATAACAGCGGCTTTTACAATGATTTCAGATTCTTTTTCTCTCATATAACATGAGCTGGGATGGTGGCTCTATAAAGTGGTCAAGGGCCAGCCTCCCGCTATCTTTCTACTCTATGATCGTTAATGCACACCTTCTATCTTCCTATTCATCACGCGATCACAAGATGGTTACTGGGCTGCCATAATCATGACTGCATTCCAGATAAGAAGATAAAGAAAAGGAGCAAAGCAAAATAGCCCTTGCCTGTCCCAGAGCTCTTAAAGATTTTTCCCCTATGTTCACTCAATAAATTCCTCTCACATATCACACTAGCAACCTTATAAGCAAGGGAGATTAAAAAACGTAATTTTGGAGATGGGCACATTGCTGCTCCTAACAATACAGAGATTTGGAGAATAATCAAGAAACAGGGAATATATATTCAGCAAGCATATAGGCCATAGGGGGGAAAATCTGATTTCTTACGAAGTTAGTCAAAGGTTAGGAAAACTGGGTACTAATACTCTTTTTTTACCTTTTGTATTTTTTTTTTTTTATTTGAGGATAGTTGACACACAATGGTACATTGGTTTCAGATGTACAACTTAGTGACTTGACAAGTTTATACATTATGCTGTGTTCACAAGTGTAGCTCTAATATTCTTCAAGTGCTATCATCTTTGATAGATGCTTGATGGTCATGACGCACACAAATCTCTATCCACTCAAGTACTGATGTCAATAATAAATTCTATAAACAGAACAGCAAATATTTAGAAATTTAATCTGTTATGCATAGAGTCTCAGGATTGTTACATTTTAATCTGTTAATACTATGTAGGTTCTTACTATGAAGAAATCCAAATTGCTAAACCGCTAAAGGGAGGCTAGCTATATGGCTGGTAACAGCAATCATCTCCTTTCTAGCCTACCATTCTTCTAGCTCTTAAATGCAGAGCGCTGCAAGTGGATTCTGGAAAAGAATAACCAGTAGAGGATACATATTGAAGATTAAATAAAGGGGCGCCTGGGTGGCTCAGTCAGTTAAGCATCCGACTTCAGCTCAGGTCATGATCTCACAGTCTGTGAGTTCGAGCCCCGTGTTGGGCTCTGTTGTGACAGCTCAGAGCCTGGAGTCTGCTTCGGATTCTGTGTCTCCCTTTCTCTGACCCTCCCCTGTTCCTGCTATGTATCTCCCTGTCTCAAAAATAAATGAACATTAAAAAAATTTTTTTAAAAGATGAAGTAAAATAATTATACCATTTTATACTTGCTTAAGATTTTAAACTAAAATCAGAGAGAGAAAAACTTTTTGATGTATATTATTTCTAAAAAAAAAAACATAACACTTCTGTGATAGGGATATTTACCCTTATTTCCAGGCTGCTGATAAGGAAAACCATTCATTCTAGAAGGATCAAGTAACTCAGACAACACCATCAATTATATCCATGGTCTTCTTGGTTCTTGAATACAGATCATCTACCAACTCCACGATTGTTACAAGATGGAGTAAAAACCCCAAACCATTCTCCCTCAGAAGAGGACACTCAAGACAAAGTCAGAATCTGAAGTGATGGCCCTGAGGAGTACAACAACATCAAGGAAGCTTAGGCTCATGAATTGAGGGAACATGGAGCTCACTATGCTGATAGGTGTGGGAGCTATGGAAGAGACAGGTTAGACCTACGTGAGTCATGTGACTTTTTCAGACTCAACAATCATTCAGAACATATATGTAGAGAGTATAGACATGAGGTATCAGTGGCAGAGGAGGTAACAGCTACTCAAACAGGAAATAACCAGGCAATATATCATGACCTGCATCACATTTTCATTGTATCAAAATGCAAGTCTCTGGACTTTGAGAGTCCAAATTTCACTTGATGGAAAACCTGATTGAAAATTAAATGATTATGAAAGACAACTGTTGTCAATCATTTTCCAATGTGAAAATGGATAAGGAAAAACACTAACATTTTTCAGTGGAACTGAAAGTTCAACTTTTATTATAAGGCAATATTTGTTGCCAGATTGCTCTATAAAGACAGCATAAATGACTAATTAATGACCTCTTTTAATAGACTGAATACAAAGTCTTAACATCTGCTCTTGTCTTGAGCTATAGACTCCAGCTATCCATCACACAGTTTTGATGTTCAGATCACAAACAGACCTACCATAATTAGTCAAGAAAATGACTCATCAGTGGCCATAAATCAGTCACAAACTGCCACTGTTAAAATGCAAATACATAAACAGGAGGATAGACTGCATCATCTCTTTGCTGGACTAAACCTTATAATGAATCCATGACAAAGGCTATAAACAATTTTATATAATACTTTATACCATTTTCTGTGTGTGGGGAACTTGGAAAGAGTATAGAGAAAAGTACAATAATGATTCAAAGGGCTAAACAAAGGAAGATAAATGATATGATTAAACGATTTATTTAGTTTTAAGAAGAAAAGTTCCAAGAGTACCTAATCTCAGATCTTCCAATAAATTACATAATTGGAGATTTGGGCCATGTATTTTAATATTTAGGGAACAATATAGACATACATGAACAACATATACTTAAAATTAAATATGCAGGAAATTTTTTACTGTAAGAGCTATTCATGAGAATACTTGCCAAGATGATTTTGAAAATTTCCTTCCTTAACTCACTTTATGAATAGGGTAAATATTCAACCGACTAGAACTTATTGGGTGAATGATTAGATTTGCATTTGGACAATAATATGGAATACCTGGGTGTAGTGACTAAAGAGATAGCTGCATGCCATACTGTGAATGAACATGTAACCAAAGCTATGTGATTTGAAAATTATTCTGGATGCAATGTAAAAAAGTGGAAAATAATTTTAAACTGGAGAATGATAACAGTTTTACTCAAGGACAGGAATTTAAACAGAAATTTAATCATCTTGTGAGATCTAGGTATCAATAAATTTATACTGTTTATTGAATTTTTTATTCTGTATGAACCACTCTTTTGACAGAGTCAAAAACTGTCTATAACAATGTTGGAGGGACGCCTGCGTGGCTCAGTCAGTTAGGCATCCAACTTTGGCTCAGGTCATGATCTCATAGCTCACGAGTTTGAGCTCTGGGTAAGGCTCTGTGCCGCTCAGAGCCTGGAGCCTGCTTTGAATTCTGTGTCTCCCTCTCTCTCTGCCCCTCCTCCATTCATGCTCTGTGTGTGTGTGTTGTCTCTGATAAATAAACATTAAAAAATTAAAAAAAAAAGTAACTCTTTAAAAAAATGTTGGGAGGAAGGGTGCCTGGGTGGTTCAGTTAGTTAAGCATCTGACTTGACTCTTTCCACTCAGCACATGATCACACGGTTTGTGAGTTCGAGCCCCACCTTGGACTCTGTGCTGACAAATCAGAGCCTATTTGGGATTCTCTCTCTCCCTCTCTCTGTCCCTCCCCATCTCATGCTCTCTTTTTTTCTCTCTCAAAAATAAATCAACATTTTTAAAAATATCAGGAGGAGATAAAAAGTGAAGTAGAATGTTATTCCTGCTTCAAAATTCTCAAAAAAAAATCCTTCAAAATTCAAAACAAAAAGAGTTAAATATATTTCCACTATCTTATAGAGCTTTAAATTCTCAGAGTTTATGATTTTTAAGGACACAGTTATTTTATCTGAGAATAAACAGTTGGAATTTGCTGGTTTTTAAAATATTGAAACATTTATTAACTTTTTGTTAAACATGTGCCATTCTTTAATTTGTAAAAGATGTTTTACTCCTCTGCCATACCACACCAAACAATTTACTGAGAAGAGATTTATTATATAAATCTAATCGATTTGTTCATTTATTATGTAAATTTGGTATTGTCAAATTAAGAGATACTCAGAAAGTCTACTTCCTAAATTTAAAAGATCTCCCCTATTCCTAATCCAATCACAATTAATTTGGACACAGATTTAACTTTGCATTTACATTAGACATAGCCTCAAGATCTCTCCAAGATACCAGACTCCTATGGACCAAAAATTGTACCTGTACTACTGAGATTAGAGAAGCTAAACCCACCAAGTTCATACTGACTTATCCCAACATTTATGCAGGCTTGGAAAATACTATATGAAACCAGAAGTAAAAGACAGGATAAGATCTTTCTGAAAGGGCAAAGAGACAAAGGTCTTATCCCTTGCAGTAGCCCTGGTCAGTATTTTTTTTTTCAGCTCTGCCTGAAGCCTATTTTATATTTAAGGATTGAGGTTCTGCTTTCTTCAGATTCCATTTACCTTTAGATCATCAACACTTAACTTTACTTGAGAGAATCATTGACAAAGCAGAGACTGTCATGTGCAAAGGTTTCACGACGCTTTGCCTTACTTTTCACAGTTTTTACAATCTCACATTCCCCCAAAATACCACCATCATTTCATATGTGGATCATCGGTTACAAAATTATTAAGACAGTAAAAGCTCCCAAACTCTAAACTCACCTTCCATACACACACACACACGCACACACACACACACACACACACACACACACACACACACAGGAACATAAGCAACAAGAAAAAAGTAACTATGGGAGCACCTGGGTGGCTCAGTCGGTTGAGCGTCTGACTTCAGCTCATGTCATGATCTCGCGGTTCATGAGTTTGAGCCCTACATCGGGCTCACTGCTGTCAGAGTCCCTCTCTCTCTGACCCTCCCTCACTCACAGTCTCTCTCTCTCTCAAAATAAATAAATAAATAAATAAATAAATAAATAAATAAATAAACAAACAAACATTTAAAAAAATAAAAGGAAAAAGCAACTATGGTTTGTCACCTTACTTAAGGCAAGAAAGGCCTCTGGGAGATAGGCCTCTAATTGAGCATACATTATTGAAAGCTGCCCTAGGCAAATAACTAAAAAAAAAAAAATCTAGAGAATTCTAGTTCTCACCACCTCTTTCAGACAATGGGCTTCCACCTTTTGTGAAATCATGTTCTCTCTTCATGTTCCCAACATGAAGCTGCATTCTGCAAACTGAAGTGAGCTCTAACAAGCAGCCCCCTCCTCCAGGTTTGCCCAAGTCCATAAACCTTTCTGTCCGTTAACACTCAGAAACCCTCTGGTCAGGCTTCTAGCCAATTATAGTCTTTCTCTTTATCCATTAACAAAGGCTAACCCATCCTTCCTCAAGGTTATAGAAACTGCCACATAACACATGAAAGTTTCTGCTGACATATTTTGGGATCCTTCATGAATCTGATGATCATCTGGATGAATCAACTTTGCTACTTAATGACAACTACTTATTTTATCACAAGCTGGCTTATATTTCATGACTGTTCTATGTCCTCCTTTCTATATTACTATCCATCACAGTAATGCATAAACATCACCTATCTTATCAAAAAGGAAAAGGAAAAGAGAGGAACCAAAGCCTGTTAGCATGTCTCTCACAACTGTCCATGCCCAATATACACTCTTACTAGAAACTCCATAGGAAAATCTATTGATGGATGATATACCTAAAGGGAGAAATGAGAAATTATTAGTCTGGCTATTCCATGACAGATTTAATTTCATTCTCAAAATATAATCCCATAATTAAGAACAAATCTGCTCAAATGACAAGAGTGATTGCCTTCGCTAGAAGTTTCCAAGTGGCTAGAGAAAGAAAGTTGATTTATTAACAGACTCTGGGTAGGTCTCTTGGTGTCTATGTTATTGAGATTCTTTGGGAATAGTGAGTCTCCCTGACTGCAGAATGAACCCTAAAACACTAGACAAGTCAAGGGGCTTTCAGACACCCTAATGCTGCAAAGGAAGTTCCTATTATAAAGGTAGTTAAAAGAGCATGTCAAAAGTGACTGATTTGGACTAAGGGAAACATCCTTGCTCACTGTTATGCTGATCAGGCCATCCTTCCAAAGGGATTTGTGACATCCTTCCAAACCAAGTCTTCGGTGGAGTTAAAAGAAACTATTATAAAATGCCACAATTCCACCTCAATATCAGGTAAAAAATATTATAAATGGTTTGGCTATAACCTACTTTAAAAGAATCGAACACTCTTAGAACAGTAAGCTGATTGTGGCAAAGGAGGCCATTTGGAACCTTGCTAATATCTTACATGAGATCTGTCCACCACAGCAGGAATGAATTGGTCACTGTTTTAAAGCAACACTTTAGCCGGTAAGGAGTGTGTGTGTGTGTGTGTTGTTTTGTTTTGTTTTGTTTTAAGTCAAAAAGTATGTCTTTTGTGCATACCTCACCTGTCAAAAACATAATTCTAGCAAAAGAAGATGGGCATGGATAAAATTCAAAATCACAAGAGACATGTAAATACCCTCAAATGAACTCCATACTAGTACCTGCTACAATGGAATATGAATGTTCTCTGGTTGTTGTCTGTTATATTGAAGAAGAGTCCAGTCCTTCCCCTCTTGAAGAGCTCTAACTGTGCGAATGGCAAAACAGTTTCATGTTTCTCCCTTGGAAAACTGGATTTTATTTAGAGTTGCTGTCATTAATAAATTCTGCAGGGGTGCCTGGTTGACTCAGTCTGTTGAGTGTCCAATTCCTGACTTCTGTTCAGGTCGTGATCTCATGGTTCGTGAATTTGAGCCCCAGCTCAGGCTCTGTGCTGACAGTATGGAGCCTGCTTGGGTTTCTCTCTCTACCTCTCTCTACCCCTCCCCCAACTTGTGTGCTCTCTCTCTCTCAAAATAAATAAATAAACATTTAAAAATAAATAAATAAATTCTACAAAGCACCACCACTCAAATATTCAAATACTGTCTATACCAAGGGTTGACAAACAATGGCCGATGGGAGATACCCAGTCTACAAGTGCTTTGTAAATAAGGTTTTACTGGAACATAAATTCATTTTATAATGTCTTTGGCCACGTTTAATGCTATAGCAGCAGAGTAATTACAAGAAAGCCCATAGGGTCTACAAGCTTAAATTACTTATTACCTGACCATTTTTAGAAAATATTTCCTACTTCCAGATCTATACCACCCTTGATCTTCTGGCAAGTATAAAGAAGTCTCAGGTTACACTGACCTGGACCTTTCTCAATATTTTAGCCTCCCAGGTCCAATGCAATGTTCATAGTTACAATTACAAAGAGATCAATTCATGTGGCAGGTACTTAGCTCTTTTTAAGTTAGAAAAAGCCAATTTATAAACCCAACAACATTACTTATGACCTTTGGCTGCAAGAAGACATGGTCAAATAATGCAAGTAACTCAGAGTACACACAGCTGATCAAATGATAGGGGAAACCTAGGTCAACATCGAACTAACCAGCCCTTGGATCAACTAAAGCCTGGAGATCTGACCCTCCAGAATAGACATCAAAATAAAAATAACCCATGAACCCTTTTAGAAAGAACCTTAGCAGACACCCTGAATGACTATTGCAAGGTAAAGTCTTCAAGATATCTGTGATTCAGGGATCTATGACTCCCAGTTAAAGAGACAAATATCTGTGGACTAGAGCAGGACCAAGTAGAGAGCTCAACTTTAGACGGGAATGCAAGAATCTGTTTTACACTTTGAAACAATCACTTGTACTGTTGGCTGGAGAATGATTTGAAGGGAAGAAAAAGTTAAAAAAAGAAAATTGTTAAATAGTTATTCCAACTGTCTAGGTTGTCTGATAACTGTCTGATAGATGTTTTGGACTGGTCACTTTCCATTGTGGTGAAGATAGGACAGATTTGAGACATATTTTGGAGTGCAGACTCAGAGATGTAACTGGACAATTTTCATGCAAAATATGATGAAAAGGAGAATTGGAAAATACCAATAATCATTAAAGGAACTAAGTCCCAAATCAAAAAATATCTAGTTTTCTAGTCCTTCTGGCCCAAAACACAAAGCCCAGATATTAGAAGGGACAAGCTTATCGAAATGTCAAGGAAAAAATAATCTCTAGTGTCTACAAACCTATTGAGAAGAAATACAAAGGAGGAAGGAGCTAACAATCTCATTTTATTAAAATGTGATATCACTGATGGGAGAATTGAACAAAGACTATTCAACCAAAGAAACAGATAGCTTAATGTTATTTATTATCCTATATGTAAATTTGACATGCAGTATTACCAAATAGATTTCTGAAGATTATGAAAAAAAAGGACATCATGTCCAAGTAGTGTTTATTCCAGGTATATAGAGACATATGATGTAATTTATCACTCAAAAATATTAAGGAGAAAATTTTATGTGACCTTCTCAAAAGTTTTACAAATTTTTATGTTTTGCTAAGACTTGAATGGTAACACAGTAGGTCAAGAAAGCACCTAAATGCTTTTGAAACAGAAAGCAGTAGGTATTCTCTGCTATGTTTTCTTAGCATTGTTACACCAACACGTGTTATGAAGGGTCCTCTGCATGGCCACGTGAGTGGCAAGTGGGTAGGTCAGAGCCTGATAGCCAGTATTTACACAAGTGCAGAACAGGATCATCCTGAAGTTCAAACAGAAGACTGTATAAAAAGGTAAATTAAAAATAACACCCATTTACCTATTTTTAAAAAAGTTTCAGCTTTTGGGGCATCTGGGTGTCTCAGTTAGTTAAGCATACAACTCTTGATCTCGGCTCAGGTCATGATCTCATGGTTCATGGGTTTGAGCCCTGCATCATGGGTTCAAGCCCTGCTTCGGGCTCTGAGCTAACAATGAAGAGCCTGCTTAAGATTCTCTCTCCCACTGTCCACCCCTTCCCTGCTCTCTCTCTCCCTGTCACAAAATAAGCAAGTAAACTTAAAAAAAGGGGGGGGGCAGCTCTTGAGTGGCAGACATTGGAAAGACCAAAGGACCCAAAGCCCTAGGAGTGCTGATGTCCAAGTGTTGAACTATGTTGCTACGGTTGGTGGCAGGGTCAGCGGGGGGGGGCGGGGGGGGGGCGCATTCTGTCTGGGCTTCTAAAGTATAATTTAAGCATTCTAGATTTTGATCTTTTCAACTACTTCTCTTTTAAGATCTTTCTCTACTAATTTCTTAAACGTGCCAACCTAACAGCTAGCTAATTTTCCTCAATCCTAAGGTCAAGACCAGGGACCCTCCCTTGGTGAGGCTGAAATCTGAGTCAAGAATGAAGAGGCCAAACACCAGAATCTTAAAAAGCCAAATAATAGTGGATCTAGTGCCCATTTAGAAAAGCATGCATGTGAATTTATGTCGATAGGTAAAACTCAAAAGACAGAATATGATGTGAAAATTAAATGGTTAAAATTAAGCTACAACTACTGTCTTTGATATCATTTTTCTCTCTCCTACAGACTAGAATGAGGTCTTGCTGCTGAAGAGCCAGGATCTATGACACAGTTGAGGAAAACATTTTGACAGTTAGAAGAGTAATATAGAAAGCATCTTTTTCCCTGGATATCTTTCTGGTTTAGAGCCATCTACTTGCCACAGGCTACCTACCAACAGTTGGATTATCATGAGAGAAATATAATCTTTTGTTTTGCTTGAGCCGCTATAGTTTTTAGTTGCTTCATTATATAAATTTAGCTTTATTTAGAAATTAGCCGCTGAAAAATGGGATAGCGCCACAATGAGACCTGTGCTATTTACTTATTAATTAGTGTTGTGATGTGCAGCAAGGGACCAGATGGTACATCCTGGAAAACTGATGATCGCAATTATACTATGGCAAACATGTCACAAAACTTGGCCTGTGGTACTCTGAAGGCAGATTACATGCAAAATGAAATTGTACCTATAGGGGAAGTGTTTTTAAAGAGTCAAAATATTGGGGCGCCTGGGTGGCTCAGTCAGTTAAGTGTCTGACTTCGGCTCAGGTCATGCTCTCATTCATGGTTCATGAGTTTGAGTCCCATGTCAGCTCTGCGCTGACAGCTCAGAGCTTGGAGCCTGCTTCATATTTTGTGTCTCCCTCTCTCTCTGCCCCTCCCTGCTTGCACTCTATCCTTCTGTCTCTCAAACATAAACATTAAAACAAAAAAAGCCAAAATATTGATAGGTTTGACTATTCCTTATTATATTTTATTTAGCAAGATGCTACAATATAGGAAAAAAATAACCAGTCTTCAAATAATAAGGACCATTCTCTCCTATAAAACTATTATAGATGATAGGATATAATATTGTAAAGCTATAGTCAGACAGAAAGCAGTAACATCTCTGCTAAAGGCTACTTTTAGCTAAAGGCCCCAAACCTAAATTGACTGAGATTCTAAAAATTTGTGGGAAAAACTGTTTCATCACCTTCAAAGATTAGGAAATGAAAATGATATTCAAAGGGTTTCTTGAATGCCTCCCATTGTTCTCTGTTAATAAGAACCACCTCAGCAGCAAAGCCCAAGTTAAGATTTTGACCTACCAACTAGTTCTGTAGATTCAGGAGACCTGAGGGTAAGTATCATTAAATTGAGGTGAGGATAATGGGCCGAACAGGAGAAATCAGCAAACCAAGTGTTTTAAGCATTAAAATAATAAATAACTACAACGAGTTTCCATCTCAGACACAATAAGATGTTTGCAATCAAAAGAGATAATGTTGAGTGTTGGCAAGGTTGGGAAGGAATTGGAACCTTCATGCATTACTTGTTGGAATGCAAAATGGCTCAGACACTTTGGAAGATAGTTTGGCATTTCTTCACAAAGTTAAATATAAAGTTAAGGGGCACCTGAGTGGCTCAGTCGGTTAAGTATCCGACTCTTGAGTTTAGCTTACATCATGATCTCTCATGGTTTGTGGGATTGAGCCCCACGTCGGGCTCCATGCTGACCACTCAGGGCTTGCTTGAGATTCTCTCTCTCACTTCCTCTCTGCCCCTTCTCTGCTTATGCGGATATATACTCTTTCTCAAAAAAAAAAAACAAAAAAAACTTAAAATAAAAATAAAAAAATATATAAAGTTAACAGAAAATTCATATCTGTATCTCTTGGTTCAAACCCAAGAGGAATAAAAACATATCTGCAAAATCTTGAACTCCAAAGTTCATAGCAGCATCATTCGTAGCAGCAAAAAAGGAGAAACAATCCAAAAGTCCATAAAGTAATGAATGGATAAATTATGTTATCTGTCCATACTATGGAACATTATTAAGCAATAAAAGTAAATGAGGTACCATTAAATACCATAACATGGATGAACCTTGAAAACATCATGCTAAATGTCACACAAAGTCACAAAAAGATCATATAGTAAATGATTTCATTTATACCAAATGCCCAAACAGGCAAATCTATAGAGACAGAAGGTAGATTTGTGGTTGCCTAGGGCTAGAAGCAAATGGTGGAAGATGGAAGGAACTCTAAATGGATATGGGAGTTCTTTTGGTGATCAAAATGTTAAGTTTGTTGTGATAGTTGCACAATTTTGTAAATATGCTAAAACCTCTCAAAAGATACACTTTAAATAGGTGAGTCGTGTGATAGATCAATTATATTTCAAACAGCCTTTAAAATAAGGACCAGGTGAGATGTTAGCTAATCTTGATTTCATATGAAACTGACTAGTACTAAATAGATAAGGACTGGGGTGCCTGGGTGGCTCAGTCGGTTAAGCATCTGACTTCAGCTCAGGTCATGATCTCGTGGTCTGTGAGTTCGAGCCCCGCGTTGGGCTCTGTGCTGACAGCTCAGAGCCTGGAGTCTGCTTCAGATTCTGTGTTTCCCTCTCTCTCTCTGACCCTCCCCCATTCATGCTCTGTCTCTGTCTCAAAAATAAATAAACGTTAAAAAAATTTAAAATAAATAAATAAATAAATAGATAAGAACCTACCAGGTTTTGTTTTTGATTTCAAAGAGTAGTACTGCTGAAGTAGTACTTGTGAAGAAACTACAAGCTTGACCTTCAATGCCTGTGTTGCTCAACTCTTAATATCTATTTTATTTCTTTCTGGGAGAGCACAAGCAGGGGAGAGACAGAGAAAGGGGAACAGAGGATCTGAAGTGGGTTCTGCACTGACCAGCTGACAGCAGTGAGCCCAATGTGGGGTTTGAACTCATGAAACACAAGATCATGACCTGAGCCAAAGTAAGATGCTCAGCCAACTGAGCGACCCAGGCACCCCCTGTGTTTGCTGGACTCTTAAAGCAAACTCCAGGCTTCTCAAAGTGCACAGAGATCAACTCAAAACCCAAGTGCTCCAAAGACGACATTGGTCTTTAATGACCAATTCAGAATCAAGAAAAGGTTCTGAGAGAACCAAAACAAGGACAAGGACACTTATGCAAGGGTGCAAACCAGGGTCCCAATAAGCAACTTCCTCTATTAGCAGGACAAGGGGCCTTTACAATTCCTGCCCAGCAGGGTTTGTTTGATAGGGTTCAGTGAATGTTATGTTTCCTATTCTTCCTGTTTCTGAATGGGGCTTTTATTGCTCTTAACTGTTCTTATCCCAACATTCTTTATTGAATGTGTGTGCGCACACACATACGCTCCCATGTCATGGGATAGGTGGGGCACATGACTTGTCTCTGTATGGTATCTCTGTATGGTAGACAACCACGTATGACCTTGAAGACAAGACCATACATACCCAGAAAGGCTGGACTCTGAGCTGCATAGCCTAAGTAGAACAATGGGACTTTGGGTTGTCTCCCTTGAAGATGAGGATGAGTGTATATATACTGTGTGTGGATAAAAATGGTATGTATAATAAAAAAAACGGGTATGTGTAGTATGTATCCCATCTTCTATCCACTTTCATCCTGGGAAGACATGAATCTACTTTTTAGATCTTATTTTTTTTCCAAAGCATTGATAAGGACAATTTAATGACTACAATAAATGTTAATGTTATGCCAAGATAGTAGCATACAAAAGTGGAATTGGGGCATTGTTTCTTAATTACTGGAAATGGGATTTGAAATTTCAGCTTATTCCATATTAAAATATAGGTGATGGATAATATGTGTATACAAATATATATATTTACAATGGATATGAAAACCTCTTAACCATTTTATATTTATAGATTAAAATATTATAAAATATTTATCTATTTCTGTTTTATAAATTATTTTATCTGGAATGGCATTGATTTTAGCAAATCTTTTCCTACCTTTAAAAATGGAACATTTTTTTCACAGTTGTATTGTTACAATTTATTACATTTTCTTATACTGAGAACTCTTTGTATTTTTGCTTGATATAACTGGTCTCAGCGTATTATTTTTTAAAATGCTGTTGGCTTCTAGATTTTTAATAGTTTAGAAATTTTTCACTGATATTAATAAAAGAGGCTACTCTATGGTTTTTAGTTTTTATACATCTTGTCAGGTTTCTACATTATGCTGGCTCCAGAAGTTGTGAGAATTTCCTAAGCATAATATTACATGAGATTAAGTTGGGGAAATTAAAAGAATCTTACTAGCACCCTGTTCTGCTTGAGCGTTTGATCTAATGCACCTGTGGAAATGTTTGCACAAGGTCTTTTAGAGATCACGTTGACACCTTCCCTGTACCTATAATGGATCTAGTCTATTTAGGCTTTCTATCTCCTCTAGGTCAGTTTAGGTAATTTAGGTATTAATAGAAGAACTATCCATTTCACTGAATTTATCAAATTTATTTCCTGAAGTGTTAGCTTCCAATCCATTTGAAATCCTTTGAAATAGTTTTTATATATTCATTTCTTCTTTTATGTATGTATACTCTTCTAATATACATTATTTAGTAGGATTATCTATATGTTTTAAATAAGAAAGTTCTATTTTCTAATTCTCTTCAGTTTCCACTTTTATTTTTGGCTTTTGTTAGGTATAATTTAATAACGTTTTGAATTTAGTACTCTATTTTTTAATAATTTGTTTTTGTCAGAAATTTAAATATTTATCATTATAAATAATACTCTATATATGGCTTTAGTCAATATATCCCATAAGTTCTATACCATAAAATTTTGCTAACATTTTATACATAATCCACATTAGTTTGATTTCTTCTTGTGATGTAAGGTGAAGAAGAGTACATTTTTTAAAATATTTTAACATGTATTTATTATTGAGAGACAGAGAGAGACAGAGCATGAGCATGGGAGGGGCAGAGAGAGAGGGATACAGAATCCAAAGCAGGCTTCAGGCTCTGAGCTATCAGCACAGGGCCTGATGTGGGGCTCAAACTCACGAACTGTGAGATCATGACCCGAGCCTAAGTCAGACACTTAACTGACTGAGCCACCCAGGCGACCGAAGAGTAAATTTTTTAAAAGAATTAAACATAGTACTTTTTGTTATGATCTCTTCCTTTATCCAATGATCAGTAAGTGTGGTATGGGATACTATTTTGTTACCTGTCAATGTTTTACAGGTACTTGAAAAGAATATTTAAATATATCAGTATATGTAAAAATCATAGAAAAGTATGGCACATAAACAACACTATGTGTTTTAAATTTTCTATTTGTTAATTAAATCTCCACCCTTCATTTCTTATTTCCTCAATATATTGTGGGGATTAGAGTCTCCTGTTGTCTTAACGGTTCCCTTATTCCTCACAGCTTTGTCAAATTATGCTTTGTAATTTTGTATCCATTCAAGGCTGTAATACAATGTGCATTTTTTTTATTATAAAGTGTCCTTTGTCATTTTAATATCTTATTATGAGGGCACCTGGGTGGCTCAGTCAGTTAAGTGTCTGACTCTTGATCTCAGCTCAGGTTATCATCTCATGGTTCATGAGATCGAGCCCTGCATCAGGCTATGTACTGATAGTGCAGTGCCTGCTTGGGATTCTCTTTCTCCCTCTCTCTCACTTTCTGCCCCTCCCACACTCACGCTCGCTCACTCTCTCTCTCAAAATAAATGAACTTTAAAAAATATCTTCTTTTGAATTAAGTATTTCTGATATTTTTATTAACTTTAGCTTTTATTTACATTTGTGTGTCTGCATTGCCCATCATTTTACTTCTACCAACACTAATCATTTGATTTGGATGAATTTCTTGTAGATAGCAAATGGTAGGATAGCTTGCCAATCAAATTTTTCAATCTAATAATTTCCCATTTAAAGCATGGATTTATTCTACTTATATTATTAATATGATGTGCTCATTAATTTTGCATTATATTTAAAGAAGTGCTCTCAAATTTTATGCTAAAAATACCCTCTGGTAAATGGCTTTTGTTGTTCTTGTTTGGTTTCCAGTGTGTTTTATTTATAGTCATTGGTTCTTCTGTAGCTTATTTATATAATTCAATATAAAGCAATCTACTGGAATGTTGAGGAAATCAGCATACAGCTCTCATTCTGTTCATGTCTGATTTTCATTATTTTTTATTGGGAACCTTGTCATTGTTTTTAAGGTTTTAAAATTATTCTTGCATAAATATTCATTGTTATGGAACCTTAGTTCTGTATTTAAATGGACTCAATGATCATTTCTAATACTCTGTTTCTCTATTTGACATTAGGAGGGCCAGAGTTGATCTTAATGCACATTTTCAATAAGGATTATTGTATACTCTATTTCTGGGTTCTTCTATATTCTGTATTCTACACATGTAAGACTGTAGTCTATAATGAACAAAAATTTGGCTCATACAAATGATGAAATAATATGTTCTCACACTAAGAGTACAATGGGATCACCAATACTCATATATTTTTGACTTGTTACTGTAAAAATGTTCAACCATTTTCAAAACAAGACATTGGTAGAATGAACATACTGAATATCAGATATGGAAAAGTTGGACTTCAGCCTGATTTTTTTCCTGTAAGTGACTTGAATTTTTTCCAAACTATTTTTTTTCATTGCTTTTTTGGGGGGCGAAAACATTACTTAGACTGCATAATCAGATACTTTAAGGAGGTTTTCTTGTCTACCATTGGAATAGATTTTGTTTTGCTTTTAATTGGTTCTCTTCCTTTCCTCAGATATACCAACGTTTAATGTATTAGATTATTTTCTGTCCTTTAAAATTTGTTTGATTTTATACTGAATACATTTTTAGTATCTATTTTTTTTCTTTCACTACATCCATTTGCTTCAGGCATCTAAGTATAGCCCAGTGAATATAGGGGCCACAAATGTGTGGCTGGTTTTCATCCACAGAGAGCAAAGGATGAAATAAATCAATCCTTTCATTATTAAAAGGACTATACGCCATGTATTCTCAATGTTGAAAACTCAACACAAGAGTGGCCTTAATGTTTTCATTGCCCACTGTCCATTTCATGCCCCCTTTTGTTCTTCTGAACCAATGCTGTGACTCCCTTTCTTTAAAATGCATATTTGAATCTCCTTTCAAAGGTTACTGCAACTTGTTTACTGGGATATCCCTTACTTTCAAAATATACAGCAAAACTGCTTTTCAGATATTAAAGAGAAACATGCAAGGAATAAGTATTTACAAGAAGGCTGACTGGGTGTTTGAAAGAATGTTAATTGGTCAATAAATTCATTTGTTTAATACATCACACATTTTAGTCAGATAAGAAAAGAGTTTTCCTCTCCATGCACACAACGTCCTTGGGCTTTCATGAGTCTAATGTTGTGTCTTTCCTTTCTTACCTTTCTACAGATCTCCTGCTGATTTCTTTCTGGTTATTAGTCATCTTTGAAAGGGAGGCCAGTTTTCCTCGGCCAGCTGTATGTTAAAAGATGGCGTGAGGAACAGCTCAGACAGGGAAGAGCTGAGTCAGCAGATCGCTCCTGATTGCATTTGTCATTTCCTGTCACTTTACTACCAGACACTAACCCAACATCTGCGTGCAGGCTGAGTCCAACCCCGGCTGGCAGGAAAATGCTGGGCCCAGGGAAGATGGCAGTGTTTGGTGTGACGATGTTGAGGTAACTTTTCTTTTTCTGATCAGAGCCAACATCTGTAGAGAGTCTTGCCCTGTACTTTTCTCAGACTCTCTGACACACGGTCAACCTGCCCGTTGCCTGAGTTCTTCTTGTCTTTTCTTCCACATCATATGTTCAGTGGGAGTCAGGAAGGTTTCCCTCAAGCACCATCTGAAGCAAGGGGTCACAGATTGGACCCTCAAACAATGGAGCACATTTCAAAAGGCTTCACATGGTACTAATGATCTGCATGTGCTGTTGAGTTTATAGAATGATCACTTTTTTACTATACTTCCTCAAAGAGTATGGCTCTTGGTTGTGGCTGCTTTCCAGGTTCATCAGAAATAATAATTATTAATTTATTATAACATATATTAAAAGCTTACATAGTACTCTAGTAGCAATCTTTTGAGTTTTTACAAAACCCCTATGAGGTATAGGCATGTTCAGTTTCCCTTTACAAATGAGAAAACTGAGAGAAAGAAAGACTAAGGAATCTGCCCCAGAACTATGTATACACCACATAGTTCTACTTGTTGATGTTGGCTCATTTCAGAAAGATCACAACATAAAGGCCTTTATGTCAGAAAACAGAATTTCCCTCAACATTTTAAAGAGTGAAAGTTCTTTGCAAATTTTAAGGTCATGGATAACAAAGAACAAATAAGACACATTCAAAATTTCATTCCATGATTATATTCTACTTACTACACAATCCTAGGGGCTGAGTCTGAGAGTAAACCCCATGCCATGAAGATTGCAACCATTCCACGGCTTTTAGTTATTTGTTAGCTATTACAATAATAGCTATATGTAACTACTTAGTTATATATTGGTTAAAATATAAAATTTTATTCCTATCTTCTTTACAAATAGAATTTTTTTTTCAAAAAGAGCTGAATAATTTCATAATCACTATTCAACTATAATATAGTCAGGTTAGAAGACTTAGAAAACAGAGAAATTAAAAACAGATACACAATTTTTAAATATATTTTTTACTAATGCATAAACCACTAGAGGATTCATAAAATGAATTATGGCCCTTTTAAGTACTGGAACCTAGCCTACCTCTGAAAAGGGAGGTCTATTTACACTCATTAGTAGACAAGATCTCTAAGAGCACTTGTGGAATGAAAGAAATAATTTGCAAAGATATATAGTAATATGATCTTATCTGTATAAAATTATATGGCTATAACACAACCAAATGACAATAAACCCATCAGAAAGTTGGAGAAGTCTGTAAGATGAAATAATGATTGTCATTATCCCTTGGCAGAGATTTTAAATATTTTTTCATTTTTTATATTATGTGAATTTTTCAACTTTTCTAGCAATTATGAAATATCTCTATTAGCAGAAAATCTAAAAGTGATGTACATAATGTGAAAATATGTTTAACTCAAGTTGAAGGCAAAGAAAACTGATATTAACAAGAAAGCAATTCTCACCTAAAATGGAAATAGTTGGTGAAATTTCCAAAGACAATAAGAGGAGAACTATCTAGGGAGACTCAAAATCTGGTGTGGGAGTGTATAACAGTTGGGAACTGACACACCAACCTAAGAGAATCCCAGAGCACTAAGTCTTACTTTTGGCTGGTCTAAGTACATAAGAAAAATTTTCAGTCTATTTAATGAAGTCTTTATACAACACGTGCTACCAGAGAGTGGGCTACAAGTGGCTGAGGTAGGGATAGCCCATCAGTTTCTCCAAAGTCCTCATGCCTTTTCGGCAGAGAGATTGCGCCACGGGTTCTGCCACAGGGCTGCCAAAGAAAGGGATGAGGACATTCTACTTCAGTTCCTCAAGTAAAGGGTGGGTAAGACTCATGGGGGGGGGGGGTTGGCATAAGAGAAAAAATCAGGCTGTACCAGGTGCGCATGGGGAACCAGGGGAATGCGACCAAGGCAAGTGAACCAGTCTTGAGTTGACCAGCACCACGCATCAGCAGCAGGTGACCAGTGATGGCGGCAGCAAGGAAACTATCAGAGGAGCCAACAGTGATCCGGAGGACAGCACAAACTACAACATCCATATAGGAAAACATCATTTTAGGGAGAAGAAAGGAAAAAGAATTATAAAAATAAGAAATTTACCCCAAAGAGAATGAATTAATCTGAGACTCCATAAAATGCAAGAGTCTGAAAAAGCTTCAGTTGGCAATATAAATTCTCTAATTCCATGCTTCTGAAAAAAGTTATAGATGAAGACAAGAGCAATTACAGATATTAAAGAAACTACGTTTCATTCATAATCTAGTAGAAAAAGAATTCTTGGCAATCATGAAGTCTGAGAAAACTTTCTTCTTAAAAGAATATTGAAATGATGGGTAAGTGAGCTAGTCTGATCATCTGAAGTTAAATCTTTTCCAAGCAGGAGGAAAGTATTGCAGAGGTAAAAATAATTGCCATTCTACAATGGTACCCACAGGCTTTGAAACAGAAAGAGGTGAGTCAGTGTCTGATCTGCTGGTAGACTCAACCTAGAATGATCAGTGTCTTAAACCATTCTAGCCACTATAACAAAACACCACTGACTGGGTAGCTTATCAACAACAAAAATTTATTGCTTACAGTCCTGAGACCTAGAAGTCTAGGGTCAAGGTACCAGTATGGTCACATTATGGTAAAGGCCCTCCCTTGCTGGTTCATAGCAAGAGACATCTTGCTGTGTCCTTACATGGTGGAAGGAGCAAGGGATCCCTTTGGACCCTCTAAGACACCAATCCCATTAAGAAGGGCTCCAACCTCATTATGTAAATACCTCCCAAAGATCCCATTTTTGGGGGGTTAGGATTTCAACATATGAATTTGGGGGTGACATAAACATTCAGACCACACAGTCAGCTCTAAGAAATGAAAATACTGGTCAAGAATGAACTAATCATGCTGCTATGAAACAGAGTTGAGGACCATCCTATCACTGATGGGAACACCAGGCCCCAAAATGCATAGTTGGCAATGCTGGAGGCTATCAGCTGATTGAGCATCACAGTCAGGATTCAGGGTAAAATTTCCAGAAAACAAAGACCTGAAGATCTCAAAGAAACAAAAAAAGAAGAAATTCAAGTTAACCAAGGTACAGGTTAAAATAAACAAATATAGATTATTTGGGTATAGATGAGAGGTAGATTTCAACAACCTAGTAAAGATGTGGCCAGAGGTCACAGAAATATAAGGACAGAAACGTGGTGGATTTATGTCAGATTTCACGAAAAATCAGTTTCCCAGATGAAATAATATGTCTGGTAGAACTGAACACCGTGTACTCGGAACCAGGATTAAATCTTTTCCCAAAGTCAAAGCCAACTAAGGAATATTTATCCAAACTTTTCTTTGCATGTAACTTGATCCACTTCACTTTCAACCCTCTACATGTGCTCATTGTTTTGTTTGGTTTTACTTTAGTTCCTTCCTCAATTAGCTCTACAGAGTACATTCCAATTTGTTAAGATTAACACTTAGGTCCCTGCGTTTTTGAAAATTTCAGTAGAGAGAGGACAGCAGGCCCATCCGGTGGGTGTGTCTGGGAGATTCACAAAACTCTCTGGGACAGGGAGTAGAAATCAAGGCAGAATGTGGTCTAGACTAGTGGTGACCCCTACTGTCTGGATTCTTCGTGCCTGGCAGGGACATAAATGAGACTGTAACAGAGACTGTGAAGTTCCTTTGTTTTCAATTCTCCCCTTCTTCCTTTAATAACAGGACCCTCACTTTTTGTTGAGTACATAGCCACTAAGTTAAAGGTCTTAATTTCCCTCCTCCATTGAACATTGGAGTGGCCAATGAAAAGTGTGCAATTTTGAGAGTGTACCCTTAATAAAAAGGATCGTCCTCTTCCCTCTTCTGTCACAATTTCACTACCTAGAATGAAACGTAACAGCAAGAATTTGGGCAACTTTCACTGACTGCTAGATGGAAGATTCTTTTTGCACACGGCAGAAGAACACAGTGGAAAGATTTCGGGTTTCTAATAACTATAAAGCCTCAAGAACAACTCTGGACAAACTCCTGTAATTGTTTACAAGAGAGGAACGACTGTCTACTTTTTAAGATCTCACTTATGCAATCTCTTAACAGCAGTGACCTCAGGTCCACAGGTTGCAGACTAAAATTGCCTACAAAAGCAAAAAAGATTTTTAAATGTGACATTTGTGCAATTATCCGTCTATACCAAATCTTCTCATTTTGAATGCATCTGGAGAAAACCACAGGATCAAGGTATTAAAAGTTTTATGGACACACTTTGTCCTTTAACAGTATATTAAGATAATCATGATCCATCTCTCCAATGTCAGTTTTACCTGATGGCTCACAGAAATAAAGTAATTTGTGAAAGACCACGATACAAAATATACAATTATATCCTAGATTTAAATTCTTACCTCCTGTGCTCTGAAGCCTATGGTTTAACCACCACTTTGTATTGCGCCTCTTCCTTATTATGGAGGTGAATATAAAACTAGAATTAATTTTTAGATCAAAACTTGATAATTTTAAGAGAGTCTTCCAACTAGCAGAGAATTTCATCATTTTTTTTCTCAACTGTAAATAGTCCTTCAGAGAAAAAGATTTGAGAAGCAGTGTCTTAAGTAATTCCACTTTATAAATCCAAGGAATTTCAATAGTGAAACCCAGTCCATTAAAACTCTGTCCAGGATAAACAGTTAATGTCGATGATGAGAGGTTTTTTCTCTATCATTTTTCCATTTTTAGATTTAGTAAATATGACTTTTCCTTGTCAAGGAAAATGAGAACTTTCACTTAGTGAGCATGTAAGTATAAGGAAATGTGTTATGTATATTTAAATAGTTATTTTATTTAAGTTATGACAGGCCACATAATGTTATTGTCCTTTTACAAAAAAGGGCCTGAACTTCAAGAAAGTGAGAGAAAGAAAGAAAGGAAAGAAGAAAGAAAGAAAGAAAGAAAGAAAGAAAGAAAGAAAGAACCAAAGAAAGAGAAGCACTGAACAGTGTGTTCTTGGTGATACTAAAGCTTTCACATTATGTTACTTGGATAACAGTAAAAATGTTTACTTCAAACGGAAAGAGTATTTTTCCTCATATTTTCCCAAAGGAAAGTACACCACTATTCTAGCATCCAAGTCAGAAATCATCATCAAAACTAGTAAAAATTTCCAATATCAACAATCCACTGAAATTAGTGGATTATGAAAGTACACTTCAAACTTTTATATAAACTTTATAACATAATATATGCATTACAGAAATAAAATACACAACCATTCTTAGAAATGTACACACATATTTATAAACATACCTGATGCCTTGTATTTTTTCAACCATCTCTAAGACTTAAAACAGGCGAAACTTTTGTCTGATTTGTAGGTTGTACATCATATATGAGGTCAGTTAAAGTCCTAAAATGCTATCATGTTGCAAATAAGCCTGTGAGGTTGGAACCGTTCATATGTTACAAAAGGTCAACCTAGAAAGATTAAATATTTTGCTCAGGGATGCCCAGCTAAACAAAACTGAGATGTAAATTAATCCCAAATTCTATTTCTAAAAGTCAGAATTAAAATTATACAACTCCAAAATAAAGAATTGTAGTCTATTGCTGAAAACATTCAAGTTTTAATTCTATTGGCCTGGACTTAATTTACATCTCACATGAGCTTAGTTTCATATCCTTGGGTAAAATATTTAGCCATTCTATGTGTAACGTGTATGAAAGAGGAATCCAGTGCTGACCGTGGAAAGTTGTGGCCACTACCAAAAGGGATGTGCAAAGTACAGGACAATAAATATTGCACCCGCCAATAAATAATAAAACATAACGACCTTTTTACTATTAATTAGATACCACTTCTGAAGTGATATTCAGTTTTCCATTTGAAAATATAGGCAATTTTTCCAAGGGAAAATGTCAAAGGGAAGATAACTTTTTTTTTTAATGTGTATTCATTTTTCAGAGATGGAGAGAGACAGAGTGTGAGCAGGGGAGGGGCACAGAGAGAGGGAGACACAGATTCCGAAGCAGAATCCAGGCTCTGAGCTGTCAGCACAGAGCCCAATGCAGGCCACAAACCCATGGACCATGAGATCATGACCTGAGCCGATGCTGGACACTTAACCTACTAAGCTACCCAGGCGCCCCAAGATAATATTTTTTTTAATGTTTATTTATTTTTGAGAGACAGAGAGACATACAGACAGACAGACATAGGGAGAAACAGAATCCAAAGCACAATCCAGGCTCTGAGCTGTCAGCCCACAGCCCAATGTGAGGCTCAAACTCACAAACCAGATCATGACCTGAACTGCGGCTGAACCACCCAAGTGTCCCAGGAGAGAAAACATTTTTAAGCAAATTGAAAAACTTAGAGATCCATGGGTAAGTACCAACAGCTACAGTCCCCAGAAAAGCAGGTGTCCTGCCTTTTTTCCTAAGTACAGATCTCTTTCTATTAGTTACCACAGTAACTGACACCCTATAAGCACTTAGTAAAGATCTGTTATTAAATTGACTCTTTTATCTCATGAATAGGAAGACAGAAACTGTTAATAAAACTTTTGATAGACTTCGTTTATTTGGAGGTGCAGCCACTGATTTCTCATATAGACCTTTATTCAGTCAATAGTGAAGGCAAATTAAATAATAACAGTCTCACTATCAACCTTATAAGAATTTTAATCTATCACACTCCATTTCTAAAAGTATTGCAGGACTAATTAAAGAAAGCTGAATTCAAGCAGGCCTGTGCTCAAAGCTTAGATAACTCTGATATCTTGGCAAGGCTAATTTTTTAGGGCTGTAAGCTCTTGCCATTCTTAATATTTAAGAGTTCACTGTTTTAATAAACTATGTAAGTTCGTTAAAAGAGGGGGGCACTGTCTTTTCAATCTAAAAGCAAAGGGTACCCTTCACAAGTATGATAGAAATCTAAAAGTTACACACCTAAGTGCATTTTATCACATAAAAATTAACGTTTTATTACTGACACAGTTAGAATCCACCAGAAACAAATTGGAAAAGGCAAAGTACCAACTGACAAAAAAAAATTGCCCCGAATATGATAAAGCAAAAGGGGGCTCGTTACCAATTCAGCCCCAAGGAATTTTTATTTCTAGGAATTACCCATAGAAGCAGCCTAACAATTCATGGAGGTATTTTTACAACATTTCTTTGAAGGAAGAAGCATGGACTAGCTGGATAAATCATGCTATCCCCATCCCAATTTACACTTAGTAGTCCCTAAAGTAAATGTTGTAACTATGAAAAGATTTACAAGATATGTCAGGCAACATAAAGAGTTCCTAAACATTATTTGTAGCATGATTCTCTTGGCAAGTCTGGAGGAATAGAAAAGAAAACATACCCCTGGAGAGTGGTCTGAATTTAGGATACAGGATTTGTAATATTTATGTGACACCTATCTGTAATGTTAATTTTTTTCCTCACAGAAGGCAGTTATTACTTCCCTGTATTTTTTAAAAGAATGAAAACCATCTGTCATCGTAAATGGGAAAATGGTATCCTATCTTTTAAAGTACTTAATTAAATTTTATAATTTTGAAGTGATGCTTCTTTATTTTTTGGCCACAAGCAAGGTTAGCAAGGGTTTCATCTCAAACCAGTTTTCTTATGAAAGTAAACTTACTGTCTTACATTCACACAGGAGCCTGAAAATAGTGCAGGTGTTTATAGTAACATTTATGACACTCAATAGTAATAATTTCTTCAAGAAAAAAAATTCTTCTCAAGAACTAATTTGAAATATATTCTCTATCACTTGTCCCAAGTCTAAAATTTATGTATTACTTCTCTTCAGAGGAAGACCTGAGATTTTTTGAAAACACAGCAAAGAACTTAATGGAACATTTTCCCTTAGACTTAAATTGAGGGTTAATTTGTTCAGAACTTAATTTTTTTCCTTGCATAACAGAAATGTAAGTAATCAAAGAAGCTTTGAATAGCATTATGTCTATTTCAACTTAAAAGTAACCATAGTTATTATCTCTTCCCCCTAAAGAATATTCTTGTCAAAGAACACAACATACTACTTGGAATCAACTCTTTTAAAAACTGCTGTTTTTTCTTAGTTACTATGTAGCTTTCCCGTTACAAAAATGTTTCACTTTTACAACTATTTCCATCATGTTAATTTAACAATAGTTATGAATTGTATGAGTTTAAAACATCTACTCAAGATGTCAAACATAAAATGACTAGTAGGCACCCTCTTCCAAGTTACTATACTTCTGTTAACACAGTGGAATGCAATTACAGCGGCTAACAATCTAATATTGTACTATAACATCAAAAATACTCCGAGAGGCACCTGGGTGGCTCAGTTGGCTAAGCATCCGACTTCAGCTCAGGTCATGATTTCGTGGTTTGTGGGTTCAAGCCCTGCACCAGGGTCTGCGCTGACAGCTCAGAGCCTGGAGCCTGCTTCAGGTTCTGTCTGTCTGCCTGTCTCTCTCTCTCAAAAATAAACAGACATTTAAAAAATTAAAAAACATACCCTGAGAATTCCAGAACAAGATTATCTATATTATTATTATTATATTATTACATAATGTATATGTGAATATATATATTAAGTCAATGACTTAGAAAAAGTATTAAAAGTGTTTGCCACTTGGAAGGTTTTGCTCCCACCCAACATTTTAATTTAAACATTTTGGGTAAAGCTGAAAGTGTAATACCCACTGCTACTGCTTCATGGTTGCAACTCACAGATTGCAGCGATGTTGCCTGAGGCCATCGCATGTCCTTTTTGTGTCTTCAGAAGGATGAGAAATGGAGCCGGAATCCATTTCCCTCTTCTTCACTTGCTTGTTTATTTGCTGGGAGCTCCTTTTGAAGCTGAGAAGGAGTAAGAACTTGGCCCTTTGTTTCTGAATGGATAGTTAATCCCCCTCAAATAAATTCCTCTGATCAACCCGCTTCTAATTAGGATTGGATCTTTTCTCCTGCTTCAGAACTGTTCTGTGAGACGTAGGAAGTCTGGTGAATATTACGCAGTAAGAATAAACATACTGTGTTGTAATTGGCATGACAAAACAGCTCCTCCAATTAACATTTTCTTCGTTTCTTTAAAAGTAGCCCTTCAACAGGGTATTTTTGAGACAAACTGCAGACAACTTCAAGACATTTTATTATAGGACTAGGTTTCTTTCCTGCTCCTTCTCAAGGACGTCCCATCACTGAAAGAGCACAGCCTCCTTTAATTATCCCAATGGGAATTTATGAGCCATAGTGTTGTATTTGGTTGGTAGATTTACTGGATGTGACCCGATTAGATGACCTCCAATTTGATCTGATCCAAAAGATTAATTCTTTCAAAAATGTTTATATGTAAAGGAGAAGGTCCCCACTTTTTTCTTTTAAGGGAGGATGGCTATATGTTTATGCAACTAGATCAGATTTTACAATGCGATTTTTTAAAAATGTTTATTTATTTTGAGAGAGAGAGCATGCACACGCGCACACACATTAGGGGGTGGGTGCGGGGGGAGAGGGAGAGAGAATCCCAGGAAGGCTCCACTTCTCTCTGGGAATCCCAGAGAATCTCCAGCACAGAGCCTGATGCAGGGCCCAACCCCATGAACCATAAGATCATGACCTGAGCAGAAATCAAGAACTGGATGTTCAACTGACTGAGCCACTCAGGCACCTTACAATGCAAGTGTTAAAGAATATGAAGTAATATCTGATGAAAGGTATTGTGGTGTGGGACTATAGTCATGAGTTCAAAACTTGGGTTTATTAATTAGCTCAGCTCTCCAATTTGTCTTTCTGTGTTAAAATTATTTTTCATTCAACGAATTTATTCAACATACATTTATAAAGTTGGCACAGAGTAGCAGTTTAGTAAATGATAGTTTATTTCCCTTTCCCTTGTCAGAGTGACTCCCTTTTTCCTCATTCCCACTCACCTATTATCACATTTTAAAATAAATTTATCACAATCAACTCTGTTTGTTTTTCTAAATGCACCAAAATACTGTGTGCTCCTTAGGTACAGGGAGTACAGCTCATCTCATTTTAATATCCTAGCCAGTGGAACACAAGAGATTTTGTCCACCCAGCAGTCATCCTCTCTTCTTTCCAGCGACAAGAAACCTGCTTTTGTTTGAATGAATGTACCTAACTCTAGGGTACAAGATGGTTATGGTGGCATCAGTGGCAGTAAGAGTTGAACCAATCTCATTCCTCATCACTGAAATGTAAGAGGAAGTCTCCTGGAAAAAAGCTTTCGGAAAAATAGGACATTCTGAAGCCAAGAGAATATCCCTAAGTTCTTTCGTTCCCAACTGAGATGCTATGGTGCAAAGATTTGATTCTTTTTTTTTTAAGCAAGCTGTATGCACAATGTGGGGCTTGAACTCACAACCGGGAGATCAAGAGTCACATGTTCTAACCAAGGGAGGCAGCCAGGCACCCCAATAAGGATGGGATTCTTAAAGGTACAGTGTTCATCCCATGACCCAGAGGGGAGGCAATGCTGACATACAGAGAATGACAGACCAGGAACCTATAAAAACCGTATCTTTATTTACCTCATTGCACAAACAAATCAAAATCATATCATTTGCAAATAATTACCATTTACTCCTTCATTTTCTGATTCAGATGCCTTTCCTGATTGCCCTAGGACAGACTTCCAGTACAATACTGAACAAGAGTGGTCAAACTGGGCATCTCTGTTTTGTTCGTGATCTTAACAGGCAGAAAATCAACAAGCAAACCCTGGAATTGAAGCACACTTTAGATCAAATGGACTTAACAGACATATATAGAACATTCCATCCAACAGCAGAATACACATTCTTCTCAAGTGCACATGAAACATTCTCCATGATAGATCATATAACAGGACACAGAATAAGTCTCAGCAAATTCAAGAAGATTGAAATCATACCAACTGTCTTTTCTGACCACAGTGGTATGAAATGGAAATCAACAACAAGACGAAAGCCGAAACATCTAAAAATACGTGGAAAATAAACAAACAGAGTTTTTAACAACTTTGATTTCAAAGAATAAATCAAAAGAAAAAAATTTTTTTAATCTTCAAACAAGTGGAAACGGAAGCACAATATACCAAAACCTATGGGATGCTGTGAAAACAGCTCTGAAAGTCAACAGCAATAAATGCAAACATCAAGAAACTAAAAGGTTGCAAATAATGTAATTTTACACCTCAAAGAATTAGAAAATGAAGAGTTAATTAAGCCCAAAGTTATCAGGAGAAAGGCAAACAGAAATATCAGAGTAGCAATAAATGAGAGATCAGAAAAAGATAGAATTGAAAAAATTAAGAGGTGGTTTTTCAAAAAGATAAAGAAAATTGACAATTTTTTAGCTAAACTAAGGAAAAAAAGCAAGATGACTTGAATATAAAAGCTTAGGAATAAAAGAGGAGATATTACAATGATACCACAGACATACACAGGATCACATGAGACTACTATGGACAATTACATACCAACGAATTAGAAAACCTGGAAGAAATGGATAAATTTCTAGAAACACACAACCTATCAAGAATGAATCAATATGAAATAGAAAATCTAAACAGACCAATAGTGAGTAAAGGGATTAAATCAATAATTAAAATCCTTCCCACACAGAAAACCCCAGAACCAGATGGCTTCACTGGTGAATTCTGCTAAACAGTTATAGAAGAATTAATACCAACCCTTCTCAAACTCTTCCAAAAACTTAAAGAGGAGAAAATACTTCTAAACATTCTATGAGGCCAGCATTACAATGATTCTGATGACAGACACAGACACTATAATAGAAAACTATACACCAATATCCCCAATGAGTATAGATGCAAACATTCTCAACAAAATTTTAGCACACTAAATTCAGGAACGCATCCAAAGGATTATAAACCATGACCAAATGGGATTTCTCCCTGTGATGCAAGGATGGTTCAACATAAGTAAATCAATAAATGCAATGCATCACATTAGTAGAATGAAAGATAAAAATCACAGGACTATGTCAAAAGATGCGGAAAAAGCTTTTGACAATCACAATGTGCTTTCATGATACAAACCCTCAACAAATTGCGGTAATGTAGGTATTACCTCAAGGTACTTTTAAAAGCTATATACAACAGACCCACAAGTAACATTATACTCAATAATGAAAAAAATCACGGAATTATTAAAGCTGAAGAAAAGCTACCAGGATCTGAGTGACTTACACAAGATGACCAACCTCATAATTTACTTTCAGAAATGGAACAAACATCTAGGTTCCCATTTATCTGCTCCAGTAATCCTCTCTTTCCGCTCTCCCGCCCAATTATTACCTCTATGCAGAAGAAAGTTTTCAAGATTTTATTATTCAAAAGATCCATTTCATGCTTTAGGAGGGTTTATCCGTGAGATTCATGGAGATGTCAACATTATTCCCACTTGCATGAAATACTCTCTTTGTCCATGTTCTGTTCTTGTTTGAAAGCTTTTCATTATTTTTCATGTTTTGAAGAATAATCCCTAAAATATTCATTTGGCCATCAGGTCTCATCATTTTCAACATACATCCTGCTTTCCAATATTCTCCTCCTTATTCCCTATGCATATGTATTAAGTATTACAAGTACGCATGATACTTTTATACCCCAGGTTATATACACGTAACCACAGTTAGCATCATTTACAAGACTATTCCCGACTCTAAGATATCTTTCTGTCTTATGTACTGAATTTACAATCTAAAACAATGTAAAAACCACACCAAAAGAAAATCTTAATTTTTTATTTACAAGAAAAAGTATTCAGGAAGTTTCAGTGGTTGGGTAAGAAAGCTGTAATGTGTGAGAAGTGAAGCCACTTACAAGATTGTCATTTGTATGAGTATATACACTTACATGCACTGCTATGCAAAACATAAGGAGTACATACAAGATTTAAGAAAAAGAGGAGATCTTGTCTCTTCTTTAAGACTATCCTTATTTTTACCAGGGCTGATCAGAATCGTGGTGAAGATGTCATTTTGTAAAATTTGAGTCATCTGGAAAACACGTTGGTGTTTAAGAGATTTTAAATGTACATGCATATCCTTAACCTGCACTATTACATACACATATGAAAATACATGGATAAAAATGCATAGAAACAGCATACAGCACACAAACACATCTATGTATTGTAAGTCTTATAGGCTAAGACAATGGGACATTTGATGAGAAAAAATATTACAAGAAATTTGAGTGGAACATACACTATGTATGGGATGGAAGGTGGGTGGCAGGTTTGGGAAGTGTGACACATGGTGAGTTACAGTGTAGTTGCTTTCAAAATTTTCTTGTTACGATGCTTAGGGGGATACAGACAATGTTTTATTCACCTTTTTATCTCTGACACCAGCCCATTACATAATAGATTTCATACTCATCAAGTGTTTCAAAAGGAATGATATACTTATGTAATTATTAAAATCATCTTCCTGTCAGTCACTGCTGAATCTGAAATCCTGTCTGCATTTTAAAAAAATGAAATACACCTAAAATTCTCTTCATAATCAATTCTATACAAAAGTACCACAAAATACAGCTTGTGCTCATATATGAACTTACACTTACAATAATTAATTCTTTAAACTCAGATTTTTTATTTGTTAATGGTACAGCATAAAAAATAATGGTAAATATGGGTATGAAGTTTGGTTTGCATTATGGTTTTAACCTACTTGCTATTTGATTTTTATTAAATTAAAAGAGATAACCATAGAGTAAGGCCTGGGTGAGCTGGAGGGAAATAAAATTAAAATCCAAGGCAACAAATGATTCTCCATCCAGATTCCTAAAATGGAAGCCCTCAATTATAACTAAAACAGCAGCTGTGGATGTTTTGAAGGCAGTTGACCAGTTTAAGTACCTGGAAATCATCTTGCCAGAGGTTCTCTGACTTTTTGCTAACATGTGACTTACACTGTCTTCCAGGTGGGCTACGGTTGAGCCTTAAGAAAAAAAGAAAAAGAAAAAGAAATTGCTTTTAACAAAACAGTGATCTCACTTAAGAGAACTGGTTTGTTCCTAAATATGAATAAGCCGTGTCTCAGCACTGAGAAATACCTAATTTCAGGTCTCATTATTCTGTTCTTCTAAAAGGGCTCACAAGCTGGTTATTGATTTTTTTTAGCTCAATTAACTTGCATGTAAACTTTGTCTTGCTTTCCTACTGTGTTTTCTAGAATTTTGTTGGCAAACTACTTCCCTAAGAGCACAGCAAGTAGAAAGATGGTTTTAATAAAAAAAAAAAAATGTTTCCTTTTAGAGAACCTCTCATCCCCTGAACAGACTACACATTCTTACCTCACAGAACTACAAATTAAACTAAAATATTAATGGGGCATCTGGGTGGTTCAGTCAGTTAATCACCGGACTCTTCATTTCTGCTCATGTCATCATCTCAGGATTCGTGAGTTCAAGCCCCACATGGGGCTTTGCGCTGACAGTGTGGATCCCGCTTGAGATTCTCTCTCTCTCTCTCTCTCTCTCTCTCTCTCTCTCCCTCCACCCCTCCCCTGGTCTCTCTCTCAAATTAAATAAATCAACTTAAAAACACAAACTAAAATGTTAAAATAATGTTAGCATAAAAATTATTTTGGAGATTTCTATGTTTTAGTATTAGGTTTTGAAACTAAAAAAAATTCCTATCAGTCTCTTGATCAAGTAATGATTCAGTATAATCCATCTAGGGGAATCCCTAAAGAATTTCTTATACTGTCTAGAAGATTGTGGTCCCATCGATTTAAAATTAACATGAAGTCTACCTCCTTCAATTGTATACTGTGCACTTGGATCACAATGGGGGAAAAGACAGCAGCAGTATGAGACAGTGTTTGTGTTTTCCCAACATAATGAAGATCAGATGACCACAAGCCAAGAGGTAAATTTCATTTGTTTTATTTATATAAGCACATGTTCAGCTGGGATTCTTCATTCCTTCTTATTCTAGGAGAGGAGAAAAAAATACAGGTTGTCCCTCAAGCTATTAGTCAAGTGACCTACTTTCAGTCATCCCTCTCCTGCATTTGGCCAAGTCTGATTTTTCCCAGATGACCATATTCTTTTTTTATTCCCATACAGGCATTCTGAGTGTTTGAAAAGGAAATTGTGGAGTTCCTCCAAAATCTGTGGTCAGAACACAAATATTTTGAAATCGTCTCCTTCCCGGCCTGCTGCAGCTATCAACAACATCACCAAGAGTCCTTTTTAAAGGAGAATCTTTGAAAGATCTTGATGAGAAAGTTTTTAAAATCCAGTTTTATAACTCTTCGTTCTCGGGACAGTCAGTTGTACACATTTCACATGCTTTCAAGTATTTTATCTCCTAGGCTTTTAGAAGTCTTGTCAGTTGCTGGGGATGTTCAAAATAATCATTATCGTATAACGATAAAGTGATTATACCATGAAATGATATAGGAGTGGAAAACGTGTCTGGTAGGAAATAAAGCCTATAAATTTTCCCTAGTAGGAGAGGGAGGAGCTGTAGGTCATTTTAAACTTCTGGTGGGTTTGAAGTTAGCATGAACAGGCCCAGGACTTGCAAAATCCCTTTTACCTCAAATACAAGGAAATGTGGACAGGGTTGTCTGAGTGGCTCAGTCTGTTAAACGTCCAAATTTGACTCAAGTCATCATCTCACAGTTCCTGAGTTCAAGCCCCACATTGGGCTCTGTGCTGACCACTCAGAGCCTGCGGCCTGCTTCGGATTCTTTGTCTCCTTCTCTCTCTGTCCCTCCCCCACTTGTGCTCTGTCTCTGTCTCTCTGTCAAAAATAAACATTAAAAAAAATTACAAAAAGACAAAAAGGAAATGTGGACAGAGAAAAGCAGCTATGGATCTTTCCTAATCCAAATTCTCTGGACTAAAATGATGAACACACAAATGTGCACACTGAATATTATACATACACATTTATAAAATACATAATTATATCTTCCTTGTCTCTCATTTTATATAATGCAGTGGTGATTAACATCATTGGGTGTTTACATTGGTAGCATTCAGGTGAGAACATTACTAATTCGAGAAGGAATTAATTTTGCCTGTGGATGTCTATCAGGGCAGCTATCCAAAGAGGGCTAAAATGACTACTGAGACAGGAGTCTCTCTGTTAAGCAGGTGCTGGGAGCATCTCTCTTTGTATGAAGAATGGTTGTTAGTGACTTCATAGTGAATGGAAATGTATATTTGCTTTATGAAAGATCAAATATATGTAGAAAGGTGTACATGAAGGACTAAATTGCATTAAAGTATGCGAAGTATCCACCAAGTCAATATTTTCATATGGTGTTATCATAAATTTTCCCAATATTTTCCCATCCATTTCAAAGTTAATTAAAAAATATGACTCCCCCCCCCGCCCCCCCCCCCCCACACACACAACCTACATTCAATATCGTCTTCCATTACTGGTGCTAACCATCTTAAGTTTTTATCACAATAATTTGTGAAGGTGAGCCAGTATCTCCTTCATGACCTCAAAGACTGAGGTCTCTGGAAAAAGTCTAACACTGTTCCCCAGAAGTCACCCCTGCACTAGAAGATTCCCAAAGTGCCTGACATTGTAGCTAGATAAATCCCTTTGAGAATAAATAATAGCCTACTAGAAGGCTTTGGTGGAGATCTCCCACCACTGACAGACAACAAATTATTCTGAGACCTGAAATACCTATTATGTAATAATATCAGAAACGCATTGCTATTCACTAGAGTTAATTGATAAAATGGAAAAATATACATATAGGAACATGTTCCCTGTAGGCACTGTGGTCTGTGGAGGTTCTGGTAGAGGAAGAATTGATTAGGGAGATCCCCCAGAAAAGGGTTGTAGCCCTCTTTTTGGAACTAATGACAGAATTTCCAGAACTGTCAGCTCCTAAACGCTCAGATTTTCTCATATTAAAGGATAACAAATGTTCTTCTGTCTAATCGAAGTTCCTGAGTTCAGACATACGGTGCAGTTTGGAAATCTGTCAATGTTTTTCTTGCATTTGATAAAAAGAGTTGCTGAGGCCAAGGGGAAGGATAAGCAATAGGCAGGATTGAGGGTAGTATATCTGGCAGTTCAAAACAACTGGGTTCTTACTGAAAAAAATGTTTTGTTTTTGTGGGCTCAGGGGCAATGGCCAGCTACCATGCCCTGTGGTCAGGAAAATGCACCTTAGATGATTGTGCAATTACAAATACAACTGTGTGGGCAGTGTAGTTAGGAAAATGCTCTAGGAATTCTAAGAGAGAATTAAAGCGAATCCACGTAGCTAGTCAACAGAAAAATTCAACTACAAGCTCGAAAATGAACTGGGAGGCAATATCTGATGACTTGGCTTGAATCTTAGATGTTAGTGAAATGTGTATCTCAAACAATTGGGCCAGGAAGTGCTCAAACTCTGAAACATTGTGTGGAATAACTACATACTTGTTCACAACATCATGCACCTGCTAATGTCGTGAAAGATTATACAGAATAGCAGCAGGAAATGAAGATGTGTGAGATTTCCCAGAGGTAGGAGCTGACCAGAGCTCGCAGCAAGATACTGAGGACTCTTACCAGTAACAACAAGTGGTTTCAAATGAATTCTGACCAGAATAGAAATGTTTTCCATGTCACTTTTGTACTTTGGGCTTCACTTACCCTGGAAAGGAAGCAATAGCTAAAAATACTGTAAAATTTTTGGAACAGAATGGTTATCAATTTGGTCTCAGGCTACATTTTATTCAACAAAGGTACACATTTTACTAAAAAGCGTCAAATCTTATGGATTTATGTCCCTTTTCATATTCAAAATAAACGGCTTGAACACTAATTTGAAAACATATATGCACCCCTATGTTTACTACAGCAATATTTACAATAGCCAATGTATGGAAGCATGTGTCCATCCACAGATGAATGGATAAAATTATGTGGTATATGTATATATGCATATATATACACACATACTTACATATAATGGAAGACTACACAGCTATAAAAAATGATGAAATCTCGCTATTTGTGACAACATGGATGGACCTAGAGGGTATGGTGCTACATGAAAAAGTATCGCAGAGAAATAAATACCATATAATTTCACTTATGTGTGGAATCTAAAAAACATATGAATAAGCAAACAAACAAAAGCTGAAATAAATCCCTAAGCAGAGAACAAAGTGATGGTTCCCAGAGTAGGGAAGGAGAGGATGAGAAAAATGGGTTGAGGGAATTTGGAGGTACAGACTTCCGGTTATGAAATGAGTAAGTCATGGGAATAAAAGTCACAGCATTGGGAGTACAGTCAACGGTATTATAATCACCTTGTACGGTGTCAGACGGTAGCTGTATTTATGAGCACAGCATGTTAACTTGTTGAATCACTACGTTGTACGCCTGAAACTAATGTAACATTGTGTGTCAACCATACTTCCATAAAAATAAATAAGTAAAATAATATTGCTGAACTAATTCCTCTGAATTGTGTACATTCTTAAGGGAATGATGGCTAGATAGTGTGTTCATTTTGTATCGTTCAACTTGGATTTCCTCTGCGTGCAGCCTCACTGTCTAGTTACTGAAATTGTCCCATTGCATTTTTTAAAATCTGTACACAAAGGAAGCTATTCCTGCCATGCGGATGAGCCTGGATTAAAACAGGTAGTAAGTGAAATCTTAACCAAGAAACACGCAAACTAACAGGAAATTCTTTTCCGAAGAGAAGTGATTATTTACCATGGTAATCAGGTCTTAAAGAAAGACAGCATCTCAGAAGAGTC
Organism: Panthera pardus; assembly: GCF_024362965.1. Taxonomy (NCBI): domain Eukaryota; kingdom Metazoa; phylum Chordata; class Mammalia; order Carnivora; family Felidae; genus Panthera; species Panthera pardus. The sequence goes on from NW_026526765.1 coordinate 132,133,869, forward strand.
ATTTTCCTAGTTGTTTCTTTCAAAAGTAGGCCAATTTATGGCCATTGCTAGACAAAAACTCTGGATTTGTTTTCTGCTGCTAAGTATCTTTGAAGTTGATTTTTAGATTTACCTTAGAAGTCTCTTTGGATGGTAAAGGAAAGACATCAACAGTACGTCTTGATGATGATGATGATGATGATGATAGTAATCCTAACTGAGGGCCTGCCTGAGTCACGGCACTTGAGAGTTACCATTTGGACTGTGTGTTTTGTTTTTGGTTTTGGTTTTGATTTTCCTAGATTTGCACTGAACCGCACATGCTGTTTCTGGAAGCTGGGAGCTGATACATTCATTGTATTTCTCTAAATAAGGATGCTGCCTGTTAAGGTAACTATCATTATTACAGCAGCATATCATTATTACCTGTTCTGTATACTTTTTAAAAAATTGTTACTAGGTTTAAATGTATACGGGATGCAACATACACATTGATTCAAGGAATTGGATATGGAAAATGGTGACTGTGGCCATGATATAGCAGCCACATAAATTCAGTGATTTGCCCCATGATATGCAAAAAGGGGATTTTGGAAGTCTTATAACACAATCAAACTGAATGGCAACTAGAAGTAGAATATGCTTTACTGATCATCTCCTGGGCCACTTAACACACAATATACTTGATTCTTTCTTAGAATTTCCATTTCTTTGATTACATTCCAATCTGTTCTTTCATCTTTTTTACTTGTCTCCTAGAGCCCTTATCATATTAATGATAATTGACCTAAATTCAAGGTCTGATAATTCCCAAATTCCTGCCTTATCAAAGTCTTGTTCTGGTATTTGTCTTGTCCCTTTATATTGTGTCTGTGTTTTTAACACCTTTGACTTATTTTGAGTGTGAGAAAGTGAGAACACACGGAAGCAGGGGAGGGGCAGAGGCGGGGGTACTCAATCTCCAGAACCCTGAGAACATGACCTGAGTTGAAACCAAGAGCTGGACGCTTAACCGACTATGCCATCCAGGCAAACCTAACCTGTGTTTTCTGACTATTAATCTGTCTTGTAATTTTTTGTTGCAAGTCAGCAAAATAAACTGAGTAAAAGCAAATCCCGTAAATAGACCTTTAGTAATGTGGTGCCAAGGTGTGATGGGAGAGGACGAGTTCTATGTCCTATGATTAATTCTCCTCTTTTAGTGCAAGTGTTTCTCAGTCCAGGCGATAGAGGCAGGTATTTCCCTTTTCCCACAAATGCTAGGCTGCAATAAAATCCCAACAATTTAAGGTTCTATTACAACAGCTTCTCTTGAGAGCAGGTGTTTGTTAAAACCGGAATACTCTGGCATCTTCCAAAAGTTACTCTTGCCTTCTCCCTGCCAGTAGGATTGTTTTCTGACATTCACTTTAAGAACCTGAAAGGCTCTAGGAGACAAAGTTCACAAAACTTTGGGAGATCTGGAGTTTCAACTCGGACGTCCACAATGAGTCTTCAAACAATTCATTAATTACACTTCAGGCTTTCTTCACCCTGGTACTGGTTTCTACAGAGGTTTTTCTGCTCATGGATTTCTAATCTGTCGTGATTCTCTGTATCTGCCTGTCTCTCAGTCATCAGGAACAGTGGTTTACTCTGTAATCTCACTTCAACAGATCTAAGAAGAGTTGTCAGTTTTTCAGGTAGTTCAGCCTTTTACTTGTTAGGATGGATTAGCCACTCTGAAGGCACTGACACGGCAGATTGCAAACTGGTAGTCGGACATTATGCACTTGAGTTACATTCATGTCATAAATACTCAGAAGCAAACACTTCTTGGTGTTTCATTCAACTCTAGCCCCAATATATTAGAGAAAATCAGTGTTTGGAGAAGTGTATGTGTTCTCCACTCTTTAGGGTTTTTGTAATTTTACCATATAGAGTAAATAGACATGGTACATGTCCATAAATACCACGTAGGGCTGCTGTACACGTTTAAATTTTTATTTTCTTTTTCAAATTTTAAAAGTCGTAACTTATACTTGATTGGCAACCAATTTTTTTCAATCTCTTGTGTTTTAGATTTATCAGTCAACATGTACATTCATTTCAATTTTATTTGTGAGTTCCATCAGTTAAATATTGGCAAATATATACCGTTCCCACTAATAAACTGTGTGGATATACCTCAACACATATATGAGTAAGAGAGTTTTCTAGATTATACACCTGCATACAGAACTGCTAGGTCAGAGGTTATGTTCATTTTCAACATATTTAGATTAGCCACTTCGTTCTTGAAGTTGATGTAATCATTAGTCTCCCATGGGCAGTCAAGCCTTCTATTTTACTTTTTTCAATGGAAGTATAGCTGACATACGTTGTTACATTACTTCCAGGTGTATAACATGGTGATTAAACAACTCTGTGCCATAGACTGCTCACCACAGGTGTAGCTATCATCTGCCTTCAATTTTTTCATATCAGGCTTATTAATTTTTGCCAAATTTATGGGGGGAAAATAACACTATTTCTAAATCTAAAGATCCAAAATTCCCAGTGAGGGTGAGCATCTTTACAAGGTTTTTGGCCCATGGTTTTCTTATTTTAATTCATTTTTCATCACCATTAGGTACAGTGGGTTTTTCATTTCAATATTAAATTCCCTGAAATGTGCTCTATTTAGCTTTCTCCCCCATTGGACAAAAGCTTGTAATAGTGTTGTGAAATATAACCAATCTGTTTGTTAGCATATTCTTTTTAAAAAATGTCTCACTAAAGTGGCGCCTGGGTGGCTCAGTCAGTTAAGTGTCTGACTTCGGCTCAGGTCATGATCTCACATTTTGTGAGTTTGAGCCCCACATTGGTCTCTGTGCTGACAGCTCAGAGCCTGGAGCCTGCTTGGGATTCTGTGTCTCCCTCTCTGTCCCTCCCCCACTCATGCTCTGTCTCTCTCTCTCTCTCTCAAAAATAAATAAATGCCAAAAAAAAAAAAAAAAGTCTCACTAGAGTATATGTTTTACTAGGACAGGCCATATCAGTCTTATTTTACATTGTACTTGAAGGAACTATACAGATGTAAATGGACAGGCAATAATAAGAGGAAAAGGAGAAAAATGTTCACATAATGAGAAAAAAAAGTCCAGAAAAATAAGCATAATACTGTCAAGATGTGTCTTTTACACACAAAAAAATACAACTCTCACAGGTCACGGTGACTGTGACATAGATTTACAGGACCCAGAAGACAAAAATCAACACAGGTTTGAAACATTTTACATGAATCCATTTACAAGTGTAAATCAACAGGGCAAAATTCTATTCTTATTTTTGTATTTTGAAAATGTATTATCTTTGTCTCCTTGAGAATGTTTTATTTTTCCAATTTGCTAGACTATCTGTCTCTGTATTTTCTGAAATATTGTAGAACAGAACTTATCCCAGTTTTTTGTTTTTCTCTTTGCCCCCACCTGCTTATTGAGCTCTTGTTCTTATATGATGCTCTGAACTGTTTTATTTCCACGATCATTTGTTTCTTATGGCTATACATTTTAACTGATTTAGTACAGCTGACAAAATCATTCTGCAGCATTTTTTCTACTTTTGTACAGCTTTGTAATATAAATGATATTAAAAAGCTAGCAAAAGAGGGGTTATATAACTACCATCAGAGCCATCATGGCACAAAACATGATTTACTCTACATGAGATATCTTAATACTCGTTTTAGAACAAACAACAAATTTATCCAGGTTTAGCAAAATCTCAGAATGACTCAACTTTAGTTGCAGATACAACAGAAAATAAAATGTCTTATAAAAGTAATATAAAAAATTAAATTCTCACCCATAAAGCACTTAGGAGATTAACCATAGTGTATTCTAATGCTATAGAATATTAATATGCTTATATGTTTTTAGGTTGAATTAAAATTTCAGATCATGGAGCACTTGGGTGGCTCAGTCAGTTAAGCATCTGACTCTTGATTTCTACTCAGGTCATGCTGTCATAGTTCATGAGTTCAAGTTCCTGTGTAGGACTCTGTGCTAACAGCATGGAGCATACTGGGATTCTCTCTCCATCTCTCTGCCCCTCCACCACTCATGTGTGAGCTCACTCTCTCTCAAAATAAATACATAAACATTTAAAAAAATTTTCAGATTACTATCCTGATGTTCTTTAAAATCTTTGAAAAACTCCACCATAGATTTTTATACTAACATGTAATGAATAAATAAAACCAAGAAAGAAAGATGGTAATAATGTAAAGACGATGGTGAATGTTTTTTCAAAGCTCCAAAAAAAAAAAAAAAGTGTGTGTGTGTGTGTGTGTGTGTGTGTGTGTGTTACTGAGAGAGGGATAAAAACAAAGAAATCAAGATATAAAAAGTTCTGGTGGAAAAATAGTTACTCCATATAGGCAGATTATTTTATATTGAGAGAATTTACTTTGTTTTGTAAAAATAAAAAGGATTAATTTACAATTATGTTAAAGTTAGTAATAAATTTCTACGTATAATTATGATACTTTATGTTAGTCATTTTTTTTTGGTAATTTGTATCTTCATATAGGAAGAGTCCATTTTCCAGATGCATAATCTCTTAATTTATGGAAGTATATTCTTAACAGCAAAATGATTTAATGTCTCTATACAAGGAAAGAACCATTTGACATTTAATTTACACTAATCAGAAAAATGGGATTAGAGGAATACTACTTCATTAACACATGCACCATTCTAGACTCTATGAAAAAAATGGAACCGAAGGAAAAGCCAAACAACTTAAAACAAGAAGATGCCAAGAATAAATCCTTACAGCTGACAAGCTTGGTCTATTAGGAAGCAAACACGAGTATAATACTTGTTAATGTTCTACTACAATGCACACAGAGTGTAGTACACACTATGTCTACTAGATGTAGACATACATCTAGTCTGCAATGGCAATTTGTTTGTAAGCCAACTCTTTAAGACTGTGATACCCTAGAGGAGAGGAAATCATCATGCTATTCTTGCTTCTGACTTTGATACTATCAGACTAACTACCCCCCCCCCCCCCCACAAAAGGATAAGAAAAACTTTAGATTAATGGAATGGTTTGACTATTTTTGATATAGAAGATGTCTTTGTTTATATTAAGAGTAGTATACCTGTCTAACTTAGTGGCTAAATTTATGTCAAGTACCTTTTTGCTTAAATAAAGGGCACCATTATGTTTTTCTGAGCTGAATTTATAGTTAACCAGATGAACTTTGGAGGAATTCCTTGGTCTTGAATAGTGAAAGGAGTTTCCTTTAAGAATAAATCTACCCCCAGCCTTTGCAGAGAGTTTGAGAGGATTACAGATATTGTGTACAAAGTTTTGGCAAATAGAGAATGATCATAAGTTGCCATGTTTAACTACTATCAACAATGTGTGCTTTTTTTTTTATTATATCTGGAGATAGGATTTATTTTTTAAGAATAAGGTTGTTTACATATTATTCTTCTTTTTGTGCTTTAAGTTCTATTCTTCGTGAAAGCCTATACTTTTTCCTAACCTAGTAGGATCAGTTTGACCTCTCATTATTTTACTGACCAATGTTTCCTATTTTTCTCTTCATTAATTGATTTTTTAATTCCCCATTAAAGGGAACTATTTTGAATTTGTTTTTACAATCTTTTTAAAAATATTATCTTATTCTTTTCTTTTTCTGACTGATTTTGTTCTGCTTCTTCAAAGCAGAAGTCATTTTCCTATTATTGACTTGTACTACTTAACATTTTTCTACTTGCTATAATCTAATTAGTATTATTGTATCTTTTATTATGTATCTTTAATTTATATATCTTCCATTAGTCTTTTAATTTTTTTATTTTAAAGAGAGTGCAAGTGAGCAGTGGAGGGGTCCAAAGGGAGAGAGAGAGAGAGAGAGAGAGAGAGAGAGAGAGGGAGAGAGAGAGAGAGAGAGAGAGAGGGAGAAGGGTGTGGGGAGAGGGAGAAGGGTGTGGGGAGAAGGAGAAGGAGAGGGAGAGGGAGGGAGGGGGAGAGACAGAGAGAGAGAGGGAGAGAGAGAATCCAAAGCAGGCTTCATGCTCAGCACAGAGCCTGACATGAGGTTCAGTCTTACATCTGTGAGATCATGACCTGAGCCAAAATCAAGAGTCGAACACTTAACTGGCTGAGCCACACAGGCACCCAGTCTTTTTAAAATTTTAATCGAAAAAGGAAACATGTAGAAAAAATAGCATAAGGATCTCCCATATACTGATCACCCAGTTTCAAAAATTGCTTCCACATTTCTCATCTTATTTATTATGTCTTTTGATATTTTTATTTTCTAACAGAATTCGCAATTATATTTAAAAACTGGTGATTGATTCAACATGTATTACTATTGCCCTCATATAATTTGTTTTTTTTTAATTTATTCATTTTTGAGAAACAGAGTATGAGTTGGGGAGGGGCAGAGAGAGAGAGAGAGAGAGAGAGAGACAGAATCTAAAGCAAGCTTCAGGCTCTGAGCTGTCAGCACAGAGCCCAATACAGGGCTCAAACCCACGAACCGCAAGATCATGACCTGAAGTTGAATGCTTAACTGAATGAGTCACCCAGGTGCCCATAATTTGGTTTTATAAATATACATACTAATAAGCCACATCAAAATCTCATGTGTAAATCAAAATATATACCATACACACTCTGAAAGCTAGAATGGCTAAATTAAATTTTTTTTTTATTTATTTTGAGAGAGAGAGAGAAGGAATGGTTAAATTAACCTAAAGAAGAGTTTAAGACAAGAATATAGCCAGGAATAGAAAAGGTCATTTCATAATGATATATGGATAAGAAGAAATAAAGTACTCAAAAAGTATGGACCTAGTCACAAGGGTTCAAAATACTGACAGAATTGAAAAGGGTAAGTGATGAATCCAGAACCACAGCTTGGCTTTCTGCATGAAACTCTCAGTGTTAGACCAAAGATAATTAAGATTGCAGAAGTTATGAACAATACAATCTACTGATATTTCCTGTCACAGACTATGTGTCTGCAGTTCTCGCTTGTCCAGCAAGAGAGTGGACACAGAATTGAATATGAGAGAGGCTAATGACCCGGGAGGAGAGAAGAGCCATGAATAGGAATTTCATCTCCATAATTTATTGAGCTCACAAGATATTACCCACGTGGTGAACGTGAGAAAAACAAGATCTTACACAGGTGACTGTGGAGAAAACAATCAAACAGTAATCATTAACTTGTGTGTATAAAAAGCAAAAGGTCTGGGGGGAGGGCAAGTTAAGTTTACAAACAAGGTACATTAGCACCAAATGGAAAGTAATTTCCTTCAGGTGATATAACAAGTGTCTTGTGATCCCATTACCGTAACTCGCTAGCTAACCTTGGACACTTTCACCCCATGGTGGTGGCTTTCCACCCTAAGCTTTTTTCTAATCCATTTATGTAAGTATTACTTATTTCCACACAATTTCCTAATTGCTGCTTACCAAAACCACACCAGACCATAGAATACACAATCATTTCAAGCCTATGACAGGAAGTTCACAAAGAAAAACCTCATTATAGTCCCCAAAACAACTTTAAATAAATTTAAGAAAACTTAAATCACACACAATATGCACAATGGCCCAAATGGAATAAAGCTAGAAATCAACAACTAAAAACTAAAACTAGCTGATAATAATAATAAAGAAATTAAAGAATGTATGTCTAAGTAATCTAGAAGTCAAAAAATTACTAAGGAAATGACAAAATCTGCTTAAATGAAAATTAAAATATATGCCTATATATCATAACCCATGGAGTAAAAACCACAATGTTAATAGTTCTACTAAAGCTCATGAAAATCCCACATAGAAATACAATGCTGTTAAATCTCAAAGAAAAGAAAAAAATAAAACAAGTTTGGTGACTTTTCAAAGACCTGTGTTAACTAAAAGAGAACAGCATCAATTGAAAATATCAAAAGCAGCAAAAACATTTAAAAAAACCCATTTGGGGGGGGCTCCTGATTGACTCAGTTGGTTGAGGGTCCAACTGGAGCTCAGGTCATGATGTAACGGTTTGTAAATTCAAGCCCCGCATCAGACTTGAGGCTTGCTGCTGTCGGTGCAGAACCCACTTTGGATCCTCTGCCCCCCATCTCTCTGCCCCTCCCTGGCTTGTACTGTCTCTCTCTCGCTGTCTCTCAAAATAATAATAATAGTAATAATAATAATAATAATAATAATAATAATAAAACATTTAAAAAGACATTAAAAAAATAAAACAAAAAAAAACATTTGGGGGCTATCAGATTATTGGTTTCTGATTTTGATTCTACTGGAAATTCTTCCCCACCTCAAGGTCATACAAAGATTATCTTGTATTATCTTCTAATAATTTCAATGTCTAAAAATGTCTTCTGTGCCTTTATGCATGTTCCTATTTCTAGAACTATTATGAAGTGAATGTGTCAAGCCCTTCAGTCTAGATTTCTGGCTGGTTAACTCATTCTTTCAGTTTTCATCTTATCCTTCTACTACATCTCCTGTGGCTCTGCTGTTTGTGAATTCAGTGCAATCTTAAAATTCACAGATCTTTGTAAGCAGCATAGGGTTTCTTCCTTGTATTGACTTTTAATTCCCAAAGATACACATACCACCCACACCCACACCCACACATACACCCACACACGTATGTATTCATGGAGGATTTCTAAAGATTTTTCAGTTATTATTTCATTTTCTCTGAAGATAATGTATTTTTTATGATTGTTATTCCTCTTTAAAATTTTTTGAAGTTTAAAGAAAAAATTGAAAGATATCTTCAGATTTTTGTGCTACTCTTTATATATTATTAGGCAGGAGTTCATTCCCAGGTGTGCGATCTATTTTCTCTGTCAGAGTTTTGCTAGAATTAAGTGAGCTACTTTTAAGCGAAACAAAAATATTCCAGCTGTAAAACTAACAGAACCTGACAAAATATTTTGCCCAGCATTCACCTAACTGATAACAAAACAACCAAAAAGCAAAACACTCAAAAGACCCAACTCTGCCACTTGTTAGGATTATAGAGCCTTTCAAGCAGCTATAATTAAAACCACGACAGATTCTGTTGAACAAACTTCTGCAAGCCAACAGTGTCAAGACAGAGCTCTAATTGAGTTGGTAGCATAACTATCTCCATTCAAGACCCACTGTAATTTACAGAGAGCATCTCTCTTCTATCACTGTAATAGTCATAGTGATTTTTTCCCCCTTAGTAGAGCAAGGTGCCTTGCACTGCCTTGATGGTGAAATCCTCCCCTGAGTTGGCAGGAACAAGTAGTAGCAGAAGAAGAACTTCGGAGTCCTGGCCAACAGTCTGGGCAAACAGCTTGCCAGTGTCCGTGACAAGGCCAGATGTAACATTTTGATGGTATACTGGGGGTCTCTGAGGAAAGAGCAACCACAGTATCTAACAACATTCATGTGAAGCCAGGTAAGTTTGCTATTTTGAGACTTTATATACACACACTACACATTTTAGATAGGTTTATCATGTTTTACCTTGTTTTATGTGGAAGAATTTTACAAGCTGCTATTACCAGGTGATTCCTTTCATTTACCGGAGCCAGTCTACTTATGAAGATTATATGTGCCTGGCTTTGAAATTAATATTGTTTGTTTCTATCTGAACAGGAGCTAACTTTGGAATCTGCGGCCAAGCTGAATTATCAGTACAACTGAGTGACTAAATAAGTAGAGCTTCTTCTAAGACTGCCTAAAAACCTGGCTCTGCAATGGGTTTTTACTAGGAGACGATTTATTCCCCCAACCAAATAATTTTTTTTTTCATTGACAAATTACCCAACAATATGTTTTAAATGTCTGCAGAGTATCCTGGAGATTTTCATGTATTTACTGCTCACAGTTTGCTGTGCAAAAGGGAACCTCAGGCTACAAACATGACAAGAACAGTGTTACAAATATTCCACAAAACAAGAGAAAAAAATGAAACCCTGTTTTTCATGTGACTACCTAACTCATCACTCTAATAGGCTTCTCTTTCTCATGCTACTGGGATCCACTCACTAGGATATTTTTTCTACATGTTAAAAAAATTCTTTTGATTGCCCCTTGGACAGAGGGAAAAATATTATTGCTTAGTGACATGCCAATCGACATCCTCTGCTAAGTCTAACTTACAGAGTTGCTTATTTTCCTGATTCACCAGGTGATGAAACTTCGATGATGAAGTATTTTGGAATTAGAATTCACGTCTGTTCAAAACATGAGCCCACTGTGGCAGCACCAGAAATAGTTTTCCATTCTTCACGACTCTATGTGGGTCACAGTGTTACGAATTGAAATGAATGTTTTTCTCCTTCTTTTTTCCCCCTGTATTTGATGTGACTGTCTGGTAGGACCATCTTCACGACTTAATCTACGGTGTTTAAAATTACCAAATGCTGACTCTAAAAATTTCCTCCCATGTACACGTACAGTTTTTATTCAAGGTAATGCCCCTATGATCTGTATCCACACATACTGATCCATTATGCTAAGCACATAGTCGACATTATTTCCTTTATTCCTCACAACTACCAGATGAAATGAAAAAAATTATGGCTTTGAGAGATCAAACAACTCGCCCAAGGTCATGAATCTAGTAGTAACTGATTGAATTGTGATTAATATCCAGACCTTTTTTATTCCAGAAGAGCTCCATAATTGTACAGATATGCTAGAAATGCAGTTCTGTGAATTTTCCTGCTAACAATCTGAGAAACCCACAAGACTGTTTTGTGTAATGGTTTAGAATACAGTTTCCCCTGACATCCACACACAGGCATGAACTATAATGGGATCCTGACTCGAATAAACCCGATAGAAAATCTACTTAAAGGGTAAAGATAGATTTTGAATATGAATTGAGTATAAGATAAAACTAGAGAATTATTAATTTTCTTAGGCAGTTAATGACATCGTGGACGTGTAAGAGAATCGCATTCTTAGGAAGCATATGTTGAAGATTGTAGGTATGAAATGTCTGTAATTTCCAGCGCTCAGAAAATTTTCAAATGCATAGATATACAGACAAAGCAAATATTAAACAATGTTAACAGGGGGTAAGTAAACACGCACTACTATACAACGTGTTCAATTTTCTGTAGGTATCAAATTTTTCATAATAAAAAGGGGGAAACAGGATTTGATCCTTGAAGTCGCAATCTCTGAGCTTGAATCCCTCTCTACCACTTACTATCTTGAGGCAAGTTATCTTTTATTTGCGGGCTTTATTTTCTCATATGTAAAACCATGATAATAGTAATCACTACTTTATGAAGAGTTGAGCACTTAGTAGCTACAAATATACTTAGTTATTATTCAGCATTCCCAAATTATTCTCAGCGTGTGATTGTCCCTAAAGCTCGTATATTTCCATTTGTATCATCTGGAATCCCCTTGGGAACTAATCTAGACAACTCTTTAAAAACCCAAGTTAAATTAGGAAGAAACGATATAGCTATGACTAGCTAGGAGGAGGTTTTGTTTTGCTCTATGTAAGAATCATGAAAGGTGGCGGTTCTTATATTCTGCTGGATGTAAAATTCAATAATTTTGACTACAGTTTTAAAATAATAGTTGATCATTTTGATATATAACTAGGATAAGAAAACTCTTTGCCTAAGACCAAGAAAATCCTGAATGAGACAGGTCATTTGAGCATAGTTTTGAAGATAATGGTGATAGTGATTTCAGCTGAACATGAAATGTCTTCAAATGATAATGTAAACATTGGCTAATGGTCTCTTAGGAAGTATTTGGAAATGTAAGCGTGGGAGCTTAGTAGCATCCCATGATTTCAGAAGTATAAAATATGTTTAGCTTATTCTATAAAAATAAACTGATGGCTTCTGCTTCAACTTTATCACAGTTAAAGCAAACTAAATGTAGATCATCTCACAGTAAATGTAATTTGTGGTTTCTTTATCCCAACAGTCTTGAAGTTTTAGTTTTTGAACTCAGATAGTTAGTGACATTTACATAGATATGCACAAAAGTCCTCACCAAAAAGGTGATCTTCAAAATGCCATTATTGTATTATCTCTAGCATTCAATTTCTTATTAAAAAATGACGTACAACTTGTACAGAACCTGATAGGAACTTCTGCAATCCTACAACCAATAAAGCCATCTTCCTTGTTTCAAAATCTAATCTCAACAATGTTTAAAATTAAAAATCAATAATTCTTGCCAAAGTTAAGACTTGTGTAACAGGTAAATTTTTGTTACTTTCCTAGTATAATCTTTCTTCTTCACCTTTTCTTCTTTCTCAACGGTAACTAATTCCCCTTTGGAGACTCATAACTTCTAGGGAGCCTGCCTCCACCAAAACTCATAACCAAATTTAAACCAATCACCAAATAACCTATCACAGTGAATGGGTGAAGGCTGAGCATGTGACTTAAGGCAATCCAAGTCGAAAGAATAGCAAAGATTTGCTGTGAAGAGCAGGAAAGGTATTACTGACTTTTTTGTTAATGTGTACAGTCAGATAGAACAGGGAGCAGCCAAAAGCCATCTTGGATAACCAGAAGTGGTCAGGCAGAAAACAAAGCTGTAGTGTGGAAGAGGGAAGGCAGTGACAAAAGAAAACCAGGTCTTATGCAGCAAGGTGATATGACCTGATTAGCTTCCAATGAAACCTCCTAGCTCTGGATATTTACACAAGGCACACGTAAGAAGTTCTTCACTATTTCTGCTAGTAGAATCTGATTTCTGGTTGTTGTTTTTTATTTTTTTTAAATGTTTATTCATTTTTGAGAGAGAGACAGAGCGTGAGCAGGGGAGGGGCAGAGAGAGAGAGAGAGACAGAATCCAAACCAGGCTCCAGGCTCTGAACTGTCAACACAGAGCCCGACTCAGGGCTCCAACTCACTGACCACGAGATCATAATCTGAGCAGAAGTCGAACACTCAACCGACCAAGCCACCCAGACACCTCTGATTTCTGTTATTTAAACCTTAAAGCCTTCTTACTAAAACATGTTATTAGCTATCTTCTATGCTGGGAGTGCTGACGTCAGCCACACAACTGTGGCCTCCCATGGAATTCCTTGCAATTATGGAAATTGGAGTGTTACTGAACCTGACCCTTATTTGAAAGGTCTTTAAAAATTCAAATCTTCAGAGTAAACAAATCATTCTAAGGAAAACAGTTTATTTTCCATCTTAAAATTCGAAAGTTTACCAACACCAAAGTTGATATTTAGAAAATAAATATTATTATTCCATTGGCATGCCCCCATCTGCATTGTTTCTTGTACCCATTCCCTTCTTGGTTTTGACTTGGCTTTCTTCAAACCAATGTTAACACAAGAGATGAGCGTTTGCATAAACTTCTCATGTGAATGAGTATTTTGTGTTAGCGAGTGCCTAACCACTATTTTAGCTGGCATTACAATTCAGTGGTTGAATCTTAAGACATCAAAGGCTTTCCTTTGATACAAAATTCTAGCCATGCACCTACCCAGCACCTAGCTGACTATGTATCTAAATACACACCAAAACATCTTTCAGTGGATGCTTGCCTAAAGGTTCAGTCCCTCAATTCTGTTTGCACTCAGGTCTCTTGTAACTGCCTCCTATAAATCTACTCACAGGCTGATGCAGAAAACAGTTTTCTCACACTTGGCTCAGAACTCATTACAATTGGAGTACTGCTTTTAGGATACTGATAAAACCAAAAATGGTTGGACTGGACATTACTTATATTACTTGAGCATGTGTATTTTGTGAGGAGTTTACAGAAGGTAAAAGGCTTTTTTACTTTCTAGGCAGCACACAGCCTCCTTGAAATATCTGTTCTTCTCAGTTCTCCCCTCAGCCCCACCTCTTCTAACCCCTTTCTGTCCCTGTAAGACTTAAATAAGTCTATAATCAGCCCTACAGCTCTATGCACTATACAATAAATGTGATAACAACCTTGACTTCTTTCCAGCACTCCTTGGCTTTAGATCACAGCAAGCTTCCATAGATGGGTTAGAAAATGGACTTTCAAAGATTAGAAATACCACTTAACAGATACACAGGAGCCAAAACCCACAGACCATTGAGAAGAGATTAAAAAAAATATACGACTGTGATGTCTTTCACTCTCACTTTAACCAAAAGAGTCATTCCCCATCTCTGACAGAGTTACCAGGCAGCAAGCTTGTTAAGAGACCATACTTTGAATTTTTTGTTTGTTTGTTTGTTTCAGGATCTCTTTCTTTTTAATGAGTTCAGCTTCATTCTTGCTCACTAAAGCATCTTAAGTAAACTCTTACATTTGAATTCTAAGTTCAACAGGCCACTTGGGGGTACTGTGTAATCAAGCCAACAGAAAAAGAAACATAACAAAAATAGACAATCTCATTTACAGAGGAACTCCCTGAAACTGTGACCAGGATCTTTGTGTGAAATGCCAACTGATGTCCTAAGATATAGAAGGGAGAAGAGAAATAAGAATCCTGCAGTGACTTTTCTTTAAAATCTCCAATTGCAATGAAACTTTAAAACATAATTAAATCACTTGGTTAGGTTTTTATTTTGCCCCTCTTTACTTATCTGAACTTCTCCAGAGATAATATGTGGATATATACATGTATATCCATGTAGATATGTATATATAGATACATGTACATACACCTATATGTACATGTACATATGCACACACACACACACACACACACACACACATATATATATGTTCAGCTAGGTGTCTTGAGATTCAAGTATAATGCTTGGTTATGAAAAAAATTAAAATAGTATTAAATGAAATAGAATTAATGGTATTTTTCTAAGGGAATAAAATGATTCACTTGTTATTTTTTTTAGGGTCTCTATTCATTTCATAAATATTATAAGTCAATTGAGTGTCAGATTTTATAGCGAGCACTATATGTAAAGTAAGTATCCTCTCCTAATATACTATAAGCAAATAAAAGTTTTAAATTTATTTATTTTGAGAGAGAGAGAGAGAGAGAGAGAGAGAGCACGCACACACAAGGGGGTAGGGACAGAGAGAGGGAGAAAATCTCAAGAAGGCTCCACACTGTTGGCACTGAGGCCAAAACAGGGCTCCATCTCACATACCAGGAGATCATGACCTGAGCTGAAATCAAGAGTTGGACGCTTAAGTGACTGAGCCACCCAGGCACCCCAATCAAATAAAAATTTTGAGTAAACATTTCTAATATGTAAATTTGTGTAAAAATAGTGAAAAATAATGGGATCAAAAATTACCTCATCATATGAGTTCTTCCTGTCTTTTCTCTCTTCCATAAATGTGCTTTTGTAAAATGGGTCTGTTTTGGGAATCTTCTTTGTAGAGCATATTGGGGAGGCACCTAACCCTCCAAGAGAGAAAGAGCGGAGTTCAGACTGAGTGAACAAAGAAAAGCTGTGCTGTGGTAAACGGGGAGCTAACCCAATGGGACTTTCAAAGAAGCTTTCCATATGACATGCAGTATCAGACCACTCTAGCTACTCCTCTAAGAGTCTGTATTTTCAAAGCTTCTGCAGTTGGATACATTTGCTCTGAATGTGACACCACTTAGACTGAACCTCACAGGGTTATCATCAGGTATTAATAATAGATGAGAAGGTTGTAAGGCACAGTCTTGCAATGGAGCCCCATTAGCCCCAAAGTCTTGCAAAGGAGCCCCCAAAATCAACGCTGGTGTCCAGCAGGTCAGCTATTGCTCCTGGAAGCCACAGGGCCTTCCTCCTTCTTACAGGAGACCAACACATGCAAGCCCATTTCTAAAAGCTAGTTTTGTTCGTGTGTTCTCTCCAAACTGCTTGCCCTGGTGCAGGGTTTTATGCTTTACATCCACACTTGTTCCTGGCTCTCTAGGTTTTGGACCTAAGGCTCCTTTTCTGATTCATGGGCTTAGGTATTAATCCTCACAGTATTTGCTTACCAACATTTCCCTCGATTTAAGTGGTTACTTAGACTCTAGTTTCTCTCACCAACAACCAGAGCCCCAGTGATTCCTTATACCAGCCTAGTAACTTGAAGACAGGGCGTGTGTGTGTGTGTGTGTGTGTGTGTGTGTGTGTGTGTGTGTGTGTTGTTGAGGGATACTTTTCTACATTACAAGAGGGTAATTCCTGAAGAACAAACCCAGGTGCCCCAAAGCTGTGCTCTTTAACATCAGCATCATAAAGTTTCAAGTTCGATTTCCAAACAGTATTTATCCCTGCCTTGGGTCCACTTCTGGAAGATTCTAACTTAAGGCAGAAGGTATTTCATGACAAAGACAGAATCATTTATTTAAGGCATACATATATTAAGCACAACTGGGAAATATCGCACTCATTATGACTATTTTGCTCAAAAGGAAAGAAATGACAATTCTAGAATTATTCAATGGTAATGTTCACATAATCTATAGCTATTCATGTCTCTGTATGCACAAATAGGTTTATATGAGTTAAATGTGAGACTATTTTAACTATTTATGTGTGAAATAAATGTTTGCATGGATGAACTAGGACTACATTATGTAACTATTGATGGGTATACAACAGTGTGCAAACACATGTGTGCCTTAATTACTTGTGTAGCTATGTTCACAATGTGACTGTTGCCATGGTAAGTTTTTCATTTTTTTAAGTTTATTTACATTGAGAGAGAGAGAGAGAGAGATGGGAGGAGGGAGGGGCAAAACAGAGAGGGGGAGAGAGAAAATCTCAAACAGGCTCCACACTGCCAGCACAGAGCCCATCGTAGGGCTCAATCTTGCAAACCATGAGATGATGACCTGTACTGAGATGAAGAATCAGATGCTTAACCAACTTACCCCCCTCCCCCCATCACCCTGCATGGAGAATTTTTTAAAAGAATATTATTTTGATTATTTCATGGTAGAAAATGGAGTTTGAGAGCCCTATTAAATATATTTTATTAAAAACATAGTTCACTGAATAAACAAATCAGATACAATATTGACCTATTGACTAGCAGATGGCCAAAGAAGTGCTTTTGATGGATTTTATCACTGTGCTGTCTCCCTAAGGAATGCATTTGATTCAAGTAAGTTCAGAGGCAGCAGCTGCAGAGAACCACTTGAGTAAAAGGGGCTAAAATGTTGTCCATTTGAGTGTGTGTGTGGCTATTACTCACACCCTCCCTTTACAGTCCAGGCTCATCTCCTAAGCTGCTTCCAGATCAGCCCTGATTGCAACAAAGAAATGCCATGTCTCTAACACTCAACTTCAGAGGCTCGTGGACAGTGAAGAAGTGTGGTCACTTGAAAATGAGTTAGCAATACAACAGAATTCATACGTCATCTTTAAATACAGACTTAACAAAGAGTCATCTATAAGGTCATTATGAGAACTACCATTTCACAAAGATGGTATTTTACTGCCTATTTCTAATTTAGTACCTGTTATTAGACATGCATCAGGTTGCATTTTAATTCTCTCTCCTTTCATAGGGCATACATTCTCTCTCTTACCTCAGGTTGAACACTGGGAAGTTTAGGTACTGGCAAGGTGGTTGCAGAAGGAAGTGCTAGTAAATGTCCTGTGTTTTCTTGCCCGTGCCCAGTGCCCTGGGCTCAGCACTTGGAAATCTCCAGTGGTTTAGGGTACAATAATTCCTGGGTATCATGAATGATATCAACTAGTATGTGGCTCACCCATCTGGTCTTTTGGATTATTGCACGAGCACTCATGACAAAGTTTGCAAACCAAAAAATTGTATCCCAGGCTGGTGTCTTATATTGAGTATAAACTTCACGTAGTCTTTTGATTTGCTTAGCACTAACATGTCTGCACAAGAGGCACATGGAAGTTCCTAAGCCTGGCATACTACTTGTGGCCATCAGGGCTCTATCTCAAGCCAATGCTTATAGACATGGTCACCTGTCCTTGTACTTTTGCTCCTATACCAGGCTGAACATGATAGTTGAGTGTTGCAGCAGCTGAGCATTCTCAGAGTCCTCCTCAGCTTTTCTAGGATTTCTCTCATCATCTGCTCTGCTAATTTTTCTTGGCACCTGTCTTTTACTATTCTTCGCTAGGGTGAATTTCCCATATGAAATATCCTTTGTCTATACTACACTTTCACTTACTATTAAACACTATAGTTATGTTACTCAAGGACAGATTTTGTTTGGTTTGGTTTTGTTTTTTTTAAAAAAAAAACATGATTTGGGGCACCTGGGTGGCTCAGTCAGTTAAGCATCTGACTGTTGATTTTGGCTCAGGTCATGATCTCATCGTTTGTAAATTCAAGCCCCACCTTGGGCTCTGTGCTGACAGAGCGAAGCCTGCTTGTGATTTCCTCCCTCCCTCCCTCTCTCTCTGCACCCTCCCACTCCCCCCTCCCCTGGTCTCTCTCAAAGTAAATAAATATACTTTAAAAAAAAATAGAATACAAACATGATTCAAAGGTCATTTGAGAAATCAAAACTTGGGCATGGTGTCCATGTTTGCATTACAACAGAAACACAAATACTGTGAAAGCAATAAATGCCTCTAGCTAAGAGAAAGAAAACATTGAAGAAAAACCAGAGGAAAAAGTCCATTACTATATTTCAGAAATAAAATAATTTTCTGTGTTATTTTAAGCACAAATGACATCTAGATTCACTTCCAAAGCCCTACCTTGATTTGGAAGGTTGCTCACTTTGGGATGAAGTCATGTTTCTGAACATTTTTGTGTCCTTCCAGCTCTCCTTTTCCTTGCCAGCTGACAATAACTGATCAAATCGTACTTTCAAAAATTACAAACAAGATGATAGTCCCTCCCTTAGGTCAGAGAGCATTTCAGAAGTACAACAAAGATTGTGGTTTCCTTTAATAACTAAAAGCAAACCATCCCTCCACAAAGGAAAATTTACTAGAGAAATTTTGTAAGAAAAAAAAATAGCAACCATGATTTGGTCCTATTCTTTCCAAAGTAGTGTTCTATTATAAGACGGACTATTAGTTTTGGTGGACAGCTTGATTTGGAAGGTGGTACAAGTGTTGCAAAATTGACAGACTTGCCTTATTGTTAATGCATCCCACAGTTAAAAAAAATTACAAAAAATTGCAGCACCTTAACCAGTAACAATTTTTAAAAGGATAAGGTAATAAAGATTCAGGGGGACAAAATGAAAACCTAAAATAATATAGTATCAATAACTGCATTTCTTATGAACTTATGGAGTATGATCACATGAAACAAGTTATACTGTCTCTCTAGGAAATGGTTCACTGGCCAAACCAGGTTGTTACCCTCCTCTTCTCATTCCTGGTTAAACTTACTCCTCAAGCAGACAGTCAAGCAGACCAAAGAAAGATGATTTTATATGTTCATCAGGATCATGAAAACACATATTTTGATACAAATTTCTATCTCATATCCATTTAAGAACTCATGGATTTTGAATTTCACCTTAAAGCAAAGTGATTCAAGAAGAATAGTGCTTTTCGTTAAACAATAGAGGAGTATCACGTTTCTTATGATGTCACAAACAAAAAGCCAGCAGTCATGCACTGATGAATAACAGATCACAGAGTCCTTTTAATCATGTCCTCTAAAAAAAGTCTTAGCTTTCTCATTACATCAAAACTATAAAGTTACTGCATAAAATCCAAATGCAAATACTCCAGAATAAAAGCTACTACATTGTGTTGTCCCCCACCCCCTGCCAGTAATTTAAGCCAAATGTTTCTTGAATTATACATATAGATTCTAATTTACATTTCTAAATTACATTTTGCATGAAGTATGTGCACAAACATAAAATTTCGGTTCACTACGGCCTGAGATTTGAAGAAAGTTAATTGCCTTTTATTGATATTATTCCCGAGTCTGAAAAAGCACCTAATGTTTCTCCCTTTGCTGTCTTTGCCTGGTAACTTTTTTGAAGGCATAGCTACAAAACACACACCTGTGTTATCTTAAATGGAAATGGGACAAGGTGACTGGTACACTACGGAAACAGGGGACTTCACTCTAAAGTAATTACTCCTGGATGGAGTTCAGGGCAATCAAACAGAATCCGTTTACATTTATGTTTTTAAGACAATTTATAACACAGGCAAACTTAGATTGTGATGGAGGTATTTAGGTAAGTTGGTTTTCATGGGCTAGTGTAGTTTAGGGTAAATAGAGAAATTAACAGCAGTTGTGTCCTACTGTTCTAGTTTTATGCCTTTTAAAAACACTTGTAGGTAGACAAGACGATGTCACCAAAGGAACTTTGTTCAAACACTTTGAGATGGTATGTGTTCTCATGTCCTCCTTTTTTCTTTTCACATAAAACAAGGACATACCAGAGGGTCCTAAATGAAAAGACAAACGGGAGGGAAATGTATACATGGTTCAATGTTTAGGAGTCTATGTTCTTAAGTAACTTCAGTTGCCTACTGAAGTACGTAAGCAATAAAAGCATAAAACTGATGATACTCATGGTGGGCATGGGACGAAAGCATAAAAACACAATAGTAGACCTGGGTGGTCCTAGAGGGAAAGGGACATTATGGTGACTTATACAAGGAAAACCTTATTTCAGATTGCCTCAGAGATCCAGAGAGCCACATCGGAAAACAAATCTGAGCCTACAATAAAAATGGAAGCAAAGTCTATCTTAAAACATTAAACTTAACATTTAAAACCTCTTTGAAAAAAGAGGTCATGCAATGGAAACCAAAACCTTCTTTTTTAAAAATTTTTATGTATTTTGAGAGAGAATATGGGAGGAGGAGGGGCAGGAGGAGAGAGGGTGAGAGAGAATCCTAAGCAGGCTCTGCACTGTCAGTGTGGAGCCTGATGCTGGGTTCAAACTCATGAACCGTGAGTTCATGACCTGAGCCAAAATCAAGAGTCAAGATGCTTAACCGACAGAGCCACCCAGGTGCCCCCTAACCAAAACCTTCTAAGTCAGAAGTAAAATCTAAGCAGGAAGAGGCAAGTCACCTACAACTAAGGATAAAGTAATCAGGTGAACATTCTTAAACAAATGCCACACTATTCAATATATGGTACGAAAAGTCAAGATTAATCTTGATCATTCATCCAACAAGTATTTAGTTACTGAGTGTCTCCTAGGTACCTGATACCACTCTAGGTTCTGGGAATAGTTCAATGACCAAATATAACAGAAATCACTGTCCTCATGCAGATGACTTTTTTTAGTGGTGGGAGACAAAAACTCAAAACAGTGAGTGAGTGATATAGTGTGCTAGATGATGGTAAGTGCTATGAAAGAAACAAAACAAATGCAGATAGCTAAGAAACTTTGTGGAAAGGGAATCAGATCCAGAAAGTTTTCACTGACCTAGTGGAAGTAAGCCATGCTTGACTTCTGTGGGAAAAGTGGTCCAGATAGGATTAACAGCAGGGATGGAATCCTAATAGAAGAATGTGTCTGGCTTGTGTGAGAACAAGGAAGCCAGTATGACTACAATGGAGAACAAGTACCAAGAGAATGGATTCAAATGATGTAGAGCCTTGTAGGCTATTCACTCTAACTATGGCTTTTACTCTGAAGGAGAGGAGACACCATTGGAAGGTTCTGCGTAGATAAGTAAGAAGTTGTTTAGAAGGCCACTTGGAGGCTACTGTCCCAAGAAGAAATTTTGAGGAGGGAGAAACGGAAACAAGTAATCTGGTTGGCAATGTAGCAACAATTCAGGGTAGGAGAGAGGGCAACAGATGTAGTAAGGCAGGGATGAAAATAATTCAGTTCTAGAATAGTTTCTCAATTTTAGCACTACTGATATTCGGGCCAGATCATTTTATTTTCCGAGGATTGTCCTGTGCCTTGCAGGGTGCATAGCAGCATCCCTCATGTCTACTAATTAAATACCACTAGCAAACCCTAACCTCATTTGTGACAAAAAAAAAAAAAAAAAAAAAAAGGTCTGGAAACAAACTTTTCCAAATGTCATGGTGGCAAAGAAATTGAGTTTTATTTAAAATATTTATTATAAGCATTTTGTGGGCAAAGCCAAAAAGCATTGCCAAGAGATGAGTCAAATGTGAAGTATTGGCTTTGGACAGTCAAACTTAGATCACCATGAGAAATATAATAAAGTGGCACAAATAAAACAAGTAATCATTGCTTAATAGGGTCATCCAGGGGTACCAGCCTGGAGGAGAGCCCTGCCACCTTAAATATATCTCATCTGTTATGTAACTCACAATTAAACCAATTTTCAAGTTGTGGAAGGCAGAAGAAAAATATGGAGATCAAATAACAACAATTTTAAGAACATGAAGTGGAAATTGTGTGTATCACTTTCATTCCTATCTGATTGTAGAAAACCTAGCCATATGGTGTGAACAGACGAACATGTTAACAGTACTGAACTGATTAAGATGCTTATTTGACATCCAAGATTATAGAAATATTTATTAGATATGAACAAAGTTTTGGAATAGAGATATACATGTGGAAACTGAAGCTTGTAAAATAGATCAGCTCACCAAGGGAGGGTGTATACAATAGTAAGGAATTTCAAGAAGTCAGTCTCAGGGTACTTTACTACTAACAATTCAAAAAAAGAATCAACAAATGAGGTTTGGAAGTTGCAGCTAATAGGTAGAAAATCAATAAAGTGTCCTCAAAGCTTAGTGAACAGGGCTTTAACATCATTCATAAAATGATGAATTATGTTAAACTCTGATAAGGCCATAACATGGAGATGAAAAATTAACAATGGTGATCTTGATAAGAGCAATTTTGATGGGCTGATATAGGTGGAAATGGTTCAGGAGAAAATGAGACAAGGGAACTAGAAACAACTATTAGGGCAATTTATCCAAAGAGTTTTACTATGAAGCAAAGCAGAGAGGGGTGCCTGGGTGGCTCAGTCTGTTAAGTATCCAACTTTAGCTCAGGTCATGATCTCACACTCTGTGAGTTTAAGCCCCACATCAGGCTCTGTGCCGACAGCTCAGCCCCACTTGTGTTCTGTCTCTCTCTTAAAAATAAATAAGCATTTAAATTTTTTTTTAAAAAATAGAGCAAAGCAGAGAGACAGAGCAGATACTGGCTGGGGATGGGGAATGGTAAAGACATTTTTAATAGCTTAGTATTCGAACATGCTATTGAACTTAACATTAATTTCTGCCATTTCCAGCACCTCAAGGGTTAGCCAGCTTGGCTTCTGCTATAAACCCAATTCTATTAATTATTTTCTATATAAAAAGTAATATGCCATGTAAAACTTTATCTTTCCATGTCAGAAAATGAAACATAATGCAACAGACATACTTTTACATATTAAAAAACCATAAAGAAAGTTTTTTGGAATAAAAAGTTGACATTCAGTTACTATGTGCTAGCATGATCATCTACAACTAAGGATTTTCCCCTAACTTGATAATCTTTGTATCTAGCTATATAATACTCACAGTAAACATAGTTAAATCATAAAAAATAGTAGAGGATGAATGTCTGAAACAGAAAAAGAGATAATAGCCAAATAGTAACAAAATGAAGACTGGTGTAACTATATCTAAAAAACAACTTTAAATGAAAAAGCATGGTGGCATACAAAAAGCCTTAATACATAATGAAAACAACTCAAGCCATCTTGAAGATCAAACATTTACAAAATTATATATACTTAATAGCACAACCTTACATACAGAAAGCAAAAACTGACTGAAATACAAGTAAACATGGACAAATGCCCTATTGCAATAAGAATTTTAATACTCTGTAATTACTAGAGCATGTACACACATTAATCAATAAGCTTGATCTAAAGGCCATAAATAGACTAATCTAATAAATGGTGAGAGTATTTTTTCCAAGCACAAATGCAACATTTATAAATACTGACCCTGTACTATAACTACAAGCACCAAAAATTGTTAAACTCTGACCATAACACAAATCAGAAAAAAAAATTTAACTGTAATTCTAAGTAACACATATATCAAAGAAGATCCATCAGTGCCTTTTTCAGCTCATTGGTGTCTATACTACGCTGGTTGTTAAGTATTTTTGTAATACAATCGTTGGAAAGGTTAATTTAAAAGATAAACTTCTGGCATGCTTAAGAAATAAACAAGACAGAGAAAGCAAAAACATATTGGGAATAAAATACAATAAAGATACACAAGTATTTTTTTTAATTTTATTTTTTATTTTTTAAAATTTACATCCAAATTAGTTAGCATATAGTGCAACAATGATTTCAGGAGTAGATTCCTTAGTGCCCCTTCCCCATTTAGCCCATCCTTCCTCCCACAACCCCTCCCGTAACCCTCAAGTTTGTTCTCCATATTTATGAGTCTCTTCTGTTTTGTCCCCCTCCCTGTTTTTATATTATTTTTGTTTCCCTTCCCTTATGTTCATCTGTTTTGTCTCTTAAAGTCCTAATATGAGTGAAGTCATATGATTTTTGTCTTTCTCTGACTAATTTCACTTAGCATAATATCTCCAGTGCCATCTATGTAGTTGCAAATGGCAAGATGTCATTCTTTTTGATTGCCAAGTAATACTCCATTGTGTGTGTGTGTGTATATATGTGTGTATATATATATATATATATATATATATATATATATATATATATACCACATCTTCTCTATCCATTCATCCATTGATGGACATTTGGGCTCTTTCCATACTTTGGCTATTGTTAATATTGCTGCTATAAACATGTCGGTGCATGTGTCCCTGTGAAACAGCACACCTGTATCCCGTGGATAAATGCCTAGTAGTGCAATTGCTGAGTCATAGGGTAGTTTTATTTTTAGTTTTTTCAGGAATCTCCAAACTGTTTTCCAGAGTGGCTGAACCAGCTTGCATTGCACAAGTATTTTTAAAATTAATGGAATCATAAACATGGGTAAAAAAATTTTTATCTTAAAATTATACAATTCATTAAAACTGGACTAAAATAAAGCAAAAATTCTTAAGGAAATCAGTTAAAAATATATACAATTTTCCCACTCTCTCAAAACAAAACATGGGCCCAAATAATTTTAGGGAGAGTTCCTACATCAATGCAAGCAATAAATAATCCCCAAATATAAGCTCCGAACATAAAATTAAAGAACAGAGAATGAATAAAGCGACTAGATCTTTGTTACCCAAGCGACAAGGTAATAAGACTACAAAATTACAAGCAAGTCTTATTAAAGAACATAAATGGGAAAATCCTGTATAAAACACCAGCACACCGATACCTAAAAGGTTTTAAGAAACTATGGTGGCCAAATTATTTTTTTCCAGGAAAGGCAGGGATTGTTCAACATTAGAAAATCAATAAATGCAACTTCTGTTCAAGTGACCTAATCAGCAGATGCTTTCAAGAGCCCCCAGATTCCAAACTCTTACAAATGGTAAATGAAGCCTAAAATAGAGAACTCAAAACTGCTAAAAAAAAGAAAAAAAAGAAAAAAAAAGCTAACTCTCAAAAACACAATTTATTATTTTGTAATATCCATAGCTTTGGGGAATAAAACTTTAGCCACGGTATATTAAGTGACCAAAAATAGAACTGTATTTTACGCAGGCTTTTTATTACTAGGGTCGTTATGAAATGGATTATGATTTTATTTCTTATCCATGAGTTTAGATCTCAAAGATGTACTAATATCACAGCAGTATTTAGATATACTGTATCCAGAAAAACTTTTAAAATTATTATCTGTAAATTTAAAATTTGCTCAAACTTTCCTCTAATATGTCTGCCTTGTGCTGCCTTGGAAATGCTTTCCATTACCATCCAAGGTTTTCAAGAACCATCGGTCTACTGAGTGGTCTGTTTTTCTTTTTCATGTGCCAAGTTTTGACATTTCACATGTTTCTCCAAAAAATGTTTCACAAAGGATTTCAATTATTCCTATATGGTTGCTCTAAATATTCTTTAATATTTTTTAACGTCTGTTATCCATGTAGCTATTCCTTTTCATTTTGTATTTTATATTTCCTCATTTCTTTTGTAATCTCAGAGCAAGTTTGTCTGTTTGCATTAATCTTTTTAAGAAGTACCAACAATTTCCTTTGCAAAATAAGAAAATTTTTTTATGTTTTATTTTAAATCCTCCAGTACTTTTTTTTTACAAAAGATTGTTTGAAATATTTAACAAGATTAATAAATCTTTATGTAAACTTAACTAAAAAAAGTGAAAATATTAAGACCATAAAATGGACTATAAAATGAAAACCATGAAAAAGATCATCAGTAAACTATTATTTAATCTATCAAGAAATTTATTACTATTCACTTAACATCCAAGATTTGAAATATATAAAGCTAAAACTGATAGGGTCTACTAGAAGAAACTCAGAAATCATATTGAGAAAATGTCATAAAAATCATATCAAGAAAATATAAATTTCTAAGAATTCAACAGATTAAACAGACCCCAATTAACCAAAGATAAAGAAGATTTAAATAATATGTTTAATAAAGTTTGATAAATAGAGTCCTGCATTCAATAGGGAATACGCTCTCATTTAAGAATACATATATATATTGGACATTGATAAAAATTGGCTCAGTAAAGGGCTACAAAGTTAATGTAAAATTCCAGGAAGTTAACAGTACCAGTGGTATTTATGTGTCAAATGAAGTAACTTCAGCAATCCACAGAAACATAGGCTCACCCATATAAAATCTGTAGGAAAAATGGGCTCACTTGCATAGGCAAAGATTGCCGTGTTCTTGGCTAATCCAGGTTTGTGCACTCTGGGAGAGTGGACGTGACTTGGATATTGCTATTTTGTTCTCCAAGCAACTAACTCACGCAAGTTCTGGTGGTGACGTTGGAGTGCACAAGTCAAAGGAATACATGTAATGCCTCTTTGAGGCTAGGCTTGGAAATGACATACAACATCTTCAGCTTGTACTATTCCCTAAAGCAAGCCAAAAAGAAAACCCAGATTCAAGGGATGGGGAACTGGACTGGCCCTCTCCATTGATAGAAACTAGGAAATTTACATGGCAAAGCATGACTTCAAGGAAAGGTGAAGAATTGAGACCATTAATGTAATGAATCTACCATACAAGAGCTTAGGAAAGAGGTTCTACATAGTGCTTAACAACTAAGTTAAGTGTGCATGCAATATCTGTTGAAAGAATATGCAGAAGGAGAAAGATTACCTACCTGAACACTCTCCCAAGAAAATATGATACATTACAACAGGATGACTATGAGAAGGTATTTTTTTTTACAAGCAAATAATTCCTACATCTTCATAAACCCAAAAGAGGAAAACAAATGCAGGATTTGTTCCAATCTTCAGGAATATCATCTTGATAAACTATTAACACATTGGTATTAATGTAAGAACTAGGTGCTCTGCTAATGTTTCTCTTTTCCTTTCTGCTTTCCACTTAACTTCTCTCTCAAAAAACAGTGAAGAACTTTAAACGTTCTGTTGTGATATTTTAGTTTTCACAGGAGGAAAAGTTATTTAAACTGCTTCAGAGGATTCTGTGAAAAGTAACAGTTTTTCATCTTTGATACATCCATGATGACTTCATGATATTTCCCCTTCTGGGGGAAAGTACAGCAATTTTTAGCTTCATTTTCTTAATTGATTAAAATCTCACAGCAGAAGCTTTGTACACGGGTATGATGAAAATAAAGCATCACTAAGGTGATCACTTAGTGATCACTCATCACTTAGATGATCACTAAGGTCATCACTAAGCACTGTGAATTGAAGAATTTTAATAATGGGCGATGAATATGATACTATCATACTATAATGGTTTCATTATGTTTCATGATACTGCCCTCTATGTACCCTTGAGCATTTTTCATTTATGCTATACCTCAATTCAAAAAGGATTTGAAGTTCTGAATGGTCCTGACTCATTGAAGTATTCTGTGATGTTAAGAGTCCATTGTTTTATGATTAACTCCTGATATGCAATACCAGAAAGAGGGGGGGGGGAGAATATTTTTCACTTATTCATATGCCATATTGTAGTAGAAGTAAAAGACTGCAGTAACACAGTGAGGCTGTAAAAAAAAAAAAAAAAAAGCTCTCATAGTAACCTGCAACAGTATTTTTAATTAAAATCGGAGCTCTCTATACAAGAGAACTATTAAATTTTATACTCCCTTGAAATCTCAAAATAAATGAATTATACTTTAGTTACACGTAAAGAATGCTTTATTTTCAGAGAATTTTTAAACATACTGCATAAAAGATTAATAGAGGCCACAAAATGTATTAGACAGATGTGGCTATAGTACCTGCTCCAAGGGCCAGCTGGATTTGTAATTACATTTTTGGAGAGACAGAAGACCTGAATGGCTGCACTAAACGTGGTATATAATATTTCCTGACAGTCAGTGCTACCTATCGGACATTCTCTTTTAATTAAAAAGGACATATAAACATACTTAATATACATAATGCATTTTGTTATATTTAATACATTTTTTTAAAAAATTAAAGATATGTATCCTTTAATAAATATGAAAGAAATTAATATGAGGATCAATACCCTTTTATTATTTTTTTAAAATATTTTTAACGCTTATTTTTGAGAGACAGAGAGAGGGAGACACAGAATCTCAAGCAGGCTCAAGGCTCTGACCTGTCAGCACAGAGCCTGATGTGGGGCTCGAACCCACAAACTGAGAGATCACGACCTGAGCCTAAGTCATACACTGAACTGACTGATCCACCCAAATGCCCTAATACCCTTCTATTAAAAAGGAGATAAATATGTATGATTTTTTTATTTTAAGATTTAATTTGTATCTCATTGTCTTTAACTAGAGATAGAAGGTAATTTCTACAAAAGACTATAGAGAAATACCTCAGCGATTAATTTAAATAAACTATTTTAAAATACTTTAATCAGTAGCCCTGATATTTCTCTTATTAGCACAGACACTGAACAAATTTATCTGCCATTTAAATAAATGTATAATCGAGAAAATCAACAGATGGGTCAAAAAGGACAATCAATTCAAAATCAGATCCAAGAGAAATCCCTTCAAAACCAGCATGCTAGGTTTACATACTGTTAAGGACAGCTCTACCCTCAGAGATCTATGTTAAAAGCTAAAAAAGGAGGGTGAATTTGCAAATGCCCAGGCAAGCCTAAAGAAGTTGCTTTTCAAGGAGAACAACAGTGAAAGAAACTTCCTCCCAGCTTTCCTTCCCTGCTGTCAGGGGTGGTCCTCTGCTGGTGTCTTTGAAAACGGAGAAGGGTTTGTCTCAAGTGCCTTCTTTCCTTGTCACCAAAACAGCTCTCCACCTCCCCCCCACCCTCCCAGCTTTGTGGTTTCAACACGCTGTTCTCCCACAGAGTTCACCAGGGACTTCTAGGCTGGTTCTCCTCCACACAAGGCTGCTGCTGACATGGCCACCTAAGTGAGAAGGAAAAGTGAGGATGCTGCCTTTTCTCTCACAACACCTAGCTTCATTCCCTATATACTGAAAACTTCCGTTCACTGAAAGGAATCATCTAGAAAGTATTCTAACAAAGATGTGTGTGGGTGGGAGGAGTTAGTTTTAAAACTATCTTCTGAAGATGAATCTTTTGGGAGTCCAAGAAAAAAAAAATCAAATGTTAATCTTTCACCAAGGGAACTCCTCATGGGAAACCTCCTTTTTCCTAGTTTTTACCTCTGTAAGGTCTTGCCTTCTTCCTCTTAGAGGTAAATCCTGTTTTTCATCTTCCCTAAGCAAACCTCTAGTTTTCTTCAAGAGATTTTCAGTGCTTTTCCTTCAGAGGACCTTCTGAAGGAGTCCCCCTTCAGGGGACTAGATTCCCCTAACTCAAGTGTCCTAGTTCATCCATTCCCCCAAACAGATGAATCTCTGTGCTCAGATTGAATTCCTGAGCACAGAGTAACAATTCCTCAGGATGCACTAGAAGGAAACTATAGTCAGGAGATGGCACCCTGTGCTCAGGACACTCAAAGTCTGCTCTGTTCAAGACTCTCCACCTTTCAGAGATAAACATATGCTTTCTTGGTCTTCCCAAAACAGGCTGTGTTGCTTTTTTTTAAATACACATCCACACATAATTATCATAATGTGAACATGACATGTTTTGCCAGAGATAAGACATTTTCCCCAATGAAGATAATGAATTAGTATGATTTAGTTAAATTTAATAAATTCTGCTTCCCTCTGTTCAAAACTTTTCCAGACAATGGGTTGAGCCATGGTTTTCAAAGTACAGCTTGGGACCTCTGGAGGTCCAGAAGGTCAAAATGATTTTAAAATAATAACTGATCTGTTATTTGCCTTTGCTAAGCTCATTCTAAGTGTACAGTGAAATTTTCCAGGGCTAGTTTTCGTTCAGTGCCGTCATCACTCTGACATGTACCCAAATATATGCTTGGGGATCCTTGTGTCTTCTAAAATAGTCTCACTTAAGCTCTTTGGGGTCTTTGTTAATTTTTAAGAGTATAAAGAGGTCCTGAGACCAAAATGTTTGACAACCATTGGCACAGAAGATAATAGTTAGAAAATCACTCATTTCTACTTCTTTAAACCACAGACTGATTCACCTGCGATGGACTCATTTCAGGTATATCACAAACGCTGAGAATTTTACAATTAAATCTTCTTGCTGTAAGCCTACCAAATAAGCTCCAGGTGTTCTCCCACATATCCTTCTTAGCATAAGGCTAGGAATGTGATTTCCCGTTAGCTCAAAATTTGAATTTTTATTCCCTCTTACCTCCCAAGGTGAGAATTTCTTTTTTCTTTTAATTTTTTTAATATTAATTTATTTTTGGGAGACAGAGAGAGAGAGCATGCACAAGTGGGGCAGGAGCAGATAGAGAGGGAGACACAGAAGAAAAAGCAGTCTTCAGGCTCTGAGCTTTAGCAAAGAGCCCAATGCAGGGCTCAAACCCATGAACTGTGAGACCATGGCCTGAGTCGAAGTCAGATACTCAATCAATTGAGCCACCCAGGTGCCCATCTTTATTTCTTTATCTATATATTATATATAGTTTTACACTACGTATAAAGCCCTTCTGTTAAAAGTAACCATTCTTGTAGACTATGTGTAAGAAAATGAGGAGTTTATACAGATAGTATGTCATCTCAATAATAAATAAGAATTTAGACTTGGGGTGCCTGGGTGCCTCAGTCAGTCGAGCATCCAACTGCTGATTTTAGCTCAGGTCATGATCTCACCGTTCATGGGAGTCCCTAGTCAGGCTCTGCAATGATAGCTCAGAGCCTGCTTGGAATTCTTTCTCTCCCTTTTTCTCTGCTCCTCCCCGGCTTGCTTGTGCTCGCTCGCTCTCTCTCTCTCTCTCGCTCTCTCTCTCTCTCTCTCTCTCTCTCAAAATAAATAAACCAAGTTTTTAAAAAAAGAATTTAGACTTTAGAAAATGATAGCTGGTATAAGAACATACAAACAAAGCCCCTTCATTTATTAGAGAAGAAAATGAAAACACAAACCAAACAAATCTGATTCGAAATGCTTTCATTGTTTTATAGAGAATAAGCTATAATATGTAAACCTTGAGAAACATCAAAGTGTCATTTGTCTTGAAGTTTGAGAGCAAACAGCCATTCAACATTGACTGCCTAATTAAATAGTGAAAAATTAGCGTTCTAGTTTTGAATTTCTTTTGGTTACTCTATACCCTAGCCACCTTAACAACAGCAGGAAGGAAACAATGCAGTAAAACCATATCAATAAGCTAAAATTCATCTGTAAAGTTGATTTCTGGTATTTCTATTCCATATGGGTTCTATATGTACTGAGAGGTTTCCTGTTATTTACTTAGAAAGTACTTCTCTCCTTGACTATGGTACCTACCCATTATTTTACCCCAGATCCTCAGAAGCAAAGCAGGGCTCAAGAACTTATAAAATGCTACTTATTCACAGACTCTTTACCACTTTGAAAACCTACCTCCTGGTGCCAGATGTACTGAGAAACCACTAAAAGCAGGTCACAACCAAAAGTAATGGGTCAATGCAAAAAAGACTTGGGATTTAGGGGGAAAAAGTGACCTCTCTTTCCTAATTACTACGTTAAACACATTTTAAAAATTCAGTTTTGTTTTATAATCATTCAAGCATTATAAAACCCAGTTGGAAGTTACTTCAAAGTCTTTGTCACTGGCTTTTCATTTTGTTAGTGTTACTACACAGAATAGAAATAGCAGACATGATTTAAAACTGAAAACAAATCCCAGAACGTACACAGGTCCCAAGTGCTTTTAGCTCGGAAAAATAACAAAAATATCAAACATTCCCTACTTTGTACCTTTTAATTCAATACAATAGTTAAAATAAAACAAGTTTCTATGTTTACCTGCACTGTGAAATGCTCTCAGTGTTTCTTGTTGTCATAGTTCTGTTTCAAGGGGCTAGCCAAGCCAAAACCCAATTCTTTAGAAGCGAGCTTTCATACACATTGCCTGCTCAACTATTGAGTGCTTATGCAAAGTTCATGCCTTGGTGATCACACCTGACCTAGAGAGTTCTATAAGTGGGGCTGGGGCAGTCGGATATTATCTCTCCAGAATTTCAACTAAGAAGAAAAGATGGACTAACAAATGAAAATAATAAGCTAGGGGAAAGCAGCTTCCCTCCTACATACTGGTATGTGCACGCGTGTGCGTATACACACACACAAACCCCATCTAGAACGCATGCATAAGCCTCAATTGAGGCACATGTCTTGCAAGAAAATACTTGCCCTTCTCAAAATCCAACCCACCTCTCCCTCTGGCTGGTACACTAACAACTAAGATGAAAACCTCAGCATAGGCCAACATGGAGAGTACTGACCCTACACAAGATAAAGGTATTATTCCCATAAGGACCTGCAGGACCTGACAAATAGGTCATAAAGAACGTGCCTCAGAATAGGACTTGCATGCACTAAAGCAGGGTACAATACATAGTTGAATAAGGCAGAGTTTGCTGACTGGGGATATGCCCCCATGACTTAGAAACCATGCACTTGCAACAACTGTTAAAGGGGCTCCTGATGAGGTAAAGGTGCTAGAACTGCCTTGGCAATGACAGCAAAGGGAACAAAAGACTCGCAGGTGTAGCGTATTGAAACAGATGTATTATGTAAGACTCAAGAACACATAAAATGACTGCTCACTAGGAAGACAACACAACACGCCATAAAGAAATGTGCTAGCCAAGAGTCAAAGCATCATTGACTTCCATAATGGCTCCATAATGGTCCTCTGCTGGGCAAGATCAGTGGTGGGGATGGTGTCACAGAAATAGGATCTTTGACAATTAAGATGAGAAGATTCTGAAATAAATGAGGCCACACAGTAGTACTTAACCATAAGATTAACGCATGATGGAATTATCGTAGCTGGCAGCAAGGCCAGATTGCTAACCAAGGGACTGTGACCCAGAGATATTCATAACTAATAAACATAGGGGCAACATAGATGGGAACCAAGAAGGTTGTTGCTTAATATAGGCTGTTATTCTCCTAGAAGAAAGAATCACAATCCCTTGCTTGCTCAGTTTCCAGTCCCGAGGAAGTTCTCAGAGCCAGTGCCCACAGACTGAAGGAGAGAATTAGAAGCATGTGAATGGACTCTGGAATACTAAAGAAAATATGAGCAGTTATAAAAGGGGATCTGTGGCTAATTCCCAAATAAGGAATGTTGGAAATGTGTCCAGATATTTTCAAAGCTTTTGCATATGGGATCTCATCTACTATTGACTAAAGGGCCCCAAACACTGTTATAACTCCCCTATTACTTAAGGACATATGGAGGCCAGGTAAAAATAACCTGGCCCAGGTTCATCTCATAGTGAAGCCAGGGGTTCCAAAAAGCCACCTGGTGGTCATTTTGTGAATACCTAATCACAACGGACATATTCGCGAGCTGGCAAAATCCACACATAGGCTCTTTGCCCTGCAGAATGAAGCTATTATAGTAGGATATTACAAGTGGAGGCCTCGGAAGCAGTCATCTCTGACTGAGACAGTTAATCACAACGATACAGCATTCTGGGTAAAACAGAGACAGCTGCAGACCCACTAAGTTCAAGTTCTTGGTTATATTGTGACATCCCCAACAAGGTCAACAGCACTTCACACTGTGTATCACTAAGAGGCACAGAGCTTGGCAGTCTGCTTCAGGTTTTGGAGGCAGTGTATACTACTTGAGAAAACTACTCCCATCTATTTTTATTTCAAGATTTAAGACAAGAGGAGAGCAACAACAGGCTCTGTGGAATCAAATGGGAGGTGGCTTGGGCCACATGACCCAGCAACTGCCATGGGGCTAGACGTACCTGGGATACATAAAATGTAATACCGAGTCTCTGGCATGCCACGATAGGACTTGTGCACAGACATGGCTCTCCCTTTAGAAAACCATTTCTGGCATGCTCCCTGAGTCTGGTGGGGAATGAGAGTCCGATCCTGAAATACCAAATGCCTAGACACCACAGGCACCAATTGTGAGCTACACGCTATCAAATCTGCCAAGTTTATCATCTTAGGTGGGCACAGCAGCCATCCATTGTATGACGGGAGTGGTACATTTGGGATGAGGTCCTAGAATGTCCTGAGGACATAAGTAAATTATAGGAAGAGTTATCTCAGACCTCCCTCCCCCATGTCATCTACCTCTTTTGTACCAACGATCTCAGAGCAGTGGGCATTAGGAGGTTCCTAATGACCAGTTGAACAGAGAAAGAGAAAACACCAGGCTGATTCAAAGACACGTCAACTCTCTCTGTTGGTGCTGATAAACACAGACTGCCGCTACCTTACAGCGCACTCAAAGGTGGTGCTCAAAGACCATGTATATGCGGGCAGAACTTAGGTGCCTGTTGTCTCTCGGTTTACATGGAAAGAGAGAAGAAACTTGAGAGAAGAGTATCTGTGCATTCCAAAGCAGAGGAAAAGGGTTTGGCTAGATGGTCTGGGAAAAGAAAGAACAATAGTGCCAAGTTGGAAACAAGGTGGTCAGCTAAGAGGAAGTATGTATTTCAGACCTGCCCAGTTTTCTAGTAACTTTATTTTCTTACTGATTTAGAAAAGCTCCTTGTTTCTTTTACATAAAAATACGCTGTTGTCATATGTAATGCAGATAAATTTTCCTACTGACTAGTCTGCCATTTCACCCTAATTGTGTAACTTAGTGAACAGTATTCATTTTAATGTAGCACAATATATTAAGTTTCTCTTTTCCTTTAGAGTTTATTCTTTTGCATATGTTTCGAAAATATCTCCTTACTCTCAATGTCAAAGAAAACCTTTGTTTTCGTCCAGACTGCTTTGGATTGTATCTTTCCCATTTCAATCTACATATCTGGAGTTAATTTTCATGTAAACTGATAAACAGGAGGTGGGTGAAATGAAGTAAGGGTTTTTCCCATTTTTTTAATACAGATATCCAACTGATTCACGACTATTCATTGAAACACCACCCTGTCTCCAATGGGCGATAGTGAAATTTTGTCACAAGTTAAGTAACTGCAAATATTGGGTTTGTTTATGGACTCTCCAACTGATTCCATTTGTCTGTTTTCTCTTCTGAGAACAGTTAGCTGGTTTAACTATTACATCCATGTAATAATTCTTGACTTAAAGGCCTCCAGCTTCAATGCAGTTATTTCTTCTTTTTTACTCCTTACCCAACTGCCAAATCTTTTTATTATTTACATTTGATATCAATTCTAGAATCAGCTTTGAACTATAACAAAGGGCAACTGCTATCTTGGTTGAGCATCACTGAATCTATACCTAAGCTAAAAGAAAATGGACATCTTTACAAAAGCGAGTCTTCTAATACATGAACAGGAAATGTCTCTTTATATTTAAGTCTTTTTAACTTCTATTAATGTTTTGAGGGTTTTAGTAGAGAGAGACCATGAATCTGAATCATGCCAAGGTCTTTCTCCATGGATTTTGTTTTCTCTTGAGAATGTGTGATAATATTGTTTCATTCAGTTTGGGCTCATTGAGTAGCTTCTCCTGGATATTATGTTTGTTTTTTAGTATTCCTGGTGCTGTTACATTCTTCCCAAGGATGCTGTTTTTGTTTCAGCAGGCAATTAGTGTATTTGGATATCGTCGGCAACTCTGTCTCTTAATGACTCAAACTCAGGTTCAGTTCTTCCATGCTAAGCTAGGCCCTTATTAGTCTATCCTGTGCACCTTTGTTTTAGGGATCAGAGATTTTGCAAAATTTACATGCAGAATTTTGGTTTTCCCTTCTTTAGCTTTTGCTTCTTACTTCTTTCCATTGTTTTTGGTAGCCCTCAAGTTTGCTCTCTGGTTCTTCTGGCCAGAAACACTGTGGATTTCCTTTTCGAGGTTTTTAGTCATGCCCCATAGTACACACTGGGGTCTGCTTGCAGGCTAGAAGCTGTGAAAAGGGGAACCTTACTCACTGCTCTTTTGTTTTTTCCACAATTCACAGTCCTTCCTGATTTTGTTTGGGTTGTGTAGAGTACTTCTGTCCACAGTTAATGGTGGTTATCCAAAGAATGGGTGGGCAATTGGTCTTAAAGGAGCCTCCTCATGACATCGTAGTTGTTATAACCTCAAATTGACTCATCTGATTGTTTTTTCCTTTTTCTCCCTTTTGGCCTTCTTTTGCAAAGGACTACTGCAGGCAATTGTTTATTAATCAACAGACTGTGTGTGTGTGTGTGTGTGTGTGTGTGTGTGTGTGTGTATGTATATATTTATATATGTATGTGTGTAAATTTCGAAGCTCTGAATAAGCTTACTTCCTTCAGGGAGGGATACCCATATCTAGGAGGGCAGATCATCTTAATCCAATCAAGGGTTGGGCTGACCTGGGCTGGCTTATAGTGCTATATGTAAATTTGTTTACTTCCTTTTAGGAGTGTGGCGCTTCAGGTCTCCTGCTGAAGAGCACAGGTTATTTAACAGAACTTCTCTGATCCTACATTCCAATTTCTCCTCCCTCATCACCAGGTAAAAATGCTGAACATCCTCACTCTACTTCCCAGAGGCTTTCCGCTCAATATCTTAGTCTCTTATCGTTTGTATTTTAAGAATT
Organism: Panthera pardus; assembly: GCF_024362965.1. Classification (NCBI taxonomy): domain Eukaryota; kingdom Metazoa; phylum Chordata; class Mammalia; order Carnivora; family Felidae; genus Panthera; species Panthera pardus. The sequence continues at coordinate 132,170,781 of NW_026526765.1, forward strand.
TGCCCACTTCTGTAAGGGAAAAGTCAATGCTCAGGGTGTTGGTCTGCTGCAAACTACTTCCTATTGAGAAATGGAAGCCTTCAATACATTATTTTGAAAAAATGGATGGATAAAAACCCTTTAAAGAACCCTGTAATTTTATGTTGCCCTATATACGGCGCCGTGCTGTTCACTATTCAAAGCAAAATATAAGTATTTTACATCTGCATATATACAGCAAATACATTTTCCAAATGAACAGGAGAAATGTTCGTTAAGTATACTTTAAAATTGTGTGTTAAATCATGTAAATTGCACTTCTAGATTACAAATGAATGCTGAAATCGTGTCTGATAGAGGTAAATTTAAGGGCAAACTTAAAACATGGACTTAGGGAAATATGGAGAGGCACAGCTTAGGAGACACTGGCTGTGACAAGGCACTCAGCAGTTTTTGTTACTATCTGTTATTTAATTTTAAGGAACTACTTGGTTTAAGTATATGGAAAGTCCAAGGAGGATCCTGGAGAATTTATGGCTCTTATTCATGTAGTGGGGTAAGAACAACTCCCATCTTGTGGCAAGTAGATTTCACGATGTTACTGTTAGTTCAAAGAGACAACAAATCACGGTGTTCTTTTTCTATACATACAGAATGTCTTATAAATACGACTCCTTTTAATATGAGAAAAAAGTTTAAAAGCCCAAAATAAAAAAAGAGGGGGATTTATGGGTGGCTTTTTTGAATGCTCGGTTTTCACAACATGCACTTTAGCTTTCTTTCTGATTACTTTTACAGAATTCATATATACTTGTAAAATTAATATAAAAAAAAGCTTTTAAAGTAAGTACCAAAGTCCTTCCCCTTTCCCTCCACTTACCCACGTCCCTGTCAGCAATAAAACAATGTTATATGTGAATATATATCCCTGGGGACATTGTTTCCCTGTGTACATCTATATGCTTAGATCTTTGCATGTATGTGTGCACATTTACATACATACATACATTTGTAAGTACTAATTATTTTGCATTCTTGCACTTTTCACTTAATTTATATTGAACACTTTTCATATCAGTACATAAAGATCTAGCTCACCCTTTACATTTAGTACGATGGTACCACATTTTTTTTTTTAAAGTAGGCTTCATGCCCAGCACAGAGCCCAACACAGGGCTTGAACTCATGATGCTAACATCAAGAACTGAGCTGAGATCAAGAGTCTGATGTTTATCTGACTGAACCACCCAGGCGCCCCATATTTTTTTGCATTTCTTTTTTAATTTTTATTTTGGAGAGACAGAGGGTGGGGAGGGGCAAAGGGAGAGAGAAAGAATCTTAAGGAGGCCCCACATTCAGTGTGGAGCCCAACATGGGGCTTGATTACAATCCTGAGACCAGAGCTGAAATTGAGTTGGATGCTCAACTGACTGAGCTCCTCAGGTACCCCCCTTCTTTTTCTTTTGCATTTTTAAATAAAGTTGTAATAAATACCTTTGGATATTAACCTTTTGACATGTGTTAGACCTTACCTATGGTACAGATTTTTAAAAAAGTTAATCTTGGCCAAATGTTTGCTAAGATACTCTAGAAATTTACGTTCCCACTACAGTGTCTACAAACTGCCTGGTTCTTCATGCTTTTACTAAGACTAGGTATTTCCAATATTTCTAATCACTTTAATCAGATAATAATAGTTTTATCCCAGTACTGTTTAATTTTGTCATGTATTTTCCAGATTTGTTGTTGATTTCTAGGAGAATATTAAATAGCTTGGCTAGAGGAGCCTGGGTGGCTCACTTGGTTAAGCATCTGACTTTGGCTCAGGTGATGACCTCACCTTTGTGGCTTCAAGCCCCACATGGGGCTCTCTGCTGTCAGTGTGGAGCTTCCTTTGGAAGTGCTGTCTTCCTCTATCTGCCCCTCCTCCAAGCTCTCTTTTTCAAAATAAATAAACATCAAAAAAAAAAAAAAATTAGGGGCATCTGGGTGGCTCAATCAGTTTAAGTGTCCAACGTGGGCTCAAGTCATGATCTCATGGTTCATGGATTTGAGCCCCACATCAGGCTCTGTGCTGACAGCTCAGAGCCTGGAGCCTGCTTCAGGTTCTGGGTCTCCCTCTCTTTCTACCCCCCTCCAGCCATGCTCTGTCTCTGTCTCTCAAAAATAAATAAATGTTAAAAAAAATCAAATAGCTGCCTATTAACCCATTATTATTAATGTTGTGAATATTTCCCTCAAGCCTATTTTCTAAATTTGGTAGATGTTATCTTTTGCTGAGGAGTACCTTCTTCAATATTAGGTGTCTGTATTAAACGTAACTATATTTTTCAAAACCTATGGATCCTCAAGTATTTTATTATTTAGTCGTGTCTTTTCTTAAAAAAAAAAAAAGTCTTACTGCTTCCTACAATGATTTTTTTTTTCTCATTCTAGCTGTTTTACCAATTTCAAAGCTATTTTAGATGCGAAATTATTCATGGTCTATCTTTTTGGTAATTTTGCCTTTTTGTACCAACAAAGGCTTTTCTTAATGAAAATGTTCCCATTTCCTCTTTTCTGTTTGTCATTTCTTGGTTCATATGGGTCCAAGTCCTTATATTCATTTTTGTTTTAGGTGGTTCCCTTAGATGCAGCTACATGATGGTCTTTTTAAAACCACACATAAGATATTCGTCTTTAAAGAAACTTACTTCATCCATTAAAATTTTTTCTGATGAACAGTTTGATTTTTTTTCCTTTCTTCTCTGACATTTTTTTTCCTCATTTTTTAAAAATTTAAATCCAAGTTAGCTAACATATAGTGTAATAATGATTTCAGGCATAGAATTCAGTGATTCATCACTTACATGTAACAGCCAGTGCTCATCCCAAGACAGTTTTTATTTTTCTTCCTGTGTTTCTTATTTTCTGGTATTTGAAGTTATTTGAGCTCAGGTTGCTATAGATGTTTTATTTTAGCCCATTATTTTTAAATTAATTTTTTAAGGCCAACCTTAGCATATTGGAGGCATAATTATAATATTTTAGAATGAATTTGTAAGAGAGACAGGGACACAAAGTTTGGGTCAAATATACACAAAACCGCTCCCATTTTCCCTTTTCTCCTGCTCAGTGAGACACTGCAAGCAGCCAGGGTTCACACGTGCTTTCTTCCTTCTTTTCCATAAAAATGAATGGTCATAAAGTTTCTGAAAATTTAATTCTATTAAGAAATGAGAGAAAACAATTTAAAGTGTTCTACCATATTACTGGTATTTTAAAGGAACCCTAGATAAAAGAAATCAAGCTCTCCTATCTGGAATTTCAAATATTATGCAGTTGGTAGAAATAGAATTTTCTTAGCAGGACAGACTTTTCACCTAGGAATCACAAAGCCAACTAACTATTCAACTGATGTTAGAAAAGTAAAACAAAAACAAAAACACAAAAAGCCAAGAAGAGAATATTTTATCTGGAAAATCAGTATGACAATACAAAATGCGAAGAAAATGCTACATTTTTGATGAAGGTATTAATTAAAGATCATTGCCTCTGCAATCCAACTGGCCTTACCCCTAGCTCTCTGACTTAACACCCTGTGACTTGGGCTCAGGCACCTCCATGCTTCATTTTCTCATCTGTAAAATAAATAATAGCACACAGCACTTATTTTGGTAAATTATAATAATTAAGTGAGGCCGTATATTTACACATACACCACACATACATATGGTTAGCATTTAGCACAGTGCCTTCATGACATATCATAAATGCTTAACAAATATTAGTTATTTTTACCAAAGAGAATACAGTATTTACCAAAAAGAATACGGTATTTAGCATTTAATCTCATGATACCTTCATGTGATAAAAAAAAAAGCAAATCCCAATCAAGAGACTATTTCTCAAAAGGGAATAAAATTGAGGCATATTTACTTTATAGACATTCATCATGAACCCTAACAGTGTAAACAAAAGTATATCTAAGTGATTTATACCGACCCCCAATAAAAAAAATGAAGATATAACATGAAGATATGACAAGGAAAATGTTACCTTCATACTTAGGCCATTTTTTTCCATTTCTAATATGAAAACAAATCTTTTGATTTATTTATTTTTTAAATTTTTAAATAGCACGCAAGTGGGGGGAGAAGGGCAGAGGGAGAAAGAGAATCTTAAGCAGGCTCCACGTTTGACCCACGGTGGGTATCTATCCCATGACCCTGGAATCATGAGCTGAACCAAAATCAACAGTCAGATGCTCAGTCCACTGAGCCCCCCAGATGCCCCTACATAGCCAGGTGAAACTAGTCTCATCCTTGCTGCTGCCCTTGACAGATACAGGAGCAGCGTGGAGCTCCAATTCCTACATCTACCATCAGGAGACACAATTTACTGAGCTCAAAGGGAAAAACTGGAGATTCGTCCCCTAGCCACAGATGTTAGCAAAACAAGAGCATCCACCAAGAGTAAATGATATCTGAAAAATCCTGTCTGGAAACAAAGAATATCCTTAGTATGATGGTCATTTCAGAAACTTTCCTTGCATCCCACAGTGCTCCAGCATTTGCTAGACTGGTGTATATGATCTTTATGCAAAAACACAAATGGGCTTCCAGAAGGAAACGGCAGCTATAAAGAGGTCCTATAATTTGAAAAAAGGGGGGAAATGAAGGGTAAGAAAAGTCTATTCTCTTCCCCTTTCCACCCAGGCATTGTCCTTCTGCCCCTCTCTGCATTTCTTTGTCTTTTTTCTCTACCTTTGTCTCTTTCTCCTTCTCTCTTGGTGCATCTCTGCCTCTCTTTGTCTCTCAGTTTCTCATACTTTTCCCTCACATCTCTTGGGATAGCTCCCCTTCCCTCATCCATTTCGTGGGACCTCCAGAGAAGACAAGCAGTATGTAGACATTTTACATAAAACTAAACACTTACAAGCACTTAATATCAGAGCCAGCACATCTGTGACTGGAGAGTATCACAGTTCCTTCACTATATTATACCTCAGCTTTGACTTTTACATCCAAATTTATAACTACCCTATTGCTCTAGCCTTTTATCATTCTCTTTTGTATATTGTCAAACAATCTTGGTTAACTTGTTTCACTTAGTCTTTCTAGCCCCAATAAATTATCCCCCTCAAAATACCCATGTTATCATTCTATTTTGCTCAAGAACCATACTGAACCATCATTGTCTTTTGGATCAAATTTCAAAGAATGAATCTTACATTCCAAGATCTCCTATGAGTACCCAACCCTATTCTAAACTGACTCAGAACAGCTCACCAGCTCTTCAGGCAACCTCCTCATGATACTCACCACTAGCTTTCTCCAGCTTCTTTCTGTTTGCTCAGAGTATCTTCATCCCCTTGAATGGCCACACCCATTCACTTTATCTCTAACATCAACTCTTTCAACCTCTGAAGAACCTTCTAATGCTAGCCTTCTTTTTTCCTACGATTCCAATTATTTTGAGAAATACATGATAGTCTTTTTCACATTTTTCTCTCTAGGGCATGAGAATAGATTTCCACCCCCACCCCCGATCAAGTTCCTTCTCTGTATGTGGAGTTACATTATAATTTCCATCTCTACCTAAATCATCCACACACAGGTGAGTCTGCCTTGACCATTCTCATCATGATCATCAGCCTTTATTACGTATTTTCTCTTCAAGAGTTGATTAACAATTTTAGGCTCTCCTGTTGTCCTATTTTTACTCTGCTATTACAGCTGGTTATGAGAGAATACATGCTCTATGTGCCCTCTACTCCTGCTTACATGGGTTGTTTCAGGTTTTTAGCCTCTGAAAACCCTAAGTGTACTAGTGCCCTGGTGGATGAACGTATGCAGAGATGAAAGCAGGCTTACGTAACTGGCCAATATTAACTGGAGTCATGTTTGGCATGTTCACAAAACACCTGAAATTGCTTTTGCTTCTTGCCCACTTATGTGCATCTGACCTTTCAGTCTGTTCAAATGATTTACTTGGTCCTTTCTGCTGAACGTGAAGTACCAGAAGGACATGATGCCATTTGGGTATCTGAAAAAATGTTGTCTTTTTTTATTCTCAGCTACTGCCTAAGGAATGAAGTTAGTGGGGTGGCAGGAATAGGTAAAGTAGAAACACTGATTTTTTTCTTCTTTGAATTTACAGAAAATCACAATTTAAAAAATTCCAGAAGGAAACCATTGGTGTCCTAAATTTTTTTTAACTTTAAAATTTTCCAGATTGTCTTAGACTTTGTGTTATTTATCACAGAACGGTAACACGAGGTCCCAAACTAAAAACACGTAACATCTTAAGTATCACCAACAAAATTTTGAATTTGACTCTGCAGTAGTTGTAGTCTTCACAAATTGTGTGGTAGTATACACATTTACATGAATGACTTACAGAGTAACACATCTTCAAAGCTTATAAAACTTTATAGCCTTCAAAACAATTTTTCTGGACTTAACTCACTTTAAAATTTTGTTTTTAGAGTTCAATTTGTTACACATGTGTACTTCCAGATTAAAAAGAAAAGCCAGACGTTCATTCTAAGAAGTAATTTAAATTGCATATTCCCATTATAAAAAACTAAACACCATTAAAGAAGAAAGATTTCCTTCCCTGCATTCCTGCCTCTGATCCTACTGCCCTCCTACTGTTCTCGTTTTTTCCACAGAGAAAATGTTTATAGGTTGACATTAATGTATTTGGGTATATGCAAATATTTAGTTTATGCTTTAGCTTTTTATTAAAAAAAATAATGCTTGTCCATGGTCAAATACAATCCAACAAAAGCCTCTTTCCATAAACAGACACCAAATCCCTCTCCAAGAAAAACTGCAAGCTTACATCTGAGCATATGTGTGATGTGTGTCTGAGAGATATGTGGAGGTATAGACATAGAGTTATAGAAACAGAACATACTGTATTCATTTTGGCAGAGAGCAGAATGTATTAATTGTTTGGGTCCTTGCTTTTTCCCCTTATGATAATCTTTCCAAATCAGCACACAGAGAATGACCCGTTTTTAACCACCACGTTGTAAAGCGGCATTCCATTTTATCTAATCCTATTTATGAACACTTAGCTTCTGTAAAGCACTCTGTTAACAGAGAGAATGCACCAAGAAACACAGTTCTAAGTAAATCTTCGCGTACGTGCGTACATCCGTAGTAAAACTGTTGAGTTAAAGGGTGTATTTTTCACTCTGATCTTTGTTGCCGATCGCCCTGTAAAGATAATGTCTTTCCACTGGTATCTTCCAGACACTGTGTATTAATGCTTTTCCGTATGAAGCACTACAGCGATGTAGAGTTCAGGCTCCAGTGAATGACTGTTTGGCAGCAAAAATTAATTCAGCCACTTTATAGCTTTGTTCCTTTGGGCAACATACTTAACCTCTCTGTGGCCCAGTTTTGTCATTTGCAAAACAAAAATTCGTTCGAACAACAGACGTTTATCCAGTACATATTGTGAGCTAGGCACTTTTCTAAGTAATAACAGTCCAACAGTGAACAAAGCCGACAAATTTACCCACATCCATGAATGTTAAATTCTAGAGGAAAATAATAACAAGCTACCTATCAGGATTTTGTGAAGATTAAATAAATCGATTCCTGTAAAGCACTTCTGACAACATCTGGCATACGGTAAATGTTCAGCAAACCTGTATTATTACTGTTGTTGTTATCACTACCGCCTTATTGCTGTCAATATTACTTCAAAAGAGAAAAAATGATTTGTCGATGTTTTAACTTCTTCTTTAATAATTTCACCAATACTGAACGTATCTTCATAGGTTAAAATAAAACATGTGAATTTCTTTTGCTGCAAGTTGCTGCTTTATATTTCAGTTCACCTTTTATTGCTTAGCGCTCTCTTCTCTGAATACCGTGTAAAAGCACTCTCAACATCTAATAAATTATCTTTTATGGGACACGTGACTTACCATGCAGAAACTTAAGGATTTTTAATGTTTACTTATTTTTGAGAAAGAGAGACAGAGCATGAGCAAGGGAGGGGCACAGAGAGAGGGACACAAAATCTCAAACAGGCTCCAGGCTGTCAGCACAGAGTCTGATGTGGGGCTCGAACTCATGAACCATGAGATCATGACCTGAGCTGAAGTCAGTTGCTTAACCCACTGAGCCACTCAGGTGCCCTGAAACTTTTTTAAATCTTCAAATGCAGCCATCTTTTAATTGCTATGGTCCGAGGTTTAATGTCATTTTCATAATAGCTTCCTTAATCCAAGATTGTCTTATAAAATTCCTTCATGTTATTCTCCAACTTTCATACTCTTGTTTCTTTTTACAAGTTTCCTAGTGGATGTAATTTTCAATTCATAAATTCAGGAATGTAGAAATTATGATTTTACTTTTTCTTGACTCATTTATTTGAATTCTTATCCTGCTTCGTTGGTATGGAACCTAACTTCAGTCTTCATGTTTCCTTTTAGCCTCCCTAAAGTTCTAACAAGTTCTACAGACACTCATAAAGCCAAATCCGGGGGAAACCGCCCTCATAACTTATTCCTTTGTCCAAATGCGGTCACCTCCCATCAACACAGCACTTCAGAACTCACAGCTTAAAAAAAAAAAATAAAAAAATAAAATTCCCTGCTTAGAGCACAGCAATCTTTTGTTTTAAAACCACCCATGACATTGTCTACCTAGATGCACTCCCCAGCCGTTTCCTCCCTGGGGTCTTGCTTCTTTGCTAATGGCTTGCTAGCAAAGCCTACACAGACATGTCTCCCGTGCCTCTTTTTCCTTAACTCTCCCTCTCTGAGGCCTTCAAAGTTTCTAATATGAGATGACCTATGCTAAACCTTGATTCTGATCCAGACATTTTATCAATCCCATACCAAAGCTCAAGTGTTTCAAAAACAAAACCAGAATTTCTCCTTAATCTAGCTATATTCCTTTCCTTTAGCAATGAGGCAAGAAGGCCGAGTAAGTAAATGGGACAAGAGGAAAGTAAGAAATATAAGTAGAAAAAAAAAAAAATAGAGAATTGAATATTTAGCTTGGTACATAGAAGTGAACTAGAAACACTAGAAATGAACTCTAGCCACATTAAGCCAGAAAGTAATTAGATCTCTGTTCTCCAATCTCCATTAGAACTGGAGTACCTAGAATACAAAGCCAACAATGAGTAGACTCCGGCCATTGGAAGAGACTGCTATAAACATGACAGCTGCCTCCACTAAGCCCAGCCTCCACAGCAAGTACTGCTCAACTCTGGCCACTGGATATCACCACTACAACTGCTGTGCCATTGCTGCTGTCAAGCATGCAAATTACTACAACAACCACTACTATGTAGTTGGTCGTAATGAAAACCTATCTCAAGGTTGATATGCCTCTTTATGTCATAAGCTACTGACTGAAAGTCTCTTTTTTGGAAATTGACTGGTAGGGATTGAGTCATGGGCTTTCCATGCGAAGGCACCTGCCAACGAGAATATTTGGCATTTCAGCTTTTATAGAGTACAGTCATTACTGACACATAAGGTAAGTGACTCCCCAAACGTAAGATAGGAATTTCTATGACCGGCACCTCGTAAAAAGATAAATGTTTTACTACAGAGTCTCACCTCTGGCCATCCAAAGTTAGTATGTTTATTTGTGCTTCCAAGCAAAACACACTCAATCCTGTTTAATTCAAGTAGCCCTCATAGGACACCACCAGCAACAAAACATACATGGAACGACTCCCTAAAAAAGCGTACATTCAAGATATTATCAGTTACCACATCCAGATCCAAGACAAGGGTCTCTGGGAGACAGGCATTCCTCCTGTGGTTCCACCATTCCATAGGAGTATCCTTTCACATATTGAGAAAGTGAGAAATTTCACCATCACCACCACCATACTCTTTAAGAAGAAATATATCTAAATTTAGCATGGAAGAAAATAAAAGTATCTTCAAGAGGTATGAAGAATTTTTTAAGTACTTATTATTCCCCTCCTGTATCACTCTTTGTATCATCTTTGACTTCAACTAGTACCTCAGGTGATTAGAAATTTGGTACCAGATATAGAACCACAGCCATCATTCCAGAGAAATTTAAATACTTAACAGATTCTGCTTGTGATTACTGCAGCCTCTATTGACTTTTACACTGGACCTAGAAAACTCAGCCTAATCACTAGTTGGTGACTGACTGGTGATTCCCAGTCAACATGACCCAGACAGGACTATGTACTGATTCATTAATATTTTCTCTCCAATTAAGAAACAGCAGTTGAAAATTAGTAGTTCATGTCACCAGCTGGGTCTTTGGAGGCAATTCGTTAATGAGAGATAAAATGTGAACCCCTTCCAAAATCTAATGCAATAGTTTAAGGGGAAGCAATAGTTAAGAAGTCAATGCATGTCTGATAACAAGGACTTGTTTGAGAGCACTTTGTGAAGTCTAAGCCCTGATCAGAGACTGGTGCTACTGTAGAGCTGGTTGGCCTTACATCTATGACTTCTTTTAGAATTAGGAAGGGGGAGTCTGAGGACAACATGGAGAAAGAGATGACTGGAGCTCATTTTCCTTTGGATGCAAAGATCTGTACTGTCATTTGGGCAGGGATCCCAAGACACAATTATATTTACACAACTCATAAATAGGCCTTGTTTTTCAAACTCTCCCTTTTCTCTTTCCTACTCCAACTGTCATTGGAGTATTTAATTCTCCTGAACCATCAAGATGAGAATCAAAATAGGATGTGTGCAAATCCCTAAAGTCAGCCCAGTGAAAAGCATTCTGCAAAGTGAGTGACAGTAGTAATTAATACAAAGGAAAAGGTTGGGGGGTATGGAGGAAAGGGTAATGAGTTTGGTTTTGCACATGCTGTGGCTGTGGGGTCTGGTCACCACTGAGTTGAAGGTGTCCAGTAGGAGATGGGGATTATGGATCAGGGCTTCAAGAAATAAGCCAGAGTTGTAGTTGCATTTGGGAGTCACTGTCATAATCCAAGTCCGATGTGTGGTACTGACAATCCAGATAAATTCTATGCTTGCCAGTATCACATCAAGTTTATTTTTTTTTATTTTTACTAAAAATTATACATTTTGTAAATGAGAATGAATGCAACAGAGAATGAATGCAAAAGGACCAAGGATAAAACTCTGACAACCACCAAAATTTAAACAGGAAGACTAACTGGAAAAAGAATCCACAAAAGATGACAAAACATGAAACATTTCAGAGTCTTTTCTTTTGTCTTGAAAAGGAGACACATTTGGAGCTCCTGAGTGGCTCACTTGGTTAAGTGTCCAACTCTTGCTTTCCACTCAGGTCATGATTTCATGGTCATGAGACTGAGCCCTGCCTCAGGCTCAGCCCAGAGCATGGAGCCTGCTTGGGATTCTCTCTCTGCCCCTCATCTGCTTGTGCTCCCTTGCATTCTCTCTCACGCTCTCTTTCTCTCCAAATAAAGAAATAAAAAAAATTTTTTTAAAAAGGAGATACATTTGATTTTTTATGTTATTTTCAAGTTTTCTTGTTCAGTGGGTGGGCAGGAGACTGGAGTGAGAGTTCTAAAATTTGTCTATGGGACACCTGGCTGGCTTAGTTGCTAGAACATGTGACTCTTGATCTTAGGGTTGCTGTGGGTTCAAGCCTCACATTGGGCATAGAGATTACCTAAAAATTAAAATCTTAAAAAAAAAAACAACTTTGTATATGGGTACATGCCAGTCACAATGTTCAGAGGACACTCAAAGACTGAGTGTTTTCATTGAGATGAACAAGGGGAATCCAGAGGAGAAAAGATTTCCATGTGGAAGGATACCCCTGACATGAAATATGATGGAGAAATGGGGTAGAATGAAGAATGCAAATAGGCTAGGAAACAGGAGAACATGTCATCTCCTTTCCCCTCCTCCCACTAGGCTGTGGTTTTTCCTTAATATATCACATTCACACTCACCATTCCCCCCATGGTTTACTGGATACTGCACTGAACTGAGTTTCTTATTACCAGATGCTCCCTCCTGAGGCTCAAAGGTTTCTGTCCAGCACCTAATTCCCCATCTATCCCACATACAGTCAAAACTGCTCTTCCCCTAAGGTCTAAGACTAAATAATACACGAGAATTCTGTCATGGCACACACCCATTGAAGCTACAATTGTTAATCAACCTGAAAGTACAGGTTTCCATTCTTTTGTGACTTTGTCATAGCACTCCCATTCTCAGAATTCTTTCTTCCCTCAAGGTGCAGGAAAGACATGGCATTATGCACCCTGGACAAAGTAAAGGATGGGGCTTTTCCCTGCATAGTTCAGCTAACTTTGAACTTCGGTGGGTGGCAGTCTTCATCATCAATGGCTCTTCAGACTCGGAATCCGACACAACCAGAAATAACTGCCTACAGAAGAATCCCAGCACAGCACTGGACACATGGAGCGTTTCAGTGTAAACTCTGCAGTTGCCCTTACTTGGGGGAGATTTCCCACAGTGGGCAATTACCCCATGTGAGAACCAAAGGCTATTTTGAAAACTGCTTTTTCCGAATGTTAAGAATCATGAATATACGCATATGATCCCTGGGATCCTTCTTCACTTGTACAGGGGATCGGCTCCACCAAATTCATTGCTCTAATATTTTTTTAGTTACTATGTCAGAAACAAACATATTTCTGAGAAGGGAAGTCACTAACAATATGATAAATTCTATGCTTGCCAGTATCACATCAAGTTTATTTTTTTTATTTTTACCAAAAATTATACATTTTGTAAATGTTGATTTACTTATTTTTGATAGAGGGAGCACAAGCAGGAGACTAGCAGAGAGAGAGAGGGAGATAAAGAATCCGAAGCAGGATCTGAGCTGTCAGCACAGACCCGGACACGGGGCTCAAACTCATGACCTGTGTGACGGCAACGTGAACCAAAGTCAGACGCTTAAATGACTGAGGCTCCCAGGCACCCCAACAAATGTACATTTAACACATTCATGTGAGCAGTAATCACACGACTGTGTTTAATGCCTCCTGAGTAGGAGCCATTTAGGATATAAAGCCATCTATAGCCCAAGCTTGCTGATGTTTCAAGGCATAGACTGCCCCAAGACAGTCATTAGTGCAATTAAAAGAATTTTTTTAATTTTCTAGGAAGCATAGGTTCCTTGTAGCTATTTTTTTAAATATGGTTTGTTTTGTTAACACCATTTCCAAATGATGGTCCTAGGAATAGTATCCATTCAGAAAGGGACAGCAAAAAAGGATAACTGTAGAATTTCTAATTTTCTAGTGACATTTAAAATAGTTAATGATAACCATGCAAACCATTAGGGCATCCTTACGTAATTTTTAAATTGTAATCAAGTTAGTTAACATATAGTGTCTTGGCTTCAGGGGTAGAACACAGTGATTCATCTCTTACATCCATACAAGTGCCCTCCTCAATGCCTACCATCCAGTTAACCCACACCCCCACTCACCCACTTCCTCCAGCAAACTTCAGTTTGTTCTCTGTATTTAAGAGTCTCTTATGGTTTGCCTCCCTCTCTGTGTTTATCTTATTTTTCCTTCCCTTCCCCTATGATCATCTGTTGAGTATCTCAAATTCCACATGAGCGAAATCATATGATATTTGTCTTTCTCTGACTTATTTTGCTCAGCATACTACTGTCAGTTCCATCCATGTTACTGCAAATGAAAAGATTTCATTCTTTTTCATCGCCAAGTAGTTTTCCATTTTATGTGTGTATCATATCTTCTTTATCCATTCATCGGTTGATGGACATTTGAATTCTTTCCATAATTTGGCTATTGTTGATAGCACTGCTATAAACAGTGGGGTGCATGTACCCCTTTGAATCAGCATTTTTGTATCCTTTGGATAAATTCCTAGTTGTGCACTTACTGGGTCATAGGGTAGCTCTATTTTTAATTTTTTGAGGAAACTCCACACTATCTTTCAGACTGGCTGCACCAGTTTGCGTTCTAATCAGTACAAAACGGTTGTCCTTTCTCCACATCCTTACCAACATTGGCTGTTTCCTGAGTTGCTAATTTTAGCCATTCTGACAGGTGTGAGATGATATCCCATTGTGGTTTTGATTTGTATTTCCCTGATGATGAGTGATGTTGAGCATCTTTTCATGTGTCAACTCCACACACAAAAAACAAATATCCTTATGTATTTTAAGTAAATAATCTTTGTCAACTTAATAGTTACTTCTTTTTTTTTTTTAAGATTATTTATTTTGAGAGTGGGGTGGGGGGTAGGGGAAGAAAGAGAGGAGAGAGAGAGAAAATCCCAGGAAGGCTCTGCACTGACAGTGCAAGGCTGGAACTCATGAACCATGAGATCATGACCTGAGCCAATGCTTAACCAACTGACCCAGCCAGGCACCCAAGTCCGTAGTTGCTTCTATTTAATGAAATACATTCCCTGGTAATCAAGATAACCAGTATTTTTCCCAAATAATATAAATTAACTAATTCCAGGTTTTGTAGACAGATGATACATTGCCATCAACTTACATTTCTTTGTTATTTCTCTCTATTCTCATTATGCGGTCCCAAGAGTAATGTTTAAAAGTTGGAGGTTTATGAACATTCTCTTTACCAAGATAAAGGGCTGTTCTGTTAGCTAGGACTCAAACAATAGATGGAACAAAAAACTTACAGATTTTGGTGTGAGTGGGATTTAAGTTTTAAGAGCTACTTGTGAATCTATTCTCACAAGCATCTCACACCCTTTTGGAGCTTGTGTATCAACATAGAAACAGAGTACATTTAACAAAGGGAATTTAATTTGATCTCCTGGCCACTTCCCTCTTACTACACACTTAATCTTTTTAGCCAAGTGCTCTATTCCTACAGAAATGAGAGCAATCAAGAACTAAAATGCAACAGTCTAAGGAAAGAGGTAATATTTAAACATATAAACTAGCGATAAAGGATGTCTATGAACATACTTTGTAAATAGCCCTAAAACACATCCTAAGTAAATGTTTCATTATCCTCAGACACAGCACCTGCTACAATGGAAACCACAAATAAACAGGAGGAGCACTAATCATTAAAGAAATCAGAGCGAATAGGGGCTCCAGGCTGGCTCAGTCGGTTGAGCGTCCGGCTTCAGCTCAGGTCATGATCTCACAGTTTGTGGGTTCGAGCCCCGCATCGGGCTCTGTGCAGACAGCTCAGAGCCTGGAGCCTGCTTCGAATTCTGTATCTCCCTCTCTCTCTGCTCCTCCTCTGCTCATGCTCTCTCTCTGTCCTTCAAAAATAATTAGAAACATTAAAAAAACAACAAAGAGAAATCAGAGAGGATAATTCAAACTTCCATGGAAAGGAAACTGGAGAAGATGAAGCTTCAAATATGTTATCCATTTTAAAAGTCAAAGTATGCCCACTGATCTCTTCATTAGAATTTATTAATTCTTCTATCACTTAAAATGGTCTGAGAGAAACAGCAATGGTTTACAAGTACTCAGAAAATATAAGCAACTCACCAATGTTACTTACCAAAGAGGTTTATACATCAAAGCCTCAGTTGGCCTAAATTATAATGATAATAGTCAGTGTCGGGCAGAACTGCTCTGAAGATTACATGACATAATTCAAGTAAATTCTGGCATCTAGTACATAGTTACTAGTAAGGGATAGTTAAATGCCTTATAAAATCAGCACCCTTTATCTAATTGGAAAATACTGAGTACTTAATTCACTTAATTCTTCGTGATGAATAAGGCTTTATGGATTCTTTGTCAATCTCTCTTCTCCTTTTTAAGGCCATTAAGTTAGGTGATTTTATCTTTTACTGTGATTTTAGCAATTTGAGAGTCTTCCTCAACTATCTAATTGTTTTCCTGAAGTTAAACAATTTTATGACTTTGGATTGTTTTTCTGATTCTAGCCAAGGTTTATAGCCATATAAATCTAAACACCTTTCTATAGGGCGCTTGGGTGGCATAGTGGGTTAAGCATCCCACTCTTGATCTTGGCTCAGGTCACAACCTCACTGTTCATGAGTTAGAACCCCACATCAGGCTGTGCCCTGATGGCACAGGGCCTGCTTGGAATTCTGTCTCTCCTTCTCTCTGCCTCTCCCGCACTTGTGCATGCTCTCTCTCTCTCTCTCAAAATAACTAAACAAACTTTAAAAAGTTTTCTAAAAAAGATAAACAGCTTTGTATAAATTATAAACTAAGGTGAGTATCTATCTGTTTAGTGTTTTCACTGACTGCCTTACCTAACAATAGCAAATCCTAGTCATGCACTTGATTCTATGAAAGCTTTAGGGGGTGGGTGTAGACTGCAGGCTTTCATTTGCATGAGGCCACATTTTATGAACTTGCTCTACACACACGCAGTTAAAAAGACTAATCAGCCAACAGTAATCTTTCCTAGTAGCTAGTCTTATGAAAATGGTGCTATGAACCTACCTTATTAGGATTTTATGTCCTTGCCTCAAAGGGTAAAGATTCCTTCAGCTCCATGTATGACTGTCTTCATAGAAGATGTTAACGCAGAGAAAATCATGTAGGAATCTGAAAATTCTTCTTAGATGTAAAAGGTGGTGTTAAGGACAAATTCCAGGCTCTTCCCCTCATGGGACAAGCAAAGTGTTACCAGGAGCCTATACTGTGGCACTTTCCCTAGTTTACTGATAGGACTGGTTGATATACAACTCAACAAAAATATACTTGGCACCCATGGCAGGTCTTGGGCAGATTATATAAATGGATGTGAAACAGATACAATTAACATTTTTCACCGTCTATCATGTGCCACGAACTGTATTGCATGACTGTAACAGCCATTACTTAAATTATCTCACTCATCTTCACAAGCACTCAGGAATGCTGTTAGCAGTGTCTTTCCAGAGATGAATAAACACTTTTAGAACATGAAGTCATTTTCCCAGGACTCAGTTTAAATCCTAGGGTTTAAATTCGGTTTATGTTGCCCCAAAGCCCATTGCATTTGTGTAATGTCATGTGGACATTTATAAGGTAAGGAAATAAATACAATTAAATGCAAGTGTATGTGTACATACATAAATTTATGCATATTTATGCACATGGACATACACTTATGCATTTATATGGAGAGCTATAGGCGATCAGAGGATGTAAGAACTGGGAATCTGGGCCTACCAGCACTACATGGGGGAAAATTAGTTGAAAAATAAATTATCCAACTGAAAATCAATTAATATTATACACCATATTAAGGGAATAAGACAAAAACATTTGACAATCTAGTATTTATGATAAAAACTCTTAACGATAACGGAGGAATCAAAAAAAACTTCCTAAAACTTGTAAAAGGAATTTAGTAAAACCTACAACTGTCATCAAATTAATTGTAAAATATTGACAGCATTAAGACTGGAAACAAAACATAGATGTCCATTCTCACCACTTCTAATCAATATTATACTAGAGAGTAGTGTCATTATAATTAGGCAAGAAAAAGAAAAGGCAGCTACATTGGAAAGGAAAAAAATCAAATGATCTTTTCAGAGATCATTCTATATATAGAAAACTCTGAGAAATTCATATATACACAAAAAATAAAAACCTCAAGACCTATCATCAGATTAAATGAAATCAGTAAGGTCCAAGGTTTTAAGAGTAATATTAAAAATACAAAAATATACAAAGGATACAAATACACAAAAATAAACTGTATTTCCACCAACTAGTAATTGTATTTTATTTTCTCATAATCTCAAAATGATATTAAAATGACAATTCTATTCACAGTACCATCAAAGAAGATCAAAATATTTAGTAATAAATTCAATAAAGGAAGAGTAAAACCTGTACAGTGAAAACTACAAGACATTTTTGGAAGAAATTTTAAAAAGATTTAAATAAACAGAGATATATTCCATGTTCATGAATCAAACATAATAGTAAATAGAGCATGACTGAATACTCACTGTAATCACTATTATTCAATATTCTACTGAAGATCCTTGTCTCTCACACACACACACACACACACACACACACACACACACAGAAACACACACACAAATGCACAGAGTAGACTTTACTTCCGAATTATATAATCAAATCAAATACTCTAGAGGTTACATGAAAAAAATTATTAGAGGGGTGCCTGGGTGGCTCAGTTGGTTAAGCATCCGACTTCGGCTCACGTCATGATCTTGTGGTTCAAGCCCCGTACCAGGCTATGTTCTGACAGCTCAGAGTCTGGAGACTTCTTCAGATTCTGTGTCTCCCTCTTGCTCTGCCCCTCCTCTGCTAATGTTCTGTCTCTCTCTCTCTCTCATAAATAAACATGAAAATATATATATATTAGAACCAACATTCCTAGGCACAAAACACAGACAAACACGTAAGAACAGACTCCTTCCAACCTATCTGAAATGAAAAAAAGTAAAGACAGAGATGTTAAAGAATTTGGGGATTGATTTCAATACAATTAAAATAAAAGTTAGACAGGTTTAATGGAGAGAATTTTAAAACTTTATTAAAGACATTTAAGAAGATGAAGTAACAGATTACACCTTGTTGAAAGAGAGGAACACTAAAGATATCAATTCTCCCTAAACAAATCTATATGACAACTTCAGTTCTGATCAAAACATCAAAAAGATTTTACAAGGCAAAAACTTTCTAAAATTCATATAAAAAAAGAGAAAGGGGCACCTGGGTGGCTCAGTCGGTTAAGCATCCGACTTCAACTCAGGTCATGATCTCATGGTTTTTGAGTTTGAGCCCCACGTCGGACTCTGTGCTGACAGCTTGGAGCCTGGAGCCTGATTTGGATTCTGTGTCTCCCTCTCCTTCCCTCCCTCCCTCTCTTTCTCAAAAATAAACAGTAACAAAAAATTTTTTTAAAGACATAAAAAAAACAGAACCTCCTGATGTCAAGATTAACTATAAAGCTATAGTAATTTTTTCAACAATGTTGTATTGAACCAGGCATAAACTAATCATGCTGTTGTATGTACTACAGACTTCAAAAATACATCCAAGCATATATGGTGAACTCAATTGAAGAAGAAATGTTACTTTATGTCAGCTGGGAAAGGAATAAATGGAGTTGACTTTCCCTTTGGCTAAGTTGAAGTGTCTAGCTCACACACAGAATTCAAATTGAGTAAACACCTACATATGAGAGACAACAAATTTTAGAAGAGAATATGAAAAAAATCTCATAGTAGGGATAAGTTTTTATTTTATTTTTATTTATTTATTTTTGAGACAGAGAGAGAGCATGCACATGCGTGCAAACAGGGGAGGGGCAGACAGAGAGAGGGGGAGAGAGGGGGAGAGAGAGAGAGAGAGAGAGAGAGAGACAGAGAGACAGAGAGACAGAGAGAGAGAGAGAGACAATCCCAGTAACACTCCACACTGTCAGTGCAGAGCTCAGTGCAGGGCTTGAAGTCAGAAACCATGATATCGTGACCTTAACTAAAGTCGGATGCTTCAACAACTGAGCCACCCAGGTGCCCCAGGCTGTTTTTAAAAATAACATATACATGGGGCGCCTGGATGGCTCAGTTGGGTGAGTGTCCAACTCTTGATTTTGGCTCAAGTCATGATCCCAAGGTCCTGGGATTTAGCCCCACATCTGGCTAGATTCTAAAAGTGGAGACTGCTTAGGATTCTCTCTTTCTCTTTCACCCTTTGCCCCTGTCTCTTGCTTTCTCTTTCTCTCCCTCCCTCCCTCAAATAGAAATTAAAAAAATAATACACACACACACACACACACACACACACACACACACAAAGCTATAAAAGGAGATCAATAAATTTCACTACACCAATATCAAAAATTTATGTATGTCTAATGAAGCAATACTGGAAGACAGGCAACAACTTAGAATATGTAAAATAAAAACCAACTAACCAATTAGGAAAATACAAACAACCAATACCAAAATGGTCCAAGGATTTAGAATACTAATCTCAATCTAGACTTCCAGAAAGCAAGAAAAAAAAAATTGACATTTTTTTTAACATCACTGTTATTCAAGGAAATTGAAAGTCTACTAACAATTCAGTACCATGTAACATCACTGGCAAAAACTAAAGCCTGACATCATCACATACTGTTTAAAATAGTCAGCTAAAATCTGGTGATAAAAAAAGAATTGGTCTAGACTCTTTGACATGTAACTTGCCACCATATGAGAAAATGTGAAATTTAAGTGACTTATGACAGAAAATCCATCCTGTTCAAGTTTAAAGAAAAAAGGGAATTTACCAACAGAAATTAAAAATCCAAAGAATATATTCAGAATTTAGGATGTTTAGACACAGACGTACTATCAGTATCAAATAACAAAAAGAAGAGAACTCACCCTTTTACTCTGCCTTCTTAGTAGTGTTTTTCAATGCATTGGCTCATTCTCAGGACATGGTCTTTCCCCAAGTGGCAGGAACTTTACTGACCCTTGTAGCAAACAATGGGCAGCTATTTCCAAGTAGCTTACATACAATTTCTGTAGTATACTCTAAGGCAAGGGACTAGGTAGTGTCAACAAATTTTCTCAATTGGCTGAGGACTTTCCAGGTTTTAGCACTCAAAGTCTTACATATCTAGGAACCCACTCAAACCAAAATGATTTCCTCAGGACTGTCCCAGTTTTAAAACCGAAAGCCCCGTGTCCCAGAAGCCCTTGTTCTCAAATGGCGAATGGGGACCATTGTTGCCTACAAGATGGGGGCATGTGATTACAGCTCTTGCAAAGTGAGGATGAATGCAGAGTTTATTCCAGAAAAATTTGATGAGAAGACACAATGTCAATGTCTATACGGGATTTGGGTTGCCTGAGTTATGGTATTCAGCCAACCCAAATGGGCTGCATATGCAAGAATTACAACAGAAAAACAGGCACAAAAACTTTTGAAGAAAAGTGAAGCTTTCAGGAACTTTATTCTTTTCTCTACTAGAGCATCACCCTTAACATATATACGTTAGCTGTGTATTTTCTTGTCTCTTCTGGTTTACTTGTTACTTAAGAAAATTGCTTAACGATATCCTGGAGTGAGTTTGCTTTTAAATTTTTCTATTGTAAATTCCAGGGTCCTACTTACACTGTGGTGCATATGAATGCCTGGCCCTATTTTCTGTTCTGGCTTCACTGTCCATTTCTCTCTCGGTGACTGTTTTTCATTAAACTTAAAAAGGTCAGGGAAAGCGAAATCTTACTATTTACCTTAACAGACATGGTTGTCACTGCTGCAATCTTAAACTAACTCAGCTTCTAAGAAAAATCAGTTTGCCTGCCTGGTTTCTTTGACCTACATCTGTCTTCTTCTGCCTGGAGTAAAGCCCAGTACAAAACGTGTGGGGCTTCAAACGTGATGAGCTCCTCTTCTTCCCACACTATCGGCCTGATAACAAAGAATGGCTCATGGTCTGCAAGAACTCATTTTACCAGACATTAAGGAAAAAATCAGAGGTCAGAGATACCAATGAAGAAATCAAAGAGCTGTTTGTAGAACTGCAAAATAGACAGAGGATTTGCACATGTCTACAACCAGCTGGATTTGGTAAACACTGAAAGCATAATTTTATTTACATTTATTCTGTCATGAGAATGCCTTGGCCACTAAAAGCGTAGAAAACCTCATTAAATAAAACTAAATTGCTTTTCATTAAAATTCATTTCTAAGAACCACAGGTAAATTTTTATTTGTTTCAAGGTTGAGAAGTTAATCCTCTTTTGATTGTTAGTGCTAACCCTAAAGTCTCATTGGATATCAGGTACACCAAATCAAGCAATCATAATTTGGACATGAATTTAATTGATAAAAAAGCGAGTTTAAAAAAGAAAAAACTGAAAATTTATTGAAATAAATACCGTCTGCTCAGGAGTTAGCCCTGAGTAATAGAAAACTAAACTGCAGTTTGAATTGATTACAAACTTTATGTGAGCCACTGTAGTCATGTAATTGTCAGAAATATGCCATCTAAGTAGACTGTAGTAGGACAAATACACACTTTTTCGTAGAGATTTTTATCTCCTTTACTTCACCTAGAAATCATCTGCTCTGTGGAAAGCAGAATGATAGGCTCCCCATCAAAGATGTCTACACCCCAATTCTTGGAATCAGTGAGTATGTTCCCTTACACAGCACTTCCTTACTCAGGACTTTGCAAATGTGATTTAAGTTAAAGAATTTGAGATGGGGAGATTATCATGAATTATCTGTGTGAATTCCATAAAACCACGTGAGTCCTTCAGATTGGAGCCCTTCTTGGCTATAACCAGGGACATATGACAATAGAATAAGGGTGACAGAGACGCAGTATTTCTGGCCTTGAAGAGAAGAAAGGGGCCATAAGCCAAGGAACCTGAGCAGCCTCTAGAAGCTGGCAAATACAAGCTGGCTCTCCCCAAGAGCCTCCATAAGGAGCACATTCCTGCTCATCCCTTGATCTAAGTCCAGGGAGACTCATATTGGACTTGCTGACCTTCTGATTTATGTGAAGCCACAAAGTTTGTGATAATCTCTTGTTAGACCAATAGAAAGCTAATATAGCTCTTAATAAATCATTATCATGAGACCTAGAAAATTACCAATTTTTATGACATAGTTTCTTTTTTCTTTTCGTAAAATATCCAACCTTACTAGAATAGTGTTACCATAGTATAAAAAACAAGCCTGTGACTTATCCAGGTTTCCATAGTCATTACGTTTAAAACTGAGCTCCCGGGGCGCCTGGGTGGCGCAGTCGGTTAAGCGTCCGACTTCAGCCAGGTCACGATCTCGCGGTCCGTGAGTTCGAGCCCCGCGTCAGGCTCTGGCTGATGGCTCGGAGCCTGGAGCCTGTTTCCGATTCTGTGTCTCCCTCTCCCTCTCTCTCTGCCCCTCCCCCGTTCATGCTCTGTCTCTCTCTGTCCCAGAAAAATAAATAAAAAACGTTGAAAAAAAAATTAAAAAAATAAATAAAACTGAGCTCCCTCATTTCATCTACAAGGCTTTGCAACTTTAAAACTTCACTGTTGAAAATAACCTAATCCTTTAATTTACATTCCTATATGTTATTCACATAGTTATATATATATATATATATATATATATATATATATATATATATATATTCATACATAATTCTCAATAATTTATGTTTAAAACTCCCTATTATTTCCTGTCACATGAAACAAATGACTTAGTCAAATATTATCTTAAGATTCTACCAGTGGTGCCAAAATCTTTCTGAAAGATATGTAGGTACAGCTTATACAAACAGATCATCATTCAAAAGAAATGTAATAAAGGAAGACATGTATCTAATCAAATCCCAATGGCGATGTATAATCTAAACATATTGATGGGCTTTGGTAAACAGTTATTTTAGTCACTCCATTGAACAACATAATTACTGATTTTTAGCCAGGAGGAAAGCAACCACCTTCAAAAGGAAAGGAAAACTTAGAAATGCATTTCATCCTCCAGTACACAAAGTCCTTCTTGCTCCGATGGTCTCCATTTCCATGAGCACAGACAAGATTAGGTAATTTTTTTAAATGTTTATTTCTTTATTTTTGAGAGAGAAAAAGAGAGAGAGTGAAAGAGAGAGAGAGAGAGAGAGAGTATAAGCAGGGGAGGGGCAAAGAGAGCGAGGGAGACAAAGAATCCAAAGCAGGCCCCAGGCTTGGAGCTGTCAGCATAGAACCTGACCCAAGGCTCGAACCCACAAACTGGGAGATCATGACCTGAGCTGAAGTTGGACACTTAACTGAGTGAGCCACCCAGACGCCCCTTAGGTACATTTATTTATTTATTTATTTAGGCCCTTCCTTTTCATTTTTGAAAGGTCAGTGCTGTGTCTCTATCAAGAGTGAGAGATGGAATTCTTAATTGAATTTGAGTATTTGGATGAAATTACAGTTTCCTAAGGAAAACATCCTATCTTCCCTGTATACACACTTATTTATACCAAGGATACAAACTTTTTCTTGTTTTTAGATTCATTTCATATTTTCAGTGTCAGCAAAAAACTTTAATTGAACAACAGTTCTATAATAAGCAGTAATTTTATCCTAACACTAAGAGACTTCTCCAACAGTTGTTCCTTTGGTATAAGACTAAATGAGAGTACAGGGAATATAAACAATAATACTGTAATAACTTTGGTGAGTAGACTTATTATAGGGATCATTTCATAATGTATAAAAATATCTAATCACTATGATGTGTACCTGAAACAGCATGTTTTATGTCAGTTATACTCCAATTAAAAAAATTAATGGATCTCATTAGGAAATTTGGTTCCCAGAAATTATGTGATTAACAGACTAGCCATTTGGGGGGCACATAGGTGGACGCCAACTCTTGATTTAGGCTTGGGTCTTGATCTCATAGTTTGTGAGATCGAGCCCTGAGTCAGGCTCTGTGCTGAGCATGAAGCCTGCTTAGAATTCTATCTGTCCCTCCTGTACTCTAGTATGCACATGGGCGTTCTCGCTCTCTCTCTAAGAAATAAACTTTTTTTTTTTTAAAGAGAGACTAGCCATTTTGAACTTGGCACAGAAGTTTATGAGGAAAATCATAAGACCATTTTAAGATCAGTGGGTTTCCACTAAGATATAAACTTTAAATGATGTTCAGGAAAAACAAAGTTAAAAGCTGCCAGTTTTATGTTTTTGCAATTAGAACAAAATTACAAAGAAAGTATCTTTAAGACTATCCTTCCAACTCTTAAACTACAAGACACCAAAAGAAATTCTGGAGAAAATACAAAATCTTGATGGCTTTTTTTTTTTTTTTCAAATAAAAATACAGAAAGTTTTTCAAAAACCTGTTAGTAACATTGCTTGAAAAGTGGAAGTTCTGTTGTTATTGTTGCTCTCCTTATCTTTTTGAAGAAATTACTTGAGAAATTACTTTTCAACATAGAATATTTAATAAATGATTTTGGTGACTTACCTGGATGTGTTGGGCCAATGCACCCATTTTCAAGCTACTGTAATTGTTGCCTGCTAACTATTTAGAAGTGCATGTAACTCCTGTGATTTGACTTTGGCCTCAGTGATTACTCCCTCAGGCACGGATCCCAGCAAGGAACTATCTGACAATGGGGAAACATTAGGCACTCTTGTCTCAAAGAGAGTAGCTGTGAGGTCATTCTTACACTGAAACTCCCTGTGGTATTTAGTCAAGGCCAGGCTTCAGCTGAAATGCAGTCTTTGCCTAGCTTCTTCCCCAGTCTTACTGAGCTTTGCTCACTCCCTCAC
This sequence comes from Panthera pardus, assembly GCF_024362965.1. Classification (NCBI taxonomy): domain Eukaryota; kingdom Metazoa; phylum Chordata; class Mammalia; order Carnivora; family Felidae; genus Panthera; species Panthera pardus. Next base: position 132,195,928 of record NW_026526765.1, read on the forward strand.
AGATTTCTCAACAACGTTCCCTCAGTAAGTGCCTCTTCTTAACTGTCCCCATCTCAAGCTCAGCTTCCAGGGAAACAAACCCAAAACATGAAGAAAGTAATGAAATGGAAAATGAAGAAGAGAGACATGGAAGATGGAAGACCAGGAGATCAAGAAAGACAGACTAGAGGATAAATAACCAAAGAAATAAAAGGAATTTTCCTGGGTTGACAAATGTCTTCAATTCTCTCAGATCCAAAGGATTCAGCAAATGATAGGAATATCCAAAATCCACTGTCATCATGTAAGATTACTCGGAGATTCTAATCACTAAATGAACTAAGAAAGTTGATAATACCAATTAGAAAAAAATAAACAACACCAGTATTTATAGATGATTTGAATATAAACCTAAAAAATATAAGAACTGAAGTGGTAAATTATTGAAACTAATAAGATTTCTAAAAAATGGTCAAACTGTGTAGTCAACCAAAAACATTAATAGCTTTCCTTCATAGTTACAATGACTATTTAGAAAACGTAGTGAGGAGAAAATTCCATTCACAGGACCAACAGATATTATCAAGTTCCTGGGAATAAAACCAACAAAAATGAACTAGATACATTTTTATAAGAATTTATAAGGCTTTGCTAAAGGACCAAAAACAAGATCTATATAAACAAATCAAGGTTCCTAAAGAAGACTATGGATGTCAAATCTTTCCAAATTAAGATACAAATATATTGGGGCCCCTGGGTGGCTCAGTCGGTTGGGCGTCCGACTTCAGCTCAGGTCATGATCTCGCCGTCTGTGAGTTCAAGCCCCGCGTCGGGCTCTGTGCTGACAGCTCAGAGCCTGGAGCCTGTTTCAGATTCTGTTTCTCCCTCTCTCTCTCTGACCCTCCCCCGTTTATGCTCTCTCTCTGTCTCAAAAATAAATAAACGTTAAAAAAAATTAAAAAAAAAAGATACAAATATAATGTACTACAATATGACTGCTAAACTTAGTTGGGGGGTAGTTTTGTGGTGTGTATACAGTCAAGAAATTAAAAAATCAGGTTCATCTGGACAAATAAATTCTTGTTCTATTTAATTAAAGATATATTTTTTGCATAAGAGATTTAAATTTTAAGAACTGCATTAGAGAACCAAATTTCAGTTTTATTAAAGTTGTCTGGACTGCATATGGGGAGGGCAACCAGAAAATTTTTCACTGAAATTTGAAAGTGAAAGGGAGCTATGAGCATTCACAGAACAACAGATGTTAACAGGACTGACTTGGGCAAACCAAGACCCCAGTCAATCTATTTATGGGCCATATCTTATTAAACAATTTAGTATCAAGAACCTTAAAAGAGGAGTTACTTATCTCAGTAATAATTCAAAGTTTGCCCTTAAAATCAAAGCCCAACTAAGTTTTTTAAAACTCATTCCAGCCATCTTATAGGAACAAATATCACTACTCTGTAAATATAAAGTATTAAATTATTTAGATAATTTACCAGTTCACTACCCCTATGGGATAACACACTTAGAGATATAAATTTACTACCTATTCCTCTTCCCAAATCACTCAGTTTATAATGCATAATACTAATGTTTTAATTAAAGAGGTGCCTGGGTGGCTCAGTTGGTTAAGCATCCAACTTTGGCTCAGGTCATAATCTTGCGGTTCACGGTTTGAGCCCTGTGTGAGGCTCTGTGCTGACAGCTCAGACCCTGGAGGCTGCTTGGGATTCTGTGTCTCCCTCTCTCTCTATTCCTCCCCTGCTCGTGCTCTCTCTCAAAATAAATAAGCATTTAAAATACATACATGCATAAATACATAAATGCATACACACATATTTTGGGGCACCGGGGTGGCTCAGTCAGTTAAGCATCTGACTTCAGCTCAGATCATGATTTCACAGTTTGTGAGTTTAAACCCCACACACTGGGGTCTGTGCTGACAGTTTAGAGCCTGGAGCCTGCTTGGGATTCTGTGTCTGCTCTCTCTCTGCCCCTCCCCCACTCGTGCTTGTGTGCACGCTCTCTCTCTCCCCCCCTCCCTCCATTCCTCCCTCCCTCCCTTCCTCTATCTCTCTGAAAAATAAACGTTAAAAATAATTAAATACTTGTATGATAACTGAGTAAACAAGTTATTTCAACAATGGCTGTGTTTGGCCATGTGGGGGCACTGTCTATAAGGCTGTCTTAATATGTATACAATTATTCCTAAATTGCATCTGAATTAATAGTAACTGGTACAACTTACCCTAGTTCATCTGTACAGGAAATTCACATAGGGGCTCTGAAGCTCTTGAATTATGGGCTTAGCAGCATTAACAGGGCAAGTTTTATTGAGTTCTTTAAAAATTCTTTTCAAGGTTTTCCCCGTAAAAGTAACTGTTAAATTTTATCTTCTCTTATTTAAAAGAAAAACAATTCTTTTCCAGGTTTTCATTTTATTATTTCAATAATGTTATCAAATTTTAAAATGTATAAAATTTATCTGTAATTGAAAGAGAGAATCATGATGAAAGAAATTGAAAGAGCAATATGGCCACAGAGCTTGAGCATTTCCTTCACAACCTCAATGACTTTCTTTTTTCTAATTTTTGAAGGCTGGTATTTTTCAACCTTGGATACCACTTGCTACTAGAGGCTGACAGTAAGAAGAAACTTTGGATCACTTGACAAGAATCTTATAATTAAAATACGAAAAAGAAAACAAATACCACTTTACCAGTATAAATTTAAATTATATATTCTTGGCTGAAAGAATGTTGTAGTTACTCCAACTTTCTGTTTAACTAATGGTATCTTTTGAGACATCAATAGAGCACGTAATTACATATTCCTGACAATTTCAGTCAGTCAAATATACTAAAACTTTTTTTTTTAACATTTATTTCTTTTTGAGAGAGAGACAGAGAGACACAGCATGAGTGGCAGAGGAGCAGAGACAGATGGAGACACAGAATCCAAAGCAGGTTCCAGGCTCTGCACTGTCAGCACAGAGCCCAACACGGGGTTCAAACTCACAAACCTTGTGATCATGACCTGAGCTGAAGTCAGATGCTTAACCAACTGAGCCACACAGGCGCCCCAAATATAGTAAAACCTTTAACAGTCACTACTCTGAATAATCTTTGCATAATAAAATAGGAGTAGAAACAGCAATTTAGTTTCAGCATGCACTCAACTCTGAATTTATCCAGTAAAAGCTGTATTAGTTTCCTATTGCTGCTGTAACAAATTACCACAAACACAGGGGCTTAACTCAACACACATTCATTATCATATGTTTCTGCAAGTCAGAAATCCAAAAACGGTCTAAAAATAAAGGTATCAACAGGGCTATATTCCTTCCAGAAAATCTAGGAGACATCTTTCCTTGAATTTTCCAGTTTGTAGAGACTGTCCACATTCTTTGGTTCCTGTCCTCGTATCACTCCAACCTTTGTTTCTGTAATCACATCTCTCACTAACTTTTCAATTTCCTTCTCATAAAGACCTTTGTATGTGGGTAAATACACTTCAGTCATCTGAATACACAGTAATCATTCCTTAAGATCCTTACCTAATGACTGTAAAATCTCTTTTACCATATAAAGTAACATCATCACAGATTCTGGGATTAGGATGTAGGTCTTCTGGCTGCCATTATTCAGCCTACCACAATGCCATGTGAAAATACAACGGCTATTTTAGCTTGTATCTCAACATTTGCTCTTTTCTTCTCAAGAAGAAATGGCCAGAATGGGGGAGAAGTGTTGCGGGGAGGGGAGAGAAGGACAAAACTCAACTCAATGTTCTGATTAATAGAGTACCTAGACCTCTTAAATCCGGCGAGGACAAAGCTACACCTATCAGTAAATATGAATGTAAAAACAACACAGGTGCGATAAAACCCTTCTCCAGATTCCCATCTTCTAAGACAGAATGTTTCCATTATAAATTCTTAGAGTCTTGACTTTGCTATATAGAACTAAAGTAATCTAAGGTATTTATCTGCTGGTTTTCCAGGGGCATAACAACATCTATAAAAAATATACATTATCCTGAGTATTCAAAGTAAAATAACACCTAAAACTACACACATGCAAAATGTTTTCCTGAGAAAAGTACTTTGCCTATGTTACCTCAAGTATCTTGGTAAGATTCAAAGTCCTTACCCCCTGCATCACAAGAGACCCCCAGAATATCAACTGTTCTTTCAATATTGTGCAGATATTGAATGGCAGAGATAGAAACATAACCAAGGCTCTAGGATCCTGCTGTGTGACCAGTGAGGGAGAGGAAGGGTATGAGAGAGGGAACATTCCAAGGGCAGGGTGTTTTAGGAGCCAACAGGGTAGCAATAGGCCAGCTATGGTTTTTATACATTGTCTGTGAAATTACAAGATAACAAACCAGACAGACAGGACACAGCCTATCCAAGCACATCTCTAGCTGCTGAGTGAGGAGAAACAATAACCCCAGGGGTCAAAGAACATAAATGCTCAAGTCTGACAAACATTTATTCCTCTTATAGCAGCATTACATGCTGAAAATCTATGTGGATGAATAAACCGTTCTTAAAAACTAGGAAACAGCACACATTTCACCCAAATCTAACATGGTCTTTCATATCCTTAGGGAACATGTCTCCCATAAATTTATGTCAGTGACTCGGCTTTTGTGGTCTTTTTTCATTGAGGTTGTCTTTCCTAAATAGGGCCATCAGTGGGAACTCGAGAAGTCCCCAAACAGTCTCCATCCCCTGGAGATTAATACCATATTAATAAACTCTCAGACTATGCTAGTTATTAACCCATTCTTTCAAGCTCCCTATGAATATGTGCCTCAATAAATCAACACTCCCATTTTTCCTATTTGCTCCCATTTTCCAGTCTCTGCCTCTGCCCATGCCATTCTCGGTAACTGCAATGACAGACTCATCTCCTTTTCCCACCCAGGTTAGAGATTACCTTCAGCTTTAGGTCTTTTTAGACAAGAATAGACAGTGGTTAATAGGCAGATCCTGGAGTCAAACTCAGTTTGACATCTGCATTAACTATTTGCTACTTATGGGCAAATTAACCTTCCTATACTCCAGTTTCCTCCTCTGCTAAGATTAAGAATTTAACCTACCACAGGATTACTGTGAGGATTAAATATAGATCTACGGGAAGCACTAGATCACTGACTAATGCATCATAAATTCTCAATAGGAGTCAGCTGTCATGTTTCCAAAGTAAAACCAATCACTTGCCCCTCTGGCTCCACCTGCACTTTGTTCTTCACCAGTCTTTCCACTTTGAATTAGTTATTAACATACAAATCTGATCTGTGTGGTCGACTGTGTTTTCTCTGAGGATAAAAGCCTGCCTCATATTCTATATTCTATAACCCTTTCGTATTCTAATAATTGCAAATCTAGCATCTACTGACCACCCAATATGTGCCAGAAATTACGTGTACTTTTCATATTCATCATCTAATATTCCTAACAATCTATGTGTCAAGTATTAACAGCTATCCCCACTTTACAGATGAAAAGACAGGTTATCAGAGATTCTGAGTCCAAATCCCATGTTTTTTTGATGAACTTTATTTTTGCAGAAATAAACATTGCACAGGGAGTTTAAGCTCCCTTTCTACCACTTTAGGACCAATTTCTGAACTTGATCTTTACAATTCCGTAGGTTTTTATAAATTTTTTTTCTTTTCAAATTTTTATTTAAATTCCAATTAGTTAACATCCAATACAACATTGGCTTCAGGAGTACAATTCAGTGATTCATCACTTATACAACACTCAGTGCTAATCCCCTATTAACCACTATGTCCTTCAATCTCCTAGTTGCTCTAGCATAAATGCACTGTATGATGCACTGAATGACACATGGAATGACCATAATCTTTACCGTAAAGATTTCTATACAATCTGCTGTGTTGTAGGGACATTAGACAAGCACTATTGATCTTGGTGAACCAAGTTTGACAGCATTAACTGGAGGCCTGCTAGAAATGAAGAACAATCTTGGGCCTAGATGCACGGAATCACTATCCTTAATTTAGTAAAATCTCCAACTTAAAAATCATTTTTGCAGAGGCCATGAACCAACAGTTCTCCACTTCTTAAGTCTAGAATAAATGAATATTGCTTAGACTTAGGGAGATTATCTTTCTAAATGTAAATGTTAGGAGATCAAGGAGTAAACTATAGAAGCAAAGCATAAGAGTACTTTTTTTGAGAAGTTACTTTTAAATGATAGAGTATCATTGATCTATGAAACCTCAATTAGGAAAAGGGTCCTATTTCCTCAGCATATGGAAGACTATAGTTCATTCTAGAATATAAGCTTCCTGCCAGCAGAGTCTTTGCCATATTTATTGCTGTATTTTCAAAGCATAGGGCTATGTACTATAGCCCCGCACATAGTAGGAACACAACAGACCTAGGCTGAATGAATAAACATGTTTTCAAGATTCTCAGAGGGGGGCACCCGGGTGGCTCAGTCGGTTGAGCGACCGACTTCAGCTCAGGTCATGATCACAAGGTTTGTGAGTTTGAACCCCACGATGGACTCTGTGCTGACATCTCAGAGCCTGGAGCCTGCTTTTTTTGTGTCTCCCTCTCTCTCTGGCCCTCCCCCACTCATGCTCTGTCTCTCTCTGTCTCAGAAATAAACATTAAAAAAAAATTGAAGATTCTTAGAGCAATTTGAGTATCCTCCAAAGAGTAGGATTGCGACACTCAATTTCTAGAGTTCTAACTGGTTCAAACTTTCAAGGTGTAATTTGTGTACAAGTCCTAACAGAAAAGTTTTCTACCTTAAGAAGGACTCAAGGAGATGAAGAGAGCACAGTGTTATTACTTTAGTATGTCTTACATAGTGGGGCACCTGGGTGACTCCGTAGGTTAAGCATCCAACTCAGGCTCAGGTCTTGATCTCAAGGTTTATGAGTTCGAGCCCCACGTTGGGCTCTGTGCGTACAGCTCGGAGTCTGCTTGGGATTCTCTCTCTTTCTCTCTCCACTCCCTCAAAAACAATAAATATGAAAAAAAAAGTATGCTTCATATCTTAAAAAAATGTTTATTATGTCTTACATGGGGCTCAATTATAAATTACTCAAAGGAAAGAAAAACATCACCTTTTCTTAATGGTTAGGTATCAATTCCATTTTCATGCTTTAGAAAACTCTTGGGCATAATAAACATGGATTTTTGTTCTCTGAACGTTTTCCCAGGAGTTTAGCTTGGGCCAAAATGATTGATTTGGCACTATTTCTAGACACCAGCAAATAGCTCTTAACCCAGACCCACCAACAGAGTCAGTCAGAACCTGAGCTCAGTTAGTGTAAAAAGAACAGCTGCTTCCATTCCAGCATCTTACTCACAATGAAGTCTGGCAATAGGTCATATCTTTCTGAATGAAGCCTCCAGACCCAAATATGATCCTGACAAAGCAGTCTAATTAGCCCTAAAGTTTACAGTTAAACATCACAAATGTAGACACCAAAGGATTGTCTTATCGATTATATACGTGATAACCAAGGTTTCTCATTATCCCTGAGAACTGATAGTATCTGATTTATTTACCAATTTCACTCTTAGAAGGCTTTTACAAAGTTCGCCAAAGTTCAACTATTAGGCATTCACCATCAATGACACTCTCAAATGTTAGAATAAAAAGACTTTATTTCCATTATAAATAAAAATTTTGAATGCTTTTAGCTAAATAACTGAATAAAAGGACTACTTCTATTATTGTCTCACAAAGCCATCTATATTAATGTCATATTCAATATATACATATTGTCATTTGACAAGAGCAAAATTTGTTAAGTACTTTTTTTAAACACAATTTTATTTCTTTGTAAGGAAGATAGTGCTAAGATTTTTTTTTGGTTTGTTTTACCATCAGGACAGAAGCGCAATGTAGAAGGAAAAAAAAAAGGAGTTTTCTAAGAATTTAATGATAGCAAAGCACTTAAACAGTGGCATTGTTCTTCACAGATGTTCTTGGCAGTGTCCTCGCTGGGCCTGCTTCTGAACGTCATCTGCTTACCTCCCTCATAATTCTCATGGGTAAACCCAGGGCAGTAATTCCTATGACAAGGAAAACTGGAAATATCCACAGAGGAATGAAGCAGTATTTCAATCCACCAAGCAAAATAATTCCAAAGGGTTGATGGATGAGAGGCCAAAAATGTCAAATGCTCCAAAAATTAAATAGTTCACTCATAAATCACTCAACGCAAGGAAGACCAAAAATAATAAGTGCTTGTCCTAACAATCACCAGAAAGGACGGACATATTCCAGCCATAGTGACAACATGGCTGTTTGCATACGCTCGAACAGTGGCATGCTTAGGAACATAGGTAGGACAAAGAATAGAAATGGCCAACTTAATGGGGGGAGCTCTATAACATATTTTCAAAGAATCATAAGGAGAACTGCTCATGCTTACAGAAAAACAGAACAAACCAAGAAGCCAGAACTGTGCCTTTCAACAGAGAGATCCCGGAAATACCCGTAAAACTATAAAAGCACTAAGAGCATGGGAGTCAATTTTAGCTCAACTAGACAAAGCAATTCCAAGAGAATGAGGGTCAGATAGGTCTGTTGTACCGGTGAGGTACACACCAAGAAACCAAAGACACTAAACAGGTTCAAGGTCAACAGTTAGGTAGCACATTAATCATACAAATATGAGTTACTATGTACAGATACCTAAAGCTGCCTGAGATTACTTACCTACAATAGCAAAACAGTCGCACAAATGACCTTTGCCTATTCTTTTTTTTTTTTTACCTAGTATTTTGAAACTTAAAATAACATGGTTACTAGTATATCTCTCTAAAATTTTGCCTCTGTGTATTATGTATACATTTGGTTTGTTCATTTTCCCTGCAAATCAAAGCATGCTTTATATATACATAGGCACTATATGGCCCTGTCTCTTTTTCCTGAAAATGTATTTGAGATATTTATTAGGACATAAATATCTGCCTCATTTTTAATGGACTGGATATTATTACATTAATTGGATGTCCCATTATTTATGCAACTAGTCACTAATATTAATTTTTTTTCCTCTTTCTAATTAAAAAAATGCAGTGAGGGCACTCTTGATCTCAGGGTTGTAAGCTCAAGTTCCACGTTGGGCATGGAGCCTACTTTAAAAAAAATGCAGTGACTCTATTTACAGGGTTATATCTGTACATGTACATGAATAGATCTAGAAGGTAATTTGGCAAATACTGAATTGCTGTTCAAAAAGCTATCTTTCTTCCAAACTTTGATGGACATCAAATGGTCTTTTAAGGACATCAATCTGTCTTTTGCAAACAGCTTTTAATCTACCGCCAAACCTGTTTAAGAATGTGTTTATACACCCCCATTGTATTTGAGCTGTGATGCGTCTAATAGGTAAAATGGTATTTCCATTTTTTTCTTTCAAGTTTTCTTTCAAAATTATAAATAAGATTAACATCCATTCATATTTTAAGTGCCATCTGCATTTCTTTAAATGTGAATTTGGATTGTTTCTCCTTCACTCATTTGTCAATGCCCATTATATTTCATATTTCATCCAATCTAGACATCATTAATTGCAACAAAAAAAAATTTCTATTAAATTTTGAAAAAGTGCTTTTTTATCACCTATAATTTCTAATTTGAATGTATTAAATCATTCTTTTAGGTAAGTAGACAGGTATTTTCGCCCAGTTTCACTGTCACATAGGTACACAAGACATTAGGCAAAACAAATTTCTCCGATTCACAATGTCTGACCCTTCAGAATCACTTTATGGAATAGTCAGTCATCCATGTTCATGGTCTTCCCTCACACTGGGTCCTCTGTAGAATCAAGAGCACTGGCATTGAAACATTTCCTTTTTTTTTTTTTTTTTAAGTTTTATTTAAATTCTAGATAGTTAACATATAGCGTAATATTGGTTTTGGGAGTAGAATCCAGTGATTCATCACGTACATGCATTAAAGCATCTCTTAAAAACCATCTCTGGGGCCAGGGCTGTGCACATCAACTCACTGGGGCTGGGCAGCTCTTGACTCCAGCCACAGGAATGTTGCTTAACAAATCTGATACTCCATCTACCTACCCCTGTGTGTCCTAGCCTTGTTGTTTCCTACAGTGAGGCCATTTTAGGAAACTTCCACACATCCCGTCCTGTTCCAGAGATGTGGAAATGTGGGGAAAATGTGAATTCTTATTAAGAAAACTCTCAGTAAGGAAACTAGCCTTGCATTAGGGGATGTAAGTCTTAGTTTGGTACTTTTAACTGATATTTTTTTATCATTCAAAGTATTTACCTTTTCATGTAGTTATCTTTTTTCAATCAAGTATGCACTTTGTGTCAAGAGGTTCCTGACACCAATATTATAGAAAAAGTCACCAGTATTTTCCAATGAAGAGTTTCACTTTGTTTTTTTTTTTTTTTGTTTTTTTTTAACTTTTAAGATCTTTTAAACTTTGGAAAATAATAGGATTTGGGGTGTGTGTATGTTGTGTGTTTAGTAGGACATTAGAAATAAATTTCTAGCTTTCTTTCCCCCCACCGCCCCAAATAACTACCCAGGATTTCCATCATCATCATATACTCTATTTCTACATTTGTGTTGGTTTACAGTGTAACATCCTCTTTTATACATTGATCTTTATTTTCATGTACTGTGACAAAATTGTCTGTAGTCCAACTTTATGAAATACTACAAATCTTGCAAAGTTAGTGGACTTTCACTTCTCCCTGCAAGTTTTCTGCATTTTACTTCAGCGCTTATTTCTCTGCATTTTCTAATGTTTAAGAGGAAAAAATCATTATCCTTGTCACAATACTGAATATGCATAATTTAGAATATTGTAATTTCTACAAGACCAATTTACTGTCTAAGAACAATAAACTCATTCTATTTACTCAAATCTTGTTCCATGTTTTAAAGCGTTCCCTTAATTAAATCCTATTGATTTACAGTATTTAATTTTTATGTCAGTACTTTGTCATTTTATTGGGGTTGTGAATATGACCTTTTTCTTTATGTTCATTTATTTATTTCTTGAGAAAGACAGATATATAGTGCAAGTGGGAGAGGGACAGAGAGAGAGAGAGAGAGAGAGAGTCAGTGACAGAGAATCCCAACCAGGCTCTGCACTGTCAGCACAGAGCCTGATGTGGGACTCAACTCACAAAAGCATAAGATCATGACCTGAGCCTAAATCAACAATCGTACGTTTAACTGACTGAGCCACCCAGGTGTCCCAAAGTGATCTTTCTTTTAACACAGTCTCTAACCAGTTGTAATTAATAAAGAAGCTGTTGATTTTAAAACCAGATTGATTACTCCCAATTTTTTTATTTCTAATTTTTTTCAGTCTATTATTTCAAGTTTTCCAAGAATACATTTTCTATCAAAATGATAATTTTACTTTGCAGGTTTTTTTTTTTTTTTAACATTTTTTACTTATTTTTGAGAGACAGAGAGAGAGAGAGAGAGAGAGAGCGCGTGCATGAGCAGGGAGGGGCAGAGAGAGAGGGAGACAGAATCTGAAGCAGGCTCTAGGCTCCAGGCTCCGAGCTGTCAGCATTTAACTGACTGAACCACCTAGGCATCCCTTAACTTTAAAATTTTTAAAGCTCTTTGAACATTTGTTGAATAGCATTTGCTGATATGTCTACAACAATATTACATAATATTAAAGGTAATGGGCACTTTGATGGAAAACCTTCAACTAGTTCACCTTTGAGAATGATAGTGGAATTTGCACAGTTACAATTTTTACCAAATTAAGCAAGAATCCACCTCTGCTTATGGTATAAAATTACATGAAACACATAGCACTTTCTATTCTCAAAGGATTCCAGGGCCCACCCATGTCCCCAGATTTGCATGTTTCAAATAAATGTCTCTTGATTAGGTCCTGCAAGTCTTGAGGGACACGGTGTCCAAGGTACATCAAAACTTACAGAATGCTTAGTATGTTCCTTAATTTGGCAAAAATTTCACACTGCTTGGCTGTTACTGTGTATAGTTAGTATATTATTTTGGTTGTCTACTAGTATCATGGATGATGGGGTTTACTTTTTTTTTTCAGTCATTTTAATTGAGGTTACAAATGGAGTAAAGTAGAAACACCTTAACTTTGCATCTTCAACTCGAATTATTCAACTTTATGTTTACTAAAATAATTTAGTGGTTTTTTTTAATTTTTCTCATGAGAGTTTAAGATTTTTTGAAACATTAAGAAAAGCTTTTTCAACTTTTCCACAATTGTCTACCAGAAAATTCTTAAGTGACTTTTAAATGTATAATTTTAATTCTTTGTTAGGATGTTCAAAACTTTCTGTCCTTAGGACAAGACTGAATGGAGCTCTATACAAAGACACATAGAGATTATAGATAATTTTTCACTAAAACTGAAATGTAATCCCACACCAAGCTTGAAACCACGAAAATATCTAGGTGCCAGCAATAAAGAGAACTCAAGGTGAGAAAGTTAACTGGAGCTAACATGGGAGGGTCCATGGGAATAGTGGCCACACCACCTGTGAACATACAGGAAATTGGGACTCACGCCCATGTGGGAAAGGTTACTGGAATTGATTCACCTTCACAGAAGTAAGTATCACTGAGTGTTACATTTTTAGTAGTACAGAGACTTAAAAATCAGCCAAGAGGACTGAAAGTTTCGCAAAAATTGTCATACGAAGTTAAATGGGATTTCTGTTACCCCAGAGTTGACAACTTGGATTCAGAGATGAAAACACAGGCCTTTAGCATCCTTTAATCTAAAAAGAACCATCAATGTCTGGCACTGGAAACCTCTCCTACAGGCTTAATAATTGCCAGAACTAGCCCTACTTAATTAACCACCACCCCTAACTAAATATAATTAAGCCACAAAGCAGAGTAATTCTTGGGATTTGGGTTGAAGCCATCAGCACTGTGGGGCAGGGGTGTAACCCAAATGTACCACTTGGTACTTCCCTTTCCCATGGGGAGAGTGTAAGCTTACTAAGATCTACCTTTTTTCCAGGTAAGAGTAAATGAACGTAGCTAAATCAAGTAAGTAAAACAAGAAATAGGAAATATTAGAAAGTTATCAGGGGCGCCTGGGTGGCTCAGTCGGTTAAGTGTCCAACTTCGGCTCAGGTCATGATCTTACGGTCCGTGAGTTTGAGCCCCGCGTCAGGCTCTGTGCTGACCGCTCAGAGCCTGAAGCCTGTTTCAGATTCTGTGTCTCCCTCTCTCTGACCCTCCCCCATTCATGCTCTGTCTCTCTCTGTCTCAAAAATAAATAAACGTTAAAAATAAAAATTAAAAAAAATAAAAAAATAAAAAAAAAAAGAAAGTTATCAAATACGAATCAGTTATTTTTAATGACACAAAAATAATTACAAGGGGACTCCTGGTAAGCAAGGACAGGCAAAAATTGTGTCTACTGAACAATGAATGAAATTGAAAATACACAGACTATACTAAAAACCCTTGAGATCATGATGGTAACCCCCAAACCAAATGCTAATTCATTATCACCGGACAGAACAACATACACTTAATAAATACGGAAAGAATAATCAAATTAGTCTCCACTTTGTTATCCTTAAAACATAATTTAGGTAATGGTTATCAACAGATAAAACAGGAAAGATATTGACAGGAAATTTAGTATTTCAACAGAGATTTCAAGCTGTCACTTGATTAATTGGCGCATCACTAAATGCGGGACAGACAGCTCAATGCAACACACCAGTGGCAGGTGATAAGAAGAGGAAGGAGAGCGGGACAGAGCTCTACAACAAAGGATGCGTAAGGGAAATAATCAAATGTAATGTGTAGACATTGTTTAGATCTTCATTCCAATCATCCAGAGAGCAAATTTTTTTTTGAAAAATTTAACCAAGATTTGAGTATTGTATTATATGAAAATGTACATGTAAGTGTTAATTAGGTGTTATAAAATTGTGGTTATGTAACAAAATAGATGTAGCTGTTAAAGATACATAAATACATTTCATAACCGAAGGTCATTTTATTCACCTTTTCAAATTCCTAAAATGGCAAGCGGATTCCCTAACAAGACACAGCCAACCTCAAGGCTTAACTTTCAGAACTCTAACCTAAATACTGACGTGAAACTATGTAATTACTGCAATAAAATTTAAGAACTAGGATAAATTCCATTTCTGACAATAAAATTGGCTAGTTTCCAGAATTAACCATTTCACCAAAATCACCAAGTACTACTTGCTATAATACAGAAAAACATCGTCCTTGATACATGAATGAGTTAGCCTAAAAGTAAGAAATTCTCAGGGGAAGGAGGAAAGGGAAGAATGGAGGGAGAGAGGAAGGAGGAAAAAAAACAAACAAAAAACAACTAAAGCAATAAAGAAAGAAATGCCCCCAAATCAGTGTGAAATGCCCAAACTGAAACACTGAGAAGAAAATCAGTGTGTGTGGTGGGAGAGGAATATACAACCACAGCATCTAATAATTGTGGCCAAGTATCAAATGGTCTAAGACACATGTACTTGAAGACTCAGACGGAAACCAAAAAAAAAAAAAAAAAAAAATTTAAGAGAAAAGGTAAAAATTTTATTTTAAAAAGCCACCTATAGATCTATAAAGCTGAGGACATAAAGTATTTTAAATATTATATACAACCTACCGACATCAAAACAGAGAAGGAAAACCTTGCAGGCAGCCAAAAGAAAAACAATGAGAAAAAGTACTTTATAGAGGAACAAAGTTAAGAACTACAGCAGACTTGAGAATGCAAGCTGGTGCAGCCACTCTGGAAAACAGTATGGAGGTTCCTCAAAAAACTAAAAATAGAACTATCCTACGACTCAGCAATTGCACTACTAGGCACCTATCCACAGGATACAGGTGTGCTGTTTCAAAGGGACACACGCACCCCCATGTTTATAGCAGCACTGTCAACAATAGCCAAAGTATGGAAAAAGCCCAAATGTCCATCGATAGATGAACAGAATTAGCGAAATTAGTGAAATTAAGTGAAATTTAATTAAGTGAAATTAGAGAAAGACAAATACCATATAACTTCACTCATATGAGGACTTGAAGAGACAAAACAGATGAACATAAGGGAAGGGAAACAAAAATAATATGAAAACAGAGAGGGGGACAAAACAGAAGAGACTCATAAATATGGAGAACTGAGGGTTACTGGAGGGGTTTGGGGAGGGGGGATGGGCTAAATGTGTAAGGGGCACTAAGGAATCTACTCCTGAAATCATTGTTGCACTATATGCTAACTAATCTGGATGTAAATTTTAAAATATAAAAAATAAAATAAAAATAAATTAATAAATTTAAAAAATAACTCTGGCAGACTTGTCCGAAAATAACTAAGACAAAAACTTAATTTAGCAGTCTTCACACCATGAAGGTATCTTTTCAATGAAATGGAAAGATAGGTTTTTCAGAAAGACTAATAGAGAATACATTACCAGTAGAACTCGTATACCACAGGAAATGTTAGAACAAGTTCAAGAAAAAATGAACATGGCACCATACAGAAAATTTTTCTCTGGAAATGGTTAAAGTAAGGATAAATGTGAAATGTTTAAGTTCTCTGTAAGGTAATTCATGATGTACAGCAAAAACAGCAACAATATACTGTGGGTTAATACATGTAGAAGAATAGTACGCAGTATCAAGTTCACACTAAAGATGTGAGAAAGGAGTTTGAAATATACTGTTGCAAAATTCTTATACTACATACCAAGTACAATAATATTACCTGAAGGTAAACTGGTTATTTAGAGATGTACATGGTAAGCCAGCAGGTATGCACATTTTTTCAAAATGAGAAAAGGGGTATAAATTGTAAGCCAATAGTGCAGGTAAAGTGAAAGTAAAAAAAAAAAAAAAAAGATCTATTACTAAAATGCAGCAGACAAAAAGACAAAATGATGGAACAACTATAAATTATTTAGCAAGATGGTAGCTTTTAACCATATAATTAATTACATGAAATGTGAATCATCCAAGTGTATCACTTAAAAGAGATGGTCAGATTGGATTTAAACATGACTCCAATATGGGAATGCTTTGTATAACCAACACCCAGCAAGTACACAGAAAGGCAAAGGCCATGGAAAATATACCGTACAAACACTAATCAAAAGAGAAATTTACTGACAATATTTATTTCAAAGAAACCAGGGATAAAGAGATCCATTACGTCATGATCAAAGTGTTCATTCAAAAAAACGCAATCCTAGGTCTAACAAGGGAGTTTCAAAACACTGAAACAAAAATTTAAGGAACTAGAAAGAGAAATAGACAAACCCGTAACTGCAACTAGAGATTTCAATACTCTCTCGACGATTTACAAAACACGAGCAAGTCACTAAGGACACAGAAGGCCTGCAAACTTAAGTTCCATTTACAAGACAACTCACCAAACAAGAGAATATGTATTATTTTCAAGTACATAGGCCTCTAAGGAGGAAGGGAGGAAACTATTAATCCTGGGAAATATCCAGGGTTCTCCATCTTTAGGGAGACACTGTCTCTAATTTCCAACACATATTTGTGGTTCAAAATAGCCTTTGCTCAGAGACTTCACTTGTGCAGGAATACAGGAAATACAGGGAGAGTTGTTTCCCCCATAAGAAGGAGCTATTAGCTATTTCAAAGAACCGAAATCACAGAATGTGTGTTCTATGTGGCACAGTTGAAATGGTGTTTAAAATTTATAGCATTAAAGGCTAATATATGAAAAAGAAAAAAATGTGTCAAGTAAATTAAGTTTTCATCTGAAAAACCTAAACAAAGAAGAGTCAATAAACTTGAATCAGCAGAAAATAAAAAAAATCAATAAAATAAAAAGAGAGAGAGAAAGAAAGAAATCAAGGCAAACAGCAGCTGAATCCTTGTAGACATAAATAAAATTGACAAATTTATTGATAGACAGGGTGGAGGTGGGGGAACCACCAGAGAAATCAGCAATAATAGAGCGAACATTTTTGTGGCTCCTAAAGACACTTAAAAAAAAAATCAAAAGACCAATTTTTGCCCCCAAAGTTATGAAACAACAAGTTAATGAAATAGATAAATCCCTTAATAAACACAACCTGTGCAAGTTTATATAATAAGAAATGAACTATTTGTATAGTTCTCTAGCAACCAGAGGAATTTATGGTTGCTTACAAGCAAAACAATTTCAGTGTCCAGATTGCTTCACTAATGAATTCTACCAAAGCATTAAAAAATACCAATTTCAAACAAACTCTTCAAAAAATCATTTTACAAAAATAAAACCTGTAAAAGATATAAAAATACAATTTAACATCCTTCATGAACATAAATGCAAAAAAAAAAAAAAACTAAACTAAAATGCTGTATTAGAAATTTTGATCCAGCAAAATAGAAAAAAGAACACCTCATGACCTAGAGTGATTTATCCTGGGACTCTAAGAGTCATTTAATATTCAAACTAGGGCCAAAAGAATTCCTTGTATCAGCAGACCAAAGAAAATCTGCATGTTCATCTCAACAGATGCAGAAAAAGCATTGCTAAAAATTAACATCCATTCATCATAAAAACTTGGCAAATTAAGAACAGAAGGAAAGTTGCTTAACCTGATAAAGAACATCTGCACAACTCCTGCAGTTAACATGTAAATGATGAAAGGCTGAATGCTTTCTCTCTCTAATGTCATGAATAAGGTAAGGATGTCCACCTTCATTACTTCTGTTCCATGTCCTAGCCAGTCTGATGAGGTAATCAAATGAAATAAAAAGCATCCAGTTTGTGAAGTAAAAAAATAAAACCATTTCCATTCAGTGATTAAAACTGTCTATGTAGCAAACCTCAAGTGATATACAGAAATGCTACTAGAATGTAGCAAAGTTTCAAAATATAAAACCAATATATCTAAGTAAATGAATTAATGTCTGACTATATACTAGTCATTAATTATTTAAAACTCAAATTGAAAAAAGAAAACTACCATTTTTGATAACACTAGGAAATACTTAGGAACAAATTAAAAGCACAAGAAGATGAAGGTAATAAATAAATGGAGCCCCCAAATAAATCCAGAGGGCAGAGAGAAAGAGGAAGATATAGAATCTCAAGTAGGCTCCAGGCTCAGAGCTGTCAGCAGAGAGCCCGATGTGGAGCTCGAACTTATGAATCACTAGATCATGACCTGAGCCAAAGTCAGCCGCTTAACCGAGCCACCCAGGTGCCTCTGAAAAACTACTATTTTTAGGAAGTCAGTTCTTCTTAAAACAATCACTAGATTTAAGACCTCCCAATCAAGGGGCTCCTGGCTAGCTCAGGTGGAAAAGTATGCAACTCTTGACCTCAGGGTCATGAGCTTGAGCCTCGTGCTGGGTATATAGATTGCTGAAAAACAGAATCTTAAAACAAAAAAAAAAAAGATATCCTAATCTAAACCCCAGAAAGAACTTTTTTAAACGTTGAAATGCTTTTTTTAAAATAAATCAATGTGAAGAGTCAAAGGAGCTGTAATATCAAAAAAAAAAAAAAAAGGGGGGGGGGTGGACTCCCATTACTCAATTTCATGACTTAATATAAAGCTACAGTAACCATGACAGTGACATGTTGATTAAGGATAAACACATAGATCAAAAGAACACAATGGAGAGTTCAGAAAAAGACCCATGGGGAAAAAATCAAGGCCTCAACCATACTTCACACCATATACAAAAGGTATCTAACTATAAAGCTTAAGTTTCATTCACTGAAATTTTAAAATACCATTATACCAAACATGACATATGAGGGATATACTTAAAATATGTATGAACTTTACAATTTAAACTACAAATATTGTACAGTTATTAAAGGTGATCTAAGTGATTACACAGGTCTATCATGTTCAGTTTGGAACACTTATATTATTAAGATGTCATTTCCCTTCAATCTGACATGTAAGTTTTAAAAATTTGCAAATTCCAGCATACTGATTCATATAAAAAGCTCATTCTTAAATTCATATAAAAATGCAAAGGATTTAATACAACCTGCACAAATTTTTCACGAATAAAGTTGTGGGGTGGGGACTAGGGAAGATAGCCACGTTGGAGGACGCTGGGCTCATTGCAGGGGACTTTAATACTCCACTTACAACAATGGATAGATCACCTAAACACAGAATCAATAAAGAAACAAGGGCCCTGAATGATACATTGGATCAGATGGACTTGACAGATATATTTAGAACTCTGCATCCCAAAGCAACAGAATATACTTTCTTCTTGAGTGCACATGGAACATTCTCCAAGATAGATCACATACTGGGTCACAAAACAGCCCTTCACAAGTATAAAAGAATTGAGATCATACCATGCACAGTTTCCGACCACAAGGATAGGAAACTTGAAATCAACCACAGGAAAAAGTCTGGAAAACCTTCAGAAGCATGGAGGTTAAAAAACACCCTGCTAAAGAAGGAATGGGTCAACCAGGCAATTAGAGAAGAAATTAAAAAATATATGGAAACAAATGAAAATGAAAATACAATAATCCAAACGCTTTGGGATGCAGTGAAGGCAGTTCTGCGACAAAAATACATTGCAATCCAGGCCTATCTCAAGAAACAAGAAAAATCCCAAATACAAAATCTAACAGCACACCTGAAGGAAATAGAAGCAGAACAGCAAAGACACCCCAAACCCGGCAGAAGAAGAGAAATAATAAAGATCAGAGCAGAAATAAACAATATAGAATCTAAAAAAAAACTGTAGAGCAGATCAATGAAACCAAGAGTTGGTTTTTTGAAAAAATAAACAAAATTGATAAACCTCTAGCCAGGCTTCTCAAAAAGAAAAGGGAGAGGACCTAAATAGATAAAATTATGAACGAAAATGGAATTATTACAACCAATCCCTCAGAGATACAAGCGATTATCAGGGAATACTATGAAAAATTATATGCCAACAAACTGGACAACCTGGAAGAAATGGACAAATTCCTAAGCACCCACACACTTCCAAAACTCAAACAGGAAGAAATAGAAAATTTGAACAGACCCATAAACAGAGAAGAAATTGAATCGGTTATCAAAAATCTCCCAACAAATAAGAGTCCAGGACCAGATGGCTTCCCTGGGGAAGTCTACCAGACATTTAAAGCAGAGATAATACCTATCCTTCTCAAGCTGTTCCAAAAAATAGAAAGGGAAGGAAAACTTCCAGACTTATTCTATGAAGCCAGCATTACTTTGATTCCTAAATCACACAGAGACCCAGTAAAAAAAGAGAACTACAGGCCAATATCCCTGATAAATACGGATGCAAAAATTCTCAATAAGATACTAGCAAGTCAAATTCAACAGCATATAAAAAGAATTATTCACCATGATCAAGTGGGATTCATTCCTGGTTCAGCATTCACAAATCAATCAATGTGATACATCACATTAATAAAAGAAAAGAACCATATGATCCTGTCAATCGATGCAGAAAAAGCATTTGACAAAATTCAGCATCCTTTCTTAATAAAAACCCTCAAAAAAGTCGGGATAGAAGGAACATACTTAAACATCATAAAAGCCATTTATGAAAAGCCCACAGCTAATATCATCCTCAATGGGGAAAAACTGAGAGCTTTCCCCTGGAGATCACGAACACGACAGGGATGTCCACTCTCACCGCTGTTGTTTAACATAGTGCTGGAAGTTCTAGCATCAGCAATCAGACAACAAAAGGAAATCAAAGGCATCAAAATTGGCAAAGATGAAGTCAAACTTTCACTTTTTGCAGATGACATGATAGTATACATGGAAAATCCGATAGACTCCAAAAGTCTGCTAGAACTGACACATGAATTCAGCAAAGTTGCAGGATACAAAATCAATGTACAGAAATCAGTTGCATTCTTATACACTAACAATGAAGCAACAGAAAGACAACTAAAGAAACTGATCCCATTCACAATTGCACCAAGAAGCATAAAATACCTAGGAATAAACCTAACCAAAGATGTAAAAGATCTGAATGCTGAAAACTACAGAAAGCTGATGAAGGAAATTGAAGAAGATATAAAGAAATGAAAAAACATCCTGTGCTCATGGATTGGAAGAATAAATATTGTTAAAATGTCAATACCACCCAAAGCTATCTACACATTTAATGCAATCCCAATCAAAATTGCACCAGCATTCTTCTCGAAGCTAGAACAAGCAATCCTAAAATTTATATGGAACCACAAAAGACCCAGAATAGCCAAAGTAATTTTGAAGAAGACGACCAAAGGGGGAGGCATCACAATCCCAGACTTTAGCCTCTACTACAAAGCTGTAATCATCAAGACAGCATGGTATTGGCACAAAACTAGACACATAGACCAATGGAGTAGAATAGAGACTCCAGAACTGGACCCACAAAAGTATGGCCAACTAATCTTTGACAAAGCAGGAAAGAACATCCAATGGAAAAAAGACAGTCTCTTTAACAAATGGTGCTGGGAGAACTGGACAGCAAATGCAGAAGGATGAAACTAGACCACTTTTTTACACCATTCACAAAAATAAACTCAAAATGGATAAAGGACCTGAATGTGAGAACAGGAAACCATCAAAACCCTAAAGGAGAAAGCAGGAAAAAAAACTCTCTGACCTCAGCCACAGCAATTTCTTTCTTGACACATCTCCAAAGGCAAGGGAATTAAAAGCAAAAATGAACTATTGGGACCTCATGAAGATAAAAAGCTTCCGCACTGCAAAGGAAACAATCAACAAAACTAAAAGGCACCCGACAGAATGGGAAAAGATGTTTGCAAATGACATATCAGACAAAGGGCTAGTATCTAAAATGTATAAAGAACTCACCAAACTCCACACCCAAAAAACAAATAATCCAGTGAAGAAATGGGCAGAAAACATGAATAGACACTTCTCTAAAGAAAACATCCAGATGGTCAACAGGCACATGAAAAGATGCTCAACATCGCTCCTCATCAGGGAAATACAAATCAAAACCACACTCACATATCACTTCACGCCACTCAGAGTGGCTAAAATGAACACATCAGGAGACTATAGATGCTGGTGAGGATGTGGAGAAACGGGAACCCTCTTGCACTTTTGGTGGGAATGCAAACTGGTGCAGCCACTCTGGAAAGCAGTGTGGAGGTTCCTCAAAAAATTAAAAATAGACCTACCCTATGACCCAGCAGTAGCACTGCTAGGAGTTTACCCAAGGGATACAGGAGTACTGATGCATAGGGGCACTTGTACCCCAATGTTTATAGCAGCACTCTCAACAATAGCCAAATTGTGGAAAGAGCCTAAATGTCCATCAACTGATGAATGGATAAAGAAATTGTGGTTTATACACACAATGGAATACTACGTGGCAATAAGAAAGAATGAAATACGGCCTTTTGTAGTGATGTGGATGGAACTGGAGAGTGTTATGCTAAGTGAAAGAAGTCATACAGAGAAAGACAGATACCATATGTTTTCACTGTTACGTGGATCTTGAGAAACTTAACAGAAGACCATGGGGGAGGGGAAGGAAAAAAAAAGTTAGAGAGGGAGGGTGCCAAACCATAAGAGACTCTTAAAATCTGAGAACAATCTGAGGGTTGGTGGGGAGTGGGAGGGAGAGGAGAGTGGGTGATGGGTATTGAGGAGGGCACCTGTTGGGATGAGCACTGGGTGTTGTATGGAAACTGATTTGACAATAAATTTCGTATGGAAACCAATTTGACAATAAATTTCATATTAAAAATTTTTTTTAATTAAATTTCAAAAAGCTTAAAAATAAATAAATAAATAAATAAATAAATAAATAAATAAATAAATAAAGTGTTTTTGCTCAATTAAAAAAAAGAAAAAAGTTGTGGGAATTACATTATATCATCCCAAAACTTATGATTATAGTATAGTATAGTAGTCAAAACTTCCTATAGATACCTATAGAGATCAACTGAACAAAATAGGAAGGTCAGAAATTCATCCACATATATATCAATTGACTTTCTATTA
This sequence comes from Panthera pardus, assembly GCF_024362965.1. Taxonomy (NCBI): domain Eukaryota; kingdom Metazoa; phylum Chordata; class Mammalia; order Carnivora; family Felidae; genus Panthera; species Panthera pardus. The sequence continues at coordinate 132,218,897 of NW_026526765.1, forward strand.
TATTTTCAAGAAAATTCAATGTATTAAGGAAAACATTCTGAGCAAATGGGACTAGAATAACCAGATATTTCTATGTACAAACACATTAAACCTTGACCTTTTCCCCACAACACACATAAAAATCAACTTTAAGAGCATCATTAACATGAAGGCTAAAACTATAAAAGATAGGTTTGCTTTTTCAAAGTCACTGTTAAGAAAATGAAATGTAAGGACACAGATAAGGAGAAAATATTTCAATGCATATGTGTATATTCAAGTTTTATGTCAGGAAAAATCTATAGAAATCTGAATAAACACTGACAACATAAGAGTAATCCATCATAATAATGTCTTGTTTAGTTATTAAAACAAGGCTTAAAGGCACAGCAACTCTGAGCTCTTAAATAGGTAAGGAAATGAATAAACTCAACATTTTCTAGTATCCTTATGTCATCTGCAATGGATTCTTAAAACTTGACTTTTGATCTTGTTATATATTAAGATAGAAGCATAATGACTAATTTTCAAGAACCAGAGTTTCTAACTTCCAAATTAAACAGTTTTAGTTATAATTATGTAATTAATTATATTAGCAGAATTAAAATAAGTGAGAAAAAACATTTAATCATCCCAGAAGTCAAGAAAGGAAAGAAATAGAAATGTACAACCTGGAGGAAAAAGCATATGAAATAAGTCTAAGATTGTCTGACTTGATATTTCGAAAATCAACTTTAATATACTTATAAGATGACACATCAAAACATAAGGGTCAAGGTAAATTGATGGAATGAGTTACACCATGCAAAGTGTCACCAAGAAACAGTTCCACTATTAATAGGAACTTAAAGTAGACATCAAGGAGTGGTGCCTGGGTGACTCAGACCGTTGAGCATCCAACCCTTGATTTCACCTCAGGTCATGACCTCACGGGGTTGGTGGGATCAAGCCACGGATCAGGCTCTGCACTGACAGTGAGGAGCCTGCTTGAGATTCTCTCTCTCCATCTCACGGTGTTCCTTCCCAGATCTCTCACATATGTGCATGCTCTCTCTCTCTCTCTCTCTCTCTCTCTCTCTCTCAATAATCATAAAAAAGTAGACATCAAGGAGAAAAGCATTATAAAGACAAACATAATCACTTCATGAAAAAAAATTCTATTCCCTAAGAAGAGTTCAGTTCTAAGTTTTATATCTAGATGATTTATATATATATATATATATATATATATATAAAATATTTATATATTTTATATAAGAATATATCAAAATATATGAAAACCTAGTGAAAGGGAAGTAGGATTTATGTTCTTAACAAGTTGGCCAGGGTTCAATCCTCCCAAAATAGAAAATATTTTCTAAAAAATGCCAACTACATCCTGATGGAATCCAATTCTCTGATTTAAGGATATTCCCTATTCACACCATGACTAAAGCATCTTGTGTCCAGTTGGCCCCAGTAACCAGTCAGTCTCCTTTTCACAAAAGTCCCACAGATGCAAAGTCTACAGAGTGGGTATGTTTCACTCCATTCATTACTCCTACTAACTGTTTAGCACAGCACATTCCTCAACTAAATCCCTCTTTAACTGATGTTGCAAAAAAAACGTGACCTAAAATGATCAATGCTGCACCACTGAAGTCTAAAGATGAAAAATGAGAGTTGAAATGTTTATTCTGGATTCAATACTGAATACACTGAAAAAGATTTAAAACATTGATAAAAATAATTTTTCTTCATCTCTCCACTCCCATTTCCGTAACATGGTGATCCCCTCCTATAAAACATATAATCTGCCAGGGTCCAAACCATGTGTCAATCCTAAATTAAAGAAACTTGCTGCTGTTTGGGTGGTAGATAATCTTTAATAAATGTCCTGTGATGTAAACCTGGAAATATATGCAACTTTGTTTGTTCTAAATTTTCTATGGTTACAATTTTTTAAAGAAGCAGAACAACGTTCTGCATGATTACAAAATTCAAGTACAGCAATAGTCTAAGGAATTTTATGCCCTTTACAAGGGCAAATACTGATGAAAAATTGAACAGTTTTAAATAAACTAAGTCTTCTAAAGCAACCTTTATGTTAAAATATCTCTGGCAGATCTTTTGGGGAACCGAATATTTTTTTAAACAGAAATAACTATTCACAATACATACAATTTTGATGCTCCTATTTTTACATTTGATGCTCCTATTTTTACATTTTACATACATACACTAATGACACACTGGTTGCTGTAAGCTATCAAAGGTTTAAAGAATTATAAAAACAAATTTTAACATGAAAGTTCTGATATTTAGTGATTTTAACATTTTTCTGCATATGTCTTGGTTTTGATGTGGTGAAAACACAGCTTAACATCTGAATCATGACAATAATGTCTTTCAAGTGTATATACATAGGCCTTATATCTCAGACCTTCCTCTACTTTTCCTGGAAAACATTTGGAAAAATGTTGATTAAATACAACTTTCAGCCTTTGGGCAGGAATAGAGCTAAATTATCTCCAAATAATTTACATTATTTTCCCTTTAAGGACACTGAGAATGCTGATTTCAGTTTCCTCCATAAGGTCTTACAAATTTAAAATCCCCAGAGTCCTGAAATTAATACCAAGCAAGATTCTCTCAAACAATAATCTCTTCTCTTAAATGTTGGTCACTTACTGGGGGAACAAGAGTTTCTCAGCCATGGCTAGATATCAAAGAGTCAAGGGAATTTTAATAAAATTACATGATCTCTGAAAACAAATAGCCCAAATCAGAGTGGCTGCTTCTCCATGTTTCAGCAATATACCCTGTAGTATACAAACTCATTTTAGAGTTATGAAACACAAATCAAACTACGTCAATCAAAATGTAACTCAGTCAAAATCTCCCTATCAATGGAGGGAAAAACACTTCCAGGAACCACAGGAATAACCCAGACTTGGAGGTACAAGTGGTTAGGACTGCCTACTCGTTTCTAATCTTTTCTTCTTTTACACGTGGACTTTATTCTCTTCTACTATACATCAGCTTTTTCTGTATTATCAGAGTTATGCCAATAGATGTCTGGGTTCATGTCTCAATCACAGAAGCCATTGACCAAGGTAGCAAAATAATAGCAACGGCACCTGACAGAGAAAGTGAAAGTCTTCCTCTGAGGTTTTGGGGGAAATACGCTGGCAATTTTTTCTGAACTAAAGGACAAGGGTCTCAAAATTGTAACTCATCATCAAGTGCCTAGCAAAACAGATGGAAGAAAAAAATGACATCATCTTAATGAAAAATAAAGATCCCTACATATCCGGGGCATGGAGAGGATCCAAAACGAGAATGGGCATGAGAAAATCTTTTGGCTTCTCCAACACTGCATACCAGGAGGCAATACATAGTACCAAGTGTGTCATTCCATATACATCCAAACTTTCCCTCATGAGAAGAGATAGAATCAAAGTATTTTTCAGTCAAGCAAGAATTCCAATGTATTATCTTTCATGTTCTGTTAAATACTTACCAGAAAAAAATAAATCAATCAAGTGATAGAGCAAACTAAGAAAAAGGAAGGCATAGATCTACAAAACACTTAATCTAATTCCCCTCGTTGTTTCCAAATTATAGATCTCTTATTGGAAATTGGTTTGGTGCTTCTCCAGCTCTCCAAGAATAGGACATAAGAGAGCAAGAAAGGGGATCTGAAGGGAAGACTAGACCAATAGGGTTAGTTTGGAGCACAACAATGTAGGACTACGCAAAGGTGGCCCTCAGTGGGAAGAATTAAAAGCTGATAGAGATTTTCCAACTGTAAGCAAACATTTGGATTTATAACTATAAGATGTATTACTCAGCTATGTGTATATATGGGGTGGGGGGGAATGCACTAAGCATAGAAAGCAATCATTAAGCTAAAAAAGCACAAGGGTACAGCACATTCCCTGAATCAGCAAAGAGCAGTATTTCCATAAACATGTAAATGCTGAGTAACTGACTTAGGTAATATCCAAAAATAGCAGTGTGCATCTACAATTTAGAAAAATTGAGTTAAATGCGAAGAAGGAGAACTGGAAGTTGAAAGTAAGTGCCTTTATAAAATTTATGGAATGGTTCTGTGTATAGTTGTTTGATAAAAATAAAAGTTTAAAATAAACAAAAGTAGTATTCCCCAGCCCATCTACACTTTCTACAGGACCAGTGATAACAAGGTCTATTTTAATTCATTCTGATACTTACTATTCAATTTCAAATAATATACTTACTTTGTATGTTTGGATTTATCAAAATATGAGCTGATATGTTAATGCCTATATGTGAAATAAGAGGAATTTGTGCACTTAAGCTAGCTTCTAATTCTTCTGCTTCTTCTCTTCTCAGTTATTAGTAGTTACATTACTATTTGTTCACATATTTAAAAAGTATTTATAGAATCCCTACTATGTTCTGGCTATTTATGATATATAAATGAGCAAAACAAGTATCTGACATTGTGTAGTGTACATTCTAAAAGGTGACAGTTAAACATACACTGAATGTAAACAAATAATCTACTCATGTCAGAAAATGATAGGCCTGTGTCCTTGTCAGGCCATGAATGTGGCAACAGTTTAATCACCATTATCACTGGGCAAAATGCACCAAATGCCCCAATCGCCTCTCTGCCTACAGCTAGAGCAATATGCTAATTCAGTTCTTGGCCTGATAGTCTATTGGCAGTGACCTGGAGTTTAAAGTGTCCAGGTTGTAGTCATACCTTCAAGTTCAGTAGAACCCTTATTGTATCCCCTGAGAGCATTCTTCTGAAAATCCACAAATGCCCCTAAGTGTAGGCACAGAAACGGCAGTTTCAGAAGTGGGTCACCCCCAGGGGATAATACGAGGGGCCAATCTTGCTTCTTCCCTTTTAGTTCCTAAAGCAATGTGTTATAGCTGGTGGGAAAAGGCTGATGGGATGGGAAAAGGCTACTGCATACTGGTGACCGGTTCAGTGCATGTACCACGGCTTGCAGTACAGCAATCTAAACCCTCAGTTTGGTCCTCAAGCTAGTTTCTTACCTGAGCCTGTAATATAGGCCATTCCACAATCGTACCTTTGGGTCATGAGGTAGATAGAAAGAGAGATTCCATAGGATGAGCCATTTATAATACTTATTGACACAGAATGGTCAGAGGTACTGTAGGCAGTCAAGAAAAATACATATCCTTATAATGATGAACTGCTGCTCCCTCCAGGATAGAATATCAAATAAAATCAACCTACCTCTAAGTGGGTAGGTTAGGTCTTTGAAGCACAGTGCTATAGTGAGGAATCAGTATGGGCTATGACACTAGCACGCTGAACCCGTAGTGGATGTTGCTAGTTCCAATGTGTCAAGACCAAGTCCCTGCTCTGAGCCATCACCAGTACTCAGGTCATGGGTAGCACAATGCACCAGCACTGGAGAGGCAAGGTTTTCTGAAGAAGACTTTCTATCTCCCCACTTACTGATGACTTCTTGCCAGTGAGGCTTTTTGTTGGACATTAACGTGAAGCACTAAAATTTACATCTTACAACTACTCCCAAAAGACCATCCAGAGTCCAATTTCCTCTATATTTATAACTCTCATATTTTAATTTTATTCCTTCAGGACTCCTAACCAAGCAGCTCAGCCACTATTCACTCCTCAGGTGTCCACATATATCCATAGTTCTTCTTCACCTATGCAAAGTGAATTTCCATGAATTCAGGTCACAGCTTTGCCTCCTAGGGAAATTTCCCTTTTCCAATGGTCTGAGTGCAGCCAGAGTTCACTTCTGACAAGGACTCAAGTGTTTCCCTCTGTTTCAGTTGATCATAGGGTATCAGCCCTAAGTAGGATGACCTTACACCCAGTTAACCTATAATAATTCTAGTGTATGCCAGGTATCCCATAGTAATTATTAGTAACAGTAGATATACTTACCTTGGGCTTTGTTCTTTTTCTGATTCTTTAGGTCTAAGTTTAGATTGTTCATTTGAGCTTTTCATTATTTCTTGAGGTAGGCCTATATTGCCTTACACTTCCCTCTTAGAACTGCTTTTGCTGTGTCCCAAAGATCTTTGACCGTTGTATTTTCATTTTCATTTGGCTCCCTGGTATTTTTGTTTCTTCTTTCATTGTTTCATTGACCCACTAGTTTTGGTTGGCAAAGATGCATGGTGTAATTTCCATCTTCTTAAATTTATCAGGGCTTGTTTAATGCCCTAATATGTCACCTGTTGTGGAGAATGTTCCATGTGCTCTTGAAAACAACAGGTATTCTGTTGTTTTGGGAAAGAATGTTCTATTCTCTATATATGTTATGTGCATCTGATCCAATGTGTCATGCAAAGACATTGTTTCCTTATTGATTTTCTGTATGGATGATCTAGCCATTGGTTTAAATGGAGTGTTCAAGTCTCCTACTATTACTCAAAAAATATATACTACATTACTACTGGAAGAAAAAGGAAATACAATTTGTCAAGACTTTTAGTATAAACAAATTATGGAAAGATCTTGATTATGACCACATAGTGACTTTGCTAAAATGAAGGCTAGAAAATAGTATTGTTATTATTATTATTATGTTAAATTATTATTATTATTATTATTATTATTATTATTACTACTACTATTTAATGAAACTCAAGTCACAGTAAGTAATAGCAGCTGCATAGTCATTTGGCATTGCATGGTCAAGCACTAAGTCTACCAACATCCCTTAAAAGGCCAGGAGCTATTTTTGAAATGGTAAATAGTTAACCACTGCAGAAGAAAAGGCCTTCCTTTAAATTCTCAAAGTCTGTGCTACATCTCTTTACTGGGATTACCATAGATACTCAAGCATCCTTTTCTATCAAGGAAACTTCTAGCACAATCACCTATTTTATGGTAGCAAACTGTTGTAGACCCTCCTCCTTACTCCAAGCCCCTAACTTAATAGTCTTCTACATCACCCAAAAAGTGGGACTGCACATTACTGCCAAGCACTGTGTACCCTGCCGGCTGATTAGTTTTAAGTAGTAGGGATGATCTGCAAAGCCATAGACTTCACGGATGGTGCTGGCCCTGAGTCTTCACAGGGCTTATTATGCATGTAATAGCATGAGCCTTCTTGCTAGTTTTGGAATACTTGTGCAATACTTGTCACCTCCCACTACCTGATCTATTTAGCATGATGCCATCAATATACTTCACCAGCATGATGTCCTATAGAATAGCAAGATGACAAAGGTCCCTGAAAATTTTGATGTGACACAAATCCATGAGAACATACCCAAAGCAAGAAAACAAGTATCTCCAGCTTCTCTTTCCATATGAATGTAAATTATTATTGATTCCCCTTATAGGAAGTGAAAAGAATGCATTTAACAGATAAATAGCACATTCCAAATGTCAGAGCTGTTCTCAGTCTGTTTCAGTAAAAACATCAGGTCCAGTACAGCATCATGATGGGCATCAAATCACCTATGGGTGGGCCATACCAAAAGGTGAATTTGAAGGATATCATATTGGGAACCCCTGTTCCTAAGTCCTTGAAGTCTGTGAAGATGGGGATTATCTCAAAATTTTGGGTGGCGTGCGATGTTGCTTCAGACTTAATTTTTGAAAGGATGGAACGTTTCCCATTTGGCACTTTTTACTTGGCTTTTATTGGCTGTTGCTTTACAGGTCAGTTAAAAAAAAAAGCGACTCTTCTGTTGGTCAGTGTGTAGATCCTTATTACCCTACGCACAGGTACCCACCAGAAGCACTATAAAATTATCTTGGCAGGGAAGTCCAACATCTCCATAGCTTCCTTTCTACGTGGAGAACCATGATGGTGTTTCAGACTGTCCAAAAGCAGCAGCAGCTCAAGAAATTGTATCTGAGAATCTGCAGTCACTTTAAATATTGCACTCATTCTAGTGCACAGTTAACCTGGCAAAAACCAGTGCATTCCTTTGGGAAAGGATCAGAGGACTGTTTATCACATGTACTTGAGGTTTTGCAAGGTCCTTCCAGAAGGATCTTTAATCAGTGGGTTCTGGGTCAGTGAACTGGCTTTGATCTGGAAACTGGGTGAAGAACTGATTTTTCCATTGCAACAGCTGACATCAACCTCCTGCTTGCCAAGACTGGATTTTTTGGGGGTGGGGGGAAAGGGGTGTTTCATACAAGCCAAGTTACATCCGAATTAGTCATTTACAAATCTTGCCATTTGTACAACAGAATTTATTGGCCATCTGCAGGTATCTGTGGGTCAAGGAACTCTTGAAATAATTATGTCCACTTGGCCTCATAGAGTTAAGCAGCACCATCTGGCCTCTACAATTCCTGAATAACATTATCCCTCCCCTTCATACTAAAAAAGCCACGCATCCCTAAGAGTCAGCCCAGACTGCACAGAAAAGCCATCTCCAGATTTCTCAAAGATGCTGATGTTTCCCTCAAACATTCCACTGCCTTAGTGAATCACATCTGTACAACGTGGTACAGCGGAAGGTGGTTGGGCTTCGTAATTACTTGGCTCATGATTCAATACTGGCCCTGCTATTTACTGTGACATTAACTTTTCTGAGCTTCAGTTTTCTCAGAGTCAAATAAGGAGGCAAAAATACCTTGCACGGTTGCTTTTACAGTTCAAAAAACTCTAGCAAAGCAAGAGCCTGAATTTAATATTCAAAACAAGGAAAAGTCTCAATAAAAGTTTTACTATGACAAATTCTGTTTACAAAACATCAACAGCAAGAACAAACAACTGTAGCACAATGCCTAAGACTTATACACTCTTCCCTTTCCTTATTCCTTTCCTGTCCTAAGGAGATGTCACATCTCCTCCTTTCCCATACCCACCATTCACCACTTAGACACAATCTACACACTCTGCCTGCAAATTTTACCTACATTTTTTTCAAACATAGTAAAGACAATAAGTAATGTCAGGGATGCCTTCCCTTTCTCTGCTGGTATCTCCCACTTTTCCACTGCAGGACAATATACCCATTTTGTACTAAAGGCTTGTCCTATTTTTTAAACAAACTGAAATAAGGAAATTAAGATATGGTTAGGACTTGCACAAATGGCATAAGCTTATATGTAGTACATATTGTAGAAAATAAATCATGTTTTTCCTGGCTAAGAAATAGATAATAAGGGCGCCTGGGTGACTCAGTCGGTTCATCGTCTGACTTCCGCTCGAGTCATGATCTCCTGGTTCGTGGGCTCAAGCCCCGCATCAGGCTCTGTGCTGACTCTCAGAGCCTGGAGCCTGCTTTGGATTCTATGATTCCTTCTCCCTCTGCCCCTCCCCTGCTCATTCCCGGTCTCTCTCTGTCTTTCAAAAATAAATAAACATTAAAAAAAAAAGTTTTAAAATAAAAAAAATAGATAATATTAAGATTTTTAAAAATTAAGAGTTTTACTCTCATAGAATTATTAATTCCAATGGAGGCTTTTTCAAAATAATATAAATAATTCATGCTGGGTTTTTTAATCCTATCAATGTCACACTAAGAATAGAAAAGTGTAATGTCAACTATGGCCTGAAGTTATGAAATAGCCAATTCTCTATTTCTTTCACTTTGTTCTCTATTTGAGGTTCTCTTAAAATAAGAATCAGGGTCAGCAAACTGGTCTGGGAAAATTGGGCCCACCACCTGTTTTTGTCAAGTTTTCCTGAGCACATTCACATCCCTTGGTACGTAACATCCATGGCTGCTCTTAGGCTACAGAAACAGAGCTGAGCGGTTTTTACAGAGACCATCTACCCCTTCTGGAAAGCACAAATTGTTTACTATCTGGCTTTATACAGAAAAAGATTGCCAAGCTCTAACAGAGATCAGGAGGAATGCCATGGATAACCTTGCTCAAATTCACGTTACAGATGGTGAAACCAACAGAACCACGATGTAGACCTTTCTTTGTTTAGGGAATAAAACCCGAGATAAAATGTTCAGATTTCTTGTTTTCTTCTTTTTCTTTCTAACATTATTAATCTGTGGGAATGAACAGTCACCTTCCTAAGGGGGAACTAAAATGGTGTCTTCTCTAACACTCACAACTAAAATTACAGGAATTATAAGGGCACCTGAGTGGCTCAGTCGGTTAAGCCTCCATGCTGACAGTGCTTGATGTGGGGCTTGAACTCATGAACCGTGAGATCATGACCTGAGCCAAAACTGAGAGCTGTTAAGTTACCTTAAACATTTCTTTTCTATACTAAATACTATATTTGAAAACTAGGCATAAATGGCCAATTCTATAAAATTTCTAAAGCACACTCAAAGCTGTAAAACACAACTTCCCCTTTTGGGATTGCCACAAGTAATCCAGGCAACCTCAGATTAAAAACTCTACTACCTGGGTTTCAGCCTCCTCCCTTTCTAGCCCAAGTTCTGGAATTTAATATAAGACCTAAGGCAAGCCATTTTCAAGTTTCAGCACTGCAATAATCAAGCACAGAAGCTGATCACACACACTGTTTTGCTACAAGAGGACTTCAGCAATTTATGGAAAATGCTTATCCCCATTCTCATCAGTTATGCTTAGCAATTTACTAGTCAGATTCTCGATTTGTTAAGAATCAATAAAAATGTTGAAGCAGGGCCCTGTCACTTTGATTTTCCTGGATGAACTTGGGTTCTAGTGTCTTTTTTTTTTTTTTTTTTTTTTTTTGTAGGGAGGGTGATCTTGTTCTTTCCATGGTCATCATTTTGTCAATCTCTTAGAAATTCTAAATCATATTTTGATTTATAGGTATATGTCACTGGTGCTTATCTCATTTTCACAAGTACTGGAACAGATGCATCTCCTGAATTCAAAGCAACTTGCTCTTATCATCATTTGCTATGCCTTTTCCTACTCCCTTAAAAATTCAGTTCCTCTCTGGCCTCCACAGAGAATAAAATAAAAATATTATTTTCAGTAATATTTGAGAAAAGCATCTGTAAAGCAGAGATTATTACTCAACGAGTCAAAATCCACACCTAACACTGACTAGAGACAACATCCCTGGTTTTTATTGTAAACTGATTAATGAATGAACTGATTCAACTCAGACACTTGGAAGCTTCAGTTGTTTGGACAGTGGTCCCTCACATGAGTGGCAGAAAGCTCTCTGTTTTAAGGAGAAATTTTCACCCCTATAACGCAGCCCCATTCCACCTTGCAGCCTCTGCGAGGATGCTGCCCACTGCTGTCCAGTTCAATCACACTGTTGAGATTCCAGGAGCACCATGACCTATGACGTCCTTCCTCATTCCTTCAAACCCCCACAGCCCTTATGCACTGTACTCCCTCTCTGGGTTTCTCTTCATCCTTCCCCATATTACCTGTTCCTCAAATGTCAGCATTGTCATAATGCTCTCTCTGACCCTCCTAGTCCGTACCACTGTCTGTCAAAGTCCAATAGCACTATTTCTTCTATTTCCCAGACAACACACAGCTACTTTACAACCCAACTCTTTTCCTGTATATTGTCCTATCTCCCCCAACCTAATTAAAGGCTCTTGGAAGACCAAGGATGTGCCTTTTCTTCCCTTCCATTTTCCTACTGTGCACACAGCATCTGCTGCCCACACTCTATGCTCAGTAAATGATGGCTGATTCATTCCTAGGCATATTTACCTGATGAGTGCACCCCTGATCTCATCTGTCTTACGTGGAGATACAGCAAAAATGTCTGAACAATTGATACTGGCATTGATGTCAGACATTGATGTTTTGACATCGGGTTTAATTACAACTATTGTGATGCTTTCCAATAGACTAAGAAGTTACCTGAAATACTGCTTTGCTACCCTGAACACTATATATGAAAGCTATGAATGAATGGCCAATTCTATATAAAATTTTAAAGCACACGTAAACTCTTTTTTAAAAAGGCAGGTATTAGAACAAAGAAAATTACAGTCTACACATTGTGTAAAATTTAGATATAAATATGCTGATTGCAGCATTCAAGATTCCCCTCCCCCCAAGCCAAAAGAGTAAGTTCTCAAAATCTAGTTTTTAAGGTTAAAAAAATTTCAAAACATTTCCAAGTACATGTTCTTTTTCAATACAATACAAGATATATTTTTTATCAAGCATATAGAATAATGGTCCCAAATAAGAACATCTGGAACTGAAGAGAACACAGTGGGGGAAGAGGAGACTGAAACTATAAAATAGTATTTTATATGAGTTGAATTTTTTAGAAAATAGACAAAGGTATGATGACACAAGAGCTAAAAAATAAAGTAATAAATTTATGTTTTTAATTTTTTTTAGTTTTTTTTTTTTTTTGAGAGAGAGAGAGAGAGAGAGAGAGAGAGAGCCCCTGATATGAAGCCCGACACAGGGTTCGATCCCACGACCCTGGGATCATGACTTAGGCCAAAACCAAGAGTGGGATGCTCAACCAACTGAGCCACCCAAGTACCCCAAATTTAAGTTTTAGAAAAAGGAAGGCTGAGGATATGTACTGGTGTTATGTTATTAGAGAAAATAGAGCAGTGTTATCAAAAACCTTAAACCTGTCAAGAATACTGAGTAATTAAAAATTTCCTTAAAAAGTAAGATATGATTAGATTTTAATCCTATAGACATTCTTAGCATTTTTTATTTGCAGTAATAAAATATTCAAAGCAACCCAAAAACCCAAGAATAAGAGATTTGGGTGCTTTGTGTAATAAAAACATTAAGGGGCACCTGAGCACCTCAGTCAGTTAAGCACTTGACCACAGCCCTACTGACAGGTGCTCACTGCCGTCAGCACAGAGGCCAGTTGGAATCCTCTGCCCGCACCCCCACCCTGCCTTTCCCTTGCTTGCACACATTGTCTGTCAAAAATAAATAAACATTAAAAATTAAGAGAAACATTAAAATTTATTTACTTTTACAGACTACTATGAGGCAATGCTTATACCTAAGTAGGAATTCTTAAACCATAGGATGGTAAGAATATTTTATTTCTGTCTGTGCACCTTTATGTAATTTCTAATATAAGCCTCTATTTTTTTCATGAGGCAGGACTAGCAGGTGGGGAGGAATAAGTCAGCTATCTCAACGCACTCGACATTATTGCAGTTCATCTGTTCAATGTCCCCTCTCTATTATGTGATTACTGACTCTCTTTTATCCTCATTCCCAATTTCCATACCCCTGTCCTACTTCATGGACAGTTGTTCTAATGAATTTATCGTGTGTCTTTCAGTTATGTATGTTCTTCTAAAAATTTTGTTCTTCTTTGTGTGTCTATATTAATAAGTGTTATTGGGTTACCTATTTCATACTATTTTCTCCTGAGCATTATACTTCAAGGTGGACCCATAAAGCTTTGTGTGTAAGTATGTAGGTATATTCCCCAAACACTTAACCTATTATATAAGCAATATCACATTCGACTCTGGCACGGTATTATGCTTCTATATTCCACAACCACAAATTACTTTTCCTATTTTCTGGGTTTTTTTTCATGTTTATTTATTTTTGAGAGAAAGAGACAGAGTGTGAGAGGAGACGGACAGAGAGAGAGGGAGACACAGAATCGGAATCAGGCTCCAGGCTCTGAGCTGTCAGCACAGAGCCTGACGTGGGGCTCAAACTCACGAACCCGAGATCGTAACCTGAGCTGAAGTCAGACACTCAACCAAGTGAGCCACCCAGGTGCGCAGACTTTTCCTATTTTCTAACATGACCGGTAGATAATAAGAAATACCAGCTTTAGGGGCTCCTGGGTGGTTCAGTTTGTTGAGCGACTGACTTCAGCTGGAGTCACGATGTCATGGTTGGTGGGATCCAGCCCTGCACTGGGCTCCCTGCTGACAGCATGGAGCCTGCTTGTGATTTTTTTCTCTCCCTTTGCTCCTCCCCGGCTTTAAAATAAATGGATCACAATGCTGAGGGTTTAGGTGATTCAACATCATTTGGAGTTTGAACATTTCATTTAACAACAACAAAAAAAATCAGGCAGTTAAAATTGTTCTTTCACACATCTAGTGGAGGAAAATAGAAAAGGGGTTATTAAGTTGCTATTAATACACAAGAAACATGTGATTTGAGGCTTAATAGGATGGCTTTCTTATTTAGATAATTTACACTAAATAGTATTTCATTTTTCGGAATGAGAAGTAGCCTGTAATACCAATCTCCTATTATAAGTAATCTAAGATAGTGGTTTAAAACCCCATTGGGACAAATAGCATAATACCTCAATACACTGATTATTGTGGCATGTAGGGATCTCTATCATGTTTTCAAGGTGAACCTGAATGACAGAAAAAGAGAAACACTAAGAATAATCCATGCCCCCATATTCTGGTCTGTAATACTCCAAAGACACTTTACTGCACTGAGATATCAGCTAACAAATGTCCTTTTAAAAAGCTCATGTTACCCTACCAGGTGATGCCAGTGGATTAGTCATTTACAGGGTCGGTTATGTCAACTTACTCTGAGTGATTCTTTTTCAAATTTTTTAAATTATTTTTGAGAGACAGAGAGAGACCAAGAGCATGACCAGGGGAGGGGCAAAGAGAGAGGGAGACACAGAATCCGAAGCAGGCTCCAGGCTCTGAGATGTCAGCACAGAGCCCAGTACAGGGCTTGAATTCACAAACGGTGAGATCATGACCGGAGCCGAAGCCGGATGCCCCAATGACTGAGCCACCCAGGCGCCCATGGCCTGCGTAATTCTAAAGGTTTTGATAATTTAAAGGAGCATGTTTCCTTCCTTCAGTTAAAGATAGCAGTATCTACGGACACCTGGGTGGGTCAGTTGGTTGAGCCTCCAACTCTCGATTTCAGTTTAGGTCATAATCTCAAGATTGGTAGGATTGAGCCCCATGTCAGTCTCTGCACTAACAGCTCAGAGCCTGCTTGGGATTCTCTCTCTCCTTTTCCTTCTATCCTCCCCCGCCCACAGATGCAATCTCTCTCTCTCAAAATAAACTTTAAAATATTTTTAAATCTTTAAAAAAAAAAAAAAAAAGACAACAGTATCTATTTAGTTGTACAGAGCTCAAATCCTAATCATCACTCCTGACACTTCTTCCTCCCATCCTTTATTCACATCCAACCTACCATGTAAGGTGGATTTTATCTCACAAATCTTTCCACTTTCCCCCCATCCACTCCGACTTTTACCATGACTCCATGATCTGTCCTTCCCTCACCACACCACACCACAGAGTCATCTTTTCAGTACACAAAGCAAAACACATGACCCTAGAAACTTCCATGAATTCTATATGCTCCAAGATAAACCAAACTACCCCTCACTGTGGAGACTCTCCTCAGGCTCACGTGGCATGATGAAGCCCCCTGCCCACCATTGGTACCATCCTGGTTTTCTCTAAGTCTCTAATAAGGTAGATGGACATTCCCTTCCTTGGATCTTTGAGCATGTCCACCCTTGACCTCACATTCTCTTCCTGTCTCTCGGCCCCTCAATCCCTCCCATGCTTCCTTCAGCTTCAGTCTTCAGCCTTGTGTTACATCATCCTGACCCCTCCCTTGTCCATTCTTATTTCAGAGATGTATGTAACACATTTGGTCTCTACAATGCTTGTTGAGAAGGTGCTTTGTGTTTGTGTCTCTTTCTCCCAAGAGACTATGACTGCATGAAGTCAAGGTTCTTATCTAATGTGTAGCATATAATAGGTCCTTAATAAATAGGAGCTCAGTAAATGAACGGAGGGATGAAAATTAGTGAATGAAAAGTCTGGAATAGAGGATGGGAAGTCTGTGAAGGTCAAATAGCAACAGGAAAAAGAAGACTGAGATTTCAAAGGATTAAGCAAGTCTTTCTTTTAACCTCTGATAATCAAGAACAAATACTTCCTCAGGTTTTATGAAGTAACATTACAGAATTGGTAAAAGAATAGGTTTTAGAGTTCTATAACCAGTAGTTACAAATCAAGGAAATTAGACAGATTTTGTTGGCAAACTCTATGAAAACATCCTGGTAAAATGTAAAATCACTCTTTTATTTTTACTATAATTGACAAATATTTCTATTTCATTTCATGAAATCCACCCTTAATACTGAAAGCATTCACTTTCTACTTAATGAATTTCACTGTTTTGTGTAAGCTAAAAATGCATGTATTACTTTAATTGTTACAAAAAATAAAGATATTTTAGACTATTAAAAACATTAATTAGCCTTGGGGCACCTGGGTGGCTTAGTTGGTTGAGGATATGACCCTTGATTTCAGTTCAGGTCATGATCCCAGTTTTGTGGGGTAGAGCCCAAAACAGGGCTCTGTGCTGAGCATGGAGCCTGTTTAAGATTCTCTCTCCCTCTCTCTCTCTCTCTCTCTGCCCCTCTCTCACGTGTTCTTTCTCAAATAAATAAATAAATAATAAATAAATAAATAAACAAAGAAACAAACACAAGTTAGCTTTTGGATGTGAGCATCATTTATGCCCTGAAAATTATAAAAATATTTAACTACATTAAATGGAATTCAAAAAAATTTTTTTAATGTTTATTTATTTTGGAGAGAGAGACAGACCATGAGTTGACAAGGGGCAAAGAGAGAGACAAGGAGGCACAAAATCTAAAGCAGGCTCTAAGCTCTAGCTGCAGTACAGAGCCCAATGCGGGGCTTGAACTCATGGACCGAGAGATCATGACCTGAGCTGAAGTCAGATGCTTAACCAACTAAGGCACCCAGGTGCCCCAAATGTAGTGTATCACTGAGGGCACAAAGAGCTAATAACATTTCCAGCAAGGATTTCTCATTCAGTCTGAAACACAGTATAAGAGATCCTGTTACACATCCTTGTTTCAGTAACCAAAATAGAACTCATTTCATTAGGGTAGAATTATCAGAAATGAAATCAAATACATGCAGTTTGATGGAGAAGCCAAAAACAGAAGCATTCATTATCTAGATTTCCAGATGCAAAACAAATTGTATGTGTCACAGTCATTTCACCTTCAAAGGATGGAAACCTGCCTCAAAGTAACTTCAATAACAGGCCCGCTATCTCCTTAGGGGAACCTGGGTGCCTCAACCAAGTTAAACGACCTACTCTTGACTTTGGCTCAGGTCATGATCTCATAGTTCCTGGGTTCAAGCCCCAAGTCAGGGTCTGTGCTGACAGCATGGAGCTTGCTTTGGATTCTCTCTTCCCCTTTCCCACTCACGCATGTTCTCTCCCTTTCTCTTTCTCTGTCTCTCTCTCAGATGAACTTTTAAAAAAAAATCTTAATAAAAAAGGAAGTCCACTATGTTCTTCAATACTGATAGCAATTTCCTAAAGGACTCTAGTCTTTCCTGAGCAGATGAACACTACCACCTCCCATCACTGTTGTGGCTCCATCACACTGGCTCATGCTCCCACCCCTCTAGCAGGGGAAAAGGGGCCACATGATTGACAGTCCAATCACAATCAAGCAGAATTACACAAGCTAAACTCACACAGGCAAAAGAATGTAGGTCAGGCAAAAGATTCAAATGTCACCTACAACATTAAATTCCATAATTAAGCAGCTAACTCTTCATCTTTGAAATTAAGTAAGCAGGACCACTGGAATTAGGAACAAATTCATAATTTTACTGCTGATTTTCAAAACACAAGTTAATGCTCATGCATCTGCCAGGTTGCTTCAAGTAACTGATGGCTTCTTAAGAGATAAGAAAGTGCAGTAATAACATGACTCCTGCTTCTAAGTAGCTTCCCTGCCAAGTAATATATAAAATTTAAGCAACCTGAGTCCCCAACGAAGCAGACTCTTTCCTTCCCCACGTCCCTCTCCCACTTCCAACTCAGAGGACAAGAAAGAGGGTCCATTTTAAGGATCCAATGAGATTTACAATTTCATTCCTTTCTTACAAATAAAAACATCTACAAGTGACATCATTTGATCCTCTTACCCAAAATCTCCCACTGCTGGCTTTGACTAATCAAGAGGCTAAAATCACAAGGCAAAAAACTGATGATGGCTCTATACAAAAGGTAGCCAGAAACACAAGTTCCTGGTCCAACAGTCTGCAAGAATTTGAGTCCTAGCAAGATAGACATTAAAATCTTACATAATGTAATCAGAGAGGTAATATCCCATCATTTTTTGCTGTGCTCCATGGGTCAGATTCAAGTCAAATGACATGTTCAGATTCAAAAAGAAGGCAATTCACAAGGTCAAGAGCTCCAGGGGGTGGAGAGAAGCAGGATCCACTTTAGAATGTGTCTGCCACAGGCAGGGGAAAAAAAGTAGAAATTTAGAAACACCTTTTACTCATCTTTCATAATAATGATTATACTAACACTGTCAAACTTAAAATACACACTTGAAAAACTAGTAACCTCAACCTAATGGCTCCTGTAACTTTTTATGATCTTAAAACACTTTTAAAAATAGCTTTCACGGTGGAGAAATACTTTGCAAACACCAACATTTGCTTCGATTTCGATTAGTTACTGTCTGCCACATTTAAGGAAATTAAAAATTTAAATATTGATTGAAAAACCTTAGGTGCAACATAAGGTAGGTATATTTAATAAATCAACATTGAAAATAGCTTGTTTTGCTCTTTTTATTCTTTTACTTTAAATTTTAATGAGCATGTATCATTTTTGTTAAAAAAAATTCCCAAATTATGTCTGTATCATCATTAAACCATTTAGCCTTATCATCATTATGCTCTGTATAAGAGTACTATAAACATTTATTTCGCCAATATTCATACATTTTATACAGCATTTGACAGTTACCAAGACTCACAAAATTGTTTCTACTCAGTTTTACCCAAAATGAATATTTAAAATTACTGTAAGAAATCCCATGGCAAAAAAGCTAAGAAAAACAAAGAGATTAGAACTATACATGACTGTTTTGGGATCACTAAAAACAGCCACTGTTATAACATTACAGAAATCCTAATTAATTATCAAGATTCCTTAATAAGGAAACATAGCAAAGCTACTAACATGAAAATTCAGCAGTCCTGAACAGTCAAAGTTAATCTACAGGGAGTAAAAGTTTAAGAAACAGTTTTATACTATGAAAACACACAAATTATTACTTTTGAATCTTATCCAAACTTTAAATGTTTATGTAATGGTTGGTAAATTTTAATAGATGGCTCACTACAGAACGGAACAGAATACCTGGTATAGACCTTGAGACAGAAGTGAAAGCTCAAAGTGACAGTGTATATAAATATACTTTACATGTGTTTTTATGTATTTTGCTAACTGGGAAGGATTCTAAAGCCAAGATGGGTAATTCTCATCTCAACACATCTTAAAGTAGTATTTTCCAACTTTTAAAGTATTTTTGGAAAATTATTATCTTTGGCATATATGTTCATGTATCTACACTCAAATACATACATGTATGCCATTATATAGATGTATATACATACATGCATACATATAATGTTATGTGGCAGACATAACATTCCGTGCTATTAAATTATTTAATAAAAATTCTCATGCTAGAATTCTTTAGTTATGAGTACGATTATAAAGTCTCCTTGCCTCTATTTGTTTTGTATTTGGCCTATAAAAAATGATGATAAGGGCACCTGTGTGGCTCAGCTGGTTTAGTTTCCGACTTCTGGTCAGGTCACGATCTCGCAGTTCACAATTTTGAGCCCCATGTAGGACTCTGTGCTGACAGCTCGGAGCCTGGAGCCTGCTTCAGATTCTGTGTTTCCCTCTCTCTTTGACCCTCCCACACTTGCTCTCTCTCTCTGTCTCTCTCAAAAATAAAATAAAAACATTAAACAAACTTTTAAAAAAATTACCATAAACTTAGTGGCTTAAAAACATTTTACATTCCTGGAGGTCAGAAGTATGAGACTGATACTAGTCTTCATGGGCTAAAAATCAAGACGTCAGGGGGCTCCTGGGTGGCTCAGATGGTTCAATGTCTGACTTGATTTTGGCTCAGGTGGTGATCTCACCATTTGTGGGATTGACCCCTGAGTAAGGCTCCATGCTGACAGCATGGAGTTTGCTCAAGATTCTCTTTCTCTCTCTCTCTCTCTCTCTCTCTCTCTCTCTCTGGCCCTCCCCAGGTCATGCTCTCTCTCTCCCTCTCTCAAAATACATCAACTTAAAAAAAAAAAAAAAAAGATGTCAGCCCACCACATTCTTTTCCAGAAGCTCTAGGAGACAGAAGATCTTCCTTGTATTTTCTAATTTCTAGAGGCTACCTATATTCCTTAGATTTTGGCACCATCCCCCATTTGCAAGCCCACAGTGTCTTGAAATTGCCTTAGTATACCCTAAGAACTTTCCATGAAGTACAGCACTTTATCCAGAATAATTCCTTCTATAGCTCTTTTTAATTTTTTTTAATGTTTTATATTTTTTTGAGAGTGAGAGACAGAGTGTGAGTGGGGAAGGGGCAGAGAGAGAGGGAGACACAGAATTCGAAGCAGGCTCCAGGCTCTGAGCTGTCAGCACAGAGCCCGACACAGGGCTTGAACCCATGAACTGTGAGATCATCATGACCTGAGTCGAAGTCTGAGGCTTAACCGATGAGCCACCCAGGCGTCCCTCTTCTACAGCTTTTTATGAATGAAGCTTCTAATCTGAATATTCAAGGGAAGGCAGTTTTGAGGACCCTTGTGATAAATCATCTTTATGAGGCCAGTGTTCTTGGGAGTGGGGAGACATCCTTTAATTCGAGGAAATGAGCTAGGTAGACATGTCAAGGTAAAAGTGCCAATAGCCAAGTATGGGGATGATGAACCCAGCATCCAAAGAGCTATTGAGAAAAAGCTTTTGTTTTGCTGAGATTAAAATTTTTTAAATTTCCCAGTGAGGGACTGGAAAACCTAATCTTAAAGGAGAGGCAGATTTAGATCGGCTGTAAGGAGACAAGGAACTGAATTAGTTGTAGAAATTGTCTCTTAAGAGCATAATCTCTTATGTTAACATGGGAGCAGGGTAAAGCTTGCGAGTCTGAAACGGGACTTAATTTACTTTTTCCAAGAGATAGCACACACTGGAGAGAATGATGCAACTTGTTGGTATTAGAATCTACCTCCACTTGACACCAGCACTGTGAAAAGGCAGAATCTGAAAAATCTACAATAAACTAGAACAGAGTTTCAAAGTCAGAAACAATAAAGACACCTCAAAGCCTGGAGATAAGTGATAGGCTAGTACATTTAAGAAGATACAACTATTAGTGTGATGGGTGGATCCACAGGCTGCAATAAACAAGAAGAGTATTTTGATTATGTTACTATTTTTACGTGGCCAAAACTTTAAGTGCTTATATCATGCTTTGGGTTAAAAGATTATTACTTAACACTTTAATATCAGAGAGAAACATACTAAGAAGCTTTTTAAATGCTAAAAAATTTAGGATATGGTCTTAACTTAGCAGTATGTGAGAAAAAGCAATGAAGTAAATGGAAATTTATCTACACATTCACATATATTTTAAACAGAGGTACTATGTAGAAGGTAGAATTAGGGAAATGTGTTATCCAAGACTGACACATTTCTACAGACACTACTGACACATACTAAAAACTGCGAAGTTGTCTCAGCCTCTACCAAGTGTCAGGGAGGAAAATCATGCCTCAGAGGTAAAAGGAAGGGCTGGATGAATTGCCTGTGAAGTTTGGTCAGCTGCCCAAGGGTCCCAGTTAGGTCTGTGTGGGGTCATTCTTTGCTGAGCCTGATCAAGTATCCCCTAGAAGGAACAGAGAAGCTTTTTATCAGGAGGAGAGGAGAAAGGGAAATATAAATGTCAGTCTTTTCAAATTCAGGGCAGTCGTGTGTTTGTAAGGCACCCAGGTAGCATTCCATAGGCCACCCTCAGCTCATGTTTTCTTTTTTCTTTCCTTTATAAATAATTTGGCTCAATAGCTACACAACGGTCCAAGAACAGCGAAAATGTTCCTTGTAGCCAAATCTTGTTCTCTGGGAGAAGAGACCACAGGCAGGCAGCAGCCTCTAGTTTATGAAAGGGCTGTATTTTAAGTGTTCCTTGGAATATAAATAGTTGAGTACTTGGAATTTATTCTTATAGAAACCATGCTATAAGATTTATTTCCCTTGAAAGGCTTCAAGAATCTATTTAACTTATCTTGTTCTGTAAGCATGGTTTCATTTACACTATTTTAATTAGTTACCTATCACTTCATTTTTTTACAATTATCACGCTATTTTTTCTTTCACAAAGTTGTAGATGTATATTGTGATATAAAGGTTTATACTATCTGAAATGACCTTTCCCATACTGCCAAGAGACCACCATTGCTAAAGACGATCCCGTGACAAGAGGTGAATTTATCTATGATCTATAGAACTATGCTTAAGATTTAAGAAAAGATCTATTTATCTAGATAGAGTCTTAAGACTGTAGGAGCACAAATGTGCTCAGGTATATATCCTACCCTCCATTATTCCTCCCCAATACTATCAACTTGGTACT
Organism: Panthera pardus; assembly: GCF_024362965.1. Taxonomy (NCBI): domain Eukaryota; kingdom Metazoa; phylum Chordata; class Mammalia; order Carnivora; family Felidae; genus Panthera; species Panthera pardus. Next base: position 132,241,234 of record NW_026526765.1, read on the forward strand.
GCACTGTAACTTTAGAATCACGTGAAACAAAGTGCTTTGATCAATCATCTTCTTCAGAGGTCCCATCAAGCAGGAAACCAGAAGATTAAGTCCAACATGGTATTTTATTTGACCTATACAGAATTTTAAAACATCTTGAGTGAATGAACTGACATTTAAAAAATGGGTAGATATCATATACAAACCCAGATTGCCATCTGTTCTTAATAAATTGGAAGAATGGCAAGACCAGGCCTACATTTTCAATGTTCTTTAGTAGGTGAATGACTGTCTAACAATTACTGAACGGCTGTTGTGCTTTTTAATGGCAGGGACCCTAGATACTTACCCTCCTCACTGTTCCTTCTCATCTGACAGTAGGCAGTGTTCCCTGCATTTATGTTAACAGCCTTCTCTGTAAGCTTTTGAATTCTGTTCTGAAAGGGAAAACAAGAGATAGTTCCTTTCCAAGAGGAGGTGGGACACTGGCCTCTGAATTCTGTCCTTCCAAACACAGGCATGGGCCATTTTTTAAACCAGGAGAGTATATACTTGCAATGTCTTCTACCGCTCAACAATCTGTCAGTAGTAAAAATTCACAACTTTGCTCACTTATTAACATTCTAAGAAAATTAGAAAATGCTTTAAAAATGAATACACAGTATTCTTGCTTGTTGCAGAAATAAAAATATAGATAATCACAGACATTTTTCTTTGGTATCCAACATTCTGATTTGTTTACTTTGATATACCTTGTATTTTCATCTATACTCTAAAAATTTATATTTAAAATCAAAGAAAAGATAAAAAATGATTTTATTTATATCTAACCCAGAAGTGGTTTCAAGCGGCCTTAGGTCCGCATGAAGTAGATCACACTTTCCAAGCCAACCCTCTGAACAAGTGTGTTCACCATGCAAACATGCACTCAAAAGAAGCTTTCTGCACCCACATCTTCTTATGAGATCAGCATCCTAAGAATCTAGCATGTCAAAAGTCTGGAGCCTCCTCTTTAAATGTTATATAACCAATCTAAGAGGAAGTCAATTCTCAGTTAAACGCCCAGTCCTCTTCCTCTAGGGCAACCACTACTACCTATCTATCTATAGCTGATCTAATCCTCCCTGTCACTTTTCACCAGATGGCTATGAGGGATACACACACACAAAAAAAAACTGTAGTCCAAACGGGATTTTTAGGCTACATTCCCTAATTTGAACAATCTTTTCCAGTATCTCAGACTATTAAATAAAAGCTCAATCTTTTCACTGTCATGACTGTGAGGTAAAGGTATCTTCCACGTGGGTTCTCAAACTGGAGACAATGAAGTATGACCACCCCCGGAGCCAGGTGACTACTAACGTCTGCTGCTGTGATTCTTCTCATAGGTTCTCATTTATTCGTTGTATTAGGAGCATACTCAGTAGGAGCATACAATACACTCAACGCTTTCATAGCAGGTGAGAATGCAGTTAACAAAAATGAAAACTCTAACATGTAAGGACTGTACATTCTAATGAGGAGTGTCTAACAACAAACAAATGAATAAAATGTGTAGGTCCTTTAACTATAGGTTCAATATGGGAACAAAAAGAAGAGAAGGAAGTGGGGGGGGGGGGTGCTGTTCTTAAAAGGAAATCAGGAAGACCTGTACTGAGAAGGTGACATTATAGTAAAGATGAGAGGTAGTGAGCCAATAATCACCTAGAGAAGGGGTGTCAAGAAAGGCACACAGACTAAATATGGTCCCTTTCCTATTTTTGCACATTCCATGAGCTAAAAATAATTTCCACCATTTGTGCCACAAAGTCATAAAATTCCAGTTTCATGTACATAAATACAGTTTTCTTCAAACACATTTGTGTATTCTTGATGGCTATTTTCACAACACAATGGCAAAGGTGAGTGCTTACAATAGAAATCTGACCTGCAAAGTTGAAAATATTTACTATTTCCTTTTTGACCCTTTACAAAAGAAATTCCTGACTGCTAATCTAGAAAGCAAGAATATTCCACGAAGAACTTTCCTCATGTTTATGCCATTTTGAAGTATCTACAGACTTTGAAGTTCGATTTTAATTATAAATTTTATCCTTTTTTATTCACCTATATTAAGCTAATTTAAGGTTTTACCTCGAATTAAAATTTTTTAATATTATGATCCATTACTTAGTTTTGTTTGTAATTACGTAGTAGGTCTTTGCCCATTGTAACTTTCCTATTTCTTTTTAAAATTTATTTACTTTTGAGAGAAACAGCAAGCAGGGGAGGAGCAGAGAGAGAAGGAGAGAGAGAACCCCAATCAGGTTCCACGCTGTCAGCAAAGAGCTTGAGGTGGGGCTTGAACTCATGAACTTTGCTTAATGACCAAGTTAACCAAGTGCCCCATAACCTTCATCCTTTTTAATTCAGGTGACAATGCTCATCAGCCTAAGAGACAAGTAACTCACCTATAGTTAAACAAAGTTGTCTTTATAACCTGTTCCATTGGCAGGGGAGACCACACACCATGGGGAACCATGAAGTGTCTCAGTAAGAGGGTGTAACAGGATTTGGATGCTTTGGAAGAGGGCTCAAAGAAGAGGTCTTGGCTAGGGATTAGACGATGCCACACAGGGGAGGAAATTTTATGATTCTATCTTAAAAGCTCTTATCTGTGAAACAAAGAATGAAATGAGGCAAACCTGTACTTGATGAACTGGCAGAAGTCACTCATATTAATCATTTTAATCATGGGAAAGAAAGGTCTGGGTATTTGTGTGTTTTGGTCAATGTTCTCTTTTTTTAATATCTGTGTTCAGATATGACTACACAGCTTTGTTTTGGTCTTGATCCATATGGTGACTAACTTTATGATGCTGGTGTTCCATGCAATTGTTATGTTCAACAGAAAATTATTATAGACTACTTCTGAAAACAAGTCTAGATCCTCTTAGCAACACTATGGCCTAGATATTTTAAAAAGGGCAATTAAGAATTTTTTATTCAAACTATTATTATTATTATTATTATTGTTGTTGTTGTTATTAGAGAAAGAGACAGAGATCAGCAGGGCTTCATCCATGACCCTGAAATCATGATCTGAGCTGAAATCAAGAGCCAGACACGGGGCTTCATCCATGACCCTGAAATCATGATCTGAGCTGAAATCAAGAGCCAGATACTTAACTGACTGAGCCACCCATGTGTCCCAAAGTCTTCTTTAACAAATGGATAAATTTAGACGTTTCCGAATAACCAAATACTGAGAAAATTCATTGCTAGCAAACTTGACTTACAAGAAATACAGAAACCCTTCAGGCAAAAAGCAAATGGCATCAGAAAGTAAGTTAAATGCAGGAAGAAATTATGAGCACCAGTAAAGGTATTTGTTAGCTACATATGAAACCAAGTCTGAATATATTTTTCTCTCTTGACTGATAAGAAATGTGTAATAAAAATGATCAAACTCTTTCATAACTTCTAGCCTAGTATTTTGAAATATAATATTTATGATAAGAATATTACAAAGGAGGGGCACCTTGGTGGCTCAGTTGGTTAAGTGTCTGACTCTTGATTTCAGCTCAGGTCATGATCTCACGATTTGTGGGATCAAGCCATGCATCAGGCTCTGGTCTGAGTATGGAGCCTGCTTAATATATATTCTCTCTCTATCTTTTTCTCTCCCCGCACCCTACCCGTCTGCCCATTTGCCCCTCTTCCCAGCTTGTACACTCTCTCACTTTCTCTTTAAAAAAAAAAAAAAAAAAAAAGACTAGCCCAAAGGATAACTGAGGGGAGGGAGCTATATATGAACAAAGTTTATTTAATTTGACTTAGGTTAGTATTCACCTGAAGCTGATTTTAAATTATCATGTATATTATAATTTTCAAGGAACCACTGAAAAACTAACCCCCCAAAACAATTTTTAGGTGATATCTGAAAATAGATCTACTTAATCCAACATAAAGTAGTAAAGGAGGAATATCAAATAGCAAAATGGCTGACAGAAATTCAAACATATCGGGGCACCAGGGTGGCTCAGTCGGTTAAGCGTCCCATTCGGTTCCAGTCATGATCTAACGATTCGTGAGTTCGAGCCCCACATTAGGCTTTGACCTGACAGCTAAGAGCCTGGAGCCTGCTTCGGATTCTGTGTTTGTGTCTCTCTCTGTCCCTCACCCGCTCACTTTCTGGCTCGCTCTCTCTCACAAAATTGAAAAAAACCATTAAAAATATTTTTAAAAATTCAAACATATCAATAATTATACTCCATGTAAATGGATTAAATCTTCCAATCAAAATGCAAAGATTCACAAAATTCAAACTATATAAATATGACACATTTGTACTATCTCTCCAAGAGAAATTCAGTTTCAATTACACAAAAAGACTGAAAGTAAAAAATGAAGAAAGCTCTATTAGGCTAGCGGAAACCACAATAGCTATACCAGTATCAGAAAGAAAAAAAATACAGTGTCAGACCAAAAAAATGCTAAAATGGTCAATTTAACAAAAATACAAAATATATAAACCTATGAATCTAACATACTATCTCCAAAAACCAAAATATAGAAAATGATGGAATTGAAGGAAGAGAGAGAGATTTCAACAATTGTAGATTGCAGTACTATACTCTCAATAATGAAGAAAGCAACTAGATAGGAAACCAGCAGGTATATAGTAGACTTGAACAACACTATCAACCTTACCTGTTATCTGTACAACACTCCATCCACCACAGAACATATAGTCTTTTCAAATCCAGATGGAGCAGTCTCCAAAATACACTATATAACAGACCATAAATCCTATCTCAAATTTTTTAAAATCAAAATGATATAAAACTCAATTCCAAATCAACTAAAGAAGGAAATTCAGATAATTCACAAATAATAGAAAATAAACCACATACTTCTAAATAACCCATTATATTTCTATTGAGAGAAAATGCCCACAAAAGTTGATTCTCTACAGACAGAATGTAGATTAGTGATTGCCAAGAGCTGGGAGTAAGAACCACGATTTACTGCAAAATGACATTAGGAATCTTTTTAGACAGCAGAAATGTGGACAGACTAGGCAGTGGTGATTGTTGTGTACTTATGTAAACTTAAAAAAAAAAAAAAAAAAAACAGTGAATTTTAAGCTTAAATGGAAGAATTTTTTAATAATTTTTTTTAACTTTTTTGAGTGAGAGAGCACAAATTAGAGATGGGCAGAGAGAGAGAGAGATACCAAATCTGAAGCAGGCTCCAGGCTCTGAGCTGTCAGCACAGAGCCCAATGTAGGGCTTGAACTCACAAACCGAGATCATGACCTGAGCTGAAGTCAGACGCTTAAGTGACTGAGCCACCCAGGTGCCCCCCAAATGGAACAATTTTATGGTACATAAGCCATGTGGTATAGACCACTTCTAAATAATCCATACGTCAGAGAAGAAATCAAAAGGGAGACTATTAAGTGTTTTTCTCTAAATCAAAATGTAAAGACAACGTATCCAAATTTGTGACAGGATACCAACACTTACGGAAGCCTTTATAGAAATAAGCTCCTACATTGGAAAAGAACAAGGTATGAAATCAACGAATTAAGCTTCCAACTGAAGGCTAAAAAAAGAAGAGCCAATTAAACCCAAATCAGGAAGATTAAATAAAATAATATCAGAAGGAGGAAAAAAATCAGTAAAAATGAAAACAAAAAAAAAATAGCAAAAAATAAACCAAGATGTGGTTCTTTGAAAAGTTCACTAAAATTGATAAACATGTGGCCAGACTGAAAAAGAAAAAAGGGATATGCACCATATCAGAAATAAGATATAGCATCAATACAGATTATATAGACATTAAAAGGATAAGAATATATGAAAAACTTTATGGAGAACTCAAAAACGTATGAGATAAATTCCTTGCAATATATACACTGACGTTCACCCAACAAGAAATAGATACCCTGAATAGCCTTACATATGTTAAACAAATTTAATTTATAATTAAAAAGGGAAATTCCATACCCAAGTTGCTTCAGTGGTGAATTCTAGTCAACATTTAAGGAAGAATTCATACCAATTTTACAGAAAAATCTTTAAAACAATTGAAGAGAGGGAATACTTTCTAACTTACTCTATGAGGTCTTGATAACACCATCAGACAAAGACATTGCCAGAAAATAACAAATATTTCTCAAAAACATAGATTTTCAACAAATTAAACTATAAAAATGGTTAAGTCATGACCAACCTGGGTTTCCCCAGAATGTCAGGCTGATTTAATGTTCAAGAATTTAACGGTTTTTGTAACTAAAAAGAGAACTAAAAACCATCTAATCAACTCAAGTGTTAGAAGAGTCTTTGACAAACTGCAATACGCATTCCAAATTTTTAACATCCCAGCAAATCTGAGATAGAAGAAAACTTTCACAAAATGATAAAGCAAAAATCACAATGCCTGGTGAAATACTGTATCCCATCAAGTAAAAGAGATCCCAATTGCCAAAGCTTGAACAATTTGAGTAATCGAATAACATAATATTGGTGGGGTTAACCGAAGTATAAAAAAAATGATGTAAGTCCATATTAATTTAATAAATGGTTATGTAAATGAATACAGAGGACTAAGAGAGGAGGCTCCTGTACAGTAGACTTCCAAATAATTTACATAGATAGCCTCTCCTTAAAGAGGTAGAACACAACACCCCGTGCAGAAGTACAGGCTACAATGACTTTCCTCTCGACCACAGTATGTCAAGGAGGAAAAAAGTGATTATTCAGAGGCAAAAACTGAGCAACAGTCAAGATTTCAAAATTAACATTAGTGATAATAATACATGTTAATAGCTAGGTTTCTTTTATATGCTAGATTGGAGAACCACTTCACCTCTGTGGTTCTATTCTGAAAAACCTCAACTTTAGCGTAACCATGAGAAAGTCATCACATAAACTAAAACAGGACACTGTCTAAAACACCTGATCAGTACTTATGAAAAATATCAAGGTCATCAAAAACAAGTCAAGTTTGAGCAAGAGTTATAGCCCAAAGGACCCGAAAGAGATATAACCACTAAATGTAATGTGACATTCAGTATTGGATCCTAGAAAAAAACATACAGGAAAAACTAGTAAATTTTTAAAACATGGAATTTAGTTAATAAATAAAAACAAAGGGGCATCTGCGTGGCTCAGGGCATTAAGCAACCGACTCTTGATTTCGGCTCAAGTCATGATCTCACCATCCGTGAGTTTAAGTCCTACATCCAGCTCTGTGCTGACAGCATGGAGCCTACTTGGGATTCTCCCTCTCCCTCTCTCTGCCTGTCACCCAACGGCATTCATGTGTGCATGCGTGCGCGTGCTCTCTCGCTCTCAAATAAATAACAAGGAACAAATTACTGATACACGCAACAATGTAAGCATGACACTAAGTGAAAGGCACAGAGAAGTACGCATTGCATCATTCCTTTTGTATGAAATTCTAGAAGTTATAACTACAGTGACAGGGGAACGACTGCCAATGGCCAGAAGTGAGGGGATGGGGCTGACAGCACAGAGACACTGGGGTATTTTCAGTCATGGACACGTTCTACATCATGAAACACCATAGTAGTTACTAGAATACATACAGTTGACAAAATCAGTTATATATATATATAATATATACATTATATATATGCATATTATACATATGCATATTATATATATGCACAATATACATAATATACACATTATGTGTGTATATATTGTGTGTATATACATTTATAAATCTCAAAAGGACACTTTTTTAATAGTCTTTTTATTGTCTTTAATGCTTTTAACATTTAGTGAAGCTCATACCCTCATGTAAAAAGATAATACCAAAAGATAATACTGGCACGACATAAGCAGGCTGATAGAAATAAGGTGGCATATTACTTCAATATTCAGAATAGTTTCTGGACACAGTTGTAGGGATAGGATCTTAGGGAACTCTTCCCAGAGGCTCAGAAAAGGATTTTACTGGTCCATCTTTTTGCATGTTTTATGGGTGGTCAGTTTGTTCCAGAAAGACATTGCATTCTATATGGCAAACCCAGGGAAACTAAGTTTTTCTGAAGAACACAGTAATTTAATAGAACATGAGGTACCTGCTATTTGACCTTACTATACATGCCTCAGCCAGACGCTAAATTAGTTATTATGTGTTAGTATCAGGAATTATAATTCAAGTCATGACATCGTTAAAGGAGAATGGGGCTTTAAGGATTTGGGGGGAAATGCTGCAAAGAAAGGGGCAATTGCTATTCCAAGTTCATGTAAACAGAGTTTGGCTTGCTGTGAAGCTTTTATCACTTTCCTGAATGTTCTGTCAGCACCAGAAATTATCTTTCTTGGAATATACTTATGTGAGGTTTTCTTTTTTCCTTTTCCCCCTATTCCCTTCAACCATGCTATAGCAGCTGGTTTCAATGAACATTTTGAAAGTCAGCAGATTATCTTCAAATGAAATGTTCAGCGTTGATCTTGACCCTTCTGCCTGGTGCTTTGTGTCTTCTGACTGCTTCTTTCCCCTAATAATAATTTGCTTTCCTCACACATAAAAAAAAAAAATCGCCTCTTATTTTTGCCAAAGTTACAACCACCCACCAGCTCCCCAGGCTCCGTTATTAGAATCACTTTTCAATCCTTTCTCGCCCTTGATGTCATAGACAATTCATTAAGTCTCTCCAACTCCTTACCCAAATCTAAGGTCATATTGACCTCCATACTCCTGAGATGACCTTCCTTCTCCTGCCTCCATTTCCTCTGTCCTCAAACACCCTGTACACACTGATGTGAGACCTTTTAAAAGTATCTTTTAATGTTTTTTTTTTTTTCTTGAGAGAGAAAGAGAGATCAAGCGGGAGGGGCAGAAAAACAGGGAGACACAGACTCCAAAGCAGGGTCCAGGCTCGGAGCTGTCAGCACAGAGCCTGATGCGGGGCTCGAACTCATGAACCCTGAGATCATGACCTGAGCCAAAGTCAGACACTTGACTGAGCCACCCAGGCACCTCAGACCTTTTAAGTATCTTTTCACTGATTCCTCCTTCTATACAAGAATCTATACTTCCCATTGCCTGCTATAAAAAAGCCACACTTTAGTGTCCAGCATACAGTTCCTTATATAAACTGTTCTTTGAAGTATTTTAGGTACCTCCAGAAAATTGGTTGTTTCCCCATCTGGAATTTAATGTTGACTAATTTTAACATAGGATTCTCACAATAAGCCTATACAGTAGATCTTCTTACCTCTTTTTTACACAAGATGAAACCAACCGTCAAAAAAACCAAAGTAACCACTCAGTTTGTAAGTGGTAGAGTTATTACTTTATTTCAGGTCATTCTGACTCCAAAACCCATAATCATTAACTATTTATACTGCTTGCACATCAAATACCTATTTTTGTAGGTATCATTTTGTGCACCTAAAATCTCTTTTCCTACCATCTTGTCCAAGTTGGCTTTAATCTAAGTAGCAACTTGGGCGGGGAGTGGGGGGGGGCGGTGCCTGGGTGGCTCAGTCGGGTAAGCATCCGACTCTTGGTTTCAGCTTAGAACATGAGCTCACGGTTCATGGGATCCAGCCCCATGTGGGGCTCTGCACTCACAGTACAGAGCCTACTTGGGATTCTCTGTCTCCCTCTCTGTCCGTCCCCTACTTGCGCTCTCTTTCTCCCTCTCAAACAAGAAGGAAGGAAGGAAGGAAGGAAGGAAGGAAGGAAGGAAGGAAGGAAGGAAGGGAAAATAAGAAAGAAACAAAAAAGGAAGAAATAAAGAAAGAAATAGTAAATAACAACCTGACTGAATTCCTTTTCCTGACTCTGGTCTCTGGCCTTATGTACTTTATCTGTTTGCTCTTGTTTACAGGTAGTCTATAATTCACCTGCAGAAGATTTAACTTTGAGAATTAGGGATGTCTTGTGTAGCCTATGGCTCCAGCCATTAATAGCATGTGTGGTCTATTGAATGTGATCAATAAATATCTGTCACATCAAAAAAAAGAACCAAAGTTCTTAATTTTTGGCATCGTCTGGGCTCTTTATCTCTGAATCCCTTTAGACATTAGTACACTTCTCAGCACAAAGTAAATACTCAGTAAACTGAGTAAATAAGCAGTAAATACACAGTAAATACTATGTAATTAATACTTTGAATATTACAGACGGTACCTGTAGATACCATTTCCTCTGAAAAATACCTTGCAGTTGTTGGGGTTCTCTTGGACATTAGCCCTTTCTTTCATGAAGGTATAAATGTTGGATAAACAATGGTTGTGCCTGAAAAAGCATTCAGAAGCTAGAGCTACTCTTAAACCCAACAAACTTCTGGGTTTGGCAACTTATACCTCACAGACATAAAACGGAATTAAAAAATAGTCAAAAAATAGTTGACTATATATCCAATGGGAAAACCATTTTCCATTTATGAGTATCAACCTTTTAGGATCCAACAAGATGACCACCATTGTTGCTCTTAAGGAGCCATCCTAAAATAAATGAGAGCATAACCAACAATTGTTTAAAGGATAAGTATTTGCCATTACATAGCATTGTTTCCTTCTCAAGGATGTCACAGTCATTTTGCTTCACCCTTAAGAATAATTGTCCTGGTTTGTGATCTTTTATCTCTGTCTTACTCATGATTTTTAAGTAGAGGAGATAATTTTTGCAAAATGATGATGTCAGGGTTTCTGAATCACAGTTCCATATTGTGACCTATTGAAATGGTGCTGCAGCCAGGAATTCATTCACAAATGCTTGTTTTGTGATCAGAGATGTATTTGTTAAACAGCGCTACCACCTGCTGGTAAGTTTTCCAATAATGCACACCATAGCAAATCTAAAAAAGGAAAAAAAAAAAAAAGTAAAAGGATAACCAGGACAATTTCTTATTAGAACTCCATTTACCTACGACATTCTACAATTGCACTTTCTACTGTACTATCACATCCACTTAAGCACTCCTTTATAAGATAGCCCAGTGAATCTTCCAAGATTAAATGTCCAAACGTTTCTTTTCTCGAGAACCTAAAATTGGATTATTTTCACCTACTTTCTAGAGTGTGCATATTTGGGTGAACATTTTACTCAATTTTTATACAGTAGGGAATCAAATTTCTTATGGAAGAATAATGTGAGCCAGAAGTCAAATGTGTACACATGAAAATCATCTGCTGAGAGGATTACTAAAAAAATATAGATTTCTCAGTGTGATGGTCAATTGTAGGAGTCAGTTTGGGTGGGTCAGTGGGTGTCCAAATCATACATGGTATCCAGAGGTGTCTATAACACTGTTTCCAGTAGAGGTTACTATTTCAATCAATGTACTCAGTAGATTGCCCTCCCCATTGTGGTTGGGCATCACCAATCCAGTAAGTCTTGCATAGAAGGAGGCATTCACCCCTTTTTTTTTTTCCTGCCCCACTGAGTAAACTGGGACATTTCATTTCACCTCATCTCATCCTGCCCTAGACTAGGATTTGCATCAGCAGGTCTCTTAGACCTTCAGATTCTTACTGAATGACACAATTTGATTTTCCTGTTCTCCAGCAGGAAGGGGGCAGATCCTGAGACTTTCCAGCCTCCATTAGCATGTGAGCTCATCCCTATTACATCCCATTACACGTATGTGATATATATGTATATACACACATATATATATATCAGGTAGAGGAGAGAGAACAGATATTTACAAATGATGAAATGATATACTGAGATATTTACAAAGAATACATATATATACAATTTCCACCATTGGTTCTTTTTGTCCCGAGAATGCTGATTACTACAGAGTTAAGTATCAAAAGTGGTTTCAGAAGAAGAGAATTTTCAAGATGAATTTTCTAAATTGGTTCCAGGATTTCTAGTAACAGAGTACATGGATATCCCATGGCATGATGTGGCATTAGAGATACATAAAATAGTCGGCATTGTATACTCCTAACCAATCCCTTATAAAAAGTAGGAACCTGGGTGATACCTTTTAAACTCCTATTTTCCAAAAATATCAGTCATCTGGTTGTTCCTAATGTTTCTGGACAAAGTGGTACAAAGGAGGAGCTTAGGGATTTGAATTCCTAGCTTGAACACAGCATAAATAACCTAAGAGCACCATGTGTGTCCTAAGGAGACCCTGATCTCCTATCCCCTCAGGGTTGAAATTCCTGAAAATCCAGGGCAACATCTTATCGTATCATCAGCTGAATTACAATGAAAGTGCAGCTGGGAATACTGGACCGGTAATTCTGATGAGACTTTATGGTCAGTAGAAGTGGCCTCTCCTCACCCCCATGAGTGTCTGCCTTCCCTCCACTTCTGGTGAGGAAAACTGTATTGTCTGATGTAACTCTAATGGCCTCCTGTGATTCTCCTCAGGAGAATCTCCTCCTCAGCTTTCGGATCTGGAACTAGACACAAGCCCCAGCAGCTACCTACCAGTGAAGTAAAAGGTGTGATCATGGAGGACATGTGTTATACTCCAAAAGAACCTACAGACCTTTGTAACTTTTACAGACAGAAATCTGAGGAATGTGCGTAAATGGATACTGAGTCCAGAAGCAATCACAACAATCTGACTCATGTAAAACCTGTTATATTGACTAGCTACTTTTAGTGTTCTTACAAGTAAAATAGACGTGAAGCTTATTAAATTCTTATTGAATCTGTGTAACCAAAAAATTCTACGTTAAATGAACCAAAGTGTAAACCCAATCACAGAGAATCATAGCTCCTCATTCTCAGAGGTTTCTAGACCTAAAACCCACTCAAGAGGGGAGGCCAGGACCTCATTCCAGCACGGACCTCATTATGCTACCAAAAATTTACACGGTTCCTATTTCACCCAGCCTTCATAAAAGGCACCTCTGGCCTTTTAACAGGGTAACAATACAAGGAAATAACCACAACTTTCAGGAACTAGTAGACACTGGCTCTGAATTGGCACTAATTCCAGGAGACATGAAACATTACCATGGCCCACGAAAGTAAGGACTTAGGGAGGTCAGGAGATCAATGGAGTTTTTCCTCTGGTCCATCTCTCAGGTGACACAGTGGTCCTGAACCAATCCTATGAGTATTTCCCCACAGTTTTAGAATGTACAAATACAACAGACGTACTCAGGAACTGGTAGAAACCCCAAACCCTAGAAACGTCTGACCTACAGAGTGGCTATTCTGGTAGGTGAGTCCAAGTGAAAGCCATTACAACTGCTTCTACATAGGAAAATAATGCAAAAGTAATACCACATTCCTGGAAGGACTGCAGAGACTGGTGTCCTCATCAGGGACTTGAAAGACAGATTCACACACCACATGCTTATTCAACTCTCCTATTTTCCCAGAGCCAAAGACAGATGGGCCGTGGAGAATGACAGTAGGTTACTCTAAGATTAACTAGGTACTGACTACAACTGCAGCTGCTGTACCAGATGTCATTTCATTACTTGAGCAAATTAACACATCCCCTGGTACCAAGTATTCAGCCATTCATCTGGAAAACAGCTTTTTCCTCATCTCTGTCCATAATGTCCACCAGAAATGTATTTTTTTCAACTGGCAAGGCCAGTAATACACTTTCACTTATGTAATGCCATGATGTTAGCTGATTAATCTTGGTCCTACCTCAAGTGTCTATCCCAACTCTCCAGTCATATGTGATAATTTAATTGAGAGATACTGACCACCTTTACCTTCTGTAAGTACATATACAATGGTCTAGTATATTGATGACAATAAGCTGCTTACAGCTAGTGAGCAAAAAATAGCAACTAATTTAGAATGGTGATACCTGATCACCAAGCCATTAAGTTGGGTGTGCACAGCAATACTCCATCATCAAATGGAACAGGTACACATGACCAGCCCTGAGCAGATTCTTCAGGTACAAATAAGTTCCAAGAAGTGGCTCAAAAGCCCCTGATCACTGTTCCTGTTACAATGCCTTCTCTTTCCCAGCCCCCATCTAGGGCCTTATACATATTTTCTTACAATCACTGATAGAAGATGACAGTCTAGTTTAAAAATGATTCTGCAGTGGGGCGCCTGGGTGGCGCAGTCGGTTAAGCGTCCGACTTCAGCCAGGTCACGATCTCGCGGCGCTCCGTGAGTTCGAGCCCCGCGTCAGGCTCTGGGCTGATGGCTCGGAGCCTGGAGCCTGTTTCCGATTCTGGGTCTCCCTCTCTCTCTGCCCCTCCCCCGTTCATGCTCTGTCTCTCTCTGTCCCAAAAATAAAAAAAAATTTAAAAAAATAAAAAAAAAATGATTCTGCAGGATATGCAGGTCTCACCTTAAAGTTGACAGCTGTAGCACTATAACCCTCTGTGGGAAATCTCTGAAGGAAAATGGGGAAGGGAATCTTCTCCATGGGCAGTGCACGTGGTTTTTCAGTTTGCTTGGAAGGAGAAATGGGCAGATGTGCAATTATATACCAATTCATGGACTGTAGCTAATAGTTTGGCTGAATGTCCAGGGATATCGAAGGATTATAATTAGAAAACTCAAGATAAAAAAATTTTATGATGAAGTCTGGGGCTTATCAATCAGCATAGAATGCCTTAGCAATCAGCATAGTATTCCACAAAGCAATGCTTTAGATCAAGGAAAGTTTTTTTATAGCAAAAGAAGGACAGTGATGGACCCAGGCTCATAGAATTCACTGGTCTTACCATGTTCCTCACCACCCCAAGGCAACTAGCTAGATAAAACAGAGTAATGGCCTTTTGATGACTCAGTTACAGTGCCATTTAAGTAGCAATTCTTTGCAGGTCCTCAACAAGATACCCTAGAATGCTACATACACTCTCAATCAGTATCCAATATATGATGCTATTCTTACAATAGCCAGAATAAATAGCTCCAAGTATCAAGGAGGAGAAATGGCAGTGGAACCACTCAGTACTACCCTTGATATCTACTAGTAAAATTTTTGCTCTTTGTTCTTGACATAATATGCTCTGCTGGCCAAGCAGTTTTATTTCCATAGGTAGGAAATCTATCAACAGACATAAAATGAGTCCATTTATCTGGAAGGTAAGATTGCCACTGGCTGGCCACCTTGGGCTCCTAATGTTTCTGAATGACCTGGCCACAAAGGGAGTTTTTACTGTTAACTGGGGTATATTGATCTAATACCAAGATAAAACTGGACTCCTACTCTATAACGGAAGCAAGGAAGAGTGTGTCTGGAACAGAGGCAATTCCTTAAGGGCATCACTTAGTAGCATCATGTCCTATGCTTAAGGTCAATAGAAAACTACACTAACCCAATCCAAATAAGACTTCTAACTGCTCAGAGTCAAGACCAACTGATGTGCTTCCTGAATACGAAGGGAATACAGAAGGAGAAGGCGAAGAAAGTAATTATAAATACCAGTTACGACCATGTGACCATCACACAAATTAGGACTATTTCTGTACAATACACACACACACCTTTTCTTTCCTCTTATTCCCTTACCGTGTAACATAATATGTATTGATTTTGTACCTTAGTTCAACATCTTAGGGAAGTTATAGGATATCAAGGAAAAGATAAAGCATTATTCAAGGACTTTACCTCCTTTACTGGGAAGCAGCCACTCCATTTTCAATTGTACACAGGACAGTTGTTGTCTAATAGGCAGAATTAAGACCTTGTTATTATTATTTAGAAATTAGATATGGTTTAAGGAGATGTGGTGGGGGGCCAAGTTGATAAGATGTGGACTAGTGGTTCATTTTATGTATCAATTTGAGTGAACCATGGGGTGGGTAGATTAAATTATTGTGATGACTTTTGGTGCATAGGTGTCCAGATGAGATTAACATTTGAATCAGTGGACCCAATAAAGTAGACTGCCCTCCCCACTGTGGTGGGCATCAAGCAATCTGAGGAGGGCCTGAACACAAAAAAGGCAGAGGAAGGAGGAATAGGTCTCTTTTTTCCTGCCTCATTAGTTGAGCAGGGACATCCCATTTCATCTCTTTTGGCCTCAGACCAGACTCATATCATTAGCATCTCTGCTTCTCAGGCCTTCAGACTTGGACTGATGGACACCTGCCAGCCTTTCTGGTTCTCTAGCTTGCAGGTGGCAGAATGGGAGACTTCTAAGCCCACATAACCACGTGAAATAATTTGTTAATGAACTTCCAGAGACACCCCAATGCATATGTACACATATATGTACATATCCCGTTTCTGCTTCTTGCTAGAACCCAGAAGAAACTAGGTTTCTCTCCTGAACATTCTAATTTTGTCATTGCTTACAAAGAATCAGAAAAAAAAAGTGTTCTTTGAGGCGAGCACCCCAAACGACTCTCAAGATGACAACGGTTACAAAGCTCGGACTTGAGCAAACAAGTCATCATGGCTCTAAACCACAGTCTGATCAAGTACAAGATTCCTCTCAAAATGTAGTTCTTCTGAAGAGAAATATGGGGGGTATAGCAGAATCCAAGGACTAAATTTCTCCAAGAACCTTCCATCATGGACATACTCTTCCCAGTGTAAACATTTTTTGAGAGCCCTAACATTTATCTGTGCAAGACAAGCCCAGGTACAAACTGAATTTGCACAAATGACAATAAAGGGACAAGCTTATTTAGTCAGCAATGTTGCTACTCCCAATTAGCTATCCCACTGTACCAGAGAGGATTGGTAAAAAAAAAAAAAAAAATTAATCTCACTAAATAAAAAAAACAAAAAAACAAAAAAACCTCAACATCAATGGATTTAGCAAAGTAAGATTTAAAGTATCTTGAAATAGATGTTTTATCATAATCCTTTACCCACTCACAAGAGTCTAACTGAACAAAGTCAGAGCTGAAAGGTAACAGCCAGGAGAAATTGAAGACATTCCCTGTGGTAACTACATCACTAACAGTTCCTTGGGTCCATCATGCCAAACTCAAGGGAGTTCATTTTATTGACTCATCTCAACGTGTAACAATTAAAAAAAATTTTTTTTAACATTTATTCATTTCTGAGAGACAGAGAGAGAGCATGAACAGGGAAGGGGCAGAGAGAGGGAGACACAGAATCCAAAGCAGGCTCCAGGCTCCGAGCTGTCAGCACAGAGCCCGTCAACTTATAACAAGAAAAGAGAAGTCTCTATTTGAACCATAGAACAAAGAAAAAAACTCTTTATTTTTGATTCTGTATTCATGCCAAACATATTACGTCTCTAAATTTACAGATAATAAGCAGGTATTTCTAATTTATAATAAAAAAATAGCATCTTTTCATATTGTTTGCATGTTTTACAATCTTTCCACAGACACTTTGTCACACTGAGCAGCTATAAATTTGACCAAACCAGGAATCTAATAATCCTTATTGTCTGTTTTCTGTTTCACTTCCAAAATCCAACCTATTTCCCAGATCCTCATCTTTGCCTCCTAAGCATCTCTGAATGTGCTTAGTTCTCTCTATCCCTGGGGCCATCTAGCAGGCTAAGTCCCTGTTACATCTAACCAGGATTACTAACACACCCTACTAAAAAAACTTGCTGTGTGCAATCTTGCCCATTCAGGTAATTCTCTATTCTGAAATCACAGCTATCTTTTCAGAACACAAACAAGTCATGATTGGATTTCATGATCTGCTTCAAATTGTTACTATGTCCCTTAGGAGAAGGCTATCTCAAGCGTGGGCCACGAACCTGCAGCATCAGCAACACATAGAGCATATTACAAATGCAGGAAAGCAATTTACACTTCAGACCTACGGATTAAGACTCCAGGCTGGAGTAGGATTACCAGATGTTTTCAATACACATGTCCTGCATCAGGATACAATCCAAATTTCTCTACAAGGCTCACAAGGGTCTTCATGAAGAAGCTCCCATTTACCTTTCCTGCTGTTTCTCTCAATAATCCCCATCCACCCAATGAAGACGCTGATGTCCCTGCCATCTTTTCCACATAACCCTAACTCCTTCCTTGGTGACCCAAATATTTTTAAAATTATTCTCAAAACAAAACAAAAAAACCTGACTTGGTGGACTGAGAGGTTTCAACGAGGTACTTGAATGACCCCTCTACTTCTTTATTATAGAACAACTCTCAATATTGTGATGGTCTGTGTCCTCTGGAATACCGAAAGCACTCCAATAATAGAAACACAGTTTAAATCATTTGCTGTTGTGTACAGCACACCAAAAAATAACATGCATTCATGTACAATACATATGTATTCAAAAGTTGAAAGCAAAAAAAAAAAAAAAAAAAGGCTATCTCATAGCCCAGTTGGGTATTTTTTTCCCCTGCCCAACTATGCAGAAGCATAATTTTGTGTGTTTTTTGTTTTGGTTTGGGTTTGTTTGTTTTGTTTTTAACTGAAAGGAAACCTGAATCTGGAAACCTAGGTGGAATATTGTAGAACAATGTACTCAGAAACTTGGGTCCATCAATCTTAACCACTACCTCCTTCACAATAAAGCTGGGATTGGCAATTAGGGAAGACGAGACAATCCAAAAAGTAGTATCTCAGAAAATAAATTCAAAGCCAGGTGAACGGTCTATGAAGTTGTTAATCTTTTTTTTAAAAATATACTTAATGTTTATTTTTGAGAGATAAAGAGACATAGCCTGAGCTGGGGGGGGGGGGGCGCAGGGAGAGGAGTCACAGAATCTGAAGCAGCCTCCAGGTTCTGAGCTGTCGGCACAGAGCCTACACGGGGCCTGAACCCACAAATTGCAAGATCGTGACCTGAGCCGACGTCGGATGTTTACCGGACTGAGGCACCCAGGCATCCCAGAAGCTGTTAATCTTCAAGTGGCAGTCAACATGGGCACTGACATCCATATTAGTGGGACAGACAGGGAGTCAATCGTATGGGAGCAAGCTGGTTTTCAGTGGGACAGAGAACAGGCAAAACTGCACTGAATATAGTATATAGCTTATAAAGAGAAGTCTGCAGCCATACCTGCAGAAGGTATGGTTTGGGGCACCTGGGTGGCTCAGTTGGTTGAGCGTCGGACTTCGGCTCAGGTCATGATCTCACAGTCCATGAGTTTGAGCCCCACATTGGGCTTGCTGCTGTCAGCCTGCTTCAGGATCCGAAGCAGATCCTCTGTTCCCTTCTCTCTGCCCCTCCCCACTCGTACTCTGCCCAAAATAATTAAAAATTTAAAAAAAGAAAAAGAAGGTATGGTTCAAGGAGTGAAGAACGCAACTGTTCAAAACGTTATGCTTTTCTGTTCTCTTTCAAGGCTATTTTGTCTTCCTCCTCATTTCATTCCTTTCATGTATAGTTTCCACTTAATGCAGAGGAGAATTTCACATTCCAAGTAATTTGCTTTTTTAAAATGCTGTATCCTCTATATAGCTCTGTGGATAAGGAATTACTGGACTTCCAGAGTGGATGCTAGGAAAATCAGTGTCAATAAGCCAAGCTAGTAATTATCAATATCTAGACAGAAATTGTGGCAGTCAAGGTGGAAAAGATGGGACACATTTGACTGACATTATGAGGCAGGGTTGTCAAAGTAGACTATGAACTGGAATACAGCCTCATTGGTCATCTTGTGTAATACCACAGTATCTGATGTTTCTAATACATGGCTGAGGAAACTTTAAAAATAAAGTATTCTCTTCCTGGGCCAGTGCTCAACCAGGAGGACGTAATTCAGGCAGGGCCCTAAAGATGGTGAAGCTTAAAGGTGAAAAGCCATGACACTTCTTTTCTATGTCTCTCAGACTCTCCTTAGGCTGGAGGTTAATTCATATGTGAAGGCCCAGCTATGGGAGCTGAATATAATAGCAGCCAAAGAAATTGAAATTGATGGTCATCAGAAAGCTATTACAATCTTCTGTTCTTTCTATTCCTCAACTGAAATCTTTCTAGAAAAAAAGTCTGTTAAGTCCATGAGTTGGAGAAAAAGTTGAGTGAGAAGCACATTGTCTTCAATGCTCAGGAGAATTTTGACTAAGCCTCCTTGAAAGAGCTACATAAAAAAAAAAATAAATAAATGCATTCAAGAAACCACACTCTGACAGCTGTGTAAATGTGGTCCTAGAGGATGTAGTCTTCCCAAGTTACACTGGGCAAGAAAATTCAGGTCAAAATGGATGCCATGCAGCTCACAAAGGTTTACTTAGATAATGCATGGCAGAAAGATGTGGAACATGAAGTTTCAACTGTTTTTCGTGTAAGAAGGTCATGCAAAAGATGCTCATTTTAAATCCCCAGAGCTCCAGCTATAAAAAAAGATGACAAAATATCATTCACACAAAACCCAGAAACATTTATAATAAAGACAATTTCATAGCCCAAACAAGCTAAAACATCATTTTCCTTGTTTTATGTTGCCAAGAAAACAGCAGCAGAGGCATCTTATTAACACCTCCTTATTACTGCATTAATATCATGTGCACTCAGCAAAGACCAAAAGCCAACTCTGGAAGTAAGGCCCAAGATCGAAGGTAAGGCCTACTTTAAATGTAACCTGAAACAAACTGAAACCAAGTCCTTAAAGATTAGCAAAGCACATTTTGAAAATTGACATCCCAAGTAACAGGGGCTTGAGAAAATTCCCTAAGCTTTCCAAAGATTCTAAGAAAGCATTAAATCAAGACTACACAAGTCCTAAATGTTCAATTAATAATTTAACTTTATACTCAAAAGAAAAAAACCTTAGCGTTTGTACAAAATGTTTTCTCAGTAATGTGCTTTCCACATGAAAAAAAAAAATGCAAGAATTACAATAAGTATTGTTAAACATAGCTAAAAAAAAAACAAAAAAAAAAAAACAAAAAAAAAAAAACAAAAAAAAACAACCCACAGTCAGTAGATACCTAACCTAAATTGGCTAAAATGGTAAATTTGTTAGACAATATTTAACACAGGAAGTATAAATACGCTCAAAGAACTAGAGGAAAGGATGTTCTCATAAGTAGAGGAAAATACAGTCTTCATAAATAAACAGGAAATAGAAGCTGAAATACAAAAATTATCAAAACTAACCAAGAAAACTCTACTTCTGTCCATCAGTGGTTAATTTTGAGAGGATTTCACTTTCTCTGTAAGTAGAAAACCTACCAAAATACATAAAACAAGTGATATGTATACATTATACATTTGTTACTTCAACATTACATTGTTTACCTTCGTTGCCTTTTTAATTTTTTTTGAATTTTTAGTTTTTATTTACTTTTGAAAGAGAGACAGAGCAAGCAGGAGAGGGACAGGGAGACACAGAATCTGAAGACAGGCTCCAGGCTCTAAGCTGTCAGCACAGAGCCTGATGTGGGGCTCAAACCCATGAACCTTAAGACCATGACCTGAGCCGAAGTCAGACGCTTAACCGACTGAGCCACCCAGGCGGCCACCTTCATTGCATTTTTAAAAGCACCATTTCAGGCAGCCCTTATTAAAGCAGACTGTGTTAAGACTTTTAGATATAAAATATAAATATTGACTAGAAAGTTCCAATTGTGTGTATTTTTATATAAGTAATAAAAAATTTCTCATTTTTTCTAGAGCAGTATACCTTATAGGGTAATTTAATTTCTCTTTCTCCTGTCAAGTATAACCTTTTACTTCCAGAGGAATTTAAGTGGTGTCTTTAAGAGAAATACTCTGGGGCCTTAAAGTAGGAAACAAAGAAATTGACTGAGATCAGCAAAAACAGCAATTGTTGATTTAAAAGTGAAATTCGTAATTTGTCAATTCTAGGTCTTAAATCCATTTTTCTTAAAATGTTAGCATGAAATATAAAGGAACCAAGATTATTTCATTAAAAATACAGAATATTTAAATGATATTAGAACAGAATTTGGAATAAGTATTTGAAATAAGTATTTTAATAACTTAAGTTCCCATAGTGTATTTTAAATATCTAATGTTAAGCAAATTTTAAATAAAAATTATAGCACATATAAGAATGATGCTTTTTGAGGAAAAAAACCCATTGTTCTTATTAATTCATTCAACAATATCTATTGTTGGATAACTACAATGCTCTTGGCATTGTTGGAGATGCTTGTAGATGAACATACTAGAGAAAAATCTCTTCTAGCACATACTTTATATTGTACCATGGAGAGAAAGAAGTGATTTGTACACATGATAGATTAGTAAAGTAACAGTCTAGCAGTTAATAAGTGATTTGAGAAAAAGTATAAAGAATAAGTAAACCAGAGTACGAAAGATCAAGAGTGCCAGGGTTGTTTACGTGTAAAATCATCTTACCAAATCCACTGTAGGTATTTTTTCCAACATACCAGTACTTTAATAAAACATTTTATAGTGCAAATATAGGGCAAATCCTTAGATCCTATCTTAAGAATGCAATATCCAGAGGCTACCTCTGACCCAAGGTTTATTACAGAGCAAACATTCCTTTAAATTGCCATCTCTTTTGGAATTTCAGCTAAATAATGCTTCATGCCTTATATATCATGTGAAATAATTTTAAGAGCATTTCTATTAAAATTTAAGAAATAGGTAACTTACTTTTCTGGGAACCTTTTTTCAGGTAAAAAAGAATTTTCAGGTAAAGCTAGAATTGTATCCCCATCTATTTCACTATGCAGAAAACCAAAACATCCTTAGATATTAGCCAGTTAAAGGTTAAAAGTAAACGATTACCTTGTACTGGAGAATAGTTTGTAATATTCTTTATAATCATATATATATATAAAACATTATTTAATGCTGAAATTTACAAAATGGTCAATCGCTGTAGTTTACTACCTTCATTTTTAATACCTATAATTTTTATTAATTTTTAGTACTGCTTTATTGCAAACCCGAGTAGACTTCGAAGCTGCTCAGCTTAATACTATCCCTGCTTCAAGAGTACTATTGGTTCACAGATCCACAACAGCCAAGAACATGGGTGTTTATTAATGTGCCCTGGGAAGAGTCATTTGCCTGTTGAGTCAGCTACCAAAGAAGAGGCCCAATCCTTCTGAAAAGAAGCTGTTTTAGGTACCACAGTGATAGTTCAGTAGAATGTTCATACTCTAATAAACATCAACCCAGAGAGTGCCTGATCCAAAGGCACTTCTCCACCTGCAGAAGTTAGACAAGTCAGGCATCATTAATTTCTGCTCTCCACAGCCCAGAACCCTCAGATGGCTTCAAGATAGCATCAGTCATTAAATTTTTTAAAAAAATGGTTTTACCAAAACATAAAAGGACTAGTCTTTATAAGCTTTATAAAATTATTAAAAGCTTCTGAAATTTAATAATGGAAAGAAACCTTTGAGAGAACCAAACATACCCTGATTATATTAAATAGGGCACATTGAACATAACAAACCTAGAAGCCCTACATGTCCACAAATAAGCAGCTGAAAATCTGAAAATGTGGCCTCCTCCCACTTAGCTGTACCCCCACTATATTCCACCCACCTTGAGGTCTTTACACTTACTTGGTTTTAATTTTGCCTTCTTATACACCTGTTAATAATAATAATGAAACAGCACCGTAAAGCAGTTGAATGGGTCAGCAGGCAAGTAGAAGACACTGATGTCTAACAGAACACATCAAGAGGCTCCCGGGTGGCTCAGTCATTTAAGGGTCCAACTTCAGCTTGGGTCATGATCTTACGGTTCATGGTTTCAAGCCTGGTGCCTGCTTCAGATTCTGTGTCTCCCTGTCTCTTTGCCCCCTCCCCTGTGTGCGCTCTCTCTAGCTCTCTCTCTCTCTCTCAGAGGTAAATACTAAAAAAAAAAAAAAAAAACAGACCATGTCACAATGCCAAAATGGACATAATGACATTATTCTTGAGATCCTGGTCACACAAACACACCCAGGTTCCTCATTCTTCTGTCACTTCTGTCACTTTTACCTTCACTATAAATAGATATGAGGTTAACTTGTCAACTCAAGTTAAACTTCTAAATGCTCCTATCAAAATCACCAATTTTAATTATACCTCATGTTTATTTCCATAATTTCTTCAGGGGCACCTGGGAAGCTTAGTCGGTTAAGGGTCATACTCTTGATTTCAGCTCAGGTCATGATCTCAGGGTCATGAGATCAAGCCGTATGTCTGGTTCCTCTACTGGGCATGGAGCCTGCTTAAGATTCTCTTTGTACCGCTCCCCCTACTCGGTTGGCACACGTGGTCACTATTAAAAAAAAAATCCTTTAAAAAAATGGAAAACTCTTGAACAACTGTCAAGGCATTTCTTGTGTTGCCCACAAAAAGTTCAAGACCTATTTTATGTTCTGCATTCCTTGTCCAATTTAGCAAGGAAATCAAGAGGTACAAAATTACCTCCTTAAAACTAATTGTACACGGCAAGAAACTTAGGTTACAAACAAGACTAGAAGCTGGTTGGGTGAGGTAAGACAGATACGTCATTCTCCCCTCTCCAACCAAGAGATGGCTGCTAAGAGAGGTGCACAAATCTAATTCAAATGCAGGCTTCCCATAGCTTTGGGTATCATTCCAAATGCAAGCAATAGCACCTCTCTCACTGATTCCATGGAAATTTGTACCTCTACCAAGTCTTTCTGTTTTACCTCATGCTTAGTTCTTACTGTTTTTTCTACTAAATTGTCATCAGCTTTAGTTCAAGGATAATATAACCTCTTTAACTGTCACAGTCAATACAGTACTTTTTACCCAGAAGACACTAAGAAGTGTTCACTGAATGAAAATGTTAAGTTAGAGGACCCTGACCTGAGGAGCTCCTTAGTCACCAAATGTTCCCAGATTGCTTTTTAAAAGGCTGAGTATCGGGGCGCCTGGGTGGCTCAGTCGGTAGAGCATCCGACTTCAGCTCAGGTCACGATCTCGCGGACCGTGGGTTTGAGCCCCGCGTCGGGCTCTGGGCTGATGGCTCAGAGCCTGGAGCCTGCTTCCGATTCTGTGTCTCCCTCTCTCTCTGCCCCTCCCCCGTTCATGCTCTCTCTCTGTCTCAAAAATAAATAAACATTAAAAAAAAATTTTTTTTAAATAAATAAATAAATAAATAAATAAAAGGCTGAGTATCATCTTCGGCAAAATAAAATACCAACTGTTTTATGGTAAAAAAAAAAAAAAATTAATTGCAGCAACTTGCCTAGGAATTCTAAGACACTAAACAACATACAGCACTTGACGATTACCAAACTACATGAAATAGGGAATATTCCCTCTGCCTAAGAACCTCGACTGCATAGGTCATTCCAAACATGTATTAATCACTGCTTATACCCTAAAGGTACTTTTCTCAAAATGTGTGCTCCTAACTCCTTCTAGTTTCAAAAGATTTACACACCAAGACAGACTACAAAAGGTACATATGCGAAGGTTGCATTAAATCACACCTTAAATGAAGGCCAATTAAAACACAGGTATTAGAAATTAAGTTACTTATGCTTTGTGGATCAACAAACTCCTAGGCACGAGATTGAATGGCTTAGGTATGTACTAGCATATACTCTCTTGAAAACTTGGAACTTGCTTTACCCAAAGGGAAGAAAAAAAAAATTTTTAAGTTTACTGACTTATTTTGAGAAAAACAGAGACAGCATGAGCAGGGAAGGGCAGAGAGAGATAG
Source organism: Panthera pardus (assembly GCF_024362965.1). Classification (NCBI taxonomy): domain Eukaryota; kingdom Metazoa; phylum Chordata; class Mammalia; order Carnivora; family Felidae; genus Panthera; species Panthera pardus. The sequence goes on from NW_026526765.1 coordinate 132,266,682, forward strand.
GGAGAGAGAGAGAATCCCAAGCAGGCTCCACACTGTCAGGGCAGAGCCTGAAAAGGGGCTCAAACTCACGAGACCATGAGACCATGAGATCATGAGATCATGACCTGAGCAGAGATCATGACTGAGCCAGGTGCCTCCAAGTGAAGAAAATATTTAAAGGACCATCCAAGTTTCATTGCCTTTAAGGAAAGAGAAAATTAGAAAGAAATTAATGGTTTTGGGAAATGTATCTGACCAGGAGGACAAGTGATTTTATAAATTACTTAAACACCATCTGTTGCAGGTGGCAGAGGGAGGCAGTGCCAAGAGGCAGTGGGAGTCGTCTGTTTTCAGAAGTCAGTAATGAGGGTCTATCCGGAAGTGATCTTAAACACTCAAGCTGGAGAAGGGGAAGACATTTTTGTTATGAGTAACTGGCACCAAGAAAAAATTTTTTCATGTCAAAAAAACAACACTGGGATGCCTGGGTGGCTCAGTCGGTTGAGCATCCAACTTCTGCTCGGGTCATGATCTCACCATTTGTGGGTTCATGCCCCACATCTGGCTCTGTGCTGACAGCTCGGAGCCTGGAGCCTGGAGCCTGGTTTGGATTCTGTGTCTCCCTCTCTTTGCCCCTTCCCATCTCACACTCCCGTGTCTTTCTCAAAAATTAAAAAAAAAAAACAACAAAAAAAAACCACCACCAGCAGGCTTATCTCAGAGAGAAGTAGCATAAAAAACAGGGCCTTGTCAGAATCAGTGCTGGATATGATCTCACTAGATATTGAAGTTTGCAGATGGCCATAGTAAACACCTCTGGACATTCAAGTGTGTAACTGATGAGAGAGTGCTCCAGAGCTATACGGATACAAACAGTCCAAGCAAGGTCCAGTTAGTGGGTATACTAATATATAGAGAAGGAAGTGAATACAACTCCAGAGGCCATCAGCCTTACTAAACCAGAATAGGGATCATTTCCATCCTTGCTAACACCTGAACCTCACAGTGGACAGTGGTCATTAAATTCATCAAGCAGACATGAGGGGAAGGAAAAGGGAGACCCATCACAGAGAACCCCATCTGTACCCTATCAAATACAATGAAAAAGAGGGATTATTTAAGTAGTAATAGCATTATAGTTCTTTTCATTATAGATTTGTTTTTAACTGAACTATTAACTATTGAAAAAATGTTCAAGTTTTATAGAGATTCATGTATGTTGATGATCAATGAGGATCATCAGTGTATTTTGGCTCTTCGAGTAATTTTTTGACACTGTTGTGACAGTAATCAAGGCCTCCCACAATAATCTTTTGATGTCTCTGCCAGAGACAGAGCCCAGACCTAGATGGAAAAGATCATTTAATCCAAATCGTGGAAAGACATAAAGCAAAGCTTAAAGGTTGTACCTCTTCTTTGGTTAATAGCCTGTAAAATTTTATACAATAAAAATGTTGCTTTGTTTGATGTGAGTCCTCTCTTTACCCCTAGATATACATGTTTTATATGTTAAAAAAATGTATTAAGAAAAAAAAAAAAAGTTTCCCCAAGAGTCACCTTTCCTCTATCAACCCAGTGAAGTGAAAACACGTCCCGCCTGTTTGAGAGTGCCCAGAGTATGCGTCCTGCTGTTTCATGGTTATTTAATTATGTAATGACTCATCAACTTCTCATTTAGTCACAGAATTATAAAAAAGCAATCATCATGAAATCAACACTGAGGATAAGTTATACCAAGGGGCAGGATTTAGCAACGTTATATTGCTGTTTTTCTTCTCTGTTGGCCCCTAAGCCTAGCACTCTGGATGTTGGTCAGGAATCACTCACCAGTGAGACTGATGAAGAATTTTCAAGATGTGTTGATGGAACATTGGAATATTCTCAGTTTACCTCTGCCTGCTGGCATTTTTCTGCATCTGCTTATAGTCTTTAAGACAAAGAAGGTTATTTTAAAATCGTAAGACAGTTTTAGAAATGCTATGGCAATGAAAATGAAGTCATATTCAGATTACTCTATGCAGTAGACAGCAGTAATAATCTTGATTGTGTCCTGGCTGAGACACAAATTAAGCCATTCTTCTCAAGTGGTGCATTAGGCACAGTTGGGGGCCAAGTATAAAACCCAAGAAATTGAGCCTGCAACTACTACCATTAAGAAACCCATGTCCACGAGAACATCGGCTACCGGCAGGTAAACAGAAAAACAACTATGGAGGCAAGTCACTAACAAGCAACACAAAAATAAATCAACTTGTAAGAGTCAAGAGAGTTGTAGGTGGTCACGAGGGAATTAGAGACTAATAATTGTCTCCAACTGTGAAAGTCCATGGAAATATACTAATGAAAATAAAGTCCACAAAGGAGTTAAAATGGAGGTAAAAGCCAAACTACCCAGAGGAACCCCTGAATAGCCCAGCTCAGTGCATGCAGCATAAAGCATAGGAATGAAAGGAGTAAAATAAAATACAAGTTTTCATTTCATGTCTGTCTACAGAGCAAATATACCAGCCAAGTACACACATACACATAGCTTACCTCCCTCTTGCAGCGTAAGACACTCTTAGCTTCTTGCAAAGATCTGTGCAGAGTATCAAGAGCTGCCTGGAAAATGCTGCAGTACTTTTGTGGGTGTGGATATTCCAGAAGAAGTCCTCATTCTGGCATGTGGGGAACTCCTAATTTACAAGGCAGTTCTCTGGCTCCGACCACATGAACTGTTAGTCAATAAGACTCAACTCAGAGAAATACAGACAGACAGCCTTTACACTCAGCATTCTCATTCAGGGGAGAGTCCTAATGAGTAAAGCGCATGTACATATACAACAGAAACCCATACCAAATACTCACTATCATCAGTTTTTTGTTTTTTTTTTTTTAGGATTTTATTATTTTTAAGTAACCTGTATACCTAATGTGGAGCTTGAACTCACAACCCGGATATCAAGGGTTGCATGCTCTACTGACTGGGCCAGCCTGGTGCCACATTTTTTTTTTTTTCTTTTTTCAAGATTCTGTCGTCACAGTTTTAGATTTCTAAATTTGAGCAAATAACGACTCATTACTGGCCATATGAAGATAGTAACAAAGAAGAGTAAGATAAACAAAAGTGATCATGATTAATAAGCAATTCAACAATAAAAAGATTTTATGTAACAAGCCGTCCAGATTCTATATATCTTAGCATATACCGCATCTTAAAATGCAATTTGTTCATCAGGCCTAGAATGGATACGGTCCAAGAGAGAATAGGAATCAACACACTCTAAAATGTCTGTCTTCAAATAAAAATCTCCTGACTATATTCAATAAATAGAAATAACTAAATGTTTGGAGAGATTTGGGTATTTCTTTTTAAAAAGTAAAGGGTTTTAAATACAATTTTTACAAAATTTTTTAACCAAATCTGAAGCAAATTAAACTGTGGTCTGATTTTTGAGCAATAGAGTAGGAGAAACTAATATTCACCTGACTTGTATGCTTGGAATGTAAGAAATAGGATCCTTGCACCTATAGAAATTTTGCAGTAGAGTATACATGATAATAATGCCCTAGATTTATTGCTTTTCTACATTTAGCTTCAATCCACAGACAAGGCCCAGAAGACAGTGTTGATAGCAAAAACAAAATGTGTTAAGTATTTGTATCAATTTCCTGTCATTTGGAGCCATTTATTTTTCATTGTTCTGTAACAAATCAACTAAAATCTCCCAATTGTTAGAGGCCACTTGCAGTTCTTAACCATGTGATGCTCTCCCAACAGGGGGCTTACTTTTTCCAAACCACCAGGAACATCTCCCTTCTGTCTCACAGAGCAGAGCAGTCACAGGATGGACTATGCCATCACCTTCACTGCTGTCCCCTTCTATTCATGAGCCCTGCCCTCATTCAAGGCGAGGAGACTATTTAACTCTGCCAACCACACTATTTAAAAGTGTGCACTGGTTCAACCTAATGACTGGTTTCCCAAGAATCTAGTAAGAACAACAAGAAAAATAACTTGACAGTAGAGACATCTGACCAACACTACTGTAACCAAGGATGAAGACTAGTATCACCAGGGATTTCGTGGGCATGTCATGTGGCCCTGACGTGACGTGGACATTTCACTCCTGTGGTATTCTTCCTCAGATCTCGTAATGCTAATATAATCCTGAGAAAAAGCACGATTCTTCTGAACATCCAACAGCACTCAAAGCCATCAAAGTCATTGAAAACAAGGGAAAACCAAGAAATTGTCGCAGACTCAAGAAAAATAAGGAAACATGAGGAGTAAATTCAATTGCAGTATCCTGCATTGGAACCTCAAACGAGAAAGGGACAGTAAGCAAACTAGGGAAATACACATCGAGTCTGGTATTTATTTATTAGTGATGTACCAATGTTGGTTTCTCATTTTTGACAACTGTACAAATGATAAAGAAGTTAACAGTAGTGAGAAATGTACTTTCTACCTCTGCAATGTTTCTACAAATCTAAAACTCAAAATAAGTTCACATAAAAAATATGCTGTTAGTCACTACTATTTACATCTGACATAGTAGACACATAAGGGAAATTGCTTAAAGGTGACAGAGGATACACATATGATATTAAGTTAAAAATATACTCAACAGAAGAGATAAATTACTCATAACTTTTGGAGAAAGGTGAACAGGCTGGGTGGGTGCAGTTAAGTGCATATACAAGGTTATCAGTAGTCATTTGCAAAGGAATGTAATTGCTTTGAAAATCAGTTTGGCAGTTTCTAGTACATCTCTGTGAATATACTACTTACAACATAGTAATTCCATTCCTATTAATCTACCTAATGGACATCTGAGCATATGTCCACCAAGAAGATACACCAAGATCATTTGAAGCAGTCCTATTCAATGTTCCTTAATATCAGGGCCGCTAAAAAACTGTTCAACAACAGGCAAACTCTATTGTATTAGATGCCAGAACAGAATTTACTTTCAAAGGGAGGGAAAAAAGAGGACAGAAAAACAAAGAGTGCTTCTCAAGAACTGATCATCTATTTCTCAATTTGCTGATTATGCGAGTTTGGCCACTTTGTGAATTCATTTAGACATTCAGGTATGATAGGCATACTTTTCTGGATATCAGCTATTAAAAAACGTTGAATTTTGTTTTAGGAATTGGGGTGGAAAAGAAAGGAGCAGGCATGTTGTTGGGTTAAAAGATATTTTAAAATATTTTTCAAATCTGCATTTTAAAATTCATGTCAATTTTTACTTTTTTTTTAATGTTTATTTTTGAGAGAGAGAGAGAGAGAGAGAGAGAGAGAACGAGAACACGCACACATGCGAGGGAGGGGCAGAGAGAGAAGGAGACACAGAATGCAAAGCAGGCTCCAGGCTCTGAGCTGTCTGCACAGAGCCCAATGCAGAGCTCGAACTCCCAAACCGCAAGATCATAACCTGAGCTGAAGTTGGACGCTTGTTCAAACGACTTAGCCACCCAGGCACCCCCTGGTTGACCTTTTTATCTCCAGCATAAAACATGGCACCTACTAATAGTACATACCCCAACATATATGGAATGAGCCAGTGAATGAAGCAAAGACTAAGAAGCAACTTCAGAGTAACAGGGAAATCAAGTGCGCTGAGAATATGAAGTAGCTTCAACAGAGAAGCAAAAATCCTAGGCATATATGATTAACCCGGAAAATAACATTCCTTTGTATTTGACTTAAAGATATGAAGGGAACCATCACACACCTATTAGAGTGACCGAAGTCCAAAACAAAGACACCACCACGTGCTGATAGAGGCAGGCATCAGCAGGAACTCTCTAGCTCACTGTTGGTAGGGATGTGAAATGGTACAGTCACTTTGGCAAAACATTTGCCTAATTTTGCCTATTTTTCTTTTTTTACAAAACTAAACATATTCTTACGTATGATCTAGCAAATGCACCCCTAAGTTACCTTAAGGAGTCGACAATAAATGTCTACATGAAAACTGTACATGGATGTTTACAGCAGCTTTATTCATAATTATCAGGACTTGGAAGCAAGCAGGTGCCGTTCAGCAGGTAAATTTAATAAAGAAACTCAGACAATAGGATGCATTTGGTGCTAAAAGAAAAGAAAAGAAAAAAAAAAAAAGCTATCCTGGCTTGAATAGACAAGGAGGAACCTTAAACACATATTACTAAGTTCAAGGAGCAGATCTCAAAAGCCAATCATACTGTAGGAGTGCAACTATATTACAATCTGGAAAAGGCAAAACTAGGCTAACAAAAACATCAGTGGTTGCCACAGGGGGGTGAATGTGGGAGGAAGCGGGGGAGCAAGAAATGACAAGGCAGAACATAGAGGATTTTTAGGGCTGTGAAGGTACCCTGTAGGATAATATAATGATAGATATATGTAATCCAACATTTGTCCAAAACCACAGAAAGTAGAACACCAAGAGGGAACCCGAAGATAAACAATGGGCTTTGGGTAATGATGATGTAGGTTCATCCCTGATAAAAATTAAGTCCGTCAGTACCATTCTGGTGAGTGATGTTAGTAATGGGGAACAGGCTATGCATTTTTGTGGCCATGGGGTACATAGAAAATCTCTATCTCCCTCTCAAGTTGTTATAAACCAAAAAATGCTCTAAAAAATGAAGTCTTGAATAACTTTTCTAGAAAAAAGAGGGCAAAAAAAAAGGTATGAGGGAAGACAGAAATGGCACTAAAGCTGAAGATTAATACACTAATATTAGAGGAGATAAAAATTTTTATCAGGTTCAACAACAGGGAAAACTCATTATATTAGACATCAGAAAAGAATTTACTTTCAAAGTGAGGAAGAAAGGAGAAAAAAGAAACACAAAGAGTGCTTCTAAAGAATTACTAATATGGGGCACCTGGGTGGCTTGGAGCCTGCTTCAGATTCTATGTCTCCCTCTCTACCACCTGTCCTGCCCGACCCACCTCTGTGTCTCTGTCTCTCTCAACAATAAACATTAAAAAGAATTGGGAATGTTGTATTTCTTAATTTGCTTAACCTCAGGTTTAAGCCTCATCATGTGATACTTACAATTTAAACAATTCCTAACATACATGAGGTCCAACATTGGAACAAGTTATCAAAAATAACTTCTCTCCAGGATCTTTAAAAGGATACAAATTCTTTGCCTTCAGGGGTTTAAAAGTGGCTCTATTTTCTTCAGTCAATGAACCACAGAGGCTATTTTGCTAACTATACCCTAAGCCACTCTATCACACGGTTGCATTCACCCATTGTTTGTCATACGCAGAGGGTCTGAAGAGACAAAGGAAGCATCAGACCACCCCAGATTGATAGGTGGCAGTTGTAACAAACAAAGAAAGTCACAAGGCTTGGCTGGGGTGGCTGCAAGGTGAGGAGGTATCTGCCACCCGCATGCCACAATCTTAGTAGAGTGTGTGTGTATATATATCTTTGTCATATTATATGTATACATATATGTATCATACACACAGTTGTGTATAGGTCAAGGTCTCAATACCTTACTCTTAAGGTTACATCCTTGAAATGGCCCCCAGCTTTGGCGACAGTACTGGACCTCCATTCCAAGGACCAGGAGGGGATGAGCTTGTGGGGATCCAACTGTGGGGTCAACTTCTGGTCATGTCATCTCAACTACCCCACCCCCACCCGCGCAACATGTACTTGCTATTCCCAGAGCTGGCTTGTTAGCAGTCTTGATTGACCAAGTCCACCTTTATTCCACGTGTTCCCTATCAGAGCTCATCTCATTCTGACAACTGTCAACGGCACCTCTGACCTAGCCGATTGTATACTCTTGATCTTTGGGAGAAATGCCAGCTTGTCCATTCATACCTCATGGACAACTATCCCAGACAACAGTTTGTCGACTGATTATCTAGGAACATAGTTCATTTTAGTAACAAGGGCTCAGGAAGAGAGGGTTGGGGGTCTGACTTGGCACCTGTGTGTGAAAGAATGGACAAGTCTGCTCATCTCCCTAAACGTGGGTTTCCTCAACAGTAACATCAGAGCATTACCTCGATACTCTTTCCTTCTCTGAACGTCATCTTCTTTGGTACGTATGGCTGAGTATAACAATACAACTAGCTCAACTCCTACTATTTTGGTAAATCTAGGTCTCAAGCAGGTTATGAAAGCACGCCTCTTCTGCCTTATGTTGGTTCCAAGTCTTCATCATGTGGAAACAAAACTACAGTGTCTTTCCCCTTTTCCAAGTCACCTGGCCCCATCTGGATGTTTTTCCCCTCCGTGAGATGTATGGTTTCAACAGACAATCTTTTGGAAGATATGAGAAAATCACTCATCAAAGTGAGAATTAGCTTCACTTAATAATTTACTGCCTTTGAACACCTGGGCTTATTGAATTTTGGCCTGTAATTTAGAAAGTTTACTTTTCATTCTTCAAGATTTTTTTTTTTAGGTTTATTTATTTTCAGAGAGAAAGAGCATGCACACATGACCAGGGGAAGGCACAGAGAGAGAATCCAAAGCAGTTTCCACGCTGTCAGCACAGAGCCTGATGCAGGGCTCGAATTCACGAATCATGAGATCATGACCCGAACTAAAATCAAGAGTCGGACACTTAACGGACTGAGCAACCCAGGAGCCCCTAACGACTATTTTAAATTTGAAAAATAACATCAATTTTCCAGTTTTTTGTTCCAAATTAAAAACTCCCAGTGATTGACAGTTTGAGATTGTACTCACCAACTCAGATATCAGGTTTAAAAAAAATCAAGAATGAGGCACGTGGGTGGGTCAGTCGGTTAAGCATCTGACTTCAGCTAATGTCATGATCTCAAGGTTCCCGAGTTAGGGTCCTACGTCAGGCTCCATGCTGATAGCTCAGTGCCTGGAGCCTGCTTCAGATTCTGTGTCTCCCTCCCTCTCTCTCTCTCTCTCTGCCCCTCCTTTGCTCATGCTCAGTCTCTCTCTCAAGAATAAACAAACATTAATAAAAAAAAGGTTTTTTTAAGCTAGAATGGTAAAGCCTGACAATTTTGGCTACGAGGAATCCATGTATTTTTTTTTTTCTGACTTGATGCATCTAGTTAGATAACTACTCAAGTTTCACACATCGGATGGAAGTTCACTATTTCCAAAAGATTAAAAATGGGAAAACCAAAATATTTCCAGTAAGAGCAACCTTACCTATCGTTCTAGTAGAGACCTAAGAAAGCTCAACATTCAACAAGAGCTGATACCATGATGAGCAAAAAGGGAAGTGATTCTACTCTTACTAAATACAGGTCCTAAAAACCATCACTTAACTTCTCTTATCGTCAGTGTCCCCATCTGTTCAATGGGCTATTATTAACTTTCACCCACACAGAGTCTTTGAAGGGTTAAAATGTGAGCTGAGAACTATTGGCATCCTGTTACACTCTGTAGAAAGTGAGAGCTATTAAGTGAAAGTATACACTTAAGAGCTGGGATGAGAACCACCAAGTTTTGCTCCTAATTATTTACTGCCAATCATCTGACCCAACTGGGCCTCAGGTTCTCTGTCTGTAAAAGAGGGTGATGTATTATTAGACAGTGTGATTTCTCCATCAACTTCGGAATTTTAGAACTGAATAATTGCAAGCCGGGTAAATTTATCATCTGATGAGTATTTCAGTCTGTGTGAAATCAATGTAGCCTCACATAGCCTGCCAGGGACAGGACTTAACCCAGGGTACTTTCCACCCAGCCATCTCAGAGTCAGTAGATACCTAACACTTCCTGAATCCATCATCAAATGCCTACTGACAGCCTCCTACAGGCCAGGGAACACAAGAAGCTCTGAATTAACAAGTTTTAATCATGCATGTTTTTACAGCAGCCTAACTCTTCTTTTCCATCTACAGGCTCTCAAAATGAAACAAAACAAAACCCTTTCATGAGTAAAAATCACTAACTCCACGTAAGTGCTCCACTATCTGATGGGTTGACAAAACACATCGGTACTATTTCACGGATCAGTGCAGCTGTTTTCTTGCTCTTTTTACCATAGCACATTTTTTTCCAGCAGGATATGTACTTATGACACCACTGTCCTAAGTCTCCATGATATAAGACAACACAGCATTCTTGCACGGTATAGTCAGTTCATGCAAAACCCATTACTTGAAAGTCATCTCCATTTTCATAGCACTTTATAGGAAATATAGGTAAATGTTCATACACACGATTCACAGGGTTTTATACAGATTCATCTCATCTTTCATTTGGTTTAGGAAACTGTAAAAGGGAAATAGAAGTAAACATTTATTCAGAGGCCCATTTTAATTCTTTGAGGAGGAAGCTATTTTTCTTACTACCCTATTATGCCAATACTGAGGAAAGAATATCAAAAAGGTCAGGGTGGTTTCACAGGAGGTAAGAAGAATCTCAAGGATTTTTATTTCAGAGAAAAACCCCAAAGCCCCTCACCAATGTTTTCTGAATTCTTGCTAACATTCAACATCCTTCTTGAAGAGAAGCTGGTGGCCCCATTTCCAGCAGAGGGTCATAATCAACACTTTACGAAGTACAGCATCATCAGCAAGCAGAGGTAAATAACCTCCTCCATCTACTTCATAAATCTGATCCAATGTTAGGTCATGACCATGCTTGAAGTATTACCTTTTAAATAGATTTAAAAATATCCCTCAGGGCGCCTGGGTGGCTCAGTCGGTTAAGCATCTGACTTCAACTCAGGTCATTATCTCGGGGTTCATGAGTTCAAGCCCTGTGTAGGACTCTGTGCTGACAGCTCAGAGCCTGGAGCCTGCCTCAGATCCTGTCTCTCTCTCTCTCTCTCTCTCTCTCTCTCTCTCTCTCTCTCTCAGCCTCTTACCCACTCATACTCTGTCACCATCTCTCTCTCCAAGATAAACATTAAAAAAAAATTTTTTTTTAAGTATCCCTCAAACCGGCAGCCAAGGATCCACAGGACTTACCTACACATTTAGGAATCCCTAAACTCTACATGAATGTTTACTTTTCACGCGTTTATTTTGATGTTGAATCCCAGGACAATGTGTTCTGCTAACCGTAAAGCCAAAAATTCCCTTTTGCTGTTACCCTTCCAATTGGAAAACATTCTCTGAGAATTCAGTATCCGTTTCTCAGGTTAGTATCTATCCAACAAAGTTATCTGGAAGACTATTAAGCCTGAAAGAGGTTTCCCCTTTGAGCACACGGGGATCAAGTTTGAGACACAAAGACTAAGTAAGGAAAACTTGCAACTGTTCATGCTCTAGGTGACCTAGTTTTGCAATCAGTCTGAATCTATCAAGAGAAAAGAAGAGCACCTCGAACAGACCTTAAGTAATGCTCAGTCTTTAATTGTACCGGTGATTCGAAAGGCACGGAGAGTAGGCCAGAGGCAAAGGAGCTTGGAAACAATTCCACACCCTCAAGTTACTGGTACACATGCTTCGAGTCCCAGGGCACTTATTCTGTGTTTTTATTATGTAGCTACTGCCATCAAAACGACTTCAGACAACCTGATAAAATTTGAGGCTTGGCCCAATTCCAAGCTTAAGGTCTCACAATTTCTTGGGCCTGAAAATCTGCTTTACCCTAACTTCCCCAGGTCATTCTGACACCCAGATCAGGGTGAACAGGTAATTATGCAACCACATAGCACCTCCCCCTGATGATCCAGGGGCATCCATGAGGAAAGAAAGCCCCTTGACAGGTGTTCTCATTCTCAAAATTCTCTCAGAAGGTATTAGGAAAACTGATGTTCAGCAAGTGTATGATTAGCTCAACATGATGAAGGCTATACATAAAAAAGTTAATATACACTTACACATTTTTGTACACAGCCAGGGGCTTTCAGTATCTAACATGTCCAAACATGTGAGGAACATAGTAGAGAACGATCTTAGTCAAATTAATGCAGCCTGATAAAAAGATCAACGTCTGTTTAAATATTAAGAAAGTTAAATAACCTGCTTTCTGATAATTTAAGGAAGCATGTTCAGTAGAGAAAAATGGTCAATAATGGAAACCATACGGAATAAAACCTAAGACACTAAATATTAGCCTCAACTAGAATGCACGCACTAGAAGCACAGCTTTTTCCTTCAGGCAATCCTCTATATACAGTACTTTGGCAATGTCAAATTGGCTATTCAATAAATATCTGTTTAATGCAATTCTAAAGTCAATGGTAACTAATGGGCATGTTGACAAATTTCCTCTGAACCATGTATAGCCATCTAGGTTTCTTCCCTAATAAACAAGAATAATGAGAAATTGTTATTTGAATGTCACGAACACATATTAATATTAATATATTATATATTTTTCACTTTACCATCTTCCCTCTGGAAAGTTTCTACCAAATAATACTCCCAACTGTATGAAACTGGCTTTTTCTTTTTGTAAACATTGTGAACAGTGGTAGCTTCCTATGTACAATTTTTTATGATTACTGAACTTTTTTTTCATGCTATAGTCATTTACATTCTTTTCTGATAAATGCCTGGTAATTTCCTATTTGTCCAATTTCTAATGAAAAAAATCTTTATATAAGAATGTTAGGTTTTTAATTAAATGTTGTAGACTTTCCCCCAGTTGCCGTTTGCTTGTTAACATCATAGGGTTTTGTCCAATAAAAGACTTTAATTATGTTGTGGTCCCATTCCTTAGTAATTTCTTTTAGGAATTTTTTCAACACCGAGATAAGCCTGAAGTAATCAAGAGGGCATATTTACTCATTACATATGGGAGGTCATGAGTTTAAATTACAATTCTGCCATAGCTTCAAAATTATGAGCCATTAGTGACCAATACTGTTGTTGTAGTAAGTTAATACATTTGATGAAAGAAATACACATTCTAAGCATCAGTGTTTAGAATATTTTTTTCATCCTGTGGCCTTTAAATAATACTTTACTATCATTCTCATTTAAGATTAATACCTATTCTTAGTCTTCTGAGTCCTTCTACCACTGTAGATGAACTTTAAATCATGCCCAGTAGTCTTTCTCATTTGACTTCTAAGTGTAATTCTTTGACAGAAAACAAACACCCAATTTAGAGGATACAGGTAAGCTTATTATTTTCTCCTGAATCTGCCAGCTCATTTCTGTCTATCCTTACTGTAGGATGGACAAAATCAGCCATTTTGAGAAGGCAATGGTATTCATTTAAAATTCATTTTTAAAGGACCTCAGTTATCTAACACTGTTACTACACTTGAATTCTAATAAAAAACTTAAATTTTTTTTTTAAAAAATGAATTACTAAAAAATAGGGGATAAAAGCTATCAGCCCATCTGGCATTTAAAATGACCTAGAAAGTAGGTCTAATTCAGGATACTGAAAAGTCACTTTTAATATTTAAGTGAAATAATGCATACAATCTTCTTTGCTGTAAAACTTAATCATCTCAGAGTATTACTCCTTGATTTTGTGTAGAGAGGGTTTGTGTAGGGTGCCTGGATGGCTCAGTTGGTTAAGCGTCCAACTACAGCTCAGGTCACGATCTCATGGTTCATAGGTTCAAGCCCCAGGTCAGACTCTGTGCTGACAGCTCAGAGCCTGGAGCCTGCTTTAGATTCTCCATCTCAGTCTCTCTCTCTCTGCCACTCCCCCCTCCACCCCCACCCCTTCTCCCTCATGCGCGCTCTCTCTCCCCCTCCCCCTTCTCTCTCCAAAAAGAAATATAACTACACGTGAATTCACTGGGGATAAAACACATTGGTGAATTATGGCTTTGCCAGAAATCTTTATCTGATTAAATTAGATTTCCTAGCATTCCCTCTACTGATGCAGTTTCTGTTTCCATCAAAGAAAAATATTAACATTTCCAAATACCTGAAAGAATTTAGTTTCACTAAATTTTTTCAGTAAAAACTAAGCTTTTATTGTCTATGGTATTACTGATTACTAACAGCAGTTCCAGTTAAAAGCTTCACTTTTGCATTCTAGATGAAGTACAGTTTCCCTTAAGGATATTTAAGTACCTTCAAATAAGATCATTCTTTATTAGCGTCTTTTTCTGAGAATGCACCTGACAAGGAGAAAACACAAAACTCAAAGCTGGAGATAGAACACATCTTAGAGAAGGAGTAATTATCCTTGTCCAGTTGAATTTGAGTCCGATTTCTGGCTAGTTATTTGTAATAAAGGGAAAACCATCACAAGTCTCGGCAGAGCAATGCAGTTTTTTCTGCAATTGCTCATTTTCTACCCTTTGCATGGACTTCTTTATTCAGGCATCACTGCATTCACAGTGCAGAGGAGGTACGGAATACAAATATTCATCACAGTGATGCACTCAAAAACAACACAAATGAGTGGGTTAAAAGCCCGTCAGGAGGTTGTATGTAACAGTATAGGATTCTTGTTAGCTAAAAATAGTAGGCATACTAATTCAGAAGTAATTTTCCAGTTTATCATTTCACATTCATAAATAATGAATCCCTGTTTTTCATATCTTGATGCAGCTTTTCTGTATCTGAAGCTACTAGGCCTTAAAAGCTTTAGTTACCAAGTCAACACCATCTACCAATTGTTTTATGGTAAAAAATTAATTTCAGCACCTTGCCCAGGAATTCTAAGACACTAAACAACATACAGCACTTGACTGCTTTCAAACTACATCAAATAGGCAAGATTCTCTCTGCCTAAGAACTTCTTCCTTTAATAGAGGCCATGTGCACCAATAGGGTGAGGGGAGGGGTAGAAAAAGAGAATCTTAAGCAGGCTCCATGCCCAGTGGAGGAACCAGACACAGGGCTTGATCTCATGACCCTGAGATCATGACTCGAGCTGGGGCAGACTGTGGAAATAAGGCTTTCAACGCAGCCAGACTCTTAGGTTATAATTTTTTAATGTTGCAGAGAAATCTTAATTTACAGGAAAGTAAGAGTCCTTGCTTTTGTAGAGCTTGCATTCTGGAAGTAATAGAGAAACCACTTGAAGAAAATGAAAATCGTAGATCACTTCTTTACGGACATGTTTTCAACAGTCCTTTTGGATTCTCTTAAAATACCTGGGAGCCTGTTACTTAATTTCGCCGGTTTTCTGTTTTTGTTTATGGAAAGGCATGTATCTTCTGTGTCCATGTTAGTAAACCTCCATGGTGATCTACACTGAAAGAGTGAATGCTTAATTAGAGAAACTAAAAAATTTCAGTAAACCCACCAGAGAACTTAGCTGCCTCTGCCTTTATGAAGGAGATCCTATGAAGCAGACCTCCATTCCCAGCCGTCAATGCGTTCAGCAGGCTTCAGTGTCTTCTTAACGAGCCCCCATCAAGGCCTTTGAGATTGCCCAACACCTTTGAGGAGATGCTAGAGCTGGGGCAGATGTTCTCTGACCAGGATCCCAGTACACTTGTACTATGATATGCACTTGAGCATGTGGCTTCTCCTGGACAAATATTGTCAGTTTACCCCAGAGTGTCTTAGAGAGGTCAGCATTTCTACTACTGCTATGATACCAAGATTGGAAACCACTGTAGTACATGACAAAGATAAATTAGTAGCCTGAGGGTCACGATCTCAACATTCGTGGGATTGATCCCCACGACGGGTGGGTGCTGTGCTGACAGGGCAGAGCCTGCTTAGAATTCTCTCTTTCCCTCTCTGCCCTTTCCCTGTTGGTGCACATTCTCCCTGAAAATAAAGTTTTAAAAGTTTAAAAAAAATCTTTAGAAAAAAAAAAAAAAAAGGAGAAAACTGCTACCCAAGATTAACAAGTGTGACCTATGGCCCCTGTGACCAAAGAACCTTCAAGTACATTCGATTGTGGGCTCATCCACAGCATTAGCTTTCCAGCAGTGCCCCCAAGGGCTGAACAAACTCAATTGTGCAGCTGAAATGATTAACTTGTCTGGGGGGGGGGGGGGGGGGGGGAAGAGAACTTCATTTCCACATTAATAAGGATCATTTGGCTTATCAGGGATACCTCTTGTTTCATTATGGTAAGCCATGTCATCTACATAAACAAAGGTAATTATTTTCTTATTTTATGTGATCAGAAGGCATACAACTAGTTCATTCAAAGAAAAAAAAAAAGCTGCTTTCATTTGGGTCTAAATTAAAGACAGGGGAAAAAAAATTAAAGACAGGGAGGCCAAGGTCCTTGATACACGCCATTTAAAGTATCTTCCATCCAGAGAAGACATTCTGCCCTGTTGGATTAGGCTTTGAGGCATATAGACTTGTTAATGTGTTCATTGGAAGAAACAGGAGTTCATAGCAGGTGATCTCCAAGTCCCCTCAGGTAAGACACCTGGCTGACAGAGTCATTCCTGTGTTGTATTATGGGCTAGTGTGGGACTACAGAATTTTAACTGATTCTTCCCTTCGTCCCATCAGAATGATCTCTATGGGCTCCGTGAAAGCACAATCAATGTTTTTCAGTAATTTTGCTGTATACACAGATGAAAAACCTCCGAGTCAAGGGCTGCTGTTTACAAACTAAGGCCTACTGAGGCAGAACAGTATAAGATATATAACCAATTATCATGTAGTAAAGTACATGCACACAAAGAAAAATAAGTTTTTAGAAGAAAATACTCTAACGAACAAATTCTTTAATCTACCTCGAAGAGTGGCAACCGAAGTGTTAATCAGTAGGAGTAATTAGAAAACATTCACACCTTGATGGAACAGCTAACAGTTTTGTTAACAACCACAATTCTCTTCCTGCCTTTCTGAGGTATCAGAGGACTACGAAATGAACAAAACTGGACTACGGCTGTTAACTGGACTACGGCTGTTATCTTCAACGCTGGCAAGACATTACCCTCACTTTGCTAAGTTTTTAAAATACTGATGCCCAGAACTTACCAAGGATCAATTAAATTACAATCTCCCGAGACAGGCTATGGATATGGGTACATTTCTAGTCCTTGGTGATTATAAGGTGTAGCCATGGTCAAGAATGACTGTTCTGGGGCACCTCAGTGTTTCAGCTGGTTGAGCATCCTACTCTCTTTTTTGGCTCAGTTCATGATCGCAGCATAATGGGATTGAGCCCCCTATCAGGCTTCACACTGAGCATGGAGCCTGCTTAGGATTCTCTCTCTGACCCCCTTTGCCCCTCTCCCTACTTGAGCTCTTAAAAACAAACAAACAAACAAACAAACGAACCCACTGTCTTATTAAAGCTTAAAATTAAAAGTGCAGTCCAACTGGTTACATGATAATCATTAGGCAATGCTGTTGAACTTTAACCCACAGAGGAATTGCCTTTGACATGAACTTCTGGTTCTGTCTCAGGAGCACAGGGTAGGGCCTGACATTCTGCATTTGCCACAGACATGATGGTGATGATCTGACAGGTACAGTCAGCAGCCACACCCTTCAAACACTAGTTCTTAAATTTGGCTGCACACTGGAATAAGCTGGGGAGTTAATATCCCAGTAGTATCTGGGCCCCTTCTACGGAGATTCTGATGACTTTGGTGTATGGCATCCTCTGGGTACTGGGGTTGTAACAGTTCTCCAGGTGATTCTAATAGGCACCAAAATTTGAGGCCACTGCCTTAGCTTGTACCTCGTTAAAGGACCCAAGACTAACTGGAAAACCATGCATGAAGAGGAGTAAGAAAAGCATCCTGTATAGGTGATGGGCTGCACATACTGACAGGTCTCCTAGCCAAAGCACCAACATGTGACAAGTCACACTTTTCTTTTCTACAACATTCAGAAGCTCTGCCACCACTGGATCTGCATTCCCCTGTGGTAGCAGGCAGGTAGGGCTAAGTACAGTCTGTCCCGTTAGAAGGTAGTCCACTTGGGGTGCCTGGGTGGCTCAGTGGGTTGAGCTTCCAACTTCAGCTCAGGTCATGATCTCACAGTTTGTGAGTTCAAGTCCTGTGTTGGGCTCTGTGCTGACAGCTCAGAGCCTGGAGGTTGCTTCAGAGTCTGTGTCTCCCTCTCTCTGCCTCTCCCATGCTCATGCTCGGTCTCTCTCAAAAATAAACAAACATTTAAAAACCATTTTTAAAAAGAAGGTAGCACCCTTTCCCATGTGTCAGGCCCACCTGTCCATTCCCATCATCTGTATAATCTGTCTTACCCTGTGGACAGTCGAGTCTGACAACTCTGGGTGAGGCAATGCCTCCTGAACGATGACTCCAGGTCACCTGGCACAACTAGCAAGTAGCCAGCAGAGCTTGGTTCCATCCAGACTGTATATAAAATCAATCATTGGCTTCTTCAGTTTTTAGACACTGTATATGTATTGATGAGCTGTCCTTTCCCAAACCTATTATGTAGTAATATTCAAGGCCTCACAGTTAGTGACTAAGCCCATTCAACAGATCACCCATTACATCTGACTCCAAGTTGTTGACCTCTGTGTGTGGAGTCCATCGAGGTCAAGCTGCTATTACCCATTTTCTATCCATGCCCTTCATCTGTGCACAGAGCTGAATAAGCCCTGTTCAGGCTGTGCAAGTCTTTTCAGAAAACTAGACTGTAAGCTCCTTCAAAACACTGTGAGCTTGCTGTAAAACTGTCCTTTTATTATTTTTATTTTTTAACATTTATTTATTTTTGAGAGAGATAGTCAAGTGTGTGCAAGGGAGAGGTGCAGAGAGAGGAGACTCCGAAGCACGCTCCAGGCTCTGAGCTGTCAGCACAGAGCTGAAACAGGGCTCGACTCACAAACCACATGATCATGCCCTGAGCCGAAGTCAGATTGCCTGTTCTTTTAAAGTAAATGCCAGGAGGGGACCTGGGTGGCTTAGTCGGTTGAGCGGTTCAGGTCAGGATCTCGCAGTTGGTGAGTTCAAGCCCCATGCTGGGCTGTGCTGACAGCTCAGAGCCTGTTTCAGATTCTTTGTCTCTCTCTCTGCCCCTTTTCTGCTCATGCTCGCTGTCCCTCAAAAATGAATAAACATTAAAAAAAAAATTTAAAGTAAACGCCAGGGGTACCTGGGTGACTCAGATGTTGAGTGTCCACCTTTAGCTTAGGTCATGATCTCACAGTTTGTGTGTGCCAGTCCCATGTTGGCCTTGGCACTGACAATCTCTGCCCCTCCCCCCACTTGTGCGCTCTCGCTCTGAAAAATAAACATTAAAAAAACAAAGTCCAGAAAGTATTTTAACAAATCAAACCAAACCAACCAACCACCAAACACTAAGAAAATTAAAATGCAAGCGTACCTTGGACTTAAAAAGCCATCATCCATCTGGTGAGAATCTGTCCTAAGGCATTCCCTGATTGTGTCCAATGTGTCATCTTTGTACTGACCATGCTCTGTGGCCTTTGTTTCATCCATCACTAGACTGAGTCCCTTCAGAAATAATAGCTCTCTCGGCTCTACCCCAGTGGGGAAGCTTTCACAGGGTGGGTCATCAATAAAGCAGTCCTCCAAGAACGAATAAACCCACATACACTGATTCCAGAGAGCTCCTGGTAGCTCATGTCTGCTTGTATTTTTTGTTCTAATACTTCAAAATCTATGGTGGCAGAAAGCTATTGGTGGAGGATGTGAACACACAAAAAAAATCCTTGTGCACCTGGACTTCACGTTTTCCACACCCCAAGTGACTAAAATTGTTAAAATTTGGATTGTACATCAACTATCAACAATCACAGGAGGATTGGTTTTTCCAGAACTGTGCCTCATTATTTTCCAAGTATAGACGGAAATCATTGAATACTTCAGCACGCATCTTTTAGGTGTATCTTTATTAGGTCTTTCAGTAAGGAGCAGTATTCAAGAGCAAAGAGGACATGCTCAACCTACTTCAATTATGTTCTGACCAAGCTGTGTGGTACCATTCAGCAAAACCGCTGTAATCACGGAGTTTGTTCCTGTCCATTTACTTAATAGAAAAATGCATCAAATGTGTTTCAAAAAAAAAGCAAGCAATAAACTCATCCATTTGTTCTCTGAATTTATTTTTGAGACAGAGACAGTGCAAATGAGTGCGGGGAGGGGAGGGATAGAGAAAGGGAGAGAAAGAGAGGAATTCCAAGCAGGCTCCATGCTCAGAGCAGAGCCAGACCAGGGCTCAAACTCATGAACCCAACCCTAAGATCATGACCTAGGGTCAAGAGTCAGACACCTAACTGACTGAGCCACCCAGGTGCTCCTCAACCATTTGTTCTTGAAAAACACAAACAAAAAAATCCCAACAATGCAGTAACTCTAAAATATCTCTAAGCTAGTTCAGACATTCCACAAAGGGGACCATTTTTTAAATGCTCACAACACCCTATGCCCAATCATCGCACTTTTTATGATTATCAAAAGAAAAAAAAAAAAAAAAGAAAATGAGGTAATATTTCTTAGTCATACATTTCTAATTGTGCTTGCATTTTCTAAGATCTATTTCTCTTGAAATTACAAAGGGCATCCTTGATTGAACAATTACAATGATTCATTTTCCCTTCTAAGAATCCATTTAACAATTGAGGGCGGCCCATCATACTATGTTTGCATTGCTTGGTTATGTGAAAAAGCTCTAAGCCTCAATTCTAACACCCAGTGGCTAGAGGAAGGGGTAAATATTTTTTGTCACCTCCTCCAACTCCCCTTGCTATAGGAGAGAACCCAGAGAACTCACACAAAGTCTTGCTGAGGGCCACTACAGCATGAGCTAGCACAATAACCAGAACTCTATCAGAGCCTGCCCTCCCCGCCCTGCAGCACACACCCTCTATCTGTGGGCAGATATGGTCTGTCCTTCAGTGCCTTATGCTCCCACAAGTCTCTCTGGTGTGTCATGTCTTTAAGGCCCTGAATGCTTCTACCCCGGCCACTTCTCAATGTTGTTTATGGAACTGGTCACCTTCAGAGAGAGGCTAACCACTCCTTTTGGACTAAGAACAGTCTTGCTTGGGAGTGCCTGGGTGGCTCAGTCTATTAAGTGTCCAACTTCGGCTCAGGTCATGATCTCATGGTCCATGAGTTCAAACCCCGCATCAGGTTCTGTGCTGACAGCTTGGAGCCTGGAGCCTGCTTCAGAGTCTCTCTCTCTCTGTCCCTCCCCCACTCACACTTTGTCTCTCTCAAAAATAAACGTAAAAAAAAAAGTCTCTGAGACACTTTAGCTTCTGAGTAACATGAAATCCCAAGCTTGACAATAATTTTAGCTTGAAAACTCATGCTTATAGGTTATGAAAGCAAATTATTTGATTATAATTCCTCAGAATACTGAGATTGGTCATTAAGGCGAACAAAAACACCCAAGTGTTATAGGGTATGGGCATTCCCATTACTCACCATTCTATTAAGTTCTTATGCTATTTTTGGTCCTAAACATTCAAGTCTCTAAAGACTTTCTATTTCACGGATCTTCAAGGCTGAAAACACTCAAGGGTTTAAGAGACAGATTCAGTCTTCGGTAAGTATATTTTGTCATTAAAATAAGCAGAAATTAAATTTGTCAGAGCAAACATTCACCAGAAAAAAAGCTATTTATCTGAAAGTTCTGAACACAGAGGTTGGAGGAGTCGATAAACAGTATCTAGCTAAGAAAACTGCATTTTTGAATGCAAATGTGAAGCAATTTAATGAACCTTCAAAGGAAGTTTAAAGAGAGCACGATGGTTGACATTTAGTGAAATTTTCATGTTTCTCAAGGAGCTCTCTACAGAAATTAAATATTTAAAGTAAAAGGGGAAGTCTGCAAAACAAAAATCAAGCTATTTATAGCAAATCTCAGATAGCAAAAAAGGTTACCTATATAAAGAAAAAACTTGAGGGTGCCTGGGTGGCTGAGTAGATTGAGCGTCCGACTTCGGCTCAGGTCATGATCTCACAGTTTGTGGGTTCGAGCCCTGCTTCAGGCTCTATGCTGACAGCTCCGAGGCTGCTTCAGATTCTGTGTCTCCTGGTCTCTCTCTGCCCCTCCCCCACTCATGCTCTATCTCCCTGCCTCAAAATAAATAAACACTAAAGAAATTTTTAAAAAAGAAAAAACTTGGGAATCAAGAACACCTATTTGTCACTCATGCTTTAAGCATTATTACGGCTTGCTCTTAGAGGTCTCCTTAGCACCTAGCAGGATAGCAAGAGGGCACACAGCAAAAAGCTATCTAAATTCCAATCAAAATCTCCACCTCTCCACTTCTAACCAGCTCAATGGCCTTGGGCAAGTTACTTAGTCACTCAGTTCTTCAGTTACATCATAGGGATATGAGGACTGAGTTCATAGACACAAAGCATTTTGGTATACCTGACACATTTCCTAAGATGATGGGAACTCAAACACATGTTCAATTTAATTCACTTTCAAAATGTGCAGCATAGAATTTACAACTGTAATGAACCTTACTCACGATGGAGTGTAGTCCATTCTCTTCATTGTGCAGATGAGAAATTTGCTTCAGGTGCCAGAGCTATTAATGATGAAGCCAGGTGTGACCTCTCAATGCATTACATAACCAGCAGCTACTTTTCCAGTAAGAAAACTCCCCATTCTTCTTTTTCCTGCCAATGCCCTTCACTGACAACCCCGACCTTTTTTTTTTTCCCACATGTGAGAAGGGTAGGTGATGAACACATGCACACACAATGTTGTGAAGAAACGATGTTGTCTATCTGCATGAACAAATTGATGAAATCGAATACTGACATCCTAAGATATTTGGTTCTGCCGAATTCTCTAAAAGAATAAAGCACTTACTTATTGGCACACGAGCTATATGACCAAGTAACTACTAACATTTGAGTAGCAGCCAACAATTTTCATGGGTGTTCTTCACAGGTATCATGCATTCTTTCCAGGGTCTTAGTCTCTGGGACAAAAAAAAAAAACCCCTGCACATTTCCAACCTGTAGTTTACAAAGCATTCCACACTTTCAGCTGAGGCTGCCAAAGAGCCTATTCTGAAAGCACAATATGCATTTTCCAAAAGCCCAATTCAGAGCCACATGTGTTCAGTATACGTCAACAGTGAGTACTTGTGTATTAACTGTAGGTTCTGAGACACATCCCCTTTCATTTCTTGCATTTAGTGCCTGAAGAGGGAGGAACAATTTAACAAGGAAACAGCTGCGAGAACAATGAATAAATCTAAAGCCTAGTGACTTTTAGAGTATGGTAGTAAAATGTACTGTGCAACTAACAATTATATCAAGAAATGAAGCCTCCTATGACAAGTGTGCTCTAACTTGACTTGCTGTGCACTCAAGAATACAAAAAGCCAACGAGGACAATGAAAAAGCACAGTATTAATATGACGGGCTAGAAGACGTACATTTTTCCTTCCTGCCCCACTTTTCTGGAAACACATAAATAGGAGCTAACTGGAATATAAAATAAAAACATTATTTTATTCTCTTGATAACATCCCACTTATTTCCTTCCTTTCTTCATGTAAACATGATTACACATTAAAATAAGATAAAATAAAATCAAGAATTATTAGTTTCCTATTGTTGTGTAACCAACAGTCACAAGTTTAGTGACTTAAAACAAGAAAACGTATTACCTCACAGTTCTGTAGATCAGAAGTCTGGGCACATGATGGCTGCATTCCCTGCTCAGGATCTCCCAAGGCAGAAATCAAGGTGTCAGCAGGACCTCATTCTTGTCTGGAGCTCCTGGAGGAAAATCTTCTTCCAAATCGTACTCACGTTGTTGACTGAATTCAGCTCTTTTGGCTTGCATAACGTGAGTCCCTGTTCCTTTGCCAGCCACCTGCATTTTGAGGCTTGTGATCCCCTCATCTTCAAAGTCAGCAGCCGACTCTCTCTGGGGAATCCCTTGCACACTCTTTTGTCAGGAAGAGCCAAGTCCTTTTGAAGATCTCCTCTGAATAGATACAAGCCACAAAACCCAGCCTCCCTCTATTGAGGGGCACTGATTTGGGGCACCTGGGTTGTTCAGTCAGTTAAACGTCCGACTTCCGGCTCAGGTCACGATGTGGCGGTTTGTGATTTTGAGCCCCGAGTAGGGCTTTGTGCTGACAGCTCAGAGCCAGGAGCCTGCTTCGGATTCTGTGTCTCCCTCTCTCTCTGCCCCTTCCCGTTCATGCTCTCTTTCCCTCTCAAAACTAAACATTAAAAAACTTAAAAGAATAAAAGATGCACTGATTTGAAACTTGAATCACCTGAGCAAAACCCTTTAACACCATACTGACCTTGGGTGTTTAACTGCCTGCCTGGGAGAAGGGGCCTCTGCGTGTTCCCACACCAAAGTGGGAACTCTGGGCGCCATTTCAGAATTTTGTTTCCTACAGCCGGCAAATCAGGAGTATACTCTACTCAACAGGAATTAACAGGTTATTTTTACTTAAACACCATTTTGGATTTCAATCTCTTCTAAAAACAAACTTTCTTGTTATCTGTTCAGACCTAAAAGAAAAAGAAAAGCAATGTGGAAGAATTCTAAAAGCCAATTTCAATTATTTGGAAAATCCATTGCAATCTCATCTAAGTAATTGATATTTCTCATTACGGTAGCCTAGTGATTTTTAAATTCTTTTTAATCAAAGGTTAGACGTTGACAAAAATGCTCCACGGAGGATTAAGGAAACATTAATGATGTGCAAATATTGATGTGTAGTTACTTGACAATGAAAATAATTTTACATTATTGGCCATCCTCCCGAATTAGTGAGAAAGCCACCTGGAGAGAACACTAGATTGAAGACTGCAGCACAAGAAAAGCTGTAAGCATGGGAGTATCCCATTAGCTCTGCTAAGTAAAGGGTGTGTTTTATAGACTGTAACATGTATCCCTTTTATTGTTTTTCCCCTCTTCTTCCAAACATCTTTATAGCATTAACCACTCATGTCAGGAAGCACAAGACGATGTGTTAAACGAAACCTGGTTCCCATTCTACTATGCCTTTAGCCATCTATGCATCTTTAGAAAAGCCATTTATCTCTAGGCCTCATTTGTAACATAAAACCATTTTAGAATTTTTTCTTAATTTTAATGTTTATTTATTTTTGACAGACAGACACAGAGAGAGAGACAGAGCATGAGCGGGGGAGGGGCAGAGAGAGAGGGAGACAGAATCTGAAGCAGGCTCCAGATCATGACCTGAGCTGAAGGTGGACATTCAACCGACTGAGCCACCCAGGTGCCCCAAACCATTTTAGAATTTTAGAGCTAAAATGGGCCTTTGAGATCACGATCTTCATAGTTTCAGCCAGCTCTAGTCAAATTTATCCAAACACCAACTTTTAAAAAGGGAAAATTTTCCAATTAGAGAAATGTGATATTTAAATTGATATAGCAGGTTATTTACTTTCCTGGTTGGAGAAGGTTATCACTTTTATTACTTTTAATTTTAAAGTTCTGCAGATATTTTCACATTGTGATAAATGAAGCATGTTAATCCTTCTCCTAACCCCCTTACAGTTCAATACACTGAACTATGGTTCTGCTTATGTTCTCAACTTCATTATTTACAGCAGTTAAAACAATATTGTTATCCTACAAAACTGTAGACACTTCCAAATTCAAAGCCTAATGTGTTAAAATCAGTTCAATCTTCCCAGAATAATAAGGCCGTGTGACCTTGTTTTGGATGATCTGCAAGAAAGAAGGGACAAGCCAGATTCACAATTACTCTGAACTTCTGTTTATTGACATTCCTGAACCTTTGACATAACCTATTTCAATTTACATTTACAGAGAGGCTATGATACATCTGATTTTGTATCGGACCAGAAATTTCCCACGGGCATCTTTTTATCCTCAGCACATAGTATGGTGATTAGAACTTAGCAGGTTCTCAAAATACATTTTTAGAATGAGTCTAGAAACTGCACAGGTCCTGCTTTCAAAGAGCTGACAATCTAGTGAGAAAGATGGATTTTAGCCCAGTGACACCCAGTTCAGGCTTCTAACCTACAGAACGGTAGGAATATTAAGTTTGTGTTGTGTTAAGCCACTAAATTTGTGGTAATCTGTTATGGTAGCCATAGGAAACTAACTTGGGGATCAGGGAATTAGTTTCAGCTCTGACAAGGCTTCACTGTGGTGGTATTTCGGGAAAAACAAAGGGCCTGGCGGGGGGGGGGGGGGGGGGGGGGGGAACAAGAGGCGGGGAAACAGGTGTTGTTGATTAAATCCTTGCTCTGAGCAGCACTGGTGCAAAGTGGCCTTTTATGTGGAAATGCAAAATGTCAAGCCCTACCCCACACCTACTGAACCAGAGTAAGCAGTTTAACAAGATCCCCAGGTGAACTGCATTCTTATTAAAGTTTGAAAAGCACTACGTTGAAGTTATTAAAAACTATTTTAGAATGTGCAGAAATCTTTGATTCTTCTTTTTTGAAACCCAAATTTGCTGGGGGAAAAAATACTCAACCACACCCACAACAAGACAGCTGGCTGCTGTCTGTTACAATGACAAAAGAAATATAAACAATTCAATTACTCTTAAATAATGAAAAGGCCCTTCAGTAAAATCCATTTGCCCCACCTGCAAAGGATTTTCCTTTGACAACTCCCTTTGGTTGAGAGATTTTAAATGTCAAAAGTTTTACACCTTTAAATAAATACTCGAATGCCTGGTATAGTACTCATAGAGCTATATTGTGGGGAACAAAATAATTTCATTCACATAATACATTTTCTTTAATTACTTTAATATAAAAGACAGCAATGTTCCATATTTCACATAATATAAAAAAAAGTTTTAAAACCCTCTAGTAAGTTTTTAAAGAAAATAAATTTATTGAAGAGTAGCAATGACTACAAAATTAATACTACCAAATCATTACTCAAGCCTTTGCATTAATTGTAATATTTGGAGGGTAGGAAGAGAAAATATCAAATAAGAATATGGACACTGAAAAACTCGATTTTACCCAGGCTTTAACTCTTTGCTAAATCTGGTGCATATTAGAATATGTATTCAAGATTGCTGTAAATACATTCAGCCAAAGTCAGCTCGTCACTAATTATACAGTATTGTAAATCATTCCATTTACAAAATTAAAACAAACAACGGCCCAATGAGTCTTTCTAGGTAAAATATCCCAGTAAAAAAAAGAACATTAACAGAATTTGTGATGATGACTAGAACAAGAAAATTAGCATACTCAAGAAAGAAACATAATTATTCAATATAATTTTGTTTGGTTAGATCAATGCAACTCACTCAAGTAAGATGACTGCATTGTGAAGGAAAGGGGTAACATGATCCAAAGGCCTGTTTTAAGTTCTCACCTAATAATCTTCTTTCAATCAACCTGTAAAGTAAAAGCACAGAATCCATACTACAACATAGATTTGAATGATACTACAAAAGTCAAACCATGATCGGCATATTTTTCTTTACAGTGCACAATTTAAGAAAACGTCACAAGAGTATTCACTTTAGAAAATAATGATCTGTGGTACAGTAAAGACAAAACAGGCACCTCCATTATAATTTTTAATAAATAAAAGCACATTAAACAAAAACAAAAAGAAAAGGAATAAAGCAGCACCTGAAGCCTTCAACACTGTAACTAAATGCTGGTACCCGAAGGGTCTAACTGCTTATGTTTTACTAAGAGGCGCAAAAGAAGAGCCAATTTTTGACTTGAACGTTTTAATTCTAGTAGAGGCAAGAGCTTGTCTGGGCTTACAGTCCTGTCACCTGATGCCGAGGAAGAGACCAGTCCTTCAAACGTCCTTATACTTTGGAAAGCAGGCCTGACTCTGGGGCGCTCGCCTTAATTAAATTCTGAATTTCCTTGAATTTTGGATGGTCTTTATCTGCCACCAGCTGTAGCAGAACAGCCTCACTGGTCGTCACTATGATCCCAGTTCGAGCAAGACGCTTAAAAGAAAAAAAAGATAAGGACAAATCAAGAACTAAGCATGACAATGAACAGTATATTACAGAAGCAAAAGCAAGGGTAGTACACAGTTAATTAGCGTCCTCTAGTAAAGCCATGGTCCTTAGTCATACCATCAAATTCACTCATGGAGACAAACCAGAAACCCATTATGATTATTCTCTATATTAGTAATACGGACAAGAAATAAGCAGAAGAAAACACATAGCTAATATTATGATTTATATGTACCAGGGAGGAAAGGAAATCAAGACTATGAATGCACAACAATGATTTTTATTTTCTCTCTATTTCCAAACATGTGACCTACAGCATGTGTGTCCTTCCTGTAAATAAGAAATGACCAGTGGTATAACACCTTCAAGTGAGGGCACCTGTGTGGCTCAATCAGTTGGGTGTCCAACTTCGGCTCAGGGCATGATCTCACGGTTCATGAGTTCGAGGCCCACATCGGGCTCTGTGCTGACAGCTCAGAGCCTGGAGCCTGCTCTGGATTCTGTGTCTCCCTCTCTCTCTGCCCCTCTCCCACTCACGCTCCGCCCCTCTCTCTTTCTCAAAAATAGATAAATATTAACAAAAAGAAATTTAGAAAATAAAAAAAAAAAAAGAAGACCTCCAAGCAAGGTCTAGGAATGTGCCCCTGGGATGATGATAACAGAACCACCACCACTGCCACCATCATAAACTTCAGAATTACTAAACACGAGTATAAAATTTAAGGCTGTCTAAAGTTTCACTGACAGGTCAATGAATGTCCTGGCCAAATTGCCCCAGGGGAACCATAATAAAGAACCAAGGACAGAAATCTCAAGGAGGGAAGGAAGAGGGCAAAGAAGACAAAGTCGAGAACAAGGCAAAGAGTGATCGAGAACTGAATGAGAATTCTAGAGTAGAGAGGTACTCTTAGATGTCTCTGTTATCAGAAACTACAGGGAAAAATCTGGCCAACTGCTATCCCAAGAAACATCTACTAAAAGAACCATGGAAGACAGGTGGTTAGAAATAATTCCTAGGCAGGTCAGAAGAAAAGACCTAGATCAGTCACTCCTCATAAAGAAGGAGTCCCATGAAGAGCCAGGACATCCTTGCAGAGTGAAGGTTAATCCTTCAGATGACTGTAGATGCACCTGCCCAATTTTCCCACGGGCAGAGCAACCCCTTCCTTTTTAACCCCAAGGACGCAGCAGGGAGTAGGAGCCATAGCCTACTCTTCAGAAAGCAAGCTTGGACTCAACAGCCAGTGTGGAAGGGCACGCAGAGCAGCTGACAAGAACTCTAAAGAAATGAACAAACAGCAGAGTTACGTAGGGAAGAGGGAGGAAAGACAGCAAGCGTGCTACGCTAGTACTCTTTATGTTGAGACAAATAACCCAGGTAAGTTATCTCTGAGTTTCTTAAAGACTTCTGGAAGCTAATTTCCTCCTCCTTGCCTTTTAGTCAACTTCTGCCTACCATACCAAAACCCTAAGAAATCTCCAGGGCCGTGTGCTAGCTTCGGAGACAAGGGCAGGGGACAAATATGAGACTGGATGCAGCGCAGCTGTGTGAATGTCTTCAGACGCAGCTCCCTCCCTCACTAGCTGGCGGCCCTGCCCAGCCTTCCTCACTGACCAAGGTTCAACCAGCAGACTTTCAAGGATTTGCTCTGAATCCCAATCACATACTTTCAGTGTCCGCAAAACTGCTTTACACTCAAGAGTGCCAACAGAGGTCAGTCCTTGCTTATCTCTCTAGTTCCTTAGTGAGGCAAGAAGGACAGAGAACTGTTTGTTCCCAGATGGAAGGAAGAAATCAGATGACTCCTGAAGAAACCAGCTTTCCCTAGTGCTCTGCTGACCACAATCTGCTTGACCGCAGGGCAACAATCCTCAGTGACGCTGAGGCGGGTCACCGTGGCGGGAATAGGCTGGAATGCTCGAGGCACAGAAACACATATTAGTCAACTGAAACCTACACAGTGTTACTTAGCTCCAAGATGGAGATATGGCCAGTAGTGACTGGACTCAAGACTAATCAAGCCAAGAACCTGTATGAGGGAGGCATGGCTCAGCAATGTGCAAAGCTTTTAGAACAGACTCCCAGACCTTCCCATGGTGCCTGCCAGCCCCAACTGAAAGGTACCTGAGCAGAGAGAGAAAAGCACCAACTTGTCCAGACATAGGCAGGTTCATGTACAACAACATGAGGTGTGAGAACACCTACAGTACCGGTCCCAAACTCTCTTTCTTTCCTGGATTCAAAAGGGGCAGTTAAAACTGCACATCTTTAATGCACACAGATATATAACTTATTAGGCCTCTGAAATTCATCCCCTACACTTTGCAAAAACAGTCCAAAGAGGCCTCCGAAAAAGAAGTTACTCTGATCCACAAATCTCCAAATGCAAGGGCACAAAGCCATGACAGCTTCAGAGAGGGCAAAGCGCAAAACAAAGACAAAACCCAGTACATTTCCAACCAACATCAACAAACCTCCACAAGTACAAGGGTATCAAGTTCCAGAGAGGGTTTTCTTCTCCTTTATTTTGATTTACCCTACCAATTATTAGTTGAAAGAAACAATGCCTGACAGATGGCCGGTGCTCAAAATATTTTGTCGAATAACCCACATACCACAAACTCTGGCACAGAAGTTTCAGTAATAGTAATTATAAATCATCTTAGTATAATAATCTCAACGGGGAATATGGGGAGTTTCAGGAATTCCTTAGGTAGTTGTGTTCTAAAGGAACAGAGAAGGAAACTGGCCCGACTGCTATTTAGCTTTCAAAGTCACACGTTAAAAGAAAGATACTTAACATTTCTCCCAATAAATGAGGTATAAACTACAACACCTCGAATATAAAATTAAGAAAGACTAAGAGAAAATTGTGCAATGTGGCATGCCTCCTCCATCAACACCTGACCTCATTCTTTTTTAACTTTTCAACCTCCACGCTGCACCCCAAGGCAGTGCTGGGGGCTCTGTCTCTGCCAAAGCCACCCACACCAGATTCTTTCCTTCCCTCCTGAGAACTTCTCACGACTGGTCCCTTCTGGGTATTACAAGCTGATGTAATGCTTCTACGTTTCAGAGAAGACTAACCTCATAGAGACGATTATAAATAATAACAATTTATTTAATAACAATAATAACAAGCAGCTAACCTGTGTTTACTGTTATCAGGCACTACACTAAATGCCATCAACACATTATCTCATTTAACCCGCAGCAAATCCTGCCATGTAGTGGCTATGACTATTTCCATTTCACCAGTAAGAAATCTGAGGCATATGTACTAGCCAAACTGTCCTTGGACACAGATTTACTAAATGTCACAACCTGCATTCAAACCAGTATTATCATCCCTCCAGTGTTTTGACTCCTCATCACTGAGATGAGACTACTTCTGAAAGAATGAGTAAATATCCTGACTATGTTTTTAGTCTGGTGAGAAAACAGAACTGCCAACAAACTTGATAAATGCCATAATATAAAGACATGTCTCAAAAACTAACTTGAATGTATGACAAAAGTCCTTGCAACTTATAAGGAAGTAAGATTTTTTTTTTTTGGATGTTTGTAGTATTCCAAGTTCTGGACCTCGGCCCTCCTAGAGAAGGGATGGCCAACCAGGGCCTTAGAACAACTGCTGTTGCCAATTCCCCAGATGCCTCTGCATCAACCCTCTGCACTGACTTTTCTCCTCTCTTCCCTCTGACTCTTTTTCATTTGCCCTACCTCACCACCCTTGGGCACACTGTGAGCTAATGAAATGATTTAGCAATCCAACAGAGAAAGTGGTTCACAGGCCAGCTTGTGCCCCAACACTGGAGGATCTCAAAAAAAACAAAAACAAAAACAAAAAACAACAATTTCTATTTCCCGTTCTCAACAGAAATAATCAGTTAAAAAACTTGCCAACTCAATCCACATGGACATTACTCTAAAATTATTACAGAATTAGAATTAAACAAGAGAGAGAAAGAGAAAAATCCACAATGTGGAGTGAATGTTTCAAACAATTATGTGGTAGTTTGCTTCTCAACAGGAAGAGAAAATGCTTACAGAAGACGACTGTTAAGCAACCTTGACAAAACATCACTGATTCCCTGACTATGATCCAACCTGACACGCTAGTGCAGACAGCCAAGAAACAATGTGTCTGAGTGGTGTCCACAGGCAGTGACATACCTCCTAGTCCCAGAGATTCACATGTGAGGAAGCTTAATATAAGCAGAGTCAGTCTTAGGCCCACCACACCCTAGTTTGGGGCTACATCTTGGCTGAGTTAAACCAAGGTGGGCTATTTTTGATTTGCAAATCTCTAAATGGTTCAGACTAAGCTTTCTGGAATACCTCTTAGAAGTTCAAACATCAAACCAAAACAAAGTCCAATGAAAGATGTGCAAGAGCTTTTGGTATCACTAGAACTCCAGACCTCAGGAGACAGAAGATCTAAAACAATATGGTGGCAAGACCTCAAAAGTTGGTCAGCACACGACTCTGGAAGTCAGTGAGTCCGCTATGGTCAGAGTACAACTCAAACTGAAGAGGTAAATGCTTCATTGCTGTGAAGTACTCATTATTCTTCAAATTAATTTGGAAAATTTGACCAATCATTTGTTTGAAACCAGGACAAGTACCTCAAGAGCAAACATCCGGTCCATCATGCTTCTCGATGAGGTGGCATCAGCAACGATATGAACCTCAATACCTCGGCCAACTAGTTCCAGAGCTGTTTGCTGGATGCATACATGAGTCTAGTAGGAAAGTAAAAAATCATACGTAAAAACGCAGTAAAGCATTGTACAAATGTGTGACACCATGATAAAGCAGAAAGAATACTACAGCTCTCACGACCTTGTCCTACACCTAGATTTGCCTCTAACTTGCTAGGTGCTCTTGAAAATAAACAGCATCTCAGGCTTTGGTTTCTTCATTGTAAAGTCAGGAATTGGATTACATCAGGTTTTTTTCACACTGGGAACTTGAACATATTCTTAGAGCTCTGTGAGAATTTTTTTTTTGTTTTTGAAGATTTTCATCTGTCATCTGAATGACCTTCATACGACTGACTACTACCACTGGGTTTTGATGCCACTTGCAGTCGGGTTTATTTCTGAACTCACACTGAGTGCCTAACACAAAGAATGAGTCAGCAGTCCTGCATATTGAGAAACAAGTAGAAAAACTAAGTTGTTACTGGGTACCCAGTAGTAAAGGTAGGCCAAGTTAAAAATAACAAGTGACAAAGGCAAAAAATATCCAGTATACAGCACAAGCAGATGTACTCTATAGATTCCATTTTTGTAAGTACTAACTTGTAACAATTCATTAGCAGAGAATACAGAGTAAAAACATGTCCCAACAATAACTGGGTTATATAAGCAATGAAAGCACATTTCAGTAATACCAGGATGCCAACCTTATGTGCACATGACAAGTGAGCTTTGGAGAATTATCAACTGACATTTCATTAAAATTAGCACTGGAGGACTGTTCAAAGATGATTTTGATTAGGCATGAGGTAGAACAATGATGAATGAGCAAAAAAAGTGCAGAAGTCAGCAACAGTATTTGGCATGACATTAATACAAACAAGCTTACCCTATATTGTCATTATCGAAGTCAAAATACAGAAATATGTAACGTATATCTAAACCCTAGGCTACATCTTAAAGCCTACTGTATAAATCCTACCATCAATACATCATAGGTGTATTAAAGTAACACTATTTGGGCTGCATTGTTTTTACAGTTTTCATAACTTTTAAATTTAATTCAATAGTTGTTTAAATGCTATGAATAAATACATGTATTCCATTCATAGATATCCAAAAAAAATCAAAAAATCATTTTAATCAGCATTAAGAATCTATGGGTTTTCTGTTCCTTTAAAAAGGTATATAAGCGATCAAGCGTGAAGGACAATGAAATACATGATTTCTATGGTTTTTTCTACAGCAAAAACATGACCAACATGAAATCCTACAACACATAAATAAAAATAACGCCTTTAATAAAAACATGCTCCAAAAGTAGTTAAAAGGAAAGGCGCAACAATCAATCAACCCACATTCAAATTCAATTCCATCCCATAACCAGCAGTATGACCCTAGGCAAGTGGTACAACATCTGTATTTTCGTTTCCTCATCTACATAACAGGGGGAGATGAAAAGTACTTAATTGGCTCAGAAACTCACTGGGGAGTGTTTAATGAATCAACAGATGCAGATCACTGCCTTGCACACAGTCAACACTTAATAAAGGGTGGCTATTTTTCATCATTACTACCGCCTACCACCTAGTCTATCTACAAAACGGCACTGTGGACATATCAAGATTTTACAAATGACATTGTACCCAAAACATAACAACAAGTACTTACTTCTACTCCAAATAACACAACACTCCTGACTCCAGGAATCTCTGCTAACGCTGCTTCTACTTCTGGCAATACCATTGAAAACTTGGTCTTCGGAAGTACCAATTTGACACCTGTTAGATCAATTTCTTGAACAGTGCTTCCAAGACCTTTAGGATACTGTTCTGTTACAATAACTGGAATTCCTAACATCCGGGCCCCTTGTAACTGGAAAAAACAAACAAACAAACAAACAAAGACAATTAGTAATATACAATCTGCATATATATAAATGTATATCATGCTTCTGCAAACTGGAAAAAATAAACAAACAAACATACCAATCTTTGTCCCACACTAATTATATCCCCAAAATATTTGATGGCTGGTCTGAATCGTTCCTGCATATCACAGCAGAAAAACACAGTGCTTGAAGGTGTAAGATTTCCCAGGGTGGTGAGCTGAGAAAAAAAGAAAAAAGAATGATTTAGCACTCGTTATACAACGACATTTATTTTCAGTGGAGGTCAATGAAGGAGAAAAGTGTTCCTACTGTTTGACCCAGTAAGTCAATTTCTACCACTATTATCTAAAAGAAATGATTCGAATTACAAAAAAAACAAACAAAAAAAAATTATTCAAAGATGTTCCCTGAATTGCTTTCAATAGTGAAAATTAGAAATAAACCAAGGACCAACAATACAGAAATGACTACACAAATTTTAACACATTCACATGATAAAACATTTTTTAGAGAACCAAAATAACATATGCAAATAAGTTTTCAAAAAATTTGAGCCATCTACAAAGAAATGCTCATAATCTAATGTTAATTTTAAAAAGAGAGCACAGTTCAATAGTATTTCAATAATGTAAAAATACAAATAGAAGATAGAAGCAAATATAGGAGACTCTTATCAAGAAGAAGAAGCAAATATATGAGTATTAACAAGTAGATACCACTTTTATCTTTAGTGGTATGACTGTTCGAGTGACTTTGTACTTTATTATCTATGTGCTGGTCTGAGGCACTCTGGCATCAACCTTCCTTTGGTGTGAACTCTACAAACATGCAACACGAAGGTCATGGCAGAATGGGTGTGCCATCTG
Source organism: Panthera pardus (assembly GCF_024362965.1). Lineage (NCBI taxonomy): Eukaryota > Metazoa > Chordata > Mammalia > Carnivora > Felidae > Panthera > Panthera pardus. Next base: position 132,301,808 of record NW_026526765.1, read on the forward strand.
TAATTCGAACATTAGGTACAGGGTTTTCCTACTTTGCCAATAGAGTCTGATTAAAATAAATATTCAGTCATCTTAAATTATACATTCTACCATTAACTGTTTTAATGGGAGTTAGCAATGTTTTTTTCTTTATGGTTTTCTTATATTCTCCAAATGCTATTTAAAAACCCTTCCCGATAATATTTAAAAATACACACTGGGGTGCCTGAGTGGCTCAAGCATCTGACTCTTGATTTGAGCTCAGGTCATGAACTCACAGTGGCGAGATAGTGCCCCACATTGGGCTCAGCACTGGGGCGTAGAGCCCACTTAAGATTCTCTCTTTCACCCTCTCCCTCTGCCCCTCCTCCACTCTCTCTCACACGCACTAAATAAGTAAAATAAAAAATAAAAATGCGCACTACTTTTGTAATTGGAAAAAAACGTTATGATAGTAAACAACTTAAATTTGATGCTGGCAATGCTTACAAGTATGAAAAGTAACAATGAAAATAATCTGTAGCAGAGACTAGAAAACATATATCTAAAAAAACAGAAATCCACTGGGCAATCCACTGGGTGGCTCAGTCAGTTAAGTGTTTGACTCACGATCTCTTCTTTTCAGCTCACGTCATGATCTCACTGTTCATGAGCTCGAGTCCCACGATGGGCTCAGCGCTGACAGTGAGGAGCCTGGTTGGGATTCTCTGCCTCTCCTCTCTCTCTGCCCCAAAAATATATAAAAAAACTTAAAAAAAAAAAAAAGAACTCCAGGCTTGCTGCTGTCATCAACACACGAAATATCAAGATGCTGTTCTCAGGAATAATTTCTTAGAGTTCAAAAAAGAAATGCAATAAAATGATGCCAAACACATCACCACCGTTAAACAGACAGACATAAAGGTGACACTTGCTTTCTTAAAAAGATTCATCACCATCAGGAAATTAATGAATTAAGGTTAAAAGCAGGCATTAGATCACCAAGCTTTACGTTAATTACTATAGTTGGGCTACAACTTGGGCCCAAGATGGATTTACCAAAAAGTAAAAACCACTGTTGAATATAAGAATTTAATGTCACTCATAGATTCTTCAAGGCCCATGCTTCTTTCCTTCCTACCTTCTCTAATTTCAGAGAGCATATATATAAAGGAAGCAGCCCGGTCCTGAATGAACCCATACTCTTCCTCTTACTAGCCACCTCCTAAGCCTCCCCTCTAGCTACCCTGTTTTGCCCTAAAACCACCCATAGATAATAGCTGTTAATAATTTCCTAAAGAAACCCACGTCCCAATCACATGGTGGTGGCTTCCCCACCAGCCTGGCCCTAGACCCTGCCTTAGTGTCAGTGCCCAGGGCAACTTCTCAGGAAACAACTGCTACAGGAATTAAATGAATCATTAAAAGGAATCTTTTATCCTGAGTGGTATGACTGTTCTAGTAACTTTGTACTTTATTATCTATGTGCTGGTCTGAGGCACTCTGGCATCAACCTTCCTTTGGTATGAACTCTACAGACATGCAACACCAAGGTCATGGCAGAACGGATGTGCCATCTGTAATTCTAACATCAGGTACAGGGTTTTCCTATTTTGCCAATAGAGTCTGATTAAAATAAATATTCAGTCATCTTAAATTATACATTCTATCTTTAACTGTTTGCTTACTTCAATTTTAATGCAGGTGTCATGCTTCCATTTTGGTCCTTTTCCAAAGCAGTATGATGTATACAGAGGTACTCAGGACACAATTTTAAAAACCAATCACTATATATGAATATGTACTTTAAATTCTCAGTAAAAATTAAATTTTGGCTAAAAGGGCTCAAAATCCAAGTGGGTCCCTAGTCATCCACAATGTGTTTAGGGCACACTACAAAATGCAGCTGACCCACAACTGGTCTGCTTCAGATTACAGCAATGCTACTCAGCCATTCTCGCCACTCCACGGCTATGAGAGCAGGAAGCAGGCAAAGTAAACGGGGAAAGGCTTACGTGTGCTGGATGGACACACACTATCATCCTTACAGCTCATACCTGCTGTATCTTCAGCTCATGGATCTCATCTCAGATAATGGACAAACTCTGTATACATTCCTAACACGGTTAGTTGTGCGGACTCTAAATTCACAAAAGGTTATAAACGGCAAACCAGAAAGGAAACTGCTGGAGACAGGCAAACTGGTATCAGCAAGAAATGATAGATGACAGAGAAAAGATTCAAAATACAATAAAAGCAGATCACAATTCAACTAGTTCCACACTCTAGCCTTCTAGTGGAGGAGTAACAGTATGTACATAACGTATAAACTGGGACAAGATCATTTTAGAGCACGCTCAACTCAGAGAATGTTAAATTATGTAATACCCCAGGACCACAATACTAAAATGGTCAAAATACTCAATACTGGGATATTGAAAGGAATAAAACCTTCCCTACCCAGAAATCCTAAATATTGAGAGCTGTGGTCTCCTGGGGTTTCTGTTACCTGGTGCTTCCCTCTATCTCCTTTCAGACTGTGAGGTATCCTGTTCCAGGCAAGGAACCACATCAGATATATGTCATAGTCGTCAAAGACTGGGGACGTAAGAAAATGCAGCCATAAAATCCTCACCACCTTGCAAAACCCTTCTAGTATAGGAACTTACCTGCAGGCCTTCAGCAAACACAGAGAGAAACCATAGAGATAATGGCAAGGCAGATTATTATGCAGCGATGATTTGATTATAACTTAGTTAATGAAAAATGCTTGGATAGCCTTCTCCAAGCAAGTCAGACTTTAACTCCTGACACCCCCTAGGACATGGTCTGCACCAAGTAACTTGCTTCCTCAAAGTAGAATATAGAGGGAGTATGGTGACTTTGTAGTGGAAAAACCTGGTAGACATTGCCTCAGCCAGGTGATCAAAACTGAGATAATCTGTGAGGTCACATTGATAGTATATAAGATAAAATGTGATGACAACAACCTTCATGATCTGGCTCTCAAAATCCCAAAACCCCATGTTTAGCATTAGAAAAACATCAGATAAACCAAAACTGAGGTACATTCTACCAAAATATCTGACCAGTATGCCTCAAAATTGTCAATGACATCAAAAACAGTACAAGTCTGAAAAACTTTCATAGCCCAGGGGGACTTCGGAAGACATGACCACTAAATAATTAGAATCCAGCAATGGATTGTGGAAGAGAATTTGCAGGCTAGCAAATTAAAAGTGGTCTTGACCAAGTGCCATCCCAAGCAAAATACAACTACAGATCGATGCATATTCAGGAATCATGAAAAACTCACATATAAAAATATATGGATGTATACATACACACCTTCATATATCTATATATCTACAAACAACCCTGTATATACACATACAGGTAATACGTATTCCAATAAATATTTAAATACAAAAAATTGATTGGAGCCAGTAGCTTCCCCAACAAAAAAGTGTTCCAATATAAACTGGTGACCACTTTCTTAAGAACCGTCATAGCTGTTATTTGACCTTAGATTTCAAAGACAAAAAACTTTTCATCCCCAAGTACATTATAACCATTAACATGACACTATTTTCCCCTCTTCTAGTGAAAATGTGTTCTGACATTTTCTCACAATGGCTGTACATCTGCAAGGAACCTGTACCTCCCATGCTGAGTGCCTCAGGGTACTCAGGGCAGACACATACGGGGAGGATGGCCTTGCTTAGGGATGCTCTGTGTACCAGTTCTGTTCTTCCGTAAAAGTAATACATGGTGTTATATGTTAAATTGTGTCCCTCAAAATGCATATGGTGAATTCGTAACCCCCAGTACCTCAAAGAGTGACTTTATTTGGAAAGACAATTACTGAAAATCTAGTCAAGATGAGGTCATAATGGAAAAGGGTGAGTGCCTAATCCAACACCACCAGTCTCCTTATAAAAAGGGGAAATTTGGACGGAGAAGGCCTTGTGAAATTGAAGGCAGAGATTAAAGTAATGGGTCTATAAGCCAAGCAATGCTAAAGACTGCCAGCAAACCACCAAGAGCCAGGAAAGAAACATGGAACAGATTCTCCCTCACAGCCCTCAAAAGGAGTCAGCCCTGATCACTAGCCTCCAGGACTGTGCAGAAACAGATTTCTGTCGTATAAGCCACTCAGTTTGTGACACTTTGTTACAGCAGCCTTCCAGGGCGAACTACTACAGTGTGTAAACTGTGTACCTTTAGGAATGATTAAAGTTTGGAAATGTAGTGGCGCCTGGGTGGCTCAGTTGAGCATCTGACTCTTGATTTCGGCTCAGGTCATGATCCCACGGTCGTGGGATTGAGCTCCACCTCAGGCTCTTTGCTGAGCAAGGAGCCTGCTTGAGATTCTATTCTCTCTCTCTGCCTCTCTCACCTGTTCTCTCAAAAAAAAAAAAAAAAAAAAGTTTGGAATTGTAAATATGATGTGTTCAAAATTGTAGGAGTCTATTACAGTCACAAGATAGGCATGAATGATGTGCTTGGGAGAGAGTCCAAAGGGGTACAGGGTATCATTATTTCACTGAGAAGTGTTTCCAAGCAAATGTGATTACCACAGTAACAGTAAGGCCTTGCTCGAGGACTGACTCCCTGAAAACAGATTTCAGCGATGTGATCCCCCTGGGGTTACAAGGCTCCCTACACCACAGAGCTGTGGGCGTTGGAATCTGAGACCAAATCTCAATTTCACTGAACTCAATTACGTGAAATGGGACAAATCATTAACATTTTCAAACAGCAGTTTCTTAATAAAGCAACCAAACAGCATTTCCCTCAGAGGGCTACTTCAAGGATCCAATGAGCTGCATGTAATCAATCAAAAAATGCATAGTTTCCACTCTGAAACACAGAGTGTCATGAACACACATATTTACAGGTAGCCTCCGGGGCGGGGTGGATATACAATGCTTTGGGCAGTAATCCAAAGCATTAAATGTTAACTTTTTTGAACGTGACACACACAACCCCACTGAACCAATGGAGTAGAGGCAAACCACACCCTCAAGATCCAGCTGTTTCCCCTCAGCGCCCTGACACTGGTCACCTCCCAGAGATCTGTCAGGCCTGCTTCTCCACTGTTTCTCATCATTATCATTTTCCTGCTCCTCCTACATGCTCCCACGGTCAAGGTTTCGTTATCAAACATTGCCACCTTCAAACCAGCAAGCCCAAGGGGGTACAGCTTCTTTTCCCTCTTCTTTCCAAACCCTGCCTTCTCTCCCTTCCCACCACAAACCCTGGGGTCTCTTCTAGCTAAAAATGTCCATGCCCCCTGTTAAAAACAGTAACAGTAGCAACAAACCTCCAAGAAAGCGAAAGCTGGAGTCAAATCCCCTCCCAATTAACCATCTCAGGAAAGGTCAAAATAACCTTCCCAGGGAAGCCCTTATCTTCTGCCCACACAAAGCTGCCAGAGCCTTCCCTCATATGTACGGAGGCAAAATGGCGTCACTGGCATCCTCCCTAAAATGTCCATTTCTTCCTCCCTTCTGTTTGGGCTCTGCTTTCCCTGGTGACAAGCTGGAAAATAAAGTGGTGGTTATATGGTATCAAATTTACAGGTATTTCCAGGGTTGAATGTTTCAATTAGTTAAAAATTGGGAAACACCTTTCAAAAAATTGAAAAATTGGAAGTTATAAAAATGACCTAAATTCCCACCGTATAATCCTTTCATTTACATTTCTTCTTCTGTGTCTCAAAATTCCTCAGACTTCAAGCATTCCGACAAAGCAGAAGACACATAAACCATGCTTGAAACATGAGCAGTCTGCAGCTACCTGAGCTGTCAACGGACACTCGGTCATTTTGACAGAGTGTTTCAGAGAAGACACGCAAAGGTCCAACACTGGCAACGGCAGTCTCAAAGATCAGTCCCCACAGAATTGCTTAACCAACCAGGGTGCAGACAGTATGGCACAAGCGACCACTGTGTTTTACAAGGTCAGTAGCAGTAGCAGTCAGAACAAGCATGAAAGCAAAGTCACAACCCTATGTAAATTGAGAATAAATTCTAGAATATACAGTATGTGAGCCAGGGCCCTCGAGGCTCTAAGGTCTATGTTCAGGAAGAAAAAATAACAAGTTACATTATTTAAGCAGTACATTTGGCCAAATTTATGCTCTCTATCCCTGCTTCTGGGAGAAGGGGCCTGCCATGCCCAGTAGCAGCACCTCAATGATGGGCCATCTTGAGCCTTCCTAAGCGACAGGCATCGGTAACAAAGAGCAATGAACACCAGCAAAACAAATGATATTACAAGCTCAAGTTTGTGGCCGGTTTCTATTCAGCGTGATGCTTTCATTAAGCACAAAAAGAAAAGATGAATGCTATAGGCAGCTAAAAGGAAGGCCCTTCCCAGCTCTGCCAGCTCCACCATCACCTTGGAGTCTTGGGCAATTTCCCATCTGTTCTGCTCTTTTGCAAAGTGAGAGTTACGGTATCAGGTAAGGAACAAGAACTGGGTCTTATCCATGTTTGCTTTCACTGTGCCAGGCACTTAACGCTGCCACTCAAATGTTGGTGTCATGAACTCTATGGTCTCATTTAGCTACAAAATGTCCATGTCTTTAGATTCCTAAAACCTAAAGGTTCCTAAAACCAGCTAGATTCCAAAACCATGTAATAAAGCGTTCATGAAAAGAAATAGCTTCCCCTTCACTTCTCTAAGTATACTCAGACATAAATACACAAAAACAGGCTTCAGAATAGGTTTATGGATATATATGAGGTGTGTGTCCTTCCACATTATTTTTAGGCTAAGGGAGGCACCCAGCGGAACAAGTCAAAGTATGATGAGTACTAAAATGAGATAATATAAAAGAAAAATATTTTTTACAACTTTGAAATATATGAAGTATTATATAACAGAGGCTTAGGAATTCTTGGACTATTTAGTGAAGTATAAATAACATTTTTAACAAGATGGAACAGAATACTGCTATTATTATAATTTTTATTTTAAACATCATCACCAAAAAAATTGTTATCTTCTGTACCAAGCAAAATACTTCAAAAGCCACAAGTGACCTAAATTATATAATGCCTTTTGAGAATGTATAGGATGTTTCTGGTATACACATGTTTAATTAAAAAGAGTTGGCATACCTGGGCATTGAATTTTTCAAAATAAAAAATCTTATCTTGGGCAGGCGGGTGGGGGGGAAGACTTACAGATGTGGGGTGGGCAGTCCCTGATTCAGCATAACATCTTATCAGGGAACTGCCCACCCTCCCTCCCAACCACTACAGGAAATGCATCACAAAGAAGTCTGCATCCTCAGGATAGCTCCATATCTCCTCAGTTAGCATTTGGATTCTGGCCTTTATTAATGGATTTGTCAAAGGGGCATCCAACTTCTTGGGTATTTTGGCAGCAATTATCTAAATACACTGACAAAGAAGGTTGCAAAGAGGTGTCAGCCACGAAAACTCTTGAAGACATAAAAATGGGGGTGTAGTAAACACCTACAAACCACAATTCCCAGCATGGACACCAGGGCAAATTCTGGGGGATCAGAGATATCCCTTTAGGATCTCCAGGAATAGACAATGGAATCTCACTGCCTTTGTCCTGTGAACCTAAGAAATTTATCCAAGTAAAAAGTACCTGCTTTGGAAGCTTCTGGCATGGGTGCTGGTGTGACAGGAAACAAGAACAATTCTGCAGCCGAATACAGCTGGAAAAAACGAATCTAGAGAATAATCTTAAGAATATGACATTTGAATATTAAAATGCCTTCTAAGCCTGAATCCCACATTTCAGTTTGGTCTTCGGAAGAAATAGCTTATCAGTTTCTCAACTAAAGAAAAAAAAATGTGGACAGTGTAGTATTTAAAATATACCTTACGTTCTTTCTTTTCAACAATATAAATCCTCCAGTTAATCTTCTGAGAGTAAAAAGGACAGGAGACAAACCCGCACAGTATTACGGCACAGCTTCAAAAAAAAAAAATTTAAAGCTATAAAATAATCCTCAGGTGCATCAACTTTCTCAAGCCAGAAAATCGTGGTCTAGGAAAAGTTGGGTAATTAACAAGGTATTACAGTCCTAGAGTCAAATGACTTTTTCAACGTAGGCGACGCATATATAATCAACAGATTCAATAGCCGGATACCAGGAAAAGGCTACGCAAAGGGTTATTTCACTTAAGGTTAGGGGAAGCTTAAGCTCAAGAAACTGAAAGCTGGGGAGAGGGGGGGAAAGGTCTAACTCCTGAAGTTTGTGTTTCCGCAAGTGGTAAACACAACTCCGGGTAACCCTAAGGCCAATACTCCGCATCAACTCTTTACCCCATTCGGCATGAGCCCAAAATAAAATCACAGCTAGTACCGCACAGCCCTTAGGTTACGCAGGCGGCTGGACGTGCTCCAGGCACACAAAGCTGATGCGGGAGATCGAGGACCACACACGTGGGGGCGTTCGCTCGCGCCGCGACCCGCTGGGAGGCCCCCGCCCCCGCCTCGGGGGCGGACAGCTGCTGACCGTCACCTTCCTACTGGCCCATTCTCTGGGCCGTCCCCGAGGACTGCGATCGCCCCACCGCCCTTCCAAGCCGGCGAGGCGCGCAGGGCCCGGCGCCAGGGCGGCGCGGGGCACCTGAGGAGCGCGGCGGGGGCGGAGACAGAGACGCACGGGGACCGGGAGAAGCGGCTGGGCGCGCGGCCCTCCGGCGGGACCCACCTGGATCTGCAGCGGCACGAGGCGCACCTTGCAGCGCTCGCTCACCGCGAAGCCCTTGGGCAGGTCCACGTACTGACCCCACTCTTCCGCGAAGAGCTGCACTACGAATTTGCGGTGCATGTCGATCTGGTCGCCGTACAGGCTGAGGAACTTCTGGATGAGCAGCTCGTAGCCCGCGCCGTGCGGCACGGACGAGGGCCGCGCGAAGACCGAGAAGCAGAAGAGCACGGGGACCGTGCCCGACGGCGCCCCCGCGCCGCCGCTGTTGGGGAGCGCCGGGACAGCCAGCTCTGCCGCCGCCATGTTCCCCCGAGCGTCTGCCAGCTCCGAGGCCAGCGAGGCGCAGACAGGGCCGGCCGCCGGGGCCCCGCCTCCCCGCGCCGCCCGCTTGCTCTGGAAGGCGAAGGGGCGGGCCCTGGCGGCCGCGGCTCGCGCGCCCTCCTCCGCCCCTCAGGGGGCGGACCGCGACTGAGGGCTGGGCGGTGGGGCCTGGGTGAAGGCGCTAGCTAGCGCCTGCGCCCGCTGCCGGGACCGCCCCCTCCAACCCGGACTTGTCTGGGCTGCCCGGCTGCCTGGCTGCGGGTCTAGTGCGCGGAGGAGGTTTGTGGCCCCCCTACTGCCCTCGCGCCCCGCCCACCTTCCAATGAGCGCAGTTCGCGCGGAGTTTACGTGGGACCCAGGGCTGCCCGGCTGAATCTGCTGGGACGCGTTACCTGTTGGCCTTGTGCAGAGGGTTGCAGTCATTCCTCCTCGAGGCTGGCAGCAGTAATCGCAAAACCTGTAGGTCTGGCTGATAGCCTAAGAAGAACCGCAGGACTGTAATGTTTCCAGAGGGCCACCCGAGGCTCAGAATTTCATATTTTTTCAGTCTCATGGAATACAGTATCTCTAGCAATGAATCTGAGATCTTGGCTTCCCTTTATCTGACCTCAATTTCAGGAAGAACTTGGATTGGGGATGGCACTTGGATGGGAGTAAAAATCGAGACATTATATTCAAACTGAGGGTTTGTTTTTCAGTAAAGTGGATCACCTGCAAATAAAATAATCCTCTGCCTTATGAACACTGTCAAGCACTGTATACAATGAACCGGAATTAGAGAAGCATATACTATGAACTAAGTTTCCTTAACACCAGGTCCTGGGAAAATAGGATCAAGAGTCTAAACATTTTTTAGATAGTAGGGGTTTCCTCTTCTTAGAAGGTAATAACTTTTTTTTAAATTTTTTAATGTTTATTTTTGAGAGAGAGCACGCATGCAGCAGGGGAGGGACAGAGAGAGAGAGGGAGACACAGAAACTGAAGCAGGCTTCAGCTCTGAGCTGTCAGCACAGCACAGAGCCCCACAATGGGATCAAACTCACAAACCATGAGATCATTACCTGAGTGGAAGTTGGGTGCTTAACTGACCGAGCCACCCAGGTGCCCCTGAAGGTAGTAACTTTTAAGTCAGGGTTTCTCAACTGGAACTGTTGATATTTGGAAGGCATACTACTTTTTCATGGGGGAGAGTTGGTGGGAAGGGGGGCTGTGGGGAAGCAGTACCTCCTGTATATTTGTAGGATGTTTAGCAGCATCCCTGGCCTCTACCGAGTAGATGCCGGTACTCCTGGCTCCTTCTGGGTATTCATAATCAAAAGTGTTTCTAGATATTGCCAAATATCCCCCAGGGGGCAGATTTGCTCCCGATTGAGAACTACTGCTTTCAAATAATGCTAAGGCCATCATTTGGCCTTTATTGCTTACTTATGCCGAAACCACTAAAAATAATGTGTTTTCTGGTTTCTCTTCAAACTTTGGGAGATTCCATTAAAAACTCTTATTATCTGAACCTGTCAAACCCAAAATAATGTTTTGGCAGCTATTACTCCATTGAAAGGTCTTCCATATGCAGATGTGAAAATCTATGCTAATAAGAGTGACAGTTGCAAAGCTCCACTGATGCCCTAGGAAAAGATAAGGAAAAGATAATTTGCAATTAAAAGCTAAATGCGAAAGCCAGAGGCCTATTTGGTAGCATTGAAAGAGGCTCTTAATTCCTGCAGTAGGAAGGCAGGGAATGCTCAGGACCAAGAGTAGGAGTTAATATTAAACGTAACAGAGCTCTAAAGAAGGTTAAACTCTTATTAAACATTACATATTTTCTATGCCAAAGCCAGAGCCCTCGTTGGAAACTGGACCATGACACATGGGATAGGGTTGATGATGCTCAAAATCATGAGTCCTCAGATTCCTTAATGACACATTCCTCCATTTTTTTTATTTATTTATTTATTTTTTTTTTTTTTTGAAGACAGTGCAGAGGCTTTTCCTTAACAAGATGTGAACTCCCACCAGGATTTCCCTACCATCTTTTCTCCTGGTACTTAGGCCCATAACATAGCCTTAAGTAACAGCAAAACTAGGCCACAGATATACTGGGCCTAATAAGGAAGGAAAGGGACCATATCCCAAAGCAATAAGAGAATCCAAAGGAAGAGCTGAGAGATTCTCTGTAACACTGGACTACGAGGACATGTGATCAAAGATGTAGAGCAAAAATGTTATCAGTTAAGAAACACTCTACCAGCATATAAGTTTTAACACTATGGTAAAGCTTTGGAGAGATAGACTGAACACAGTGCATATAGGGTAGCTCCTACATGAGCCATACATGTACCTTTTCAACCCAAAGCTATGTTAACTGTTTTTCCCTCTGTCATAATACAGAGACAAACTGGCAGAACATCACATTTGTCCACTATATTGTATCATCCTGTTAATTGGACAAGATGAACAAAAAGTAACTATTTGTGGAAGTCCTTGGTAAGACACAAGAATTCCAGAAGAGAGAGAAGCTCTGAGAAGTTTTAGGGGCCCACAACAAGGAGATATGGGATGGTGACATGAAAATGTTTATATGGGAAGGAGCACCAAGTGTGACAATTTTCATGTTGCATGGTAATGCTCACTCAAGAGGATCCACTATAGAAGAGACACTATACCAGCAAGTGGATAGCCAGAATACAAAAAGGACTCTTTTTTTTAATGTTTTTATTTTTGAGACAGAGACAGAGTATGAGCAGGGGAGGGACAGAGAAAGAGGGAGACACAGAATCCAAAGCAGGCTCCAGGCTCTGAGCTGTCAACACAGAGCCCAACACAGGGCTTGACCTAACAAACCCTGAGATCATGACCTGAGCTGAAGTCAGACATTTAACCTACTAACCACCCAGCAGCCCAAAAAGGACTCTTTCTAATGAGTGATGAAAAGATGACCCAGTTGGGGTGCCTGGGTGGCTCAGTTGGTTAAGCCTCAACCCTTAATTTTGTCTCAGGTCATAATCTCATGGTTTATGAGATTGAGCCACTCGTCAGGCTCTGCACTGACAGTGTGGAGTCTGCTTAGGATTTTCTCTCTCCCTCTCTGCCTCTCTCTCTGTCAAAATAAATAAATAAACATTAAGAAAAAAAGACAACCCAATTAAAGTGGGAGGAAAGACTTGAACAAGCACTTGATAGAAATAGATGAACAATTGGGGTTCCTTGGGTGACTGAATCAGTTAAGCATCTGACTTTAGCTCTGGTCATGATCTCATGGTTCATGGGTTCAAGCCCCACATTGGTCTTTGTGCTGACAGCTCAGAGCCTGGAGCCTGCTTCAAATTCTTTGTCTCCCTCTCTCTCTGTTCCTCCCTCACTCATTCTCTCTCTCTCTCTCTCTCTCTGTTTCTCTCTCTGTCTCAAAAATAAATAAACATTGAAAAAAAGAAAGAAATAGATGAACAAATATCCAACAAGGACATGAGAAAGTGCTTAATGTCACTAGTTGTCAGGAAAATCCAAATTTAATCAACATAAAAATAGTACCTAACATGCACTAAAATAGTTAAAATTAAAAAGACAATAAGAACAATACAGAACTAGAATTTTTATACATTGCAGTAGGTATGTAAAATGGCAAAACCCATTTTGGAAAAATTGATATTGTAGCTATTTACATAGTTAAACATACATCTATTCTTCATCCACAAAATCTCAATCCAAAGTATTTATGCAAGAGACATGAAAACCTATGTCTACAAACACTTATACACAAATATTTATGGAAGCTCCACTTATGATACCCAGAAACCAGAAATAACCCAAATTCCAGTGAGATTTGATAAACTGTTGGTGATACATTCCCACAGTAGAATACCACAAGAAATAAAAAAGAATGAGTATCTGATACACAGAACAACATAAGTCAATCTGAAAAAACAACCACAAAAGCAAACACAGACTGTGTCTGAAGCCAGACACAAAAGAGTATATATTGTGTGATTCCATTCAAGTGAAGTTCCAAAAACAATAAAACTAATCTCTGGTTTTCAGAGATTAGAAATCAGAACAATGGTAGCCTATGGAGAGATTGCAAGGATTGGAAGGGGGTCACAAGATTTTCTGTGTTGGTGGAAATATTCTATATTTCGCTTGTATAATTAGGATCTGCATGCCCATTTTACCATATGTAAACTTTTACCTTATAATAATTTAAAATAAAAAGTACAACCCAATGTCTTATTTCTCTGATCCTAATTTCTGCCATTCACTCTCATTCCAGCCTCCTGACCCATTGTCATTCCACATCCTTTGTACTTGCCATTCTTTCTGCCTGAGAACTCTTCTTCTCCCAGGTAGCCACATTCTATCTGGGTTTTAAATGAATCTCTATGCGTTCCTGCTGCCTCACTGAATTTAGGTCTATGTTTAAATATGTACCTCAAATCAAGTAGGTCCGCCCTTTCTTTCTGACATAAGATAGATCACTTACTGTGATTACAGTAAATAAGTAAGTAAGCACCCATTTCCTGCTTCACTTCTCTTATTCTTAGCACTTGTCCCCAGTTGTATGTACTGTGAGAGCAGAAACTTGTTTCTATTGTTCCGTGCTGTATGGCAAGCCCTAGAACACCGCCTGCCACACAGTAGGCTCTCCACAAGTATGATGAAGGGTTGTTACAATGAATGTATCTTTAAGCTCACTGTACTGAGAAATCAGAGGGATGCTCAATCAAAGATATTAGTATTTGGGTGAATGCTTTGTCTACATTGTAAATTAATCCTGGTACAGCTATTAGTAGAGGATCACTGGATTTCTTAGAAGGCTCCAAACAAGATTATCTGACCCCACTGGTATTTTCTGAAAGCCTTGTGATAAGGAAAGCAAAGAATGTCAAGTATCAGACAGCTTTTACACCCTTCTCCACGGAAGATTCTGACAATTTTCTGCAACAGAAAGGACAAGTGTCAAGATGTCATTTCATATATAGAGGCAATGTGGTACAATCAAATGACGTGAAGAGCTACCAGGTAAATTTAAAAACCAGAGGAGAAACCTTAAGATCATCCACTAGAGATATCTAGCAGAAAATTATGGCCAGGATTTATTATTTCACTGTAACATCACCAAAGATCTTAAGTTGATTGCTGGCACATCCAGCTATGACTATCTCTCATAATGTTATTCAAACTCATATTAATATAAAATTGAATTGCTTGCATTTTCCGTCTAGTCAATCAATGAATGTTATATACTTAGGATTCTGTAGTGAACAAGAAAGATAATATTCTACAGAGCTCCTTGCTGTTATGGAGCTGACAGTCTACTGGGGTAGGTAGACTATAAACACATAAACAAACAAATGAACGAAATAACCCTAGTTAGCAAAAACAAAGAAACTGCATTGAATGCAATAAAACCTGGTCCTTATCCCTTATATTCCCCTAGAACTGCCCTTGTCAAAATCACCAAGATACTTTCTGTCCCTTGGCAGTGGTAGGATGCAGGATATTTTAAATAAATAGTCTGTGATCTGCTTTTTTAGAAGGCAACATTTAAGCTGTTTTCTGAGTGGTAGGAAAAAGTTTTCCAGAGGGAAGAACAAGTACAAGGGCTCTTAACGTGTGACAAGTCTGCCATGTTTGAGGAACAGTGTGGTTGGAACACAGTGAACCTTATGAGATAAGGTATGTGATGAATGGCTATAACCACATAAGGAATATGGATGTTTAAAAAAATTTTTATGTCTATTTATTTATTTTGACAGACAGCAAACACGAGCTGGGGAGGGGTAGAGAGAGAGAGGCAGAGAGAGAATCTGAAGGAGGGTCCATGCACTGTTGGCGTGGAGCCCAACATGGGGCTTGATGTCACAAATCACAAGATCATGACCTGAGCTGAAATCAAGAGTCTTCAGCTTACCTGACTGAGCCACTCAGGCACCCCAAGAATTTGGTTTCATTTGAGTAAAATGTTTTAATCAGGGAAATGACATGAAATGATTTATGATTAAAAAAAACAAACAAAACAAAACACCTCATCTTAGTAGTATGTGGGAACTTGAATGTGAGTGTCAAAAGTAGAGGCAAGGAGCCCCGCTTTGTTGGCAACTACAGTCATCCAGGCAAGAGGTGAGGGCCGATTGTTCTGGACCAGGTATTCTCAGCCAGGGGCGCTTCTTCCCTGGGGGCATATTGGGCAATGTCTGGAGACATAAACAGATAGGATGGCCAACTTTGTCAAAGACTGCTGAGACATTAAACATGCTGAGAATGAGCAGAAAAAATAAGGGGACATAAAGTCTCTTGGTGATTTTGACAAAGGCAGTTCCAGTGGAACATAGGGGATAAGACCTGGTTTTACTGAGTTCAAAGAGCAAATTGGTAATGAGAAATGAGTGGACCAATTCATTAGATTGAGAGGTTCACGAGTTTAGAAGAATTTCTTCAAAGATAGGAAATGCCAGGAACATTAGATTAGCATTATACAGTGGTGAGAATTAACCAGGAGAAAGGGGGACATTAATAATACAGTAGAAGAGAGGATAATTGAAGGAGCACAGTCCTTGAAAAGGAAAGAACCCAGAGCACAGAAGGGGGGGGGGGGGGGCGGTGTTCATGCTTCTTATAGGAACAGAGGTCCTTGTTCTATTGAGAATGAAAGGCACAGAAATTGGGTAAACATCCAGGTAGAGTAATAACTTTGGAATAAGAAAATAAGTGAGTCTATTTTCTTTTTCATTATATATAATTTTACTTACTATTTATTCATCAATATCGATTAACCTTATTTCTTGGTATAATTTAGATATATATTATTACATTAAAGGCAGTCATAATTTTGGCCTGGTATTCCTAACTCTGTCTTTTCTTAGTCTCTTTTCAAAGAACATACTTTGGGAGTCACATATCTATTTTAAAACATTCATTGCCCCATGAACATCTTTGAAGGATAGAAAGGTGTTTATAATTCATTCTCTTTTGTATTTCAGAACCACCATGTATCTCATAAGGAAGCCTCTGTCTCATGTGGAATCTGGTTCATTTCTCAACAAAGGGACTCCTGGACTGGAAAGGAAAAAGCCAAATTGTAAACTTGTTCTGCTCACACTGTTCTTGTCAAGATCATCAATGATCTCCTTCTTGCCAGTCTTGTGACTATGTCTATGGCTGAGATCCATGTCTGCATTCTGAACTTACTACACTTTTCAAGCATATGCAACACAGCTCTCATCACTCTGCTTTTTGAAATCTTTTTAGGTTGTAACTGCCATTACTTTACATTCTCCTGCTTTTCCTTTTTACTCACTGCTTTCGGCAGGCTTTTTTTTTTTTTTTTTAAACTTGTGGTTCTCTCGTTATCTGACTTCTAAATGTCAGCACACAGCAGACATCAGTCTTGAGTCCTTTTCTTCTCTCTGCATACTTTCCTTAATTGATATGATCTGGTCCCTAATTGCCATCTCTATGTTAACAACAATCAAAGTTTTATCTACGGTGTTGACTCCTCCCTGAAGTTCACACTCCTATGTCACACTGCCTCCTTGACCCCTCCACCTCGTGTCTCCAGCTCTTCTCACACTGTGATCAAAACGGAACTCTTAATTCCCATCCTCTATACATCTTTCTTCAAAGGCCTCCCTCATCTTAGAAAGTGCAGTCATGTCCCAGTGATCAAGCTAGAAACCTGTGAGTCCTTCTGGACTTATCCCCTCCAGCACCAACTTTTGCCAGCAAAGCCCATTGCTTCTACCAACCAATTTTGCACAAGTTGCCACCACCCTAGTGGAAGCACATCAGCTCTCTCCTGGATGGTTGCCAGGGGTTTCTCTGGTTAAGCTCTTGCCCCTTAGGCCATGCTTCACGCTGCAGAGTGAACTGTTAAAAGTAAATGAGAACATCTCACTTCTCTGCTCACAACCCCTCATTAGCTTCCAACTAGATTTAAAATGAAAGGAAATCCATTTCCTTTGCCTGGTCTGCTAGGCCTTACAGAGTCCGATGTATCCCATACATCTACTTCTCTGCTCTCAGCTCCTGTCTTCCTTTCCTCAAACTCCATGGCTCCAGCCACATCAAACTTTCTAGAATTTTGTGGCTTCAAAGCCTTGCACTCATTCTGCCTGTAAGATTGTTTCGCAAGATTTTCCCATGCTGGGCTCCTTCTCATCCTTCAAATCAGCCTACAGTAGATTACCTCAATCCTATCCCTTCACTCTTTTCATGTTATTGTCTTTATTTTTTCCTCGGCACTTGCTATTCCATATTCTTTTACATAAGTTTATTTATTGAAGTGTAGACACTGTATGAAAGCACAAACCCCACCCCTTTCTTACATCAAAGCATTCCTAGAGGCACCTGGGTGGCTCAGTTAGTTGAGCGTCTGACTCTTGATTTCGGCTCAGTTTGTCATTTCATGGTTATGAGTTAGAGCCCCGCATTCGGTTCTCTGGACTGACAGCACTGAACTTGCTTGGGGTTCTCTGTCTTCCCCACTCTCTGCCCCTCCCCAGCTTGTTCTCTCTCTCTCTCAAAAATAAATAAGTAAACATTTAAAAAAAAGAAAAGTATTCCCAGGAGCACAGTGCCTGTTGAATAATACAAACTCAACGAATACATGAACAAATCAATGAATAACTAAATGTAATTGATTTACCTTTTTCCTTATTTTTTTTATTCTCTGGTTGAGTAATTTGAAGTTATATCCTACCCTCTCCCTGAAGATGTTCCAGTGAATTTATGATTTACGTCTTTGTGTGCTCCAAGGTCCTTAAACCTAAATTATTGACAGCCTGCATTTATTTGTCAAGATTCTATCAATTACAAATACAGTTGTTTTCTCTTATCTGTGGTTTCATTTTCTGCCGTTTCAGTTACCAGCAATCAAGCACCTTCCAGAAGCAAATGACTCTTCTTCTCATGTATTCTCAGAAGGTTAATAGCTAATTATTCACCTTACTTCAACTTATCAGGTAGGCACTTTATCATCTCACATAAGAAGAAGTCTGACTGCAGTACAATATGATATTTTGAGAGAGAGGGAGAGAGACCACATTTACATAACTTCTCTCATATTGTTACAATTGTTCTATTTGATTATTAGTTATTGCTAATCTCTGTGTTACACCTGTACCTAATTTAGAAGTTAAACTTCATCATAGGTATGTACGTATAGGAGTAAAACATAGTATATATTGGGTCGGTAATGCCCATGGTTTCAAGCACCAATGGGGGTCTTGGAATGCATTTGTCGCAGATAAAGAGGGGCTACTGTCCTTTTATTTTTCAAGAAACAGAATGTCTGACAAACTGTTACCTGTCGAATGTAACTAGAAGAAGGTGGTGGCGGCAGCCCAGTGAGGTCATCATTTAAAGCAGATCTCTCTCTATGGGGCGCCTGGGTGGCTCAGTCGGTTAAGCGTCCTACTTCAGCTCAGGTCACGATCTCGCGGTTCGTGAGTTCGAGCCCCGCATCAGGCTCTGGGCTGATGGCTCAGAGCCTGGAGCCTGCTTCTGATTCTGTGTCTCCCTCTCTCTCTGCCCCTCCCCCGTTCATGCTCTGTCTCTCTCTGTCCCAAAAATAAATAAATGTTAAAAAAAAAAATTTAAAAAAAATAAAATAAAAAAAATAATAAAGCAGATCTCTCTCTAATTCTCTTACTCTTCCTTTCATGGTCTCATGACTGGGACTACGTACAGTTCCAAGCATCGCACAACTATATTCAGTGGCTCAAAGCAAGGGCACCACAAGGGCACTCTCCTTCCCTTGCAATTATTAAAGAAAAAAAATATTTTCCAGAACCCCTGAGCAAACTTCTCCTGACATATCATTGGTCAGAAGCGGGTCACATGCCCACCCTTGGACTTGAAGTAGGTATTGTGCTCTTAAGGAAGAAGGAGGGAATGGCTCCTAGTGGATGAAAAGAACAAGGGGTGTGAACTATTATGAGATTAGCCAAATTCGGCCTTTCATCTCTGGCCTTGCTTCATGAAGACAGCAGGTTGCAATTGGCTCAGTTTACACTTTACTACACAGCTCACAATCTTGGGATGCTTTTCAACACGAGCATTGCCGTGGAAGCAGGCAAGGAGCTTCAGGCTTTTTCCACTTGGGTGATGCATGTCTGGCTTTTCTACATGGCCTCTGTGGCCACTTTATATTGTCGATTCTATCACCTCCATTAAAATTTAAAATCTGGCTGGGCGCCTGGGTGGCTTAGTCGGTTAAGCATCTGACTGTTGAATTTGGCTCAGGTCATGATCTCACAGGTTTGTGGGTTCGAGGCTGGCGTCAGGCTCCATGCTGACAGTGCAGGACCTGCTTAGGGTTCTCCCTCTCTCCCTCTGGGCTTTCTGCTGTCAGGGCAGAGCCCCCGCTTCGGATCCTTTGTCCCCCCCCCACCCCCTTCGCTCCCCCTCTCTCTTTAGTGCTCACCTGCTTGCACCCTCTCTCTCTCTCAAAAATAAATAAATGTTAAAAAAAATTTTATTCTGGCTATGATGAAGTTAAGTGATTTCTCATAACCTCCTTTCTGGAGCTAAAACTTGGCAAAAATAGGATTTCTATAATTATTATTGCTTTAATGCCAGAATCTACTTTCACTGGCAGGGTTTTTCCCCACTTTAAGTTTATTGAAAAGTTGGACTATTCTCCTATTGCTTTTCTTTTCAGGAATAACCTCTCCAGTCCTAATATGCTACCCCCAAACATTGTGCCACCAGACTTTCATGCTTTAGAGACTAAGGCAAAGAATATTTGGGGCTAACCCAAAAAACATGGTGGGATCTTTTGCATACAATTTTTTGTACTTTTCCTCAGACACACCTAAATCAATTGTCTATGTAAACTTCCATTGTTCCTGAGTAAATCTGTGCCTTGGTCTTATCTTTTCTGGTTACCATTTATTGAATATTTACTGCTCACGAGGTCTAAGACTAAGCATTTTACATGTGGTTCTTTAATTCACACAATAATCCAATGAGAAAATGCGTCTTCACTGTCCACCCTCCTCCCCGCTTCTCAGTTTACAAAGGAGACTAAGGGCCAGAGAGGTGGAGCTGCTGCTTGGGATCCATAACTTGTAACTACAGAGTAGGGACCCAGTAGGAGGTCAGTTTATCGGACTCCAAAGGTTCTCATTCACTTTAGTGGACCACCTGCTCTTGCATGAGTTTCTTATTCTTTGGGAGGCAAAGTTTTAGGTCTAGATACTGCTCAGAGCCACTGTTTTAAGGCCTTAACAACTGTGTCACATCCCCTTCGACGTGATTTTACTGCATGGACCATGAGTAAGACATTATCTTAAGTAAGCAGAAGGAGAAGGCTGTGGAATGTGGCCATTGCTTCCCTCTAAGGCTCTCAAGTCCTTCTCCCTTGTTGCTTCTGATTAAAATGTTTTCTGGTGGAAGGTGGGATGCCACACAGCGGGTTCTTTTTACTTGCCTCTTCAGAATAAGCTTCTGTCTGGAAATCCCTTCAGTAGTCAAGTAAACAAAAACACACTCCTTGAAAGTATATAGTTACTAGTCTTTGAGCTGTCTAATCCTCAGTACTTCAGCGTGTGCAGTTCTGGCTATTTTCTTGGAATGCTGATAGCAAACGTTTTATAATGCTTAGCATGTTAGAAGCACAAGTCTCAGTATTTGTAGTAGTTTCCTGTGGCTGCTGTAACAAATGACCACAAACGAGGTTACTTAAAACAACACGAGTTTAGGGGCGCCTGGGTGGCTCGCTTGGTTAATTGTCCAACTCTTGGTTTCGGCTCAGGTCATGATCTCACAGTTCATGAGTTTGCGCGCAGCCTGCTTGGAATTCTGTCTTTCTCTCTCTACCCCGCCCCTGCTCGCTCTCTCTGTCTCTCTCTCAAAAATAAATAAACTCAAAAAAATAAAAAATAAAAACAAAAACACAATGTATTTTCTCACAATTCAAGAGGCCAGAAATCTGAGGTCAGTATCAGTATCACTGGGCTGAAATTAAGATGTCAACAGGCCCACGCTGCCTCTGGAGACAATAGAGAAGAGTGTGTTCCTTGCTTCTTCCAGCTTTTGGTGGCTGTTGGCATTCCTTGGCTTATGGTCACATCACTTCAATCCCTGCCTGCATCAACTTAGCAACTTCTTGTGGTCGAATTTCCCTCTGCCTTCTTCTTATATGGACACATGTAATTTCATTTAGGGTACCTCTAGGTAATCTCCCCATCTCTACATCTTCCTTGACTTAATGACCTTTGCAAAGACTGTCTTTAGCATAGAAGGAAACACAGACAGGTTCCAGGAATTAGGACCAGATAACTTTGGGAGCCATGATTCAGTCTACTACAAATTTTATACATGTAACTCACCTAATCAACATAGACATTGAGGGAAGTATTATGATTATCCCCATTTCCTGGTGAAAGTGAAGCACAGAGAGGTCATTCAGCTTACCCAAGATCAAACAGCCATTAAGGGGCAGTGTCTGGACTTGAACACAGGTTTGTGACCTGAAAAAACTAGCTGCCATCGTAATTCCATGAAAAGAATAATTCCTATAGAAGAACCCCCCTGGGCTGAGTGTGCCAAGATTGAAGTCAAATGTACAGACGTTTCTCCTTTAAAGGCAGTACTCCTGGGTTATGGAATTTCCTCACTTTCTCCTCTTTGGCAGGACTCCTTGCTCCACTGTGTACCTTATCATCTTATACATACACAATCACTCTAAGTGCAGGGCTTTTAGAGTAATGTGAGAAAAGTGTGCTGTATAAACTGTAGGCAGAGGAGGTATCTACTAAATGAATGGACTTTTAACCGATTCATCAAAGGAACACCACGTTTGAGTTGGCAGTAAGCGATAAGCAAGCTTGATACTCCTCTTATTTTTTTGAATTTTTAAGACAGATCCTTCTAGAACAGCTTGCTAGACTCCTATATCCCCTAAATCCCAGCTTAGTTAAAGATCTTCTATAACCCCTGTATTTCAGGAAAGGCTTTTCTAGACTGAAAATCCTTTGGCATCAAACTTATGTAATTCCAGCAGACAATTCTGTAACCTGTGGACTACAGAGCATTGAAGGCTCTGTCCTTGGAAATCTCAGACCTATCCATCTCTGCCACTGGCTCAGGTCAGGCTGTTTTAATCAAGCAGCCCACTTCCATATATATGTTCTGGAGTCTCGTCCAGAAAGCTCTGTATTTACATCCTTTCCCAAGTCTCTATTCTTTGGAGTACCCTTTCAACCAGTTAACTTTTTATTTTTCTTTTCCATACACTCAGAGTTTCACCAAAACACAATTTTTCATATCACTAGACTCTTAAGTTCAGGTCACTTGGCCTGAAGTTTAATTCCTTTCATGTGAATCTCATTCTCCTCTGACCAGACTAGCACAACAGCTCACATGCCCTTCAGTTTATAGCCTTAAGCTATCCTGTCAGTGCTGGGACACCACAGGTATGACTTTTCTACAAAATACTGGAAAGGTGTATTCAACACATAACACCATATCAAATAATAAAAATGTTTTTAAAAAATATTGTATGTTGGGAGGTGAAGTAAGATAGTCCCTTATACATTTCTGGTGAACAGGTAAATTAACATAATCGTTTTAAAATGCAACTTGCCATCATCTATCAAGAACCTTGAAAATATTATCTTTGATCTATGAATTCTACTGTGTAAGTCGGTATAGGTTGAGGTGCTATATGTGAGAGATTCAAGCATGTAAACTGGTTTAAAGACAATAGACGCTTATTTTTCACTCACGTGATAGCTCCAGTTGAGTGACTTTCTTCAATACGGTGATTCGGAGATCAAGGTCCGTCCTTCCAAGGCATCGCCATACCCTAGTTCTTCATCATCTGCATCTGGCAGACCTAAGAGAAGGGAGAACATGGTATTCACTTCAAGTTTTAATGCAGAAGTGACAGCTATCACTTCCCCTCACAATCCCTGGTGAAAACCCACAAGACAACCCACTGCAGGAGAGACAACAACACAGTCTAGCATGCATGCTCAGAAACAAAAGGAATTAATATTCTGTTGCTTAGCTAACAGTCGTGGCCACATCAAGCTTTCCTAAGAAGCAAGCCTGAGTATCATACCAGAAGCATAGTGTAGTGGGAAGATTGCCCTAATACTGAGCATATACAAGCATCATGGACAGATAGGTGAGCTTAAATTTGAATGCTGGCTCTGGCCTTCATAAACTGGGGCCCTCATGTAATTTAAAACTTGTTTATTTTACACTTTGGAATATTCATTTTCATGGGGATCTGGTAAAGATTAAATGGGATACTGTATTCAAAGCACTTACAAAAGTACTTGTTACGCCGTAATCATTTAACAAATGGTGACTATTATTATAACTGCTATTTTAAAGTTATATATGAACATATCTGACAGAGATTCTTGTTGAACGAAAATTATCAGTGAGTTAATCAGGGCACATACATTGAAGCAGGAGATATGTGTAAGGAATATGAATTTAATTAGGTTAAACTACTCAGCTATATTAAAATCCAAAATGCAATAAAATTTTAACCCATGTTATCTACCATTTTTCATGTTTTGTTTTGACTTTTTATTTTTTTGAATTTTTAGTGACTTTTGCTGTTTTTTTTTCTTGCTTTTGCTGCTTCTTATGTTAAAACTTATTTAAAGTAATAAAATACTATAGATGTATTTGAAATCCCTTTAAATTTCTCCTGATACCCCGCTCTCCCTCTAAGAGAAAATTTTTTCTTGAGTTGATGTATGTCCTTCGTGATCAAATTTAACTCTGACCATGCATATATATTCACATAAAAATATATGATAATTTGGAATGTTTAATATTACATAAATGTAATATTAAATTTTATTTATAAATTTATAATATATAAACAATAAATAAATTAATTATATTTGATTTATTTTTTCATACAATATTATGTGTCCAATATATTTCCACATTTAGTCTATAGATCTAGTTCACTTAAAATTCTAGTCTTTCATTGGATGCGCATAATACATTCATTCATTCACCGTAGATAAATAAAGATTTCCAATTTTGTGTTATTCCTAAAAATATTGCAATGAACATTCTTATATATGCTTCCTGTGAATGTGTCACAGATTTCAACTTATAATTTAGTTTTTTGCTATTTGCGATAATCTTTTACTTATTCATTTGTATGGATCTCTCTCTATATATATATTTATATATACATATATATATATATATTCTCAAAACTACACACATTTTACTGTATAAGTACCCCAAATGCCATTGCCTAATTGTGTGTCTTGATATATTGCTTGACAAACTTAAAACTCAAACTAAGATTTGGTAACTCTGGTGGGAAGTTGTATTTATTTTCAAGTTGTTTTTATTGTGAATAATATATGTGCTTCACTAAAGAGATTTCTGGGGACAAACGTATATTCCACACAGATCAAAGATAGACAAGCCACTGAATCTCTTGCAGTTCACCTTCCCTGTAGCCAAAGACAACAGAATCTAAAAACGTTGCCAACTGTCAAGGATTTTCATACTGCTCATCTGGGCTGAGATATCTGCTAATTTAGATAATGGCTACAGCCCATCAGCTAATAGTATTTACAACAAAAACATATGGCCAGTACTTGGAAGGCCAGTTATTAGCTAATGTGAGTCATTTCCAGATGAATTAGAGATTATTTATATTGTCAGTATGAATTCTTTTTGAGTAGTATGGCATTTACCAGGGTTGACCTTAAGAATAGACATTGGTGGCTACTTACGTGTTAACCCTTGAAGGACTCTGAAAAAGACTACCTGCCCATCACAGATTAGGGATACAGACTGAAAAAAAAGCACTAAAGCTTGAGGGAGGAGGCAGCAGCGGGGGAGGGGAGGGGACAGCGGGGCAGTGGAGACATAAGAAAAAGAAACAATCAGAAAAGAGTAGGATAGAGACTGAGCAAGTTAAAGTCTATGGTAGTCAGAATCAGTGCTACATCATGCTGCAGTAACAAATTGTTCCTAATAACAATGGCTTAACCCATTAAATTTTTTTTTTCTGCTTACATACATACTCCTCAAGAAGTAGAAGTTCCTATGATCATCAGAATTTCCTCCACAAAATTGATATACAGCAAAATTGATATTCTGATCATACCTGAGCGTCTATAGCAGATCCCATGGCTACCTATAACTTCCACAGGAGCTCATATACCTTCCATGGTAGCCTGGAAGTAAATGAACTGGAAACATTTGGTAAACAGCATAGTGACTACCAAAGATCATCATTTTGGTTATCAACTGTTGGTTCAGTTGGTTCACTCTCTATTCCCAAAAAGAGAATACATCTGCCCCTACTCCTAGAAAGACAACCCCGAATCCCACCCAACGGAGCATGATATTACCAAACCCCAAGTTCAGCTGCTTGTCACTTGAAAGACCAATACTCAAGAGACAGTTTTGACTGGAAAGGAATTTGAGGTTTATTCAAGAAGCCAGCCACCTGAGGAGAAGGTAGACTCTCGTCCAAGAGCCAACTCTGAGGTTTCTGTCTGGTCCAGGGGTTTGGAAAAGGGCTTAGGGTAGTTAATCAGGAAAGGGAGTGCAGTGGTCTGCAACATTTCTTGATTGCATGCCAACTCGATGGTGCCAGCTAACAACGTTATCTCAGTGCCCCCGGGGGTTGTACAAGCAGGTTCTGTTCTTGTTCCATCATGTGCAGGAATATTCTGTTCATTCTGCAAAGGAGGGCAAGGTCTATAGATACACAAAGGGAAGTTAGTAAAATCATCTCTGTGACCTGAAAAAAGAAAAACATTTTGTTAAAAAAAAAAATGCTAGGTTAATCAAAAAGCTGAGGTGGTTTCAAGCAGACTTGCTGGCCTCTGTGGCCTGGGAAAGTTTTGGTCCTACACTCCTCAAGGCAAGTGGCCTGCTTGCTGTGGATCAAGGGACTTATGTCAGAAAGTAAAGAGTGTGTTAGCTTGAAGCAAGTTAACTCTTAGACTAGTTACAGTGCTATTACAATGGCATTATGCTCATTATTTTAGAATTTTGCATTATATTCTTTCATATCTACCTCAAGTTTGGATGCAGCTACTGTTGAAATGGAGAACTATCAACTAAAAAGACAAGTTAACACCTTCCAACACACACACACACACACACACACACACACACACACTCACACACCCCATACATTAGTGTAACAGAAACAGGTGATCATGCTAAGGCTGGAAGCATTACAAGTCCAGTACAAAAAATAGAGAACTGCTGAACACCACTAGTTTAGTGTGGTTTCTGTGAATCTTACCAATGAGCAGGATCAGGAGGCTGTCTGGCATCTTTCATCCAAAGCAAGGTTTACGGCGGTACCTGGAAAAGACAGAGACAACGAGCTTCCACTAGTCAGTACTTTGCCAAATTAATATAATGAAATAAAATTTTCTGTAGCATGTCCAAAGATGGGTAGGCACCAGGATAGGACACAGTTTACTTTTATCCCAGGCTTGTTTGTCAGCTTCTAGATGCGCAAAATTAAACTCCCTGGTGGGCTGACTAAATTTAAACCCCAGGACTCCTCTGGCAAATGCATTTCGCTTTTATTTCCACCTCACTTTCTTCCCGCCTATGCAGTCTGCAGCCCCTGAGCTCATTTAGACTGGAGTCTAATATCCGTGCTTCTGGCATCTGGTTTGTTTGGTCCCAACTGAGTCTTTCCCTTCAGAAGATAGATCTATAAAAAGAAAACGGATATTTTTAATAAGCGTGGAAAACTTTCTGGTTACAAATGTTTTCATGATGAGACCACTGGCTGAAAAATAAAATTTGAAATGAGACAGTTTGGGGGTATTTTTTAATGTGTAGATAACACTTCAAGAAGGATAACACCCTGGGGTAATAACCTGGGAGGAAGTACAGAATGCTAAACACCAAAGGGAATAAGCAATTGAAAAAAAAAAAAAAAAGCCTGGGGAACTCTTAAACAGAAGTCAGGCAAGGAAGCTGACCCTTCCTGTCCAACAATGAACTGAATGCTAGAAGCATGGGTATCATCTGGGAGGTGGTGAAAAGGGCATAATCTTAGGTCCTGAACCTTACAGTGTCAGAGTCTGCATCTTAACTATATCATTTGTTGATTCAAATGCGCGCTAATGTTGGCACTCAGCAAGATTTTAATTGTTAAAAGTTGTCATAAAATAGTAAGGTATCATTGCTCCTGTATTCTTGCATTCAGAAATCAGAACCTAACACAGTTACCAAACCCAGCATAACCTAACTAGCTGGTTATCAGTAACTGTTTATTATTAAAATTAAATCACCACTTTTGTACTGAAACCATTTCTTTTGCTGTGTAGACTATCACTGCTGAGATAAAGTTTATGGCAAAGCAATAAATGTAAAATTTGAAAAAACAGCTTGAAAGGGAGGAATGCCTTATCATTTATGTATTTACATATTCCTGTGCCTGCACACATGCAAAAGTCATGTATAGAAATGTATAAAATGTGATAGGAATTAAAAATGTAATGTTTGTCATGTGTCTTTATATAATAAAGGATACCTAGATACAGAGAACTTAAATGTATCCAGTGTCATGAAACTTTTTTTTAATCTTTTTTTAAATGTTTATTTATTTACTTTTAAGAGAGAGAGCACACGTGGGGGGAAGGACAGAGAGAGAGAGAGAGAGAGAGAGAGAGAGAGAGAGGGAGAGGGAGACACAGAATCTGAAGCAGGCTCCAGGCTCTGAACTGTCAGCGCAGAGCCCAATGCAAGTCTCGAACTCACAAACTGCAAAATCATGACCTGAGTTGAAGGATGACGCTTAACTGACTAAGCCACACAGGTGTCCCCAATGTCATCCAACTTTTAAGTGGCAGAATATGGAATAGAATCTAGTTCTCCTGACCATAATATTACATTGTATCTAATAACTTTGATGCTTAAACAATTTATTAACTACAGTAGTATCTCATGATGAGTTTCAAACAAGAATCAAATTATAGCTTGAATGTTATGGACATTATGTTCATGTTTTTCTGGAATTTTAAATAAATGAAATGCTCATCTTGGAGGTAAAAATACTTCTCATTATTTATAATCAGATTTTTAAAAAAAATTTTAAATCTTTTTATTTATTTTTTAGAGACAGAGTGTTAGCAGGGGAGGGCAGAGAGAGAGGGAGACACAGAATCCAAAGCAGGCTCCAGGCTCCAAGCTGTCAGCACAGAGACTGACGTGGGGCTCGAACCCACGAACCACGAGATCATGACCCTAGCCAAAGTCAGATGTTCAACTGACTGAGCCACCCAGGCACCCCTATAATCAGATTTTTAATGTTTATGCTATTGTATTATTATGGACTTTTCTACTTTCTAAATAAGATAGGGTAAATTTAATTTGAACCTTAAGGTTTTAACTCAGAAATTTTAATTTCACTAAAGGGTATCACAAAATTTTAAATATGAAAGTGTTTCTAACACTTGATTCATTTTAATCTGTTCAATTTTTATAATGTAAACCATAAAATATATGAATAATAAAGACTATTGGGTATTTTCTGTGTGTCATGCACTTAGACCAATAAAACTTCCTTGTCTTCAAAATACTGATATATATTAGTTCAATTCTTATTATATATAAACAATACCTTATTTATATCTATACTTTATTTCTTTTTTTTTTAATTTTTTTAACCTTTATTTATTTTTGAGACAGAGAGAGACAGAGCATGAACAGGGGAGGGTCAGAGAGAGGGAGACACAGAATCTGAAACAGGCTCCAGGCTCTGAGCTGTCAGCACAGAGCCCGACGCGGGGCTCGAACTCACGGACCGTGAGATGATGACCTGAGCCGAAGTCGGATGCTTAACCGACTGAGCCACCCAGGCGCCCCTATATCTATACTTTAAAAATAAGGAATGTAGAAAATCAAAACACTTGTGTTACAATAAAATAATCCAAAATTGCATGTACACCATGATTGTAATATAAAAATATTCATACGTATAAAGAATGAAATGCAAAAGTAAGTTTATTTGCTAATACAGACTTATAGATTTGTGCTCCTCTAGACATTTACATAATATTATATATTATTTTCAATAAAAATTGAGTGCTCTGTGTGTGTGTGTTTTCAAATGAGAAAACAAGTGTTTCCTCCTACTGTGCTTAAATTTTTATCTTCTTAGTGA
Source organism: Panthera pardus (assembly GCF_024362965.1). Classification (NCBI taxonomy): domain Eukaryota; kingdom Metazoa; phylum Chordata; class Mammalia; order Carnivora; family Felidae; genus Panthera; species Panthera pardus. The sequence continues at coordinate 132,330,931 of NW_026526765.1, forward strand.
TCAACTTAGGGAAACAGAATTTAATTTCAATTGAATTAGAGACATTAGTCTTATTCATATGTTTTGGTTCTGTTTAAATTTTTACAGATCACAAGTTCATATTCTCTTATCTTCTAAAAATGTCATAGTTTTCTTACTTTCACATTTAAATTTGCGATTAATTTGTGATTGATTTTTGTTTGCGGCAGGATGTTGAAACAAGTTTCATTACTTTTCCACGTGGATATCCAATTTTCCCAACATGGTATTTTGAAATCTGTGTCATTACCTCACTGATCTCCAGTACTATTTTTCCACAAGTCAAGTGTTCATATGCACAAGGCCATGTTTCAGGCTTCCCTGTTCTGTTCCTTTTTTAATTTTTCTACCTTTGTGATACCATGATAATACCTTAATTATTTTAGCTGTATAGTAAATCTTTCATTACACATTTTATTTACTTCATAGAAGAATATTCAGATTAACAACATCTTTTTTTATCGTTGTAATATGTATTTGAGAGAGAGAGAGAGAGAGTGTGTGTGTGTCTGTGCACGAGTCAGGGTGAAGGACAGAGAGAGAGAGAAAATCCCAACCACAACCCTGAGATCATGACCTGAGTCGAAATTAAGAGTAGGTTGCTCGGGGTGCCTGGACAGCTCACTTAATCTTCTCACTTAGGCTCAGGTCATGATCTCGCGGTTCGGGAATTCGAGTCCCGCATCGTGCTCTGTGCTGACAGCTTAGAACCTGGAGCCTGCTTCACATTCTGTCTCCCTTTCTCTCTGTCCCTCCCCTGCTCATTCTCTCTCTCTCTCTCTCTCTCTCTCTCTCTCTCTCTCAAAAATAAACATTAAAAAAAAAGAGTGGGTTGCTCAACTGACTGAGCCCATAGAAAGTCTAACATATATGTAACTAAAGTCTCAGGAGAGAAAAAGAGAGACAAAGAATGAGACAGAAGGAATATGTGAAGTAATAACAATTAAGAATTTCCTGAAACTGATTAAAGACTTCAATTCATAGATTCAAGAACACTAAATTCTGATCAAAATAAAATTTTACAGGCAAATAAGTGGGAAAATGGTTAAAGAGGACACAAAAATTGAAAAAGGAACAAGAAAGAAATCACATAAAAAGCATGTAGATACATTATAGGTTTTAGCTCAGATACTATGGATGTTAGTTACAAATTCAAATACCCGTTCTATTGCATGTAACTGTAGTAAGTGCTAGGATTGGGCTATTTCAGAACCTCTCAGATGCCTTAAAGCTATTGTGCAGTTTCTGCAGGAGTCGATCGATTCCCAGTGTATCCTAACTCCTACAATATAATCTTTTGAGGCATAATGTAAAGCATTGTAGGTTTAGAAGGGTCCCCACCATAGGTGGATTCTGGAGTGCCTTTGTCCCAGATTCCCAAAGTTCTTTCGTTAGTGTGGCTGAGCTTCCCCGACACCACTTACTGCTCAACCAAAGAACCCTGGGCCAAAGCAACCCCAAAGGGACTCAGCATTTCTCTGCTTTTCTTTCAAGACTCAGTTATTTGCTTTTCTGTTTTCTCATCCAGGGACGTACTACTTTTTAGGATCCAAATCACTTTAAGGACATTTTTTTGCAACCTAGTTTCTGCAGGTTTTCTCGTTCTCAATGAGAAGTTACCTAGTTTGCCATTACCAGTGAAGATAATTCCTCCCTTATTATTATTTTTTTTCCACAGGCATAGGGGCTGCCATTTCATCTTTCTAATCTAGTTCAAATGGCCTCTTCATTTCTTAAATTTATGAAAAATAAGGGTTTTAATATCAAATAGCATAGAATCTCATTAAAAGTCAGAGAATCTCTGAGTTCAGTCATTAATACTATATTTAATACTTATAAGTCAAGGGTTAAACAGGTTTATTGTGTGCATTGCCCTAGTATTCAATTCCATCAAGATTCGAATGGGCCTAAGCTTTATGTACACACATTTAACATCAACTTTATTTAGCTTAGCTAATTCTAAAGAAAAACATGGTAATAATAGATATAATATTAGAGATATGGGGCAAATGGTCTCCAAATATTTATAATCTGGAAGACACTAAAGAGATAGGGAAACCAGGAACTAAAAGCAAGGACAGAAAGAAAGATGAATATGTGCAGAAGACAAATTCCATTTTTTCTGTTTTTCTAGGCTCTACTACGGCTCTCTGGAGCTGCTCGTTCACCTAGTATGCAAATAATGTGGAATTGGGGGTTCGTGTGAGTATTTCTCCCATCTCATTTTCCTAGCTTTATGCTTGCTTATTCTTGATAATGAAAACAATGCCAGATGGTATGGCCAGTTAACAGGCTCTAAGAGACAGCTACCAGAACTTAAATGGGAGTTAGTCTCAAATAACTCAATTCAGTTGCTTTCCTTACTGTGAACTGGAAATGTGCAATCAGTTGGCCAGGGATAGACTGAGTTACTTTATGTTAATACTTCAAGCTTTGTTTAATGCAGTTCTGTTCAGAAACTGCTTGTGGAGTAGAAAAGATTTCTTGGTAAAGACAAAGTCTGTGATGACTGTTGAATAGTGACTATGAATTACCAAGGTTGAAAAGGGTATGGGGGAAGGGTGGCTAACACGGGGATATATTTAAGAGATGTATTTTAAAATCTTATCATGGGAGAAGCAAAGGAGTAATTTCTGCCTCTAATCAGACAAAAGTTTCTGACCTGATGAATTGGGTGAAAGGATAATGGTGCAGTTTACTGTGATTAGAAATACAATCGATTGAAATCCTAAGATGCATCAAATTTAAGAAATTGGATTACAAAGAGGTGCAAGGGGCTATGAGAGGAAATGGAAGTGAATCCAGAGAAAGTAATATCCTAGAAATCAGGAGATTTGAGAGTTCTGCAAAGAAATAAGCACCCAAAGATATCAAATGAAGCCCGGGAGTCTAAATAGAAAATAGTGAGAAGCCATTGGATTTAACAATATGTTGACTACTAAGGAATTTTTGAAAGCAATTTTGACATCATTATGGCATCAAAAATGAGATTTCAGTGAGTGAACATGCAAAGGAAGGTAAGGAAGTAGAAATAACAAGGCCTAGTAGACGTTCAAGAACCTAGGCCACAGTGACATGGCCTTGATTCCATAAAGGAATCAAGATTGAGGCAAGGTGTCCCCCCGCCCCAGCCCCAGAAGGAGTAAACTGAGAGATCAGAAAGACCCAGGGATAGGATAAGTAGAGGGGAAAAAGTACACAGCTGATAGAGAAAATACCAAATGAGAGAGTGGTTTGTTTGTTTTTTTAATTTTTAACTGTTTATTTATTTATTTTTGAGAGAAAGAGAGAGAACAAACAGGGAGGGGCAGAGAGAGTGAGACAAAGAATCTGAGGCAGGCTCCAGGCTTTCAGCGCAGAGCCTGATGCAAGACTTAAACACGTGAACTGTGAGATCACTACCTGAGCAAAAGTCAGATGCTTAACCGACTAAGCTACTCAGGCACCCCTGACAAAGGAGGGTCTTGATGGAAAGTAATGGTAAGTGGTTGGTCATAAAACAGAAGGACATTTTGAACATCTGAGGGTAGGCAAAAATTGTTTAATGAAGATATAGATGTGAATGTGTTTGGAGAGGCTTAGCTATGTAGATGATGCATGATCACACCTTAAATGATGAAAGATACATTGATTAAGCTTTACTCTGAAAACTTAGTTGAAGTTGGTGTTTAATACAAGGGATATAATTAAGAGAAATACGACAATTTGTAATAGTCATCCACATAATAGAGACTCTAAGTAAGATGAATGATACTGTGAACCAATCCAACAAGAATATTCTAATTAAAAAATCTTGCATTCAAGACTGAGCTTGAATGACAATTATGGGATGGAAGGGAGTTGCTGATGTTGTGTAAAGGCTATGTTCTCATCAGGAAGGCTGCCCTTAGACTTCAAGGACGTCCATTCCATCAACCAAAGAAAAGGCCAGCAGTCACGATGGGGTAAAAATACCTGAGATGGCAGAAGTCAAAGAGGAGGACATGCCTAAAAATATGTAGAAAATAAGAGCTGAGGAAAGAGTTTTTGAAGCATTCACCACAATTCACTGCACCTGGTAATCTTCTATTTATATTGGCCCTTGGGATTTCGATAGAGCTCATACATCCCTGTTTGCCTGGTTTACATCTGTTGTCACAGCATCCTTTCCTATTTAACATTTGTCATGTGGTGAGCCTAGATTTAGGCACACCTGGTTGAACATTAGAACTAAGAAAGGTCATGCAGAAGTTAAGTGAATATGTCAAGTTAAGAGGGGTAAGAAAATTTTAAATTAGATCGCCATGTCCACTGGTGTTTGCCTGAAGCCACTCCCAGCCAAAGCATTTTGCTTTAATGTAATTTGACCTTGATATGCTTGATTTTATAAGCTTCCCTGTTCAAACTGCAGGAGATTAGCTAAGGCTGAACTACTGACCTGATGATAAAGATCTAATCACAAGAAAAATGCCCCAGAGGCTCATAAACCTCTAGAAGCTTTCTCACTGAATCCAATGCTTTTTAAATTAAGAGCCAGGTACCTAAAAAGAAGTAGTTATTTGTAGCCACAAGTAAAGGACTGTATTAGCATTTTTTTTTTTGAGGAGACAAAAGGGGGAAAAATCAAATTAATATCTGCTTTTCCTATTAATTTGCTTTGCCTTTCTTCTTTTCCCGTCCCATTCTGGAAAAGCAGCTTATAATTTGAATATTGTTTCTTGAATACAAAATCAATACAAAAGCCTCTATAGACAGATAAGGGATTTTATACTTCAGTGCAGGATTTTCCAACGTTGGCATTAAAGATGCTTAGGAGGCTCGTTAAAACACAGGTTGCTGGGTCCTGCCCCCAGAGTTTGTTTCAGTAAGTCTGCCACTGAGCTGGAGAGTGGAGTAAAACTCGGGGATTTCTAATGATGCTGCTGATGCTGTCCCAACCCACACCTGAGAGCCCCTGCCTTACTACAGGTAGCAACTCAAAATACTCTCTTCCTTGTGTGGTACTCAAGAAACCCTGACTCATTCTTGCCCCATCACACTGCTGCCCAGATGCGGTGAAAATTCAGGCCTGCACTGAAATCCCAGATCACTCATGATTAGTCACATGCTTCAGGAGACTCTGACCCTCAGCGGCTCATGTGAGAATTAAGTGAGAACATATAAAGTTAAATGGCTACCAAAGTAAAAGGCCTGATGAGAAATCCAAAAGTCCACTGGTTACCGACACAAAGCCTACGGGAGCCAGAGGGATTAGCTTAAATGAGCTCATTCCCCCATTTGTTAAGTGTGCTCAACATGAACGCCTGATCAGGGCAGAAATCATCCATCAGCAGTCCCTAATCAGTTTCTTTATATTTTGATATGATTGCAATCTTAGTGATAATGGGAAATTTTACAGATTTCTTTTCAGATTACTTTTTTTAAAGTAGGTTCTACACTTTTTTTTTTTAATACAGCAATTTTACAGATTACTTTTTTTTTTATTGGAGCCCAACGCAGGGCTTGAACTCATGAACCTTAACCAGCTGAGCCACCCAGGTGTCCCTCATTTTACAGATTACTTCATAAAAGTAGACAAACAGTAAGCCGTTGTTCTTATGTAGTGCTTCCTAAAGTTTTTTAGGTCCTGAACTTTGAGAAACTGAGGAAAGCTATGGACATTTTCCCCAAGTAAATACACACGGTTTGTTGGGGAAACAGTTCAAGACCTCCTGAGAGATCTGTATTCTCCAAATTCAGAACCTCTTGTTCTAAGCGCTTCAGGTTGATCCCCTGCTAGTAAATGAGCTTTCCACAAACCTAGGATCTGAAAGTCTCCCTTCTGGGAGGATTTCAGAATCAGGAAGGGCTGGGCTCCCAGCCTTGACCTGACAGTGTCTGTGTCTTTAACTCAATCTTCTTTTGTCCTAGAATTGTATTCATTTTAGCTGTTGTGAAAAATTACCACAAACTTTGCAGTTTTCGAACAAACTTATTACCTTAAAGCTCTGAAGGTCCGAAGTCCTAAAATCAGAGTGTCAGCGAGGCTCTAACAAAGAATCTGTTTTCTTGCTTTTGTTTTCTTGCCTTTGTGAGCTACAAGAGGCCTACTTGCATTTATTGGCTGGTGGTACCTGCCTCTGTCTTCAAAGCCAAGGGCCTAGCTTTCTTAAATCTCTTTTTCACCTTCGTATCTCTAGCCTTCATTCCAAGGTCTCTCTGGCTTTCCTCTTTCCCTTTGTGAGGCTTCTGTGATTACACTGGACCCACCTGAAAAATCTAGGATACTCTTCACATGTCAGTATCTTTAACTTAACGATTTCTGTAAAGGCCCTTTTGTATGTAAGGAAACACATTCCCAGGTTCTGGGAATGAGAACAAGGATCATGGGGTATGTGTGTGGGAGACATTATTCTGTCCACTAAAGCATTCATTTTATTATCATCCCTCTAACATACACTAGCTCTTGGTTGATTATCATTATTTACAATATCAGTCAAATACAATTAATAACTGCGGATTTCAGTTAAACATTTTAAACTTACTAGTAGTAAGGAAGGACACTGAGAGCTGCTCCGTGAAGTGTAAAAAACTTCTAAACTTAGATATTTATACACATAAATTAATAACGTTTTTAGTTCTCAAATCTAAAACTTGCACATTGTGGACACATGGTCAAAAGAGCCTATATTTTCAGAGCAACTGAAAAAAATAAATAGAAAAAAAACAAACTAGTTTATCTTAAAAGCACATGATGTAATCCATCGAAAATTCTTGCGCTCAAATATAGAAAAACACTATGAAATGCAGGAAGAAAGACATGATTTCACAGAAAGATTGTCAAAAATAAAATGTTATTTTTTTAATTGACTCCATGTTCAATATGATTTTTAAGATAATATGATTTTAAGCTGAATTATTAGTAGTATAATATTTAGAAAAGGAGATAACATTCATTCAAAAAAGATTATTTTCATTTTTTAAAAATTTTTTAATGTTTATTTTTAAGAGAGAGAGAGAGACAGACAGACTGCAAGTGGGGGAGGGGTAGAGAGCAAGGGAGACACAGAATCTGAAGCAGGTTCCAGGCTCAGAGCTGTCAACACAGAGCCGGACGTGGGGCTCGAACTCACAAACCATGTGATTATGACCTGAGCTGAAGTCAGACGCTTAACCGACTGAGCCATCCAGGCACCCCTAAAAAGATTGTTTTTAAAGCATCTATCCACCAGACACTATGCTAGATAATGAGGATACTCTCTACTTTGTACTGTTACTATGTCCTCATTTTTAAAAATTTTAGATTCATAAAACCTGAGTAAAAAAAAAAATCACATTACAATTATAGGAAAAGGCCTAAGCTTTAAACTCAATAAAATCTTGGTACAATGAATTTTTTTTTTCTGAATTATTGTATCTGATCATGCAGTTTTATTAGCAAAAATGCATTTAAAACTTTTTTTCTATTATTGGTTGCATCACGCAAGGTTTTAAACCATCTGCTTTTCAAAATGCTCAATTTAACATCACCATCTGCTGAAGGGGATTAAGAGCACAGTTACCTTGATGAGCCTCGAGTAACATACAGAGTTAGTGAATCACTATATCATACACCTGCAACTAAACACTGTTTTAACTGTAGTGGACTTTTAAAAAAATTTTAAAAGGAAGAAAATTCTGACACATGCCACAACACAGATGAACTTTGAAGACATTTTGCTAAGTGAAACAAACCCTCTGCAACATTTGAAAACTTTTTTTTTTCATTTTGCCCATATGTCTCATGAACATCTCTCATTACACACTACAGTATAACCAATTACAGAATTTACCTGCTATCATTACTTTTAGCTAAACTTTTAATAGGTTGAGATTTTAAGCTGCAAGAGTAGTAAATATGGCATTATAAAAATCTTTTAAACCAATAATTATTTACACGATATTCTAAATTGTCTCAACCTTTTCCACAGACTCATTATTGGATTTGGGATGGACACATATTTTTAAAATCCTGAGTTGACGCATACATAGGCAGATGCATAAGAGTTGTATGACAAGAAGTAATTAATTCCTCTTCTTCAATGAAGAAAACATGGAAAAAAAATAGAAAAACATGAGCGGTGACTGGTGAGATTATCAGGCTGCAGACTCAGGTGCACAGGAAGGGAACCGAGGCCTTCGTCGCTTTGATCACTTGACACTGGCATGAGCTGACCTGTCCATCATCCCACTTCCCCCATCTGGTCTGCAGATCAGGCCAGAGGCAGGCACATCAGTGGCAGCTGAGCTTCCTCCCCAACTATGAAGCTTTTTGGTCCAACTCTTTCATTATGACAATGACCCTCTAAAAGCCTTGGAACAATACTTGGCTGGGCTCCTGAACCATGCTGGCACAATTAGAATTCTCTCAGACTATCTCAGACCGCTTTTGCTTAGACACGCCACAGACAGTTCCTACCACACCACGCCATATTGGATAAAGGGGTCCTTGACGTCTTGCTGCCTCCCAGGGCTTTACTTGAACTGGGGTTCAGACTAGCCCCCTCCAACCACTGCTCCAATTAGGGTTTCTACTGTTCTTTTCTTTCCTGGTATTTGGCCTCAAACATCAGCTATTGTGATTCCCTGGGAATCACAACAATATTGAACCCTTTGGTATCCCCTACTGCCCCCCCCTCCCCAACTTCTAGTCTGGTAAACTGGAATATTATCTCCAGAGACGGGAAACAGTAGCCCTGACTGACTTTGCAGCTAACCCTTGTGAAACTCAAAAGTTATGTATTGACTTCTTTGTTCTGTGTTCTGCTGTGTTCTTCTTTGTTCTGTGTTCAGGCCAAATCTGAGGTAATGGCTGCCTGTTGCCCTAGCTGGGTAGGACGATGGTGAGGAGAGAACGGGAAGGGAGGAAAAGCTGGTTCCTGGGATAACTAGGAGGTGGATACATATTCAGAGTCTTAGTCTCAAACTTAAAAACACAAGAAAAAGGACAAATGTGTGAGTGAATATTTGGAGGGGGAGCACTTAATTTATGTGGAATTCTTGAAATTACAGGAGTTGTGAATGAAAATAGCTCCACCTGAAAGGGCATAGGATTGAGGCTAGCATAGGAACTTACCTATTCAGGTGAGAGGGAGAAAAGTGTTAGTTAGTAAACCAGCTTTTCAAGGTTTGTGTAGTTTGATTTGTTGTAATTTTTTCTGATAAAAGTTAAATTTTAGATTTTTAAAATGCTATGAGGAATGACAATGGGCTGGGCAGAAAGGAATTCACTCCCATTTTTACAAGTTCTCTTCTGGTCACATGGTGGTTGCAAAATTTTTACCTCAGGAGGGGTGCCTGGCTGGGTCAGTCAGTGGAGCATGTGACTCTTGATCTTGGGGTTATAGTTTCAGACCCGAGATGGGTGTAGAGATTACAAAAAAAAAATCTGGGGCTCCTAGGTGGCTCAGTCAGCTAAGTGTCCAACTTCGGCTGATGTCATAATCTTGCAGTTTGTGGGTTCAAGCCCCACATCAGGCTCTGTGCCACAGCTCAGATCCTGGAGCCTGCTTCGGATTCTGTGTCTCCCTCTCTCTCTGCCCCTACCCCGCTTGTGCTCTGTCTCTCAAAAATGAATAAATGTAAAAAAAATTTTTTTAAATAAAAAATAAATCTTAATTTTTTTTATTTCTGAAAAAAATGAAAAAAAAAATAGGGAGAATTTGTCCTCATCATTGTCTCTCCTTCTTGTTGAAGACTTTCAATCCTAAACCTCAGACACTGCCAAATATTATGAGAAGTTGTCTTTCTGTTTTTCTTAAATTTATATATATTTAATTGTTACTGAAGTAATGCTTGTGTTTTGCTAGGCAATTGTATTTTTCAATGCACAATATAAATTTTATTCTATACAACAATAAGGAAAGAATCCAGGCACCAGCCCCAAAGGGCCTTATAATCTCCTGTCTAAGAAAATAATCCACTTAGTTCCATGGAGAATAAGATGCCATGATTCCATAAGGGGAATGATATGAAATTGATAACCTGGGCATAGGTCCCCCAGGGACACAGAATGACCCCAACCTATCCTGGGCACTCAGGAAGTATGCTGCCAGCTACTGATACCAGGAGAGCAGCACCCCATACAGAGATATCCTTACTCATGCAATCTATTTTGGTATTTGAAGGCTTGTTTAATCCATCTCTTAAAGAATGTTTACAGGAGGTAATGCATGGCAATGTTTATTCTTATAAATTATTTCTTCACGATAACAGCCACATCCAATTTCATTATCCTTTTCCCCTTCTGGTTATGGCTTAGTACTACTGCTAATAACGTCAGACTTTGTGCTTGACTTACATTTGAACCTGATTTAGCAGCTTTCCTCGAAGTCCCTGATGTGTTTCCTAGTAGATACAGAACACATCAGGATACTTTCAATGACAGGTAATAGGAATCCCAGTCAAACTAAAGGGACTTCATTGCTTCCCATAACTAAAGGTCTAGATGAAGAACAAATTACTTGAGAGGTCCAATTTGGGATTTTGCTCCATTTCTCTGCAGTGCTCAACTCCACGCTTCTGTATGTGTTTTTTTTTTTCTTAGCTCAATCACACATCCTTGTTTGTTTTTTTTAATTTTATTTTTGAGAGAAAGAGAGAGAGAGTGCAAGCACGGGTAGGGGCAGAGAGAGAGAGAGGGAGACCCAGCCTGGGAACAGGGTCCATCCAGGCTCTGAGCTGTGAGCACAGAGCCCGAGGCCTGGCCAGAACTCAGGAGCCACGAGGTCATGACCTAGCCAAAGTCCGACACTTAACCAAGTGAGCCACCCAGGCATCCTGTCAATTGCCACATTAATTGTAACACAGCTGCCTTCAACAGTTAGGGCCACTCACTTACTCATTCATCTCTGGTTAGAGAGTGTGGCTTTCCATTGTTCTCTGTTAAAAGTAAGGAAGGACTTTCACAGAAACCCCCAGGAAACTTACCATGGTGTCTCATTAATGAGAATGTGAAACTCATTTCTATTCTTAACAAGCCCACTTAACAAGGGAATATCAAGAGCAACTTGTTCTACCCCGTAAACTGAGGTCAATTACACAAACCTTATAATTGATAGGAGAAAATCATCATCATCACCATCATCATCACTATTTCAGATAGGATAAGGAAAGTAAACGTACTGGCCTTCATTTATGGACTTCTTTTTCCTATTAGAGACTCCCACCCCTGCATATTGCCAGTAATACTTTGGTGATCTATTCCCTCAGCATTGAGCTTCACATAGCCTTTTTCTGAATTTGTATGCCTAACTCCTTCATTTCCATGCTCCTCCTGCAAGCCTTCTCAATCAAGCACACTACCTCTTCCTTGGTTCTGCTAAATAAAGGTGAATGAACATCCTGTATGGCATTCATTCCTGTTTTAACTTGCTGATTGATTGACACTTAGATAGCTTTGTGATGAACAATATGAGGGAATATTATTTGTTACTTATGATCGTTGTTGCCATGTCTGGATTATTAAGGTTTGGGAATCCACCTCTTCAGGAATGTAACCCTCTACTAAAATCTTGTTTCTATGGGAAAATGACTGCATTTTTATTATTTCCATTGCCATTAAATCCATTTATTATTTGAATTAGTATATGGCTCTAAAGTTAGATACTGGTTTTTCCAAATTAATGTGTCCATTCATTCATTAAGAATGATATTGCATGATCTAAATCCTGTACATACGAAATAGCCATCTATGTTTTTGCAAAATGAAAATTACACACAGTTGTGTATATTCAGTAGGTAGATGCAACAAGCATTTTTTTTTATTACTGAGTGTACCCAGAACCTTCACATTTGTTGTCCATTTCATCTTCACAACATTTTTGTAAGATTTATACTTAGAGTTATGGATTTATAACTCCTATTTTACAGGTGAGGCAAATAAAGGTTAGAGAAGTGACTTCCCAAAGGTAACCCAACTAGGTAAGCACTGAGGCTGTGAGAGAAGAGAACACAGTAAACCTGACTATAATTACACTTTACTCCTGAGTTTATTTTTTATTTTTTTAATGTTTATTTATTTATTTTGTTTGAGGGAGAGAGAGCTTGAGTAGGAGAGAGGCAGAGGGAGAAGGAGACAGAGAATCCCAAGCAGGCTCTGTGCTACCAGCCGGAGGCTTGAACCCCAAACTGTGAGCAAAACCAAAAGACGAACGCTTAACCAACTGAGCCACCAAGGCGCCCCCTACTCCTGAGTTTAAATAGAAAGTCATAATGCTGGACACTGGACAGCGCAATGTCAAGGTGGCAATGCATTTCCAAGAGCCATATATTAAAAGAACATTTTGGTATGCATTAAACTTCTACATCTGCAGTGTGGGCCAGTAGATATACACCACTGGGAAATTTTTTAAGAAATAAAAATCACTACAGATTAATAATAAGAAAGATCACCGTTTGCTATTCCATAGAGTTTTTAGAACTTGTTAATCTTATATCTCTCTTACACAAAGACAATAATTTTCTTAAAATTGCCCAATATTTTACATTCGGAGCCTAGACACAAGCCTATACATCTCTGGGTCTTTACCGACCTTAAAAGTTTTGAGGATTGCTAGTCAGGTATTTTGGAAAGTGTTCTCATTTGGCAATTTTCGGATGCTTTTTCTCACGATAAGACTGGGGTTATCTGTGGGTTACTGCCCACAGTCTTTTTTTTAGTCCAGTGTGAATGACTAAAGGCTAAGAAAAACATATGAGAAAACTGTATTATTGCTTTGTTCTTTTTATATATGAAACTTCTCCCATTTCCCAGAAAAAAATTAATTCCTTTACTACAAAACCCCATTTGATCTAAATGGCTTTTCATGTTTTCATAGCAGATGCATTGTGATAGCTTCAGATAATGTTTTCTTCTTGGGTTTAAATAGAATATGAAGGTAATTAAATAGCAAAATCAGATATTTTGATACAGATCAAAAACAATTGGCTATTTATAGACTTCCTTTTTATTTTTATGTATTTGTATTTTTTACATTTTTTTAAAAGCTTATTTATTTTGAGAGATGGAGAGAGTGTGAGCAGGGGAGGGGCAGAGAGGGAGAGAGAGAATCCAAGCAGGCTCTGCACTGTCAGCACAGAGCTTGATGCAGGGGTCAAATCCATGAACTGTGAGATCATGACCCAAGCTGAAATCAAGAGTCGGACACTTAACTGAGCACCCAGGAGCCCCTAGATTTCCTCTTTTTTAAAAAAATTTTTTTTAACATTTATTTATTTTTGAGACAGAGAGAGACAGAGCATGAACAGGGGAGGGGCAGAGAGAGAGGGAGACACAGAATCTGAAACAGGCTCCAGGCTCTGAGCTGTCAGCACAGAGCCCGACGCAGGGCTTGAACTCACGGACCGTGAGATCATGACCTGGGCTGAAGTTGGACGCATAACCGACCAAGCCACCCAGGAGCCCCTAGATTTCCTTTTTAAACATAATAGTTTGGCTTGCTTATCAATCACCAAAATATTTGACTACTATAGTTTGTGCAGATTTGGCCATTCTCTTTGATATGAACCAATGAGGTCATATTTTTGCCTTCTTCGTTTTCTTGGCAACATTAAGAAAGAATTACCTTTTTGTTTGTTAAATTCAGTCTGACAGAAGTTTGTTCATTATGGTATTGCCTTTCTGGCATAAGCTTTCACATATTATCTTCAATATTTTTAGCTCATTTCCATGAGAATATAATATCTGGTCTCAATACTGCAACTCTTAGTATATGGAGAATTTGCTTTAATTTTCCTTTATGTCATTGACAATTTACAAAACATATGTCTGTAGAAAATGGCATTTTTTGGCTCAGATGTTCACTTATAAAAGATAGTACATTCAAGAAATAGAACAAAGAAGAGCCATAGTAAAAAAAAAAAATAAAATAAATAAATAAAATAAATAGCAATGACTTACCTAATTCCATTCCCAAATCTGGCATCACGATGCCAGCATAAGTCTGTCATTGGCCCACCCATTACTGGTATGGGTATCTTTTTCCCATCCATCAGGCACATGGAAGCCAAAGTAATCCCTTGGCTGCTCTTTCTATTCCAGCCCTAATTCATAAACAGGTAGAAAGAGGCAAAATATCTGCCAATTCTAAGAGAAGTGCCTCATGAATCATACTAGAAGACCCTCAGAAGCACAATTAATGGACAATTCTCTGAGTATTTATCTGGAGAGTTCCTTTATTGCAATTTTTCTTCCATATCAAGAATTAAAAGTTAAGATACTTAATATTAGTTTGAACCAGAATTTATCTAATTTACATTTTGGAAAGCAAGATGGAAGCACTTAATTTCAGGTAACTTTGGCTTCTCTTCCACCTATCATTTCCCTCAACTTTGGGTCTATGTCCTGAAAAGTATGCCGTGGACACTTGGAGAAGAGGGGGCGTATTGGGTTACGTGCCATACAGTGGTCTCTGAAAAAGCCATTGTTTTATTTGGCTCCCAAAGATCCATGCTGTTAGTCACTGAGATGCCCCTTATTTCCAGCCCCCAACCCTCTAAAAGCCCAATGTCCTTCTCACTAATCTCCTGCTAAAATGGAAGTCATGGGAACCATTCTATTTCTGAAATAGCCTCATCTCTGTGTCTCTAACATCAGAGGCTTTCCACTCCAGGTGGAAGTCTCTTTTCTATATTCTCTTAAGGACTTTTTTTTTTTTAAATTATAATCAGAAACCTCCTTTCACCCGCTTCTATCCTAGCAAAGTTGGATCTTGGTAGGAGTTCCATTTCTCATACTCTCATATATATATATTTTTTGCAATTGTTCTTAACAATTCATGTGGCCAACTTCCTTCCCCAAGTTTCTAGATGTTTTGTCTTACTTCCCAACTCTTTAAAAATGTAAATCCTTAGTGTCTTTTGTTTGAAAGGCATTTTGAATGTCATACAGTCTTATTTTCTTTCTTTTATGTCATGAATTATTTTATGTGCTGATGGAAATTTTTTATAATCGGGAGAAAAGCAGAGAAACTCACTATCTCAATTTGCTACAATTACACAGAGGGCCCATCTTGGTCTTTATATGTATTTTCAGTGTGGCTGGAGTTTCTTTTGCCTTTGAAGCAGTTTTCAACTGCTTAATCGTGAGGCTTCGTTTCCCCCATCCTGCTGTTGTTTCTTTGATAATCTGATCCCAGGTATTTTCCATTTTCCAGTAATTTCTGACAATGTTTTATCTACAGAAGACAGACTCTCCCCCCCCCCCCATCTTTTAGTGGATTATTGTCTTCATAATATTCTTTTACTGTAATGGATTTGACAGGAAAGGTGTGGGTAAGGGAGTGAGATGTGTATGCTAAATTCACCATCATGATCTAATCTCCAAAGATTTTAAAGAGGAATTAGTAGAAAAGTGTTCAGATTTATTGCAGTAAAGAGCACCCATAAATTAAAAATATGTACATAAAGGCAAAGCAGTTTTTTAATGGGAAAGGTAAAGAACACCAATCACCAGTATAAAAATTAAATGCTAATTTATTCATTCACTTAATACTTTTTTAACAAACAACATTTATCCATTCTCAGATGGTGGGAGAATACACTTATTTAATTCATTCTACTTATCATTTAAAAACTTTTTTCTCTTTTAAAATTTTTTAGTTTTGCAAAATTGATTATATTTTCTTTTTTTTTTTTTTTTTTCCTTATCCTAAAGTTCGGCCTCTTATTTCTATGTTACTTATGGTTAACCTTTACATTTAAAACATATTTCAACCTTATAACCTTTGTTTTTCCAACAATGACAAAAAGGAACTACAAGATCTGCAAATTCTCTTCCAATCAAAATAAGCGTTTTAGCATGGGAGGCAACCTGAGGCAAAGCCAACTTTCCTTCTGGTTGCACAGGGAGCCGGGTTTATGGGCAAAGGAGCTTCCTGCCGAGCTCCGCTCCACTTCTCAGTCCAGCTCCACACTCCCCCCTGTGGGAGAAAGCTCACTTTGCTGAGAGCTGTTCATGTGGTTCTAGCTTGAAGCAAACCTTGGAGCTTGGCACTTCCAGACTGAAAGAAGTGCAAGGGTGCTTATTACCCTGTCCTTGCAATAGTGTTCTCACTTAACAACTCACAAGTCTGCTCACACGCAAAGCCTTTTCCTGCCTCCGATCTTGGGGTTCATACCTGCATTCTTGTTCTAGTCCATTCTTTCTCTGTAGCTCTGTTGGATTTTATAATGAATTTGATCCCATTTATGTATCTTTCAAAAGTTCCTAAATGTTTCGAGCTTACCAGTTTTCTTGTTTTGCTATCTCACACTTCTATGTTTCTCCTATCATCTGAATGTGAATTCAAGATAAGGGCGATAGACAGAAGTGCATATATTTTGGCCAGTCAGCTTCCTCTACTGGAAGTTTATAATTAAAAACATCAGAAAAAAAAAAAAAAACACCTCAAAACACATATTAATGAAGATGATTTTATTGAGTTTTAGGACAGGGCAGATAAAAATCAAATAATGGAGTAAAAATAAACCCATTTTTCAAAACTAGAAACTAAATATTTAAAAGTACATTTTTACTAAGTGTCTAAATTGTTACCCACTTATGTATCATTTAGAATCTTCACAACTAAAGCAAATATTAGTTATGCACTAAACCCCAAAATAGGTAAAACAAATAATCAACTAGAGTTTGTTTTGAATTAAAATAAATTAGAGTTCCTACTAAAAGAAAAGCTGTTGCGTATTAAAGAAAATACAGCATATGTTGATTAATGTCCATTCCCTTCCTCCTTTAATGTTAAAGAATCACACTCTCCTCTCCTCTCACCTGTCCTAAGAAAACATATGAAAATCCAATACGTAAAAAATCTTAAAGTTTGACCTCCCCTAACATGATCTGATCATAAAGTTCTTTGGTCAAGGGAACATAAGACTTTTTCAAGTTATCCATGAAATAAAGTGGGTCAGAAATTTTCAGTGGACTAAACCCTTCTTCCACCAAGTGAAACTTCTGTAGTTTGAATGTCCCTGTTGTTTCCATCTTCTCCTGTAAAATAATTGCCAGAATTAGTGGAATCATTTAATATTGTCTAAAATATATAAACAAAATATTCAATAATGAGACTATAACGTTTAATTATAACACTTTCATAACCATTGACCATCTCTCTATTTACTACTAATAATTCAACATTAGAAATTTTAAAATGCCCTCTAAAACACTGAAATCTTTAGCTCAATTTACCGCTGAGCTTTATTCAATCTGTAGGAATTACGGAAATTGTCGGGTCACCTGGGTGGATCAGTCGGTTGAGTGTCCGAATTTGGCTCAGGTCATGATTCGTGGCTCGTGAGTTCAAGCCCCACAGTGGCTCACTGCTGTCAGTCTGTCAGCAAAGCCCACTTCAGATCCTCTGTCCCCCTTTCTCTGCCCCCCTCACTTGCAGTCTCCCCAAAATAAATAAATATTAAAAAAAAGAATTATGAAAATCGTCAAAAACTAATTATGCTTGATTATAAACCCTCTAAACCACACAGGCTTATCACTTTAATTCACTGTCAGTACATTATGTACAGAGAAAGCTATTAGACACCAAGAAGATACAAGTTATAAAAGAGAACATTCTATTTCATAAGGCAGAATTTGATAAAAACCAGAAGGGGTAAAGGATGATCTAATACTTGGGTTGCCAAACTCTGCACTAAGGTGCTTTGCAGTATCCCTGGTGAACTTCCAGAGTGTCCAAGGGATATTTTAAATTTTCTAGGTAAACCCTGTGACGTCTCAGTCACCACTTGCAAACTACTAGCTCAAGGTAGTTCACAGTTCCTATAGTAGTTTGTGATACATTCTTTCCAATGATGTTATGTCTTTATGAAACAGGGTTTTCAGTGGTTGGCATGATAAAAGGGAAGTACAGCCGAAAATCAATGTGGGACAAAGAATTAGGCTGGTTCTGTTCAGTCTGATCTAATCCCAGGGTTTGAGGAGTGTATAATGCCCAATTTACATCTCTTTGGTACATCTGGTTATTAAAAAAAAAAAAGCATTTTTTCTTTCACGTTGTATGCATTACTTTTTCAAACAGCAACTAATTTGTTAGACTTATGAATTTGTTTTGACCCAAATACTGAATAAATCAAAGTTTAGGTATTTGCTTGACTGCAGAATGCCAGGAAATATTTACTGAGACACTATAGATGCCATGAATCTAGAAAATTTCAGAAGCTCTGCTTTAAGGGATTTAAAGGAGATAAAATGGGGGCAGCTGGGTCGTTCAGTCAGTTAAGTATCTGACTTTGGCTCAGGTCACAATCTCACAGTTCGTGAGTTCGGGTCCTGAGTCGGGCTCTGTGCTGACAGCTCAGAGCCTGAAGCCTGCTTCAGATTCTGTGTCTCCCTCTCTCTCTGCCCCTCCCTCAATCCAGCTCTGTCTCTCTCTGTCTCTCTCTCTCTCTCTCTCTCTCTCAAAAATAAACATTAAAAAAACACAACAAAAAAAGGAGATAAAATGTAACCCTTTGTGGTTGTTTCAGGCATGGAGAAGGAGCTTGTTTTAAATCAGATGACCATGTAGAGGTCCTTATAAAGGTTCTAGGAGTAATATGGCCATTTTTATTCAACCTTCTGAACTAATTCAAGAGTCAAGTTCTCTGTCAGTCTCCTTCCCTGATCTCATCCTCACTGTCCCCACCCTTTCCCAATACTGTCATCACAGAATTAGATCTATGTAGAAACACATACTCTTTTTCTCATTTTTAGAAAATTAGAAGCTCACTGTACTTACACTATTGATGTTCAACCTTAAAAGAAAAAAAGTTTTATAATGTGCCAGGTATATTTCCCCAGATTAGGTAATTTTTCATTGGGTAATGAAAAATTATTAGGCAATGGTTTAATAAGATCTCATTTAATTATAATATTTTAATTAACATTACTCTTATTCTAACTTATAAAGAATATCAAAAGTTTTTATTGCTATAAATAATACTTTGAAGAACATCTTTATATATAACATTTTTTCATCTTTGATTATTTCCTAAGGATATATTTCAGGAAATGAAATTATTGAGTCAAAACATGTAAATTCTAAGAGTCTGATTATATATTTACCAAATTGTTTTCTAGATAGATTATAACACCTTGTGTTTCTACAAGCAGAATAAAAGGACCATTTAATTTCATTGTACCCATGCTGAGCAATACCATATAAAAATTTTTTTTGTAAATTTATTGGCCAAAAAAGTCATTTTTTAGTTTGTGCTAAACAGACTTCGATAAGATTTTATTTTGATAATATAGTTGCTTTATTCATTTTGTCAGAGGTGACCTATGCTTTTTGCTCTGCTTATATCACATCATTTATAAGAATTCATTTGTTAAATAAATATTTCGACTGCCAACTATCATGCATTGTAATAAATACTGTAATAAATACAAATACTGTAAATACAAACACTGTAATAAATATAATAGTCACGGCTCTAGTTCTTTGAGGTGTTTAATGACACTAGAATATTTTCTAAGTTTGTCCAAGACTGATTTAGACTTCTAGAGTAGTTCAAAGCTAAAATATTTCTTCTGCTTCATGAAAGTGAATTGTAAGGTGCCCTAGGGGAAAAATGTTTAAGATATCATTTAATCTATCAACTGTGTACTCCATTACACAATACACTATTTCTAGGGTGGTATGGGGAGGGCCAAGAGGAAGCAGGATATGGTTATAAAAGGGAAAGAGTTCTTGTGGTACCAGGAATGCTCATATCTTGACGGCAGTCAATGATGAATGAAGCAACATGGGTGATAAAAGTGTATAGGCCTTAAAACACACACACACACACACACACACACACACACACGCACGCACGCACACATGCACGTGTGAATATAAGTAAAGCAGGAGATTTAAAAAGATGGATAGATTGTATCACTGTCTATATCCAGGTTATAATAGTTTTGAAAAAATGTCACCACTGGAGGAAATCAAGTAATGAGTACACACAGGATCTTTCTGTATTATTTCTCACAACAGCATGTAAGAATGTTATACATTGTAGATCAGTCTACAATGATCTCACTAAAAATTCCAGTTGAGAATGTGTTATTTCTGCTTTACATCCACTTACCTTTAGTATTTCAGAGCATTTTAATGAAAATAATCTGAGGCAGTGTATACAAACAGAAAAATAGAAAATTACGTAAATATGTATTTATGACAGTTAAGATGATGTGTCCCACTGGACAGTAATGACAGGCCACAAAGATGCTCAACAAATGCTTTAAAGATGAATATGAGGCCATCAATTGCTCCCCTTGGAATGTAACAGTGATATGACAAATGTATCCAGAAAAGCTCTATGTGATTGGATGTTAAGAGGTGATAAGTGTTAGCTTTGGGTTCACAATACTAAATACATGAATGGCTGAATAAATGAGCAAGCAAACTGATACAGTAGCTAAGTAAATTTTCTTTTTACTGTTTTTTTATTCTAATAACCTAACAAGAGAATGCCAGCTCTCAAAACAAATACATTCAGAAATCCCTAAAGGTATAAAGTCCCAGAGGGAGGGCAGACAGAAGGAGGTAAAAATTAAAAGCAGAATTGCTTAAAGCCATTTGCTTTTAGGCTCTGCACACATCCTGCAGACACCTTGAGGTCAGCTTGGTGGAACATAATTTTAGGCACAGAGCACCAAATGTCTTCACAAGGCTTGGGTGAAACGTAGTTTTGGCTTGAAACCATCTCTGAGGTCTTGAGTGAAGAGGAACAAAACAATCCCATAATGAGGACAAAGACAAAGACATCCTAGCATTTCATCACACTCCCTTCTATAATTAGGCTTCGAATATGGCATAAATTAACATCCTAATGATTTTCAGTGTTCTTGAGATTTTCTAATAGAAATAAAGTGCTCACAATATCTAAAAGATAAAATATTATTTTGTAAGTAGACCATCTCCTGGATTCCCGGTCTTGTAGTTCAGTTGAGTCTTTACCCAAGTACAATTACCTGAATTCTTAAAGGTGAAGCAGTAAGATTACCTGAATTCTTAAAAATCTTGGGCAGGCATAAGCTGGTAGAAAAGATACAACTTGTTCATAAACTTTCTCCAAGTCTAACGACTTATTTGGTTTTAAAGTAATAGAAGCCATTCCTGCTTTTCCTTCATAATCTGAAAAAAAAGTTGGAAATAGCATTAATTTTACAGGTACTAGGTGATTTTTAAAACGGTCCTGTTAATTATATACTAATTGTTGCAAATAGAGACATTAATCGTGTCACAGCAATAACAATGCAACAGTAGCATAAATGAGTGGGTCCTTCCTTGAGCATATGATTTGCTCCCCAGAAATAAGTTATAAACAGGGAACGGTAGACTCTATTCTTAATCATCCACACCACGAAAATGAAATAGATGGGGTGGAAAACACCATAAATAACCGCTAGTTTGCATCCTACAACCATTAATGTAAAATATTAAGAGGAGACATTTATTTACTGGTGAATATATTCCAGAAATATATCCATGTTAAGAGTCAATGCAAAAAAAAAAAAAAAAAAAGACAACATTGTTTTCAAATTTAAAAACTAGACTGCCATTTCCATAACTAATTCCACAGATCACTTACTGCTGATCATGCCACCTATGGATTTTTCCAGGGAATCAGAATCTCCTATAGGCTTTCCTCCAGCACCCAATGTCTGTTAGAGTAAATATCTCCTCCTCTGCCCCCCATTTAATACTCCCACCTCATGTGTCCTGGGCACCTACAAACATTAGCTGGAAAACATTGTTGTTTATCAAAACAGCACAGAAGAGCAAAGGGGCATAGCTATCCTCTAATTCCAAGTTGGTAACTTTTCTTTGCCATTTTCGCCATCATGAGAAATCCTCTTCTGCATACTTTCAAAGATAAATGAGGCCAAACAGACTTTAAAATTATTTTTGAAGAAGACTCAACTTAGCTACAAGTCAGTGTCATAAAACATTTAAACTAGAACATGTCCACGTTTAGTAGCATGTATAAACTCTAGTCATAAAGAGAACAATAATAAACTATGGAAGAGCTGTAACTATTTTCGAGCAGTGAGTCACTGACCAGAGTTTCCAAGCTTTACCTAAAAATACACACATACATTAAAATTAAGTTGGTACCTGATGGGACCATGAAATTTGTTAGCCAGGTCTAGAGTCGCTTGCCAAGACAAGACGAAGCTACTTATTTTAATTGATAAAAAAAAATGAAATGTGGCATTAGTAAGATCATTGCAGAAGTGAAGAAATGTGGCACATTCTATTCGGAGAATTCCTCCCAAACCTGAATTATATTCATACCTGGCACCACCACCCCATACACGTTTGTTTCCTGTATGAAATCCAACATTCCAATAACATCAGCAACCTCTGTGGTTGCAACATTTTCTCCTTTCCACCTAAATGAAAGAAAGAAGTTCTGATTAATACACCTATATTTGAAGAAGTAGGTACCCAGTTTTAGTTTTAGTGCCTTGTACGTGGCTCCGTGCCAGTACCTAGTAACTGAACACAATGGCAGATTTCAGAACGAATGGGAGGCATTTGTAAGGGAGCACACTGTTGACAAGTCAACAAAACCAGAATCAGTGTTTTAGTGAAAATAACTTTATCTGTGTTTCATTGGTATAAACTGGTTACGGAAAAGTGTTTTTTGGTAATATGTCATAAAAGGAAAAGAATGATAAATCCCTCTTTATTTATGAGATGTATTAACGGTTCAGTACAAAACATTCCCTGTCTCCAATGACAGAGATAGAAAAAAATGAAAGGAAAGCTATAGTGGTCTCTCCAGTACCGACCCCCTTCAACTTCTAGGGATTAACCCCTTTGGTTCCCTGAATGCCAATGAATATTCTATTTCAATTAAAATAATTGTACGTATGGTGAGCACATAACATGGTACTAGAAGGTGAGGAAGTAAGAAGTATGACTCATTTATTCATTCAAACATGTTTTTGAATGTCTCCTGTATGTTCTTCACTGTTCTATAGTCATAGACCATGACTAATAATTTCATAAGCCCAAAATAATCTTAAGGAATTAAGAAAGAAATGTAAAAAAGATAAATTTGGCTCTTTCACTGTTTTTATCATTAGGTCAAGAATTAGACCATATTTGACCAGATTGGTTTCTGTTTCAACCCTGCCATTTAAACACCCAGAGTGGATGAGGTCAAATATAATAAAAATAAGTTCAGAGGAGATACACACACACACACACACACACACACACATATATATATAATATTTTATATATATTATATAAACATATATATTTTTATATATCTTATATATTTATATATTTATATTTATATTTTTAATTTATATTTATTTATTTTAAATATATAAATAAATTTTATAAATATATAAATTTATTTATTTATAAATATAAATATATTTTTATTTATTTATATATTAAATATTTATATATTATATATTTTTATATATTATATTTTATACATATATGAATGTCTAAATATGTCAAAATGTCTAATGTTTATTTATTTTTGAGAGAAACAGAGATAGAAAGTGAGTGGGTTAGGGGCAGAAAGAGAGGAAGACACAGAA
The DNA here is from genome assembly GCF_024362965.1 of Panthera pardus. Classification (NCBI taxonomy): domain Eukaryota; kingdom Metazoa; phylum Chordata; class Mammalia; order Carnivora; family Felidae; genus Panthera; species Panthera pardus. The sequence continues at coordinate 132,354,491 of NW_026526765.1, forward strand.
TCTGCAGCAGGCTCCAGGCTCCGAGCTGTCAGCACAGAGCCGGACTGACAGCTCGAAAAGCTGTGAGATCATGAAGTGAGCGGAAGTCGGACACTCAACCGACTGAGCCACCCAGGCGCCCGTCTATTTTATATTCTAACGAAAGGAGCTCACTGATTTTGACCACACTGATTCATTAAAGTAATGATAAAAATTGACATCAAGATTTAACTTACGTTTCAATCTAACAACAGATGGTCCATGAATTTTTAAATGAGGAGACATTATTGAGATAAAAAGCGCTCTGTCTGCCCTGAAGGTAAAGACCAGGGCGTCTAGAATGTTTCCTTAGAGCCTTGCTTAGAGCACGGTTCACAGTCACAGAACCAGCAGTACAACCGATGTTATTTCATACCTGAAAGTGTCTCCAATACGGTCCCAAAAATAAAGGAAATTCTCCTGATCTTGGACCATTAAATCTCCTGTGTTAAAGTAAACATCTCCCTTCTTAAAAACATCACAAAGCAGTTTCTTTTCTGTGTGCTTCTTATTCCCAGCATAACCAAAAAAGGGATTATTCTCAGTCACTCGAGAAATGAGAAGTCCAGGTTCTCCTGGGAGAGAAAAGCATTTTTCAGTGATTGGATTAAAACGATTATTACACATATCATGCACGTACTTAAATGGTATCTGACCAACACAACCAGGGTTGCCGATCTTCCTCTGAACTTATTTTTATTATGTTTGACCTCAGGCACTCTGGGTGTCTGCATCCAGCATATCCTTTCACAGACTGCCACAGACACAAATTACTTTGGAAAAACTAACAAAAAAGGAAAGCGAATGTCAACAAAACCATATTAAATTTATTTTACATCCTGCATGGATGACCGAAGGCTACTTTTCTTTTATGTTAACTAGATTTTAACACTAAGAATAATGACAACCCTATAAATAACCACAATTATAATGTTAATAAGATTATGACTGTAGCGATGTTTATTGAGCATTTACTATGTAGCAAGCCCCATGAGCCCCTTGCAAACGCTAGCTTGTTTATTCTTCACAGAAATCCTTTGAAATTGATCATTAAAATTCCTATTTCACAGGGAAGAAATGGCCCAGAAGGGTGAAGTAAATTACCAAAGACCAACAGATGGACAGGAATGGACCCAGAACTCAAATGTAAGTCTAGGATTCTGTAGCAAGGTTTCTGTTCACTACTATCTCTGGTCTAGAAGTTATTAGAAGTTTAAGAAAATGTTTTATTCTTATGGGATGTTGTCTGGAAATCCTCAATGGGCAAGAGACAAGGCATAAAAGTTATTAGTATTACTTAGAAACATTATCTGAAAAAAATATTCGATCAGATTTACTCAAATTGATCAGGATTTTGCCCAGCAAGCTGCGCGGTAAAAAACTACTTCTATGAGAATGATAGAAGACAAAGGGAAGCAGCAATCACTGCCTGAAAAAATTTTTTTTTAAATGTCTATTTAGTTTTTCAGAGAAAGAGCAGGGAAGGGGCAGAGAGAGGGAGACAGGATCCAAAGCGGGCTCTGTGCCGAGAGCAGAGAGCCCGATGCAGGGCTCAAACTCATGAACCGTGAGATCATGAGTTGAGATGTGAGAGCATGACCTGAGACATGAGATCATGACCTGAGCCGAAGTCAGACGCTTAACAGACTGAGACACCTAGCTAGGCACTCCTGTCCCAGAACATTCTAAGGCCATTGTTGACTTCCTGTGAAGAGAGGCAACATCCACATGATTGATTAGATGGGGTTAATTCCAGCACATTGTAGAGTGATTTATATCATTTTAACATTCTCTGTTAAATTCTCATTGCTTCCACTCATTCTGGACATCCTGGCTTCCAAAGATATACACCAGTGGCAAAGCCATGCCTGCTCTACTACAGAAAAGGCTCCTGGTTGTCACTGTCATCACTGACACCTCCATCATCATCATCGTCATCATCATCATGGCCATTGCTACACTTTCTGAGCATTTTCTGGGTACCAGTCGTTATTCTGAGCACTTTATTTTATGTATCCCATTTGAGTCTCATCACAAACCTATAACACAAGCCCTCATATTATCTCCATTTTAGAGGTGAAGAAACCGAGAAAGAGAAAGTAATTTGCCCAGTGTCACATATTTGCCAAATGTTGGAGATGGTTTTTTTTAACCAGGTTCATCTGACTTCTAAGCCTGTCTTCCATCACATATTCCTTCAGTCTACATATCCTCTATTTCAGAAATTTCCAAGCTTCTCTTATTTCCCTTAGAATTTATGTTCTTCTTTTTTCTTCAAGACACAGGCTTATAGTTTCTTCCCTGACAATTAATTATTACAAATGCTTAAAAAGATCATAGTGTTTCTTCTATCTGTTCTAGGCAAATGTATGCAAGGCAAAATACCATTAATAGAAAAAAACACTGAGTAATTCATAATGAGAATTGCAAAACACTAAAGCAGATGTTTGGGGACAATCTGCTTTTTAAAAAACCCTGAGTTTACATAAGCAGTTCTGGGATTCAAGTTCCAATGTCAGATATGATTGTAATTGTAATAAGTAAAATACACCAGGAGTGCTTGGCTGGCTTGGTCGGTAGAGCGTGTGACTCATAATCTTGAGGTTGTGAGTTTGAGTCCCATGTTGGGTATAGAGATTACTTAAACAAAATTGTAAAATAAATAAATAAAATAAAACAAAACACACTAGTTAAGTGTGTGTATATTTTAGAAATGGATTTTTTTCTTGGACACAGCTTATAGAGTTGAATTAGGGAAAGATATTTTATAAATGCCCTTAGGCTTGAAATTCAGAGGAGAAGGAAATTTGTGTTTTAATAGATAATGCTTATATTCTTCCCAAGCTTTCAGCTACCAGAACAAACCAACCGACCAGGCTTGCAACCTTTATCTCCACATTTGAAGTAACAATTTAAATGAAATCATCTCTGAAATGTAGTCCAAGCATATTGTGAGGCGGCAAAAAGTAATTTTGGCCTGATTTATTCAGACTGAATGTCTAAACAATTCCAAATGCACATATCTACATTTAAATTCCTAGACTGATTATATGCAGCAGCAAGTTAATTGGGGCACTTGCTTTTATTAACATGTCTAACCAAAAATCATCATAAAGTCCTCCTTGGGGCAGGAGGGAAGTGAGAGGGAGAAGTGGGGAGGTAGCAAGCCACATGCCAGGCTCTCAGTAGGGTTCTACATCTATCATCTCATGTAATTATGAACAATAACCTCATAAATAAATATTGTCACCTCTACTCTACATATGAAGAAAATAATCTCAGCCTGAGTGGCCTGCCCAGAGTTGGACAGTTTCTAAGCGTGAGAGCCCATATTTAAATCGAAGTCTGCCTGACTTTCCATTATACCTAGAATGATAACTAGGGCATTGTTTTTCATATTATATCTCAGTCATATGGGACATTAGTGCCACTATTACAGCTAGACGTGGTGGACTGAGCAAAATATAAGCCCAGGAGTGCCTGCATGGCTCAGTTGGTTAAGCATCCAACTCTTGATTTCAGCCTAGGTCATGATCTCACAGTAGTAAGACTGAGCCCTTCGTCAGGCTCCACTCTCTCTCCTTCTCTCTCTGCCACTCCTCTGCTTGCTCTCTCTCTTTCTCTCAAAATAAACATTTTTTAAAAAAGGAAATATGAGCGCAAGAGTAATGTGTTCTACATATCAATATCTTACTGAGTGACCTATCTGGGATCCCTAACATCTAATAATTAAACTCTTCTCCCTGCACTGAAATTCCAAACAAGTCTCATCACATATTAGTAAAAGCCATTCATTCTAAATTCAGTAGTAATTAAACAGAAATTCAGAAACATTGCCTGAGGGGACGTGGTCAAACACAAGAATCTTACCTTTTTTCACAGGAGTACACCAGCCCTGTTCATTTCTAATGGGTTCATCTTTCTGAAGATCATACTTTATCAAGTCAAAAGTGAATAAAAGCTGCCAAAACAAAATTAAACACACAATAAAGACAAAAACAACAACAAAATATTCATTTGTGCAGTGACATCTACCGGTTATGGACTTTTTGTTCTGTCAGTTGAAATAAAGAATGAGAATGTAGATTTATTACTATAAGTCAACTTTACTGACAAAAAATTAACTATGTATTTGAAACTCAAAACTGAAGGCAATAGTAAATAGCACTTGTATACTGGTATTTACTTCAATTTCATTTTATGTTGCACATTATCTTAGGAAAATTTAATTTTATTCTTTATTCCTCAATTACATATTCTACTAATTCCAGGTAAGAGGAACACTTCTTGCCTTCTCCTTCAGAAATCATTCAGAAACAGCCTTTGAAATAAAAGTTTTAATAGAACTAAAATGTCAACTATGTGAATGCAAGGATTTTGTTGTCTACTTTAAATTTACAATCCCTTGAAAAGGGAGGGATCAGATGCCTAAAAAATACTTATTTGACATGGACTTTGAACTTTTTCCCTAGGCCTTTCACCTTAATGTCCCTAAACTAACTCAGTACCTCTGTGCACTCATGTGCTATGAGATGGTAAATTGGTAGAACACATTCATCAGATTGGGAAGCAAGCTAATTGGACATCTCTCCTTGTCCCCAAATATTTCCAGCTACCCTGCTCTTGTAATGTCCATGTTACCATGCCATGCTGATTCACAATCCACTAACGTGTGACCCTGGGAGAAAACTGCAGAGTGGTTCAATCCAACTCATTTATTTTATATATAAGAAAATTGAGGTTTTCCTGATCCATTAAACAAACAATCTTATTAAGGAGAACTAGAAAATGGTAAGCTAAGATGGAGATAATAAAAGGAGGTAAGAAAAAATAATAAGGAAGGACACAGAGAAGACAGAGACCAAGAGGAGGAGAAACAAAATGAACAAATATAGAACAAGTAAGTGGAAAAGATTAATAAAATTAGTGAGGTAAATGTATTATTTACAAAAAAATTTTTTTAATGTTTATTTACTTTTCAGAGAGAGAGAATATGCACACACAAGCAGGGGAGGGACAGAGAGAGACACACACAGAAGCCGAAGCAGGCTCCAGCTCTGAGCTGTCAGCACAGAGGCTGACACGGGGCTCAAACTCATAAACCATGAGATCATGACCAGAGCCGAAATTGAACGCTTAACGGACTGAGGCACCCAATCACCCCGAGATAAATGTATTATTTATCATTGAAGACTAGACACAAACATTTGTTTTTGTTTTTGTTTTTTAAGTTTATTTATTTATTTTGAGAGAGTGAGAAATAAAGCACATGAGCTGGGGAAAGGCAGAGAGAGAGGGAGAGAGAGAGAATCCCAAGCAGGCTCTGTGCTGCCAGCATAGAACCTGATGTAGGGCTCGAACTCATGACACCATGAGATCATGACCTAAGCCAAAGTCAGGAGCTGGAAGCTTAACTGACTGAGCCACCCAGGCACCCCTATTTTTAATGTCAGTAAAATCTACATGTAATTAGAATCACATATCATTACTTGTGATGAATATAACTGACACCAACTCATGTCGATTGAGTGCCTCCTGCATGTCAGACACTGCTACAAGCTTAAGAATAGCATTTAATTTAATGGGATAATTTAATTAATATTATCCCATTTTAAGATGTGGGTCAATGAGAGAGGAGGCAAAACAAAATATATTGTAATTCTAGACATAAAGATTCTTCATTAAAAGGCAAGCTTGCATCTTGTTGGTCTTCGTCTGTAATTGGGATAACAGCTTTCTGGCCACTTGCCTAATGACTGGTAAAAGGAGAGATTCCAGAAGTTCCGGAACTGCATTTATCATTTTGGTCAAACAGGAACAGCGCCCTTGTTCATTACCAATCTCCTTTAACATGTTTTATAGTTTGAAAACTTTGCTCAGGAGCTGACGATATCAGCATTAGTGTTGTTTCTTTCAGATTAATTGGTCAACCGCATTCATGGATGCGATTCGTTTTACACCAAACCACTGTGCCTGTTGTCACATATAGGGGACTTGCAGGTCACAAATTGGGTAATTTTATCATACGAATGAAATTTAAATATATTGCAGCATCGTGAGATGGTCTGGGTCTGAGTATTAAGTTTCAGCTAGAGGGATTTTTATTTTTTTCTTGCCTTTGAGATTCCACACGATTACAAAAATGGCTGTGTTATAATAACACAAATAAAAGTAAATAAATCCCCACCTTTTAAAAAAATTTTTAAGTTTATTTTATTTATTCACTCAGAGAGAGAGAGAGAGAGAGAGAGAAAGAACAGCGGGGGAGGAGCAGAGAGAGAGGGAGAGAGAATCCCAAGCAGGCTCTGCACTGTCAGCGCAAAGCCCAATGTGGGGCTGGAACTCACGAACTGCGAGATCATGACCCGGGCTGAAGGCAGGCGCTTAACTGACTGAGCCACCCAGGCACCCCACATCCCCACTTTAATATCCCGATTGTATATGTGCACACACAGGTATAGGTATGTGTGTCAAGAGCAGAGCTGCACGGGATCGCATTCATAACAGACTAGGTAAACGGATCCCCAGCACTGTGAAGCACACACCTGGGGGCTGTACACAGTGCCTCAGAGTTCCCATACATGTCCGCATGCTTTTGTCTATTCACATCTGTACATTTAGAAGCTGGAAAGGAAATAGAAAACTCACTGCCTCTGTTAATCGGTTATGTTTATCTTGTTTGTTTTCTGCCTTCCCCAATAGAATATAACCTGCACATCAACAGGAATCTATGTCCACTGTGTTCATTGGGTTCACAGGGTGAGGTGTACTGAAAAATTTTAATAGACTGTATAAAGGAGTTCATTTGATGAGCATCATTACAAACGTGTTTAAATTGATAGAGAGAAAGGTAGGAAACTGATTAATAAAATATACTCCCTGACAAATGAAACCATACCATTTTAGGAAGTGAAACCAATTTAAATTTCCTTGAGTTTAACCAATGAAAATGGAGCTCAAGTTAAATTACAGTGTTTCTTTAGTGTAAAAGATATCAGTCCCTGTGAGGTAAAGAATTTAACCTTAAACGCAGAATTTAACCGGAGGTCTGGCTTTCACTCTCAGCTTCTGGCAGATAATCTCTATGCCCCTCCAATGCCATGGCCAACAGTATGTTTGTTAGCCTCAGGCTGTTCGGCATGTGGATAGTGACAATACGAGCTAGATTTAGTGTCTGAACCACACTGATAATGTGATGTAGGGGCGGGGCTTTGGGTCCCCTAGCTTGACCTCTTGAGGGATTGGAGATGGAGGTTAGCCCCAGAAGCAGCCAACTACATTTAAATGTGGACATCAAGGCTGGTGAGTTTCCCTAGCGGCAATACTCCATGTACATTGTCACCTGTCAATTCCAGGAGAGTAATGCCATCCTGTCTCCACAGGAAAGGAGTAGAAGCCTTTGCATTTGGTGCCCTGCTGATTCTGCCCCATTGCTTCCTCCTCCGTCTGATTTTCATCTGTATCCTTTCGATCCTTTAGATGTAATAAATGGTAATTATTATGCATAACAGCTTTCTGTGAGTTTTGTGAGTATTTAGTGAATTATTGAACCCAAAGGGGGCTTTAGGGACTTCAAAACTGCAAGTGCTGTCAGAGGTAAGGGCTTGTATGGGTTATTGCCTAACTTCATAGTTAGCTAAATTTCCTAGTCCATAAAAAACACCTACTTTTAGGGCACCTGGGCGGCTCAGTTGGTTAAGCAACTGACTCTTGGTTTTGGCTCAGGTCATGATTTCATAGCTCGTGGGATCAAGCCTCGCACTGGGCTCTGGGCTATCAGCACGGAGCCTGCTTGGGAGTCTCTCTCTCTGCCCCTTCCCCACTCTTCCTCTCTCTCTCTCTCTCAAAATAAATAAACTTAAAAAAAATGCCTACTTTTAAGATAATAAAAGTTTAAAGACATGTGAAGGAGCCTTTTATTTACACTGTACTTATGGACTTACTACTATAAGATGAAAGAATCAGCACTTCTATTTCGGCCTCTGCTCCCACCCAATTCCCATCATTGTTAGTGCTATAATTATTTTTATATTTTCAGGATTTATACTTCCATTCCATCTATAAACATAATTTGGAGCTGTTCAATCTTCTATATTTAAATGGATTCAATCAATCCTTTTAACTGAAGGTGATTCCTTCATTTCTAAGTTCTGTTTTATCTTCAGGATGACTGGACATTTTCACTAAGTGAGTTTGATAAAGTACGGCGTTCCTGTAAATACATGGGTGTTATAGTCTCTGATTTCTTAACTTTTTGGGAACACCTCTTTAGACTCAAAGAACAATGGGGTCAGAAGTAAAATTCTTCGGTGAATACGTTACTTTGTTTTTTTGTTTCTTTCTGGCATTGAGTGTTTTGTCCTCATTTTGAGAGAAGCCTAAGCTGTTTCGCATCTTCAACCTACAGTTTGTACAGCCTTTGTTTTCTCTGCCTCAGCATCTCCTTAGAGATCTTTAATTCGTGTTCAGTAATTTCAACAGCATATATTTTTCTGATGATCATCCTGCATTAAGTTGTTTGTTCCTGGAACACAATGTGCTCTTTTGCTAAAGATTCAAGTCTTTAAGGAAGTTTTCCTCTATTAGGTTTCAAATAAGAGTCTTCTCTTTAATTTTCTTTTTCTGCAGGGACACCAATTAGCACATGTCAGATAACTGTCTATGTTTCCAAAATCTTTCTAATTTATTTTGTATTCCTATTTGCTTATCCTTTTTACTGTGTTTGTGTGATGCCTTAATCCCATCTATCTTGCTCCCTAACAATGTTACAGCCTATAATGTGGTGTTCATTTGTGCAACACTTTCATCTTCCCTTTTAGTTTTTTTTCTTTGAGCTGACTCTATCTACTTTCCAACTCCTTTTGTTGATTGACATTTCCCTGGAACTTTCCTCTCTTTTGAGCTCTTATTTTTATTTATTTTTTTTTTAATTTATTTTTTAATGTTTATTTATTTTTGAAGGAGACAGAGAGCATGATCAGGGGAAGGCGGGGGGGGGGGGGGGGGGGGGACACAGCATCCAAAGCAGTCTCCAGACCCTGAGTCTCCAGACCGTCAGCACAGAGTCCAACGCAGGGCTCAAACTCACGAGCCCTGAGACCATGACCCGAGCCGAAGTCAGACGCCCAACAGACTGAGCCACCCAGGCACCCCTGAACTCTTATTTTTAAAGAGAGTATCATTGCAATTTTTGAAATTAAGGGGAATTAAGGGAAACATTCCCTGGTCATTTCGGAGGGCTTATTATTTTCTGTGCATCCATATTATTTTTTCAGCTACCTTTTATTAAGATCTATCTTTTCTCTTTTTTTCAAGTTTTATTTTCTCTAGGGATTTTGTGTTTGTTCCTTCCCAATTATGTTATCCCTGGGTGTAGGGATAAGGAAAAGCCAGTCTGTTGCTGTTATCAAATGCAGGTCCGTCCATCAAAGGCACTGTCACAAAATATAGGGTTTGCTCTGAGGGCACAAATGGCACACAGAGCCCTTCAGCTGTGTACATTTAAATGGCAAATGTGGCACACAAGAAGGACACTTGGGTCACAGGAGTTCTATGTTGATGCCTCTTCTTTTTCCTTCTCTGTTAATATCCCATCTTTGGAGGCTGATTTGTTTCTGAGACAGTAAGTGGAGAGGAGGCCTCCATGAAGTTTAAATTTGTGAGAGACAGACTTATCAAATCTCCCCACATGATCATGAAGCAATTATTGGTCCAAATTTTTCAGCTTCCCTGCTCTGTAACAAACTCCTATGCAAATGAAGTGAGAAAAGATAAGGTAGAATTCATTTGATATGAGGTACCACGTTTTTCATTTCCAAACTGAAAACATAACCGAACCTAAGTTTAAAATCAGAAGTTTTCCAAATCAGTTGGAGACAATCATGCCTTCTTGCTTTATTGACAGTATTGCAGTCTGACAGGGAATTTAAGACATTTTAAAATTATAATGAAGTCAAGCCAGTAATGTAAAATACAAATCTTCTTCATTGTGCTCTTGTTGGATGATTACTTTGCAATGACTCAGCTTCACTAAAGAGCTTTAACATGAATACCATATTTTTAATGGAACCACTGCAATGAGTTGAGAAAATTAACTGGGAGGAGTGTAAACCTTGGTAGTGTCAGCACTTATTTTCCCAAAATTACTTTTCAGAATGTACATGCATGTCTGTGATGTCAATAAGACCCTCAAAATCCCAAAGAGCACATCATAAAAATAGTGTGTATCTTCTCAAGGTTACAAACATCAGAGCAATTTCTATCAGCTTTGAATCTATTTCTCTGCTTTTTAAAAATTACATGTTTATCTCTTTTGATGCTCCTCACTGTTTATTTTATATATTTTTATTTATTTATTTATTTTACGTTTATTTTTGAGACAGAGAGAGACAGAGCATGAATGGGGGAGGGTCAGAGAGAGGGAGACACAGAATCTGAAACAGGCTCCAGGCTCCGAGCTGTCAGCACAGAGCCCGACGCGGGGCTCGAACTCACATACCGCGAGATCGTGACCTGAGCCGAAGTCGGCCGCTTAACCAACTGAGCCACCCAGGCGCCCCTTATTTTATATTTCTTTACTTTAAATTCTTGACTACTTCCTTCTTTTTATTTCCTTTAGGTTTATTTCAGTTGCTTTTTATGTATTTAAAAAACACTTTTTAAGTGTTTATTTATTTTTGAGAGAGAGAAAGACTGTGAGCAGGGGAGAGGCAGAGAGAGAGGGACACACAGAATCCGAAGCAGGCTCTGAGCTGTCAGCACAGAACTTACAAGCCATGAGATGATGACCTGAGCTGAAGTCAGATGCTTAACTGAGCCACCCAGGTGCCCCTCAGTTGCATTTTAATTAACCCCCAGAAATGGATATTTAGCTCACAAATTTTCAACCATTCTTATGTGAGTCCAAAAACTGTGAAATATAATGCTTTCATCTTGATTCAGCTCAAATTACTTTTTAACTTCAATTATTTGTTTTTGTTGACTCACTGGAAATTTAGTGATGTTTTATTTCCAAATATATGGGAGATGAACTAGCTGTCATTTAAAACATTTATTTCCACTTGAATTAAAATGCCGTTGGAAACATCATCTATATTCAACCCTCTGAGATTTGCTGGAATTCCCTAAGTGGCCCAGTAATCTTTGTGAATGTTTCAAAAGGGCTTGAAAAGAATGGATGTTCTGCAGTCTTTTTCAAATTATTTGTATTTATTATTATTATTGTTAATGTTGTTATTATTATTATTATTATTATTATTTGGTAGGCTCTACAACCTGTATGGAGCCCCATGCAGAGCCCAACGTGGGGCTTGAACTTATGACCCTGAGATCAAGGCTTAAGCTAAGACCAAGAGCTGGACACTCAATGGACTGGGCCACCCAGGTGCCCCTATTCTGCAGTTTTTAGAGGCAGTGTCCTATATATATTCATTAGCTCAAGTAGTTTCTTTATTGCATTATTCTGTATCATTGCAGATTTTCTTTGGCTTCTTCTATCAAACATTGAAAGAGCTATAATATAATATCCTACTATGATTCCAGCCTTATTTTAGTTCCTCTTGAGGTTACATATATTTTGCTTTATAAATTTAGAGACTATTTTCTTTACTTTCACTTTTATTCCTTAAAAAATATCGATGACTATAAACTCTATTTTGACAATTACTTTCACCAAACCAGCTGAAGACATCTGTTCAATCTTTTGTCTTCCACAGTTGTTACTGAGAAATCAGCAGGAAGTTTTTTACTCCTAGATAAGTGATTTGGGGCAGCTTTTACGATTTTTAGTAGTATCTTGATTCATTAGAAGCCTGTACATAACTTTTGAGTGATATAAAAATGAAGGGTAAGCAGAAACCCTGCATTGAAAATACTCAGGCAAAATGAAAAGACTCAAATTAACATGTATTAGAAACTTTGCTTGCTGTTTATACATTACATAATGAAATTTGAAAACAGAACAAAAGACTTAGGTATCATTATCCCTACATTATAGAGGAAAACATGTGAGATGGTTAAGATTTTCATAATCTATGTTCACCTAGAGGCCATGACTTTATAGAAGTCCTCAACTTAAAAAAAAGGAAAAAGAAAGGTGATAATATTTACCATAATTCACAAACAAAAAGTCTAGAAGAGAGATAAGCAGATCTCAATATATTTCTTTTGTAAAGAAAATACCATACTTACTTTGTGAAGGAAATTTGTTCTCCCAACGGATCCAATTTTCCCATTATGATTAATTAAACAAATGTTTCCTTCAGTAGCTCCATAAAACTCACAAATCTTAATATTTCCAAATCTGTCTAAAAATTCCCTCCACACATCACTCCGTAGGCCGTTTCCAACTGCCAAACGCACTTGATGATCCTTTTCTCCTTCTCTCTGTTAGAGGAAAAGATTTGACTTGTAATTGATTCATTCTAGTTCTCAGCTCTTTCTCTCATTATTATGACTTAAATGGAAATATCCAGAAGTTGGGTGCACATATGCAATAATGGAAGGGAAGTTAAAAACAAATCATGCTTAACTCTGTTGCAGAACTACATCCAATAGCTAAGGAAACTAACACTGGCCTAGAGTAATATAGCTTTTATTATCTGGTAAAAGCTCTTCCCACATTCCAGATTATGAAAGCCTTATTTTGGTAGAGATTAGGTAAGGAAGAAAGCTTATTTCAGGAAACAAGCAATAGTTTAAAAGAATTATAAAATGTACCTGAGTTTATCCTCTCAGCTCTACTACTTACTATCTGTATAACTTGGAACAAAAGGTTGAATACCACTATAATACTATAATTCTCATTTTACTCACTTGCTGAGAACTGAGAACATCTATCTCACCTATGTACTGCAGTAGTCATGTAAACCCACCACATAGCAGGTGGGAAACAATAAACTGAGGTCATCTAATCACTATAATATATGACAGTGCAAATATTATGGCAACTACTTGTAAATATTATTTTTGAATGCATAATAGTCTCATATTTTACTTCTAATTTGTATTTTAGAATTGAAAGAGAAAACAGAACTATATTTTCTTCTACATTCAATACAATACAATACATTAAGTAACATGAATTATACACTGACCAAAAATGAGAACCTCATACCTGTTAGAATGGCAATTTTTTAAAAAGATAAGAAATAACAGGTATTAGTGAGGATGTAGACAAAAGGAAACATTTGTGTATTGTGGGTGGGAATGTGCATTGATACAGCCACTATGGAAAATGGAATGGAGATTTCTCCAAAAATTAAAAATAAAACTCCCATAGGATCCCACACAATTCCACATCTGTGTATTTATCTGAAGGAAATAAAAATGCTAACTGAAAAAGATATGCACCCCCATGTTCACTGCAGCGTTATTTACAGTACCCAAGACACAAAAACAACCTAAGGGCCTACTGACAGATGTTATCAGTCAATAAATAGTGGTACACACACACACAGGACTACTATTCAGCCAAGAAAAGGTAAATATTGCCATTTGCAACAACATAGATGGACTCAAGGGTGTTATGCTTAGTGGAATAAGAAGGAGAAAGACAAAGACCATGTGATCTCACTTATATGAGAAACCTAAAAACAAAAGCAAAACCCAAAAAATCCCCAAACCAAAAGCTCACAGATATAGAGAACAGAAATGGGGAATGGGGAAGGGTGAAATGGGTGAAGGGGATCAAAAGGTACAAATTTCCTAATATAAAATAGTCATGGGGATGTAATGTTCAGCATGGTGAATGGAGTTAATAATGCCGGGCTGAATATTTCAAAGTTGCCAAGAGAGTAAATCTGTTTCCATCACAAGAAAAACAAATGTGTAACTATCTGTGATGTTGGATATTAACCAGACTTATTTTGTTGATCATTTTGCAATATACACAAACACTAAATCATTATGTTGTACACCTAAAACTTACATAGCATTAAATGTCAATTATACCTTACCAAAAAATTAGAGTCAGACTATACTATCAATGTAGTTATGGTAAATCCATGATTCCCGCTGAGCTACCTCCATCCTCACCAAAATACAAACTTAACAAGAAATAATAATACATCAACAACAGTAATAAAATAGAGAAATCAATGTCCCTGACACTTATAATTAAAAATGATAGGTTGATCACATTCTTTATCTCAGTTCCTTCTCAGTCTTAAAGGAAAGATTTCATCGATCAATTCTCAAGAACAAAGAGAATGTGAGTGAAAGGTCATTTTGGAAACCGCAAAGTAAATAGGTAACAGCCATGGGACTAAGCAGAGTGGGGAAGGCTGACATCAAAGTCCATAGGTGGGGCACAACAAATGCCCTAAGGTGTTATGGAAGCATTCTTCAAAAAGAATGAAGAAGGTAGAAGCCTGGGTGGAAAACCAGCAGCCATACCCACAGATAACGTCGGCACAGGTGATATACATCTGGGCACCTGCCCTTGCTACACATTAGGCAAATACTGGAGATTTCCCCTCTGGAAAAGTCCATCCAGACAGACACCAGCCTGGATTGAGGAATCTACTGAAAATAGTAGTGTTAAATAAAAGGTGAGATCATTAAACTCAGAGCAAAACTAATCTATAGTGATAGAAATCAGAATATTGTAGGCATTTGGTGGGACAATGACTGACTCTTAAGGACATTCAGGGGGAAGGTCTTCATGAAAAAAAATAAAATTGCTTAAAAATACTTGAAGTGTAAATCATAATGAGAAATTTCAGCTTCAATGGAGAGTTTGAGACTAATTAGTATTGCAATACTAATTCATTTAGATCCTAACTCATTAGGCATTTAGAAAGCTCAATGCCTTTTTAAAAAGGCTATTATTAGAAATAAGATGTTGCTGCATCCCAATGTTTATAGCAGCACTATCAACAATAGCCAAAGTATGGAAAGAGTCCAAATGTCCATCGATGGATGAATGGAAAGAAGGTATGGTATATATATATATGGTATATATATATGGTATATATATATAACATATATATATATATACCATATATATATATAGTATATATATGGTATACCATATATATATTGTATATATATGGTGTCTATATATGTGTATATATATATACAATGGAGTATGACTCAGCAATCAAAAAGAATAAAATCTTGCCATTTGCAACTACGTGGATGGAACTGGAGGGTTTTATGCTAAGTGAAATTAGTCAATCAGAGAAAGACAAATATCATATGACTTCACTCATATGACGACTTTAAGATACAAAACAGATGAATATAAGGGAAGGGATGCAAAAATAGTATAAAAACAGGGAGGGGGACAAAACATAAGAGACTCTTAAATATGGAAAACAAACAGAGGGTTGCTGGAGGGGTTGTGGGATGGGGGATGGGCTAAATGGGTAAGGGGCACCAAAGAATGTACTCCTGAAATCACTGTTGCACTATATGCTAACTAACTTGGATGTATATTAAAAAAAAAAAAAGAGTAGAATCTAGTAATTCATCACTTACATACAATATCCAGTGCTCATCAATTTTACCTAATTTTAATGAATTGAGATTTAAATTTAAAAATCGATTCTTGGTTTGAGTCATTAGAAAAATTTTAACTGTATTTGAAACAACTTGGTCATTCGAATCTATTTGCTTTAACTGTAAATTTTGTGACCTCTATATACACACCAGATTCAGGCTTAGTTAAAAAAAAAAGGGTTATAAAATATCTCAATTTGTAAAATATCTGTTATATGTTGCAATGATATTATCTTGGATATAATGGATTAAATAAAACCTATTTTTAAAATTAAAAAAAAAAAAGGATATGTGTCATCATTGTACATGGCAGGGGTGAGGGGTGTGGAAATTAGGGAGTAAATCTTTTCTCCTGGGTTGTGAAGACTTCCTAGGGGAAAATGGGCAGGACAACTTATTCATATGTTAATTTTTAAAATTAATACATTTCAATTTTTATATTAGATATTTTCTGTTCATCCGATGAATTTGCTTTATGACCTGACAGTAATTTATGATTAAGTCTAAAGAGTCTACTCCAGACCTGGCATGCAGAAAACACTCAATAAATATTGTTGACCAATTAAAAAAAAAAAAAGAAAATGTTGCAAAAGTCAAATTGTAATTATATTTTAAACACATTCTGTGCCTCAGCTATGAATAAAATTTACATATTATAATTTCTTTATAATAAAAAACGGATGATCAACATATTTTAAAATGATCACAATTATATTGGTACCAAAGAGGGAGAAGAAATGTATGTATATATGTGAGTAGGAAGTCAGGTAGATGACAATTAAAAATCAAGGGGTGCCTGGGTGGCTCAGTTGGTTAATTGTCTGACTCTTGATATTAGCCTGTGGGACTGAGCCCTGCATAGGGCTCTGTGCTGACCCTGGAGCCTGCTTGGCATTCTTTCACTCTCCCTCTCTCCCTGCCCCTCTCCATTCCCCACCCCACCCCTTTCAAAATAAACTTTAAAAAAAGGAAGGAAAAAACCTGAAAAGTCAATAATCATAGACATATTTTATCGAGAAATACGTGACTATATAACAACCCAAAATATCTTAAAATAATTAAGAATGTTTACCTGCAGAGATCAGGTATTGATAGCAGGGGTTACTATTTATCTTGAGAGATTGATTTTTTAAAACTACAGAAGTCCTTATTTGATAAAATAAAAATTAAAGAAACTAAATAAGAGGCAAACAAGAGTGTGGGTACATCAAAAATAAGACTCCAACTTGCTGATTTCCTTAGTCCCACATCAATAGGGTTTAAGGTAAACATTCTCCAGACAGAAAAAAACTCACTCAGACAAGAACAGCACCTTCTTAGACAGAGGATTCTTTTCTACCACTAAATATAACCTTGAGCAGTTCTGTACTGGCTCCCAGCTCCCATGGGCATGTTGGATATTGCCTACCTGGCATGGAACTAGTTCATAGATTTTCCACTGCCATTTTTCTAGACAAAACAGTAGTGCTGCAAATCTTAAGAGTTATTCTGCTTGAACAGAGAACAATCCTTTATATGGTAGAACTCTTGGAAGCTTTTCAGGTCAGAGATGAGTTTCAGCAAGTATCATTATTTCTAAAATGTGTTGGCACACTCCAGAAAACAATAAGTAGGTGGTTTACAAACCAAATTTCATAGACTTTAACCTGTGTGGGCCACAGCTATAGAAGTTTACTAAATAAGGACATTCATTCAAAATAATTCAATTGGTAGAAAAATCAAGTTATTAAAACTAGGATAAGGCTTTTGTCTGAAAAGATCAAATGCCCTTATCTAACTCTCAAGGTATCTTTCTTTATTCTATCTACTTCAAGCAGAGCCTGATGTAATGACTACATTAACCTGGCATCCACTGGCATGATGAACTGGGAGGTTGGTAGGGGTCAGGAAATGGAAAAAGGGGGTCAACAGAAAGGGAAATGTGAGAAAGAAAACATAATAAGGATTGGCAAAGGGAGCTTTAAAAAAGTGACCCTGGAATGTATGGAAATTGGAAGGTGGGTCTAAGGGTTGCTAATTATATTTGGTTTTATATGTGTACATTTTATAATTGCTCAGAAAGTAGCCAGTACATCATCTAAAACACAACCAAAATTTCTCAACTTCCGCCTACAATTAAAAAAAAAAATCCCCTTCTCTGTCCATAAATTCCTTCAAAACTTCTTTTTTTATTAATTTTGTCTAATGTTTATTGAATTTTGAGAGAGAGGGAGAGAGAGAAAGAGAGAATGCAAGCAGGGGAGGGGCAGAGAGAGAGGGAGACACAGAATCCGAAGCAGGCTCCAGACTCTGAGCTGTCAGCACAGACACTGATGTGGGGCTTGAACCAACAAACAGTGAAATCATGACCTGAGCAGAAGTCAGGTTCTTAACTGACTGAGCCACCCAGGCACCCCCCTTCAAACCTTGTTAGAACAAATTCCTATTTCTTCTAATTCTCCCTGAGGCAGGAAGTTACTACCTAAATATCTCTAGATATCTGAGCTGCATCGGGAATGGAATGAGGAAAGCATGCATAAATATAAGTACAATTAGATGAATGAAGGAATACATAACACTTACATATATACATGTGCAAGAGAAAGACACAGACTGGCAGAGAGAACAAGTAATGAGAGAGACAAAGTGATGGAGAGAGAGAGAATACATAAGGGACAAACAGAGACCCATGGAAAGCAGGAAAGACACAGTAAAAATGAAAGAAAGTGAGAGAGACCTACACAGAAGAAAGCAAGAGTGACACACAGAGCAAGGGACAGAGGACAGAGGCAGGAAAGGGTGGGTAGAGAGAGAAAGACAGAGAGAAAGGATAGAGTATAAATAAAAGAGAGAAAGAAAGAGAGAAAGGGACAAAGTGAAATAGAGATACAGAGAAACAAAAACACAGTCAGGGCACAAAGACAACAGTGCTTGCACACAAAGGGATGCCATCTCTCTCTCTCTCTCTCTCTCTCTCTCTCTCTCTCTCTCTCACACACACACACACACACACACACACACACACACACACTCACACACACACATAGGCAGAAAGGTAGAAAAAAAAAGATAAACTAGATACAGAGAAACATATTCAAAGAGAGAGAGAGAGAAAGATGCACTCACAGAGACACAAAAATAGAGACACATGGTTGCCCAGAGAGACACAGGTACTGAGACATGCAGAAAGGGATACAAGCAAATAGAGAAACAAACAAGGAAAAACAAGTAAGGTAGAGACAGAGAAAGAGGGAAAATACAGAAATCCAGAGGATGATGTTGGACAAAAAACAAAAGACATGTTTGCAGCCAAATCAGCAGAAGCAGAAAGATCGAGAATATGTTTGAGTCCCTGTGTCCAGGTTATTGTATTACCTCATTTTAATCACCATGATAACCCTATAAAATAAGATGTATTATCCCCATTTTGCACACTGGGATAATGAAGTTCAGGTCCAAGGTCATAGACATGAAATAAACAAGAGACAGAATTTGAACTCATGAAAATGAAAGCCCTGTGTGGGCAGGGCTGTTGCCTTTTCTCTCCTCCGCTGTGCTCCATTGACTAGGCCAGTGCCTGGTACATAAGAGATGTTTAAAACATATCTGTGGAAGGAAGAAAGAAAGAGAGGGAAAGCAAGTCAAAAAAGAAAGGAAGACAGGGAGAGAAGAAAGGAAAAAACAGAAGAGAAAAAAACAGCTCAAGCCCCCCAACCCCATACCCCCCAAAGCCCATGTTCTATTTTTCCCAACCTTTCCCCAGGATTTTAGTAATAGGAAGCAATCAAAACATGGGTTTCTAATTCAGTAGTTAGTGCCTAAATATTTATAGACTTGCACACATGTAGAGTAAGCCATTTTAGAACACACACAAAGTATTCATTTTATCTCCAGCCATTTAAAATCCCGTTTGAATTTTTTTTGAGAGAGAGAGAGAGTGAGAAAGAGAGAGTGTGCGAGTTGGAGAGGGGCAGAGAGAGAATCCCAAGCAGTCTCTGCCCTGTCAGTGCAAAGTCGGACGCAGGGCTCGATCCCACAACCCTGGGATCATGACCTGAGCCGACCTCAAGAGTCAGACACTCAACCCACTTGAAATTTAAAAGTGAATCTGTTGGATGAATCAGACCTTTTAGGACAGTGATCCCAAGGTCTTGGATTTCAGGAGAGCACTTTTTTCATTTGCCTTTCAGTACCATGTATCCATTCCAACTTGGACGTACAATGCCCAACAGATGTGGCCATACAGGACTCACATCAACTGGAACCAAGGCTCTTGTTTCTTCAAAGTGTTCTTGGGGAGCTGTTTTTCCAGCAGTGTCTATTGGTTGAGCTGCTACAGGGCAGTCAGTGGTTGAACTACAGCAACCTCCTACTGAGTCATTTATTTATTTATTCAACTGCTGAAGTGGGCAGGCCTCTAACAATACCCTCCTAGAAACAAAGTCTTCTTCTTCCAGAACATGTGCTTAATCCTCCTCAGAAAATCTAAAACACACCCAAGCAAAATAGCCTCTTTATGTGCCTATGAAAAATGAAACTCTGGAGGTTCTGCTTAAACACAGGTAATTTGGCATCAGCTATGATTTCTTGGGAAACAAAGGGCATCTGTTGATAGATGGAGACGCAGAAAAGAAATAGAAATTGACAGTGAAAACAAAGGGGCAAATCCTTTCCGCCTTCAGTCCCGGATAACTAGCTGCTTAGTGCATAAAAAAAGTATGGTCTAATTCCTAAAGGATCATCTAAAATCTCTAACAACACATGTTAGGGATTATGATTCTTCCATCTTGATTCTCTTTAACGTCAGACCTCTTTTTCCCAAAGCCCACTGATAATTATGCATGCATAATTGCATGTATCACATCAATGCACTCCATATAATAGGAATGAACTACATTCCAACAGTTTGCTTCCTTCACAGCCACTCCAATATTATACCTTGAAAAAATAAAGGCAGTGAGCCACATGGGTATTACAGAATGGGTACGAGAGTAACACTAAATGCAAACAGGCTGTCAGAGAATCCTGGGGCAAAAAATCCAGGCAAAAAAAAAAAAAAAACAACAGAAAACCGGCAGCCTCTCTTTTACTGAAGGGGGAGAGGAATGGTGGGGGACAGAGTGGAGGCCTCTATTGAGAAGGGACCAGAGAGTACTTGAAAGGAGAGACCTGTACTGCTAACTGGGTGCGGGCTCCAGCACCCCATAAGTCTTTGCCTCCCCAGCGTGGGTTTGGGCAGGCCATAGTTTCTGAGATGCCAGGCCACAGTTCCACAAACCATTTGAAGGCATAAATAGTAGCTTGAAAAGACCTCTGTGATTTCAAGTGTTAAAGCAGAAATTTCTGCAGCCACATCGTGGGCTTATTTCACACTTATCTTTTAGATATAACATTAAGAGGGACTGCCATTTACAATCTGCTTCTGAACAGGTGTTTTCTAACCTGACAGCACTGGCGGGGGGGGGGGGGGGGAGGGGACTCAGAGCAGGGGGAGAGTCCTGCTTTAGACCGGGGACATTTCAAAGTTGCCTTGTTTGAGAAAGACTGGTTCCAAGAGTCTCTGCAAGACTTGCCTTGAACCTGAATTTTATTTCATCTAAGTACAAAAAGGGCTGTGTAAACATAGAGGGCAGGGTAGTCTTCTCTGGAAACCCAGAAAAAGGGTCACCTGAGCCACAACTACTGTGATTTATTAATGAAATGTTCTGAAAAGTGCAGGGGCCCATTACCAAGATAATTTCTGCTCTGAGCTGGATGCAGCAACGGTCTGACTTGCTCCAGGTAATGATGAAAACCTTTGATTTATCCAAACTCCCTCTGAGTTCTGTCCTCAGGAACTTGACTTTCTGATTTTTATAAAAAAATCTTTAACCTTTTATTTTATTTATTTATTTTGAGAGACAGAGCTGAGCAGGGGACAGGCAGAGAGAGACAAAGACACAGAACAGGGGAACCTGGGTGACTTAGTGGGTTAAGTGTCGGACATCAGCTAAGGTCATGATCTCACAGTTCAGGAGTCTGAGCCCCGGATCAGGCTCTGTGCTGACAGCTCAGAGCCCGGAGCCTGCTTCAGATCCTGTGCCCCTCTCTTTCTCTGTCCCTCACCCATGCACACTTTGTCTTTCTCTCTCAAAAATAAATAAACATTAAAAACAATTTAAAAATAACTCAACAAATTTTTACTGAGCACCTACTATACGTCAGGTACCATTGTGAGTATGGAGGATATAATTATAGATGAAAAAGATAAAGTCCCTGCTTTCCTGGAACCTATATAATAGTAGAAAGGAGGGATTAAGAGAGAATAAAGAACAAGTACATATAAAATCTATAACAGAGTCATAAGTACCATGAAGAAAAATAAAGCAGTAAACAAAGACTATGGGATAAACATTGTAATAGAGTCTGACTCCATTCCTGGTGTATGACTACTGATAGCCTTCAAGCCCCAACACTCCCTTCTTCCCCTACCTCACATCTGGGCAAGGAGGAGAGAAAGCCCAGCTTTCCTTCCCTTGGCAGCAACAGGAAGTTCAAAGCACACAAGCAGCCCCACCTGCACAAGACCACTCACCCTACTGCCTCCTCCTCATCACAATAAAAGCTGAGCCCATCCCTTTCTTCTGCTTTCTGAAGCCATTTTTAAAACATGTTTATTTATGGTGAGACAGACAGAGAGGGTGAGTGGGGGAGGGGCAGAGAGAAAGGATCCAAAGTAGGCTCTGCACTGTCAGCACAGAGCCCCACGTGGGGCTCGAGATCATGACCTGAGCGGAAATCAACAGTTGGATGCCTAACTGACTGAGCCACCCAGGTACCCCTGAAGCCATTTTTGGATACGCTTGGGACCCTGCCCTGCTCTCCCCAGAAAGCCCCATTATGTAAGTAATAAACCGTTCACATTCTCTTGGTGCATGTGTGGTATCATAATGTGGCCACCACACTACACATCAGTAGGACCTGTGGTCAGAGAAGCTCTCTCTGGTGAGGGGGACTGGGATGGGCTAGGCAGTGAGTCATGCAAATATTGAAGGAACATTCAAGGGGAGGGAACTGAGAGCCCCCTTTCACTGAAGGAAAAGCAAGAAGGGCAGCAAATGTGGTGGAGTGAACATGGAGAGAGAGCGGTGTGGCAGGGAATCGGGGGATGAGGGGACATCCCGGTAGCGGAAGCAGACCACATAGAGCTGTGTGGTCTGTGATAAGGGAACCGAGATTTTCTTCCAAGTGAACCATGAGAGGGATTTGCATAGTGGAGTAACACAACCTGACCTATATTTTAACGGAACCATTCCAACTGCTATGTAAGAACAGAATTTAAGGGGACAAGAGTGAAGTGAAGAAGAAGCCAGTGGTAAAATATCAGAAGGAACCAGAGCTGGCTCAGATGAGAGCAGCAGGGAGGTGTTAAACTGAGGTTTCGTTCTGGATGTATTTGAACGTCAAATCTGTAGGGTTTGCTCAAGGGTTAGATGGGGTGTGAGGGAAAGAGAACTCCAAGGGAGATCTCAGGGTGTGTGTGGCTGAGGACTTGGAAGAATGGAGTTGTCATTAACTCGGAGAGTCAGGTTGGGGCAAGGAGAGCATGTCAGAGGAATTGCTGAAAAGTTGGGCTTTGGCCACTTTCGAGATCAGGTGTCAGGAAGATTAAGGAAGATCCAGCAATGGAGACCATGTAAAGCTCTCAACTGGCATTCTTGAGCTTGGTCGATATGAGTCTAATCTAAACACATACACTGATAAAAGGCAATCTGAACCTATCACGCTGGAGACTAGCTCTTCAATTTAGGCATATTCCCTAAGGTAACAAAAACTATCTCCGGAAGCCTCTTCCAGGGAGTCCCTGGCCATTGAGATCAATCTGTTTCCATTTGAATTCCTGCACTTAACTCATTAACCCTTACATCAACTCTGGACATAACTGCTATTACACTCATTTTATAGATGAAAAAACTGGGGTGTTGGCTATTCAGAAAAGCAAGATAATTTGCTCAAGATCACACAGCTTTTGAGACATGGAAGTTAGGCTTGAATTCCAAGCTCCCTGATGCCAAGGGGCAAACAAATTAAATTACTTGCCTCATGTCACATGGTGAATTAATGGAAAGGTTGGAATTAGCCCCCTGACATGTTTACTCTAAATTTATTGTTATTTTTTTTCCATTGGGAATAAAATGATCATTTGGAAAATTCTAGTCATTTATCACTTGCTGAAGATTCTTGTACTTGCTCATTGCAGGGTAAAGATTGGCCATTTCTCACTTTGATTTTGTATGTTCATAGCAAGGAAGTCAGGAACATACTATTAAAGGAAGAAGCAACGTGAAAAATTGCAAATAAATGATAAAATAATCTTAGATATAATTTTAATATTTTAAATCGATTTGGACTGTAGGAAAACCTCACTCACATACCATATATACAGGAAAAATAGTATATAATCCAAGAGGAAACATGCATCATATTTTCAGGATTTCTAATTTTATATTTTTGTTTTCAGTGTTTTTAGTTGTGAAAACACAATATTATAAAATTACTAATATGTTAATATTTTAAAGTTGTACTTTAAAATTATGCTGTATTGAAACTGGCTTTTAGGGGCTCCTGGGTGGCTCAGTCGGTTAAGCGGCCGACTTCGGTTCAGGTCATGATCTCGCGGTCCGTGAGTTCGAGCCCCGCGTCAGGCTCTGTGCTGACTGTTGAGAGCCTGGAGCCTGTTTCAGATTCTGTGTCTCCCTCTCGCTGACCCTCCCCTGTTCATGCTCTGTCTCTCTCTGTCTCAAAAATAAATAAAACGTTAAAAAATTAAAAAAAAAAAAAAAAGAAACTGGCTTTTATAATTAGAGTGTGATTTTTATTGGTCATAGACCAATTATTTTCAACACTCACAAAAATTACTCTCATTTTACAATGACATATGCAGAAAACATGACTACATTCTGTTTAAAAATAAAATCCTTCCATTTGTATTGGGCTTCCCAGTTTAGATTTTTTTCACATATATCTCATAACTGGATTATGTGAGGGACAAGTGAGGACAAGTAAGTACTGTCACCTATTTTAGATGAAGACGGCAAGTATGGCTCAAAGAGAAGTGACCAGCAGAAAGTCATACGACAAGAATTTGAAACTGAGGGGCACCGGGGTGGCTCAGTCTGTTAAGCGTCTGACTTTAGCTCAGGTCATGATCTCATAGTTCATGAGTTTCAGCCCCACTTTGGCCTCTGTGCAGACAGCTCAGAGCCTGGAGCCTGCTTTGGATTCTGTGTCTCCCTCTCTCTCTGCCCCTCCCCCGCTCGTGCTCTGTCTCTCTCTCTGTCAAAAATAAATAAACAGTAAAAAAAAAAAAAAAAAAAGAAAAGAAAAGAAAACAGAAGAAAAGGGATGTAACTTATGATGTATACACTAGAATACATATACCAAAATACATATACTAGAAAGTATAGGTAGGCTATGCATTCAGAATGTGAAAACATAGGGGTTTTACACGGAGACAAACTACATTGCCCAAATGATAAACCATAATAATAACTTGAAAAAAAAAAGCATTTCATATGTGCACCATAACATAGGTCTTTGTTTTGCTAATTATATCCTGCCCCCTGTATGCTTTGGGCTCCAGATTCCCACATCCAACTGTATATTCCACTTGTTTACCTTGATGCCTCATGAACA
Source organism: Panthera pardus (assembly GCF_024362965.1). Classification (NCBI taxonomy): domain Eukaryota; kingdom Metazoa; phylum Chordata; class Mammalia; order Carnivora; family Felidae; genus Panthera; species Panthera pardus. The sequence continues at coordinate 132,379,664 of NW_026526765.1, forward strand.
GACCAAAATTAACAGATACAAAAGGAATTTCATTTTAATTTCTCAAATCTTGATTTTCCTCATCTCTGCAAATGGCTCCCAATTTACCTATTTCCACCAGAAACCTGAAACTCATCATTGATTTTTTTTACTTCACTCCCTACCCCTGAATTAACAAATCTTATTATCATTCCCTCAAATAGGTCCCAAATCAGTATAGTTTTTTCAGTTAGCCTTCGTTTTTTCCAAATGCTCTGATGGGAATGATATGCAAATTTCTCCTTCACGTAGACTGAGCCCTTCAAGATCTGGTCTGTCAGTGGCCTGGCCAAAACTTCCTTCTCTTTAAATACTCAGACTGTGTCCTTTATTTTATTTTGCTTTGTTGTGACTGCAACCCCCCAGCTTTTCCACGGCTGGATCCCACTTGCCATCCCAATTCCTCAGCTCATAGGTCACCATTTCAGGGAAGCCTTCCCAGACCCCTCAACCTAATTAGCAAAGTCTCACCCTCACTACCCATCATCCTCCACCACCTCACCCTCTTTTTCATCATCACACTTGTCATTGTTTGTAATGAATTTCCTTCATGTGTTGGCTGGTTTATTTTCTCTCTCCCCAAGCTAGAGTGTGAGATCCATGAGAAAAGGAGTCCTGTTTGTCTTGGGTGCCCCCGTATATGGAAACCTGCAATATTACCTGAATGAATGAGTGAGTGACAGATATGATCCTATCCCTAGAGAAGGCTGCCTGCTGTCTTAGGCAGAATTTATTTAAATAAGATGAAATGCTGCAGGAATTCCCCCAAACGATCAGTGATATGTAGCACTCCCCAGCGTTCCTCACCAAGCAATATTAAATGCAGCATTACTGGTACAAAACCAAAGAAGTAGGTCCAGTCAGAAGTTGTATGATGGCGCTTCAGTAATGCAGAAAACGTGAAGGATGGATGTGAGGAAGAGCTGCTTTCCTACTCTCCAAGGAAGAGAATAATTACTCCATCCCTCTGAGTAAGAAGGGCCAGAACCTTGGCTATTTTAAAAGGGCAGTGCTGCTGCCAGAAGTTTGAGGCATATCCAATGTGTACGCCACAGGAACTTTTGTAATTGGACTTTTGAAATGGAGAAAAAAGACAGGGTTTAGGGGGTGGATAAATGCTTCCATCCAGGGAAAGCCAAGTCCAGGGTGTTTTTATGCAACTAAATAAAACCACATACAGCTTTGGGCAAAGCTGTATTTATTTTCCTCTCCCCTCCTCCATTTGCCTTCAGGTAATTGCTTTAAGATTATTTCACACATACTAACTTTTCCCCCAAAGAACTTTAGTTAAGAATTAAAATATATAGGAATTCTGCTTTTAAACACTCGACTCAGGTGGTGAATTCTACCTGCAGGTAAATCTCCTTTGGAATATATCACTTACCCTTGGATGGACAACAAATCCGGATGTATTTGTAGAATAGGTGATTTTGCTTTCTTTTCTTTAAGGATTTATTTTAACCAAGTGTCTAGGAGGCTTCAAACCACGGTTTATGAGACATCCACTTTTAACTCCCTGAGGATATGGACCCTATCATCTGTTCACTGTCTGGCTGTACCAGAACTCAATGCTATGCTCACAGAAGACATGGTCCCTTCTCTGCAGAAGCAATTCACTGAAAAGAATAAATACTGGACAGGGGGAAAAAAAAAAAAGACCTCCTTGAAGGTGTAAGATGTCATAACAGAATGACTTTCTTCTTTTCCTGATTTTAATGCCAAGAACTGTTTGTTTCCTTCTGTGTGAAATCAGCAAAAGTGATTAGGTAATACAATGCATCTCTGCTTAAGAAAATTATTAAGTTTCTGTCTCTCTCTCTCAAAAATAAAATAAACATTAAAAAAGTCATTAAGTTTTCCTTTGGGCAAAGCTATTTTTATTTCTTTCTCTTCTCTACTTCCTTCAGGTGAATGCTTAGAGAATATTTCACAAACGCTATCTTTTCTTCGAAGGACTTGAGTTAAGAATTAAAATATTTAACTAACTAAAAGAAATTGAGTGCTCTACTTTCAATTCTCAGTTCTCTCAAATTCTCTGCAGCTATAGCATTTTCTCAAAATTAGTGCATTAGCAATTCAAAGAGGTGAAAATGATATTTCATTTTATAAAAAAAAATCAAAGGAAAACACTCTGAAAAAAGATTTTTAGTGAACATGACAAACTATTAATACCTTTATTATAGGAAATGATAGCTCAAACAGGTAAGAGAAAATATTATGTGCTAAAGACATAAATGAGTAAAAGGCTCAGAAGAGACATTTTGAGGTGAAATAAGATAGAAAATTATTCCACCTTGCCAGTAATCTTAACAGAAAATTTAAAAACATGTTTGTTTCTAGTCTATAAAATTATGAATAAAATTATAGTTTTCCCATTAAAAAAACAAGACATTCTTTGTGCGAACAAAATATTATTAAGAAGCCCAACCAAAGTGAGTTTCATCCATCATATCTGAAAGGGTGGATCTTGAAGATTGGTCTATTTTCCCTGTTCACCTCCTTCAGGGACTTTTGAGGAACCTTGAAGGAGGCACTGGTTCCCCATGAAGCATAATTAGAAAACCATATTTTTAATATCACACAGTACTGATAAGAGACCGTACAATATGCATCCTCCCACAATGGTCGATGAGACTCTAAATCACATTAACCATTTTGAACAGCAATTTGGAAATATGCCATAAAAATCACCAAAATATCCACGTCCTTTGTCAGCCTTCACTTCTGAGCCCCTATACTGGCGATCTTGCATAAAGATACTAATGGCAGCATCATTTAATACAGTAAAATGTTAGAAAAAAATGCATGTGTTCAACCATTCAGTACATACCTAATGAGAAAAAAGTCTTGCAAAAAGCTAATGTTGTTACTGAAGGATAAGGAGGAAAAGGAATGGATAGGGGCACAGTTTAGAAAGTTCATGAAGAAGTACCTAATCTATCCTTTACTGAAGGTGGCTTCTATTTTACTGGAGGGCATTAATTCCCTAAATTATCTTAGTCCAGATACCACATTACCAAAGAACACAATGAAAACTAGAAGAGAAAATATGTCAGGCTGTGGCATTATACTTAATTGTTCTACCAGGTCTTTTCAGAAGACCACAACACTGACATTGGCAAAGCCTCCCGAAGAAAACAAAGGTCAAAAAAGTCTAAAACATGTCTCTGAGACTCTCTGTCTTAGCGATAGATCGAGGGAATCTGTAGCTAACTGAAGCACTCCTGACCAAGGAAAGAACAAGGATGGCTTCTGGCCACAACGGGGGTGGGGGGGTGTGGGTCGGGAACTAGACGGGAGGTCTCTACATGGTAAACTATGAGCTTAAAGTGAATGAGAGCATTTTATAAATAAGGTTATCCAGTTTCACATTCTTTTTGTGTTTTTCTGCCCTGTGTAATCCCATATCTTCAACAAAGTCTTATTTAAATGCTTCCAGCCTAGTCTCAGCTGTGCTGTGGGTAAAGAAGGATTACATGTCCATATTTTAGCCAGCCAGAGAAGACATCTGGCCCACCATCCATGCCTTAAGCTGGCATGATGATGACAAAGGTGATGAGAAATGAACAAAGAAGTTTAGCAAGGGTCAAGGGCAGGTCATCAATTCTGCTGCCTGTCCTACACAGGGGGCATTGTCTATCACCATTATTCATGGGGCTGGTGGAGATTTGATTACAGAAGCCCACTTCTTTATAGCCTCAAGAATGTTTAGAAAACCAGACAGTTAAAAAATAAGCACCGTGAAATATAAATGAGATCAGGAAAAGGAAAATAACCTCTGAGGCAAAAAAGCAAACAAACTAATAAAGACAAACTTCAGGCTCTTGCAACTCTCTCTGCTTGTCTATTTTCAGAGAGGGGCAATTTGTCAATTGTCTGTGGAAATGATTGGTTTAGGTGGGCAGACAAACATACATCAAAGCAAAATTTCTTTTTAAGTTGAAATCAAAACCAAACAGAAAGATATACTAAGATAATCACATATTCAAAAGAAAAGAAATAGAAAACAAGTCTAATCCATGTCATTAGTTTTGTTTTGTTTTTTCAAAGAACAGCATTTTAAAAGATTCTCTAATTCAACCTTGTAATAACTGCTTTCTGTGTGCATCATCTAATGTCATAATCAGATGTGTGCTGTGTTTACAGAAATTTTAATCAGTCTAAACACCAAGTGGACTGGATTGTGGGTCTGTCCTATCCTGCCACCATAGAGAGCACATTAGTACAATCCTGCCTAGCTGTCCTTTTATTTTTTCTGACTTGTTTTACATTCATTTCATCTTGGGGTATTGCAAACATCTGTCAGTCAGTCAAACTATGCTCTGGAAGAAGTAGAATATACACGAACAAAAATTAATTTTCTCCCCATGCTTTTTCTTTCTGAAATTACTTTTCCTTTCTGGTAATGATTATTCTTACCTTAGGTTGTTTGCAAAGATAGTGACAGAGTTCTCCAATATACTGAAACACAGTCACATTGTACTTTCTACAGTCATTCCAAAACTGACTTGCTGAGAATTTCTTCTTTAATACACAAGTAGCTCCTATGAGAAAAGGCAAACAAAACAAAACAAAACACAACACAACAACAACAAAAAAAAACAGGCACTAGGGGAAATATTTGAGGGCAGAATGAACAGAAAACTAAAATGATGTTGGCCTGTCTGCTGCACTTGTATTCAATTTCAAGACTTTTATAATCTATCAGTGGCCATTTATATCAAGCTCATTTGAAAACATTAATCTTACAGTCCAATAAACTTTTTAAAAATTCATGTTATAATTCTGTATTTTGACTACAAATATATTCTTTTTGGGATGAAAGAAGCAATCAAAATGCTTAGGGAGTTGCAAGCATTAGAGGATGACTACCCATAAGGGTTAGTCTTCTCCACAGGGATCAACAATATTCATTTACTTTTGACCTTGAATATGTACATCTTATTTACTTTTAAAACCTTAAAGGAGCCTTAGTATTTCTCAAGGTTAAGAGTTAGTAAGGTAGAGTTGGTAACATAGCACCAAAAACAAGTTCACTGATGGCTGCAGAATTTAACTGTAACGACCTGATTTTCACAACAATGTAAATCATATGACTTTTTTCCAAGGAAAATGCTAATGTCTTGACCCTCATCTTGATTTATTTTGGACACTGATCATAGTCTAAATATGCTCCTCCATAAAATTACTTTATTGTAGTTCAGACATATACACTGTGACATATAAACACACACATAACTATAGTTAAGTACTATTTCAGGGCCAGACACATAATCTGAGCATGTTTATGAATGAAACCTACTGAGTCACAAATTCTACCAACTGAGTTACTAGATGCCCAGGTACCTTGTCTTCAAAGACAGGCTCAACAATTCCTTCTATACACTTACCTTTCAATGTGCATTTGCCACTCTTCCCTTCAAGGGGTAGGGTCTGTTTCCCCACCTCTCAAATCTTGAATCTGGACTGGCTTTGATCATCAAAATACAGGTGAAATTATCTAAGTGATTTCTGAGGGTAAGCCTTTAAAGCAACGCAGCTTCCACATTCACCCTCGTGGAAGGCTCCTAGTACCATCTAAGGAGGCCAGGGTAGATCATCCAAGGAAGAGTGACCGCATGGAGAAGGAAGCCCACTCAATAGTCAGCTCCAACCACAAGGCCAAATTTCCAAGGCACTGGTCTTTCCAGTTTCAGGAATAGAATGCTATGCCATGAAATTATGTCCTTTTAATAAACGTTCTGTTGTAATTATATAATAAGCACACAATCACTCTGAATTCTACTGATAGAGTTTCAAACTTTAACACAAGTTACAATTAATAGGCATTTTGAAGACTTACCAGACATAAAATAAAAACTTACCTAACTCAATACATCCACCAATTCCCAGAAGAGCTCCTGAACTATGATACAGGGGAAGGGTTATATAAATGATGTCATTAGCAGTACAACCAAAAGCCCACAAGCCAGCAGAGCCCTTTAAAGTCTGCATCTGAGTGATCACGGCTGCTTTTGGTAGTCCTGGAAGAAAAGAAAAGAAATATATGTAACAGAAAGTTTATGCTGGTATCAACTACAGTGGCAACTGAGACAAAATACATCAAAATATTACATGTGCTTTATAGGGACCATGCAAATGTGAACTGCCCCTGTACTTAGTTCCTAGAATCTTGGATCTACCCAGAAGAATCAAAACTACAATTATATAGAGTTTGGGATGCCATAAACTTCAAAGAGCCACATCTGCTACAAGAATGACAAAAATGTCCCAAATCCGAAAATGTACACCCAAAATGAGGCAAATCACAACATAAATCTAAATTATACTTAAAGTAGAAATTTTCTAGTGAGCAATTCTAATTCCAAGATTCTGTCTCAAGAACCAGTAGTTTTATCATGTTTCATATGTCCTGAATTGAGATCATTATAGAATATCAGATTCAGTAATACATAATGTTGAAACAGTTCTAAACATTCATGAGCCAAACATCGATCACTTTCTTTTTCCCTTCCAGTCTTCTTCTATGTACAATGGGTTTCTTAAAAACATTTGTAGTTGTGATTAATATATAAAACGTTTTGCTTACTTTTTTTTATTTTCCATATCGTTATGGTCTTTTGGATTACAATGCCAGCATAATAAATTCATCCAGTTAGTACATAATGTAATATGAAATTGGCTTATTTGAGATTGAATATCAGCAATTTCATGTTTCAACATACAATTCCTTACCATGGGACACAACTTGTTTTCACAATGATAAGTACCCTCTCTTAAATTCATCTGTTAGATTAAATGCTACTTTAGTCCTATTTTGTCTGTCACTTCAAAGAGTTCTAATATTTTTGGAATGTCTTCACTCAGAGGGTCCCAGCCCAAATCTACCTCACCAATAAAGTTACTTCACTTCACAAAACGCAACGGTGACAAGGAGTATCATTTGTTGTTCCAGAGATGCAAGTGGAAACCAACGTCAGAAAAGCCCCAGGAATAAGCAAATAACAGGATTAAAAGTGAAGAGCAGCAGATAGTAGAGCCAGAAGTATAGCTTTTTTCTCTACCCCACATACTGATACAGTCCTACTCACTATCTGTCAAAGGCAGGTCACTAATGTCAGTGGCTCTACAAACTTACTGTTGCACCTAGGTGGACTTGATTTCCCACTTCTAGAAATGGAGTCCTAAATTTCACAATGTGTTTCCCAAACGGAAGTACTTCCTTATTATTTTCAGCTTGCCTTGAAGTCTTATAGTAAAATACACCCCTACAGTGATGTCAGCTGCGAGGCTGTGTGAGTCCGTCCTTGTTTCTCTTCCCTCTGATATACAACTAAGGGGACATGTATAATTACCTCCCTTGAAAAGTGCCGCGGCATAGCTCACGAAGACACCCCAGAGATCCATCCATCCACTGGTGGATACGATCATGGCTGAACTGGACCCCAGAGGCAATGACAGAGAGAGGGAAGTGGCACTGGAGCCGTGGAGCAGAGAATGAGGTAGCTGGCCCAAGAGCAGGCCAGCATGACCCTTGTGGCGGAGGAGATCCAAGGTGAAGGTGAATGAGTGGTGAATTGGCCTGGCCACATGTGCTGCCGCTGGAAGGACCAGTTGCTCTCTCTCAGGAGTGACCACAGTGACTGAGGGGAGGGAAAGGAAAGTCAAAGAGGCAGACAAAGAGAAGTGAAGCAAAGTGACTCCTACTGGCTGCCCCAGGACTCAAGAGGACCACCCATAGATCTCTAGGTCACCCTTCCTCCCAACGCTTGATGATTCCCCCTACAAGGGCAGAGGCACACCCAAAGCCCCAAGAGCTAAGTAGACCCCCAGGCCCCCACCACTCTGCCTTTTTTAAGTGCTGCCAGCTCCAGAAAGAGAAACCAAGAACTGGTGCTATAGCGCCACCTTCTGGAAAACAAAAGGAAGGCTCCTAACTACCTTTGTTTTCAACTGTTAGTATCAAAGAAAACAAAACCTTGTCTGGGAGACCTGGCTGGCTCAGTAGATGGAGCGTGAGACCCTTGATCTCTGGTATGTGGCTTGGAGCCCCACATTGGTGTAAAGCATTACTTAAAATATTTACTACCAAAAAACCCACCTTGCCTACATAAGAAAAGTGTTTGCCACTTTAAATACGGTGCCGGAGGCACTTTTCATCAAACATCGTGAAAAATCAGGGTAATACAGTATAACAAAAAGAAAATGACAATATTTCATAAACAGAACCTCAAAATATGGAACAATGGAATCTAACTGGTATGGAATTTAAAATATCTATCATGAAGAAATTCAATGACCTACAAGAAAACTCAGAAAGACAATATGATGATCTCAGGGATAAAATTAATGAATAGGAGTACTTTACCAGTTCTGGAGCTGAAGAATTCAATATATGAGATGAAAGATGCATTAGAATTCACTGGAAATAGACCAGATCATATGGAAGAGAAAATTAACTAGATGGAAGATAAAAGTATAGAGATGATTCAGGTGTAAGAGTAGATAAAAACTAAGATTTTTAAAAAGTGAAGAAAACCTATGAGAACTATCTCATTCCATTAGAAAAGCCAACACAAGAATAATGGGTACCCAGAAGGAGATGAGAGGGAGAAGAGGGCAGAATGAATATTTAAAGAAATAATAGCTGAGAACTTACCATACCTGGGGAAGGAACTGGGTATATACAAGTCCATGAAGCTAATAGAATACCTTAGTATTTCAATGCAAAAGATCTTTTCCAAGAACATTATATTAAACTGTCAAAAGCCAATGATAATGAAAGAATGATAAAGGTAGCCAGAGGGAAAAAAAGACAACAGTCTACAAAGGTACCCCCATTAGGCTATCATCAGATTTCTCAGCAAAAATTCTACAGGCCAGGAGAGAATGGAATGAAATATTCAAATATTGGAAGATATTGGAAGATAAAAACTGCCAGCCAACAATAATCCATCTGGCAAAGTTCTTTCAGAAATTAAGCAGAAATAAAGGCTTTCCCAAACAAACAAAACTGAGGGAGTTCACCACCACACGAAATATTGAAAGGAGCTCTCTGAGCTGAAACAAAAAGACAAAAATACACAAAACTCTGATTAGGTCGCTAAGTAGTCAGAACTAGAATACTATAACTCTTTGTTAAAATAGTCTAATAAACTCCTAATTATAACATAAAGGATAAAGGAAAATAGCATTAAAATTAGCTCCTGGGGCGCCTGGATGGCTCGGTCGGTTAAGCATCCGACTTCAGCTCAGGTCATAATCTCGCAGTTGGTGGGTTTGAGTCCTGCATCCGGCTCTGTGCTGATGGCTCAGAGCCTAGAGCCTGATTCCGATTCTGTGTCTCCCTCTCTCGCTGCTCGTACTGTGCTCACTCTTTCTCTCTCTCAAAAATAAACATTAAAAAAATAATAATAACTAGCTGCTACAACTTGGTAATAAAATCACAGCATAAAAAGAGATAACTTATGACATCAAAAATATAAAAGGGTAAGAATAAAAAGACAGAAACTTTATAGGTGAATGAAGATAAATCGCTATCAGCAGAATAAGAACTATTTTATCTAAGATATTTTATGTAAATGCTTGGTAACCACAAAGCAAAAATCTAGAGCAGAGACATTAAGCATAAAAAGGGGGGAGACTGAGCAAACCAGCATGGAAAACCACCAACTTCCAAAGGAAGACATAAAGGGAAGGGAAATGAAACAATGGAAACACAAAATACCCAGAAGGCAAAAGATAAAATGACTGTAGTAAATCTTTGCATATCAATAATCACCCTGAATGTAAACAGATTGTACTGTAAGTCAAAAGGCACAGCGTGGCTGCATAGGTTAAAACAAACAAGACTCAACTATATGCTGCCTATAGGAGACTATTTCAGCTCTAAAGACACACATAGGTTCATAATCAAAGGATGAAAGATGATATTCCAAGCAAATGGAAATGAAAGGATGGCAGGCATAGCCATATTTATATAACAAAACAGACTTCAAGCCAAATGAGTAATAAGAGAGAAAAGGTCATTATACAGTAAGGGGTCAATACAGCAAGAAGATACGATGATTGTCATTATATGTTCTCCACACCTGAGTATCAAAATGTATTAAGCAACTAATAACAGATCTTAAGGGAGAAATAGACAATATAATAATTGTAGGGGACTTCACATTTGATCTTAACCAAAAGACCAAGAAGCAATTGTAGGGGACTTCAATACCCCACTATCAACAATAGGTAGATCATTCAGTAAGAAAATCAACAGGGAAACACTGGAATTGAACCACATTTTAGAACAAATGGGCCTAATAGATATAAACAGAACATTCCATCCAGCAGCAGCAAAATACACATTCTTCTCAAATGCAATGCAAAAGTCTCCAGGGTAGATCACAAAACAGATCTTAGCAAATTTAAGAAGAATGAAATCATACCAATTATCTTCTCTGACCAGAATGGTATGAAACTGGAAATCTGCAACAAGGGAAAGTGAAATCTACAAATGGTGGAGGCTAAACAACACACTTCTAAACATCCATTGAGTCAAAGAAGAAATCAAAAGGGAAATAAAAAATGTATCTCAAAACCAAAGAAAAGAAAACACAACATAACAAATATTGTGGGATGCAGCAATAGCAGTTCTTAGAAGAAAGTTTATAGCTATAAATACCTACATTAAGAAATTAGAAAGGTCTCAAGTAACCTAACTTTATACCTCAAGGAGCTAGTAAAAGGAAAAAATAAGCCCAAAGTTAGCAGAAGGAAGGAAATAATGAGGATCAGAGAAATACAAACCAAAATAAACAATAAAAAAAAATCGACAAAACTAAAGCCTGGTTCTTTAAAAAGTTCAACAAAATTGGTAGACTAGAGAAGAGAGAAGAATCAAATAAATAAAATTAGAAACAAAAGAGAAGACATTACAACTTCCACTATAGAAATAAAAAGGATCATGAGACACTAATATGAACAATTATATGCCAACAAATTACATAACATAGAAGCAATGGATACATTGCTAGAAGCACACAACGTACCAAGACTCAATCAGGAAGAAATAGGAAATCGTAACAGATCAATAATCAGTAAAAAGACTGAGTATAAAAAAACCAAAAACTCCCCAAAGTGAAATCTCCAGGACCAGCTCCTTCACTGGAGACTTCTACCAAACATTTGAAGAAAATACTGACAAGGAAGCAACACTTCCAAACGCACTGTACAAGATCAGCATTACTTTGATACCAAAACCAGATAAAAATACAAGAAAAAAAAATAGTAACCAATATCCCTGATTAAAACAGATGCAACAATTCTCAATATTAGCAAACTGAATTCTAGAACACATTAAAAGCATGATACACCATGACCAAGTGGGATTTATCCCTGGGATCCAAGGATGGTTCAACATACGCAAATCAATAAATATAACACACCACATCAATCAGATGAAACCTAAAAATCACACGATCATTTCAAGAGACCTAGAAGAAAAGTGTTTGATAATAAACATCCTCTTTTAATAAAAACCTTTAACAGACTGTGTATTGAAGGAATACACCTCAACATAATAAAGGCCATATATGACAGGCTGACAGTTCAACAGAGAGAAATTGAAAACACTCCTAATAAGATCAAGGACAAGGCATAGGATGCCCACTATTACAATTCCTATTTAATACATTACTGGAAGTCTTAGCAAGAGCAATTAGGCAAGATAAAGAAATAAATGTTCTCCAAATAGGAAAAAAAGAAGTAAAATTGTCATTATTTGCTGATGATATTATCGTATATATAGAGAAAATCCCAAAGAATTAGGCAAAAGACTATTGGAATTGATCAACAGTTTCAGTGAAGGGTCAGGACACAAAATCAACATACAGAAATCAATTGTGTTCCTTTACACTAATGATGACTCATCTGAAAAAGAAAGAACACCATCCCATTCACAATAGCATCAAAAACAATAAAATGCATAGGAATAAATATACTCAAGGAAATAAAAGATCTGTACAATGAAAACTATAAAACTTTGCTAAAAGAAATTAAAGAAGACACAAATAGAAAGACATCCCATGTTCATGGATCAGAAGAATTAATATTATAAGAATTGCCAAACTACTTAAAGCCATCTACAGATTCAAAGCAATCACCATCAAAGTACCAAAGGCATTCTTCACAGAAATATAGGAAACAATCTGAAAATTTGTGTGGAACCACAGAAGACCCCATTTGTGTGGAACCACAGAAGACCCCAAATAGCCAATGTAATACTGAGAAAAAAAGAACAAAGACAGAGGTATCATGCTTCTGAATTTCAAACTATACTACAAAGCCACAGTAATAAACACAGTAGGCACTGGCACAAAAAGAGGCATATCTACTAATGGAACAGAATGGAGAGCCCAGAATTAAACCCTGGCATATATGGTCAACTAATATTTGACCAGGAAGCCAAGAATACCTAGTGGGTAAAAGGTAGTCTCCTCAACAAATGATGCTGGGAATACTAGAAAAACATACGTAGAACAATGAGGGGCACCGAGGTGGCTCAGTCAGTTAAGTGTCAGCCTCTTGATTTCAGTTCAGTTCATGATCTCACAGTTCATTAGATCGAGCCCCACATCAGGCTTAGAATGTTCTCTCTCCCCTCTCTCTGTCCATCCACATGCTTGCTTTCTCTCTCTCTCAAAATAAATAAATAAACTTAAAAAGGTGTTAACAACATATAGAACAATGAAATTGGACCTCTATCTCACACCATAAAAAAAATGAACTCACCATGTATCAAAGACTTAAACATAAAATCTAATACAATAAAACTCCTAAAAGAAAATATATGGAAGAAGCTTGTTGATATTGCTCTTGGCATTAATTTTTTTAACATGATACCAAAAGCATAAACAATAAAAGAAAATTCAACAAATGGGATTACATCAAACTCAAAAGCTTCTTTACAGCAAAACAAACAAACAAAATAAATAAATAAATAAATAAACAGCCAAATAAAAAGACAACCTATAGAATGGGAGAAAATTTCTGCAAACCATATATCAGATAAGGAGTTAATATTCAAAATATGTAAAGAAGTAAATCAACTCAGTAACAGAAAAAAAATACAATTAAAAACTGGGAAGAAAAACTAATAGACAGTTCTCCAAAATGTACATCAAAATGGCCAGATACCTGAGAAGATATGCAACATCACTAATCACCAGGGAAATGCAAATCAAAACCACAGTGAGATATCACCTCACACGTGTTAGAATGGCTACAGCCAAGACAAGAGACAACAGATTCTGGCAAAGATGCAATAAAAAGGGAATATTTATACATTGCTTGTGGAGTGTAAACTGGACTCAACACTATAGAAAACAATATGGAGGTTCTTCAAAAAATTAAAGAACAGATTTACCACACAGTCCAATTCTACTTCTGGATATATACCCAAAGGAAATCAAAATGTGATTTCAATCAGATAATCTGCTCTCCCATGTTTATCACAGCATTATTCATAATAGTTAAGATAGGGAAACAACCCAAATGCCCATCAATGGATAAAAAAAGATGTGGTCCATATACACAGTGGGATATTATTCAGTCATTAAAAAGAAAGCTATTCTCCCATTTGAGACAACATGGATAGACTGTGAGCACATTATGCTATGTGAGATAAGTCAGAAAGAGAAAGACAAGTACTGTATGATGTCACTTATATATGGGATCTAAAAATGTTAAGCCTACAAAAACCAGAGAGTAAAATGTTGCCAAAGGATGGGTATGGGGGGAGGGGGATAAAAGTGATGGTGTTTAAGGGTACAAACTTTTAAGGAATAGTCAATAAGGTGTAGAAATCTAAGGTATAGTACAAGGAATATAACAGTAAAATTGTACTATAATTATGTGATATGCTAAATATCACTATATAGAGGTATTATAATATAATAAATGTTTCAAAGTAACACATTATATAATTTAAATTTACAATGCTACACAGAGAATTTATTCAATAAAAATAAGTTATAAAATAAAATACACTCCCATGTCTGATGTTCGAATTTTATAGCCAAAATCTCCTACTGCCCAATACATGCTTCTCTAGGTATTCTCTGGCCCCATGTAATGCCCTATGGCTGGTACTTTCTCCTGGACCTCCTACTACTGATCATTTACCTGTTTGGCTCAACCTCTTTGAAATGATACTTGATCTTCCAAATGAGATTTGACTCATGGTGGTATTTCTATCTATCTCCCAACATATATCTCACTGAGACAACGAGCACTACCTATTGCATACAAACTAAACTCCAGTTTGCTCTGGACATCCTACAATAGTAGGACATCATTCTTTCCTCTGATTCAACATATTCACTGATAAAAAGCCAACATTTTCATGGGGTTTTTGGTCACAGCAGCACATAGAGCTATGAACCAGAGGCTTCAATGACCCCTAGACATTTTACCCAGGTGAACCTCAAGTCCACCCTGTTGCCTCACCTGCTTTGACATTTTCTGACAAGCTTTGTGCTCCATGTCTACTAAAATGGAAGATAATTGATCTCATATGCAAAGCTGGCATTGTCTTGCATTTTATCCTAACTAAAATTTACTAATTTTTTTAAAAAGAAATCTCTCTGGCTCTTCCTGATAGCTTGGCATCTCACACCATAGAAGTTTATTGTCCTCCTCATGCATGGGGAATCTCTCCAAATTTTCTTGTTAAACCCATTGGGTAAGACTAGCTCCATCTTTGGCTTTTGGTAATTCAATGCCTTTCTCTTCTTCATCCAGAGGATCAAGCATTTATGTGTTTTCTGCTTCCAAGAAGTTCCCACCCATGGTCCTTCAGTCACTATATTCCCTATTTCCCACACTGTTCCTGATTTCATGGCAACCCAGCTTTAAAAGTAGCTTTTCACTAGGGGTTGTGACCAAAAATAAGGATGCTTTATCTAGGTGTTTCCTGTGAGTTTATGTACCTCCTTCAAAGCACACTAGTAAACTAATTAGCCATGTTTCCCTTCCTAATCTGGTTAGCTTTAAGTGATAATGACCTTGTTAATGTATTATAAGCCATCCAAAGTATTCAGTTAGATTTTTTGATAAGAGACAACAATTATGAACTTGTCCGGGAAATGAAAGTGATCAAAACTTGATGGAGGTTAAAGTTGGAAAGAAGGAAAAAAGAAATAGGAGAATACAGTTTGTTAAAACAGCATTTTAAAGTACTGCCTTTAAAGAGTTAGAAAGCACATTAACATATTAAAGCCCTTGTGGAGCCCAATGGTGCAGAAACTTTGGTATTTTTGTTATGGTGTTTCTCAAACTTATGTGGTCATAAAGTCCCTTTTCGATTTTTATTTCATTTTTTTAAAGTTGTGAAGGGATATGTTGTACAAAAGATGTGGAGAAAAGATACCTAACATGGTCTCCAAAGTCCTCTGCTCTCCTAACCTTCTATGAATCCCTAGCATTGGAACTCCTCACATGTCCAGGAGGAGGTCCAGGAATAAAGGTGGGAGGGAAGCTGTGTCCAGTGAGTTGAGGATTAGGAGGATAAAGAAGGGAGAGATGATCCAATTCAGAGGTAGGAATAAATAATTTAAGGAATTCTGGGATAGTTTTGGAAAAATGAAAAAATCCATAAGGTCAAGGAAAAGGAGAGACAAAGGACAGAGAGATTGAGATGGTGCTAGCCACTGGCTTCCAGGCATAGTGTGGCAGGCAGTGACCTCGTTTTCTTCTTCCCCCTCCTTCTTAGGAACGGTCAAACCAATGGCTCCTCTGTCCAGGCTTAAACAGCTTTCCTAGAGATTCCTGAAGCTACCTAACCAAGCCCAGTGAACAATAAGAGAACTAGATGTTGGCAGATAGAACACATACACTCAAGGCAAAAAGAATGGAATTACAGATGAAAACAACCAAATTTTGGAAAAGCAGAAGGACAGCTGTGTACACAGCAGACCCAAAAAGCTGACACAGGAGATAAACCTTGAGGAAAGCTGATCTGCCCCCACAGAATCCCAGAAAGGCTCAGAAATTTGATTAGCAGGCACCCTATTGAAATGGAAGATAAATATGGAACTATAAACAAGGAGCTTTATAGAAGTTCTATTTAAGAAACCATGATGTCAATGTTATAGAAAAGGGAATCTATACAATTCTCAACCTTTGTTCATTAAAATATCACATTATCACTTATGTCAAAGAAACACGAATGCCATCAAAACTGAACTCAATCTTTTTCTCACTTGGAGACAGACTGTGTCTGCTCAGATCCAGGAATATATTATTTTGGTGACCTTGGGCAAACAGAACTTGGCAGTGGTAAGAATGGATAGGAAATGTTTAATACCAGCTGACAGGCTTCCTTATAACCTGCCAAAAGGGCTTATGAGAAGATTCTCTCTCCATCATTCACTTTTTCAAAGCCCACTTTCTTTTTTTTTTTTGAAATATGAAATTTATTGTCAAATTGGTTTCCATACAACACCCAGTGCTCATCCCAACAGGTGCCCTCCACAATACCCATCACCCACCCACTCTCCCCTCCCTCCCACCCCTCATCAACCCTCAGTTTGTTCTCAGTTTTTAAGAGTCTCTTATGTTTTGGCTCCCTCCCTCTCTAACCTTTTTTTTTTTCCTTCCCCTCCGCCACGGTCTTTGTTAAGTTTCCCAGGATCCACATAAGAGTGAAAACATATGGTACCTGTCTTTCTTTGTATGACTTATTTCACTTAGCGTAACACTCTCCAGTTCCATCCATGTTGCTACAAAAGGCCCTATTTCACTCTTTCTCGTTGCCATGTAGTATTCCATTTTGTATATAAACCACAATTTCTTTATCCATTCATCAGCTAATGGACATTTAGGCTCTTTCCATAATTTGTCAAAGCCCACTTTCTATATCACTTCCTAACTTGCATCAACACCTTCTTCATTATCAACATCCTAAGACTTTATTGTGTGAGAATCAAGTGACTTTTATGGCATCAAATGGCATACTAATATAAATGATCATATTTATTACTGTTACAGTCACTTAATTCAGCACAAGATTTTGAGTTGCAAAAGCAACATTTTGTATTAGAGAGAGATGCCTTTTATAAAAAAATATTAATTAAATCTTCAAGGAGGCTCCATATGGTTTTGTCAGACTCTTCGATAGCATTATATTATTAAATCGTGATATCTGTGACCAGTTCTGTACATTGCTCTGCTCTGTTCTTTATAAGAGGACCCCACAATGCTTAGACTTTAAGTTAAAAGGGGATGACATTTGTAGAACACTTCCTGTGTAAGATCATTCACAAACCAATTTTAGAAGAATGTCAATAAATGCTTCTTGATATTTGTTTTACAATTCAAAAAATAATACAAAATTATAGCCCCAAATTGCTTCCACTATTCTGGTAGAAATTATGAGATATACCCTCCGGAAAAGAGAAGCCTCCGGAAACCTCGGGAAGAAGAAATACTGAGCAAATAAGGGGAATAAAAAAAGAAAGTCTGCCTTTGCCTTCAGCTCCCTTTCACATTTGACTCGTTTCACCCTTCAAGAATCCTGTCTGAGGAATCTGAATCGTCCACAAGTAACAAACTGAAAGATACTGACAGTCATGAATTCCCTGACAAAATGTCCTTTACGATGAAACCAAACAGTCCATAAATTCCACTCAAGCACACAGAGCCTCTAGTCAGGATTTGTTTTGGGGGGTTTTATGTGTGTTTCTTTGTATGCATTTTCAATATGAAGTGAATATTTAAGGAAATCCTCTAGGATAAAAGACAGAGACAAAAACAAACCAAAAGATAAAAGGATGTTGGCAAAAATAGAGACAAGGTAGAGAGGAGAAATTTTCAAAAAATTATTGCTAATATTCTGAGAGATACGGGATAATAAATAATAACACAAAAATAACATGGTGGAAAAAAGAGGCATTTTTCAGAGAATAGAGGTTTGGAAGATAAATCTCTCAAAAAGTAGATGAAAAGTAAGAGAAGGAAAATGGGATAAAAAGATTAGAAAATTAACAACTCAGTCCAGGAGGACCAATCTTTAAGAAGTTACAGTTTCAAAGACAAAAGAATAAACAAACGAATATAATAGAAGGAGTACGTGGGCAGAAAGAATAGCAATAAAAAAGGAAAGAGAAGGGGACAGAGAACTTTTTTCTCTTTAATTTCCAAGTACCTAGACTTGTAAGACATGAGTTTCCAGACAGAAAAGGCCTATAAATTTCCCAGCAAAATGGATAAGTAAGACCAGGCCCAGTATAAGTCATCACCTCATTCAGGACCACTGAAGACTCACAGGAGATAATAAAAATCCCCTCCAAAGAGAAAAACAACACCAGCTTGGATATAATGGCAAAGAAATCAGAAAAGAAATGATGTCTCACTATGTGTCCTGGAAGTCAGAACATGGAGCCATGTCCTCAAACCCTGGCATAGAAATTTTCTTCTAACCTAGAATACTACGTGGCTAAGTAGAAGGGTAGAAAATAGACATTTCTGGATGTGAGGACTTAACCATTCATCTCCTAAATACTCCTTAGCAGATAGCTACTGGAAGCGGAGCAGTGAACTGAGGAAACTAATTTAGGATCTAGGAATTGGGGGATCAGAAAAAAAGAACTGAAGGGAATTCCCAGGACAATGGTGAAAAATAAACCCAGGATGGTCAGAGAGCAAGGGGTTGAGACTGAAATCATAGGAAGGCTCCAGGCGAAAGGTGGCCAAGAACACATGCTTGACAACATACAGACTATCTTTTCAATATCAAACGTGAGCTCTCTTTTTGACAAAGGGGTGAATATGAGTGATAGGTGTATAGATAACTAAGTAAGCAAGCAAACAAAAACAATAATGCTTAAGTTCAGGTTGGGGGGAAATCTTACACAAAAGGAGATAATAGTGTTTACTAAGTTATGATACTGATACGAATCCAGTCAAAATTAATGATGACACATTAGCAGGATGTTGGGGAAAGAAAGTGTCTGCACCAGAGAGAAAGAAATAAATGGAGAGAAAGAGTGGCTGGTGATGGAAGGCAAATCCTCATTTCCATCATGGGAAATCAGTAGATACTTTTCAGTAAGAATCTACTAAATATCCAGTAAGATACCTGTTTTGTTTAGAGAAATGGAGGTGATTCCTAAAAAGAAAGATCTAAAAATACTGAATGCATTTGGTTTGGGGAAGGAGAAATTGAGGCGGCAGGGGATGGGGGGGTGGTGGCATGCGAGGTACTTTTCTCTAAAATTTCTTAAGCTATTAGAATTTTTCATCTCTGTGCTATAACTTTAACACAAATAAGTATCAAATAAAATAAAAATTAGTAGTACTTTTGCTTTCAGCCTGTTGTACAAATGCGTTAAACAATCTGGTTTCAATCCTGAAAAACAAAAATTGTTACTAGTGGCTTTGGCATGTTCTCTTTGGGCTGGGGGAGTGGTGAAGATTGTTTGGAAGACCAGTCACTTTCTGTTTTTAGCAAGAAAACAGCCATACAGACAGATTGGTTAAGTACCTTCTGTTGGAAGTTTTTAAAACATACCATTTCTGAAATTTTATTGTCTCTTGTAAAGTCCAAAGTCAGACTAAATGTATGCAGACAATTTGATACACATTAGCATTTTCCAGTTCATTTATCAAAGCTGTTCTAAATGAAGTTAAAAGCACAGCCTACTTTCCAGTGTAAAAGAGATCGTTAGCCTCCAAAGAGTAAATTTAAAAAAGACAGAGAGAGAGAGACAGGCACACACATACACAGAAGAGGAAAGAAAAAGAAAAATGTAAGAAAACTATTTATGCAATAATAGTTTGCTTATATTACTGCCTGTGCCCAGGAAATGAGGAACAGAGTATTTTTAATGTACTTAATTCAAACACCCAATCATCTTCACACTAACTGCAAAAGTGTATTTAGCCTACCATAAAGACCATTCAACTTTTCCTAAGAATCAACTGAGTTTAATATTTTGTTGAATTCTTAGGCAGTTTATTCTTTTTATTTTGGTGTGTTGTTATTTTTACCAAAAAAAAAAAAAAAAAAAAAAAAAAAAAAAAGGTGTGAATGTTTAGTTACTTGATCCTATTTTCTATCTTCTCCAAAACATGCAGGGCTTCTAAGACTTCCTATTTGTCACGTGTTCCGATCACCCTAAGGAAAAACTGGGAGAGCCCGCTACAGGTGCTTAAATTACAGCTATAGCTGGATTGTGTTTAGGATTTAACATGGTACACGAAAATAGAGAAGACCTTTAAAAGAGACTAACGGATTTTTGAATCCAGTAAGATAATTAGAAACTACTTCAGCTAATTTCTTCATTTTATGCATCAGGAATCTTAAGGAACAGAGAAGCTACCAGGTATCTTGCCAAAGAGGCTGGCCAAATTTCACACTCCGAGCAACTGGGTTGGGTCAAACTGTTCAGACATTCCAGAGTCCTTCATCGAATCAAGTTTGAAGAAAATCTTTCTAAATGAGACAGTGGCCAAGTGAACAGGGTAATTTGCCACGTTGTGGTTAGAGCAATGCACTTTTTCATCCAGGTTTGAGGGTTCTAAGATCTAAGAGCCTCAGGACTTCTTGGATGCATGCTTTTTCAGATGTTTGCTGAGTACCCATGGTGACTACGGTTGCTTTGCAAATATGTTGCTTTCTTTTTAATTCTCAAGATGAAAGGGATCATACCTGTTGTTCCAGAGGTAAAGATATAAACGTGAGTAGACCTAAGGCTTGAGGCAACAAGGTGGCTGCGTGCCACAGGCTTGTCAGATGCCGTCCTCAGTTTTTCTTTGAGTGAAATCACGCCTCGTGGAACAGAATCACTCATTGCCCAAACACTGATACCTTCTGGGATTCTCGGCAGGATTTCTTCTATAGTTCCAAGCAAATCTAAAAACCAAAGGTTTAGGAATAGATAAATAAACCATAAATCTCAAACGATTAACCTGTGTTTTCTTTTCTCTGTTGAAACAGGGATAAAATGTAAATAGAACACCGACTTCCTTTTCATTAGGATAACTATATGATTCTGATTCAACCGGACCAATTGAAAGGGAAATCCGGTTATCACCTGACTTAATAAATTCAAATAGGCTGATTCAAATTGAACTTCAGAGACAACATTATTCAGATTATGTTTTTTTCCAATTTTTAAGTGGAACTCTTTTTATATCCTGCTTTACATCTACACTCAGGATACTAAACATTTTCCGTGAAATACATCTTAGTGGCTCATTATACCCAAAAAAACCATCTGTCTGTCACTGTTTAATTCATTGTATTCTGCAATACATTCAGGAGACTCCCCTGATTCTTCTGGTATCATAAGATCATTATGGTTTAGAGACACTTTTGGAGTCAAAAGCTAAGGAAATTAGAGATGTCCTTTTCTCTGGATCAGGATAATGGAAAGTCGGCTTGGGGTCGCCTGGGTGGCTTAGTCAGTTCAGCATCCGACTTCGGCTCAGGTGGTGACCTCATGGTTCACGAGTTCAAGCGCTGCATCATGGTCACTGCTGTCAGCCTGTCAGTGCCAAGCCTACTCTGGATCCTCTGTCCCCCTTTCTCTCTGCCCCTCTCTTGTTTGCACTCTCCCTCTCAAAAAAATAAATAAAACTTTTTTTTTTCTAAAGTGAAAGTCTTTGAAAGCAAAAGGAGGAAATGAATGTCTTCCAGAAAAGGTAGTAAGATCCTCGGTTCCCAGCAAGGTCCAACAATGGCAAGTAGGAGCAGGTTGATGACAGCAGCACCCTCCATCAGCAGCAATGGAATCCAAGGCTCGGCTAGAACCAAGGTCAGGCGAAAAGGGAGACAGAGGAGTAGAAAGAAAATCCTGAAACACTGGTGTCTTCAAGCCTGAAGATCTTGACAGTCTCATAAGACAAAGAATCTGGGTTGCAATAAAGGTTTCAGAAAGGAGAAAGGGACACCTCTCTCAAGATGCATCTACCGTACAGATCACAACAAAGCACCTGGAGAGGAGAGGCTATGTTACATTAATTTGGGAGACTAAACTAAATCTTCTTAATTTGGTCATTAATGTAGAAGAAAATGTAATCTGCTCATGGGGAGAGGTGGGTAGAGAAAAAGCAAGACAGAAGGTGGGCATGAGTCCCTGAGGAGGAAATACTTATTAAGGTACCCAGCACACTGTAGGATATAAAACAAGGGTGGGGGAGGTATCTTGTTCCTGGAGAGTCTTTGCATAAGCCAGTGAGGAGGCCTTCTTTTTTTTTCCAGGGAAGAGACACAGTTATTTACATATTTTAAACTCTTTTAAAATTTGACACTTCCCTACTTTAATATGGATCTCTAACAGTGAAGTTTGACTTTTACATTCCACAAAGGTGCTCCGATTTTAGTTTGGTATTCCTATAAACTGTCCCAATTGTCGAAGATATAAGTGATTTCTGAGGGCTACATTATTTATCTTAAAATCTACATTATTGTAGTAGAGATAGAAAACACTAATACCCCACTAGCCTGTAGAGTTAATGCAAGAAATGCCAAAGATTACCAACAACCACCAGAAGCTAGGAAGAGTCAAGGGAAGATTTTTTGCTTAGATCCGTTAGAGGGAACATGGCCCTGCAGACACTTTTATTTTGGACTTCTAGCGCCAGAGATGTGAGGGAATAAATTCCTATTGTTTTAAGCAACCTAGTTTGTGATATATTACTTCAGCAGCCCCAGGAAATTAATACACCAAGGTCACAAGCTGGTGAACAGAACTGTTATTCTTTTTTTTAAATTAATTAATTAATTTTTAAATTTACATCCAAGTTAGTTAGCATATGGTGCAATGATGATTTCAGGAGTACATTCCTTAATGCCCCTTACCCATTTAGCCCAACCCCCTCCACAACGCCTCCAGCAACCTTCTGTTTGTTCTCCATATTTAAGAGTCTCTTATGTTTTGTCCTCCTCCCTGTTTTTATATTATTTTTACTTCCCTTCCTTTATGTTCATCTGTTTCGTACCTTAAATTCCTCATATGAGTGAAGTCATATGATATTTTCTTTCTCTGAGTGACTAATTTCCCTTAGCACAATACCCTCTAGTTCCATCCATGTAGTTGCAAATGGCAAGATGTCATTCTTTTTGATTGCCGACTAATACTACATTGTGTGTGTGTGTGTGTGTGTGTGTGTGTGTGTGTGTGTGTGTGTACCACAAATTCTTTACCCATTCATCCGTCCATGGACATTTGGGCTCTTTTTATACTTTAGCTATTGTCGATAGAGCCACTATAAACACTGGAGTGCATGTGCCCCTTTGAAACAGCATGCCCGTATCCCTTGGATAAATACCTAGTAGTGCAATTGCTGGGTCATAAGGTAGTTCTATTTTTAATTTTTTGAGGAACCTCCATACTGTTTTCCAGAGAGGCTGCACCAGTTTGCATTCCCACCAACAGTGCAAAAGAGATCCTCTTTCTCATCATCCTCGTCAATATCTGTGTTTGCTTGAGTTGTTAATGTGAGCCATTCTGACAGGTGTGAGGTGGTATCTCATCGTGGTTTTGATTTGTATTTCCCTGATGATGAGTGATGTTGAGTACTTTTTCAAATGTCTGTTAGCCATCTGGATGTCTTCTTTGGAAAAGTGTCTATTCATGTCTTTTTGCTCATTTCTTCACTGAATTATTTGCTTTTTGGGTGTTGAGTTTGCTAAGTTCTTAATATATTTTGGATACTAACCCTTTACCTAATACATCATTTGCAAATCTCTTCTTCCATTCAGTTGGTGGCCTTTTAGTTTTTCTGATTGTTTCCTTTGCTGTGCAGAATCGTTTTATCTTGATGAGGTCCCAACAGTTCATTTTTGCTTTTGTTTCCCTTGCCTCTGGAGATGTCTTGAGTAAGAAGTTGCTGCAGCCAGGCTCAAAGAGGTTTTTGCCTGCTTTCTCCTCTATGATTTTGATGGCTTTCTGTCCTTCATTTAGGGCTTTCTGTCTTACATTTAGATCCATCCATTTTGATTTACTTTTGTGTATGGTGTAAGAAAGGTTCATTTTTCTGCATATGTCCAGTTTTCCCAGAGCCATTTGCTGAAGACACTGTCTTTATTCCATTGAATATTCTTTCCTGCTTTGTCAGAGATTAGTTGGCCATATGTTTGTGGGTCCATTTCTGGGTTCTCTATTCTGTTCCATTGATCGGAGTGCCTGTTTTTGTGCCAGTACCATACTGTCTTGGTGATTACAGCTTTGTAATATATCTTCAAGTCCGGAATTGTGATGTCCCCAGCATCGGTTTTCTTTTTCAAGATTGCTTTGGCTATTCAGAGTCTTTTTCAGTTTCATACAAATTTTAGGGTCGTTTGTTCTAGCTCTGTGAAGAATGCTGGTGTTATTTTGATGGGGATTGCACTGAATATGTAGATTGCCTTGGGGAGTACCGACATTTTAACAAAGTTTGTTCTTCCAATCCAGGAGCATGGAATGTTTTTCCATTTCTTTGGGTCTTCTTCAATTTCTTTCATAAGCTTTCTATAGGTTTCAGTGTATAGATTTTTGAACTCTTTGGTTGTGTTTATTCCTAGGTATTTTATGTTTTTTGGTGCAATTGTAAATGGGATCGATTCCTTGATTTCTCTTTCTTTTGCTTCATTGGTGTATGAGTGCAACCGATTTCTGTGCATTGATTTTATACCCTGTGACTTTGCTGAATTCATGGATCAGTTCTAGCAATTTTTGGTGGAATCTTTTGGGTGTTTCATATAGAGTATCATGTCATCTGTGATGAGTGAAAGTTTGACCTCCTCCTGGCTGATTTGGATGCCTTTTATTCGTTTGTGTTGTCTGATTGCTGAGGCTAAGACTTCCAATACCATGTTGAGTAACAGTGGTGAGAGGGGACATCCCTGCAGTGTTCCTGACCTTAGGGAGAAAGTTCTCAGCTTTTTCCCAGTGAGGATGAGATTATTGGTTGGTCTTTCATATACAGCTTTTATGATCTTGAGGTATGATCCTTCCATCCATATTTTCTTGAGGGTTTTTATCAAGAAAGGATGCTATATTTTGTCAAATGCTTTCTCTGCATCTATTGAGAGGATCATGTGGTTCTTATGCTTTCTTCTCTTGATGTGATGTATCACACTGATTGTTTTGCAGATATTGAACCAGTGCCTGCATCCCAGATATAAATCCCACTTGGTCAGGGTGAATAATTCTTTTAATGTATTGTTGGATCCAGTTGGCTAGTATCTTGTTGAGGATTTTTGCATCCATGTTCATCAGGGAAATTGGTCTGTAATTCTCCTTTTTAGTGGGGTCTTTGTCTGGTTTTGGAATCAAGGTAATGCTGGCTTCATAGAATGAGTTTGGAAGTTTTCCTTACATTTCTATTTTTTGGAACAGCTTCAGTAGAATAGGTGTTAACTCTTCTTTAAATGTTTCGTAGAATTCCCCTGGAAAGCCATCGGCCCTGGACTCTTGTTTTTGGGGAGATTTTTGACTACTAATTAGATTTCTTTGTTGATTATGGGTCTGTTCAAATTTTCTATTTCTTCCTGTTTCAATTTTGGTGGTTTATATGTTTCTAGGAATTTGCCCATTTCTTCCAGATTGCCCTTTTTATTGGCATATAATTACTCATAATATTCTATTATTGTTTGTATTTCTGCCATGTTGGTTGTGACCTCTCCTCTTTCATTCTTGATTTTATTGATTTGGGTCCTTTCCTTTTTCTTTTGGATCAAACTGGCTAGGGGGTTTAACAATTTTATTAATTTTTTCAAAGAATCAACTCCTGCTTTCATTGATCTGTTCTACTGGTTTTTTGGTTTCGATAACATTGATTTCTGCTCTACTCTTTAGTATTTTCTGTCTTCTGCTGGTTTGGGATTTTATTTGCTCTTGTTTTTCCAGCTCTTTAAGGTGTAAGGTTAGGTTGTGTATCTGAGACCTTTCTTCTTTCTTTATGAAGGCCTGAATTGCTATATACTTCCCTCTTATGACTGCCTTTGCTGCATCCCAGAGGTTTGGGCTGTGGTGTTATCATTTTCATTGGCTTCCATGTACTTTTTCATTTCCTCTTTGACTTCTTGGTTAGCCCATTCATTCTTTAGTAGGATGTTCTTTAGTCTCCAAGTATTTGTTACCTTTCCAAATTTTTTTCTTGTGGTTGATTTCGAGTTTCATAACATTGTGGTCTGAAAATATGCACAGTATGATTTCAATCCTTTTGTATTTGTTGAGGGCTGATATGTGTCCCAGTATTTGATCTATTTTGGAGAACATACCATGCACACTGGAGAAGACTGTATCTTCTGCTGCTTTAGGATGGCATGTTCTGAATATATCTGTTAAGTCCATCTGGTCCAGTGTGTCATTCAAAGCCATTGTTTCCTTGTTGATTTTCTGTTTAGATGATCTGTCCTTTGTTGCTAGTGGGGTGTTGAATTCCTGTACTATTATGGTATTATTATCAATGAGTTTCTTTATGATTGTGATTAACTGATTTATATATTTGGGTGCTATCATGTTTGGAGCATAAATGTTCACAATTGTTAGGTCTTCTTGGTGGATAGACCCCTTAATTATGATAGAATGCCCTTCTTCATCTCTTGTTACAGTCTTTATTTTAAAATCTAGATTGTCTAAGTTTGGCTACTCTGGCTTTCTTTTGGCAAAAATTAGCATGATAGATGGTTCTCCACACCCTTACTTTCAATATGAAGGTGTCTTTAGGTCTAAAATGGGTCTCTTGTAAAATGCATAAAGATGGATCTTGTTTTCTTATCTGTTACCCTATGTCTTTTGATTAGAGCGTTTAGTCCATTGACCTTTAGAGTGGGTACTGAAGATATGAATTTATTGCCATTATGTTGCCTTTAGAGTTGGAGTTACTGGTGGTGTTCTCTGGTCCTTTCTAGCCTTTGTTGCTTTTGGTCTTGTTTTGTTCTTTTTTCTTTTTTCTTTTCTCCCCTCAGAGAGTCCCCCTTAAAATTTCTTGGAGGGCTGGTTCTGTAGTCATGAACTCCTTTAATTTTTGTTTGTCTGGGAAGCTTTTTATCTCTCCTTATATTTTGAATGGCAGCCTTGCTGTATAAAGAATTCTTGGCTTCATAGTTTTCTGATTCAGTTCATTGAATATATCCTGCCACTCCTTTCCGGCCTGCAAAGTTTCTGTGGATTGGTCCGCTTCAAAGTCTTATGGACTTTTTTTCCCTTGCTGCTTTCAAGATTCTTTCCTTGCCTGAGTGTTTTGTGAATTTGACTATAATATGCCTGTTGATGGTCAGTTTTTGTTGAATCTAATGGGTGTTCTCTGTGCTTCCTGGATTTTGATGTCTGTGTCTTCCCCCAGGTTAGGAAAGTTTTCTGCTATGATTTGCTCACATAAATGTTCTACCCCTTTTTCTCTCTCTTTATCTTCTGGGACCCCTATGATTCTGATGTTATTCCTTTTTAATGAGTGACTCAGTTCTTCAATTCTTATATCATGCTCTTTTGCCTTAGTCTCCATCTTTTTTTCTGCTTCATTATTCTCAATAAGTTTGTCCTCTATATCACTGATTTGATGCTCTACTTCCTCCATCCTTGCCACTGTGGCATCCATTAGAGATTGCTGCTCAGTTACAGAATTTTTTATTTCATCCTGACTAGCTTTTACTTCTTTTATCTCCGCAGAAAGGGATTCTAATCTATTTTCAACCCCAGCGAGTATTCTTATTATCATTATTCTAAATTCTGGTTCAGACATCTTGCTTGTATGTGTGTTAAGTCCCTGGCTTTCATTTCTTCCTGTTCTTTCTTTTTGGGTTTAATTCCTTCATTTCATCATTTTGAAGGAAGAAAATAAATTAATAAAGTAAAAAAAATTTTTAAATTAAAAACAACATGGGAGTGCAAGCTGGTGCAGTCACTGTGGAAAACAGTATGGAGCTTACTCAAAAAAACTAAAAATAGAACTACCCTATGACCCAGAAATTGCACTACTAGGTATTTATCCAAGGGATACAGGTGTGCTGTTTCGAAGGGACACATGCACCCCAATGTTTATAGCAGCATTATCAACAATAGCCAAAGTATGGAAAGAGCCCAAATGTCCATCGATGGATGAATGGATAAAGAAGTTATAGTATATATATATATGTGTATATATATATATATATATATATACACACACAAAGGAGTATTTCTCTGCAATCAAAAAGAATGAAATCTTGCCATTTACAACTATGTGGATGGAGGAACTGGAAGGTATTATGCTAAGTGAAATTTGTCAGTCAGAGAAAGACAAATATCATATGACTTCACTCATATGAGGACTTTAAGAGACAAAAGAGATGAACATAAGGTAAGGGAAGTAAAAATAATATAAAAACAGGGAGGAGGACAAAACATAAGAAACTCATAAATATGGAGAACAAACAGAGGGTTACAGGACGGAGTGTAGGAGGGGGAGTGGGCTAAATGGGTAAGGGGCATTAAGGAATCTACTCCTGAAATCAGTGTTGCACTATATGCTAACTAATTTGGATGTAAATTTAAAAAGATAAATAAATAAAATTAAAAATTTAAAAAATTGAAAAAAATAAATGCCTATAAAAAAATTTAAAACAACATAAAAAAATCAAATAAGGGCTGCTAGATCCTAGGTGTGTTTTGGTCTGGTTGTTGAAAGAAGGTTGACAGATTAGAGAAAAAAGGAAAAGATAAGAAAAGAAAAAAAAGGAAAATGTTTTTAAATTAGAAAAAATGAATACAATAAAGTAGAATAAAATGAAATGATGAAAATCTAAAGAGAATTTTAAAAATTTACAAAAAAGTAAAAAATACAGTAGAAAAAATTAAAGAAAAATCTTTTTAATAAAAATGGAAAATAAAAACAAAAATTTTCCCTTTCTGTATTCAAGAATAAGAAAAGAAAAAAAATTGATAGATGGATCAGGGAACAGAATGAAATACGATTGAAATTACATCTGGTCTCCCCTAGAAGTCAAACTATGAAGCACCTTATAGTCTGTAAACTAAGCAGGCAGAGAGACTTGTGGTGTTCCTCAAGAGCATGGTTAGCCCATTTGGGAGGGGCTTAGTGTCATGGTTCCATTCTCCACTAGATGGCACTGCTTAGCTTACCGGGGTGGATTGTTGTGGTGCTTGTAGGCATGTATGCACATGCGCAGATGAAAAAGGCATACCCAGCTACCCAGTCTCTAGTTTTAGAACTCTGTGCTCTCTCCTACTGGCAATCTACACCCCTCCTTGTCTCTGGCTTCTGTCCACTCCCTGCTTCTCCATTTTCTGTGACCAAGCCATCAGGCTGACAGGTGGCACTTCCTTTCTGAGTTTTATCGCAGATGGGGCTGTGTTTCCCACACCCCTCACTTCGGAGGGACTGTGGCTTTGACCCACTCAGACCCTCTGGGGAGGGTCTCACTGAGCAATGGCTGGGTGCTGGCCCGCCCCCAGGAACATCAGCAGGACCATGCTGCTGTCGAAGACCAAAGACTGCTGCTCGGTGCCAGGCTGCCCCCAAAAAGTTTGTGCGATCGTGTAGCAGCAGCATGTCAAGGATTATGGTTAAATCACAACACATATCTGGCACCAGGCTTCACCCTTAATGTCCTTGTTTCAACACCAGTGAATGTTGTGTTCTCTGGGTTCTCCTTTGCCTGTGGAGAGGCCACACAGCCTCTACCAAATATCCTCGAAGCAAAGGAACCGCCACTCCCCATGTGACCTGAGGGCCTCCTGGACCTGGCTGTCTGCTCCTGGGGATTTGCCTTTCCCACCAGAGCACTGCCAGGCATTGATCTGCAGAGTTTTCAGACTCTGCACATCCCCTGTTTATAGAGTCTTAATGGAATTTAAACCCTCTCCTTTCTCCTTTTTCCCTTTTTTGTTCAGTCCCTTGTGGCTGTTTGCACTCTTCCACTTTCTCTCCAGCTACTTTGGGAGGGTGGTGCTCTTCCCATATTCTCCCTGCCATCTTCGTCCTCTCTCTGCAAGCAAAAACAGCTCCCTGCCCTCTGTGGTTTCTCTCTCCCCCAGTTCACCTCTCTGCACTGTGTACCTGCTGAGTTCTATGGTTCAGGTGGTGCAGATTATTGTGTTAATCCTCAAATCAGTTTTCTAGGTGTGCAGGATGGTTTAGTGTTGATCTGGCTGTATTTCATGGATGAGACACAAAAAAAAAACCTTCCATGCTGTTCCACCATCTTGGCCCCTCCTCCAGAATTGTTATTCTGACCTGTGTTTGATGATCTCTAAAGTGTATACACTACCTCATAAAAAAATCAATTATAAAAAATAATATTAGGGGCACTGTGTGGCTCAGTAGGTTGAACGTCCAACACTTGACTACAGCTCAGATCATGGCCTCACAGTTTATGAGATTGGGCCCCACTTTGGGCTTTGCACTGAGCATGGAACCTGCTTGGGATTCACACTCTCTTGCTCTCTCTGCCCCTCTCACCCCCAAATAAGTAAACATTAAAAAAACATATTAAATATTAAATATACCCTGGTCAGAATGTTCAAGTACATATAGATATGAACATTTCCAATCAAACAATTATATTTTTTTCTAAATTTTTAACAAAATTTTAAAAATAATTACAAGATATATTTGAAGCTGAACTCAGTGTGCTGCATTAAACACCTTTTTTGAAATGTAAATCAGAATCTGATTACCTCAAAAAGCCATCTGTCAGCCACTACTTAATTCTACTATAATTCAATATATTTGGGAAAAAACTCATGATTTAGTTCCTCAAAATCTATCATTCAGATTGATCACAAAGAAACAGCAAGAGAAATATGTCAAATGGGACCAGGTTGTTCACAAGTAAAACCTGCAATAATACTAGGGAAACACAGAAAATAATAAGGAGTTCATATGTAGGACGTAGGGAGGAAAACTGAGACTTGAACTTTTCTGAATTAATTTCTATTCCTATAGCAAATCCAAAGAAAATAAACTGTAAGAGTCCAGAGTTCCACTGAGCATATACAGCATGCTGCAGGTTGCTTTGGTAAGAAGAAGTGAAAAATCACAAGGCATGCTGGCTGGGGGGGAAGAACAAGCCACAAATAAATGAAAAAAATAGGACAAATCATCTAGACTTTCTATTTTCTTTTATTTTAATGACTCTCACATTTTGAACATATAAGTACAAGTCTCTTAAGTGACTCATTTCATTATCTTAATTTCAAATCGCTCACGGGGAATTGTAAATTAACAGCATAAACTTTTATATGTTCATAATGGTATGTATGTCTAAATAGAAAAAATAAGTACAAAGAAAGTTAGAGGATGATGAATTCTGGCCCAAAATCTTTGTTGGAATTGTAGAGGCTAAAGAAATACTCAGGGGCATCTGACTGGCTCAGCTGGCTAAATGATCGACTCTTGATTTCAGCTCAGGTCATGATCTCACAGTTCATGGGTTCCAGCCCAGACTCAAGCTTCATGCTGCCAGTGCAGAGCCTGCTTAGGATTCTCTCTCTTCTTCTTTCTCTGCCCCTCCCCTGCTCGCTCTCTCTCTCTCAAAATAAATAAGTAGACTTTAAATACATATATATGTATTTTAATATAGATTAATATTTACTAATATTAATATATATACTTATTTAATATATATTTTAAAAATATATATGTAAATAAATATATATTATAAAATATATATATAATAAAAAACAAACACTCAATGTTGTCAAAGAGTCATGATTTTTACAAGAAAAAGGAAGTGAGTAGATTCCTAAGAATTAGAGGAAATACAATTTCATTTCCTTCATATGTTAACATTAAACTGACTTAGCTGAAACATTTAGAATTCCACAGAACTTTCATCATACAAATTATTTCTTCAGTAGTAGTAGGAAATGTGGGTGAGGATAGTGAAAACTGAAATAAAAATTTAAAAAGTCTTGCAGAAGATAAAATATTATTTTACTCATCACGGCCAATTTATGTTAACAAAATGAAAAGTTTCAGTGTAATTTTGAAAGTAAATTCTAAACGCTAAGTCCTGACAGAAAAGAACATTTGTTCAAATGCCTCAAGGAAATTTGCCTGTTTTTCATGAAGATTTACTCTTTAGTGAAGTGTGCTACCACTGAAACCCAGAGAACTGTAAACATCTCAAGGTAATGATGTGGACCCTAATCCATACTTGAGCAGACTGTGCCTGGCACACACACGGGAGTTGCTGGACAGAGATGTGCTTACGGAACTGAGCTCTGCCCATGGGATCCACTGTGGATGCAGGTTTTGACGGAAAACTACCATAAGAAAGTGAGACAGCTGAATATTCTGTGACCTTTAATTAAGTCAACATTATAGGACAAGGCTGTAATGGAGAAGACTTTCAAAGCAATAGGTTCTTTTAAGAAACACTTATTATTGGAGCACATGGGTGGCTCAGTTGGTTAAGCATCTGACTCTTGACTCTTTCAGCTCAGGTCATGATCTCATGATTCATGAGTTCAAATCCTGGTTGTGATTTCACAGTTCAAGCCCCCGTCATGATCTCACGGCTCGTGAGTTTAAGCCCATGTCAGGACCTGAGCTGACAGCTTGGAGCCTGCTTGGGATTTTCTCTCTCTCCCTTTCTCTCTGCCTTTCCCCTGCTTGTATGCATGCATTCTCTCTCTCTTTCTCTCTCTCTCTCTCTCAAGAGAAAAAAATAAACTTAAAAAAACACACATTATGTCTCAAGCATGCAAGGCATTTCATTAGGTGGTGTTGCAAGCATAAAAACAGGTAAGTTGTGATCTCTGCTTATGATCATGTAGCACTTTTTGTACCAATGAAGTTGGTTCTCCGTCAAGTCTCTTATTCCTATTTCTGATAGTACAAATGCAATTAGTAAAACTTAATATATCACTCTACTATGCCATTAACATGAATTAGGTTATTAAAAGGCTTGCAAAGGAAGAGCTTGTGGCTCTTAATATACTTGAATTCTTAGGTTAAGAAGAAAAGTTATATGAAATTCAACTACAAACGTTTAGATTGAGCTTTTCACACTCCAAAGCAATAATCACACAGAATCCAAAGTGGAATTATAGACCTCACTTCATGCTTTAACCACCATCCTACTACTTAGGGTAGCTTTTCAGCAGCTTAGAATAGGTTTTTCATAGAAAACATGGGCAGACTCTGGTTTCTAAGAAAGTTGATATTTAGTTGATATCCTAATGAATATTAGTTTATTAATTATCATAATAACCCTAGGAAGGGCACAGAAGCACAAGACTTTCAATTGTGATAACATATTCTTCCCTGAAACGATTTTATTAGCTGCCCTGAATATATGCACATGAGTTTGTAAGGGGGTTTATGTGTTTTCACTCTTGGCCATCCCCACCCATTTTGAGGAAGAGACATCATATTCCTTATGGGTAAAATTGTGCAAAAAAAGAAAAAGTAGAACACTTCATTTGACTTTGTTTCTAGCACATCTCCTATTGCCAAGGAAAAATAATCACTCAAGTGGGACCACAACGCCACAATATATTTGGCTTACTATTTTTCAATGACAAAGTAGTATAAACCAGTAAATGCATAGAAAAGCTCTCTAGACACAGACTAAACAGTAAGTAGAGGATAAAGTGGTAAAAGGCAAATACAAGGTGGTATTTCTACAAGTTTCGGACCCCATCAGAGTTCTTTTCCACACTCCTCTTTGGTTATAAATGGAAGTATCCTCTTTTTCTCAGCCACAGAAGAGCTAACCCATTTGGCTGCTAATTTGTGCCTGACACTCTTCCAGCCCCAGCTGCTGATGACGGGGAAGTGGACATGTTTGCAATGCTACTGGGGAGGACAAAATAGATGCTTAAAACCAGTTCACATGGGCCGTGTGCCATGTGCCTGGAACTCCCTCCTGTCAGCCCTCTCCCCAACAAAGACAGAGACTCCTACTTTGTATACATGTCTCTGCTCCTCTGCAATTAAAAATAATTATAGCAACCATTTAATGGATAGATACTATGGTCCAGGGACTCTGTTGCGTTCTTTACGTTTAATTCACACAAGACCCAGTGATACTCATCGATCATCTGCTATGTGTCAGCAGTCAGTTAATGGCAGAGCTAGGATCCAAGCCCAAGTTTTCCTGGCTCCAAGATGTATACTTCTCCCATTTTACCCTGCCACTTCTCTAAGCAGTCATGATGTCCTTTTAAGTAGTTTTTGCTCCTGCCAGTATTCAAACATCATCCCCTTACAGTAAACATGTGTTCAGCAGACAGTGTAAATAAGAACCCCATTGAGTGTCCCCATGATTAGAAAAGAAAGAAAACTACAAATGTATCAGTACTTAGAACACTGTCTTTTTTAGTTAATGAATCATGAAGCCACTGAACCTTCCTATTGAAGTGAGCAATTTTCTTTTGGAATGGAGGTAATCTTTGATGGAGCGGAGTCTAAAATGGAAAAGAAAAATGCAAAACAGCCAGTCATTCTACTAAACATTAGCAAAAATATTAAAGTGCCCCCCAAATTAAAACCAATATATGTGAAGACAATTATGGCACATGGATTAAATGATAAAAGTGTACATGAGCCATGTATCTTATCTGAATATGCATTCCTTTCTATACAACTTAAAAGGCTTTTGTTTTTCTCCTAACTCTTCCTCTTGGTCTTTAAAAAGCAGTTATCTTTATGGCTGATAGTCATTGGGAGAATTACAAAGGCTTGATGACTGGAACAGTCTGAATGAGATGGTTCATGAAAACTAACGAGGCAAACCTGCATGTTACTTTAAGTTTATAGTACTGTTTCTTGGGAACAGGAACACAAAACCCTTCCAAACATGTTGAAAAACAAAATACTATTGAATCTAAAGTAAGAGTTCAGGGTAATATTAATATGTATTTTTTAGCTATCCACTGATAATAATTTGTGTATATTCAGAAGGAAGAGAGTACAAAACACACACATGCAAGTAAATCTGAAAACTTGGGGATGCCTAGTGCGTCTAAAAGACTTCGTACTTTTGGGAAGTCATGATCCTAACACTTAGCAACATTAATTACCAGATGAACAGCAGAGGGACAGTTTATTAGCAAAACTATGCAAGTAAATAAAAAGGTACTGAGTGTATATATGTACTTTGGAGTTTTTCATTAGTTCATTCATTCATTCATTCATCCATCCATCTAGACAATAAATATTTGTTGAGCATCTCCTTTGTGCTAAGTTCAGGGAATTTAGTGGTGAACCAAACCAACTTCCTCGGCTCAAAGAGCTTACATCCTCATTCGGTCTAGTCCCCAGAGAGACACAAATAGCAACTAGAACTTTACCACTCCATTGGGCGGCTGTGAATAGCCAGAGCATATGGGAGGCAGGACGGTTTAGTGGAAAAGGTACTGAAAGAAAGTAAGTGGATAGATGAAAGGTGAGAGAGAAGGAAGGGAAAGGGGGAAGGGTGGGGTGGGGGGGGGATGGAGAACAGAAAAGAAAGGAAAAGATGGAGATGGGGGAATGAACAGGAGCACGAGGACAAGGACAAAGGTGTACCCAGCAGGCCTTTGCATCAGAAAATGCAGGCTCTAGTCATATGCTTCTTCTACATATGTGAGCTTCAGGGAACAGCTTGCCCTCTCTAACCTATGCTTTCCTGATCTTTAAAACAAGGCTACTATGGCTGTGGTGAGAATCACATAAGATAATACATATAAAAACAATTTATAATTTATTAAGTACTTTAGAAAAGGGAGAGATTATTTAGTAGTAGTAGTAGTAGTAGTAGTAAATAGGTCAAAGAATATAATTACACAGACTTTTTAAAGTGATACACAAGCATCCCAACACTTTCCTATTTATTCTAAGCAAAGAGAAAAGCATATAGACATAGAAATCATTTTGGCAACAGCCACTATTACTAATATCAAAGTTGAGATATTGTGAGGAAAGGACTAGGTTTAATCTAAGCCTATTTTTCAGTAAGCACTGACATTTTCCAGGGAAATCTGAAATGCCATTTGACACTTCTTCAAAACTACAGAGTACACACAGGAAACTTCCTAGTAAGTATTTTTGAACCTGCATACCGTGAGAGAATGAAATACAAGTTTTAAAACCATTTAAATTGTTTCTAGTTATCTGTGTATGAACTACCTGGTGTTTTAATATTGGCAACTTTTATTTTACTATTTTTATATAACTGGAATGCATATTTTTTCCTAGTAGTATCACCAGGGGACTGAGATACAGAAACAATTAGGCTCTACAGTCCAGCACTGTCTTATATAGGAGACCAGGTTGGGAACGTCTGCTCTTAAACCTAAGTTGTATCAACCTGGACACCCTCAATCAATTTCTTCCCTTCGATTTCCAATATATAACTCTGTACCTGCCTCTCGGAGTCACTGGGAATATCTTTTACATAGTCAGCCTTGAGTAAAAGGCAACTGTTAACATTTTTGTTAATGCCAGTAACATTTGCCTGGTAGATTAGTTGCTATCTTCTCCCTTTGACTTGTTCATGGAGACAGAATTATAAGACATTATCTGGCCTACCTGTAAAACCTGTTTGAAATCGATTCTAGATAACTTCTGGAAAATAAAATGTTGTTAAAACATACCAAAGTAAGGTGTTTGGGGTCCTATGCCAAACCACTTACTAGCCTTTCTTATAGCTAACACTAGTTAGATGGCAGCAGCAAAATCCAAACAAGTTTCCTTATTAAAGGCCTCAGATGACTTAATAATGATAATAATAGTAACAATTATTTCAATTCACTAAGGCTTCAGTTGGTACATACCAGGCATTCAGCTAGCCCCTTTACATAAGGTCTATCATTTAATCTCAGAATTACACTGTGAAATAGATGGTATTGTCACCATTTGCAAGTAAGTAAAACGAGAGGGAGCGAGGGAACGAGGAAGATCATCTTATCCTTAATGTCTGGCTTATCTCCATCTAAACCATCTGATTGTTCTTTCCACCTCAATACAGTTTCCCTGGGGATATAATGGTTTAATGGTACATCTCCATCAGAAACATTCCATGAGATTCTAAGAGCTCTAACATTTAAGGCTCTAAAAACCATATGTATGTTTAACTCAAGATGCCAGGAATACAGAATTTCTTGTATTTCAGGCTAAGAGCTTCATATATAGAAAGGTGCTTGTGATATAAGCCACATCTTAACAACAACAACAAAAATCTAGTAATTAAATGAAACGGAATTGTCCCATAGCCGAAAAACTTATGTACTTTATATATTTTAAAGATATGCTGAAAAGAACTGTTAAAAAGATTTAAGGTTGATTTCCCCACCTATCTACTCGTAAGCAAATTGACTGTTGTTGGCTTAAAACTCCAGCATCTCAAATAGGCTTTTATATACCAAAACTTACTGTTGGTGTTAAAAACAAGGAAACAATGCAATTAAGTTACTGGCAAGGAAAGCAAAACTCTGGCACAAGTAACACTGCAAAATTAATTGGTCCTAATTAGGCAGTCACTCAGCAAAGAGCAAAGTTGGAATGTCTATGTTGAAAGGTAATAAGCCCTACACATTTTGAGAGGAATCCCTCAGGAGACTGGCTGTAGGATGTTTCTCAGGTTGACTTTAAAAATATGGCTACAGAAACCTTTTCAGGGACACTCTGGCCCTCTTCGTTTGCTCTTGTCAAAGCAATTTATGGCTTTATCAAATTTCAGCACAATTTAATTTTGATTTGTTCTAGAAACTGTGACCTAAATTGGATTTAGTGATCTAATTGGATTGAGCAATAATAGGGGCAATGGAATAAAATGTGAAAATATATCCAAAGAAGAACTATAATATTTTTTTTCTGCTTCATTCACATTCATTCACACTTGCCCCATTCACCATGATATCAAAATTCTGTATGACTTATTTATCCTGCTTATGGTCACAGTTCAGAGAAAGTTCATCACGCTAAACTTGAACAAATGAACAACAAATGAACAAAAAATACACAGGAGAGACTATGCAGCTTCTCCACTTCTTTAGATTAAACAAGACAAAATCAATGCTTGAGAGTAAACATTTTGCTACTTTATCAGGTCCTAAGTTGAGCTGGAAGGACAATGGGAGCAAGGAGAAATCAAAGTCTTGAGTAACCTTTGTACTATATATCGCCTAACCCATGATTGTGTGATGTGCAATAATGATACAAGAAAGGTTACTAGTGAAGTTCTACACCTTCAAGATCACTTACATATCAATGTAGATAATTTTTCCAGACTGCTCTGTGAATCTAAAAACTCTGCACGAGTTGTCAGTATGCATCTATTCGTCTAAAATACTTAAATACTTTAGCTAAGGTCCTTGCCATGGAGCCTCTTCATCCTCTACCTTCCTGGCTTCATGCAAGAAGAATATACATAAACCCATTACATTATACCAAGTAAGTATCACTTGTCATACTTCAATTCCACTTGGTGGTGCAACTCAACTTCCCAGGTTCTTTGTTAATGAGGTATTCAACCAAAAACTTTTCTTTGCAGTTCTGTGTCAGTATGTGTATCCAAAGCCTAACCCAAGGGAGGAGGGAGAGAAGACTAGAACATAATGGAAGCGAAGAAAAAAAAAATGCAGAGATGGGGGTGAGGGAAGGGAGAGCAAGAAGCCTAGACTCTGCCAAGAGCCCGCCCACTGGCTGGGAGATGGGAGCCTAACCTTGCTATGCAAGTCCCAGCTTGCAGGGATGGCAAAATAAGAGCAGACATGAAGATAAGAATTCATGCAATTCAGATTAATTTGCTCTTCAAATGTAGTCAACCTTCATATTGTTACTGTTAGAGGCAGGTAGGTATTCCACAATGAAATGAAAGTAACTTTCCTACTCATCAAATAATTTTGTCAGATCTGACAAAACTAGAACTTACCGAATTCTATCTCTCTGTGTTCTTGCATTCATGGAAGATACCAATAACCGTAAAACTGCCCCTCTTTCAAAATAGTAAGAAGCAGAGATTTCAGAAAAGTTTTCTGAACCTTTCCTGGTGGTTACTAATCTACAAAAGGGTAAGTGATTGAAATAGAACAGGGGATATTAAACCAGCAGTCACAGAACTGTAAAACTATTTTGTAGCCATACTATGCACACTTCATCACACACACCCGAAGCGTTAGTTGTGAAGTGTTGTAACCAACAGGGGCCAGGGAGCGATGACAGGCAGGGTTGCCTTTTGCCCATGGAGACCTCACCCGGACGGGCTTTTTACCTGCACCCACCACGAGGGCCCTGGGCTCACAGCTGCGGATGCAATGCAGAAGGGAGTTGGAGACAATGTTGGAATTGAGGAAGGCCACCACGCAGCCCAGCTTGGCCAGGCCGAACCACACATGGACGAAGTCAGGCTCGTTGCTCATCAGCAGAGCCACGGTGTCCCCCCTTTTCAGCGTGGAATGGTTCAGGAACACGTGAGCCACTCTGCTACTCCTTTTGTCCACATCCTGATAAGTGTAGATGTCTCCCTCATAGATGATGAAAGGTTTCTGGGGCTGCTTCTTGGCAAGACTCAGGAATTTATCCAGGACAGTGAACAGCTCCCCTTTCAGCACGTACATCTCCAGCCGAATTCCATAGCGTACCACCTTCAGCAGGTACCAGAAGTCATCCCAGAAATAAGGGAACACCAGTTTCTGCAAGAAATGCAGGAAGCCTATTCCAGCCGCTAGTCCTGTTAACCATGGCAGGAGCATGGGGGCAACCGGAACAGAGAGCAGCTTGTGATCCCAGCCCTTCTTTTCAAATGCAGCTTTCCGCAGAGACCACGGCTACCCAGAGCTGAGGGCTGGCACCTGCAGCTTGAGTCAGCCTTTCTGGGAGGAAGAGGGTGATCTTGATAAACAGAATCAGAAGTGTGCACGGAAGAAATCGCCCCGAGGGATGCTGGGGATAAGGCTTAGGTCATCACCTATCAGGGGCCTCGCAATCTAGGAGTCCAATTCGCAAGCCCCGACGGCTGTCCGCGCCCTGCGGGGTTCTCTGGCCCTCTCAGCCCTCTCGCTGCAGGCTGGCTCAACCCCCGACGGCTTTGCGGCCCTGAGCCAACCCCACCACCCTCAGGAGAACTATGTCCAGGAGCAGACGTTCTTCTGCTGGGTGTGGGCTTTCGGGCGGCTGCAACTTGGACGCTGAATTCGAGCCTGGAGAAGCTGGAGTTGGCGAGGGCTGACAAGCGCAGCCGCTGCGGGTCTTAACCCGCCAGAAACCGCGCAGGGTCTCAGGGCCACGCCTCTGCCGGGGATGCCCCCAAGTCAGGTGGGATCCAGGCCCGAGCCCCGCCCCTGCTCCGCCCCGCGCCCCCGCCCCTCGCCCAGGAGCTCCCCCCTCCCCTCCAGGGGTACGGACACACTGGGTTCCCGCGAACTGCTCCGGGTGGCCACCATCTCCCCTCCTGGTGCTCTTGGGCTGGTGTATCTCTGCTCGGAACCGCGGCCGTGTCGTCCGCCTGCAGCCCGTCTCCAGGCTCCCGGCCAACCCCTGCTCGGGGCGCCGCCGCTGGGACGGCTCGGGCTCCGTCGCCGCCTCCTCTCTGGGCGTGCGTCCCGCCGCCCCGGCGAGTGTGCCGCTCGACCCGCCCCGGGCCTCTGGCCGGGAAAAGACGGTCCCCGAATGCAGGGAAAGCCGGGGATCCTGGAAGTCGTGGCTAGAGTCAAGGGCAACCAGGCTGCTGGAATTGGGTCGAGAGAGTTCATTCACTAAACAGTAAGACCTAAAATCGCTGGAGAGGCGATTGGAAGAATTAAAAAAAAAAAAAAAAAAAAAAAAAAAAAAAAAAAAAAAGTCTCGACAGAAAGAACGAAAACGACAAAAAAATATTTATGAATTGGCCACATCAAGGAATATTTGAACTTTTTCTTCAGAAAACACAAAATTGGGTTGTTCTACAAAAAGTACTTTTGAAAACTTAAAGTTTGGTATTGACATGTATGTTGAAATTCTATCCTTAGAGTGCCTAGTCATTGCTCTTTACAAAATGTTCCAAAATTACTGATTGATGTGGAAACTTAAGTCCATATCTACATCCATATTTCTTTTTAGGTGAAAAATACTATTCTCTGTCCTTAACAATAACTGGTTTTTAAATCCCCCATTTAGATCGGGAACTTGAACTAAGAATTCCCAAAATGGGAGAGGAGATGGTGAAGAAACAAGTAATTGCAAAGAATTATAAAATTTTCTGCAATGATGAAATTTTAACTGAAGGTAAAAAACTGAGGGGCATTTAGTTACACTTTTTTTTCTTGCAGACACCATCATCCCAGGCCCCTGCTTTTAAGGAGTGTGAATAAATGGTTAATTGTACATAATGAAACCATTAAGCATTGCCTCACATTTCCCTCTTTCTTCTCTTAGGTTCTGCAGCTGGGTTCTAGCTAACCTCAGATTTCCTAATAAAAAAAAACCTGGTAACTCCAAGGCCGACTCTGGTTTATCAATCTGAAAATGATTACTTTGAAATCACAGCGAAGAGCCCAGGAGAAAGACAGGCTCTTTGATCTTTTTTGCGCAGATGAAGAAAATGCTTTCTCAGTTTATTCAGAAGGGATGGTCTTTTCAATTCAAAAACATCTTTTCAGTTAAAAAAAAAAGTGTTAGTATCAAGCAGTTTACAACTTGAAAAGTCAGTTTATGACTTGAAAAGTCAGTTTATGACTTGAAAAGCACCTTTGAAATTGGATCCTTTTCTCTCCTAGCTGTAATCTGATTCAGTCACCTGGAAAAACAACTTTCAAAGCAGACCATA
This sequence comes from Panthera pardus, assembly GCF_024362965.1. Classification (NCBI taxonomy): domain Eukaryota; kingdom Metazoa; phylum Chordata; class Mammalia; order Carnivora; family Felidae; genus Panthera; species Panthera pardus. The sequence goes on from NW_026526765.1 coordinate 132,421,395, forward strand.
CAGACCATGAGCAGTGGGTTTCAGCTTTTGGATTTCCACTACAAGTAAAATCTGTCTTCCTCTAGTGGGAACAGAACAACTAAGGAGACACAGGTTTGCCATTCTTTAATTTGTTAAATTAAAAACATTAAGCACACGTTAAAACAATTACCTGCTACTGTCACCATTGTTTTATAAAGGGAAGGATTTATTTCAACATTAAAAGCCAAGAAAGTAATACTATTATAATAAAGGGCAGTCTTTTAAAATAAATAAAATTGGGGTGCCTGGGTGGCTTGGTCGGTTAAGCGTCCGACTTCAGCTCAGGTCATGATCTCACGGTCCGTGAGTTCGAGCCCCGCATCGGGCTCTGTGCTGACAGCTCAGAGCCTGGAGCCTGCTTCCGATTCTGTGTCTCCCTCTCTCTCTGACCCTCCCCCGCTCATGCTCTGTCTCTCTCTGTCTCAAAAATAAATAAACGTTAAAAAAAATTTTTTTTTTAAATAAATAAAATTAACTTCATGAAAAACTCATTGGGTTACACTTATTTTTCTCATCATTTTTTTGAATGTTCACTTATTTTGAGAGAGAGTGAGCGAATGGGGGAGGGACAGAGAGAGGGGGAGACAGAGAATCCCTAGCTGTCTCCTCAGGGTCAGCACAGAGTGTGACCCAGAGATCATGACCTGAGCTGAAATCAAGAGTTGGATGCTTAACTAATTGAGCCACCCAGGTGCCCCTTTGTTTCGTTTTGTTTTTAAAGTAGGCTCCACACCCAGCCTGGGGCTTGACCTCAAGACCTGAGATCAAAACCTGAGCTGAGATCAAGAGTCAGACACTTACTTAATCAACTGAACTACCCAGGTGCCCCTCTCATCATGTTTAACATCATCCCAAGGCATGGAGATAGATTTTTATCAACTACAGATATAAGTGAGTCAAGAAAATATTTGGCACCATGAATATGAGACACTTTGATTTATTAGGAGAGCTACAAGCTACGTTGCCAAAATTTATATGGGCCAAGAACAATTCCTCACCTGAAATCTCACCATAAAAGAGTCAATGAAAATATTGGGACAGCTAAGCAGTATTGTATGTACTCTTAAATCAGCCCATGTGTCTGTTCCTGTTTTTGTTTTTGTTTTTCCATAAATTTGGTATTCACTTTCAGAAAGAACCAAAGACAGCTCAGTAAAATATATATAATTATTTATTACAGTTGCTAATTATTGCAAAATGGGGGTAAGACACTAAGAATAACTGCAAATGAGTAAATTTATTGTTAAATTAAAATAAAAACAAACACATGGGAAGAGTCTAGACGTTTCTGTTACTATTACTTTTGATTAGGGACAATGCAGTATTTCTCAGGTTCCCTTTTATGGAATATAGAAATTTAATTGCTTTTAATGTTATCTGAAAATAAATATTGTGACTAAATGCAAGTCAATGCAAATAAATCCCCTTCCTTTATTTTCAGTGTATATATGATCTCCTCTCCCCCATTCCCATTTCTGGTTTGACTTTCCCCTCTAACCTGCTCCCAGTCCCCTCTGTTGCAGATTGTTTAGGCAGCAGATAGAAGTAAAACTGAACAAAAAGCATCGTATGGTAGACACGGAGTCATCTTATGCCCATAGGATTTTACCACTGTAACTTAAGAATTCTGACTTTGTGTAGACAAATTACTCGTGTCTGTAAGTATTCTGACAAAATTCTACAGCAGTCATATTTTGGATTATAGGAGGTTTGGGGAAGGCAGAGGTTTAGAAAGTCAAAAATCCGCAAAAGGTGTTTGCAATGGGCAAGGAAGCTGAGTTCCTTGACTGTAGCAGAGCTTGAGGAGGTGGGTGGGAGTGGGGTGGAATGTGTGAGGGAGATGGATTGGTAAAATGAGGTAGGGAAGGGTGAATGCAAGACTTCCACTTAACACTTCCATACAGGAAGGGGGTCTCGCTCAGGTTTTAATCACTGTCTTCGTCTCTCATCATAGCTTGATTTTAATGGGAAGCCTCACTCTTCCTACCGTCAGTTGCTTTGTTTGTGTTAATGAGCCATCATTGCCCACAAGATTATTCCCCACAAGAACTCAAGAAGCCAATTCAACATTAAAGATGAGAAGTGGGTTAGAAGGTTGGGTGGTATTAACATTACCATATGTCTTAGACACATCAAACACTTCTTGAAATATAAAATTTTTACAGCACCAAATAAGTGATCCTATAATAACAGTCTGGGCAGCAATTCTCAACCAAATTAAATGTTTAACTATCATTTTTGCCACAGACTACAAACCATGCCTAGAAACTTCTGCCAATCACCATCCTGCCAAGAAGATATTTTACACATGTATTTTATTCATGCATTTTAGAAACAGTTTTCTTACATCTAAGTGCGTCTGTTTGCGGCAACTTTCCCTTCCTCAGTGTTGGTGAAATATACCCTTTGGGAAGGACATTTATGCAAAGTTTTGTATGTTTATTCTGAATCCTCAGGGTAGCTTCATTTCTATTTAATAAGCCACCTACATGGAGGCAGGTCATTTGGTCATTAGTGACATAAATCAAAGAAATTCTTTGGCAACTTTTATTAGGAATTAACAATGTTCCAAATATCACAGTGAGTTCTTCCATGGGCCCCACTTTTGCAAATCCCATAGGGTCTAAGATTTAGTCTCAAAGCTCTGGGAGGGGACAGTGGGAATTCTGAGATTCAGCATGAATATTTCATTTCTTGGCACATCCTGGAAATTTACAACACTTAAAATTAAATACTTTTCCAATGGCTTAATTATAATAATTATTTCTCCCTGGGTAGACAGGTGGTCCAGTGCTGGTGGGCGGGTGCTCCAGACCTGGCACTACTCTGCCAACTTCAACTCATGCCTTCTATTTAGGGGGGTCAAGGCAGCTGCTCCAGCTCTTGCCTGCTCCCAGTCTCCAAGAGGGGGAAGGGATAGGAACTGAAGGAGTCACCTCATTTAGTGTCTTGTTGTTTTATTTTATTTTTTAGCTTTTTATCAAATAAAATTTGCAAACACGCATAAAAGTAGAAATAATATAATAATAATACCCCCTACCATATAGTCATCACCTAGAGTTCGTGATGGTTAACATTCTGGCCAGTTTGTTTAAACTATTTTTTTCTGAAGCATTTTAATCGCAGACAACATAGTATTTCTATCCTAAATATCTAGGGACATCTCTGAAAGAAGGACATTTCCCTACCTCATCACCATATCATGATCACATGTGATAAGATTAACAATAATTCTTTAATACCATCTCATACTTAGTCCATATTTAATTGCTTCCAAAATGCCTTTGGGAATTGGTTGGTCTAAAACCAGAATCAATTCAAGCTCTGAAGTCTAAATTCTCTTTTAATCTAGAAGAATCCTTATCACAACCTCTTTATCTTTTCCCCAGAAGTTTCCTTTTTAAAGACAATAGACCAGTGGTTGTGGAGAATGTCCTACCTTCTGCTTTGATCTGATTGTTTCCCCATGACCCCTTTAAAATGTTCCTCTGTCCCCCATATTTCAAGTAAACTGAGAATTAGACCTATAGACTTAGACTCCGGTCAAGCACTTTTGGCAAGAATACTTCATAGGAGAATCTATGTATTTTATGCTGTATTACATCAAGATAAACATGATATCTAGTTGTTGTGAATCAGACTGCTCATCACTGTTGATGATGAAATGTACCTTACTGTATACACTGATGTCCACCTTGCTTTTTCCACCTAATGTACTCTGGTGACCCCAATCTATCATTATGCAGACATTCTCATCACTTCCTTTTATGGTTGTATATACTCCATCATGTGATGATATCATAACTTATTCAACTTGCTCTCCACTGATGGGCTTGTTTTTAATCTTTTGCCATTATGAATAGTGTTATAAGTAATGAATCCATGCACATGGTATATATTTTTCCCAATGTAATTTTGGGATAGCTTCCTAGAAATGGGATTTATTGCTGAGTCCAAGAGAAAACATATGTATTATTTTTCTGGATACTGTCATTTTGCCCTCCACTGGTTCAGGTTTCACAGAGAAGGAAAAGCAGATCCAGAGAAGCTGCTTAGGCATAGCCTCTCAGGGCATTCATCATCTGAAATAATTTGTAAAATTAACTTATGACTCTTCTGGAAATAGAATTTACTTCATTTTTATTTTTTTGTTTCTAAATATACTTAGATTTTGAGCTTGTCATTCCTAAACAAAGTAGCATTCAGAAATTTATGATAAAAGGAATAAGATATTAAAATCTTCACATATTTCTGTGATAACCCTCACATGATTTTTTTAATCAATTGGATCAAAAATTGAAACTATTTGCTCTTTAAAAACTTTAAGTATTTTCCTTCTCATTCTTGATTACATGAATATTTCTGAAGATACCTTATCTATCAGATTCTGTAAGTTAACATTAGCATTTAGTTTATGAGGAAGAATCATTCTTCCCAACACGTTAATACTTTATTGGAGGGGCTCCAGATTGACTCAGACGGTTAAGTGTCTGACTTCAGCTCAGGTCATGACCTCACAGTTAGTGAGTTCGAGCCCCATGTCGAGCCTGGAGCCTGCTTTGGATTCTCTGTCTCCCTCTCTCTCTCTCTGCCCCTCCTACACTGGTGCTCTCTCTCTCTCTCTCTCTCTTTCCCTCTCTCCCTCCTTCTCTCTCTCAAAAAGAAATAAACAAACATTAAAAAATTAAAAATTAAAAAGTTGAGAAAAATACTTCATTGGATGAACTAGATGATGTCCTCAAAGGTCCTGCCCCTTCACACCTCAGACCTAAAACAAGTTCAGGCAACTCAGCCTTAATATTTTTCAAGCCTGAAACCACAGGTGACACCTTTTAATCATATATTCATACGATTCAAAATTCCTATTGCACAATAATTCATGTGAACACTATCTGTGCCCTACATCTCTATCTCATTATCAAGATGCAGATAAAGAAGAGTTCTAAGAAAAAAAAATTTCTAAGAACTATTTTTTTAATAAAAATTCATGAGATCAAACCCAGTAAATATCACCTTTCCAGATGTTTTGAACATTAAAGTTGATATTTTGATACTAAAACAAATTCATTAATTGTATCTATATGGTCACTACCTACACTAAATTAGCCAACATTTAAATGAAATTATTTATTACATCTTTTGGGTTTTTTTTGTTGTTAATTTATTATTATTTCCTGTTTATTTCACTAGTTTGCAAGTGCTTATTGCTACAAGAACATATTTCTGTTTACTTGGCTTAGCAGCAGGCAAGGAATCATCACATTCACACACTGAATTAGTCCAGTATGGATTTGGTAGGCTGGTGACACTTGGGTTGGAAGTTAAAATTTCCAACATATCTGTACTTACTGGATTTGCAAACAAAGTACTTTGTCTGAAATATCTTGTGTAATGAGGTTGAGATGTCAAAACATTAATGTCCTAAAAAGAAAGGCAGCAATGGAATTGAGTGAGTGTTTGCTCCAACAAACCTGTATCTTTGGACTTGGGTACTCCTTACTCCAATCCTATTTACTAGAAACTACAGAAGTTGAGGTACCACCTTGATGACTCAAACTAGAGAATTTAAACTGGCCATCTAACCAGTATAGCCCTTGATTTCCTTGACTGGGAAGAATTAAATTGGATCTAACAGTTTGCTGACAGCAAGCAAACAATCGAGAAAGAAAGAAAGAAAGAAAGAAAGAAAGAAAGAAAGAAAGAGGGAGGGAGGAAGGTAAGAAGGATGGAAGGAAGGAAGGAAGGGAAGGAGGAAGGGAGGGAAAGAAGGAAGGAAGAAGGGAAGGAGGGGAAGGGCGAAGGAAAGGTTGAATCAGATATTTATATTGCAGTGACTGTTCATGGGTGGTAGATGTATTGTAGTTTCATCTATAGCATGAGTATACTCATGTATACCCTGGACTGGCCCTCTGGAATGTGAAAAGCTATCCCAGAGAAGGACCATAATAGTTTACTTTTATTCCTCAGGCCTGCACCTTCCCTTCCCTTTCATTGCCTATGACTGCCTTCCCTATTCTCCACACACAATCTACAACCCACACCCTGAGTTTTTCATAGTAAGAAGAGAAATAACAAGGAAGGTAATTGAGAAAGGAAAGTGTAAAACCTCCAAGGTGGGTCCTCCCCTTACATACTGTCTCACCAGCAAGATGCAATGTCAGTCTCCCAATGAAGCTTTCACCTGTCAGAGTTCCCCATCCTTCTGTTCACCGGACTTCTAATGCAGATTTTGCAAGGAACTGCCAAGATAGTCATCTTTTGCATAAAGCAGAGTGAAAATCCCTAATGTTTAACTAAACCTTAGGGAAACTGATTGCAACTGATAGCAAATGAGAGAAACCAACTAACGCCATGCAGATTTAAACAGAAAAGGAAGGAGGGAGTTTGGGAAGATGGCAGCGCAGGAGGACGCTGGGCTCACCCTGTCCTGCTGATCACTTAGTTTCCACCCACACGTGCCTAAATAACCCAGAAAACGGCCAGAAGACTAGCAGAATGGATTCTCTGGAGCCAAGCACAGACAAGAGGCCCACGGAAGAGGGTAGGAAGGATGGAGAGGCGGTGCGTGCTCCAGGGACTGGTGGGAGGGAGCTCAGGAAGGGGCAGCCAGCCAGCAAAGCAAAGCCCCCGAGTCTGGCTTGCAAAAGTGGAGGGGCCGGACGGAGTGTGTTCCGACAGCAAGCGGGACTTGACATCTGGAAGATTGTAAGTTAACAGCTCTGCTCGGAGAGCGGGAGGGCTGGAGGACAACGGGAGGGAAAGTTGTTGAGCCCCGGACAACAGAGCTCAGCTTGGTGGGGAACAAAGGCGCTCGCCAGCACCATCTCCCTCGCCCATCCCCCAGCCAAAATCCCAAAGGGAACCAGTTCCTGTCAGGGAACTTGCTTGCACCTCGCAAACACCCATCGCTGTGCTTCTGCGGATCCATCCCTCCAGCGGCGGGTCTGACTCCCTCCCGGTGCCTCAGGGCCCCTCCCGAAGCGGATTACCAAAGGAAAAGCGAGCTAAGCCTGCCCCTCCTGCCCCTGTGCACCTTGCCTACCCACCCCAGCTAATACACCAGATCCCCAGCACCACAAGCCTGGCAGGGTGCAAGTAGCCCAGACAGGCCACGCCACCCCACAGTGAATCCCGCCCCTAGGAGAGGGGAAGAGAAGGTACACACCAGTCTGACTGTGGCCCCAGCGGTGGGCTGGGGGCAGACGTCAGGTCTGACTGCAACTCCGCCCACCAACACAAGTTATTCAAGACAGCACAGGGGAAGTGCCCCGCAGTCCCGCACCACTCCAGGGACTATCCAAAATGACGAAACGGAAGAATTCCCCTCAGAAAAACGTCCAGGAAATAACAACAGCTAACGAACTGATCAAAAATGATTTAAACAATATAACAGAAAGTGAATTTAGAATAATAGTCATAAAAATAATCGCTGGGCTTGAAAACAGTATAGAAGACAGCAGAGAATCTATTGCTACAGAGATCAAGGGACTAAGGAACAGCCAGGAGGAGCTAAAAAATGCTATTAATGAGCTGCAAAATAAAATGGAGACGACCGCAGCTCGGATTGAAAAGGCAGAGGAGAGAATAGGTGAACTAGAAGATAAAATTATGGAAAAGAAGAAGCTGAGAAAAAGAGAGATTAAAAAATCCAGGAGTATAAGGGGAAAATGAGAGAATAAGTGATGCACTAAAGAGAAATAATCTACGCATAATTGGTATCCCAGAGGAGGAAGAGAGAGGGAAAGGTGCTGAAGGTGTACTTGAAGAAATAATAGCTGAGAACTTCCCTGATCTGGGGAAGGAAAAAGGAATTGAAATCCAAGAGGCACAGAGAACTCCCTGCAGATGTAACTTGAATCGATCTTCTGCACGACATATCATAGTGAAACTGGCAAAATACAAGGATAAAAAGAGAATTCTGAAAGCAGCTAGGGATAAACGTGCTCTAACATATAAAGGGAGACCGATAAGACTCGTGACGGATCTCTCTACTGAAACTTGGCAGGCCAGAAAGGAATGGCAGGAAATCTTCAATGTGATGAACAGAAAAAAATATGCAGCCGAGAATCCTTTACCAGTAAGTCTGTCATTTAGAATAGAAGGAGAGATAAAGGTCTTCCCAAACAAACAAAAACTGAAGGAATTCATCAGCACTAAACCAGCCCTACAAGAGATCCTAAGGGGGATCCTGTGAGACAAAGTACCAGAGACATTGCTACAAGCACGAAACCTACACACATCACAATGACTCCAAACCCACATCTTTCTATAATAACACTGAACGTAAATGGACTCAATGCACCAACCAAAAGACATAGGGTATCAGAATGGATAAAAAAACAAGACCCATCTATTTGCTGTCTACAAGAGACTCATTTTAGACCTGAAGGCACCTTCAGATTGAAAGTGAGGGGATGGAAAACTATTTATCATGCTACTGGAAGTCAAAAGAAAGCTGGAGTAGCCATACTTATATCAGACAAACTAGACTTTAAATTAAAGGCTGTAACAAGAGATGAAGTAGGGCATTATATAATAATTACATGGTCTATCCATCAGGAAGAGCTAACAATTATAAATGTCTATGCGCCGAATATGGGAGCCCCCAAATATATAAAACAATTACTTACCTTATTGATAAGAATGTGGTAATTGCAGGGGACTTTAATACCCCACTTACAGAAATGGATAGATAATCTAGACACATGGTCAATAAAGAAACAAGGGCCCTGAATGATACATTGGATCAGATGGACTTGACAGATACATTTAGAACTCTGCATCCTAAAACAAGAGAATATACTTTCTTCTCGAGTGCACATGGAACATTCTCCAAGATAGATCACATACTGGGTCACAAAACAGCCCTCAACCAGAATTGAGATCATACCGTGCATACTTTCAGACCACAATGCTATGAAGCTTGAAATCAACCACAGGAAAAAGTCTGGAAAACCTCCAAAAGCGTGGAGGTTAAAGAACACCCTACTAAAGAGTGAATGGATCAACCAGGCAATTAGAGAAGAAATTAAAAAATATATGGAAACAAACGAAAATGAAACTACAACAATCCAAATGCTTTGGGATGCAGCGAAGGCAGTCCTGAGAGGAAAATACATTGCAATCCAGGCCTATGTCCACAAACAAGAAAAATCCCAAATACAAAATCTAACAGCACACCTAAAGGAAATAGAAGCAGAACAACAAAGACACCCTAAACCCAGTAGAAGAAGAAAAATAATAAAGATTAGAGCAGAAATAAACAATATAGAATCTAAAAAAACTGTAGAGCAGATCAATGAAACCAAGAGTTGGTTTTTTGAAAAAATAAACAAAATTGATAAACCTCTAGCCAGGCTTCTCAAAAAGAAAAGGGAGATGACCCAAATAGATAAAATCATGAATGAAAATGGAATTATTACAACCAATCCCTCAGAAATACAAGCAATTATTGGGGAATACTATGAAAAATTATATGCCAACAAACTGGACAACCTGGAAGAAATGGACAAATTCCTAAACACCCACACACTTCCAAAACTCAGTCAGGAGGATATAGAAAGCTTGAACAGACCCACAACCAGCGAATAAATTCAATCAGTTATCAAGAATCACCCCAAAAGTAAGAGTCCAGGACCAGATGGCTTCCCAGGGGAGTTCTACCAGACGTTTAAAGCAGAGATAATACCTATCCTTCTCAAGCTGTTCCAAAAAATAGAAAGCAAAGGAAAACTTCCAGACTCATTCTATGAAGCCAGTATTACTTTGATTCCTAAACTAGACAGAGACCCAGTAAAAAAAGAGAACTACAGGCCAATATCCCTGATGAATATGGATGCAAAAATTCTCAATAAGATACTAGCAAATCGAATTCAATAGCATATAAAAAGAATTATTTACCATGATCAAGTGGGATTCATTCCTGGGCTGCAGGGCTGGTTCAACATTCACAAATCAATCAACATGATACATCACATTAATAAAAGAAAAGATAAGAACCATATGATCCTGTGAATTGATGCAGAAAAAGCATTTGACAAAATTCAGCATTCTTTCTTAATAAAAACCCTTGAGAAAGTCGGGATAGAAGGAACATACTTAAAGATCATAAAAGCCATTTATGAAAAGCCCACAGCTAACATCATCCTTAATGGGGAAAAACTGAGAGCTTTCTCCCTGAGATCAAGAACACGACAGGGATGTCCACTCTCACCGCTGTTGTTTAACATAGTGTTGGAAGTTCTAGCATCAGCAATCAGACAACAAAAGGAAATCAAAGGCATCAAAATTGGCAAAGATGAAGTCAAACTTTCACTTTTTGCAGATGACATGATATTATACATGGAAAATCCGACAGACTCCACCACAAGTCTGCTAGAACTTATACATGAATTCAGCAAAGTTGCAGGATACAAAGTCAATGTACAAAAATCAGTTACATTCTTATACACTAATAATGAAGCAACAGAAAGACAAATAAAGAAGCACCAAGAAGCATAAATTGCACCAAGAAGCATAATTGCACAAGAAGCATAAATTGCACCAAGAAGCATAAAATACCTAGGAATTGCACCAAGAAGCATAAAATACCTAGGAATAAACCTAACAATTGCACCAAGAAGCATAAAATACCTAGGAATAAACCTAACCAAAGATGTAAAAGACCTGTATGCTGAAAACTATAGAAAGCTTATGAAGGAAATTGAAGAACATATAAAGAAATGGAAAAACATTCCGTGTTCATTGGTTGGAAGAATAAATATTGTCAAAATGTCAATACTACCCAAAGCTATTTACACATTCAATTCAATCCCAATCAAAATTGCACCAGCATTCTTCTCGAAGCTAGAACAAGCAATCCTAAAATTCGTATGGAACCACAAAAGGCCCTGAATAGCCAAGGTAATTTGAAGAAGAAGACCAAAGCAGGAGGCATCACAATCCCAGACTTTAGCCTCTACTACAAAGCTGTCATCATCAAGACAGAATGGTATTGGCACAAAAACAGACACATAGACCAATGGAATAGAATAGAAACCCCAGAACTAGACCCGCAAATGTATGGCCAACTAATCTTTGACAAAGCAGGAAAGAGTATCCAATGGAAAAAAGACAGTCTCTTTAACAAATGGTGCTGGGAGAACTGGACAGCAACATGAAGAAGGTTAAAACTAGACTACTTTCTCACACCATTCACAAAAATAAACTCAAAATGGATAAAGGACCTGAATGTGAGACAGGAAACCATCAAAACCCCAGAGGAGAAAGCAGGAAAAGACCTCTCTGACCTCAGCCATAGCAATTTCTTACTTGACACATCCCCGAAGGCAAGAGAATTAAAAGCAAAAATGAACTATTGGTACCTCATGAAGATAAAAAACTTCTGCACAGCAAAGGAAACAGTCAACAAAACTAAAAGGCAACCAACGGAATGGGGAAAGATATTTGCAAACGACATATCAGACAAAGGGCTAGTATCCAAAATCTATAAAGAGCTCACCAAACTCCACACCCAAAAAACAAATAACCCAGTGAAGAAATGGGCAGAAAACATGAATAGACACTTCTCTAAAGAAGACATCCAGATGGCCAACAGGCACATGAAAAGATGCTCAGAGTCGCTCCTCATCAGGGAAATACAAATCAAAACCACACTCAGGTATCATCTCACACCAGTCAGAGTGGCCAAAATGAACAAATCAGGAGACTATAGATGCTGGAGAGGATGTGGAGAAACGGGAACCCTCTTGCACTGTTGGTGGGAATGCAAACTGGTGCAGCCGCTCTGGAAAACAGTGTGGAGGTTCCTCAAAAAATTAAAAATAGACCTACCCTATGACCCAGCAGTAGCACTGCTAGGAATTTACCCAAGGGATACAGGAGTACTGATGCATAGGGGCACTTGTACCCCAATGTTTATAGCAGCACTCTCAACAATAGCCAAATTATGGAAAGACTGAAATGTCCATCAACTGATGAATGGATAAAGAAGTTGTGGTTTATATACACGATGGAGTACTAGGTGGCAATGAGAAAGAATGAAATATGGCCCTTTGTAGCAACATGGATGGAACTGGAGATTGTGATGCTAAGTGAAATAAGCCATACAGGGAAAGACAGAGACCATATGGTTTCACTCTTATGTGGATCCTGAGAAACTTAACAGAAATCCATGGGGGAGGGGAAGGAAAAAAAAAGAAAAAAAAGAGGTTAGAGTGGGAGAGAGCCAAAGCATAAGAGACTCTTAAAAACTGAGAACAAACTGAGGGCTGATGGGGGGTGGGAGGGAGGGGAGGGTGGGTGATGGGTATTGAGGAGGGCACCTTTTGGGATGAGCACTGGGTGTTGTATGGAAACCAATTTGACAATAAACTTCATATATTGAAAAAATAAATAAACAAACAGAAAAGGAATTGCCAGAAAGTCTAGAGAACTGGACAAAGCCAAGGTAAGAGCCAAAGGAGTTTAGACACGATGAGTACAGCTAAAACCACACCTTGACCAAGCACCATGTGGAGGTAGGCACTGCTATCTTTCCAAGTGTATGTGAGGTATAGTACCAGACACCCAGTTCCATGTGGCACCAGACAGGGTACATTGATGCACCAGCCAAAGGCCTTGTAAGCTGCCAGATGAATTCTTGCTCTAGACCAAGGGCCTGTAGGATTGTACTCATCCCTCACTTCTAGGGCCTGGAGAAAGAACAGTGTTTGGACAATGGAAACTTCGTAGTAGGAGATGGGTCCTGCCTCCCCAGGCATCACGAGGTGGAGAATTCCCCAAAAGTAGGAAAGAGCTTCAATAACTAACCAGGCAGAAGTAAAGTAAAAGGCCCAGTAGAGGGACACTTTAGATGACTTGAGTTTTGTGAATTTCCCTATTTGTTAGTTTCAAGCTAATGTTTTTAGATTTATTATTAAAATGTTGGGGCACCTGGGTGGCTCAGTCGGTTAAAAGTCCGACTCTTGATTTCGGCTCACGTCATGATTTCTCAGGTGTAGGTTCGAGCCCTGTGTTGGGCAGGCTCTGTGTTGACAGTGCAGAACCTGCTTGGGATTCTCCCTCTCTCCGTCTCTCTCTTCCTCTCACGAGTGTGTGCGCATTAGCGCGCGCGTGCACGCGCACACACACACACACACACACACACACACACTCTCTCTTTCTCTCTCTCTCTCTCTCTCTCAAAAATAAATAAATAAAAACATTAAAAAAAAGTTATAAAATGTTTTTAAAACCTTCAAATAAGGGTTCTGCCTACAGTGAGATGTGACCTCTAAATCTGTCATTAAATCAATTTAGTGAGCTGATTTTTTTCAATATGCTAGAAGGAAATACAAATGATCAACGTGCCTATCACCCAGTGTGATGAGTTTTCTTCCCTAAAACAGTTTCAGTTATGTAAATATATAGGTACATATTTATTTAATTACAATGTAAAATGCTGTGGGTCATAGTAAATAAAAGTTTGAAAACCATTGCTCCAAAGGACTGTACACTTGGGTTCAGGCATTTGGAGACTAGAGAATAACTTCAGTTTTTCACGATTGTGACCTGGGAGTGGAGACAGACTGGGGGCAGAAGGGACAGATCAGGGCAGCAGAACTGAAAACATGTGGGTCACTGTCAGGGCTCTGTAAGTAATGTAATTTGGAGATGATGCAGAACAAAGGACCTGAGAACTGTCGTTGCCCTCTTCCAACTGTCCTTTACCCAAGCCCCAGATGGCTGCAACTCTTCATCCGGGTCTCAATAATCATTCCCAGTGATTGGGGAGGCAGCGTTGGAAAGGGTTACAGCAGTGGGACGTGGTTTTTGTTATCTGAAGTTAGAATACATTATGAATTTCCCCTGGGAGAGCTTAGAGCACAATGCTAGTGTCACGTTATGCTATAATGCTGCTCTAATGAGGCGCATTATGAGTCAGGTAGGCTACACGTATTCATTATTTCTCCAATAAATATCTGCAATTTCCAAAGAACTGACAGACTTCCTAATGATTTGGCAATTTCCTCCATACTTCCAAGTGGAAGTGGAGGTTGATGAAAAGTCATGTGCACAAAAGAGGAAGTATCTCTCAGTATAAACACATGGACAGGCAGTAGAGACATGTCAGGACCGCTTTGTCATTTGTCATTTGCACAAATTGTTATCTAGTAACACTAGACACCTTTAGTGCCGTTGTACTCTGACATTACTCATTTTTAGGTCTCCCCCAAACGGAGTTACCATTAACCTGAACACATTGAGAGATAGTCTGTTCTTCCTTTTTGTAGCGGGGATAATCTCATGATATGATCACGTTGATCTTCTTGTGGTCCATGCCAGAACATCTTTTCTTGGCATTGGAGCGCGCACTGAACTGCATGGTTCGTCTGCTGAATAAACACTGTTCTATAGCTCAGAACTGCATAGTGTGGTGCGGTTCACAGGACACGGAACTACAAAGAGAATCATCCCTGATATGCAAACACATTTTCTCTCACAGATCACTAGACTGTAAACTTCCAGAGAGTAAGGAATGTGATGTATTTAACTCTGAGTTCCCGGGTTGAGTATAGAGCTTGATATTCAACGAACACTCGACATATCATTCTGGAAAGTGATAGCCACATTTCTCTCTGACATTTATTATTACAGGCTTTACTGATCAATCTTTACAAAAAACGTTAGGAAATAGGTTTTATCACTTTTTACACTATGCAAATGAGAAATTGAGGAAGGTTAAATAATTGCTCCTGTCATACAGCTCATGGGAGGTCAAGCTGGGATTTTAACCATGTAGTCTGACTCAACAGTCTGCAACGTTAATCACTGAGCAAAACTGCCTCTCTTGAAGTTGAAGTATTGTTAGAAGGCAAGAGGACCACAAGAAATACTACCAGAGGCTTTAAGAAATTATCAAAATGAGAATAGAGGTAAAATTATACAATCTCCCAATACAGTGTTACTTTCTTTGCTAAAACAACTTTCCTCTCTGCCTCCCTTTAATGAAACTGTCTACAGCTTATAGTGTTATGATCTTTAGAGACCAGAATATACCTTAACAGTAGGGGTTACATAAATATAAAGTTGATTTTATTCTCATGTAAAACAAATCTGAAGGTAGGAAGTCCGTCTTATTTTTTAATGTTTATTTATTTTTGAGAGACGGTGAAGGGAGGTGCACAGAGAGAGAAGGGGACACTGGACCCAAAGTGCACTCTGCACTGACACCAGAGAACCCACGTGGGGTTCAAGCTCACAAACTGTGAGATCATGACCTGAGCTGAAGTTGGATGCTTAACTGACTGAGCCACCCAGGTGCCCTGGTAAGAAGTCCATCCCATGTTTTCATCAGAAACCCCAACTCCTGTTGTTCTCTTCTACCAGGTTAGCATAAGGTTGCTACATTCATGACACATCAAGACCTAAAACGGTCTGTGTAACTTCAACCATTATATCTGAGTTGTGGGGCAGAAGACAAAAAGGCAGAACAATAAAAAGAAACTCCTTCCTGCAAGTCAGCTACTCTTTAAACATCCTTCGCAAAAATCATACATAACACTTCTGTGGACATCTCACCAGCCAGTGCTTGGTCACATGACTGCACCTCACTTTAAGGGAGGCTGGGAAATGTGGTCTTTCCATGCATCAACAGGCTCAGCTAAAATTCAGGATACTGAACTAAGAAGGAAGGGGGATTGTGGATATGTAGGTAGACAACTAATAGTTTCTGCCACAGAGTCCCTAAATGACATGCCACCTATCTCATGAAATCTTCCCTTTAATTTCTTTTTATTTATTTTTGAGGAGGGGGGAGAGAGACAGAAAGAGAGAGAGAGAGAGAGATTGAGAATGAGCAGAGGAGGGGCAGAGAGAGAGAGGGGGGACACACAGAATCTGAAGCAGGCTCCAGGCTCTGAGATGTCAGCACAGAGCCCGAAGCGGGCTCCAACTCACAAACCATGAGATCACGACCTGAGCTGAAGTCGGACAGGCGCCCCAACTTTCCTTTAACTTGTAATCTGATGTGATGTGTCCTTACTTCAAATTCCATAGCATATTGTGTGTGCCTCCAATTACGGGTTTTATTATCTGATTTATACTGTGCTCTTGTTTTATCCTTACGATTTGATGGCCAGATCCTTGAAGTCAGACACTGCCTCGGTCCTTTATGCATTCCATGCAGCACCAAGAATACAGTCTTGAATCAAATGGAGGAGGTTCAGTGTGAATGCAAATGGCATCTTCTTTGTGCTGCAGGAAAACAAAAGAGTAGTCACACATGATGCTAATGTTAATACACAACAGGTCGGTGATTTCCAATAAAGAAATAAGACTGTACATTTTTCAGCAAATAGAATTATTTGAGGATCTACTTTAACCTAACTACGGAGCTAAATAATAGAGATAATTTTACTGCATTGTGCAGACATGTTGGAATAACACAAAACATGAACGCTGAGCTTATAATCATTGTCATTATTCTTTCATATTATCATCCAATCATCATTGCCTTCCGGGAGCTGCCTTCTACACAAACAAGGAGGTTCACTAGTATATAAATAAATATGTGCCACATGAGCAAATCCCTGGTATTATCTGAAATAGAACAATGACCCTTTAAAAAGAGAAAATAGGGGCGCCTGGGCATCTGGGTCTTGATTTAGGCTCAGGTCATAATCTCTTAGTTCATGGGATCGAGCCCCATGCTGGGCTCTGAGCTGACAGTGCAGAGCTTGTTTCGGATTCTCTCTCTCCCACTCTTGCTCTCTGCCCCTCCCCCACTCACGTACTCACAATCTCTCTCTCTCTCAAATAAATAATCATTAAAAATAAAATAAAATAAAATAAAAAGATAAAATACCATAAAAATGAAGGGGAAGTTTTTCCTCAGAAAGTGATTTTAGAAAAGGTGAGAATAGTAGATCTCGCTTTTAAAAAAACTTTTTTTTTTTGAGACATAATTGACATAAAACATTACATCAGTTTTAGGTGTACTACACGAGGATTCAATATATGTATATGTATCAGAATAATCACCTCAATAAGTCTAGTTAACATTCATCACCACATAGAGTTATAAATTTTTGTCTTGTGCTGAGAACTTTTAAGATTTACCCTCCTAGCAACTTTACATATACAATATGGTATTATTACCTATGGTCATCATGTTGTACACAATGTACAGTGTACATTACTTCATCAGAAATTATTCTTTTTTAAACTGGAAGTTTATGCCTTTTGACCAAATTCGCCCATTTCACCTATCCCCTACATCCCAATATGTTCTCTGTACTTGTGAGCTCAGTTTTTGTTTTTCTTTTAGATTGCACATATAAGACAGATCATACAATATTTCTCTTTCTCTGACTTATTTCACTTAGCATAATGCCCACATATGTGTGGGTTTATTTCTGTACTGTCTTTTCTGTTCCATTGACCGATGCATCTGGTTTTTCTTTTTTTAAGTTTATTTATTTATTTTGAGAGAGAGAAAGCACAAGCAAAGGAGGGGCAGAGAAAGTGGGACAGGGAATCCCAAGCAGGCTCCAGGCTGTCAGCTGCAGAGCCCAGCATGGGGCTCGATCTCACAAACTGTGAGATCATGAGCTGAGGCAAGATCAAGAGTCACATGCTTAACTGACTGAGCCACCCAGGGGCCCGTTTTTTTTTGGGGGGGGGGTTGTTTTTTGGTTGTTGTTTTTTTAAGCTTATTATTTATTTAAGCAATGTCTACACCCAATGTGGGGCTTGAACTCATGACCCCAAGATCAAGAGTCACATGCTGTTCTGATGGAGCCACCCACACCTACATAACTGTTTTTATGCAAATGCCATATTGGATAGCAGAGGAGTTAGAACTGTGGTATAATATGTATGTACAACTTGTCAAGGACTTTGACAGTCAGTAACTCTGTTGAGCGTGTATTCAACTATGTTCAATATGTGTATCTTCTTTGAACAACTATCTATTCGGATCTTTTGTCCTTTGGTTTTGTAGATAAAAAAAGAATTATTTCAGCTTATTTATTGTTCCAGTTTTATTAGGGTATAATTGACAAAACCATATATATTTCAAGTGTACAACATGATGATTTGATACGTGAATACATTGTGAAATGATTGCCACAATGAAGTTCATTTTATAATGGTATTTTTTAAACTAGGCTTTTATTAACCTTATTTTATGTTTCTTGGATTTTGTTTTGGCTTTTTTCTGTTTACACTTTAAGCATTTGAGTCATGTTGCTGTATTTTCTACAAGCTAACTCAATTGATTTTGAGTCAAAGATGAGTATAAATAAAGAAATAACTAATCCAGGTATGCACTGACCTAGTTGTTTGCATAGAGCGGAGAACATTTTGACTTTCCTCGTGATAATGATGTCAAAAACCGATCTCTGTGCTCCGGAGTCCAAATATGTAAGGTGAAGACAGTTTGGGTATAAAGAGGAACAAGAGCTTCATTGCTTTGTGGGGCAAAGGAGACCACAGCAGACTAAGGCCTTCAAAGCTACAAGCCCATGCCGACCAAGGGGCCGTGGGGTTTTATAGGGGGTGGAGAATCTGGCTGGTTTCAGCAGGAATTGTGTTTGTGCAGCCAGCCTCCTTGCTCTTGTTTTCAGAGTGGTACTGGGCTCCTGAAACAAAAGCCTCAGAAGGGAGGAGGGGAGGTGTGTGGCACAGAGGGAAAAAGTTACTTAGGTCAAAAATCAAGGGGCGCCTGGGTGGCTCAGTTGGTTAAGCATCCAACTTCAGTTGTGTTAAGCATCCAACTTCGAGGCTTGTGAGTTTGAGCCCCGCGTCAGGCTCTGTGCTGACAGCTCAGAGCCTGGAACCTGCTTCTCATTCTGTCTCCCTCTGTCTCTGCTCCTCCCTGTTCACACACACACACTCTCTCTCAAAAATGAATAAACATTAAAAAAAAAAAAAAAGAGTCTGACTTGATTTTCACTCAGGTCATGATTTCATGACCATGGAGCTGAGAGTGGAACCTACTTAATATTCTCAGCCCCACTATCTCTCTCCCCCGTGGCCCCCCCCCCCCCATTCAAGCTCTTCTCCCCACTTGAGCTCTCTTGCTCTCTAAAATAAATAAATAAAAATGTTTCCAAAAATTGAGCCTCCTGGAAGCATTAATGCAGCCATTTTGATTTTTGTTCAACTTCATGCTTTTAAGTGGTTTCTATCACATCGCAAATTTTCTTTCCCTACCCACATTTAAGTCACATTTACATCTTCATGAAGACAGAGCAATTGTAAATATAATCTGCTCCAATGTGTGTATCTCATATATACTAAACTACCAACTGGCACATCTTAAAAACTTGTTTTTAGGGGCGCCTGGGTGGCTCAGTCAGTTGAGCGTCCGACTTCGGCTCAGGTCATGATCTCATAGCTCGTGAGTTCGAGCCCCTTGTCGGGCTCTGTGCTGACAGCTCAGAGCCTGAAGCCTGTTTCAGATTCTGTGTCTCCCTCTCTCTGACCCTCCCCCATTCATGCTCTGTCTCTCTCTGTCTCACAAATAAATAAACGTTAAAAAATAAAAATAAAAAACTTGTTTTTATTTTAATAGGTCACAGTAATAGGCTTAATATCTTTTATCACTTATATCTGTTAGCCATTTGGTTATAGTAATTTTTAAAACTTTTATGACTTCAGAAATAAAGGTAATAAAATAAAAATAAACATTTGTCTGTGAGAGCAATTACATTATAGAACGACTGGTATTTTTTAATCCTTCTACACAGTGTATATTAAACATCAATTAAGGAAATAGAATTCTTAGCACAAAAGGAGAATATTTCTCTACCTCAAGTACATATTTCACTTCAGTTTGATAATTCTTGATTTTTAGGAACTGAACAAATAACTTGAGACATTCTGTGTTAAACAAGGATAATTGTTAAGCATGAAATGTTTGCCTGAAGTGGTCATTTCTTTTCAAATCCACATGGAATTCACTGACACTATGTAATTAAATACCACACCTCCCACCTCTCTCTCTGCTTCTCATTTTATTCTAATTTAGGAACAACTTGCATGATGAAGAAGTTTCTTCCAGTAAGTTCTGGGATGACTACTAAAAACACAGTGACCTGATGTTTCTACAGAATGGGGAAGTTCTGCCATTAATTGTGTAACAAACCAAGGGTGAACTTGACAGGCAGGACTCCTGAACTGGGCACAGGATACGGGGCAATGAACTCTGCTTTTCACAGACATTGGTTGTCAACCAGGGAGATTTTGCCCTGATTTTGCAATATGTCCACAACGTTCTTCATTGTTACAACTGAGGTTTCAGGTGGCCAGGAGGGGTGGAGGTGGGGGGCGGGGGATAGTGGAGGGGCAGATACACTACTAGCATCTAGTGGGCAAAGGTCAGGCATGTTGCTAAACATGCTACAATGTAAAGGACACAAAGAATTTTTGGTCTCAAAATGTCAATAGGGTCCCTCCTACTTGAGAAACTGATGCAGAGAAGAATGGCTCTATCCGCATGTCCTGTCTCTTCAGCTTCTTACTTATCAGTTGAATGCCAGACAGCACACTAGGCCTTTGACACTGCGTCAGTCTCTCTTCCGACCCTATATGTATTACCTTAGCTCACTCTTACATTATCTAGGCGAGGAAGTATGATGACCACAATACACTTTTCACATGTGATTCAAATTCATTACGAACTCAAAGATGCATGACGTCTGAAATGTTGCTCAACTAAAATCAAGCAGCCCTGGTCCTTGTTTTCATGGAACATCACCTAAATACTAATGGTAAAATTTTATCTTAAAATATAAGGGTAAGAAAAAATATACCATTCTTTTCTCCCTCCACTCGTACATTTTCAATTAGCAATAATCGCACCTCGGATAAATCTCTTTGGCTACGATACTGCCACTGTGCAAAGCTTCACTTGTACATTTTCAACTAACCTGAATTTCAAGTGATTCCCTCTCTTCAATCCATCAACATTAGAGGGAAGATTGTTATTAAGCACTTTCAGTTAATCTAAAGATATTTCAGGAGACATCATTCCTATGATTGTCTTCTTTTGCAATAATATGCAAAATTAATATGAATAACAGAAAAAATAAACTATCAAAAAGAGCGTAGGGGGCACCTGGGTGGCTCAGTCGGTTGAGTGTCCAACTCTTGGTTTCTGCTCAGGTCATGAACTGATGGTTTGTGAGTTTGAGTCCTGTATCGGGCTCTGTCCTGGCTGCGGGGAGCTTCCTTGGGATCCTCTCTTACCGTCTCTCTCTGACCCTACCCTGCTCTCTTTCTCTCTCAAAATAAATAAATAAACTTTTTTTTTTAATGATGTGCCTCTTTAAAAAAAAAGAGAGCATAGGGAATTGAGTAATGCAGAATAAAACAGTTATCATGAAAACAATCAGACATCTTTACTTTTAATTATATTTTCAAGCCATCCTCACTATCACTAGGTCAAGAGCACCTTTCAATTTACTCCATCAAATAGTCTCAGTTTTGCTGTGGGGCAAACAGGAATTTAGCCTAAGGTTTAGGAGAAACCTCCTATTTATATTTAATCACTGGCGAGGCAATTATAGTTTTTAAATAAAAAAAATAAGAACCTGTTCCCGGAAGCACAGATATTTGAAATTTATCTTATGAATGACATTTAGTGCTTTGTGATTGGTGTGTATATTTCTTCCAGGTGCTCATTGCTCTTTGTTCTGATTAGCGGCTATTTTTGTATACTCCAAACACTTCTAATAATACATATGAGCAAATATACAAAAATCATCTATTTTTTTAATAATTTTTAATGTTTATTTACTTTTGAGACAGAGAGAGAGAGAGAGAGAGAGAGAGAGAGAGACAGAGCATGAGTGGAGGAGGGGAAAATCATCTATTTTGTATCCTAATCTGTAGTTTGGATCGTGTTCAGTGGGATTTCCCACAAGAATTTTTTGTATGTGAAAACTATAAAGTGCACATTTTTGTTTAAAGAAACTCATATTTTCCTTTATACCATGAACCACAATCTAGTTAACTATGGAGAAACAACTAACCATCACATGCAGGGGAAGAGGTCAAAAGCAAGAGAAGGATAAGCAAAATATAAGAATATTTCTAGTAGTTTGTTAAAAGGAAAGCTCAAGTGGAAAAGCACCCTGGAGAAAGAAAGCCTTGAGAAGGAAAGGTTCCTCCTCCAGGAACATGGCAGGGATGCTGCTACACAATCATCATCGTAAAATTGTAAATTATTCTGAATAAACACTTTGACAAAATGGATGCACTGATTATCACAACTACCACCCACGTAGCTTCATACACACCCACTTGCTAAGTGTGAAAGAGTAAATTTGGTCAATTATCCACCAGGGGCCAGGGAGTGTTGAAGAATGGTGCCTCTTATTCTTTTTTTTTTTTAATTTTTTTTAACGTTTTTATTTATTTTTGAGACAGAGAGAGACACAGCATGAACAGGGGAGGGGCAGAGAGAGAGGGAGACACAGAATCTGAAACAGGCTCCAGGCTCTGAGCCATCAGCCCAGAGCCCAACGCGGGGCTTGAACTCACGGACCGCGAGACTGTGACCTGAGCTGAAGTAGGACGCTTAACCGACTGAGCCACCCAGGCGCCCCCGGTGCCTCTTATTCTGAGGTCATTTGACCTCACCTCTAAGATCTTCATTTCAAAATCTGTGAGTAACTTTTGAGACGTACAAAGTGACAGTGTTCTGAGACAATCCTCAAATTGTTCCTCCTTGTCACCAAGGGGCAGAGTTCTCTAGAGGAGTGTAACGAATAAGAAACAAAGTATTTGGCTTCCAAAGATTGTTGTGCCATACAAAGGTCAAGTAAAAATTCATCTTGAGAAAGAAAGACTTGCATTTTCTGCAGCAGAATCATCGTATATCCAATTTTTAGACCTTGTTAGCCAGTAAAGAAAGTCAGCACCGTACTGAGTCTCATATATAATCTAATGATTGAAAGTGTATTTTACAGTTTCTATAAAGTACTCAACACAAGCTGTGCTTCCAGGATTTGGCCTCACTAGTGTTCTTCCTCTCTCTCTCTCTGTCTGTCTCTCTCTTCTTTAATTATATCCCATATAAAAATGTTACATATAACACGTTCAGAATAAAAAAGAGATCATCAAGTATGCCGGCATTGGGAAATGGAACAAGGCCTAAGACTTGGAAGGAATTTCTTCAACGGTTTGGTCCAACTAAAAGGCTGGAGGATTACAGACCCACGGAGTGAAATATATTTATCTTCATCTACACAAATGCTACAGGAGCTGTGGGACGTCACAGTGTCTTTTCTGAGATAAATGTCAGCATGCTTTTGTGGAGACAGCCTGCCTGAGCCCTTCCTGTGGAGAGCCACAAGTATGATTCAGGTTTCCTTCTGTGTTTGCCAAAATCACCATGATTTTACCAAATGATATTTTCACTTCACTTACCTTAACATTCCTTCAACTGTCTTGATATTTAAAATGAAAAAGAATGAACAATTTGGAGAGGATGACGGATGGTATGTCAAGGCCAAATGGGGTGTAAAATGGCTTTCTTTCCAGTTCATCCTTTCTCTTGCTCTCAGAATGCTTGCAGCTCCATGCTAGATGACCTGTTAAAGCTACACTGCTTATATTTCACATATTTTCTTTTTTTAAAAAATGTTTGGGGCGCCTGGGTGGCTCAGTGGTTGAGCGTCCAACTTCAGCTCAGGTCATGATCTCTCAGTGTGTGTTTGAGCCCCGCGTCGGGCTCTGTGCCGACAGCTCGGAGCCCGGAGCCTGCTTCAGATTCTGTGTCTCCTTCTCTCTCTTCCCCTCCCCCACTTGTGCTCTGTCTCTATCAAAAATAAATATTAACAACAGTTTTTTAAAAATGTTTAATGTTTATTCATTTTGAGAGAGATAGAGTGAGAACAGGGGAGGGGCAGAGAGAGAAGGAGACACAGAATCTGAAGCAGGCTCCAGGCTTCAAGCTGTCGGCACAGAGCCCGACGCGTGGCTCTAACCCACGAACCACGAGATCACGACCTGAGTGGAAGTCAGATGCTCAACAGACTGAGCCACTGAGGCACCCCCAGATTTCACATACTTTCTAAAGGAGATGTTTCCATTAGCGTGAGTGTATCCTCAGGGGAACATGTGGCTGCACTGAAGCTGTGTAATGTGTGAACCAACTGATTTTTTGTCTACCATGTGCAATTTAAACAAGAGGTATTTACTAACAATAAACACTGACAATGATTCTTTTGAGAATAATGAGAGGATTGCATTTCCAAACTGTCTGTACACAGGTGCCTATGTCACAAATGAGTAAGAAGGCAAATATCATTTTTCTTTCCTTTGAACGCTCGGAAGAGGTTGCCTTTTTGTACCCCAAGTGATTCCAAACTACGCCTTCCTAGGCTGTGACAGAAATGAAAAAGCCGTTAAAAGCAAACTCCTAAATGGTGTATTTGTAAACGGGGATCAGAATTTGGGGGTCCTGCTTTTTGTGACCCAAGAAGGGCTTCTGTACTCAGGAACCGAGTTGGGGGGTGCACTTGGGAAGCATTTTCCGCAAAAGTACACAGGTGAGGCTCAGTCACTGAGGGAATGCTCTGAAATGAGCTTTAGAGGTAATGACGTCATGCTCCTTCTGAAAATTATATTGAACAGAGGCTAAAAGCCTAAAATTAAAACGTTCTTTTTTCTAGACCAGAAATCTGAGATCCCAGTGACATGGCTGTATCTTGGTTGGGATCATTGTAAAATTAGGTCCTTTCGTACTTTCCTTTCTTTTCCTTTGTGTTACGTTGCCATCAGGCACTGCTCACACTGTAACCGCACCATAATGAATACTTTTCTCATATTGAGTTCGTACGATCTCTTCACAGCTTGAATAAGATGTGTTTCAAAAGGAATGACTGGGAACAGCCAGCTCACTTAATGTGTTTTAAGATACAGTTTCCAAACTGGAATTCAAATATTTTAGGAACTCACTGGGCACTGTTTCAACGAAAGCTATCTTGTACTCTATTTCCTTCTCGGTTCCTAGGCACAATCTTTTCCATTAGTTGATAAACTACACCTTCTGTCTTCCTGCCCCTTGCTGATATTGTTATTTTTTTTTAACCCTTCGGTTTAAATCTTAGATATCTGGATTACAGCTTTACTGGGAATGTAGGTTTTCCTGCTGCTGTTGTTGTTTTCCAAGGACAGTAATGAGGACATTTGCATTAACGCTTGAGCTAAATAAAAATCTCGTTGCGGTTCTATTTGCTCTCACTTTCTGGAATAAAATTTAAAATGCCAGTGTAGAGTGTGTGAGTATATATGTGTAAAATAAACTGGTTTGAAATAAAAGCTTCCAACTTTTTGACAGAAAGGAACTTATTTTCTGTGCACTATATATATTTAATGAGACGAAAAGGAGAATGCAGTTCAGCTATGGAAGCCATTGCCACGCTGGATTTTTTCAAGAGGCCCCTGTATATGAAGTGAGACTAACAGATATGATGGAGCTTTGGTTTTAGACTTCAGTTAATTTTTTAAACCTAAATATAGGGGCGCCTGGGTGGCTCAGTCGGTTAAACGTCCGACTTCAGCTCAGGTCATGAACTCACAGTCCATGAGTTTTAGCCCCACGGTGGGCTGTGTGCTGACAGCTCTGAGCCTGGAGCCTGCTTCAGATTCTGTGTCTCCCTCTCTTTCTGCCCCTCCCCTGCTCACGCTGTCTCTCTCTCTATCGCTCAAAATAAAATTTTTTTAACCTGAATATAAATTTATCAGAGGGGTTGCAAGAATTAGGATTTCTTGCAAAGTGGACTTAGAAGTATTATTTCTTCTTTCCATTTGTAATTTCATGGAGTTATTCCATGTCACTTTTCTGTACTTACTACTCTGACAGAAAATTTGGCAAAGGTGTGAGCATGTTTTTCTCAAAGCTTCAGTGCACTGGCTCAGTGAGTCTGGGCTAACTCTATGAGATTTAACGTAACACCCTAAGTGTTATGCCCTTAACACGCCCTTTAACACTAATTGTCTTGATTGGGTGTAGGGGGTTTTGTTTGTTTTTCAGTTTACCTGGTTGTAATGTAATAAATCATGAAATTTCGATTGCATGACATTTAAAGGCGAATTCCATCCCACTGGTAATTTTAAGATGAATTTGAAACCATGTTAATCATCAAGCAACAATGATAATGACTGTCTGTTGATCTTAGTGTCTAAAGAGCAGGTAGGAATGGTGATAGTCACTCTTCTCCATCTCAAGAGCCAGAAGAGAAAAGAGTTTACGAGCATGCTGTGCGTTTCCTCCTACGATGAGTTGTGGTAAGAAAAGGGATACCGCTTCCAAAGAACTATACCTGTTTCTGCTAAATGGCTTGCTTCTGACTCCATTCCTCTGAATGGAGCCCAGAAAAACTACAGAAACGAAAGTCGGCCTGGGAAGACTGAGGGCTGTCAAGAGCTGGTGTGAAGAATGAGTGAGGCCATGTTGGTATAGATGTAACAGTGGCTGGAGGCTGAAGGGAAGGGATAATTTGGAAGAAAGCTGTAAATTCCATTCTTACTTTTCACCACACTGCCTACGGAAAATCATTGCTTATCCTATGACTGAAGAAATTCTTAGCAATTGCTAGGCTGTTGGGATTGGTGGCGTGTACCAGGCCATGCCCCACCCCCGCCCCCCAAATTCTCTCAGGTATTTTTGAAGAGACACGCACAAGGATTTCACTACAGCCTCCTGTGAGCGCAGCGAATGCGGCCAGTCTGACCAGGAAACAGTCCCGCGTACTTTGGAAAAATAGCTTTCTCAAACAGGTTAAATTCTCCAAAGAAATGAGGTAAATCAGAGTTGTCAATATAAATTACTAACACCAGCAATTTCAATCTTCTCCTTTTCCCCATATTCTCATATCCATCAGTCCACAGAAGCATGACTGTCAGTCTTTCCTCATGCACAGCAACGGTTTATAAAGTTATCTATGTGTCATGCAATCCAATACGGTCGTCCTTGAGTCTGTTTGGTTCCATAACTGAACTGGGTAAGTCAGGAGTTTTATAAGGCAAGCACAGAAATCAGGATGTTTTGACATCATAATTAATCTCTTGTTTTCTAAAGACTGATAATTTAGTCCCAACTGTCTTCAGAGAGAGATTCTCCATCATTCCTGCACTTCGTAATGGCAGCCAGGATCCACACCTGCTTAACCTATGTTAGGTAACTCATTTCTCCAGCTTTGGGTTTGGTAAAGATTATAAAAGAGGGCTGAAAAACCAAACAAACAAACAAATAAAAAAAACTTTGCTACATTAGAAAAGCAATATTGAGGCGTGTCTGGGTGGCTCATTCAGTTAAGTGTCCAACTTCGGCTTAGGTCATGATCCCACGGATCGTGGGTTCAAGCCCCACGTCGGGCTCTATGCTGACAGCTCGGAGCCTGGAGCCTGCTTCAGATTCTGTGTCTCCCTCTCTCTCTGCCCCTCCCTCACTCATGCTCTGTCTCTGTGTCTCTCTTTCAAAAATAAATAAACATTAAAAAAAATTTTTTAAAGAAAAGCAATATTGAAAGAGATACTACATAATTTTAAATTTTCATTAACTGGAAATTTTAGGATCTCATGAAGGCAACACCAACATTCAAGGTATTTTAAAGGAACTCTAAAAATAAAAGGATTTAATGCAGGTATCATCAGTGGGTCATTCTATTATTTGGAAATCCAACTTTCCTTTAACAAAGGAAACCTACAAGAGTATCATTTCTGACCAGGTTAGGTTATAATTGTTATCATGCTATTTTTCAAAGCATATGGGAATAATTCTGAGGATCAGAAAACTCACTACGATTTTAAAGGTTTATCTGGCAGCTTTTCTAACCAGCGTTGCTGCATCTATCCTTTTCATTTTTATTTCTCACCAAGAAGTATCATTTTTAATTGACTCATGGCTCTCAAGTTATGTAAGTAATCAGGTTTAATGAATACATTTGGTACCAGGAAGTCAGTGAATGGGAAGTCTAAGGACCTAGGAAGGATTCTTATCAAAAATAAGCTATTAATTTCATGTATGTATATCATTACGGGCTCTTTTTCATAAATTAAGTTAATAAACAGAGCTGAGTCCTTTTTTAATAGTCTAGGTAAATAGTGGAGAGAATCAGCTATAGTATAGACGGTAAAAGTCATGGGATGGTCACAATTCACACATTTTTAAAAACTGTCTGTGTAAGTCCAGGAAGCATTTGTGAGCTTTGACTAACGATGAAACAAAGCCTACACACGTACAGTCATAGTTGGACAGGTTCTGTCGGCTGGGTCAGGCAAGGTCATCTCTTCTTTGGAATTCTGTTAAAATAATTTCTTGCTGTTCCAATCCATGCCTCGCCCTACAGCCATATTGATGTCTTTAACACATCTAGATGATTCTCTCCTTTAAAAAATGCTCAGCTATCTTTCCTATCTGGCAAGATAGCATTCACACACCCCCTCCTGACTCCTTCCTGCTTACTGATCTGTACTTATCCCAGGAACTCATTCAGCTATATCTCCCAGGAATCCCTACACCGCTTTCCACCCCAAACCTCCTACTTCCAACTTCAAGCCTTACCCTGTGCTTTTCATGACAATTTTCCCTTCTCAATCTGTCAGCTATATAGCTCAAGCCCAGTTTCTTTGAAAGGATCTCCACATCTTTAGTGCCAACACAATCTAGTCTCCAAATTCCTGTAGCACATATTTTCTCATTTGCTTATTTTAGCATCTAATTATACACTTCCATATCTTGTTAATTATTATTTCAAAGTTTAATTAGGTTCGCATAATTAGGTATTTAAATAATAATTACTGCTGTGTATGAGATTTTACTGTTTTCCAGCTAGCAGAGTGTTTTGCTCTTATCAGAACCTTTTTACCTGTTGAGAGAGGAAGTTCAAGTAGAGTGATGTAGCAAAATCAAAAGTCATGGTGAGGTCTCTTGGTTACATAAGTTCAAAAAATATAAAATAGAGAACAGTGACTAATTTCTTATCTGCGGCAACATCAGGCAATGTATACCAGCAGGAAATGACTTACATATACTGTCAAGGCAAGGCTTCAGTCCTTAATAAGAGTTTGGGAAGACTGTTTTTCAAGTCACGCTTGTTTTCAGTTGTGTCTTTCCTCAGCGCTACAGAATATCTAACCTTTCTTTCTCTCTTCGGAAAATAAGACTGTTTCAAGATGTGTCCCCAACTTTTCAAAAAGTAACAATAGATTTTATGCTTCTAACTAGATTTTGTTGTTGTTGTTGTTTATTGTTGCAGAGTTTCTTTGAAAGATTATGATTTCCCAGTCAGTCTTACTGACCTAGCTTTTAATATTTATAACCAGATCCAGTTTATTAGTCATGTGAAACAGAAGAAGTCTTCCATTATCACCACATTTCATTTTGGCCTCTGAGTAATGCCCACTTTATTCACTAAATTTAATTCCAAATTTAACTGCCCCTAAAACAAATCTAACTTCAAAGGATGGTTTGACATTATCGATAATATCTTTAAGAAACTGGTTCAAATATTGAAGGCAATTACTAAGGAGGAGTTCCAGGGGGAAAAAAAGAAAGAAAGAAAGAAAGAAAGAAAGAAAGAAAGAAAGAAAGAAAAGAAAAGAAACAGGCAAATGGTGAGAATAGTTTTAGTTTCCAAAGGTGTCTTCTTTGAAAATTAGAAAAATGAAACACTCCCTTATATGTGTAAATTCTGGTTTGTTTGTTTATATCATTGCCACATTCTAGCCATAAGCTAAATGAATGTGTGTTTCATATGTCCCTTTCAGTTCAAAAAGTTACTGAGTATATCTCATCTTCAAGGCACCTTGCTGGGGATAGAAACAGAAATGTAACAAAATAAAATACCTCGAGACAGCTTCCTCCCAGTGAGGAAGACATACACATATGAAAAATTATAATAAAATGTTATGTGCAAGTATCGCTGGGAGTATCTAAAGTTTGGCTTATGATTATTCTGGGCAGGTGAGGGAAACAGAAGAATTTCCTCCTTTTTTCATCATCATGAGGGCTGTCTCAAGAAAGCAGAAGTGATGATTCCTTTTTATGGAGCGTACGTTTTAGTAGACAAAGGAAAACGTTAAGTAAAAAGAACAGCCAAAAACACATTGTGTTGTAGTGACACAAATTACAGCAAAAATGAAGCTGAGAATGGAGCTAGAGGTGTTGGGGTGAACAAAATTTTAAGTAAGGTGATCAGAGAAGGCCTCTGTGAAAATGTAAAACTTGAGCATCATCATCAAGGAGGGGAGGGTCTAGGCAAAGCAGCTATCTGGAGGAAGAGAGCTCCAGGCAGATGCAGAGAGCCAAAGAGAGAGAGAAGCCTGACTGATGTGCTTAAGGAGCATCACGGAGCCCTGTATAGCTGTTATGTCAAAGGATGAGCACTGGGGGCCGTGGGGTGGGGGAGGCAGAGTTAATCCGAGATGAGATCAGAGCAGTAAGGACTAGGTGCATATGTCACAGCGCATTAAAGCCATTTTAGGGCTTTCACTTTTCTTTCCTTTTTAAAACCAATTAATTAATTATTTAAGCCGATCTCTACACCCACCATGGGGCTTGAACTCACAACCCCCAGATCAAGAGTCTCACTGAGCTGGTCAGGCACCCTGGGCTTTACCTTTTCTCAAGTAGAGATGGAGGCCAATGGCATTTGGGAGCTGAAGAGTGCTAGGATCACACTGATTTCTTAACAAGGTCATGCTGGCTGTTGGGTTAACACTAGACTGATAAGACAAGGGCAGCCCCTGAGAGATCAGTCAGGAAGCTATTGCGCTCGTCTGCTTTAGGAATGGGAGCTTGCTCCGAGTGTTCGAGCCCCATGTCGGGCTCTGTGCTGACAGCTCAGAACCTGGAGCCTGTTTCAGATTCTGTGTCTCCCTCTCTCTGACCCTCCCCTGTTCATGCTCTGTCTCTCTCTGTCTCAAAAATAAATAAACGTTAAAAAAAAAAAAGGAATGGGAGCTGCTCGGCTCTGCAAACAGTAGTGAGCATGGACAAGAGTGTTCAGAGCTGGGAGACATTGAGATAATAGAGCTGGCAACGCAGGCTGATGAAGGGGAAGCTAGGATGTGAGAGAAAGGAGGAGGCAACGACAAACCTACGGCGTTCGAATCATCAGAAAGAACGGACAGCAGTTCCGGCTGGAGCCCTATGAGACCTTCGAACAGAGATATGAGTGGGCCTGAGAGCTACAGTGGAGGGAGGAAGTCCTCACTGGAGATACAAATTTGCAAGTTTCCAACCATGTTGAGATAGCAGTAAAAATGGTGTCTGTCTGTCTGTTTGTTTGTTTGTTTGTTTAAGTAGTCTTCGTGCCCAGCACGGAGCCCAACGTGGGGCTTCAACTCACAGACTGTGAGCTCAAGACCTGAGCTGAGATCAAGACTGAGCCACCCAGGGGACCTCCAAATGGTTTTATTATCCGCATTAACTGAATAGAACCCCAAGACCCACAAAGGTGGGCTACTAACGCAAGGTCCCTCACCAGTGGGACAGAACAGGAGTGAGAATTTAGGTCTGCCTATTCTTAGATTAGCGCTCTTTTGTTTGCCATACTTGTTAAATACATCTTCCACCCTGCTGCAGTTACATGTTGCTGCCTCCGAGCCGGTACACTCAGCACAGGTTTGCTGAGCACCCACCATGTGCAGGAACCGTTCTTGGGGCTGGGAATAGAAAAAAGGAACAGAAGTGACAAAATCCTGTCTGTTGAGCCTGCATCTTGTTAGGGAAGGACACAAATAAACAAGGAGATATGTGATAGATTGCTTGATGATAAAATACAGAGTTTAACAGTAAGCCCAGGTAAAGGGGGAAGGCAATACCAAAGGCAGCAGAGGCGTGATTGTGTCGTCGTGTTTCACAGGGTAGGCATGGAAGGGTTCACTGAACTGACCTGAGCACTGACCTATGGAAATGAGAGACAGCCATGTGGAATCGGGGGGACAGCAATGTGAGACGATATCCCCCCCGAAATCAGTAAATCAGAAGAGGAGCAAAATAAGATTTATGAGTGAAGAAATGTGTTCTCCCCCTGGCCTAGCAGTAAATGGATTTTTCACCAGGTAGCTTAATTTACAAAACAACAAATTCATATCTGATAGTATGGGGTGAAAAACAGACATTGCTCTCAAGCTGAAAAACATGAAAAACAATAAAATAAGTAATAATGCAAACTGGTTATATTCCAGAAGGTAGGAATTAGCCTTTGAATCATCCTTTACAGACCTCCAACCAAAGGATACATTAACTACACAATGATACAATATTACTCTTAAAAAAAAAAAAAAAAAAAAAAAGCGCCCTTGCAAGTGCTGCCATCTTGTGGCAGAACAGAAAACTGTTATTAAGTTACGGCATTAATGGCTACCTTTACGTTACTATTGTTTGTCTTAATTGATCAAATGCGTCTATTGGAAGAGAAAAAGTATGCTTTATAACTGATCTGGAATGCGAAATACCTTTCAACTAAGTTAACATTCAATTAAAGAGCTGGAAAAAAAAGTGAAATTTACAAAAACAGACTTTATTAGCTTGACTAAAAGAATGTTAATTGCACTGTAAAATTACTTCGCCGTACTTAAAATTTCTCCCCAATGCACGGATACATGATTCTAAGGTAAATTTCATTATTCTGTACTCCCCAAATTATCCCTTTCTCTACACTTTAAGCAGATCTTGTTTTTCAATCCGTGACAAATTGCTTTCTGCACATACTAGATAACATCATACACAGGGTAATTTTTATTCCCTGTGTCCCTGACTTTTGTGTTTGTTAGCCATTAAGTGATTTGAACAGACCGGTTGCCTGGGTATTTATGAGCATTGTGCTTGGAGGACTAGGATTCCTGGGGGTGGGGGAAGGAGGGAGCTGCCTAAGGCCATGATTTACTGTGCCTTGAAAACGAATTCCCTGTCTCCTGGAGAGTTAAAAATCATAGGCCATCACCAGTGGTATGTTATTGTGACCCCATATGCCTTGAGAGCAAAAGTGTTGGAGGTATCACTCAAATGTAATTGAGTCACAGGTCTGCCCTACAATTCCATCTCTGGCTGTTTGTCCTGCAGCCCTGCTCCTGCCTGATCCCACATTGATCCTTATTGCCTTACAAAGGATCACTGTCTGCTGGGCCTCACAGACCTATCTCACCTCCCTTACCAGGTATTATTTTTATATTGTCAAAGACATACGGCGTTTACATTTGATTCTGTAGCAGTGACTCCCACACCCATTGAACCTTGATTCCAGATTTAAACAGAATCAATGTTCATGGCAGAAGCACCTAGCGGTCTTCCTGTGTCCACCCTCCACGTTTCCATGGCCAGTAAGAGAAACCTTGATTATTTTCACCTGCACACTTGGCTGCCCAGAATGAAAAGTGCGTTTCCCAGTCTTCCAGAAATGGCTCTCGACTGTCCTAGCCCACGAGAAAGAAGCAGAAATGCTGAGTGAATCCTTACAGGAACTTAAAAAAAAAAAAAAAAAAAAAAAAAAAAAAAAAAAAAAGACAGCTAATGTCCTACATATTAATTTTTAAAAATCAGTTTCAAGAAGTATCATGTATGTTGGAAGAGGCTAACCATGATCTATATGGTGGGAAGTAAAGCCTACAAAATTTCAGGGGAACGCCACATCATGGAGATTCCAGGAGTGCAACAGGATGGGGCATGCCCAGACATACCCTCCAAAATAAAAGACACATTATTGCTGCTTGAAGTCTGACCCGCTTGTGGGACACCTCTGAAGGATCGCCCAGGTTCGAAACTCCCTCCACTGGAGGGACTGAGACCTCTCTTGCAACTTCCCTGTGCCATTCTCTTTTCTTCATTTCCTCAGACATGAAAGGGAAGGAGCGACCAGCTCTGCCTCTCCCTAATTAAACTCCTGCACACATCATTTCATTTCTGAGTACTTTTCTAGTGAACCCAGCCTAAGACGTCTTTCAATGTCCACCCCATCTCGACACAGACCTATCAGGCTTACGCATTCTTCTGAACGCCACAGGGTCTGATGTTAAAGGTGTTTAATGCTGACCTCTAACCCCTTTCTATCTATTTATGGACAGTATATAAGGCTATTCACAGTATACAATATAATCTTATACATACTGGCAGGTTTTTAAAACACTGGACAAAAGGCATAGAACGTATCCTGAATTATCTCTAGAGTATAGATAACATTTGTTGTTCTCTTTACTGATACTTTTCCTATGAAAGAAAAGGTATTATTTTTTATAACAAAAAAATTTTAAGTAGGTTTTTTTTAATGCTTATTTATTTATTTGGGTGGGGGAGTAGGGAGAGAGGGAGAGAGAGAATCCCAAGCAGGCTCTGCACTGCCAGTACAGAGCCCAACGTGGGGCTTGAACTCACAAACTGTGAGACCTTGACCCGAGCTGAGATCAAGAGTCAGATGCTTAACTGACTGAGCCATCCAGGCGTCCCAAACAAAAATTTTTAAATAAAGCAAAATCTTTCCTATCTCCTAATACTGCTAACAATAGCTACCAACTGAGAAGACCAAATACACCCAAAAAAGGGAATGGATTTGTAATACAAACCCTATTTGTAGCAACTGACAAGCACATAAATTATCTGTTTCTACGCATTCCAAGAAGAGAAGGGAGATCAGCTGTGTGGCTCTGCCTAGGAATATTTCAACACTCAAAAAGGGAAAAACAAAAACAAAAACAAAAACAAAACAGTGAGCTATTTCTCCAATCTCTGTCAAGTGATGTTTCTGCCATAATCTACTTGGAGCCAAGTTGAAGATAAACACGACAAAAGTGTGGAGTGAGAACCACATTATAACACAATCAGTTAGCATTGTTCAGGTTAATGAGCATGAATGACCTCTAAGAATTTATCAGGATGGGATTCCTGGTGGTGGTATTATTATTAGAAGTTACAGAAAGGACTGCGAGTTCGCCTTCAGCTAACATAGGATATCCTGACTTTCAGCCTTCACTCTACTGAGGTGTAATTCATTTGGTGAAGTCTCCCTTCTTTTTCCTTTTAGTTCCATCCTACACTATCCTCCTATTTTTGCTGCATTTCTTAAGGAAAAAAAATCTCATAATTCCTTACATATTTAAAACTAATGCTTGGGGCGCCTGGGTGGCGCAGTCGGTTAAGCGTCCGACTTCAGCCAGGTCACGATCTCGCGGTCCGTGAGTTCGAGCCCCGCGTCGGGCTCTGGGCTGATGGCTCGGAGCCTGGAGCCTGTTTCCGATTCTGTGTCTCCCTCTCTCTCTGCCCCTCCCCCGTTCATGCTCTGTCTCTCTCTGTCCCAAAAATAAATAAAAAACGTTGAAAAAAAAATTTAAAAATAAAATAAAATAAAATAAAACTAATGCTTTATTTGGAGACGGTGCATCTCCTTCTCTGGAGCCAATAACTACACAGAATTAGAATTGTTTCTCAGTGCAGATAACACTGGCTATTTCCACCACAGATTACCGTGGCTTTTCATTTTTTACTTACAGGGATAATCATAAGCCAAAGTGATAGTGGACACACTTGAAATTTGCTCTGTGTTGGTGTGCCTTTTGGGCTTGTGTCAGAAGATTCTAGGACCTCATGCATTTGGCATACAAGTGACTCTCTCTTAAGATGACAATACGTATGTTCTTTCAGATCTGTAAGTCCACCTGTAATGATGCTACATTTTACAGATCACATCTTCCTCCCTCTAAAGTTATAAAAGGCCTTAACCTTAAGGATAAATGAAATGCTTTTCAATAAAAACATTAACTAGTCATAACATTGTGTGGTCAATTACTAAATAATATTATGATAGCTGAATGCCTTGGAATATTAACAAGGAGAGAAATAAAATATTAAATGAACTTGATACTTATGTAATCAGTATTAAATTATTTTAATAGTCAGTACTCCTGTGTTCTTAGGCATGCCTGCACATATTCTTGAATGGGTACTTGGTGGCTCACCTTCGCTAAGAAAACACATCCCTTTCCTTTAGGTGCTGTTCTGAGCACAAGTATTTTCTCGGTAGATTCCTGGCTCTTTAAGGGTTGGAGTTTTGGGTTCATATTTTCACTCCATAGCCATCAGCATGGTGCCAGGGTCTTGCACCCAGATAGTGCTAATAGTTACACGTCTAATTGATTGATAGGCAAGAGGTTAACACTGCGATGAAACCAACTATATACATGAGTGCTGACAGCTTTGAGTAAGAATGAACAGTTGATACTTGGTTAACGGCAAGTGAACGAACAGCTATGGACATACATTCTCAGGTTAGCCGGAGCTAATTGCGACTGTATGTGGCTTGTTAAAGATGGCCACGAGTTCCTCGATTATACTTCCTTCTTGGAAACTGTGCAGGATGTGCCTTCCTTTTGAATCCAGGCTAGCCTTTGACTGCTGTGACCAACGGAGCATTCTGTAAATATATTATTCTGGTTCCACATCTGGCCTAAAGAGGACAGACGAGTTCCATCTTCATTTCTAGGAGCTCTGTGCCACAGTGTAAGAAGTGTGACTATTTGGAGGGACAGAACACCCTTGGGGAGGGCCTGAGATTACAATTCTGAGGGAACAGGAGTGACACTGCATTCTCCCAGCTGTCTCTGTCAAGGCAACAGGCATGTGGATGAATCCATCTTAGACGCTCCAAACCAGACCAGTGGCCAGCTGAACACCACCAAGTGACCCCAGTTGATGCCACATGGAGCAGAAAAATAACCCAGTTTAACTGCCTGATTTTCCGAATCACAAAATCATGAGATATAATAAAAGGATTGATTTAAGCCACTATTGTTTGAGGTAGTTTCATGCACAGCAATCAATAACCAGAACATTCTACAGGGTGGTTTGCCAAGGACAGTCCCAATGTCTGTCAGTGGTCCAAGCACCCTGTCATGATTTATATTTGCTCTGGATTTTCAATTTTCACAAAGGATTATCAAGAATTGTGTTTAAATAAGCCAATATGGGCTTGGTAGTTTCTGTCATGTTCTGATCCAGAAAGAGAGTGAGAATTATGTGAAATGAATAGTTGCAACCTGAAACCTACTTCAAAACTGAGATAACCAATGAAACCTTTTCTCTTCTGAAGCCCCCAGACAGAAACAGACTAACATTTCCCCTTGGAGGTTGGCATGTAGGGTGCTTGCTGGATGATGTTATGCTCCTTAATCATTAGCTGCAAAAGACAACCATCTCCTTCTGGTCTCAGGCAGTGGTGAAGGGAGAACCATTCTATTTGCTGCTATGGCTGGCCAGACAGTCGTGCCTCGGTCCTGTCTTGTTCTACAAGAGAGACACATCTGCCAGGCCACCAGTCCTGCATTAAACTGTTTATAGTAGATAGGGGTGAGGGGCCTCAGGGAGGAACATGGGAAATTTTAAGTTAGGTGTATGTGACAATTGTGTATGGAAGAGGGCTGCAGGTGTCCTTCTACAGAGTGAATAGAAAGTTGTCTGTATCCTTGATGTAGTGGTAATGTCATCTTTGTATTATGTAAATCGATAATATTTATTCCTTGTTTCTCAAATCTTAAAATTTGCAAGAAATGTTCAGAAGCAATGAGCTAAAATTAAAAGTGCACATTTAAGAAAAAGGAAATATTGAATTTTCAGTTCTCAAGAAAGCAGATGACAAAAGAAACCTGCACAAAATGTTAATCAGTGCCCATCCACCATGATATCTATACTGTATCACTAACCCATAAAATCCAGAAGCCACAAATCTGCTAAAGAAGGATAGGCATATGCCTCAAAAATTAATTATTTTAAGAAAGCTGTGCCTGAAGAAAACGATTTAGTATGTGTAACTTCAGAACACGTGTTTACACACGAACCTGCGAAGCCTGACTTCCAATTATATCGAAAGTCTGTTTTTCTAGATTAAACGCGTTCATTTTCAATTTCAAGATGTCTTTTTTTTTTTAAATTTTTTTTTTTCCAACATTTTTTATTTATTTTTGGGACAGAGAGAGACAGAGCATGAACGGGGGAGGGGCAGAGAGAGAGGGAGACACAGAATCGGAAACAGGCTCCAGGCTCCGAGCCATCAGCCCAGAGCCTGACGCGGGGCTCGAACTCACGAACCGCGAGATCGTGACCTGGCTGAAGTCGGACGCTCAACCGACTGCGCCACCCAGGCGCCCCAAGATGTCTTGAAGCAGTAGATGTCAATGCATCCACTACTAGCAAAGAAGAAGAAAAAAGACCTTTGCAAACAGTGAACTAAAGCTGTTTGTTCATCAATATCCTCAAATGCTTCAAATAGAACATCATTTAAATTCATATCAAAAGTCACTCAAATATTTTTCATCCAATTATTGGAACCAGAGAGAAAGAAGTGTTCAGTCCATTTTGCAAAAGTGAAACAGCTGACAGCGTGAAAGTTGTTTGAAAGTTCAACACTGAAGGCAGCATGATTCAGTTAGGAGTAAAAATACAAAGACGAACTTAGAATCAGCAAGTTTTATGAGAAAAACAACAGTCTTAAAAAGTAGTTGGGAGAATAATTCACTTGGAATTGATGGTGATGAACGTATAATTTATAATTGAGTTCAAACAAGTTTCAAGAATCTACCAATTGAAATAGAGTATGTTAACTGTCCACATTTACGATTTACAAATATTATTATATATACATACTTGGGGTGACTGGTTTGCATTGTTTGTGACGAAGCGATATCTAATATTTTAAAAATCACTCCAGCACACTTGTAGACACTTCATTAATTGAAAATTAATTGGTGGTTAGATATATTTAAGCCTTTGAAGAACCACCTTGCAGATCAACATACGTGTTCCATGATGACATTGAAAATTTCGGTACAAGAGCTCTTTAAACTTGAGAATAATTTTATATAAAGTAATAGGAAACTTTTGATCAAAGTGTTCTGCAAACCAAGCATCGGAAATCTTTGAAGCGTTTACATTTTGAACTGACCGAAAGCATTGCTTGCGAAATGGAAGACAATGAAAATCATCCTTACCAAAGCTAGAGAACTGAACAAACTGATACGGGCACTCAGTGGATGTACACGATGTAAGTCTGTTGCTTTATCCTTGAAACATGAAATGTCTCAGTTTGCAGAAATAGTCTCTAATGGAGGAGCTCCTGTTTGTAGTAAGTTTCTTTTCCATACTGAAATCAAATGGAGAAGGCTTACAGTTTTCTAACATTTAAGCTTGGCAAAACATTAAAAAGAATACACAGGGACAATTTGTCTTAGAGGAATATTTGTCAAAGATGGTTCCTTGAAAGGAGGTTAAAAAAATACCTAAAATATTAAGCTAAAAGTATTTTCAAAGTTTAATAAAAAATTTAAGATTGAGGAAATCTTCCATTTAGCAAGACTTGCTCAGAGTTTGTTAAGCATGTCAGCACCTCGAAGGAGAGCACTTTATCAAGTAAAATTATCAGAATCTACAGACGAGTCCATTTCAAATTCGCGACCAGAAAATGCAACTTTCTAGAAGATGACAATTTAATGAAAAATTTATAATAATAAGATTTGATTGAAAGTGTATTCTCCAGAAAATATCAATGACAAAGTATTAAAAGTAGAAACTGCTGTGAAACTGATATGTGACCTTCTACAAAAAACAATTATTTTGCTTATTGTAAAATTTCAGTTCATCAATGTTTTTGCTTTAGTGTATATGGGTATATCCTATTTTTGAAAATCAGTTTTAAATAGAATGGTTTTATAGGTCCATCAAAAAATACAACCTATCTGCTTACCTATAAGTATTTCTAAAAGTTATAACATCTTAATGATTTTAGTGCCCATGTTTGCTCTCAAAAATGTCCCATTTTTGATGATAAATGATGTGCTTACTTATTCCTAATCTGAATTATTACTTCCAGTCATTTCTTCACTTCACTCACACGATAGCCTCATGCTATCATTATCAGATTATTTTTCTTTCTTCATGATGCAGAAAAATCCATTTCTTCCTACTACTTTTTCCAGTGTGACATTTCTTCATTTTCCTATGAACACTGCTTTCTATTCCCTGAATATGCTTCTCTCCTTCTCTCAAATGTCTAGGACATTGGTAATGCTCTTTTTTGACATCCTGAATTCTTCCTTTCGAAAGCAACTTGTGACAATATTCCCCATTTTTCAAAATCTGGTTCAAATACTGTCTACTCCCACGTCGTGTGAACCACAATTAATCTCATCCCCTTTTCTCTTCCTGAAGAATTTTACTCATAAATCTATTGGAGTACATCAAATTGCTTTGCATTGCAGATAACTGCCTGCCCAGTTTTCTTCTCCTAAGTAATTATGTGTCAAATACCATATTTTCTCTTTTTTCAGTTTTGAACTAACTTTTAAAAATTTATTTACTTATTTATTTATATACGTACATACGTATGTACATATGTATGTATGTATTTTAGGGAGGGGCAGAGAGAGAAAGAGAGAGAGAATCCCAAGCAGGATCCACACTCAGTGCAAAGCCCAACACTGGGTTGAAGGGTGGATAAGCTGAGTGGTGCTCAGTATACTTTTGGACTAATTGCTATTTTTCTGTAAATATGTTTTACTCGCACATCTCTCTTTACAAATGTAATGTTAATCTAAGACCCTGATTAATCAAATGTTTTTAGTTATGACTCATTAAAATAAGAAAATGTGTTTAGTCAAAAAAAAAAAAAAAAGAGAGAGAGATAGAATTTCTGCTAATACAAACAATGGGA
This sequence comes from Panthera pardus, assembly GCF_024362965.1. Lineage (NCBI taxonomy): Eukaryota > Metazoa > Chordata > Mammalia > Carnivora > Felidae > Panthera > Panthera pardus. The sequence continues at coordinate 132,462,107 of NW_026526765.1, forward strand.
AATTGCTTGAATTTAATTTGTTTATAAAGAGCTTTTATGTTTATAAAGAGCTTTTTAAAAAATTGACATCACAAAATTCAAAAAGCAAATACAGCAAATTGTATGATTTAAACTGTTACTCAACTATGTGTTGTAAGAGTATGAAAATGGACATCAGATTTTAAGTATAAAAGAGGAAGACATTACTGGATTTATTTGTAGCTTCTTGTGCATTATTACTTGATGTGCATTATGATTTGTAGTCATACTGTTTTTCTGTTCACTTTGATTTCCCCACAGCTTTGGAAGTTAGGCACATCCCAGTTCTACTTTTCTACTGACTTAAAATTTTAACAAACAAACTTTGCTTAAAATCAAATACTACTTAATATCTCTCTCTCTCCTTAAAAATTTTTTTTAAATGTTTATTTATTTTTAAGAGAGAGAGAGAGACAGAGTGTGAGTGGGGGAGCGAGAGGGCGACACAGGATCAGAAGCAGGCTCCAGGCTCCAAGCTGTCAGCACAGAGCCCAACGCAGGGCTCCACCCCAGGAACCGTGAGATCATGACTTGAACTGAAGTCGGATGTTCAACCGACTGAGCTCTCCAACCGCTCCTAATCTCTCTCTCTCTTATTCCTAAACAATCAGGGACTTCTTGACCATATTAAATTGCAATCACCAACCCTTTTCTGCCTTACATGTTATTTTGGTTCTTTTTGTTGTTTCTTTTAACCACAAAAACTAGGCATTGCTATTATTATTTTAAATAATCACTGTTACCTTAAATTTGCCTGTGAGTTTACCAGTTTCCTTGTGCATTTCATCCTATGCCTCAGACATTCATTTCTCTTCAGATATTTCTTCAGATAAGATCTATTGGTAATACACTATAAGTTTTGGGTCGTCTGAAAAATGTTTGTACCTCAACTTAATTCTTGAACAAAAATGTACTTTGGAATACAATTTTATGTCAGTAGTTGTATTCTTTTTGCATTCCTCAAGATATAATTCCCTACCTTAGTGCTTCATTTGTTGATATCGTTGAAGATTCTCAATCTTATTTGTAATCTTTTTATTCTTTCTGTTGTGGTCCTGAATCTTCATTTTCTACTTGTTCTATAAAATTATCTCTTCAAACTATCCCTTCAAATATTACCCTTTTCTTATCTGCTTGATTCTCTTCTTTGGAGGCTCCAATTAAAGATACATTAGAGATTTTCATTCACAACTCTGTGTCACGTAACCACTCTTTTGTATTTTTCATCTCCTTATCTTACCATTTTGCAACATGAGTAATTTCTTCAAATCTACCTTCCATTTCACCAATTTTTCTTAACCCTACCTATTCTCTCATATTATTCCAACTTTCCATCTGATATTATTCTCTTTCTCCCTGAAGAATATGCTTCAGTATTTTAAAATACCATTCTCATAGTGATTTCTTTAGTTGAAAATGTCTTATTTTCTTTATTTCTTGGAATAAAATTTACATGGGGCTATAATCCTGGTCTGGCCATTATTTTCTTTGAGCTCTCTCAATATACCTTTCCCTTACTTTCTGGCTTCTTTTGTTCTCAAGAAATCTATAGTCAAATAGTTGCTCTTTGGATAGTAATCCTCTACTTTTCCCAGCTGCCTTTGATATTATTCCTTGTATCTTTGATCTTCAACCAGCTTTATTTTAAGTGTAGGTGTTCTTTTGTAACCTTACTTGGGAGTTGGTTTGGACTTCACGAATCTGTGGCTTAAATTGGTTTTAGGTATGGGAAATCCTTAGGCATAAGCTCTGTAAATATTGTTTCCCCTCTTTTCTCTCTCTTCTCTATTACTGAGATTTTAGTTGAACTTGTGCTAGAACTTCTATTGTATCTTTTTTTTTAAGATTTAAAAAAAAATTATTTATTTATTTTGACAGAGAGAGAAAGAGAGAGAGCAAGTGGGGAAGGGTCAGAGAGAGGGAGAGAAAGAATTGCAAGCAGCCTCTGCACCGTCAGTGCTAAGCCTTATGTGGGGCTCGAACTTCACCACCAGCTGAGATCAAGAGTTGGATGGTTAACCAGCTGAGCCATTCAGGTGCCCCTTTTTATTGTGTCTTTTATGTTTTTATCCTATCTTGCCATTTCCCCAACATATTTCTGTTGTTCAGGCTGGATTTTTTTTCTGAATTATTTTCCAATGAGCAAATTCCCTCTTCAGCGATCTCTAATCTAGTCCTTTCATCATCCATTAGTTTTAAATCTTATTCTCTTCAATGATAGAATTTCTATTTTCTCCTTCTTAAAATCTGTGTGTCATTTTTCTTCTTAAACTGTGGTGGTTTTTATTTTGAGACATAATATGCATACCATAAAATTTATTATGTTATGTTAAAGTGTATGATTTAGTGGTTTTAGTATATTCAAAAGGTTGTACAATCATTACTACTATCTATTTCTAGAACAATTTCATCACCTCAAAAAGCATCCCCATATCATAAGAAATCACTCCCCATTGCTTTTCACTTGGCTCTGGCCAACCCCTCATCTACATTCTCTTTCTAGGAATTTGCCTATTCACAGTATTTCACATACAATATGCAGCCTTTTGTGTCTGGCTTCTTGCAGTTAGCATAGTGTTTCTAAGATTCATCCATGTTGTAGTATGTATTAGTACTTTGTCATATTTCATGGCTGCATAATATTTCTTTGCATGGATATGCCACCTTTGGCTCATCCAGTCATCAACAGATTGAAATTTGTTTCAAGGTTTTGCCTATTAGAATAATGCTATCTCTTTGTAGATAGCATACAGCTGGCTGCCGTTTTTATATCCATTTTTTCCAATACCTGCCCTTGAACTGAAGAATTCAAATGGACCAAATGTACTTATTGATAAAGCAGAATTTATGTCTGCCATTTTGGTGTTCATTTTCTGTATGTCTGCAATGCTTATCCACAAAGTTCACTCCCTCATTTTTTTATGATCTTCTCTCAAACATTAGCTGCTCAGTGAGGTCTTTGCTGGCCATCGTGTTCAAAATTTAAACATTTTCAACACATACATTTCGCAATTCCAATCCCTACTTGATTTTTTTCAATATTTATCATTATCTATATACTACATATTGAATTTATTCACATCACTTATTGTATATATTGTTTTGTCCACAAACACATTTAGCTCATTAAATTGTAAGCTTTGTGGGGGTAGGGTTTTTTTTTTCTGTTTTTTTGTTTGGCTTTTTTTTTTTTTTTTTTACATTTCCAGGACCTAGGAGAGGGTCTTGCCCATAGTAGAGGTCCACCAAATATTTTGTTGAATGAATGGTCAAAATACTTGGCCATTTTTTCTATGAATCTCAGTGGAGGATGGTTGTTTTCTTTTCAGTCAGAAACTCCATAAATTTTTTAAATATTTATTTATTTAGAGAGAGTGTACACACACATGTGAGTGGGGGACGGGCAGAGAGAGACAGAAAGAGAGAGAGAAAATCCGTGCTATCAGCACAGAGCCTGACACAGGGCTTGATCTCATGAACCACGAGATCATGACCTGAGCTGAAAGCAAGGGTCGGATGCTTAACTACCTAAGCCACTCTGGCAACCCAATCATAAATTACTTTTGGAATTTAATTTTAAATGCTGCTTTTAGAGTACATTAAAAACGAAATAGTTTATAATCCTTATTATATGGGGTACATAATAAAGTTTAGGCTTACAGATGTTAAAGTGGGGGACTAGCAAAACAGAATTCAATAGATGCACTAAGTGAAGACTGCATGACTAGAAGGCAAACTTGATCGGACTCAGGGGAACTCTAACTTCAGCATACCATTTTCTTCTTACTAACCGAACAAGAGGTGTTAAGTAGCTCCAGCCATCCAAAACACAATGATTGAACTGCAAGTCCAAATAGTTTCCTGCCACTTAGCATTCTCTCTTAGCTATTTCAAGGTCGCCCGAACTCATATAACTAAAACCAAAATACACTCCTCTTCACACCAGATCCCCTCCCCAAGAATTCCATTTCAACCATCCTATTACACAAGCATTACTGACACAAGCCTTACTTTTGTTAAGTCTTAATATGAAATCTATCATCAAGTACCCTGCCATGTACCACCTAAATACCTATTAAATTTATCCCTATTTCTCTCTGTGTGTCACTACTGTCCTAATTCAGATTACTAACATCTCTATTGGGTTTCCTGCAACGGATTCTTAACTGGTTCCCCCCTGCCACTTTCATTCCTCTCCAATCCATTCTATACACTTCAGCCAACATAATTTTTGCAAAAGCAGATCTGCTTCAAATATTTAATCAGCATTTCATTCCTCTTAAGACAAAGAAAATATTCTGGAACTTGACCTAATGCTCTCTGCGGTTTGGTCCCCGCCTATTCCTTCATCTTGAGCCGCTCTCCTTCTCCCCTCTTTATATGACTGCTACAATGATCCTTTCTCATTTCTTGGAATGCACATTTTTTTCACTCCTGCTGTTTTGTTCCCACTTCCTGAGTCGCCCTCATTCCCTCATTCTCTCTCCACATATAGGCCTTTTAGTCTTCCTATTCATCTAGAGAACTATCATTTCACAACCACCAGATTTCAGCTCAATTCTTCTGTTCTCACGGAAGCTTCCTTGACCATCTTCCCCACCCACCACTCCACATACCTGGACTAGGTATCAAAGTCATATTCTCCTATGAACCATGTTCTTTTTCTCATATTACTTATCTGACTTGCAATTAGATACCACTTATAAGGTTACTTGATTGTTATTAGTATTTTAAGCTTTGCAAATTCAAGACCATGCCTGGTCTTCCTCCGTATGTTTTACCCAAATATAATGCCCAGTACAATAAATATTTATTAAATGAATGTGTTATACAGCTTTGTATAAAATAGACCATAACCTGATGTTATGGTGCCCCTGTGGCTTTCTTTTTGCATTACCTTCACTGACATTGCCCCACTTTCTGCCCACCAGTAACAGCTCCACAGAGCAGATGTGGTTATCTCAAGCTCTCAGAGCAAACAAAGGCAGTACTGCTCAATCCTGTGGTCAAGGACCCACATAATAGTATAACTGCAGCAGACAAATACATGGCCCACCACAGACAAAAAAGATGGATCTTTCAGTACTGCCCATCTCCAAAATTCTTTATTGCTGACATATGAAGAAACTGTCATGTTTTTAATAAATAAAGAAATACATGTATGTGTATGTATGTATTGGAAGTGCATGAATGCACTGGAAAATCAGTATTGATCCTATACACAGGCATCACTCAACTCCCTCATCGTCTTTTTATTACTTGTTGACTCCAAATCCAGCTCCATGAAAACTGAAGTTGGCCAACTTCTTTTTTCAATGTGTTCTTCCATTCTACTTTTCGACTCCTATCGCCTCTACTCTCATTCTTTCTTCATGATGTGTCAGGATATCCTGTGGTTCTTGAGATACCCGGTTTCACCTCCTCTCCCTCTCCTGTCTTTAGCCTCCTTTACTTTGTTCCCTGCTGCCATTAACAGTGAAGGATATTACCAGATGATGTTTTAAAAATGTTTTTTAATGTTTTAGTTATTTTTGAGAGAGAGAGAGAGAGAGAGTGAGCACGGGAGTGACAGAGAGGTAGAGGGAGACACAGAATCCGAAGACAGGCTCCAGGCTCTGAGGTAGCTGTCAGCACAGAGCCCGACGCGGGGCTCGAACCCATGAACTGTGAGATCATGACCTGAGCAGAAGTCGGACGCTTAACCGACTGAGCCACCCAGGCACCCCATATTACCAGATGATTTGTAAATAACTCAAATTATGACCCCTTCTGGGAAGAAATTCTCTAGTCGTGGAATTGCACTTATATAAAATAAGCTGGTGGATGATAATTGTAGGATCAAAAAATATCATACATGTCTCTGATTCAAACAGTGTAGGGATCCTCTAGCAATCAAAGACAACCCAGATCTTTTGTTTTCCCAGTGGTACTATTCTTAGAGAGTATTAAAAAAAAAATCAGTACAGCATGTAAGGAAATGTATCTTTTTAAAACTACTGAAATGTTTTAAAAGCAAAAGCCACACCCCTAAAACTCCACATTATAGTGCTTGCTATAGATTCCTCCCTGCCCTTGGAAACTACCCAGTGATTTTCATGTGGTGCTTTAGTAGTTCTCCACCCCCATGATTGATGTGGCTTGAATGCTAACGTTATAGTTCCCTTGTCATCCAAAGTGATTTCCCAAGATGATCTGTTTCTTCTCAAGCTTCAGATAATTTAACCTATACTCTGACAACAGCCAAGGCAGCTCTTATGAAGATCAAATTAACTTACCATCAAATATATATATACACACACACACATATATATATATATATATATATATATATATATATATATATATATAAAGTTTCTGGATCCTAGTCAGTATTCTTAGATGTTCCTGGACGTGACTGAAGATCTAAAACATGTTCTAACTACAGACACTATGGAACACAAGTTCTATTTATTTAGAGTTAAAGGAGATTGATTTTAAACATCCATTTTTTCCCAAGAAAATTATTTAAGCTTCATTTTGAGGACATGCATGAAACAAAAGGAGGATTTAAGGAAATGATCCTCTGGATAACAGAAGAATGTCTCCCACTATTTTATCTTTGATGATCTTGATAGTTTGGGTAAAGACCCTTGTTTTGGCCTAAATTGGGCAAGGCCTCCATTGTGCATATTCCCGGATCCACTGGGAGGGGTGCCTTTCTAGTAGCAAAAGTGTTTCTGATGTTCTCTTATCAATGTTTTCAATTAAAACTTGGAGATAAGATTTCCAGTCTGTACATAAAAGACCAGGAAAGGGAAAAGAATTCACAAGATCTGTGCTTTATAAAGATGAAACTGAAATTTATAGAACTGTCAGCAATTCTGGCCTCTGCCTCCACTCATCATCCACCTAGACCACACTTGCCAAAGGCACTCCACTGTCTGTGGGCCCACCTCAGGAAATTGCTTAAATCAGACAGCAGAACATAAATGCTTGAGTCTGATCTTTTCATCTATATCCACAAAAAATACTGTGTTCTGCTGTCTTTACCACAGGTTAGTACTTCTAGAATTCCTCCACTTTTCTTCATTCCTATGGGCTCTACTTTACTTGTGACCACTATCAATTCTTGCTAGATCACGCAGAAGCTTCTGCCCGACTTCTCCAGTCTGATCTCTTATAAAGCTTTCTATATGTTCCTCCTCATACCCTATCCTCCAACAAAGCTGACATATTGGCAGGTCCCAGCATATAGCATGCTCACTCTTATCTCTGGGCTCTGTGCATTCTGCTTCTTTTGTTTGGACTTTTCTCCCCAGCCTTCCCTAATGACTGCTTGTTTTCTATGTTTCCTTCAAGGATGATCTCAAGTAATTAATGTTCCCAACCTTTCCTCCCACTAGAAATCTGATGGGTGTCCCTCCTCCATGTTTTTTCAGCCAAAAGAAAATTTAAAACAAACTAAATCAAACTTACCTTTTAACTAACAGTATGGTTTTAATGAGAAAAATATGTTTCCAGTAGACTTTAGGAATTAATGAAAAATAATGTGCATTTCTTTTTTTGACCATACATTTGTATTCCAGAAGTCAAGGTCATGAGATTAACTCAAAGGAGAGAAGCTGCTAATGTCACAGCACTTTATTAAGGCAATTTGGTAAATGGAATCTTGTCACCTCCTTCCCACAAGGTCATTCTAGAAGCTCCTTGATTTATAGACCTATTTATAAAAAGTACAGGTCTCCATAATTGGGTGTCTTTTCCTTTTCAATTTTATGGTCCACAAGAGAAGGTGGACGATTTAACTCATTAGAATTTCAGCACTTAGTTCTTTCTATAAATACTCATCTCTACCACTGTTTTCCTCTCAACCAAAAAGTTTTAGAACTCATCTATGTTCTGTAATTACAATATAGTTTCAATGTATATGGCGCACTACAGACCACTTGTTTTCCTTTACTGGTGTTGCTGTCACGAACTCAAATTGTAACCATCCAAAAAACTTGTGGACTAAAGCAGAGAGATTAATGAGTTTAACAAGTATGAATTCTTGATCCAAAAGGAAAAGTAATTTGCTCTTCTAAATCCTCTTAAGTGTGTAAATAAAATCTAAAAGTAGCCAAAGTTGTCTCATACCCCCCAGGCACTATCCCAGCTGTACCCTTTTCCAATCTTAGTGACTGTCAAGTATCTTGTGTCCTTCCAGGCTCTCAGCTTTGCCTTGGGAAATTTGTATTAGCTCTTTCAAATTCATGAAAAAGCCTGATTAGCTTTAATTTTTTTTTTAACGTTTATTTATTTTTCAGACAGAGAGAGACACAGAATGAATGGGGGAGGGGCAGAGAGAGAGGGAAACACAGAATCGGAAGCAGGCTCCAGGCTCTGAGCCATCAGCCCAGAGCCCGACGCGGGGCTCGAACCCGCAGACCGCGAGATCGTGACCTGAGCCAAAGTCGGACGCTCAACCGACTGAGCCACCCAGGCGCCCCAAGCCTGATTAGCTTTAAATAGTATCCTGTTTCCATTCGTGTCTGGAGGAGGGGCTTAACTACAAGTAATAAGTCTTCAGAGAAGCAAATTTGCAGGAAGAGAGCCTTCAAGACCCTTCAAACCTTAATTGTCTAAGCATCAAGCACACACTATCCCGGAGGGATAGGAGGGTTAGTATTAAAACTGTCCTGCTTAGGGGCGCCTGGGTGGCTCAGTCAGTTGAGCGTCTGACTTCGGCTCAGGTCATGATCTCGAGGTTGGATTCATGAGTTCTAGCCCTGCATTGGCTCTCTATTGATAGTGGAGAGCCTGCTTGGGATTCTCTCTCTCTCCACCTTTCTCTGCCCCTCCCCTGCTCTCTCTCTCAAACTAAAATTAAAAATATATACACACATAACCTAAATATTAAATCAACATTAATTATTTTTACTATTTCTTTGATTATAAATGCACTTTAGAGTCTTACAGGACCTTAGGATTCTCATTAATGGGGAATTCTTGCTGATATGAACTAAATACAATTTTATTATGTAACACAAAAATTGAGAGTTGATTACTTAGTATTTCTACTAAAGATATTAACTACAGTTTGCCTTTGCTACACTCCCTTCTATCAGCTGCTAGAGAGCAGTGGCTTTGTTTTGTACTCATGCAACCCCCACTCAGAACAGATGATTGGAGTTCACTGAGCTCTTGGATGGGATTAAAGTTTTCAGTAAGTGTGAGGATTTTTTAAAATTTATTTATTTTGAGAGAGAAATCACTTGTGCGCATGCATGCAGGAGAGGGTCAGAGAGAGAGAGGAAGAGATAGAATCCCAAGCAGGTTCTGTACTGTCAGCCCACAGCCTGACATGGGGCTCGAACTCACGAACTGAGATTGTGACCTGAGCCAAAATCAAGAGTCGGACACTCAACCAACTGAGCCACCCAGGCGGCCTTAAACTTGAGGAATTTTTTATAAATATTTCTTCTGCTGTTTTCTGTCTTCTCCTCTTGGTAATCCCATTTTACATATGTTGATGTAATTCTCATTTTTCTTCATTTCTTTTTCTCCCTGTTCTTCAGATTGCATAATGTCTAATGATTTCTGATGGGGTTTCGGAGTGGTGGGGGTCTGGAGCCGATGGCCAAGAAAGAATTTTTGAGACGTCTTTGGTGTAAAAAGGTGATTTTATTAAAGCATGGATGGGGACAGGGGGCAGAAAGAGCTGCACCGGAGTTGTGAAGAGTAACTGATTATACACTATGGAGTTGGGGAGGTAAAGTCAAGAGGAAGTTTCCTAAAGAGATTTTCATATGCTAAAGAAGACTCATAGATTCCTGGAAGCCTAGCTATTGTCAAGCCAAGGCTGCCCTTCCCTCAGCAAAGCATTAACATTAAGACAGTTCCTGGATCCACATTTCCTTCTTGTCTTTGTTCCCCGCAACACCATGGAGGGGAGGATGATGTTGGAGCTATATGTTTTTGGAGATTAAGTTATTGGCTATTGATAGGATTGCTTTTTTCTTGTAATTTACAAAGATATTTGTAAACTAAGGAGACTCAGGTCTTGCACAACTGTGATCTCTATTAGTTCACCATTTGTTTTCCCCTTTCCTTTGTTCTTGGGCAGCCAGGAGTGCCCGAGGAGTGTCACATATATCCTGCCTGGGTCAGGGGGTGTTTGTGGGGTGTCAGCTTGCCTCATCAATTTCCATTCCAGTTCACTATTTATTCTGCTGGTTAAAATCTGTTGAGTCCCTCAAGTGAAATTTTCATTTCCATTATTTTACTTTTCAATAAAAAAACAGAATTTCCACTCAGTTCTTTTTATAATTTCAGTCCCTTTATTGACATTCTCTCTTTGATAAGACACTGTCAACATATCTTCCCGTTTTTCTTTAAGCGTGGTTTCCTTTGGTACCTTGAACATATTCATAATGGCTACCTTAAGGTCTTTATCTATTCAGTCTGACATCTGGTTGCTCTTACAGGCAATATTTGCTGTATGCTTTCCTCTCCCATGTACAGGTTTTCCTTTCTTTGTGCCATGATTTTTTATTGGAAACCGGACATGGTAAGTACTATATTACAGCAAGTTTAGGTACTGGTTCCCCAGCCCTCCACATCAGGATTTGCTATTGTGTTTTGAACGTTTACTTGTTCAGTGATTGGCTGGATTAGTTGAGTGAAATCTACTTTCTCCCAGCAGTATGAAACCTCTAAAGTTTGTCCTAGAGGGAGCAGCCTTGAGCACACACTGTCACTATGGGATGACGGGGAGCTGGGCTGGGCTCTCTATCTCTTTCCCTCACCACAATCAGCTGTTAAGCCCAACTAGTTGCCAGCTGACTGCTCCATTCTTTTCTTTTCCTTTTTAAGATTTTTTTTTTGATCTTTAAATGTAATCTCTATACCCAAAGTGGGGCTTGAAGTCACAATCCAAGATCAAGAGTCCCAGGCTCCACTGGGTGAGCCAGCTAGGCACCCTGGCTCTATTATTTTCAACAATGTTCTGGGGTCATAAATTGCTCCACAGACTGATCCACCTACATTCAGGATCCTCTATTAGTTTTTGAGATCAGTGCTTCAGATTTTTCCTGACCCTAGGAGGTCATTGTTTTGCTTCTGTAAATTTGAGGGCTTATGGTTATCTTCTATGATTAAGGAATCTAAAGTCTATTCATTTCTCTTCACCATAACATCTATTGTTTCTGAGAGTGCCCTTAGGCTTGAGTTTCACCACACTCTGTTGCAAATGAAGTCAATTCCTTTAGGAAGTGTTTCTATTGCTGTGTTTTATGACCTTTATCTCTGGCCAACTCCTTTGTTCCCCTCTGAAGTTCAGGGTGGGGAAAGTGACACATCCTTCTCTGAGTAACACTCCTGCTTTAGGGTCTAGCATTTGCCAGGGAGGCCAGGGTTGAGGACAGTATGCTTAGGTCTCAGCTTGCCACTTATGACATGGAACGTGTGTCTTAGGAGTGAGTGAAGAGTGACAGGGCTCCAGCATTCACCACCTCCATCCTAGAGCTGCTGTCCCATGAGAAGAGGCTGGATGGAAGAAGAGAGTCCCCAACTCCTGACTGCCTGATCAGAACTTAGCATTTGCAACATGTTGTTGGGGGCAGAATGAGAAATACTGACATCTTGTCCCTCTCGGGAAGACACCATAGCCTCAGACTGGCAGCTGGAGGAAGGGAAAAACCTTGTTCTTGGCTGCACCCATCTGGAGGGCAGTTTCCACCATGCTGAGCTGGGATTGGGGTGATGGAAGGAGCAGACTGTGATTCAACTGCTACATATTTATGCTATTCTTACCAAGTTTTAGCAGGCTTTCTTGAAGAGATTTTTTGTTTTTTGTTTTTTGTTTTTTGTTTTTTTAATTTGCTGTACTATCTTAGGACCATTTCCAAAATATTTAAATGGCTGGGGTTTTAAACAATAAGTTTCACAAGTTTCACTGGGGAGTAGGCCCATGGAACTCTTCACGTTGCCATGGCAGAAGGGGACCTTCCACGTGCTTTCCTAATTAGCAAATGAGTGCATCTAGCCCAGATGACTAGACTCAAAATCATCATCAAATCAGATTCCTCTCACGAATCTGGAATTAGGAAGCCAAGAATGCCAGCAGTTACTAGGAAGGGCAGGTGCCAAAATACCACATCAAGAATTTTTATAAGATAAAGAGGACCTGATCGATTCAAATGAGTTGTAACAAGAAAAAATGAACAGATATCAAGAGGAGATGAATACAATGGGATAATTATTAGAAAGAATGGAAAAGCCAGAGAGAAGAGAAGCTGTGTGGGAGGGACCCTGTGGATGCACTGACACCAGCTCATTCTGCTTTCCTTCTCATATGTGGAGCCCTGAGATCCCTAGAATCTTGCTACATTTATACAATACAACCAGCCTAGTATAGGAGCCAAGGACAGGCTGCCCCAAGATGTGCCACTTTGGCATGAAGATTATTTTGAGCTGAAGGCAATTGAGACCCTGCAGGCTTATGAAAAACTTTTTTTTTTTTTTTTTTTTTGCCTCTCCCTTAATTACACAGAAGAATCTAAAAAAATTTTTTTAAACTAGAATAGTGATTATCACCAGGGATAAATTTTATCTGAGTAATCCATCTGTATGTCAAGACAAACATCTAATTACCAAACATCTACTCTTTTTTTCTTATTGCCCTGTGAATTGCACCTCCCCTTCAAAGACCCAGACCCCTACTCCTGCTTACTTTAGAATGACACATATATCTCATTTTGCCTGACTGCCTTTGGAATTTGTATGTCTGTGTGGATTCCCCATATGTACGCTATTGAATTTAATTTTCTTCTGTTAATCTGTCTCATGTCAATTTGATTCTTAGTCCTTGACACTTAGTCTTGCTCCTTGATACTAGCAATCAAATAAGACTAAAGAAAATAAGAATTCTTTATATAATAATGAAGGCTCAGGTTTTATTTTCTTGGCTCTTTTGCTAATTTGTCTCAGCAATATATTACAGCAGAATAAAAGCTTAAAGATACTAAGGGTAACATTATTAAGGAATAACTATTTGGGACAAGTTGGAGTTCAGATAGCCTGGAAAACTTTCTGATATTAAATAAAAAAAAAAAAAAAACACCTACAGATTCTGGATAAAATGTGACAAATATACCTGGTTTTTTTATTGCGGTTAACATAAAATTTACTATTTTAACCATTTTGGAGTATATGGTTCAATGGCATTAATTATATTCACATTGTTGTGAAAATACCGCTACTATCCATCTCTAGAACTTCTGTGTCTTCCAAAACTGAAATTTTCTACCTTGTTTCTCCCTCCCCCTGGCCCCTGGCAACCACTATTCTGCTTTCTATCCCTATGAATGTGACTATTCTAGGTACCTTACACAAGTGGAATCATTCAATATTTGTTCTTGTGTGAATGGATTATCTCACTTAGCATAATGTCTTCAAGGTTTATTCATGTTATGACATATGTTAGAATGTCTTTCCATTTTTTAAAAACAGTTTTTATTTATTTATTTTGAGGGAGAGAGAGAGAGAGAGAGAGCACAAGAGTGAGAGGGGCAGAGAGAGAGAGAGAGAGAGAGAGAGAGAGAGAATCCTAAGCAGGTTCTGTGCTATCAGCACAGAGTCCGACGAGGGCTTCAATTCATGAACCATGAGATCATGCCTTGAGCCAAGATGAAGAGTTGGTCGCTTAGTCGCTGAGCCACCCAGGCAGGTGCCCCTGTCTTTCCTTTTTCAAGGTTGAAAATATTACAGTGCATCCCCACAGTACATTTTGTTTATCCAATCATCCCTCACTGGCCACTTGAGATGCTTCCACCTTTTGGCTATTGTGGATAATGTTGCAGTGAACATTGGTGTACAAATACCTGTTCAAGTCCCTGCTGTCAGTTATGTGAGGTGGGTACCCAGAAGTGGAACTGCTGAATCATATGGCAATATTCTTTGAGGAACTGCCGTAATGTTTCCCCTAGTGGCTGCACCATATTGCTCCTACCATAGCAATGGGTAGGGGCTCCAATTTCACCACAACCTCACCAACACTTGTTGTTCTCTGTTTTATTTTTATTTTTTCTTTTCATAATGGCCATCCTAATGGGCAAATGTAATAAACATACTTGTAAGTCCGTATCTGAGGACTGGGGAAGAAATACAAATAAAGTGAAAGCCAAGGGGGGAAGACTACAGAAGGAGTATAGGTTTTTAACTGTCACCAGGGCAAATGGGACAAATGCTGAGACAGTATAAAGTAAAGCACTGAATGAAGTGTCTAGATAAAGCCAGGGCCATTAAAGAGCATTCCTTCTTTCTTCCACAAAGAATGCTCTAGGGGAAAAATAACCTACCAGTTTATGGAGATGAAGAGAGAAATCTTCATTTAGCCTGGTATGGAAAGGACAAAGATTGAGTAGAAAGATCTGTGAGAATTTGCAACCAGAGGTGTGCCCTCAAGCAGATTTTTAATCACATATACACTGCTGTGTGTTCTTGGAATACAGAAGCTAGCATATTAAAATTCTTTTACTGTTTATTTTATTTTTGAGGGAGAGACAGAGACAGAGCGTGGGCGGGGGAGGGGTAGAGGGAGAGGGAGACACAGAATCTGAAGCAGGCTCTAGGTTCGAGATGTCAGCACAGAGCCAGACATGGGGCTCAAAACCAAGAAACATGAGATCATGACCTGAGCCAAAGTCAGACGCTTAAGTGACAGCCACCCAGGTGCCGCTGGAAGCTAGCATATTAGCAGGAAGCAATCGGGTCATCCTATTAATGCCCATGGCAGAATAACGTAAATAACTTTAGAGACGCACTGTCAACCCAGTCTTCATAAACCCTTTCTTTAAAAAAAAGCTTCACCACTCCTTTCCAACATAAGCACGAAGTCCAAAGCTATAGCACGTGGGAGAATATTAACTATCATAACCAGGTCATTACGCATAACAAACAGCATATTCACACTCCAAAGTAGACTACGGGAGTAAGCATCAGTAAATAATAACATTAAAATGTTACCCTGATTAGAGAAATAAACATGATAAAAAATAAAATAAAGGGACATGGTACTTTAGAAATATATGAGGTTGATTGGATCAAAATTAAATAAAATTTCTACAAAATGAAAACCATAAAGTCACTGAAATGAAAAACAAGCCACCAATGGAGTCGTTCATGTATAATACCAGACACCAGTAAGGACTGCGTTAGGGGAGCTGAACCACAGTTCTAAAGTGATTGCCTGGAATGCAGTGTATATAATAAGTGGAAAACACACAAAAAGAAATTAAGAGATGTGGTGGAAAGAATGAGAAAGGCCAATATGCCTCTTATTAGAGCTTTAAGAAGAAATACAGATAATAAATGGAAGGTAATACTGAAAGATAATGGCTGGGAATTTTCCAGAGTAATGGGAGACCTGGGTCCTCAGATTCATGACACACACTAAATCACAAGCAAAATAAATAAGACCAGATCCACACCTAAACACTATGTAATTAAACCAGAGTATTTTTATAGCTATAATAACAACTAGATAGAAAGGACAGCTGGCCTCGAAAGTCAAAAATAAAAAAAAAATTTGAAAGCACAGCTAAGGAAAATAATAGCCTCGAAATGCTAAGGTAAATAATTGTCAGTCAAGATTTTTAGAGCTCACCCCAAAATACCAGCTTTCAAGGACCAGGATAAAACTGCCACATACTCAAAAGAACAATACTGAGGAAATCTTTCACCAAAAGGCTTTCACTTAGAAACTCCAATTTCCAATTTTTCCCAGAGAGGAAGAACTGAGGCAAAAGAAGTAATGATGAGCAGAGGAATTAGTAAATTTGTGGTTATTTTTACAGAAGCAATAAGTGTATCAGCTGTAAGAAAAATAATAGAGAAATTGCTTCAGGAACGAACTTTTAATAGAGAAAATATTCAGAGTTAAATTATTCTAAGTTATTGTTCAGGCACAGTAAAAGTGATGAGTAACTGTTACATTTTCTAATTATCTACAAGTAAGTTAAACTTTAAAAATGTCTATAAAAAAGAGAAAGAGAATACTATTGCTTCTAAACCAATAAAGGATAGTAAAAGACAAAGGGAATCTTCACCAATTCAAACAAAATTTTACAAGGAAAAATAATAAGTATAGAAACAGCAGGACATATGGAAAACAAGTATGATATAGAAATAAAAATAAATGTAACTAAGCTAAATTCAATACCTATCCATTCAAGAACTATACTCAAAACATGATGGCACTTAAGGTTAAATGTTGAAAAAAAGCAGGCACATAACAAGTAAACGAAAGCCTGTGTAAGTTTTTCAGTTGATATTAAGGAAAGAGGAAGCTGTATTTGTCATGTCTTTTGACAGGTGGTGGGTCTTTCTAATTTTTTGTTAGGGCTGAAATACTTCCTGATAATAACAAAAAGTGCTGGAGGAAATGGGCCAGGGTTCAGAATTAGGCAATAGTTCACTATCTAGAGGAACCCCACTAGCCAATTAATACAGTGATGATTTGGCCTCTGGGACAGAAATGTCACTGGTATTTTCGTATAATAATGTGTGCAGCGTGCTACGAAAACTGTCCATTGTGAGCTATGAATCAGGAACAGAAGAAGCACAAGGGTGTCATTTCGCTAAAGACCTAAGGGACCAAAGCACTGAGCTTGCTTTTGTCTCTCTAGGTAACTCAGATTTTACCTTATTTGAACAAAGATCAAATTTCCCATCTTGTGGTTAGCTGTTAGGGCAACTGTGGGGAGCCCAGGGGGCCAACGTGGACTTTCTTGGCACCTGAGACAAATCTTGGGCAAGGAAAGCAGGGCCCTACTTTGGCAAGCATTTCTAGTTTTATGTCAACAAAGAGATGACAGAACACGTACACTCACGTGTGTACGCACACACACACACACACACACACACACACACTCACACGCACATGCATGTGCGTGCTATTTCCTGTAGATGTTGAGAAATTTCAGGACAAAGAAGGGGCAGCCAGGACAAAGGGGGAAGGTGATGAGGATGAAGAGAGTGCCAGGAAAGTAAGAATTCCAGCTTTTTCCATTAGAGGGTGAAGGTGGAGGGTGACAGGAGGTGGAGGGGAGGGAAAGTGAGAGAGAGAATGAGGGAGAAAAAGCAAGAGGAAAAGGAGGAAGGAAAGAAAGGGAGGTGGGGGGGGGAAGGAGAGGAGAGGGTGAGGTAGACGATGAGCCACATGTCAGCCCCTTTCGGAAATCCATATAGGGGTGCTGCTACACATCCACAAGTAAGATGAAACTTCAAACAGCTAGACTTTCCAAAGCCCTGCACAGTAACATAATCTGCCAAACCAGGACAAAACCACATAAGCAAACAAGTTAAGTGATGATATTCATGTCTTCTCTAGAGAACATTCCACACATTAACCCCATGTGGATTTTCCCTATATTATAGTAACATATTAATATTATAAACTCAGATTTTATATATACTAATTGAATGTATATAATAATTGAGTGTACAGATATAAATCAATAAACGAATCAAATTCTCACAGCAGCAACCCTAAGGAGTTAAGAATTGTTCTGTCCCCATTTTACAGATGGGGTAACCAAGGCAGAGAGAGCTTAAATGACTTGACTGAGGCCAAGTAGCTGACAGAAGGCAAAACAGGGTTCTGAACCTGGTTTAAAGCCCATCTCTTAATCTGAGTGATGACTGCTTCTAGACTTCAGAAAGGCAGGTGGGGCAGCATGCTCTGTCCAGGTAAGCAGGGCTATGGGCTGGGACCTTGAGATCATTCTCCACTCTCTGAGCTGTGTCCGTGTGGATTTTAGGACTCACAAGCACTGAGTGGGGGGGGGGGGGGGGGTGGGGGGGAGGGGGGCAGAGATGGTTGCACGCCCTTTCTGCTCCACGCTTTCTCCACCTCAGAGCACACTTGTAACTGAGGCACAGCGATGGGACAGGACCACACCACTCAATTCAGAGACAGACCTGGCTTTACGCTTCAGCCCAGCCCTTCGCTCAGTGATTCCAAGGTCGGGGGGGGGGGGGGGGGGAGCAGGACACTGCTAACTTAACAAACGGCTCTCTCCCTGCACAGCTCACTTACTACTCCTCAGAACCCTGGGCCTTGGTGGTCTCTCTTTGCATTAGCGCTGTAAACTAACTTGGAGAGATGTTTAGTAAATGCGTGGAGTGCCCCTTCTCAGCGGAGCTCTCATTTATTCCCCATTATGTGTGATTCCAAGTTACACTCAGATTTCCATCCCCTTCACAGAAGCCCCTGTCTTCTTACGGGTCTCAAGCTCCCTGCGTTATACCCCACCAGTTGGCACAGAGAGGCTCTGAGGGGCCCGTTCTCAGATTTCAAGACATTCTTTTTTTTTTTTTTTAATTTTTTTTTTAACGTTTATTTATTTTTGAGACAGAGAGAGACAGAGCATGAACGGGGAAGGGTCAGAGAGAGGGAGACACAGAATCCGAAACAGGCTCCAGGCTCCGAGCTGTCAGCATAGAGCCCAACGCGGGGCTCAAACTCACGGACCGAGAGATCATGACCTGAGCCGAAGTCGGATGCTCAACCGACTGAGCCACCGAGGCGCCCCTTAAATTTTTTTTTATTGTTTATTTTTGAGAGAGAGAGAGAGAGAGAGAGCACATGAGCATGGGAGGGGCAGAGAGAGAGGGAGACACAGAATCCAAAACAGGCTCCAGGCTCCGAGCTGTCAGCACAGAGCCCGACGCGGGGCTCAAACTCACGGACCGCGAGATCATGACCTGAGCCGAAGTCGGCCGCTCATCCGACTGAGCCACCCAGGCGCCCCAGATTTCAAGACATTCTTATTTCACAGGGAGCCCAGCAGCTCCACCTGGGACCCCTGTGGACCGGAGACAGAGCTCTTTTTACCCCGTCACAGAAGGAACAGCGGGCAGCCCTGAACACACACCAAGGCAGTTGACAAAAATGAAGTCTTTTTATTTGACTGGAGAGACTCTCTGGGCTATTTTGCAGGAGTTCTTCTGTCCTGGTTGTTTTTCTTAGATTAAAAATTTCACCAACATTCCAAGGGCATACCCTCACTCACGCTCGGGGGCCCAGTAATGAGCGGGAGCGCCACTTCAGAGTCAAACTCTGCCAAGTCTAATACTAGAAGTAGGTGAATGAGATTTGACTGCCTCTTAAATTGAATGTCTGTGGAATTTCTTGGACCTGAAAGAGAGCCCAGAACAAGGTCTGTATAGTAACATTCACTAGGTGTCAGTGTTTGACAAACTGTCTTGCCAGCATCATTAGTGAAATGTTCATGTTGGCACAAATTGTCTATGGAAAATGCAATTAGGAAAAAGTGGTGCAAATAGCAATTAGAAACTGAATAACCCGCCTTATTCCTTTTATTCAGATTACCCTCGGCTAGTAAACTGACATAGAGCTCTGCTGGAAATAGCTTGCAGACTGTCACAGTAGGCTCCGAAGCACGCTGTCTGCACAGAGAGCCAGAACAGGGAAGGGGTTTCTTTGGTGCTTTTCCGCTTCCTCTTTCTGCCACTTTCGGCCCTTCTTCTGGACACTGTCTTGTCACTGCAATGGTCGTTGAGCACAGGCTTTCTTCCTTGGCCGTGGGCTAGTCCCAACAGAGGGAAAGGAAAAACCCCTTCCGAGGAGTGGCATTTTAACAGATTTCCGTCTCGACAAACACTGAGCTGCTCTGAAAAGAGCGGAATGATATCTGCCCTATTTGTGATTGGCAAAGTACCAGAGAAATTCATTTGTTCCTTCCTTCAGCTCATTCAATCATCAACAATGTACTGAACCCTTACAATGAGCCAGACACTGTTCTGGGTGCAACAGACATAACAGTAAACATCCTTGACTTCACGGGTCTTGCTTTTTAGTTTGAGAAGACAAAATAAACAGAACAGTAACACATATAGTATGCTAAAACGTTTATAGATGCTATGGACAAAAATAAAGAAGGGAAAGGAGAGAGTTCGTTCCTGGTGTGGAAAGTGGCTGCAAATTTATTAGGGCGGAAGTCATAATAAATAAGCCCATCTCAGGAATGGTATCCCAGCAGAGGAACTGGCAAATGCAAATGCCTTGAGTGATGAATGTTCCCAGTGCATTCAAGAAAGAGTCGAGGTGTGTGTGGCTGGAGTGGAGCAGGAAATGAGATCAGAGGAGTTAAGGAAGAAGTGAACACAGTGCAGAGGGCCTTTAGGCTGTCGTAAGAATGGGCATTTACTCTGGGAACCGCTGGTGTGTTTTGAGTAGAGGAGTGATACGATCTGACATAGGTTTAAAAGCTGAGGCTGTTAAAATAATTCAGGTAAGGCAGTGACAGCAAGGAAATGAGAAATAAAAAGATTCAAGGTACATTTTGAAAGCATAACTTAGAAGGTTTGGTAGTGGATTGTTTCTGAAATATGGGAAAATAGAAGAGTCAAGAATATTTCGAAACATTTTGACTTGAGGTGCCTGGGTGGCTCAAGTCAGTTAAGCATCAGGTTCTTGATTTCGGCTCAGGTCATGATCTCCTGGTTCATGAGTTCGATCCCCACGTCAGGCTCTGTCCTGACAGCTTGGGATTCTGTCTCCCTCTCTTTCTGCCCCTCCCTCACTCGCACTCACACAAGCACACCCCCCTCAAAAATGAATAAACATTAAAACTAAAAAAATAAAATAAAATAAAATTTTGACCTGAATAGCTGGCCTTGCCATTTCCTGACAATGACCTCGAGGGAGGTGGAGATAGCGGGGTGGGAGAAGACAGCAGTTTAGTTTTGGACTTGCTAATTTTCTTTTTTTTTTTTTTTTTTAATGTTTTTATTTATTTTTGAGACAGAGAGACACAGAGCATGAACGGGGGAGGGTCAGAGAGAGAGGGAGACACAGAATCCAAAGCAGGCTCCAGGCTCTGAGCTGTCAGCACAGAGCCCGACGCGGGGCTCGAACTCACAGAGTGTGAGATCATGACCTGAGCCGAAGTCGAATGCTTAACCGACTGAGCCACCCAGGCATCCCTGGACTTGCTAATTTTCATATGCCTCTTAGATACCCCAAAGAAGATAATGAGTAGGCAATCTGAGGATACACAGATGTAGAGCTCAGGGAAATTGTCCAGGCTGGGCATACAAATGTGGGAACTGTCAGTATATGGGTGGAATTTCAAGCCCTGAGAGGGGTAAAACAGCAGTGAAGGGAGTGTAGACAGAGAAGAGACAATGTACATGGACTGAGTCCTGAAAGACTTCACCTTTTAGAGGTTAGAGTCATGGGAAGGGACCAGCAGAAGAAACTGAGAATGAATGGCTAGAGAGGTAGGAACAACACCTGGGGGATGTGGGGTCCTGGAAACCAAGGGAAAAGAGTGCTCAGGGAGGAGGGAGTGGTCAGTTATACATTAAAAAGAGGAAGTGACCAAGGGTGGGTGGGAGGGGTGAGAAAATCGTGTTTCCAGACTCAATGTTAGGTATGTTCTAGGATAGCCCGTTCATTATGCTTGGAGTCCACATATAGTAGCTATACGAGACACTGCTAATATTTGTAAATAACAATACGTTTATTTTGCTTAATGTTGTTTTCTTCCTGTTTAGAAAATTTCAGCTACATTTGCCTCTCATCTTAGCCATACTTATATGTTTGCACATACATGTGTAGCAAGCAAGCATACGTACGCACGGGCGCACGCGCGCATATATACACACACACACACACACACACACACACACACACACACTGAGTTACTTCTGGGAGTCCCCAGGGGTTGGCTCACTAGTGCCTATGAGAAGTCCCAAGAATTATGACAGGGTGCCCTCTTCTGTCTTACCTGGGGAAATCTGATACTGCATACAGCCCTGTAGATCAAATGTTAATGTGTTAAGAGTCCTCAAGGTATTAGAGATCTACTTAATAAAAGAGGAAGGGGATTATTATTATGATTATGTATCCAATTTCAACTGATAATTAATTCATGACATTGTTGATTCTTCAAAAACATGCTAGGCTAAAATGTTTTGTTTGCTTCTTTGCTGCCTCTTCTTCCTCCTCCTTCTTTAGTATATGACCAAATTTCAAGTAAATATATTTTAAAAATTATGGTAAAGATGTAAGCAATTTAATTGGGTTAAAAGAAATGTGGTACAGGAGCCAACATGAAAGAGCTCTCAATGGCCAAAAATGCAACAATTTGAGCAAGAAAATAAATAACAGTATTGGATTATAGCCCACAAAGTAAAATAAATATCCAGGAGTCCATACTAATATAAATCAACAATGGAATAAATAAGTTAACTCTGGTTTTTGTGTTATATAAGTAGTACTGAGAAATAAATCTTTTTCATTTAACATTTTATTGGATGATCTAACCATATCGTTATATATATTTGGCTTACTGTTACTAATGCCTAGTGTTTCACCTGTGTACTTATCCCTTATCTTAGAGATAAAACCTATATTTCCTTTCCTACTATGCTATATAAACATCCCTGAACGTGACTATTTCTTTCTCTTTTTTTTAACTTAATTAATTATTAGAGAGAGAGAGAGAAAGTGAGAGCATGAGCAGGGGAAAGGGGCAGAGAGAGAGAATCTTAGGCAGGCTCTGTGGTCAGCATCGAGCCCGACATGGGGCTCGATCACATGACCCTGGGATCATGACCTGAGCCAAAATCAAGAGTCCTATACTCAACCTACTGAGCCATCCAGACAGCCCTGAACATGACTATTTTTATGGAACTATACAAAAATATCTCTCTGGGATATGTATCCAGCAGCAGATTCTCTGGGCCATAGAACAAATGCATATTTCATTTTATTAAGTACCCCTGAATTGCTTTCTAGAATGAGTATACCAGGTTATGCTTTCACATGTAGCATACAAACTTCCCATCCTTTCACATTTTTGCCAATACTTGCCTACCTGTCTGATTTGTGCAATTCTAATGGGTATTTTATTAGTTTCCGTTGTAACAAATCAGCAGCAATTGAATGGTTTAAAACAACTCCGATTTATCTTACAATTCTGAAGATCAGAAATCCACAATAAATCTCTCTGGGCTAAATGAAGGTGTCAGCAGGGCTCCATTCCTTTCTGGAGACTCAAGGGAAGAATCTATTTCCTTGTCTTTCCTGTTTGTGGAGGCTGTTGGCAGTACTTGGATCATGGCCCCTTTTTCATTTTCAAAATCGGCAATATATTGTCTACAAATTTCCCTCTCACTTTGCCCTCCCCGCTTTCTGTTTACAAAGACTCTTGTAATTACATGAGGGCCACCCAGATAACTCAGGATAATCTCCCCATCTCAGGATTCTGAACTAAATCACATCTCTCTGCCTTTTAATCTCTGCCAATATATTCAGACGTTTCAGAAATTCATAACGTGGGGGCTGATTATTCTGTCCACCATAGAAGTAAAGTTGTTTTGTTTTGTTTTGTTTTGTTTTACCACCTTCAAGAGAGTGGTAAAAACATATTGGGATCATATTCCACATCAAATATCTTGGGGGATTTTTTTTCTTTCACTCCCACTTTGCAATGTTGCGTGATGCTCATTTCCTGATAAGGACATTGGAGAGTATGCAGAAAGAGAACTCATATTAGAATACTTATTTTTCATACTAACACAAGTCAGGTGCTCCATGAATCTGCTTCTGAATAAATCTGTAAGTTTCTAACACCTGACAGATGAAGAGTGAAGCAGAAATGAATACAGTTTCATTTAGCTCCGAAGACGCAAATTTGAGAATACTCTTATTTGTGGAGCGTTCAAATTCAATGTCATTATGCACAAATATCACACAAATATTAGGATAGATTTGTGATTTTTAGCACAAACAAAATCGTTTCTGAGTTTGAATGCAGAACTTCACATTGTTTCCCACTTCGAGGGTGCAGGTCAGAAACTGAGAAGAAATAACCTATGGCATGTTTTCAAAAAAATTTTTTCTTGATATCAGTAGAACCCTTCTTCCAACAAACACTTATATTGGTCACCAAAGTGTAACAGGCTTAAAGCCAACCTCACTGGTTGAAATGGGAGGTGGAGACTCAAGGGCCAAGCTCACTCTTCCTCTTTACCCTTACCAGGAGGCCCAGTGACATCTCTGTGGGGTTCTAGGCTTTGAGTATCACAGCCTGACTAATTCTAGGGTAGTCTAGGGGGTAAATACCCCCAAAAAAGGAAGAACATATAAAAATTTTTGTGCCTACATTAAGCCTGTTTGGGAAGAAGGCGACCTACTTGTACTTTGTCACCGATAGAAGACCATCCCACCTACAACAAAGAACCTGGAAGAGATATCACATAAAATGTTGACCAGAATATAGACACATTAATTTTCCAGGAAGGGACAGTTACCACTGACTTGTTTGTTGTAAGCCTGTTGCTTGTAGCAACACCTTTATAACTGGCTTACTTGGGCAGAGTGTGTGAATATGGAGGGGAAGCTCCGTATTAACTGTTTCGGGAAATAAGTTGTAGCAGGGAGCAATTAGAAGTTTGTATTAGAAATCAAATTTTGTAATCAAAATTAGAAATATAAAGTTCCAATAAATGTTAAAATGCATGGTATAGCCAATCAGATTCCCGTATGTGGAGATGTACAATGCTTCATCATTTTAATCACTTTGCCAGCCGCCTGCTGATAAACTCTAAACTCTGATCCCCTGCTCTCTAAATTCTTCCTTCCATTTCATTGTTCCCTACAGTTAGTTCATCCAGCACCATTACTTCCCAACAAATCCAAACACATGCTCTGCAACTCACAGCATCTCTATCATTTGTCCAGCGTCTCATCCAATCTAAGCTCAAAATCATGTTTATGGTCATTTCTCAAGTCTATTTTTAATACCCATGAAGCTACAATATTTATATGGTCTTCTTATTTAATCTGTTGGTTCTCAGCTGGTAAAATGACAAGAAGTTGGCAATATTTGCAATCCCTCGATTGGGTTGATGGATTGTTTTCTATTTAAAGCACTCAATTTAGAAGCATTTCTTAGACAATTTGGCTTTTTTTAGAAAAAAAATCATCAACACACTCTCTGCTCTGTTTTTAGTCATTGCCTTGTTTCCATCTGTCAAAAGGGCTCTGTGCTTTTTTTTTTTTTTAACAACCCTTCAAATGTTGAAATTTAACCATGAGCCTCAGTTGTGATTTGATTTTTGGCTTTGGTACCTTTAAAGCTATAAATCGACTTAAACCTTTTGGCTGAAGTGGAGCAATCCACATAATTGGCTGCTGATATGGAAATTAGAAGGTAAATTAGCCAGGTACGGCCAAACAAACTGGATTAGAAAATAAAATGATTGAAAGATTGGCTTGAGACAGTGCAATGCAGCCAAAGTATCATTCACATGGAACAGATTGGATCTGCAATCTGGAACCCCAAGTTGGTGCCTTGGCTGCCAGGACAATCTCACAAGAGGTAAGAAGGCTCATTTAAAATCTCCTTTCACAACCCAGGAAGTTAGTGTTTACGAGGTCTTGGGTAAGAAAGCAGACAACATGATGAGCAGAGAGCCTGGATTCTGATTCCATGTGAAAATCTCCAGCTGAACTAAATATGCTGTAGTTATATCCAGAGAAAATCCAAAAACAATCCTTTTGTATAACATTAGGTAGACTCTTAAATATTGTGTTGTGGTCTGGAAATGAATAAAAATAAAAGCACAGGTATTAGGCAGGATTCTCCAGAGAAACAGAACCAACAGTGCATGCACATGGGTGTGTGATGGAGACACGCATACACACACACACACACACACACACACACACACACACACACACAGATTTATTTGGCTTATGTGATTGCTGAGGGCTCGCAAGTTCAAAATTTGCAAATCAGGCTGGCAGGCTAGACACCCAGGGAAGAGTTGCTCCAATCTTGAGTGGAAGGCAGTCTGGAGGCAGAATTCCTTCTTCCTTGGGATGCCTCATCCTTTTCTCTGAAGACCTTTACCTGATTAATTAGGCTCATTCACATTACACAGGGTAATCTGCTTGACTCAGTCTACTGATTTAAATCTTAATCACCTTGAAAAAATATCTTCCTGGGGCATCTGGGGGGCTAGTCAGTTGAGTGTCAGACTCTTGGTTTTGGCTCATGTCATGATCCTGGGGTCATGGAATCAAGCCCCAGTTTGGGCTCCATGTTGAGCATGGAGTCTGCTTGGGATTCTCTCTCTCTCTCTCTCTCTCTCTCTCTCTCTCTCTCCTCTCTCTCCCTCTGCCCCTCCCCCACTCACACATAGGCACATGTATGCTCTCTCTCTCTAAATTAAAAAAATATATCTATCTATTTATGTCTATCTATCTATCTATCTATCTATCTATATCTTGACAGCAACATCCAGACTGGTGTTTGACCAAATATCTGGACACTGCAGGGTAGCCAAGTTTACACTTAAGATGAACTATCACAGCACAGCAACTTTTATTCTAATTCCTTTATTTATTCATTCAAATGTGTTTATTGAGTCCTACTTTATGCTAGGTACTCTCTTAGACACTCAGGATACAGAAGGAAATCAGACTGACTGCGTCCTTGCTTTCATGGAGATCACAGCACAGCCAAGAAAAAACACAAGATATGGAAGGAGGTTTTGCCTACTCATTAGGAATTTTGACCGAAGTCTTGAAAAATATGAGATAATTATCCTATCCTGATATTCCAAAGAGAAGTGCTTGGTTTTTGCACTTATAAGCACATAATATATATGAAATCATTTCCTCCAAAGTTCACTAAGAAATTCAAATGTCTTAGAATAGCCTAAAATTTCAGAATGTTCATACTGCATGGGATTCAAGAAGTGTGATTTTCATCATGATATTTCTATCTGGATAAGGTAAATATTCAAACTGGCTATAAATGTCTAAGCACAGCACTATCTGCTTAGCTAAATTTCTGCCAGTGTTCTGGGCAGCCATAAAATGCTCACATTGCTTGCCCTATAAATGGACAATGGCCAAAAGACTATCATTCCATTTGGATCTAATGTGTTTTTCTGTGAAGACACAGCGTGGCCTCAGGGCATGACTTGGATAATGGTCTCACACAAAGTGCCTGGGGAGCAATTCTGTGAGGGTCCTCATTCTGTCCACTCTGCCATCTTTGTGGAAGATGGCTTTGTGGTGTAAGCAGTGGCACTGATCAACTTTCCAAAAGCGGGGCAGACATCTCAAGAATGAAGAAGATTAATTCAAGCTAGTAAGCTTCTAGAGCTTAAGGAAACCAGCTGTGAATTTGGATGGCTCATGTTTAAAATATGACTTACGAGCTACGTGATCTTAGATAAGCAGCTTTATTTCTCTGTGATTCAGTTTGCTAATTTGTAAACTGGAAACAATATAGTCAATAATATATTAGTCAATAATAGACAATAATATGGTCAACACAGACAATAATCTCATTAGATTATTGTGAGTAAATAATGTATGTTCAGAAACTACAATAATTCTGTCACCCAGTGTTTCATCATGTATATAACACGCATACATGCATACTTGCATATGTATTCTACTATGTATACAAAGATGTAGATATATACAGTATATGTATTCATACATACATATTCAAAATGTACATGATTAATACAAGTATATCAAAACAAAAATTTATTATCTTTCATTGTTATAAAATTTATTTAGTGGGGTAATATTTCCCTGGATAATATTTCTCTTTCTGAATAGACCCTATTTTAAAAAAGTGGTTGGTCAGTTTAAGTGCCAAACAAGCTTGAGTTTAGATATTAAGGTATAAAGCTCCAGATGGAGTTATCAAAGCTCTGCATTTGCTGTAAAGTCAAATCTTCACGTCTGCCCCAGTTGGGAGTAGCCCTTTCTCTTCACTGAAGATTCTTCCCACTCAGTGTGCTCTCTGTGCTTTTGGACCTTTTCAGCGTCCTTCCTTGGAGGAAGGTTAGGAGGGTTACAGAGGGTTAGGAGAAAAGGGAAATTTTGCAACGTGAGTGCAGTTGGCACCTACGTTATTGGAGCCCACCACCCACAGGGTACCCGCTGTATAACTGTTGTCATTCTTCCCAGATCAGGTATTCATTCTTAGCTTGGAGGCCAAGGCACATCTCCTGAAATAAAATGCACTATTTTTCCAAATGCAGGTATGTATGGGAATATAGGAAGACATGCATCTATAATTTTTATTCAGTTCTACAAAAACAAAGCAAAACGAAACACTGCTTTACATAGAAATCATGTCATTCAGGGAAAGCTGGTCATTTCAGGGAAGGCCCCCACTTGCCCCTGTGGTGAAGGGTCATTCAAGAGAAGGGGAGATCTTGGGGGGTGGGTTGTGTAAATGGAGGTCTTCTTAATAGTAAGCTATGTAAGAAAAATAAGGAGATGTGAATGCATTTTTACCTTGAATTTGCAGAGGAGATTATAGAGTTTACAAATACCTGCCTCATGGAGTGGTAATAAAAGCAGAAATGATACAACTAATGAAAATAGTTGTTCACTGAGCATCTCCTTTATAGCTGGTACTGTGTTTCACGTGTATGTTAAAAGGACCTAGCAAATAGTAGGTACTTCATAAACAGTAATTCCTGCCTCTCTTTTTCTCTCTTACTCTCCCCTATTCCTTCTTGCCATTCTAGGACATTCATTCATCTGATGGATCATCCTCTGTTTCCTAAGATCTTCCTTCTGTTTTTCTCCCCCAGCTTTCTATAAGATTGTGTAGCAGGAATTCATGCATGAGAAAACTCTTTACTTACCTAAATATATTTATAATTATAAATATGGGTTGGAAAGCCCACAAACTGAATTCATTTACTTCTCAGTATTCAGAAGTAGTTCCTTTCCTTTTGCTTTTCCCCCTTTTTAAAAAACATACTATAAGAATAGGGGTGCTTGGGTGGCTCCGTCGGTAAAGCATTCGACACTTGGTTTCAGCTCAGGTCATGATCTCATGGTATTAAAAATACTTGGAAATCATAGAAATGTTACTTACAATTATTTCTCCCTAACAAAACCACTTGTGTTCTTTCTGGTAGTTGTCTATAAATGTTCCTCTCATTAAACTACTATAATTAATATAGGTGTGCCTGTAGTAACCATTTTCCTTGTGCTCTGTAGTCATCATAATTATCTTTATAATGGCTGGCTACTACCTCATGAGATAGATTATTTTGCCTTCCCTTTCCATTGGCTCCTTTGATTCTTTAATCTTTATTCTGTTACAAAAATAACAACATTTTATTCTTTTACTGGATTAATGTCTCTTAGACACAATTCACAGAAATGGTATTACTGGGAATTCTTTTCCTATGGGAATGTTTTTTCTAGGCTGTCATCAGAAACTGCAAGTTGTCCAACATTATGGTCTACTTTCAGCAAACCAGATAAATCTGTGTTTAGTAAGCTCAAGATTTTAAACCTGTGCCATCAAGAGTCACTCTATGTTAAGACAGAAGACCCAGTGAAACGCCCAAGGGCCATACTGGCATTAACTACTGAAGTGGCTGTGGAAAGAGGCCACCTCATATTTCGGTGACTCTTAGATATAATGAATAGCCTCTCCCTTAAGCTTCTAAGTGATGCTGTATAAAGGCAGCAAGGAGGACAGAGGACAGATGTAGGTGGACAGCATGACTCTGGTAAGCTCTTGGCAAGGCTTAAGGATCATAGCTGTCATCTTTGCCTATCCTCCATAGTCTGGAGAAAATGAATGATGATAACGTTACTCATCTACAAGAGTTCAGTTTTCTCCATAAACACAGCTGTGTCGTGAGTTAAGCAAACTCAATATGTGAAAATTCAAATTGACTGAAAAATAAACTAAAGATGATTATTTGCACCATAAAAGAATTCTGTACTTTATAAGTGATTCATTACGGAATTATTTTGAATACTGAGGTCTCTTAATGATCCCGAAATGAAATTCTGTTTACACACATGTGATTTGCATGCAAGTTTTTAAAGCCCATTAATTACATACAGAAAGGTATAACCACACTGATGGTTCTCCTTTCTCTTTTGTAAAGGATTCTGTTTATTTTTCCAAAGGCAGATTAGTTTTAGTTTTTAGTTTTTTTTTTTTTTGTCATTTAGATGTGAACTCAGATTTAAAATAACTTTCCCCTTAAGTTAGCTGTCTAGGAAAACAACTTGTATTATTTCAATGCTAATTAAAATAATTTTGCCTATGTGACCACCTAATTCTAGAAAATAATACTACAGACATTCCGTTAGTGAGGATATAGTTTGTAATCACATCACTTGTGTGTCCAACACAGTGCTGCATCTAGGAATAATTCACACTCTGGCATGGGATGGAGAACAGGCATGAAGAAAGTGGACCGTACCGTCAGAAAGGCTTGAATGATTTCACCACTTTCTAGTATACGTGCAGATTCCATTTCCACAAGTCAGCTAAGGAATATGTGATTACTTGCCAGACTAGAAAGTGAATTTAAACCTGCCACAATCTGGGAGACAGAAGCAAGTAATGAGCAGCTAAAAGGAATATAGAAACATTCACATTCGTACTTCCAAAGATGAGGGAGCATAAAAAGATACTGTTAAGTGTTGCTGGAACAAAAAGAAAGACCATTTACATCTTTGAAGGGAAAAATAAAAATGCAAGAGCTAAAAACATCGCATGTACTTAAAAATTAGGAGAAGAGACAAACAGGGTGTAGCTTTTAAATGAACTAAGCCTTTACCTTCTATAGGAGTGGTCAAAATGTGCTGTTGAAGGTTTTAAAAATCAAGAAAATGGCATAATGGAATAAGCATCATATTTAAACTTGCCAGTGAAGCTACAAGAACTAAAACAGAAGAGGCTAAGAGTGATTTCTTTTTGAAGGAGGAATGGAGGAGAAAGGGTGGAGAATACTGCTTTTCAGCATCAGCCCTTTCCTCTTGGACTTTTTTCCCCTCTTTTTGTCTTTACTGTGTACCTGTTTTACTTTGATTTAAAAAAAATTATTTTTAATGTTTATTTATTTTTGAGACAGAGAGAGACAGAGCATGAGCTGGGGAGGGCAAAGAGAGAAGGAGACACAGAATCCGAAGCAGGCTCCAGGCTCTGAGCTGTCAGCACAGAGCCCAACGCGGGGCTCGAACTTGTCAACTGCAAGATCATGACCTGAGCCGAAGTCAGATGCTCAACCGACTGAACCACCCAGGCACCCTGCTTTGATTTTAACAAATCTTTTGCATGTATACACATAGGGATACAAGTATACCAGAATCTTCAATGGCTTGCATCATCCTGACAAAAAAAAAAAAAAAAAAAAGCAAACTTCTCAGGATGATCACAGGGTCATTCATGACCTAAAACTGCTTACGTTTGGAAACTGTAACCAGTTTCCAATGTCCACCTGCAGCCCAGCCACACTGAGCAATTTACGGCTCCTTGAGACTTGTCTTTTTTCTCCGGCCCTGCAACATCCTGTTCTTCGGCTTGGTATTTGCCCACTGGCTCTCTCATTCATTTCCTGCCTTTTCTCTTCTATGTTCTGTATCACAGGGAGCTCACCTCGGCAAAGCATATTCTTAGGCTCCCATGCCTGGGCAGTGGGAGCCACTAATGGGAAACTGGCGTATAGGAGGAAGGTAAAAATCAGGGTATTCCACCCCTCCCTACACGCACACCGTTCCACCCCAGCCCCTCCTTTCTGCTACAGGCAGATTCCCTGACAGGGCTGTGTGTCCTCCCATGGTTCCAGTCCCCAGTAAGCAGACTCTGTGATATTTCTGTCTCTACCTGGCAACCTCAGCTGCCCTGCCCCTGACCGGCACCACCATTTTTCTTTATTGCCCTGGCCCTAGGAGCGAGAGAGTTTCCCTGCAGGTGCTAACCTCTGAATCGCTTCAGCTTTTGCCATTTGTTCTATCAATTCTTCCAGTACCTTTGAAGCTACTTCTGTCTGTTCAATTTCTTCCCTTCAGCTACACTGGAATGAGTTTCACTTCTCTGACTCGACTCTGACCAAGCTGGTTAATTCTATTTGTCCATTTAGATTAACGTCAGGGATCACCACCTTCAGGAAGCCTTCTTGGTCTGTGTTAGCAGCTCTTAGAGTCCTCCGTGATCATCTCTCACTTCCACGTGGCATTGTGGTTGTTTCTTTGGTCTGTTTTCCCGGAATGTGAATTTCTCAAGGGCCAAGACCCTGTCACAGATGCCTTATTTCTCTTGTATTGAATAGTGACTAGACCCAGTGAGCACCCAGTAAATATTTGTTGAATCATGGTATCAGAAATGTGGAAAATTTTCTTTTCAGATGGATAGTAGTGTTGACATCCTAAACACACAAGTCTAACAGTCCAAGGATGGAGTCCTAAGGTAGTGGTTAGGGATGTCCACTGTCGTATTTTCTCATCTGTATCTTCTGCCAACGGCAGCGCATTTCAAATGTTTCCCAGCATAACCCCCAGTAAAATATATACTTTATATATAGTCTCAGTATTTAATAAAGAGTAAGTGTTTTTAATTATGCATTTGTTTTCATGACAGGTACATACATACATGAGATGTGTCCTTTCTATTGTATTCTTCTCAACACATTCTGTTCTATTTCATTAAAAAAATTCCAGTTGCATCATAATATATTAATTTCATAAAAATCTAAGAGTCACAAAGTTTCCATTGAAAAGCCTACCTTAGGTGATAGAGATGGGTTTTACCTAAACAGAGGGTCTTCAAGGATGGGTAAGATTATTTCTGCTGCCCTCTTTTAAAATCGTTCCCTCGAATATATCACATATGCCTGAAATACCACTGAGGAATCTGAGTTGCCTTATGTTGAAGAACCAATGTCTCCTCCCCCTTTTAACAATAATGATGATATGGGGTGCTTGGGTGGCTTAGTCAGTTAAGCATTCAACTTCAGCTCTGGTCACAACCTCACAGTTCATGAGTTTGAGCCCTGCGTTGGGCTCTGTTGACATCTTGCAGCCTAGAGCCTGCTTCGGATTCTGTGTCTCCCTCTCTCTGCCCCTCCCCGACTCGTTCTCTGTCTTTCTCTCTCAAAAAATAAAATAAACATTAAAAAAATTAAAAAACAAACAATAATGATGATAACAATAATAATCATAATAATTATAATTCTCCTTGGAAGGTGTAACACTAAACTATTATTAAACACATTTGAATATATATAAATGAGTTTCAGATCTTCCTATTGGGGTAAGATTTAATGAATAGAGAAGATAAAAATGCTGAACACATGAAAGGAAAGGATAAAGCTTTCCTAATCCGGACACATACACACACAAAAGAAAACCATTACACCACTTAAAAATGTTACCTAGAGTGTCTGATCAGTTTATATATGTTAAGCCAACATCCTGATCACTAGGAACTCATTAACCTCCACTGAGATACATACTTATGAAGCTGAGTTTTTATTCATTGCATTCTATTTTATAAAAAGTTTGAAAATGTTCATAATCTTGACTTGGATGCTGCATGAAACAGGCTGCAAAAAATCAAAATATTATGGTCTCATTGATCAAATATTTTGGATCAGGCCTACTATTAGAATATCCTCAGTAGATTTGCAGGGCACTAGTCCATCTTTCTTAGTATACAGATATTATTTCTCTTATTAGACATTCATGCACAGACACAAAATAATTTTTTCCAAGGTAAGGAACAAAAGACCGTCACTGAGCCATCTGTGAAAAATTTCACATCTGAAATGTATAACCAAGGTCAGGAACAAAAACACATAATAGATGGCTCAGGGTCAAAGTCTACGTCCTGAACAAAGAGGTAGATGTGATCCAAAGCAAAAGAAATGCTGCATTCTTTTCTTTTGCTTCAGCTTCTAGAGACTATCAACTTAGGATGTGATGGGGGTGGGGTGGGGAGATGAGCATTTTTACATAGGATTTTTTTTACACATATGATCCTTTTTTTTAATCTATTTTGCATAGTTTTTAATAATGGATGTATCTCTACCAAGCTACTATTAGGTGCTGTTAAAAGACTTTTATATGTGATCCACAGCCGAGCAGAAGAAATAAATTGTTTTAAGCCAGACGCTCGCTGACACCAAAAAATGCTCTGAAAGCCAGAGTTCGTTCTAGCCTGCAGGTGGGCATTCCTTCTATTTGCTGGGGGTAGTCTGTTAAAAGGGAATTGAGGAGAGAGAAAGGAATGGTAACAAGAATGACAGAAAGAAAGGGCAATAAGCAGATGGAGAGGGGGGAGGAGCACATGAGCACTAAGATTCTAGCACTAAGGTTCTTTCTTTCTGGAGTTTAGACCTTACCAGAAATATATAGCATTGCATTTCAGACCAGATCCTATTCAGAGCCTGGGTGTCTTGCTGATAACTAATGTGTCCTTAAAGGGAGACTGTTACGGGTTGAATTGTGTCCTCTAAAAATTCATGCATCAAAGCCCTAATCCCCAAAACCTCCGAATGTGACCTTATTTGGAAACAGGGTTATTGCTGGTATAATTGGTTAAGATGAGGTCATGCTGGAGTAGGGTGGGTCCCAACTCCAGTATGACCTATGTCTCATGAGAAGGGGGAAATCTGGACACACAAACAGGCATGAAAAGAGGGAAAATACTGTAAGAGATGCAGGGAGAAAATGGCCATCTACAAGTCAAGGAGACATCCTGGAACAGATCCTCCTCTTACATCTTGGTTTTGCACTTCTAGCCTCCAGAACTGACACAACACAATTCTGTTGTTTCAGCCACCCAGTGCTGACAGCTCAGAGCCTGATGCAGGGCTCTGTCTCACAAACTGTGAGATCATTACCGGAGCCCAAACCAAAAGTCAGATGCTTAAGCAACTGAGCTACCCAAGTACCCTCAGCCACCAGCTTTTTATACTTTGTTATGGTAGCCCTTGCAAACCAATACAGATACTAAGGCAGATTTTAGTTCACTCGACAAAATTTAAATCGTCTCTGAAATATTAAGCATTGCTTTAAGATAAGGGCAGAAGGCTGGTTCTCAGTCTCTGCCCTCAAAGAGCCCATGATCAAAGCTGAGTATTCCAAGCAAGCAGAGTGCTCCTTTAGCTACCCTGAGGAGAAAGTAGAGGGCGAATATCACTATCCCACTTGTAAAGACAAGGAAGCAAAGAGGAGAGATTAAGTGCCTTCTTAAACTGAACATCACAAGAGTGAATTGAACTCTTCTCACTTAATTTGCCCAGCAACAAATGGTTTCATTTGTAAATTAGGGGTAAGGGGGATGGGAGTAGAGAGACTCCTCTTTAACTAGGGGTCATTTAGGGGGTTGAGTATGACATGGAGTGTGAAATGTTGAAGTCCAAACATTTGTTTGTCTCAGTTACTCAGCCATTTCCTTTCTTCACCCTTCTTTATACATATTTCCCTTTCTTTCTTACACTGGTAGTATGTTTTTCAGACACTATATATGGTGGACCCAACAACAAATAACAGTAATATTCCTCAGAATAATGGAGAGAAAAGGGATAAGAACAAAATTAACTTGTACAAACATGAAGACTCAATTCGGATCACTGTGAAATGTGTTTGAAGTACAGACAATCTGTTGTATTGCTTCTTTACTAGAAATACTTGTTTTAGGCCAGTCAGTTATTGGGTTACTTGCCATTTTTACTCTCAGTTCTGACAAATACTTGGCAGTATTTGAAAGGACATCGTTTGTACAGGGCTGTCTGTAACTATGAGGCTGTCTGGTATTTTTACCAAGTTTTACTATATGATTCCCATGAAGTCATCCACAAGACTCATAATCAAAAGATGTTTTTTGCTGTGTACAAGTTGGCTGTGCAAGCTCTTGAATAAAACATCTAGGTTATATTATCAGTTCCCACAAAATCCTACTACGCCTTATTATAATCATCTCCTAAGGTAGATTACATCGTGTTAGATACTAGCATGAGAAAAGCAATTTAATTGTGTCTTTCAGGTATGCTTTTCCCTTTTGTGTAATAGATCAAATACTTATTTATCCATTAGAGGGCACTGTTTCACAAATTTTAATCCTGTTGTCACTTGAAACATATGAATGGTCAATTCCCTGACAAAATAGTGAAAATTTTTAGAAAATTCTATTTCAATAGCTGTTTAATTTGGAATTTTGAAGACAACATATGTGAAATCTTCATATAGAATGTAAATTCCAAGAGTGCATTGGACATGTTTATTCATTCATGTGGCATGAGGACATAGGTAACAACAAAAGTACAAAATATGTGCAGCATGAAACTGATGTTGATAAGGCTGTGTCATAAAACATTAAAGCTTCAGATTATTTACTAGTTATCAGAAACTCAATCTGGTCTTCACATTTTTCAGTGGCTCATACAAATAGTCAATTTCTTGTACTTTCTGTAAATTCTGGGTGCAGAGAACAACCAAAGAGTCTTTGTACTATTACCAAACTAAAGAAAACTAACACACTAAGAATGTTCTAGAAAGAAATGCAGGCTAATGCAGTAATTTCCTCCGCACAGGAAATACGCTTGAGGAAAGATGTGGGAAAACTTTCACTATTAACTTTCTACTTTTGTATACTTTAAATTTGATATAAGAAAAATGATATAATGCATTGTGTATTGTTTAATGAAAGGATGGACTGGGGCATCTTCTATTTAAAAAATATTATTACTCTATTTGAAGTTTATAGCTCTCTTTCCATTACAAAGGAATTGTTATAAAGATATTTTAGAGAGCAACATTCTGAATATAATCATTGATACTGGATTAGAGGCACAATACACAGAATAAAGTAAATATTGGCATTTGGGATTTTTATACTATTGGTGTAGATAGTTTCAATGATGTCATAATTTGAAAACAGTGAGTCTGCAATGAGAAGAGATACTCACCATCCTCTCGTTCTACATAAAAATGTTTTCTAACCTAGAATAAATAATTGAGATAGAAACTTATTTAGAATTAAGGAAAAAAGAGTTCATTAGATAAAAATGAAAATAATAATTTCAATGAACAAACTGACTTGTTTTCACTCTTGGTACTGCTCATGTGCAGAGAGTTACTGAGTAGTTATTTTGATTGCCTGTTAAAAAGGAATGTCACCAGGAACAATGATTCATTCTTGCAAACTCCAGAATTCCAAGATATGAAGACAAAACATATATCCTGTCTACTCCATCATTATGACTCTAGCCCCTTCCCAAGTCTTTTCATTTTTTGATTTGTGCCCTGACTTTAGTTTTTTTTTAAGTGTATTTATTTATTTAAGAGAGAGAGAGAGAGAGAGAGAGAGAGAGGGAGAGCGCACACATGCATAGGGGAGAGGCAGAGAGAGAAAGAGAGAGAGAGAATCCCACACAGGCTGTTCACTGTCAGCGTAGAGCCTGCCATGGGTCTCGAACCCATGAACCATGAGATACGACCTGAGCCAAGACCAAGAGTCAGAGGTGTGACCTACTAAGACACCCAGGTGCCCCACCTTCATGAACTTTAAAACTGGGAGACAACTGTTAATGATTGGAAGTAAGGTGGGTTTTATGCAGCTTATCCCTTTGGAGAACTTCCTTTTCTAGCTGAATTATTTGGTCTTCCAGAATTCTTTGCCTATAACAGGGCTGAAAGAGCAAGTTTCCAAAATTTAAACTATCACTGGTCAAAGACCTCAGCTATTTGGGGCATCTACAAGTGGTAACCTGGATTATTTGAAAGGAATGAATTAGTGGAACAGGATTCTTTCCATATTTGCACAGTCATCCAAGAATATTAACTTCACTCTCTTCTTAGGTCTCAAATCTATATAAGTAATGTGCACTGTGGTGGGACAGAACTGATGAGTGAAAATAGCCAAAAGGGAAATCTGTGGCCTGGGAAATTCTGTGAGTTTGATGGCTTAATAGCAGTATGAGATAACAAGTCTAGACTATATAAATTGAAATGCCATTATATGCTTTAGAATAATGGGAAGATCTGGAAAATGCATTTACCTAATTCATTTCAGGCCTATGCAAATACCAGAAAACTGATCTGCAGGATAAATGTAGGTTCTAACAGTCGAGCATTATTACAATCATTCCCAGATATTTGGATTCTCGAAATTAATTCATTTACCCTTTGGCTAGATCTTTCTAAGCCCACAAACAACACTCTTCATTCTCTTCTCGAGGGGCATGTCCAGAGTGAAATGAACTGGGTGAAGAGCATCTCTGCTATCCATTCTGCTGACCTGAGTTTGATGTCAAACCTGTGCCAGAGCCTGGTGAGCCTCTCAAGGAAAAAAAGATCCTTCCTTCTGCCAGGCCACAAGGTGGGGCATTAAGAATGCGGTGACAAATTACAATTGGGAAATGTACAACATCTAAGAAATGAGCAAGAAGAGGAAACTGAGGCCATTTCTGTTTGACAGGTCATTGGGCTTTCTCCAGTGTTCCTGTTCCCAGAGATCTTTTTCAAACCGTGACCACTCTCAAGTTCTTCTGGTCTTGCCAGCTCTCACTCAAAGAAAATAGCTTTGCCTATTGCTTCCCTGGGAACAGAGGTTTGCTGGCATGAGCTCCCTCAAGCTCTATCCTTTCCAACTACAAACTTATCCTCATGCTCACGGTCTTCTCTCTTTTCTCAAAAGGAGAATGACCCCCATCACTTTTCTGCCTTTGAGACTACGGTCTGCTTCCCATACCATTTTATCCAATTATCCTTTCAGGATTTGCTGTATCAACTAGTATCTTCCTTCCCCTTAATATAAAGTCATACTCAAGCTCTCCACTTAAAAAACAAGCAAAAACGGTCTTTGGTGTCATCAAAACATGAACATCTTGGGGCATCTGGGTGGCTCAGTTGATTGCGCATCTGACTCTTGATTTTGGCTCAGGTCATGATCCCAGGGTCATGGGATCAAGCCCTGCAGAGGGTCCATGCCTTAGCGTGGATCCTGCTTAAGACTGTCTCTCTCTCCCTCTGCTCCTCCTGGCCCCCGACTCATTCTCTCTCTAAAATAATAATAATAATAATAATAATAATAATAATAATAATAATTAACCCATTAACATCTTACTTCTTCTGTAAACTGCTTGAGTAAGTAGACTACACTCCCATTCTCCTAGCTTGACTTTGAATTGATGCCTCCACCAGGTATGATCTTCATTTTTATTAGTGTACTTACTCTCACAAACCTTCTAATATGTAGTTCCTGTGACCTCTACACAGTCTCCTCATACTTGAAGTTTCTGCTGTATCTGAGACTGACCATGCTTGAAGTTCTCTCCAAGAAAACTTCTGTGCCGTCACATCTCTTGCCCTCCTTCCTTCTTCTCTGGCTGTTCACTTGATGGCTCTTCTTTTTCTTCAATATAGTAAATCACTATACTGATTCTGATGATTTCATTCATCAGAAGCCGCTGAAACATACGTTTATCTATTCCACCCACAAGTCTCAGATAAGGCTTGATAATTTGCATTTCTAACAAATGCCAACTCTGATGCTGCTAGTCTGAGGCCCGCAGTGATTGGAATGGGCATGTTTTATCCTTTTAATCTGCTTTCTTCCTATTCTGCACTCTTTTAGTATGAGAATTAACTTATTTGATGGGTTGCCTGGGTGGCTCATTTGGTTGAACTTCCAACTCTTGATTTCAGCTCAGGTCATGATCTCACAGTTTGTGAGTTCCAGCCCCGCGTGAGGCTCTGCACTGACAATGCGGAGCCTGCTTGCATTCTCTGTCCCCCTCTTTCTCCTTCTCTGTCCCTCCCTTGCTCTCTCTCTCTTTCTCTCTCTCTTAAAACTAATAAATAAACACTTAAAAAAGAGAGATTTAATCTATTCACATGCATCATCTGTTATCTGTGTACAAACGACCCACTCCCACCTCTGTACCAGAGGTCCCGATCATTCTTCTCTGAACTCTTCATCCAGGTTTCCTACCACCTATATCACCTTTGCTTGTATGTTTTATAGGCTCCTCCAAATTAACCTGTCCAGTATGGTACACATTATGTCCTCCACTCCAAATGGACTTCTCATTTGTGCTCCCTGGCTGACTTAATAAGCATCAACCTACATGCATAGCAAGGACACTTGGAGTCAACTTTGACCTCCTTTGTTCTCAGGGCTCTTTGCCTCACATGTAATGAATGGTTCTCAAAATCCTGTAAATTCTACCTTCATTATATTCCTCTGGTCTTGTTCTATCCAAATTTTCTGGTCTGCTATATCACAAATACATCCTAATTGAAGCCCCTGTTCTCTGTCCCATCATTAGTTCTAAAATTCAACTTTTTTTTTAACGTTTTTTTTTTTTATTATTATTTATTTTCGAGACAGAGAGAGACAGAGCGTGAACAGGGGAGGGGCAGAGAGAGAGGGAGACACAGAATCTGAAACAGGCTCCAGGCTCTGAGCTGTCAGCACAGAGCCTGACACGGGGCTCGAACTCACAGACTGTGAGATCATGACCTGAGCTGAAGTTGGACGCCTAACCGACTGAGCCACCCAGGCGCCCCGTCAACTTTCTAAGATTCATATCTAATCATGTCACTTCACCCTTCTTTAAAAACCAAACTTATAATGATTCTGCATTATCTACAATGCAGAGTTACGATGTCTTAGCATGATATTAATAAAGTACTCCACCTAATTTCATCTTGTGATACTTCCCTGTGTTTCTAGATTGACAGTTATACCTGAGCACCTGCCACATCCAGAATCAGACACATAGGTCCCTCATGTGTATACTCAAGCTGGATCACTGCATTTGACTTGTTGCCCCCATTAACCTACACTCACCCATCTTCTAACTCCCAGAAAAATAAATAGCCCTTTCTTGGGCTCCCATGCCATTTTGTTCATATACCCTATATAGACTTTCCACTTGGTACTGTGGGACTTTGTATATATGTCAGACTCCCTTGCTAGGTTGGAAACTGCTTGATGTTCTCATGTTCATATCCCTGGTACCTAACACAGTTTGTAACAGATGGAAGACCTTCAATAAACATTTAGTTTGAACTGAAGCCCTGCAGTCAGACAAACGTCATAAAATATAGGCAGATACCCATGAGGCTTGGATTCCTAGCCACTGTGGCTGGAATTAGGGATTTCCTTTTCTCTTTCCCCAGCACTACCAGAGTTGGAGTAAATGCTCAAGTGTCATTAACATGACTTAATTTGGATTGCTTCATGATGAACCCAAAGAACAAGCTCTAAATTAGGTTTATATAACATATTTCCCGAAGCTCTTACTCTGCAACTTTCCTTTGTTGAGATTGAACACCTGCCTCTAATCTTATGGTAGAGTCATGATGTACCTCTTACATTGTCCATAATCCTAAACCAAAGGGCCCATCCTAGCTCTCCATTTACATGTGTCAAATGACTTAACCTTTCTGGGCCCCAGTCTCCTCATTTCCAAAATGGAAATACCAACAGTGCCTACCTCATAGTCTTTAATCAGGCCTTTCAAAACGGCTTCTCAACTAGACTTCCTGAATCATCCTCTCCCTCTCCCACTTAAGTATCTGCTTTATTTTTGTAAACTTATTTACTTTGAGAGAGAGAGAGGGAGGGAGGGAGAGAGAGAGAGGGAGAGGGGAGCA
Source organism: Panthera pardus (assembly GCF_024362965.1). NCBI lineage: Eukaryota > Metazoa > Chordata > Mammalia > Carnivora > Felidae > Panthera > Panthera pardus. The sequence goes on from NW_026526765.1 coordinate 132,503,583, forward strand.
TGAGTTGGGCAGGGGCAAAGAGAGAGGGAGAGAGAATCCCAAGAGAGAGAGACCGATACGGGTCTCAAACCCACAAACTGTGAGTTCATTACCTGAGTCGAGATCAAGAGTCTTAACTGACTGAGCCACTCAGGCGCCCTTCCCACTTAAGCATTTAAATGAATTAGTTTAAATATTAAAGTATACATTAGGTGCTCAATAAATAGTAACCGTTTTTAATGTTAGTTATATTCTGAATCTCTTCCATGGACCCCCAGGACAGAATTCCAAAGATTAAAACTTCCAGGGTATTTGCATATGTTAAGATGTCTAAACCTTATATGTAATCACTAAAGATGCAAAACTGTTTTTTGACAGTTGGGCCTGGAATTGCTGAAAATGCCTTTGAGCTCTTTGTGCTTTACTTGCCTTATAAAAACGGACGTGTTATCATACCGAAACATATCCCATTTGTTGGTACATGTCTATTTATGGCAGGAGAGAGCAATGCCCCTGTATCATTTTACAGTTCTTAATAATGCATATGAGGGTAGCAAATGCTAATATGCTGAAAACTGCATTGGATCTACTTTTTCTCCTTATTAATAAAAACTATTTTTCCTTAACCCACAAAGTTATTAAGCGATCCTCTGGGAAAGAAAAAAAATAAATAAAAGTAATTTGACATCAAAATCTGAAATTGCCAAAACTCCTTTATCCCCCACACACACAGCTCTTAGCCAAAATATTTTCCTATTGAAAATTTACCTCTGCATTTAGAAAATATTCATTCATTCTTGTAGCGTTCCTGGGTTTTAAGAGAGATAATTCCAAAATTCTATCCTCACTTCACCCCCTGAAATTTGAGACCTCTAAAAGGAATTGAAGACACCAAGAGGTTAAATGGCTTTCTCAGGACCACACACCACGTTAGGGTCGGAGCTGGGGTTACAGACTGCACATTTCTCCATTTCTTTCTTAAGTGTTTCACGAGGCAGACTTTCCCCTCTATTTATTTAGGTGTAGTAACTGTGCTGGTCACCAGTGAGTGGGGTTTCACAATGTGGCAATAAGATATATAAAAGATGACCTTTTAAGAAAGCATTTTGTGCCCTTTGTTTAAAGTAACACAGATACTCTGAAAATAAATCTTTCTCTCCATTTGTCTGGATCTGGAACTCTGTGTGTGTCAACATAGCAGGTAACCAGCTTTGGGACATATGTGTGTCTTGTTTGGTCCTTTACGAAAATCCCTTTCCCACAGGCATCTTGTTTTACATTTATGTAAAGAATAAACTATGTCTTCCCAAATTGTACCTTTAAAAATAAGAGGAAAATACTTATTTACAGTTAGGGGATACAACATTTATGATACAATCAACTACCCGACAGCATCTACCAGACAGGGATACAATGTACAGTTGGGTAGGTCAGGCAGTGACGGACTGGGGTGAGTCATTCCCATCACAGTCTACACGGATGGTGCCCTCTGGAGTTACACAACGCACAACATGTGTGGCCATACACCGCTGTCTTGTTGATAAAGCTGAAGTTTGTATTCATGTGCGGAATAATTTCCAGCTATGTCCTTTTGCTTAGCCCAAGAAAGATGGAAGGTTGGCACAGCCAACAAAATGTTCAAGAAAATGTCATAATATATAGAAGCAATTAAAATTTGCTCTTGCATGTTTTTGCTTAATCTTTCATTTATCATGTTTTAGAAGTTATTTTCTCTTTTGTTTTCTACTAACCTCATGTCTCCACCTTGCCACTGGAGTTTTATGTTATTATTTATCTTTTATGTTTCTCCTCAAAAAAAAAGTTTAAAGTATCTGGATCATATTGCAGTTTTCTTTTTAATGTTTATTTATTTTTGAGAGAGAGAGAGAGAGAGAGAGAGAGAGAGAGAGACCAGGAGTGGGGGAGGGGCAGAAAGAGAGGGAGTCAGAGGATCCAAAGGTGGCTCTATGCTTCTGCAGAGTCCGATGTGGGGCTTGAACTCACAAATCATGCGATCATGACTGAAGCCAAAGTCGGATGCTAACTGACTGAGCTACCCAGGTGCTTGCACAGCTCTTAATAATGATGAATATAAGAGTAGCCAATGTTCACTGTGTTGAATCTATTATTTCTCCTTATTAATAAAAATTGTGTTCCTCCTTAACCCACAAACATACTAAGTTGTCACTCGGGTGACTTAATTTTTATTTGGATTTGGCTATTATGGCTCTCCTCTGATAACTCCCCTTTACCTTCCCTAATTCCTCTTAATTTACTTTATTGCCAGTTTGTTTTTGGAGTGGGATAAAGCGTAGGACATAGCAAGCCAGGGCAACTTAGTTCCAATTCCAGCAGTTCTGCAAGAGGGGCTCTGTGACTGTGTGTTCAGATATTTGGCTGCCTTGCCTGAAAAATGAAAGGGATGGGCCAATCTCCACTGTCACCCAGAGTTTCAAATTTGTGTCTCAATGAACTCCTAGTTTTTAAAAATACAGTATTGGGTGCATGGCAAATTATATGCAGTTTAAAGATACACTAGTCATATATATTCTGGCTCATAGGCTCCACTTGGACGAATAATCTGAGTTATAGCTGAAAAAACACTTAGGGTCAGCCCTAGGAAATCATGAGAAACCGCCACTGGCCAGAGAGACAGGGTGGTCAGCTGAAAATTAAACTAGAGCCAGTCAGTGGCAATTCCTACCTGCTTCTTTTTCTTCTTATTCCAGTACCATTCTCATCTTTATTATTAATTCTGTTTAATGTTTTTGTTTATTTTTGAAGGAGAGAGAGACCGAGCATGAGCAGGGGAGGAGCAGAGAGAGAGGGAGACACAGAATTCGAAGCAGGCTCTAGGCTCTGAGCTGTCAGCACAGAGCCCAACGCGGGGCTCGAACCCACAAACTGTGAGATCATGACCCGAGCTGAAGCCGGACACTCAACCGACTGAGCCACCCAGGCGCCCCTCCCATCTTTATTAGATACAATATATTATTTAAGCTCATTTGTAAAGTGAAGATGAAATACAACTCGCATCGTTTTTGTAAGACTCAGAGAGATAATGTATGTGACAGCTGAGACAGTGTTTATTCAATAAGTATTAGTATTGCTTCCGTCCTTTTGCCAACTCAAAGTAAAAGGAGCTATCTAACAGAACAAAGTTTTATTTGCGGGGATTAAAGTTCAAAAATATTAGCTTCAGTGGAGGTGTGACTTCCCTCTCCAGAGTCATAAATAATAGCATGAATTAGTTGATACATTAGTAGACACAATCCAGAGACCATACAGAAGCTGGGAACATGCTTTGGTCCAAATGACGTGTGAACTCATGTGGCACGACATGGAGCCCTATCTCACGTCTGCCCAGCATGTGTCAAAACACTGGCAAGGTGTCTAAGACTAGACTAGCAGGAATTAAAAATCGGCATTGGGATAGTAAGCATTAATGTAGCCTAAACAAGAATTATATCTATTTTGAAAAATGGTTTCAGATATGACGCTAAAGACAGTTGAAGTTCTTCATCAAAATGAATGTTAGCAGTTTTAGACATAAAAAGCAATTTGTTTTCACTTGTTTCACAAATGCAAAGAACAGCTTGACCAAAGAAACTTCACAGGTTACAAACGAGCATTTGGTTAAGAAATATACTTTCTACTTTACAGATTCTTTTTTTGGAAATAAATAAGTCACAGGTTAAATCTAAATCTGTTAAAAAAAAAAATTAAGGGTTTTTAGTTCTCTGATTGACCTTAAGTTAAATAATGGCTCAGCTGTCCTGAAATAACAATGATAAAACACAAGACAAGCATCCTTATTTAAAAACTCAGTGTCACAGTCTGAGAGAACAGGCTTCAGGAACTTTCCACTCTTTAACCTACTATGTGTACATTACTGCCTAATAAAAAGTAAATATGCCTATAGCACTTGACATTTTTTTCTGTTCTAATTAACAATCAAGCCAAGTCAACTTGTCTTTAAAAATAAGGGGAATTCTCTGGCCTATCTTACTGAAAAGTCTACAGGTTTCATGTATGACCTGTTGGCTCAATGGCATTACCAAAAACCCTGTTCTTCTCTTCCCGTTTATCAGTTCCTATTGGCTCCATACTCTGGCTGGGTCTTCCTTGTAACACAAGGTATCTTCCAGAAGCTCCTGATGTTAAATACTTCCTTGTTCATTTCCAGTGGATAATGAGAAAGTTTACTTCTCAGATACCTCAATCCCAAATCCCGGAATTGCATCTTTTGGCCCTCACTCGTCTGGCTTGTGTTATATGCCTACCCACGAACCATTTATAGTTGGGGATAGGAACTATGAAGATTGGTCTAAGTAAGGACTCAGGAGAGCTAAAGGTATACAAAATCCCTCGCAAACCACATGGCTACGAAATTCAGAGTGAAGTTAGGAAGGGGAAAAGGGGAAAAGATGAGGAGAGACAACTAATAAAACTTACTACATTGATTCCCTTAAGCTCCTTACAATCCAATAAGGACAATAACAGAAAAACAAAACAAAACAAAAAAAACCTAGTAATGCCACACCCATTTTCCTTAAACCATCCCAGCTAGAAGGGGCACTTTGTATTTCAAAACCACCCTGGCTAGAAGAGGCAATTTGTATTTCAAAATTGTCATGATTTATGGGGGACTTAAGACAAAGATCCCCTGGATCTCCCTTACTTGCTTTGCATAGCACAGGTTTCTGAGGCCATGGGAAGCATAGGTTCTGACTCTGTACCGCATGACCACAACCCATCCAATCCATCACCCTGCTGGGGGATAGGTAGGTGGAAGAAATCAGTCAAGTTATTCTGAGTTATACAAACATATTACCTGTAAACTCAAGTTCTCACCATATAGATGGTGATCTATATATTTATATTAAAAAAAAAAAGCCAGTGTAACCTATGAAGTTCCTTTCCTCATAACTTTAGGAAAGATCTTTTTCCCTCCTTAAATTGCTTTTTAGAAAACGACTCTGATATAATTTACTCATTTTAAACATTCTTTCATTAATTCGGTAAACAGATACTCTGAGCACATATTATGTTCCAGGAATAGAATTATACTAGAGTTTATTGCTGGCAACATTCTGTTCCTCCTACACAAGCCCAAAAGAAAGAATGAGGCACAGAGGCACAGAGGTGTTTGAAACCATTTACACTGTTCACATCCAGATTTGGGTTCTAAAGTGAAAAAATAAAAAGAATGTTGAAGGGGTGAGGAGGATGCTTTCAATCAGGCTGTGTATTTGACCTCATAGCCAAATACCTTATCAGTTCTTTTCATTGTTTTTGCAAATGCATTACTAAATAAATCAAGTTTTTCATCTTAAAAGATGTTTTATTAGATTCTACATAAGGATCCCCATTAGTATTTTCTGTTCCCCTCCACCCATAGCATTTTAGGATTTCAGAGAGGAAAAGGCATTATGTAAAAGTGAAATGGCAGTGAATCAATTGCTAGAAGTGAGTAAACCATATGTTTTGAGAGTCAGTTTTGGTTTCTTTTCGAAATAATCAGCAAGATACAAGTTCTGATTGACACGATTATCTCTGAGACTGGCCATATTAGTCTGAGAAAATAGCTATTGCCTTCATTTCATTTTGTATTTGGCAACATAGTATCACTCAGTCCATCAAACCTGACATCCTGGATGATCCTGGGCTAAGCAGCCCATACAGTTTTTAAAGATGTTAAGGAGACAGACAGCAAGATTCAAAATCAATTACTCCACTAACTACTAGCTGTCTAAACTTGGGCAGGTCACTGCACATTTCTAAACCTTACTGCTCTGAAATAGCAATGGCGATGACTAGTCCACAGGGGCTTTATGATGAAAGAATGAAATAATGTACACAAGGAGCTCAGCGTGATGCCTGGCACAGAGGGAGAGCCTACTGACCTATTAGCTACTCTTGTGAGGTCCTTTTATCTCTAAAGCATTCTTATAGAGAAGTTCTGTAGTTTTGTTTTGGAGGTAACAAAGCCCCTGCATGCGTCAAATCTTGAAAACTTGGAAAGTATTGTTCCAGAAAAATATGGAGAATGTAATTACGGTCATTAGCATAATTCGCAGCAAATTATGCTGTTTCATGTTAATTCTAATGCTCCACTATGCAGAGAGGTCTAAATAGCTATTAAGCGAAGTCGGCACTTGTCTGCGAAGTCTGATAGAATAATTCGTGACAGCTGGTTGTCTCTACTGCTGCAAGGAACTAAGCAACTGCCAAATGTCTGCTTAGCTTTCTGCAGTATAGACAGAGAATCAATGTTTGCACATCCTAGAAATGTGCTGTGTCTAACAGCAGCAAAGCAAGGAATTTTGGGTTAGCTGCTGGAGGGACCGAGCGAATCTTCAAACCCCAGATAGACGATAGAGTTATTTTAGTGTGGAAAATTCTGACTGATATGAATGGACTTTTAATACTCTTTGTTTGTAGAGCAACTAATCTTTTTCCAAACTAATGACATAATTTGGCTGTTAAAGAGGGTTCTTGAAATGCCTTGATATCTTGTTTCCTCACACCCAATTCTATCCATCTTTCACACAAGTTGATGATACTCACAGAGGAAGGGGGGATGAGTAGGGCAAATGGATTTGTGTCCGTGCACCCATTCTTAAAAGGAGAGAGAATTTCAACAGAAACTTAAATTTAAGAATGCTCAGACATGAATAGTTCCCGGACTCTCACTTTGTGATAATCTATAAAAGGCTGGGAATCCCTTAGAAATATGGTTCTTGGTTCTTCCTTCAAACTGAACTAAAGAAAAGAAGATAAAACACTAAGGAAATGAATATAACATTTACTCAAGCTGAACAGCCACTCAGAGTTCACAGCAAATTCAAAGCAATCTGTGGAAGGAGGATAGGAGTATAGTTGCTATTTTTTTAAGAATCTTTTCCCCTTTATCACCTATGAATTAACTTCCTATATAGCACTTGGAATAAGGAAATATAATTGTGTACAAATTATTATTAAAGAATATGCTTGTTTTGGTTTCCGGGCTTAAATACTAGCATCCCTTCTAGAACCTTCTAATATTAAACCAATTTTGTTTTTTTAATGATAATTTATTGGCAGCCATAGTCTGATGTCATAATGGTGTTAATTAAGAAAATATGATAAAAAGCTGTTGTGGCAGCTGTTTTCAAGGTGTCAAAACTTACAGAATGGTGTCACTTTTCGTTTAAAAGTACACTGATTATTTTTCCTAGCAAATTCTGCCATTATTAAACATCCTTTATAACAATTGATAGAATATTGAATGCTGCTGCTTTTAAACATTAGGACAAACTTCATACCATCAGAGTTGTGAATTGTGGATTTTCCCTTTCTTCTGTTACATATTTCATTTCCCTTGTGACCACTGTGCTATATATTTTTAGCATATTAGTAAACTATTTAACTAGACTGGAGATTTCTAAAACCTTAGACGATCTTTCTTGTTAGGAGGTATATCCTCATTTCTCACAATAACTTTCCAGTCTTGCCAAGGATGAGGGAGTTGATTGTTCACTTTTAACACTTATGGGGATGATTTGCAGCTTGAGTGATGATTTAATAACCATCTCTAATGCAGTGCCTCAAGGGGCTCCTTAGCACCTGAAAGAATTTCTGCACCTCTAGCACGGACCAGCTTGCAACTGGCAGACGCCCAGGACCTGTGAAGACTCATGTTAGAATACTGAGGGTCACTGAAATTAGGGAATCCATTTCCTCAGTATGGAGGTCTACTGACTGACCACCACTGCCATGTTAGCTGTGGTCCTTTACTGACCAAGATCATTCCCAAAATAACATTGGAGTATTGTTATAATAGCCAACAACATGAATCACATGACATCCCAGATGACTGTATTTGTTACTACAATTTTCCAACATACATCAGTAAAAGGTCTTCTTCTGACATATCACAATACCAAACAATCACCATAATTATACGGCATTATGAAAATTGTCAGATGATGAAATCCAAGTGTTTTAAGGTAGATGAGTCTTCTCTAATTCACATAAAGAAGCCATACAGAGCCACATAGGTTCAAGGTCTTCCCGCTCCAATCCTCCTTATACACTCTATTCCAGGACCACAAGTCCCTCCAACACATCAAGCTCAAGCCTATTCTTGTAGATTTGCATTACTGTTCACTGTGCTCGGATCACTGGGATTTTCCAGATGTTTGGCTGGTCCATTCTCATTATTCACCACTTGCCTCAAGGTTCACTGCCTGAGAGAGTCATCTCCTGACCAACCCATCGAAAGGAGCCCCTGCTTGTACCATTGGCCCACCAAATATCTGTTTCAGCATTATCACTGTTACTCTCTAAAATAGTTTTCCTCACCTTTTAATTGTCTGTTTCTTATCACTTCACTAGGATTTAAGACCCCTGAAAACAGAGAATTCATCTAGTTTGCTGTATTCCCAGCATCAAGAACAATGGTTGCCACAATGCCAGTGCATAAGAGTTTCTTTTCTGGGGCGCCTGGGTGGCTCAGTCGGTTAAGTGTCCGACTTCGGCTCAGGTCATAATCTTCAGGTCCGTGAGTTCAAGCCCCGTGTCGGGCTCTGTGCTGACAGCTCAGAGCCTGAAGCCTGTTTCAGATTCTGTGTCTCCCTCTTCTCTGACCTTCCCCATTCATGCTCTGTCTCTCTCTGTCTCAAAAATAAATAAACATTAAAAAAATCTATTAAAAAAAGAATTTCTTTTCTCTGTTAAACAAATGCATGAATGGATATTTAGGAAGAGTTTTTCTTAAGGCTAAGCAGTCAGTAAACTGCAATGTAACCTTGTATTCTATGAGATCACCAGTGATCTGTGTTCTTGTATTTTTTTAAGATTTTTAATGTTTGTTTATTTTTGAGAGAGAGAGAGAGAGAGAGAGAGAGAGAGAGAGAGAGAGAGAAAGCACAAGCGGGGGGTGGTGCAGAGAAAGAGGGAGACACAGATCCGAAGCAGGCTCCAGGCTCTGAGCTATCAGCACAGAGCCTGATGCGGGGCTCAAACTCATGAGCTGAGATCACTACCTAAGCCCAAGTCAGATGCTCAACGGCTCAACCGACTGAGCCACCCAGGTGCCCATGAATCTGTGTTCTCAGATGATTTCTTAGGATTCCTTTCTTGCAACTTTGCTTTGGAGGAACTTCGTGGATCTACTTTAAGGAACACTATTGCAACCTCCTTGTGGAGTCCATTGCTACCTTCATAACAAGAATGATATTGAAGATACTTTTCTCACCATTAACATGTTCTCTTTATGAAGACACAGAGGCAAAAATTCTCGTGATCCTCTGTACCAGAACAAGAGATAATTTCTCCTGGGCAGCTGGTTTGTTTTTCTTTTTCAGTGTTGAAACTCTCATATGATTAATTCTGTTTCCTTTCTTAGCGTTGTGTGCTAGGAAATTCAGAGCTAGATTTGCAGCTCACCTCTAGTGAGCACATAGCATGCATTTTGTGTATTATGCTTATTTCTTGCTTTCTGACCTTTATTTTCTGTTCAATTTCCACCAAATTTTCTACTTAATGTCTTCTCTCAGTTCTTATTTATTTGCTTTATCATAATTAAATGATTCTTTGTAATAATATTGTTTGGAACAGGGCATGGTGGAAATATACTTTAAAGTGAGATTATATTCCAAACAGGACTGTGTTATTTTTGGATCTAATATTTTGAGAATGGAGGTAGAGCCGTGAGTGACAAAGAGCCCTTGGGATATAAGCAGGTGTGCTGTAAAGATAAATGGAAGGACTTGCCTTTAGTGACTTGTTTTTTTGGCCTCGGTATTTAAGATGCTCCATATGGTTGGACAAAATCGTCTTCCTAAGAAAAACATGAAAGTCACTTTTTGGACATTCAAAGAGGTGAAAGAAAAATCCAGATTGCTTTGAAGGACGAGCCTGCAGTGCAGAAGGGTATAAACACAACCCCAGATACCAGATGTTTTAGCATAGCAATGTGACGAAATACTCCCCTTTCTTTATTTACACTTTACAGCAAATATTTTGCAAAGACAAGGCAAAGAATGTTGATGTCCCACCAGTTAAGCTTCAAGCATAACAAGGTCCCAAGTTCCAAAATGTAGCATTCCTTGTGGTGTCCTCCAAGCTCTGGGTAGTGATAAACATCTGGCATTCTATTTTCCAGTGTTCAGAAATGATGATTATTAGAACCAAAGAGGGAGGAAGGAGCACTTACAACACTGATCAACTTCTAGCTCTTTTCTAGGTTGCAAGGAGCTACAAGAAATGACATCATTGTTACTTTGTTTAACCAGGGGAAGGATTTGCTAATTTGTGCACACACACACACACACACACACACACACACACACGCACACACACACAGAACCACCTTTCCTGCCAGCCCAGTGCTTAACCTTTTTCCAAATGGTATCCTTAGATGGTAGACTCCTCCTCAAATTTGGACATATGCTTGATGCTGGGAAAACACTCTTGGTGGAGGCCTCACTGCTCTGAAAACTAATACATTTAAACAATTCCTTAAAAGTGACCATTTGGATTTTGTTACCAACCTATGCTCCTTATTTCTTACTCTTGTTAGTAAATCAAAGGAAGAAATAGTAAATCATACACTTAATAAAACATCAAAGACAGACACGGCTGGAAGTGACTCCTGGTACAAGTTCCATCCCATCTGTCAGGAGGGTCTGATGCTTGGGTAGTAAATGTGAATAGGCTGGGAGACACTGAGGGGATGGGGGCCTTCATAAATCTCACATCACAGCCATTCATTCCTGCGTGCGCTCAGCAAGCAAGGGAAGATGATATGAGCAGGTTCTACACACAACTCATAACAGAGATGGATATGTTATTTTGTCCTTGAGAACAGATGATCACACTAAATCACATTTCAGAGACCCTGAAGCCCTCTACTCTTCAAAAATTGCCCCTTTTCTCCCCAGCTCCAAAAAGTAGGGAATTCAGTTCAATAAAAGACCAAAGAAAAAGTAAGGTGCTGGGTTGTTACAGGCCAACTTATCAAAGGGGGACCTTCTAATAAAAGATCAAAGAAATCAAGCCTTAACAGGAGTCTTTAGCCCAGCCAGATGGAAAGATGAGAAGATACTCTAAGTCACACCAAAGTTTTGTCACTGCCCTCCAGGTGAGAAGATAATCTGATCTTATCTCATGAATAATGAAGGCCATAGCAGGAGTCTGGGGGCCTGACCTCTTGAAAAGATTACAGAAATATGAAGCAGACCCAATAGGAGGTCTTATCTGGAGAAGTAAAGCTAATGAAAACAACTGGAATAAAGAGAAAGTTAGAATGGGCTTTTGAGATTATAGGAATATTTACCTTTTATTTTTGGAGGGCGTGACTATGATCAGACAGCAAACTGAGATGAAACTTTTTCTGTTTTAGACCTTTCTAATATGCCCCTCAAAGCATTTGTGTTTCTGGATGAACACATCAAGTTCTACCATCTTTTATGCATGAATCTGATATTTTTGAAGTAACCTACCATTGTTCAGGACTGATCCCTCCCCCTACTTTCTTAACAATCACACACCCTCTTAACTTTGACCATAGGTCCCTCCAATATTGTGCATTTGCAAACTAAAAAGCCAAGTCTGATTTAGGTCAACGTGTATGAAAGCAGGTAAGAGGCCCACCTGGGAACTAACCCAGTACTTTGACTTTATTCCAGGAGACTCTAAGAGACCCATGAACAGAGTCAGACGAAGGCTGAACAAGTAGCCACATGATTACATTTGCTCCTTGACATTTTTGTTTAGTTTTTGGTGTAGAGAATAGGAAGTTCTTGCTTGACCATCATTAAAACTAGTATGAGATTATACTGTTAACTGATTAGTGGACCTTTATTTATTTATTTATTTATTTATTTATTTTAATTTATTTTTTTTTTAATGTTTATTTATTTTTGGGACAGAGAGAGACAGAGCATGAACAGGGGAGGGGCAGAGAGAGAGGGAGACACAGAATCAGAAGCAGGCTCCAGGCTCTGAGCCATCAGCCCAGAGCCCAACGCGGGGCTCGAACTCACGGGAACTCACAGACCGCGAGATCGTGACCTGAGCTGAAGTCGGATGCTTAACCGACTGAGCCACCCAGGCGCCCCAGATTAGTGGACCTTTAAATAGCACCGAAATGATCATTACACCAACTTCACCCGTCATCTGGGTGAATTTTCCCCCTACTGGATTATTCTTACCTTTTTTTATTGTTAAACTGGGCCAAGCTTCTGTTTTCAACAGCAGAGGTGTTTAGGGAGAAATAAGTGAAGATTACTATTCTTTTTATCTGCCTTCTGTCCCTTATAAGAGGAGGGCACAACCCCTGCATCAGTCAGGGATTGGTGACTTTGTCTATGATAATGTCTTTAGTCATAAATACTCAGAGTACTGTCTAAGTAACATCAAGCAGGAGAGAAAAAAACATGAATTTTAAATCTGATTCTCATAGTTTCTTCATCTTGTACAATGACTGCTCCCTTTGGGTTGATATGCCAGCACAGTGTCATGCCCTTTAAAGACCTCATTTCCTTTAACTGTCATAATAGCCATGAGGTAGGTACTATTATTCCCATTTTGCAGATGGGGAAAATGAAGCACAGGGATATTTAGTAATTCACCCAAGACCATGCAAACAGAAAGCAGTCTAAATTATTCCCTATTATTCTTACTGGCTTTGATTAATTCATCATACTTCTATTCCCCAAATGCTCCATAATTATATTTAATTCAGTTAAGAGCTTATCAATAGGCAAAATAAATAGATAACTATTAATTATCATTTTGTTTGAGTACTTCAAAAAATCTACATAATCATCTAATTTAAATGTGCCCAAATACATTCTAAATAGCCACTTAATGTTGTGTTAGCACATTCTAGGACAGTTATTCTTTTTTGGATTGCTTTGTTCTTGAACTATTTGTTTGATTTTTTTTTTTTTTTTTGAAACTTCTGTTATTTACTGGGGGGAAACAGACACTATTCAATATTTATTTTTTAATGCTTTCTACATTTTGGAAAATAAATTACTTGGAATACATAATATATTCTTATAAATCAGTATCTATCTTTCTTATTCTCATTTCATCTTCGTGTATATTCAGATGTATTTATATCTCTCCTAGTTAGCTATTTTTTTTTTAACTCTCATGGTCAGGAATTTTAGGGAAAGAAAAGTCATCTTCCAACCTCCTCTACTGTTGAGTATTTATCTTTCTTTGCCTCTTTGGCTTGTAAAAACTCCTACCCATGCTCTGTTTTTATTTTCATCAAACTTTTAACATTCACTGTACTCCATTTTCTAAACTTCCAATTACCACAAGTAGACTGATTTACCACTTTTTATACCAAAATTGAATATCTACATTTATTTGGCATATAAGATGCATAATATTCATCTGGTAATATTTCATTTTAGGAGAAGTTGTCATTTTTGTTTAGAATATGCTGGAAATATTGGTTATTTTGTAACTATGTTTTCTTGAGGACAGTCCCATGAATTTATTCCTCAGGAGACTAAATTAATCATTTGATTTCAAGAAGGCATTTCATTATTGATAGAATTGAAATTAAAGATAAGCATCAGGGGCGCCTGGGTGGCTCAGTCGGTTAAGCATCTGACTTTGGCTCAGGTCATGATCTCGCGGTTCGTGAGTTCGGGCCCACCATCAGGCTCTGTGCTGGCAGCTGGGAGCCTGGAGCCTGCTTTGGATTCTGTCTTCCTCTCTCTCTGCCCCTCCCCTGCTCACGCTCTGTCTCTCTTTGTCTCAAAAATAAATAAACATTGAAAACATTTTTTTTTTTTTTGAAAACATTTTAAAAAAAGATAAACATCAGCAGAATAAAAACTATTTATATATTATTGTTGGAGCTACGTAAAAAAGCAAGCAGAAACCTATTCATTACCCTAAAGACTAGGAAAAATACACCAATGACAATGGAACCAACTAGTGGTCTCAAGAATAATTTTTTAACTCATACTTTTTACATTTTCTAGATTTTCTGTAATAAACATAACCAATTTTATAAGACATCAATTTCCTGCTGGGAAACACACACTCTTTAAAGAGCAAATTTAGAAATTTGTGTTTCGTTGACTATGTCCCATCCCGTTGGCCCGCTCATGATGCAGACATGCATACTCAGAGGTACTCTATGCAGCTCCTTTTTTTGTCTCTAAGACCTTTCATAGCTAACCCCTAGCTCAGCAAACTGAGATTAAATTGCGGCAGAGGCAGAAGCTCATAGGCCACCAGTGTTGACATTCTTGGGACCAGTCCAAAGCAGAGAGAATTTTTCCTCTTCATTCAGGGCATCTTTGAAATCTAGACTCTGACCTGGGAAATGCAGACTCTCTGGAACTCAGGGGCAGATTTGGCAGTTGGGGCTGCAAGGAATTTTCTACTTTTTATAGAATTGTTTTAATGCATTAATAGAGAAGAAGCACTCTTGTTTATATTGGTAGAATTTCAAACACTTTTGTTTCATGGCCTCTTTATTGTGTTTGGAAAGTAATAACCCACTCCCTGGGGTCGCTTTTAAGAATGACAGGACTTCAGCCCACTATATGCAGTGACTGTTAGTATTGTCTGCATTTGAGAAGGTTAAGCATTTTCACAAACTCAAATTGCTTCTATGATTAGAATTACAGAATCCAAAAGATTGAAGAGTACTACTGCCTTATTCTGTATTTAAGGTAATAGGAATTGGAAGCAGTTAAAAAGTGATTCATTCAAAATCAGGATGAGGACCAGAAGCAAGTGTCTGTCATGCCCTGCAAGTCAGGCAAACCTGAGTTTTTGCCCCATTTCGTCCCTTCCTGATCATGTGACTTGGCTTCCTATATGGAGCCTCTGCCCTCAGGAGCTTTTGAGAGATAAAAGTGAGATCATGCAGGGGTGCCTGGGTGGCTCAGTCCAGTAAATGTCCAACTTTTGGTATCAGCTCAGGTCATGATCTCATGGTTTGTGAGTTCGAGCCCCACGTCTGGCTTTGCACTGACAATGCAGAGCCTGCTTGGGATGCTCTCTCTCTCCCTCTCTCTGCCCCTCCCCCACTTGCATTTTGTCTCTCTCAAAATAAATAAATAAACATTAAAAATAAATAAATATATTGAGATCATGCAGGTTAGGTTTCCCATCCCCACCTATGCCCGAGGCCAAGTCTTCTTCTTCTTCTCGAAAACTCTTACTTGTGGTTCCCTCTGTTCCACAAGGGAAAGAAGGCCAAATCCAAAATGAAGGGACTACATGCCCACTTACTTCTGATGATGTCAACTCATGCTCCCCCAGCACAATTAAAAGTCTTCAATGTCTCCTTTTTCTAAAACTTGGATAAAATCCAAACTCTTGCATACAGCCCACTAGGAACTCCAGGATTTAGTCTCTGTCTCCTCCTCAAAGATTTTTCCACCTTTTCACTCGCTCCACAAACCTCATCTCCAGTCATGCCCTTGCTGAGCTTCTGGGAGAAATAACCTCCTTCCACAAAAACCTGTCTTCCTATACCCACCTCATGTCCCCTCCTCTATGAATCCCTCACTGACCTCACTTTCCCTCCCCAAAGATGCAATTCTCATTCATTCATTCACTCATTCATCATTCATTCATTCATTCATTCATTCTGTAGAGCACATATTTATTCCTCTACACCCCACTCCAGTGTAATATTCTGTTCAAATGAAAGCTCACATGAGTTACTCAAGTTGAGGAAAGGGATACAAATATCCTTCCTCTACAGCCACCACAAGGGTCTTCATGGTTTACCAAACATTACCTTTGGTTGTGATGCTTATCCAGTCTGCTTACTAAGTTCACTGTTAACTATTACATTTTCATCTCATGGACAAAAGAAAGTAAGTAAATAAAAGGAGGCTGTGAATTTTTAACTCTACTGAACTGCAGTAAGTTTTAAAGTTACAGAAATTTACAAGGACAACAGGATGAAATGGAAATTGGAAGAGTTAGAGCCAAATATCATATACAATTTAATAAATAACTGATATAATCCTAATAAAAATACAACAAACTCTCAAATTACATATGGTGGGATTCTAGTATCTCCTTTCAATCTGTCCTACTCAGACAAGTTTCAATGAAAAGACTAGAAGACAATCTACTTATTCAAAGTAGGAGTAGTTTCAATGGAAAGGATTCGAGGCTTGTTTGTTCACTGGGAGTGTTGGAGCTGTGAAGGTCAAGTAAGATTCCACTAACATTCATGGAATCAAGAACTACCAGAACTGAAAGAAAACCTTCAGTGACAGTACCAGGTGCCTGCAGCTTTCAAGCAGAAGGTTTCCATGAGCTCTCTGAGAAACTCCATACTCTTGTGTCTGCCATCTGCCTACCTGTCTGTCTGCAACCATTGCTAAAGAGTATGGTTTCACCTCTTCCCCCTTCTAAATCCTGCATGATGATTGTGTTGTGTATCTTGTTCTGTGCTTTGATAACATTTGTTAACCACTTTACCCAGAAAAACCAACTTGATCTTTTACGCTATTCTTCCTGGATCTGAGAGGAACTGGGATCTGCCTTGTGCTGTAATTGGTGCTGGTGGCAGTGAGGTGAAGGTATATCCCCTACCAACTTTTGTTGGAATTGTTCGATTTGGAACATATATCCCTGCCAAGCAGAGATTAGAGACTCAAAGATACTGCCTGTAAGAATTTTTTAAATGAATACTAACCACCTGTCATGTCATACATTTAATATACTTGATACTTAACTCTGAACTTCATAACATCCATAATCATTGTGGGAGCTAGTAGTTTTATCCAGAGCTTTCTTGCTTTCAATCCCTCTCTCTTTTACTCTACCATACTCCCCAAGGGCATTTATGGAAGATTCTATTTTTTCCTTGGGTGCTCTCTATATGATTTTTCTTATCTGCCAATCACTGATCCAGGTAGATATTTTTCCATTTTTTAGTTAAGGACTCTGAAGTTCAGAAAAAAATAAATTTTTCCCCACTGTTGCCAGAGATGGCATGCATTTTTTTTTAATGCCAACATTTTGCAGAGGCAGGGACTCTATTTTATTCGCTTTTGTGGCCCAGGACTTGATCCCAGAACCAAAGTGGACAATATTAAATCTGCCTCTAAAATTGAGACACATTACAGTTTAGCAATTAGGAACACAGACTCTAAGCCTAGATTCCTTGAGTGTAAATCCTGGTTCTACTACCTGCCAGTTTCTGTGGCTTTGTAAAAATTAATTAAGCTGCTTGCCCTTTGTTCCCTCATATGTAAAATAGGAATCATCATAATGCCCATGTCATGAGCTGTGTTGGGAATTAATATATTTGAAATAACTAAAATAAGGCTTGACATATGGTTAGTACAATTATTACTTATCTATTATTATTAATCTATTATTAAGTATTCTTATTATTATGTAGCTAGTGTAGAATAGAGACGTCTTTTCAACGTAAGTTATTAAACTCTACATAACTACTACAGAGGGAGGCATTTTTAAATAGCACAAGGAAACATAAGCTAATCGAATTCTCATAAAAGATTCTATTCCACAAATATTCAGGCTCCCTACTAATGTAAAACACACTAGGTTACGCTCTGGGAGATAGAACCAGGAATAAATCAAGAGCCGAGACTTGAGGTTCATAAGGCAGTGGGAAAAACAGACACATACACGCACAATACTGACACTTGTGGAACAAAAGGAAGATCAACCCAATGAGAACAAGTAGAAGCTGTTTATCCAGAGCTGAGTAGACCAAAACAGTCAGCCAATATATCACATGCATTCGGTAGAGAATTTCGAGGCAGGCAAAGGAGAGGGGAAGCTTTACAGGAGGAAAAAGGGAAGGCTCCATGTGCCCTGACCAGAGGCTGTTGGATGTTGTCATGCTGACTGTAGGTAGGCTAACCAGAAGCTGGCATCGCACATGATTCATTAGAGTTACCTATTTGGCTTTGTTAGACTGGGTCTCAATCGGAAGCAGGAACAAAATTAGGAAAGCTGTCAGTTGTTAATCAAGTCCTGGACATTTGGGTAGATAATTATCATGATTATTGTTTGGCCTCTGGTACTGGTAACTAGAGAAAGGAGTCGGACTTGCTACAGGTCTGACTTATGCGCTGGCTCCTATGGCTCGATGGTGGGTTGGTTTCCTGAGCTGGTTGCTGCAGGTTTTGTGTGAAAGTTCTATTTTTTTACATTCTGACCATTGTTTGCTTGTATATTCAGTCTCTCACTCTGATTTCAATAGGAATCATTGTGCTGCTGAAGATGTAACTTCAGCCTGAACTCATTATCTCTTGATATTTAGGAGTCTATTTTCCAAGATGTATGCACATTTCTAAGAGCTGGTATTTCTCTTCATCACTATTGACTCCACTTTCTGGCATTGTCTAAATTCTCCTTCCTCACTTGGCACTGTACTTCACCTCTTTAGCTCACAGCACCCTGACGAGGAGAACAGGCTCTGGTGTCTTGTTTCAAACTCTAGCTCAGCTTTCTAGTAATCACACAAGCTTGGGCAACTTACTGAACCTTTCAGGGTCTCAATTTCCTCATCTGTGAACGTGAATGGATAGCCACACCAACCTGGGGTGGAGGCAAGGGCTATTGTGAGGATTTGCTAGGGAAGCTCCTATAAGATTGCAAGTGTTCAGTGAATTTTAACCTTTAGCACTCTTTCTTCTTCATTACAGTAAACGCCCCCCAAGGGATGTGGCCCCTTCTTGAATTCCCCCCCCCACTTTCCTCTCCCTTGCCCCTCTCTCCACCACCCAGAAGATTTGGCCATATGCAAAAGAACTGACATTGACAACACACCTGTTCTTTACAAAAATAACTATAAATATGGGAATCATAGAATAATTAGACAGCTACTCTGCTCACATCTATGCTAATAAATTCAAAGGCCTGAATGAATGGATGAATTTCTCAGAAGACACACTTTACCCAAACTGAACTCATCCAAAGAGTTAAAAAGTTGAAAACTACAAATTATCATACTGGAACTAGAAAACATTATGAAAGGAAAATCTCAAGGAGAAAAGTATGCACCAAGTCTAGTTTCAAAGGTAAATATTCCTAGTTGCAAGGAGTGAATAATTTCTAATGCTATTTAAACAATTTAACTGAAGAGAGAGAAATTTCCTCCTTACTAAGCTGGTAAGAAGTAACACAGAAAATAAAACACTATGGAGTAGTCTCTGTTATCAATAGCAGCACAAAAACATTCATATTAGTAAATAAAGTCTACCAGAATATTTGAAGTTATTCACTTTGCCTAACTGATTAGCTCAGGAATAAAATGACTGGAAATTATTAATTAAATTCACACTATTAATAGGTCAAATATGAAAAAGTATATGTTCATTCTTGTAGATGACAAAAACCATTCATTCATATGAAATGCTCTTGATTAAACAGGATACATGAAAATGTTCTTATCATAGTAAATATACCTTACTAAAAAGAGCAGCATAATATTTTACATATTGGCATCATTCACATTAAATTTTAAAAAAATGGCAGAACGCTAGGATTTATTTGTTTGTTTTAGAATGCTAGAATTTAAAGTCTATATTTCATAGGAAACTATTGGTCTTAACAGTGATGAATCTCAACACCTAGAACACAGTGGGTGCTCAGTAAATACCTGATGAATGAACAATGCCAACCACTACTGTCATAATTTAAAAATGTTCTAGAAGTACCATCCAAGTCAAGTAACAAGGTGAGGACATGAAGCATGGAAAATAAGAAAGAATGATAACAGCATTAAAAAAAGAGAGATGACCTGATTTTAGACCCAAAACCTACAATGATCAACCTAAAAAATTTTAAAAGAATAAGAATTTAGTAAGTCAGATGATCACAAATTAATAAGTAAAAAGTGTTTTCCTTTATAATAAAAACAACTAGTTATTAATTTGAACCATATGTAATTGCCAAAATTCCTGTTTCTACAAAACAAGTTGATTTCCTGTCATTCTACTCAATGGAAAATAAAATGGAAGAAAAGATCCAACCACAAAGCTACAATACCCAGACATGTCTGGAATATTTAAGGAAACAGAAAAATTTACTGATAAATAGTTTAAAAAACACTTGGGTACACAAAAAAAACTTTTATTCTGTTTTAATTAGGAAATGCAATGCTGTCATGTTATCAATTTTCTGTTGATCTAAAAATATCATGTAACTGCAATTTTTTAAAAAGCATATGTTTATATATGTTTATATGTTTCCTTTCATTTTCCCCTTTCAGATAAGTTCATTGTGACATTAGGGTAGGAAAGTAAACATGTACATATAGCAAAAAATGCCTGAAAAACGAGAAACAAGTCTGTAAAAACAACAGAAAGGTAGGAGATTTCCTTGCCTAGGTATGAGAATAAATATAAGGCTGCAGGAAAACAATGCTTCTTTTTCTTAACGTTTTTATTCATTTTTTGAGAGAAGAAACAGAGCATGAGCAGGGGAGGGGCAGAGAGAGAGGGAAACACAGAATCTAAAGCAAGCTCCAGGCTCTGAACTGTTAGCACAGAGCCCAACACGGGGCTTAAACGCACAAACCATGAGATCATGACCTGAACTGGCTGGCCACTTAACCGACTGGGCCGCCCAGGCGCCCTGGTAAAGTATGCTTCTAAACAAAAGAATGATTAAACAGGCAGTATAAGAGAAGAGACTAAAAAGTACAGAAATAGATCTAACAACACAAATTTAATGTACTCTATATATGCAAATAGGTGGATAAAAGATAATTTAGTAAATCACGTAGGGATAACTGTCTAATAATATATTTCAATACTCCAATAATACTTCAACCTGATTTTCAAATAAATTCCAAGTGAGTCTAAGTTTTAAACATAAAGAATAAAATTTCCAAAAATAATAGAAGAATATATGAGTGGTTTTGTTTTTATTGTGGGAAAAGTCTTTGCAAGAAAGATACAAATTCGGGTGATCAGAAAATAAAGTTTGATAATTGACTACACACATTATAATTTTACACAAGGCCAAAAAAATATCATAAAAAAGAAAGAAAAATGAATAATTGGGGGAAAAACATTTACAACACATGTCAGCAATCTATTGTATTACTTAGGGACAAAAGAATAACTTTATTTAGTAAATAAGTGTACTATTTTAGTTAAAAATCAGTCAGGAAAAGCTAACAGCTCAGTAGGAAAATAAGTCAAGTTCATCAGTAGGCAGTTAATACGAAAAAATTACTATGGTTTACAACTGTATGAAAAGATACTCATCTTCACACAGCCGGGTATATACAAATTAAAATGCCAATGATGTAGGGGTGCCTGGGTGACTGATTCGGTTAAGCATCTGACTCTTGATTTCGGCTTAGGAAATCAGAAAGGAACCCAATCATGGGCTCGTGAGTTCAAGCCCCGCATGGGACTCCTCGCACTGACAATATAGACCCTGCTTGGGATTCTTCCTCTCTCTCCCTCTTTCTCTGCCCCTTCTGTGCACACACTCTCTCAAAATAAATAAACTTTTAAAAATGCCAATGATTGAACTATTTTTCACTTCAGCTGCAAAGATTAAAACATTTTTACAGCTTTGCTGAGATATAATTCACATGCCATTCAATTCACCTACTTAGACTATATTCACAAAGTTGTGCACCCATCATACAATCAATTTTAAAACACCTTCATCACTCCCAAAAGAAACCCTGTACCCCTTAGCAATCACTTAGTTACTCTCAACCCTATACATCAGTCCTAGGTATTCATGAATCAAATTTCTTCTTTGATGGATTTCCTTATTCTACACATTTCATAAAAATAGGACCATATTCACATAAATGCTCACAAGATGACCCTCTGTGGCCAGCTTATTTCAGTCTTAGGATTCATCCATTTTATAGCACATATCAGTATTTTATTCTGTTTTACTGTCTTATGTTCCATTTTACTTATCTATTCATCAATTGATGGACATTTAGGTTATTTACAATTTTTGGCTATTATGAATAGTGATGCTATGAACATACTTGCACAGTTTGTGAGTGGACATATATATTATTGTGGCTATTTTTGTGTAATGTCTGTTAAAATCCACTATCATTTTTTCATGTTTATTTATTTATTTTGAGAGAGAGAGCGAGAGCAAAAACGAGCATGTGCCAGCAGGGGTAGAATAGAGAAAGAGGGAAAGAAAGAATCCCCAGCAGGCTTGTTGCTGTTTGGCCACACAGGCACCCTTTCACCACCATGTTTCAATCAGATTGTCTTTTTTTGTTGTTGCTGAGTTCAGAGTTGTTTACATATTCATGATATAGGTCCCCTATCAGATAAACAGTTTGCAAATATTTTCTCCAATTTTGTAAATAGTGTTTCCATTTACTTTATGGTGTTCTTTCAAGCACAAAAGTTATTAATAATGATGGAATCAAGTTTACTTATTTTTGTTATATTACTTGTGCTTTTGCGTCTATGAAGGCTCTGCATAACTCAAGATTACGAAGATTTACTATGTTTTCTCTAAGAGTTTATAGTTTAGCTATGATCTCTTTTGAATTAATTCTTGTATGTGGTATAAGGAAGAAATCAAATTTCTTTGTTTTGCATGGGGTTACTCAGGTATTCTAGTACCATTTTTTGGAGAGATAATCCTTTATCAGTTGAACTGTCTTGGCATCCTTGGTGAAAATCAATTGACCATAAAATATGAGTATATTTCTAGACTCTAAGTTCCATTACATTGATTTATATGTCCGTCCTTATTCCAGTTCCATATTATCGTTATTAACATAGCTTATGGTAGGTTAAAATCAGAAAGTGTGATTTCTAGCCTTGTTGATACAAGCCAGAATCCCCAGTGGTAAGAGGGTTTACTCTTGTCTTGTTCTCAATCATAGGGGCAAAATGTTTATTCTTTCACCATCAAATATGATATTAGGACTGGGTTTCTATAAATGTCCTTTGTCAGGTTGAGGAACTTTCCTTCTATTCCTCCTTCGCAGAGTGTTTTTATCATGAAAAGGTGTCTATTGAGATGATCACATGGTCTTTCTCCTTTAACTGATACAGTGCATTGCATTAATTGATTTTCAGATCTAAACCAACCTTGTATTCCTGAGATAAATCCCACTTGTTTGTAGTATATAATCCTATTAAAATGGTGCCAGGTGTGCCTGTGTGGCCCAGTCAGTTGACTGTCTGACTCCTGATTTTGGCTCAGGTCAAGATCTCATGGGTTTGTGAGCTTGAGACCTGTGCTGACAGTGTGGATCCTGCTTGGGATTCTCTCTCTTCCTCTCTCTCTACCTCTCCCCTCCTCACACTATCTCTAAATAACTAAATTAAACTAAACTAAACTGGTGCTAGATTGGGTTTGCTGGTATTTTGTTAAGCAATTACAAATTTTTTTTTTAAACTTTATTTATTTATTTTTGAGAGAGAGGGAGAGAGCACACACAGTGGGGAAGGGGCAGAGAGACAGAGGGAGGCACAGAATCCAAAGAAGGCTGCAGGCTCTGAGCTGTCAGCACAGAGCCCAACACAGGGTTTGAACCCACAGACTGCTAGATCATGGCCTAAGCTGAAGTCGGACGCTTAACGGACTGAGCAACCCAGGCGCCCCTTTCGTTAAGGACTTTTGCATCTATAATCACAAAAGATATTGATCCATAGATTTTTTTCTTATCTTGTAATGTCTTTGTCTGGTTCGGTATCTGGGTAATACTGATCTTAAACATTGAATTGAGAAGTTTTCCCTTCTCTGCTATATTTTAGAAAGAATTTATAAAGATTTATTATTAATTCCATAAATGTTTAGTAAAATTCACTAGTGAAGCCATCTGGGTCTGAGATTCTCTTTCAAGAAGTTTTTAAATTACTAATTTAATCTCTATTTGTTATTGGTCTTTTCTAATTTTCTGTTTCTTCTTGAGTTACTTTTGATAGCTTTTGTCTTTCCAGAAATTTGTCCATTTCACCTAAATCATCTCATTGTTCACCACACAGCTGTTCACAGCATTCTCTTATGGTCCTTTTTATTCCTGTAAGGTTGGAAGTAATGTTCCCACTAAAGATTAAAACATTTTAGGACGACAATGCAGGGAAGAGTTTGCTTACTCTATGGTGGGGATTGTGAATGGAAACTTGGAGAAATCTTCTTGAGGACACTTTAGCAATCAGATTCAGCAGAACATGGTGGCAAATTAAATGCAGGTGGTAAGGAGGAATTAAAGACAGCCCTGAGTTTTTGAGTGTGACTGAAAGGAGACTACCCTTGCATCCATAAATAGAGGGAAATCAAATTTAAGGGAAAAGTAATGGATATATTTAATTATTAGGTGTGATGGTTACATGGGTTGTAGAAGTCGAAATATAAGTAGCCAGCCAGAAATTCAGAACTAACTCTTGAGAAGAGAATAATTAGGGTGCTTGTGTTGAAACAACAGCTCCTTGAACCTACATGAAATGATGAGGATACATTTAGTTTAGTTTAGTTTAGTTCAGTTTAGTTTAGTTTAGTTTAGTTTAGTTTTGGTTTTTGAGAAGTGCATGTAAGAGACAGAAGAACAAAAATATATGGCAGAATCTTAAGGCATGCCTACAACTACGGAGTAGAAATAAAGCAGGAAATTAATACCAGAAGTTGAGTGGGAAAACTCACAGAGATTTAAGGAAAATTAGGAATGACATTACAGAAACTAAGTGTAGAGACACTGTAAAGGAAAGAAGAAATAGGAGTGCCAACTGCTCTTTGGGATCAAGTAGGGTGATGACTGGGAAGAGGCTACTGGGTCCAACAAATAGGATGTCAAGTTTGGCTTCCGAAAGAATAGTTGGTCTACCGGAAACCCATTAGAATTTTTTTCCCCAAGAGTTACTTATATCAAATTGTATAGGTTCCTAAAATTGACTAAGCAAAAATATTTTCAAGTACTTAAATATACAATTGAGTTCCCACATATCATCGTTCTTATATCTCATAAATATAATTTCCATTAACTGCATTTCTGTGCAGAAAGAGAATTTCAGTATTTTTTGCAGTAGATCAAGGAAACTGTTTATATGCTTTGCCAAATATTTATATCTCATCTTAAATGTTAGCAAACCACTACCAGAAAATATAAGAAAACCAAATGGATCCCTAAAACCAAGATAAAATGTTTCCGACTAAAAGGTAACTTTGGGGGCTCAAATTTATCTTGGCATAAATTGTATCCTGTGAGTAGAGACTACTAAACTCAGACTCCTACTCTCTTGTGAAAAATTTAAAAAGGCTACATTATCCCCTAAACAGTAACTGTCTGGATGCCTGACCAGAATGTATTCCATCTGGTCCTTGGTTTAGGCAAGTAGAGATGTAATGTAAGTTGTAGCAAATTAGGAACATTAAGCCACATAAAAATGTCATTTTGAAACTGTTAGGACATTCTCAGAAAACTGTGATTCAGTGAAATATGATGTGGAAAGCACTCACTCTGCCCTGGGGGATAAGGGAGCCATAGCTTCCTGCTCAGGAGGCACACATCCTAACTGCAGTCTTGCAGCCTTTGACTCTTTCTGGGTCAGGATGGGATGATCACCAACTAGGAAGCCATCTGCCTCTCAGCAGACCTGAACAGCTAAGGCTGCTAAGGCAAGGGCAGATCCCCATGCAGCCCTTAGCCTGAGCAGGACTGCCCTGTACTACTGAAATTCAATCCCACTGATTGTTCTATAAGGCCAGAGATACAGTTAATGATGCTAGTCCTTGGAGCTGAATGGGACCTTGAAAAGTATCAACTATAAAATAAGCCATGTGGATAAGGAGGGTAACTTTGAAATTCCACTGAAAGTTTAAACTGTGAAACAGAAAAAAGTTTCTTTTGCTAAAAATTAAAGAGCGCTTTGTTGTTTCATGATACTTCATTGGAGTTAGCTGTGTTTTATGTTTTCCTAAGATTGATTTTTTAGGTAAGTGACAATTGCCATTGGTCGGATTCTAGTCTGACTTGTTTTAAGTTTAGAAATGGAAGTTGTAAGGCTCACAAGCAGAAATAAACTATTAGAATTATACCAAAATAAAAAGCTTAGGAACAACTAAGGGAACAATCAAAAAAATTAAAAGACAATCTACTGAATGGGAAAAGATATTTGCAAATGACATACCTGATAAAGAGTTGGTATCCAAAATATATAAAGAACTTATACAACTCAACTCCCTGAAAACAAATAATTTAATTAAAAATGGGCAGAAAACATAAACAGACATTTCTCCAAAGAAGACATACAGATGGCCAACAGACACGTGAAACAATGCTCAACATCATCATCAGGGAAATGCAAATCAAAACCACAATGAGATATCACTTACACCTGTCAGAATGGTTAAAACCAAAAACTCAAGAAACAAGTATTGGTGAAGATGTGGAGAAAAAGGAATCCTGTTACACCGTTGGCAGGAATGCAAACTGGTGTAGACACTGTGGAAAACATTATGGAGGTTCCTCAAAAAATTCAAAATAGAACTACCCTACGATCCAGCAATTGTGTGACTGGGTATTTATCTAAGGAATTTGAAAATGCTAATTTTAAGGGATATATGAACCCCTATGTTTTTTGCAGCATTATTTACAACAGCCAAACTATGGAAGCAGCCCATGAGTCCATCAACTGATGAATGGATAAAGAAGTTGTGACACACACACACACACACACACACACACACACACACACACACGGAATATTATTCAGCCATAAAAAAGAATGAAATCTTACCATTTGCAACAACATAGGTGGATCGAGACAGTATAATACTTAATGAAATACGCCAGTCTAAGAAAGACAAATACCATATGATTTCATTCATATATGGAACTTAAGGGACAAAACTGATGAACAACAACAACAAAAAGTGACAAACCCCAGACTCTTAACTAGAGAGAACAAACAGAGGGTTACCAGTGGGAAGGTGGGTAGAGGGATGGGGGAAATGGATGAAGGGGATAAAGAGTACACTTATCTTGATGGGCACTGAGTAATATATGGCATTGTTGAATCACTACATTGTACACCTGAAACTAATAGAACACCGTGTGCTGATGACGCTGGAATTAAAATTAAAATAAGATAATATAGGATAAAATAAAATGAATTAAAAATAATAAAATAAAAAACTAAAATAAACAAAGAAAGACATGAAACTTGTAAGGCCAAAGTAGTTCTATTATTTTTGTGTGTTTGTTAACCCACCCAGGCAAAGGTTCTTATGATAGAAGTACTTGGAAAAAAAATTAGGAATGCACTTAAACCCTCAGGTTAACTCTCTCCATCCAAGTGTTCCCAGAAAAACAAGGTCTAGAGCAAGATGAAAGCTAGGTTTTCTGAGCAAACCACAACACTGGGGTCTGGACAGACCCTTCTGCCTTTTTGCCCTCCACTTCTCCTCTTCTCCACCAAACCATCTTTCTCTATTCCATCAGATGCAGCAACTGGTGACAGGGAGAGGAGGCAAGGAGCTGTGCAGGGCATGGTGTTAATGAAATTTATTAAACCCTGAAACTGGAAAGAAACTTCTAATTTGCTGCTTCTTCTCTAAGCGCTAGGCAAGTAATGTCTCGCCTAGAAGACTTTCTAGAGTAACTGGCAGTCCCAGGAGGACAGACAGCTACAGCCAAATAAGGAGATGCAGGGAAAAGGAAGGAGTGTTATATTTCCACTTGAGAAAGTGGAAAGAGATGATACTAAAGATTTCTTATTTTGTGCAATTATTGATTAGATCTCCTAAATGTATCATCAGTACCTGAGTTTATCATCTCCTTATTAGCAAGCCATTTTTTAAAGTTTCATCAAACTGTTTGGATGAAGTCAGGACAAATCTTTTAAAATAATTTTTAAGCAGTTGATTTATATGAAGATCTGAAATCTTTTCATGTTCAGTGACAGCTCTGATTATTAGCATCATTTGCAGATACTAATGATTAATGGAGGATATTGTTCATAACTCCTTCAAGATCTCTAGTTCTTAACTACTTGAAACCTCAGTTTTGAATCAGAAAAAAGGGACTTCACTACAGAGACACTGGAAATGCAGAAAAAAAGAAAGAAAGAAAGAAAGAAAAAAAGAAAGAAAGAAAGAAAGAAAGGTAGAAAGAAAGAAAGGTGGAAAGAAAGAAAAGAAAGAAAGAAAAGAAAGAAAGAAAGAAAGAAAGAAAGAAAGAAAGAAAGAAAGAAAGAAAGAAAGAAAGAGGAAGGGAGGGTGGGAGGGGAGGAGGAAGGAAGGAAGGAAGGAAAGGTCTTCCACATTTAAAGTATCTGTTACCTCTGTCCAATTCAAAGAGTAAAATATTCTAAAATTTGTTGAACAGCTTTATAGATAAGTACCTTGTGCTAGGCTTGTGGCTTGGTCCCTATGTTTAGCTGTTAGTCTGGTTATTTTACATTTTAGCAACTTTTTAAATGCAGTTTGTGAAACTATATTTTTTAGTTGCATCTGTAGATTCTAGGAAGGACAAAAATTGAAGAATGGTAGAAAATGAGTAAGTAAAGGATAATTGATTTTGTGTGTCTCTTATGTTTAGAAGTGATCTTTTAAAATTCATTTCTAAATAAATCCGAAGTCTAGCACCATAAATGGACATAATTGGACATGTCCAAATGTTAGGTTCCATTAAAGGAAACATAAAAAGGATGAGTGTGGGTGGTCATAAACAGAATCTTAATTTTTTGTCGATCCTTACTATCAGGTACTATATTAGTAAGAATTAGTAGTACCACTAAAAGGGGAGAAAATGTTTCCTTTTCTCTTTCAAAGTATATAGGAATCAATAGAGAAAGATACGTTCTGTGAATATCTAGCTAAAGAAATAATTTTGTATCTCTTCTAAAAATCTTTTCTATTGGGCTTGCCAACCTACCCTAAGGCCAGGAAGCGTAAGAGGTTCTTTTCTTTATCTCTGAAAAAAAATTCTCAAAATTGTTCAAGGAGCCCTTTTGAATCTTGAGTTCTAAGACTTATAATTCGGGACTTTATAATACATGAGGAAACCATTCCTACAGCTATAAAATGTTCTTTGCTGCAAATTTATATTATTTTCATTTTATGATCCCAGATCAATTTTTTATATATTTTTTAAATGTTTATTTATTTTTTGAGAGACAGAGAGACAGAGCATGAGCAAAGGAGAGGCAGAGTGAGCATGAGACACAGAATCCAAAGCAGGCTCCAGGCTCTGAGCTGTCAGCACAGAGCCGGATGCGAGGCTCTGACCTGAGCCGAAGTCGAGACGCTTAACCAACTGAGCCACCCAGGTGCCCCTCCTAGGTTAATTTTATTTTATTTTTTTTTAAATTTTTTTTTTCTTCAACGTTTTTTATTTATTTTTGGGACAGAGAGAGACAGAGCATGAACGGGGGAGGGGCAGAGAGAGAGGGAGACACAGAATCGGAAACAGGCTCCAGGCTCCGAGCCATCAGCCCAGATCCTGACACGGGGCTCGAACTCACGGACCGCGAGATCATGACCTGGCTGAAGTCGGACGCTTAACCGACTGCGCCACCCAGGCGCCCCCCTCCTAGGTTAATTTTAATGTAATTCTCTTAGCATATTTGAGAAGGGAGAATATATCAATTATAGTTAATATCCCATTTTAAAGAATGCAAGATGGATTCTTTGGGCATTTAGAGGACTCTTCAGTCCCTGATCTTAGAGCAAGAAAAATTCAAAGTGACATTAGGTGTCTCAACCTCTGAAGCACAGCAACAATCTCACAAGTTTAACTGTTTCCTTATAAGACAATTGAAAAAAATGAGTGAATGGGGCGCCTGGGTGGCTCAGTCAGTTAAGCATCCAACTTCAGCGCAGGTCATGAAGGTTCCTGAGTTCCAGCCTGGCGTCGGGCTCTGTGCTGACAGCTCAGAGCCTGCAGCCTGCTTCTAATTCTGTGTCTCCCTCTCTCTCTGCTCTTTCCCTGCCTGTGCTCTGTCTCTCTCTGTCTTAACAATAAATAAACATTAAAAAAAAAGGAAGAAAAAGAAAAATTGAGCGAAGGACCTGAATACACATCTTTCCAAAGACGACACACAAATGGTGAACAGATACAGGAAAAAGTGCTCAACATCACTAATCATCAAGGAAATGCAGATCAAAACCACAATGAGATACCATCTCACACCTGTTAGAATAGCTGTGATCAAAAAGATAAGAGATAGAAAGTGTTGGCAAGGATAAAGAAACCCTTGTTAGCATCACTGGTACAGCAACTATGGTAAAGAGTATGGGTGCTCCCAAAGAACTTAAAAACAGAACTATTGCATGCCCTAGCAATCTCATTTCTGGGTATATATCCAAAGGTAAAAAAAAAAATAGCTGTATTCCCATGTGCATTGCAGCATTATTCACAC
The DNA here is from genome assembly GCF_024362965.1 of Panthera pardus. Classification (NCBI taxonomy): domain Eukaryota; kingdom Metazoa; phylum Chordata; class Mammalia; order Carnivora; family Felidae; genus Panthera; species Panthera pardus. The sequence goes on from NW_026526765.1 coordinate 132,533,906, forward strand.
AACAACTGAAGTAAGGAGACAACCTAAGCATTCACCTAGGAATGAAGAGATAAAGAATATAGATAATGTGTGTGTACACACACACACACACACACACACACACACACATATATATATACATTATGTAATAATGTATATATATGAAATGAAATATTATCCAGTCTTTAAAAAAAAAAGAAATCTTGTCATTTGTGACTACATGGATGAAACTACAGGGAAGTAAGACTGAAAGAGAAAGACAAATACTGCATGGTTTCACTTATATGTGAATTCTAAAAAAAAAAAAAGTCAAACTCACAGAAACAGAGTAGAATGGTGGTTGCCACGGGGCTAATGGGTGGGGAAAATAAAGGGAGGTTGATAAAAAGGTAAATTTTCAGTTATGAGACACTTAAGGTCTGAGGATCTAATGTATATACAACATTGTATGTCTAATTGAAATTTTCTGAGAGAGTAGGTCGCAAGCATTTCTGTAAAAAAACTAATGAGATACCATTGAGTTAGTCACTGATTTATACTATTAAAATTTTATAAATATTAAATATAATTTAAGACTCAAAATTATCCCTGAATCCACCACCATTTACAATGACAACAAACGTACACTATCAGATGTTTTACAACATCTAATCCACATTGCTGTTGAGGTTAAGGATGATCATCTTTTTTGTTTGTTTGTTTTTTAATTTTTTATCCTGGTGTTTTACCCTGATGTGTCCAGATTTTCTGCATTTTAATTGTAACACTGTTATGATTATAACTCACCCATTACTTAGGGTCATTCTGCAATTTAAGCATATAAACCCAAATGACTTCAATTCCTCATTTCTCAACCCTCAGGCTCATCCCCACTTCTGTGATCTCACAGGAGCTTATATCTTCATGGTCTTCTGGGCATCTCTGCTTTTCATCCATATTAAGGCTGACATGAGCACAAAGCCTGCTACTAGATAATTTTATGATCATTACAATCATTCACAATGATGTTTCTAAAAATAACCACACAATAAGAAACAGCTGTTTCAGCCACAAAGAACAGGATTTCTATAGCACCAGCTATGGAATTTTATACCTGAACAGCTCCAAATATACATGCAATTCCATTGCCAAAACAACTGATGTAATTTATCAAGGATTAGCTAATGCTATGTACCTTAGGAGCCACAAAGTAGCAGAACAAAGCTAAATGCAAGGCCTCCTATTCTTTTGTGATTTGCTTCTTTCAATCAACATTATGATCTTAGGAATGCCTGGGTGGCTTACTCAGTTAAGGATCCGACTTCAGCTCAGGTCATGATCTCACGGTTTTAGGGTTCAAGCCCCAAGTTGGGTTCTGTGCTGACAGCTCAGAGCCTGGAGCCTGCTTCGGATTCTGTGTCTCCCTTACTCTCTGTTCCCCTACCACTTGTACTAACTCTCACAAAAATAAATAAGCATTTTAAAAAAACATTACGTTTTTAATATAATATGCTGATAGATATGTGTTACTTATTTACTTCTATTTCTCATTACTATAAAACATTGCTTTTTAAAGATTATACCAAATTTATTTATCCATCTTACTACTGATGAATATTTTGATTGTTCCAATTCTTAGCTATTACAACACAGTGCTGCTACAAGTATCCTGGTCCATGTAAATCATGCTTATGTGTAGTTTTAGGTAAACTCTTAAGGAATTTACCCATTAGTAGAATGGCTGGGTTACAGACTACACATATTTTTGCATCCATAGGTAATGCCAAACTATTTTCTGAGTTGATTATGCCAATTTAAATTTCCACATTTTGGGTGTAAAATATTCTTTGACTTTTTTATTCCAATTATATTTTTTATTTCTAGAAATTTTATTTGGTTATTTTTCAAAGCTGTGTGGTCATTTGTTATATAGAGTTCCTCCTATCCTATGCATATTTTTGAATATGGCTTTATGTCCTATAAGAGATCAAATATATTTTATAAATGGTATCTGATATTTCATTGTCCTAAAAATTTGGAGAGTCTGTTTCTGCCAGTTCTTCCTCATGGTGTCTGTTTAGTTATTTTTGATTATAGGCTTCCCAATTGCCTTCAGGTTTATTATGGAAATCCACTGAGGACTGGCATGGCGATTGGTTCTTGTGGAGATCTGCTTTGGCTTCTTCCAGGGAGTCTGTGGCACCCCAATAATTTGGGATCACTCTAAATTAAATTCTCGGCTTGAGTTTTCTGACCACCCAAGTGCCATGTATTTAGGCTTCAAGTGCATGCATGTTAGGGTTGGTTTGTGGTTATACATTCTCAATAGTTTTGTTCTCCCTCCCATTCAGCACCTATTTGGGAAAGTCGATGTTCCTTGTAGACTCATGACTGGGGATGCAATTTTCCCAGACTACTTTTACATTGAGGCTGTTGCCATTTGGAGTCTCCATTGTAAGGGGAGGGTGAGTTTATCTATCCGTCTCCTCATCATGGGTGGAACTTGGACTTTGACTTTTCAGTCATGGGAGACCATGAAAATCAAAGTTCATTTTAATGTAGTTGAACAAATATCCTCAGAGTGAAATCCAGCTACAGTGGCCCACCTAGTTCTCAGTCCCTAGACTGAGAATTGTTTACTGTCCTGTCAACTCACTGATCCTTTTCAGAGTATTATATCCTACCCAAGAAGTTCAGTTGTTTTTAGCACCAGAAACAAAATTTGCATTGGTTTTCTTTGAAGTCAATTCCACCCTCCCCCTGGTGGGCTTATTTCACATCTGAAGAATTCTATCACCTTATTCATCTCCAGGTGATGACGAAGGCAGAGACTGAATCACAGGAACTACAAGCTAAGGGGTGCTGTGGATTTCTGGAAAGCCACCAGCGACTAGGAAGAGGCAGGGAAAGATGCTCTTCTACACACTTTGGAGGGAATACGGCCTTGCTGACATCTTGATCTTAGACTTCTGTTCTTGAGAACTGAGAAACAGTAAATTTCAGTTGTTTTAAGCACCCTCTCCCTCATTTGTGGTACTTCTGTTTACCACAGGCCTAGGAAACTAATACAGCCCCTATTCAAAATGATCCCTTTGTAGTGAAAGGATCTCCAGCATAGGTGATGGTCTTCCAGGCGTGAAAGCTTGCGCCTTGAGAAGAAGGGAAGGAGGAAAACTGTCCTCAGTGTTCTTCCTAGTGTTGAGTCTGTCAGGCAGTTAGGAATGTCCTGTGTGATTGCGTTCTGATATTTGTACACACTGATGTTTCACAAACTGATATTTGAAATACTTTCTGACAAAGATTTAGTAGAAGGTTGTTACCTGTGGGTATTCATAAGAATGTGTACCTGTATGCAGTAAAACTGTTTCCCTGTAATGTTTAAGGACAACTATGCAGAGCATTGTTACAACCAAAAAACAGGTAATACAATGTTGCTTCTTTTCAATTACTAGTTCAAATAAAAATGAGAGAAACTAACAGCCAAAAACAGCAAGTCAGGAACCTAGGAAGGCTCTCAAGAGAGTATGATTTTTAAATCCTGGATGTCACAAGATGATACAAAATTTCCTAGGGTCCATGTATACAGTTAAGATAGGGCATTGGCAGTATTTACCAGAGATCTGAATTAGATTAGGCATCAACAAGGCAAAAATGGAAAAGGAATTAGAGTAAGAAGAACATTCCAGATAGAGGGTGGAGCATACACAAAACCGCTCAGGGGATGGGTACAGCACAGTGCCCCCAAGGAACTGAAGGAAATCCAGGGTGTATGGAGCGTAGAAAGCAAAGGGCCTGTGGTGCTTGATGAGGCTCAAAGTGGTCAGCTGTGGCCAGTCATGTGTGGCTTTGCAGATCACATCGAGGAAAGATTTTAAAGTGTTTTATGTGGATGCAAAGGACAGTGGGACGTCGGAGGAACACTGCCAGAGATACAAGTCTGTGATCAATCTGATGTTTGGCAGTTACTGAATCCACGGGCTCAGCCACACAAAGCATACAGACTGAGAAGGTGGGAGGTTTGGAGGCCAGGGGAAACTGATGCTCAGAGAATTTCAGTAACTTGACCAATAGTACACTCTTATTACACCTCTTATCACATCATTTTGAGGTCTCCTCTGTGAGAGGAGGGCTCTGTTTAAAAATGGCCGTGCTGTGTTGACACTAAGCCCTAAGTTTTTCATAGAAGAAAAAGCTGGCTCTTCTAACAAGCCGTTTCTCCTGAGCATAATAAAATGGTATTACAAAGCACAAGGAAGGCCTTTCCTCCCAAGAAGAAGAAATAAATCGACACAGCCTGGGTATGCATGTCCCTAAGAAGACAAGTGGCATTGTCTGCTGCTGATTTTGAGAAGTCAAGGTCAAAGGCTGGAGGGGTCGGAGAAAGCAGTCTGGGACATATTAGGCAGTTCACAAGCACAGTAAGTCCTTTCAGTGTACCCTTGAGGCAAGGGTTTGTAAACTAAACTACTGCCCCCTCGACACCTGAGAGCAGTTTGAATCAGAAACTTGTGAAAAGCATCCTGAGCAAAGAAGTTAGGATGATTAAATACCGATAAATAGTAGATGAGTGTAATGAGAAACACAACACAAGTTAATTTATACCCAAATTCACTCTTTTGTATTAGCTTCATATTCAGTAAATATCATGAATATCGGTACAATTATTTTGATGAATGGTGTATCTTTTGATGAAAATTTCCTATCACCTAAATCTTGTGCTGTATCTCATCTAATAAAAATCTTCACAACTGCAACTCACCAATTTCCATAGCTTTTGACAGGCACTGACATTCTCTGGGAAGCATCTGTTTCCCCACTCTTTCATTTTTTTCCCCTCCTTTTAAGTAGGCTCCACACCCAGCATGGAGCCCAACGTGGGGCTTGAACTCACGACCCTGAGATCAAAACCTGAGCTGAGATCAAGAGTCAGATGCTTAACCAACTGAGCCACCCAGGCGCCCCATATTTCCCTTCTCTTTCGGAAAGCCTTCCATAAACACCATATTCCCCTAACCCCACAGCTCCGTATCTGCTCTTCAGTATGGCAAAACCGGAGGACTGCAATCTCTTCTGTAATATCCATTCTCCTCTTCATTCCTCATCGTGCTGCACTCAGGCTTTTGCCCCCATTGCTCTATTTAAATAGCATGATTTCAAGAACAACAGTGCCCCAATGACCCCCTTGTTGCTAAATCTAGTAGTCAGTTCTCATTCCCATCTCACTTGACCTGAGTGGCATGTGTCATAGATAATCATACCCTCTGGCCATGCAACACTTCCTCACCTTGACTTCTAGGAACACCACACACCTGTGTGTTTCCTTCTCCTTCCCTCACTGGCCTATTCCCTATCTTCATCCTTTCTCATCATACTGATCTCTAAAAGTTAGATGCCTTAGTCTTTGTCTTTGCATTTCACCCTCTGTCTCCATTCCCTTCCTTGATGATCTTATCTAGTCTCATAACCTTAAATTCTACTTATGTGGACAACTCCTAAATATATATATCCACAGCTCAAATGTTGAGCCAGAATTTTAGACTCATGTGATAAACAATGTAGTTTACATCTAAAACAAGAAAGTGTTCTTGGCAGTTTAAAAAGTCACAGCAGTATTTTAACATTTAATAGTGGGAAAAAATTTAATAGTGGATTGGAAGATAAAGTGGAACCTACCACCTAGAAAAAAAAGAACCAAAACTCCAAGTAATAAAAATTTCCGAAAGAAAAAGCATTAAGAATTTGACAATCTACTCAAGAAAGTCAATATTTTAAAAATATTATAGGAAAATAAATTGAAGATACGGAGAAAGGGAAATTACCAAAAAAATATGTATAATAATTTTCCATAATAAAAAACTTACCTAGATCTGTGTATTAAAAAGGCTCTCTGAATGCATTATAGAATAAATTAAAAAAAATATATATCAATGTACATCACTGTGCAATATTACATCTCTGAGGTGAGAGGAAATCCTAAAAGTTCCAAAAAGAGAACTAGGGTTCCATATCTTTGAAGGAGCAGTCATTAGGAGGGCATGCGGTGCTGAACTTTGCAAAACAGCAACACTGTAAGCTAGAAAATAATTCATTCAACAATGATTTGCTTAGTGCCTACTTTGTACCAGGTACCTTGCTTGGTGTTGAAAAGAGAGAGGTGTGGGGGCGCCTGGGTAGCTCAGTCGGTTAAGCGTCCGACCTTGGCTCAGGTCATGATCTCGTGGTCTGTGAGTTCAAGCCCCGCGTCGGGCTCTGTGCTGACAGCTCAGAGCCTGGAGCCTGCTTCGGATTCTGTGTCTTCCTCTCTCTCTGACCCTCTCCCATTCATGCTCTGTCTCTCTCTGTCTCAAAAAAAAAAAAAAAAAAAAGAAAAAAAAAAGGAAAAGAGAGAGGTATCTTTGAAATTCTGAGAGAAAATTATTTCCACCTAAAATAGGATACTCCAATCAAGCAGATAGAACTACATAAGCATCATCATCAGCAACTGTGCCTCTTATCTGGATCTATGCAAGAAGTTGCTGGTGCATGTGGACCACTAAAACAGAGTCCGTAAGCCAAGAGGGAGGAACCCAGGATTCAGGGCACTGGGGCTGTACACAAATGGAAAGATTTACCAAGGTGACTGGAAGGGATTTCTCAGGACAAACTTTGAGTTCAGACTCAAGAAGGGATCTGGGGAGGCGGGGGAGATAGAACTCTCTGATTACCTATTGTGTTTAACTATTTTGGGAAGAGTTTCAGAATTCCATTAATTATAAAAATCATAACTAAAAGTTATGGAAGTAGCAGCCTCTGGCAGTGAGACCTGAGGTGGAGTACTTTTATCATTAGAAGTGGTGCAATGAAAATATTTAAATTATGGTCATTTATTACTTACTAAAAATAATAAGCACACACTTTTAAAAGAATTGAATTAGAACAAAAGTACCCTAGCTAAGGTAAAAACAAGACAGTATTTTTTTCTTAAACCTGTTTTAACTCACACACACACACACATACACACACACACACACACACAGGGGAATATTAGTCATCCCTCAAAAGGAATGAAATCTTGCCATTTGCAACAACATGGATGGATCTGGAGGGTGTAATGCTAAGTGAAATACATCAGAGAAAGACAAATACTATAATATTTCACTCATATATGGAATTTAAGAAGCAAAACAAATAAGCGAAGGAAAAACTATAGAAAGCAAACTGATGGTTAGCAGAGGGGTCATGGGTGGGGAATGGGTGAAAGAAGTTATGGGGATTAAGGAGGGCACTTGTGATAAGCAACAGGTGATGTATCAAACTGCTGAATCACTAAATTGTACACCTGAAAGTAATCTAACAATGTATGGAAGGAAAATTTAAAAAAAAATCTTAGTGTGCGTGCACACACACACTCACACACACACACGATGGAGTTCTACTCAGCCATAAAAAGTGAAATCTTACCATCTACCAAACATGGACAGATGTAGAGGGTATAATGCTAAGTGAAATGAGTCAGAGAAAGACAAATACCATATGATTTCACTCATATGTGAAATTTAAGAAATAAAGCAAATGGACAACAAAAAAGAGAGAAAAAACAAGACTCTTAAATACAGAGAACTGGTGGTTACCAGAAGGGAGGTGGAGGGGAGGGAAATGGGTAAAATAGGTGAAAGGGATTAACAGCACACTTATGATGAGCACTGAGTAAGGTACAGAATTGTTAAATCTCTATATTGTACACCTGAAGCCAATACAACAAAGTATGTTAAGTACACTGAAATTCAAAAAGCAAACAAAAAGTGAATTTGTTGCTTTGATTTCAAATGAGCCTGATTCTTTGTTTTCCAGTACCATTACTACTGACCCTCTTAGGATATTCTGAATAGAAGAATGTCAATTTCCATACAGTAAACGAAGCATATTCTGCAAGGTGAGGACTTAAATGAAGTTTGTGGTCTCCATAAACAATTGCATCATGCTATGCAGCCTCTATTTGTTCAAGAATGAAGATAACGTTTTCTTTACCAAAGCAAGACAAAACAGGCTATAAATTACAAAATGTCACTCTCCTTGTTCACAGAAAACTACAATCCATCTGGAACCAAGCAGGAATGGAGTTACATAAAAGCTCTCTAAGTCAACGTAAATCACAGACAGAAGAATGTTTCCACTTTGGTGAACCCATCGTTCTGGTCAATTCCTTTCTTATACTTTCATATGTATGGTAGCCAAATGCCTGGCTACCGGCACTTGGAATATTTTTATATTTACTCCCCAGTAAATAAAATTTGGTGGAAATAAGAACCACGGTGAAAATTGGTGACTTTGATCGACTCTGTGAAAATGCTACGGCTGGAGTGCAAATTTCCCAGCACGCATATACTGAGAATCCAGTGTCTGCAACATTAATGTGATGGTAACAACATAAAAACTTGGAAGTATTAATGTATTCAGAATGTGAATAACCTTTTCACCCAAAGAAACCTGAATTCAAAGATGGTTAACCACAGAAGTGAAAATATCTTGGGTGGTCTAACTCTAGGCATTTGTTCTTAGTGTATTTGGCCCAAACACAAAACCGCCAAGGAGTCTGGCATGATGGATGGTGTCTTCCTAAAAGATGCTTGGGATTAAGCAGGTTGTTTTAAGTCAGACACGGGTGAAAAAATTGTGGCAAGAAGCTAGTGGAGAGGTTTGTCATTTGCCAGGTCATAACCAGTCCTTTTTCCGTGAGGATGTCATTAATAGAAGCCAGCCTCCTTCAACACTCTACTTTTCCTCTATTCCTCCTACCAAGTAAAAATTAATACCAAGAATTCTGGACATTATATATAAAACCTGCTAGGAAGAATATGAAAAGCAGACACAGGAAAGCAGACCAGCTGGGGACGTGACAGCACAGTAACATCAGAGATGCCAGACTGGGAGCCGAAGGAGATGGCTTCTTGCGATCGCTAATGGGGAAAATCAACTCCCCAAAAAAGCTTGCTCTCTCCAGACAAAGTACCAGAAACAGGTAGCTTAGCAAGACAGGAGACTGGTAAAAACTGTTCTAGTACTGCCAAACACCACAGGGAAAAAAAAAAACACAAGTGTGATTCCATCCTTACCCACACCTATAAAAGCTAAGTGGAGAGCTTAGAATTCCATCCTCACCAAGCTGTAACAAGGCATCCCATTCCGATTCTTCCGCTCCGGTAGGGTCAGGGTGGTGTCAGAGATGGCTGAGTAGGAACCTGGGACTTTTACCCCCGTAGGCCGTAGGCGGCCACCTCCCCACCCTGTGGTGTCTGGAGCAGCCAAGTGGGCAGTGGTAGGAGTGGCCTCACCAGGCACGCCTACTCTTCCTGGCTAGGAAGCTATCAGTGGAGGCCAAGTGGGGAGTTGAATTCCCATTTCTGCCCAGCAGGAAGGAGGTGTACACAATCTCAGTTGTCAACTAAGGTGAATGGGAACCTGGACTTCTACTCCCACCTAGCAGTAAGGAGGCAGTGCCCCCCCCGCCCCCCATTTCCCTTGCTGGAGCTATGTCAGAGAAAGCCAGGTACAATAGAAGGTTTACATAAGATCCAGAGGCTCATAACAAAATATTAGAAATATGCAGCTTTCAATCAAAAATCACTCATCACACCAAGAACCAGGAAGATAGTAAACTAAATGAAAAAAAGACAATCCACAGTGGTGTATGCGCCAATCAACAGAGCTAAAAAATTTGAGGCAAAAAGTGACAGAACTAAAAAGTGACGTAGACAAATCTACAGTTATACTTGGGGGCTTCAACACTATTCCTTCAACACTGGTAGAACAACTAGGCAGGAGATTAACAAGGATATATAACTCAATAACACCATCATCCAACAGGATCTAGTTAACACTCATAGAGCACTTCATTCAACATCAGAATATTCACTTTCTCGAGTGCTCACAGAACATACACCAAGACCATATCCTGAGCCACAGAACAAACCTCAATAAATTTAAAATAATTTAAATTATATACAGTGTATTCTCCAACCACAATGGGATAAAATTAGAAAAGAACAGGGGCTCCTGAGTGGCTCAGTTAAGCGTCTAACTTCGGCTCAAGTCATGATCTCATAGTTTGTGGGTTTGAGCCCCACATCAGGCTCTGTGTTGACAGCTCAGAGCCTGGAGCCTGCTTCGGGTTCTGTGTCTCTTTCTCTCTATGCCCCGCCTCTGTTCACACTCTGTGTCCCTCTGCCTCAGAAATAAATAAACATTAAAAAAATTTCAAAAAAAAATTAGAAAAGAATAATGGCAAGATAACAGGAAGATCTTCAAATACTTGGATGCTCAATAACACACTTACAACTAATATATGAGTAAAATAGGAAGTCTGAAAAAAATTTAAAACACAATGAACTGTATGAAAACGAAAATGCAACATTTCAAAATCTATGGAACACAGCAAAAGCAGTGCTCAAAGGGAATTTGTAGCACTAAATGCACACATTAGAAAACAGGGAACAATCTCAAATCAGTAATAATGACATAACTGTCTACACAGAAAATCCCAACATAATTCTGAAACACACCCAGAACCAATAAGTGAATTCAGGAAGGTCACAGGATATAAGATAAATGTACAAAAGTCTATTTTATCTTTACATACTAGCAATAAGCCAGTGGTCATCAAAATTAAAAATACAACACCATTTATAATTGAGACAAAGGGAAAGAGTGAGAGAGAGAAAGAGAGAGAGAGGATGGAAGGAAGGAAGGAAGGAAGGAAGGGAGGAAGGGAGGAAGGGAGGAAGGGAGGAAGGGAGGAAGGGAGGAAGGGAGGAAGGAAGAAAGGCAGATATAGGTATAAATCCAACAAAACATGTACAGGACTGATAGGCTAAAAACTACCAAATGTCCATAAAATAAAGCAAAGATCTAAATAAATAGACAGACATGCTGTGCTTAGGTACTGGAAGCTCAGCCTAGTAAAGAAGATGTCAATCCCAATCCACCACAAATTGATATATAGGCTCACTGCAGTTGTTGGGGTTTTTTCTGTTTGTTTGTTTTTTGAGAGGGAGAGAGAGAGAGAGAGAGAGAGAGAGAGAGGAGAGAGAGAATGCACACAAGCATGGGAGGGGCAAAGGGAGAGGGAGAGACAGAATTTTAAGCAGGCTCCACACCCAGCACCGAGTCTGATACGGTCTCCATCTCACAACCATGAGTTCATGACCGGAACCCAAATCAAGACTTGGGCACTTCACCAAATGAGCCCCCCAGGCACCCCTCAAGCAATCCTATGAAACTATCAGCAAGATTTTTGTAGATATGGATAAAATTAACTTAAAATTTATATGAAAATGAGAAGTAACTAGAAGAGCTAAAAGCAGTATTTAAATAAGAAGAATAAAGTGGTAGAAGTCAGTATACCTGATTCCAAGACTTATTAAATAGCCATAGGAATCAAGACTGGTAGTTGGCAGAGAGATAAACACATAAATCAAAGGAACAAAATAGAGAACCAAAAAACAGATCCACACAAATGCCCCAATGGTTTCTGACAAAGGTGCAAGAAAATTACAATGGGAGAAATAGAGCCTCTTCAACAAATGGTTCTGGAATGCTTGGGCATCAATGGGAGAAAAATGAACATTAACTTAAGTCTTCCACCCTCCAACTTAATCATGGACCTGAACTTAAATGTAAGATACTAAACTATAAAACCTTCAGGAAAAAAAAAAAAAAAACCCAAAAACAAAAAACAAAGTCTTCAATGGGGCACCTGGGTGGCTCAGTTGGTTAAGCATATGACTTTAGCTCAGGTCATGATCTCACAGTCCATGAGTTTAAGCCCCAGATCGGGCTCTGTGCTGACGGCTCAGATCCTGGACCCTTCTTTGGATTCTGGGTCTCCCTCACTCTCTGCCCTTCTCCCACTCGCACTCTGTCTCTCTCTCTCAAAAAAGAGAATAAAAACTTTTTAAAAATTAAGAAAAAAAGAAGTCTTCACGATCTAAGGATAGGTAAAAAGTTTTTAGACTTGACACCAAAAGCATGATCCAAAATGGGAGGGATTGGACTTCATAAAAATTTAATACTTTCTTTTTTGTTTGTTTGTTTCCCCATCCCCCACAATCCTCAAGTTGACTCACACTCAAGAAATGATTTTAATGTTCAATATATATGTTTAATGGCATGTGCATTAAACAGGCTCCACTTAAATCATCTTCCTCTCCAACTATTTCTGCCACACCATCCCTCTGTAGCCTGCCTCCTAAGACACCAGGCATTTCAACAGGTTATAAATAATTAGCATATCCCCCATATTCCACTAATCACAACAACTTCAAACCAGTACCTTTACCTTTGTTTAATAACCCAAGTTTTCCACCTGCTTTATTAGCTTTTTGTAACCATAGAGTTTGTTATTTATTTCTCCTGGTTTTAAAGTATCTTTCTCATACTCTGAGCCTCCATTCTCCTTTCTTCAGATTTTTCTAGTTATTTGCAGCACGAAAAAAAATTGTACAAGTAACCCATGGATAATACTTGTGATATGCAACTCAAGAAATACAGCAGTATTCCGAGAAAAATACGGTACTCTCAATTTTCTCATCTTCAATCCCATTCTCCTCCCCAGAAATAACAATGTTAACATTTATCACACTTTCTTCCCCATCTTGTCCTCTTTCTATGCATTTACATAAATTAAAAAAAAATTAATGTTTATTTATTATTGAGAGAGAAACAGACAGAGTGAGAGCAGGGGAGGGGAGAGAGAGACACAGAACCTGAAGCAGGTTCCAGGCACTGAGCTGTTAGCACAGAGACTGATGCGGGGCTCGAACTCAGGAATCTCGAGATCATGACCTGAGTGGAAGTTGGACGCTTAACTGACTGAGCCATCCAGGTGCCCCTATCTTGTTTTAATGTTTATTTTTGAGAGAGAGAGCAAGAGCGAGCAGGGGAGGTGCAAAGAGAGGGAGACACAGAATCCAAAGCAGACTCAAGGCTCTGAACTGTCAGCACACAGCCCCATACATTTTTATAAATAAACAAATATCATTTATATCCTATAAATAACATTACACTAAATATAGCATTCTGAAATTTCATTTTCCATTATAATTTTGGGAGTATTTTCATGTCAATGCCCATAAGTCTACAGCTGTCTCCCTCCATTTTACAAGTTTATTTATTTTGAGAGAAAGAGAGAGAGTGAGAGGGTGAGAGCAGGGGAGGAGTGGAGAGAGAGAGGGAGAGAGAGAATCCCAACCAGGCTCTATGCTGTCATCGTGCAGCCTGACACGGGGCTTGATCTCACAAACAGTTAGATCATGAGTTGAGCCAAAATCAAGAGTCAGGTGTTTAATTAACTGAGCCACCCAGATGCCCCTACAGCTCTCTTTTTTTTTAAAACTACATATTATTCCACAGTATGACTTTATCATAATTTACTTAACTACTTCCTCATTGTTAGACTTAATTAAGTGTTTCCTTATTTTTACTATTAACTGTACCCTTGTGGTTTTGCACAAATGAGTAATTATTTCTTTAAGCTACCTTCCCAGAAGTGGAATTGGTGATGTAAGGATATGTGCACTTTTAATTTGGAGAAATACTGATCAACTGCCTCCTCAAAGCAAATGTAACTAATTTATTTGAATATATGAATATGAAAAAAGATTCAAAATAACTCACAAAGTTCTGATAGAGTAAGAAATATAGCTCCGTTAACATTTCCTTGATTGTCAGTGAAGCAGAGAAGATATTCATACATTTTTGGAAATTTTATAGCTGTTTTTAGATTTTCCTATAATAACATTATGGTTTTGTTGAGCCATAGTTTCCATATAGCTATTCAAGTTTATCTTTATCTATGGTGTGAAGTGTGGGTTAGAATTATTTTTTTTTCCAAAGAAAGTCAATTTTCTCAGCACATTAAGTAAACTATTCTTCCCTCACTGATTTAAAAAAATTTCTTTATAATAAAGTGAATTACCTTATATAAAGAATCTCTTGGGGCACCTGGGTGGTTCAGGTGGTTGACTGTTTGGCTTTGGCCCACATCATGATCTTACGGTTCATGGGTTGTGCTGACAGCTCAGAGTTTGGAGCCTGCTTCAGATTCTGTGTCTCCCTCTCTCTCTGCCTCTCTCACTTGTGCTCTGTCTCTCTCTCTCTCAAAAATAAATAAACATTAACATTTTTTTTAAAAAAGAATCTCTTTCTCGACTTCATAATTTTCCATTTTTCCATCTATGCTTGCCTGCTCTAATACCAGACGACATGAAGCACATCTTTATAATATGCTTTGATATCTAGGGTGATTGTTCATCTTGAGAATTGCTTTTGTTATTTTATGCATATTTTTTCCATTTAAACATAAGAATAAGCTTGTTAATGTGTATGAAAATATTGCTGTGATTTTGAGTGCTATACATTGAATTCAATTATTCAATTTTTCTCAAATATTAGCATCTTCATAATTTGAGTCTTTTCATATCAATCATGATATGTCTCTTCTATTTATTTAGGTATATATGGGGAGATCCTTTAGTAGCAGTTTATAATTTAAATCATGCAGTTCTATACAGTTCCTATTCCATCTCTGCCTAAGACATTTATGATTTTGTGAATGGGATGTTATTTTAGCATAAAATTTTCTAATCGGTTATCACTGATGCATAGGAAAGTTAATGGTTATCATGTGTTGGGTATTTTTTTAATTAAAAAACAATTTTTTTAACGTTTATTTATTTCTGAGACAGAGAGAGACACAGCATGAGTGGGGGGGGGGGGTGCAAAGAGAGAGGAAGATTCAGAATCTGAGGCAGGCTCCGGGCTCTGAGCTGTCAGCACAGAGCCCAACGTGGGGCTCAAACTCACAAACCGCGAGATCATGACCTGAGCTGAAGTTGGTTGCTCAACCGACTGAGCCACCCAGGTGCCCCTTTAATTTTTTTTAATGTTTATTTATTTTTGACAGAGAGAGAGAGACAGAGCATGAGCGGGGGAGGGGCAGAGAGAGAGGGAGACACTGAATCCAAAGCAGGCTCCAGGCTCTGAGCTGTCAGCACAGAGCCTGACGAGGGGCTCGAACTCACAGACCTCGAGATCATGACTTGAGCCGAAGTCGGACGCTCAACTGACTGAGCCACCCAGGCGCCCCAATATGTTGGGTATTTTATTCAAACACCCTTATGAGTTGTCTTACTAATTCTATTAGTTTTTAAATTATATACTTGCAAATAATTACCAGTTTTATGTTTTTTCTATCCAGAAATAGACAGATATCGATATAGATACATACATACATTTCTGAAACATACACATATATGATATATATACACATTTTTTATGAAATATAATTGTGTTTTTCTTGATTCATTGAATCACTGAAGACCTCCATGCCATATTATATTGTGATGTGATAGTGGACATTCTTAGTTTCCCCAGAGGTACACTTCGTTGGGCTTTACAGAAAAACATACTGGTTTCCCTTACTTACTTACTTACTTACTTACTTATTTACTTACTTACTTATTTACTTATTTACTTAGGCTTCATGCACAGCATGGAGCCCAATGTGGGGCTTGAACCCAGGACCCCAAGATCTAGACCTGAGCTGAGACCAAGAGTTGGATGCTCAACTGCCTGAGTCACCCACGCACACTTACTAATTTACTTTTTATACTGTTTATCTGATTAACCTCTACTTTTAATTTTATTAATTTAATCATTTTATTTTTATCGCGCATTTTTATTCTTTTTTAGCTCTTTGCATTTTATACTTAGTTTATTTATTTTATTAGATTTTTTGTTTTCTAAAACAAAATTTATATATTGTTCAGACATCTTTTAAAGAGCTACATGTTAGTGGGTCACCTGGGTGGCTCAGTTGGCTAAGCGTCTGACTTTAGCTCAGGTCACGATCTCATGGTTTGTGGGTTTGAGTCCTGCTTCACATCAGGCTCTGTGCTGACAGCTCAGAGCCTGGAGCCTGCTTTGGAATCTATGTCTCCCGTTCTCTGCCCCTCCCCCACCCGAGGTCTGTCTGTCTCTGTCTCTTTCTCTCTCTCAAAAATAAATAAACATTAAAAAATTAAACAAAGTGATACGTTAGAGATATTTTTTATTGTGGTACAGTTGACATATAACATTATATTAGTTTCAGCTGTATGACATAAATGATTTGATATCTCTATACATTGCAAAATAGTCACCCCAATACATCTGGTTAACATCTGTCACCACACATATTTACGTCTTTTTTTCCTTGTGATAAGGACTTTCAAGATCTTCTTCTAACAACTTTCAAATATGAAATACAGTATTATTCACTACAGTCACTATGCTGTACATGACATTTATTTTATAACTAGAAGAAATCGCTTATATGTGGTAGGGTTGTTCTACATTGCTCATCTCTACTTAATGGGGTTATGACTCACATCATGTTTGGGAGATAAGGGAAGATGATCGTGGACAAACTGTGTTTCAGGGTACCATAGACCTACACATTATTTTCCATGTTAGTCATGAGTCTAAGTCCATGATGAGCTTCACAAAATCCAGTAGTCCCCATGAAATGAATGGACAGAACTTAGGTTAGGAACTGTTGTCCTTGGCTAAGGGAAAAAAACAAAACAAAACAAAAGTCTATTTCCATTTGGGCACTTTATTATGGTTGCCTTATACCCAAAACAGTTGCATTTCTAGGTTTAGCCTCTCATCTTTGTGTTAGTTTAGAAATCAGGAAATTCATTAGGGATCCTAAAAAAAAATTTTTTTTAAATTAATAAACACAAAATAAAAACAGGAGACCAAAGATGAATACCAAATATAGACAAACCAGATTTCTGTCAACTCCGTTTTAGAAAAAATGTAAGCCTAGGGATATTTTGTTGCTGCTATAATTGAAGCAGTCCCCTTAGCAATTCTGAAATGTTGGAAAGGTTGGTCTCAGTGTTACCAAGCATGGAATTTAGGTTCAGATTTGCTCTGGTAGTGTCATCATTTTAGAGGATGATTCAAAGGGAATCATAAAGAACGTATCTTCCAGGAATTCATGTGAGATTAGGGAGCTTAAGGTAAGATTCTAGAGCCTGTTAGAGAATTCTTTTAAAAAAATTTTTTTTAACGTTTATTTAATTTTGAGACAGAGAGAGACAGAGCATGAACGAGGGAGGGTCAGAGAGAGGGAGACACAGAATCCGAAACAGGCTCCAGGCTCTGAGCTGTCAGTACAGAGCCCGACGCAGGGCTCGAACTCACAGACCGCGAGATCATGACCCAAGCCAAAGTCGGCCACTTAACCGACTGAGCCACCCAGGTGCCCCAGAGAATTCTTGATGTAAAATTTCTCACCGGCAATAAATGACTATGCAGTGCTTTTCTCTTCTTTCACCTACCATTATATTTAGCTAGGTTTTACAGATTCTGTAACAAAGTAGGGATTATGTGGATGGATTTCAGGTGAAGGTAGGGCATTTTACCAGTAAGTATTTCAAAAACCCTACACAATAACACCTAAATGGATATGGGGGACAAATCACAGGAATAGTAGAGTTCTATGTGACTCTCTACTAGACTTCTAAATTTTATTGCAAGGCACCCTATGTATTTAAAAGTGAACCCTGACTGCGAACTGTCTTAGTTTCCACCCTCTTTTGCACCTCAACAATTCTGGGAAGCCTAAACAAAGGTCTGCTGCTAATGAAGATGGGGAAACTTGGATCTCAGAAGACTGAGGCAGGAAGTCACAGGTAGAACTTCCATTTGACTGGAAGTACTTTTACTCACAATGTCTAGCCCAGGAACTGAGCTGGACAGTAATGGTCCTCTCCATCGCAATGGTAGCTAAAGACAATGAAATGAAAATGGGTCAGAAGAATTTTTTCTACTTATGCCTCGGAATACTTCTTGTTACATGGGCTCAAACTCCGGAAGAGGAGACTTGAGTAAGGCAGGCTCCAACCTGACACTGTTCTTCAGACGCCAGGCCTCTGCTACCTCAGCATTCTCATCTGAGAAACCAGTAACTTCAGGACACACAGCAATGTTCATAAATACCTTTCCCTGTGCCCATGCCTGTTTACATGTAAGAATGTAATGACAAACAGACGGACACGTGGACTCTGTTTCAAAGCATAACATAACCGTTAAATAATGAGACTCTCCTAATTGCATTATGAGTCTTCTCTGACCATTGACTTACATACAGTAATGCCTCTTGCTATGAAATGCCTATAAATATACAGATCATGAGGAGTCTAGCTTAAAAGTCTGGTAGGAGCCATGACTCCTCTTACTGGTGGAGGCCAGAAAACTGCAAAGACAATAAACCTTGACATCTGCTCTGGGCTAACTTGCTGTGGCCAAGGCGCACTGTTCACATGTCACTTGGGTATCTGTCAGGCTATTAGTCATTATGCATTCTGCCCCAATGGTGCATTTGAAATAGAGTGGACTCTGAATATGCTCGGGGGGGGGGGTGAGGGGAGAAGAGAAATACTGGTTTATATTCAATTAGTTTAAAATTTTTGGCCCTTCCCTTGCTGGGAAAGTTATACTTAAAATCTGAAATCCTTGTTCGCCAACCTTCAAAGTCACTTTTCCTATAGCAGTATGCGGTGGTTATTAACAACTGCTCAAGTATGTAGTGGTTATTAACAACGGAACAAGAAAAAAGCCAAAGGAAGTGGAAGAGTTAAGGATGAATATGGCAGATGTTTTTAGAGCAACTAAACCCACCTCCTCAAATCATCTACTTATCTTTTTTCCCTCTTACTCACCTCTACCCCTTCAAGACCCTTTCGTATTAGCCCATCTGCCAATTAACACCTTAATATGCTGTCCTGTGTAGTATCTACTGTGTTATTGCCCAGAGAATCTTTGGATTGTATGTTTAAGGACAATATCTCTCTCTAAGTAGTAAACCATAGAGATCAACAGCATTTCCTCCCAGACACAATAACAAAAAACAGCTATTTTTTAAAAATGATTGGTTTGATCTCCAAACAATGGCTTGACTTGCTTAGCAACTGAGTCGATTAAGTTGAACTATCTACAAAACCATGAACTTGAGTTTATAAATCAACTATGTTTATACCAATCATTACAATTACTGCTTAATCGGTAAGTAAAACCAACATACAAATAGGAACCTGCGAACGTGGTTTTAGGTAATTTTTGCTACATATGGTAAACAGCAATTTTTTAGCTACAAATGACAAACATATTTTAAACTATGTTTTCATAGAAATAGGAATTTCTTTCGCAAAAATTCAGGGGTTTACTAACTTCAACCATAGCAGGACCAGGGACCCGAACAACGTCTTAGTCCAGTTTGAATATGCAGGTTACTCTCTGACGGAAGAGAGCTTTTTGTAAATTGAAAAGACCACACCCTAAAAAAGCTGCCTTAACATTAATAGTGCCAACACTGAGAATACCTGAAATATACAGAATTGGGAATGTACCCACCATTACACTGTAAGTAAATAGAGTTGGAATAAACTTCCTTTCAATGTTTGTTTATTTTTGAGAGAGAGAGATTGAGAGAGCAGAGCACAAGCAGGGGAAGGGCGGGGGAGGGGGGGACAGAGAATGCAAAGGAGGGCTCTGTGCTGATGGCAGAGAGCCCGAGGTGGGGGCTGGAACTCATGAACTGTGAGATCATGACCTGAGTCAAAGTTGACATTCAACTGACTGAGTCACCCAGGCGCTCTGAAATAAATTTTTTAATATAGGTATATGTTATTGGTTCAAAAGGTATCTCAAAGCTGATTTAAGTGTGTGATAAGTTGCTCTTTTATCTATATTACTTTGTGTTTATTAAACTTCACATTTTACAGCATTATTAAAACTACTCATAGTTGATACAGACATTTTTGCAACAAAATAGATAAAGTGATGTATATCAATGCCAAAATGAACATATCTCTCCCCTGTGAAAACCATTAAGTGGTTCTCCATCAATCCTAGAATTAAGACCCAGCTAGTTACTTTGATATGCTGGGCTTTCCATAATCAGGTCATAACTAACTCAACTTCGTGCTCAGGCAGAATAATCACTAAAATAAAATAAAATAAAATAGAATAGAATAGAATAGAATAGAATAGAATAAAATAAAAATAAAATAAAATAATAAAATAAAATAAGATGGCAATATACTTTTCTTGCTTATGTCATTCTTTTTTTAAAAAAATTTTTTTAACGTTTATTTATTTTTGAGACAGCTAGAGACAGAGCATGAACAGGGGAGGGTCAGAGAGAGGGAGACACAGAATATGAAGCAGGCTCCAGGCTCTGAGCTGTCAGCACAGAGCCTGACGCCGGTCTAGAACTCATGGACCTCAAGATCATGACCTGAGCCAAAGTCGGCCGCCTAACCGACTGAGCCACCCAGATGCCCCTTATGTCATTCTTAAAAGTTTCAATGCCACAGAAAAAAAGGCATGCTTTGATCTCTAGCATCCACATAACACATCTTTGGGAGGAATCTTTTTTTAAAATTGTTTTATTTTTGAGATAGAGAGAGACAGAGCATGAGTGGGGGAAGGGCAGAGAGACAGAGGGAGACACAGAATCATCAGAAGCAGGCTCCAAGCTCTGAGCTGTCAGCACAGAGCCTGGCCCAGGATTGGAACCCATGAACCATGAGATCATGACCTGAGCCGAAGTTGGACACCTAACTGACTGAGCCACCCTGGTGCCCCTGGGAGGAATCTTAATGTCTGCTTTGAGTCACATTCTCCTCTTTAATCCCCTTAAACATAGGAATGGCCCTGTTCATTAGTCTAGTCTGGTCCTTGCTTGCCCCTTTGTTTGGGTGGGAGAAGACCACAGAGTACTTGCTGACCTGCCTCAGCCGACCAAGACTAATATCTGCCAAAACAAAGGCCTATTTTAGTAATGCTATATATATACTGTCACTACTCTAATTTTAGATAGTCCAGCTCAGACCAAAGATACTCTCGTTCTTGCAGAACCAAGGAGGTTAACCATGGTCCCATGTTAAAGGTAGTGGGACAAAGGCATGGACTGAGGAAGCAGAGGAGGAGAGTATAAGAAGAGTCTGGAGGGGTTGGAGAGGAGAGACAGCCCAGTCCCCTATCTTCTCCCTGGCTTCTCCTGCCTGGCAAGCCTTGCTCTCTTGACAGAGAGCATTCCGACTGGGACAAGGAGCAGATCTGTAGGGAGGGGAACATCATAGATGGATAGATGGGCAAGCTCTACCTTATACACATGGAGTTGAGGGTTGCTCTTAATAGGTAAAACGTGTGAGAAAATAGGACATACTGTTCATAAAAACAGATCATAGCAAGCATGACAAGTCTTTGACCTATGTCTGAAGTTGGTCTTCCTGTAAGGATTGTTTTGGCTCAGCCTAGATACTAAAGCAATCAGTTCAAGTACTTACCTGTTTTTTTATAAGGTCATGTGCTGGGGCTACAAAATCTGGTTGAGGATATTGTGCTGGAGGTGCTAATTTTACCTTCCAGGATTTCCTTTTTCATGAGTGCCATTAAGTGACCTCAAAACAGAAGTAAATGAAGAGCGAATATCCATAATATTGTATACATCACATATTTCATAGATAAATACTTAGCAACCAGGAGACATTTGGGGGGGGGGTGGATCTAATCCCACAAATAAATGGCATTATTCACTCAATAATTTTCATTATTTTGCAGCTCAGATAATACTGTTTAGACATCTTGGGGCACCTGGGTGGCTCAGTCAGTTGAGCATCCAGCTCGATTTCAGCTCAGGAGAGCCCCATGTTGGGCTCTGTGCTGACAGTGGGGAGCCTGCTTGTGATTCTGTCTCTCTGTGCCTCTCTCTCTCTCTCCCTCCCTCCCTCCCTCCCTCTCTCTCTCTCTCTCTCTCTCTCATAAAAAATAAATACTAAAAACATATTGTTTAGATATCTTTACTTAAAATTAGTAAGAATTAATCTATAATGGAAATTATAAAAATAAACCAACAATCTAGTCCTAGTAACATCAGAGTCTAAATCAAATGTTTTCACAATATGAAGCAGATGTTTAATCCATGAGGCCATTCTATCTGGGGTTCTCAACGTTATTTGAGCCACCAGAATCTCCTTGGGTTTTTCTATGAAGGCAACTTAAATATTGTTAATTGGAACTTTAAATTTTGCTATATGATAAAGTTAAAGGAAAGGCATAGGATCAATTTTTATATAGTTTAGCAAATTTTATGTTTTCTCAACAGAAAGAAGGAAATTCAATTTTCAAAAAAAAACAAAAAACAAAACACAAAACCCGTACACTACTTTTCCTCTCTTTTATCAAAGCAACGTTTGATGTTTAGGTGATAACCCCCAAAAATTAATAAATGAAAAAAAGGAAAAGTATGAATTTAGTGTTCTTAAAAAATAAGACCCAGTTCTCATGGAACGTAGCCTCATAGCAACCACCGACCCGTCTCGCTCCGTTACCCCAGCTGAGCTCACTTTTCTGCATCACTTTCCACTTTAAAAATTCATGAGGGGCGCCTGGGTGGCGCAGTCGGTTAGGCGTCCGACTTCAGCCAGGTCACGATCTCGCGGTCCATGAGTTCAAGCCCCACGTCGGGCTCTGGGCTGATGGCTCGGAGCCTGGAGCCTGTTTCCGATTCTGTGTCTCCCTCTCTCTCTGCCCCTCCCCCGTTCATGCTCTGTCTCTCTCTGTCCCAAAAATAAATAAAAAACATTGAAAAAAAAATTTAAAAAAAATAAAAAAATAAATAAAAATTCATGAATCAAAAAAAATTAAGGGCTGTATGAATTATTTCATACAGAAAATTACAACAAAAGCCCCAGTAAATATATTTTTGTACTTTCATTTCCTGGCTTCAGAAATTTATCTTCTCATATTCTTGCTTTTTTCATACTATAGAACAAAGCCAGTATGCTTTGTACTTATTTTTCGTGTGACATATCTGGTATATCTGGGTAAGTATATCTGGATAAGAAGAGTAGTAAGTAAACAAACATCGTGAATATGTAAGAATTGTGTATAATCAACTTCATTCCATTTTAAGTGGATGGAGACAGACTATCTGAAGCTACTGAGACTGATTTTTATGACAGTGGAGAAAAAAATGTTTAGGAAGTATGTTCCAGAATAAAATATAGCAGATACAGAAAAAGCTGTAAAAAGGAAAGAATGTGTCCTGAAGCTAACTGTGCCCAAGGAACTACAGAAAGAAATTTGCAAAATGAAAAGAGATACCCCCGATACTCTTTTCAGTCTTCATAGAATCTTTACTGACTACTACCATTTCCTTTAGGTCCGGCTTAATTTTTTTCAAGCCTGGAGTAGATGCGTTAAAACCAATTTCCTGAGTTGTATCTGAGTCCTGTCAATCCATTTCTTTCTCATTTTGTATGTCTGCCTATTTGTCGGGAGCATTTATACCTGCAAACTAGGAACTGAATTCACCAAAAATTTCCTGGGATATGAAAACGATTCCCACACACAGGTAAATACACTGACTCAGAAAGAGAGACAAAACCATAGAGCTAAATGATGAGAATCTGAATTTATAAATTTAGGTGTCTCAAAGTATCTTAAATGTTTCCAACTTTATGTACCATAAACAAGCAAAAGGATAAATCTACAGTTTAATGATTATACACGTAGGTTATGACATGCAGAAGGGTGTAATTCCTCAATAAGCTTTATTCAGGCTTTCCATTTTCTTATAAAGAAAATATTTCCTTTTGTGTTTTGGGGAAGGGGAACCCAATGAATTGAAATCAGCACTCAGGGATCTTTTATTAACTCCGGACCATGTGTTCAGCTCCTGCCCTCTGCTAGCCTCTACCAGAGCATTAGTGGCTCTCAGGGAAGTTTATTCAACTGCTTCTCATCACATCCACCCACACAGATTTACATGCAAAGAGCTCAGGATGTCCAGAATGTGGACTTTGAAAGCAGAAAGGAAGAGAGAAAGACTTGGGGTGGGGGAGAGTGAAAAAATCATTTTGAAATGTGTGCCTTTCAACCCATTTGTAATAACTGCAGCCTTTTACACAGGCCATTTTATAAAATTATTAGCTGTTAGAAAGAAGTTGTGTCGTCATCATCGGAGTATGCTGAGCTCACCAGGATGCCTCATGCTTTTCAAAGCAAAAGAGAGAGGCAGGAAATAGCTGCTATTCCTTTTTTTTTTTGTTAATTTCCTGAAATGTGATGATAAATTAAGGTGACTGTAGGTACAAAAGGGTCCCCAGTGAGATCCGTCTCTTAGAACATGCCTCACAGTAGCATTTCTGTGTCACCCACCCTGGAGGCAACTCTTGGCATCCCCACTCACATCTCAACCTCATCTTAAATCAACTATTCTATTTCAGTCTTTTGAAGTGAGGGGAAAAAACTTAAAATTTAAGGGAAAATGCGTAAGATTAAAAGATTCCAGAGCAGAATTTTTTCTCCTCATGGAGTCCACCTTGCCTATAGATTTCTTCTGAGATAAACTGCCATTTCCCCAGCCCCTTCCTTTATAAAGGAAGCACTTTAGAGGTGCCTGGATAGCTCAGTAGGTTTAGCATCCGACTCTTGATTTCAGCTCAGGTCACAATCGCAGGGTTGTGGGATCGAGCCCCACGTTGGGCTTTGTGCTGAGCCTGGAACCCGCTTAAGATTCTGTCTCTATCTCTCTGTCTCTCTCTGTCTCTCTCTCTCTTCCTCTGCTCCTCTCTCTCTCTGCGCCCCCACCCCAGCCTCCTTTCTCCCACTGGCTCTCTTTCTCTCTCTCTCTTAAAAAAAAATTACAAAGGAAACAGTTTATAAAATTTCATTTTTAAAAGTGGTAGTGTTCTCACTACATACACAGACCCTCTGGTAGGAATCACTGTGTCATTGATGGTATATGACAGAGAAAAAAACCATCTATAGACAGACAAGCATGAGAACTTCACTCCACAACTTTCACTATGAACCTCTGTCAGGAATCAAGAGACGGGAACTCATGAACTCAAGAGTTACATAGGAAATTGAAGAGAAAAGATAAACCGGGAAAGGAGAGATGGAAAGAATAGCTTAATTCTTATTAACTGCTAAAGACGTTAATAATAATACTATTGAAAAAGCAGCACTGGACCTCTGAATGACCTTTCATTTATTAAAATGTTTTCTGGATGCCAGTCTTCCTCTGAGCATGAGTAGGCTTACTTATCATGGCTGAGAAATCTATTTTTCTCTGAAAATCCTTATAATTAAGTTCCCTGACTTGAATTACTTTGAGTGGTTTCTGTTATTTGCAACTAAACAATCTAACCAACACCAGGGGTCAGTAAAGATATTGTAGTTTGGATGAGTGAGACTTTGTAATTTATGTAAAGTGAAAGAGATGATTAGGAATGTTGTCCATAAAACAATGTAACAATATAGTCATGTATCTAAATCGTCAGTTTTCCCTTTTACTTTGGAGGATTCATCTGACTGCTCTTTACTAGAAATCTAGATGTCATCCTCGATTTCTTTTCCTCTCATTTTCCAGGCACTAAAACTTGATGATTCTACCTTCAATTTATATCCTAAAACCTTCTACCATACCTGAAATCCTCCAGCCTGACATTAGTGGTGCTGACTTCAAGTGTGAAAACTGCCTTCTAATTGATTGCCATGATGTTTCTTACCTAAATTGTTTTCAATCTGCAATACATTCACTCCAGTCAGTCATGTGCTGAGAACTTTGCAAAGGCATTTCACTTTTAGGATAAGGGCAAAATCCCCTAGCATAATCATCCAGACTCAGACCGAGGGCTCCCAGGGCTACTACGCCAGCCTTTGACTCCAAAGTGCCTTATTTCGATTCCCCAATTATAAACTCTTCTCTTTCCAACGTGAAGGTCTTTGGACCCATCCTCTCCCATTAGCTGAAACATTTCCTGCCACCCAACTACTTTCACTCCCACCCTAGTCATCCAGCCTGATTCTTAATTGCAATGGCGGCTTTAGAGTCTTTGTTCAAAATTCACTTTTCAGAGGAACTTTTCCTGACATTGCATTATAGATCAGGTTCTTCTGTTGTGTGATTTGAAGACATCCCATATTACCCATCGTTAGCATTGGCTACATTTGTGACTATGCAGTCATTTAGGACTTCAAATCAGTCTTGTAGGCTCACCCTTCCTTTAATATCTGTAAAAGGAATTTAGTTCCTGACTTTAAACACTATGTGAAAATTTTTAGATATATTCTCTATCAAATCTCAAATAGATTTGAGACAGTTGAGTGTAAAATATAGGCTATGTAATATCAAAACTGGCTTTGTGGAGCTTCTTTAATACTTAACAATGCAACTTTATAGACTTTGCAAAATTTATAAGAGCTGTAAAATTTATAATCTTTGAATTTTATGATAATATCATGCACAGAAGAACTGGGCAGGAAAGAGCTAGGAAGCTGGCAGGTTGATGGCAGGGGTAGATTTAAAATGTTCATAAATTTTGGAAGTATCTGATATTAATTTTACTTTTCCTGTAAATATATAGTAAATATTGTATATGTAGACTACGCCACCATGATCACAGATAAATCTTACTTCCCTGTTAATAAGACCATAAATAAGAATTTTGAGACAGACTAAAAGATCACTGGAAAGGGATATCCATTTGATGGTAAGGAAGGAAAGACAGGTTCACTCAGGGCAAACAAACAAAAGCATCACCTAATTTAAAAGCACAAAGGCATATACTTCTGAAAGGCAAAGTTGAAGTACCCAAAGAGAAGGTACCATCCTCCAGCATACTCGAGTACAAATGAAAGTGAAGTCCACACAAGCGCTAGCTTGGAGAGACATGCCTTTTTAAATGCAGTTGACCTACGTCTAGCACAATGATAACCGACTATGGATTTGGAAGACTAATGTCATATGCTTTAAAGCAGAAAAAAAGTTCAAATGTGTAACCAAAAATGATCGTCCAAAGATAATCGACATCAGTAGGTGTCTGAAGATTGTTACTACAATTGAGCCCTTATCTGGAAAAGTGAGCCTCATGTTTCAAAGGTAAGACCCTTTTCCATTATTCTGTATACTGTGCTCTAGGATTTCTTTTTTAATGTTTATTTATTTTTGAGAGAGAGACAGAGACGGGGGGTGGGGGGGGGGAGAGAGAAAGAAGGAGATACAGAAACCAAAGCAGCCTCCAGGCTCTGAGCTGTCAGCACACAGCCCGACACAGGGCTCAAACTCACAAACTGTGAGATCATGACCTGAGCCGAAGTCGGACGCTTAACCGACTGAGCTGCCCAGGTGTCCCTGTGCTCTAGAATTTCTGACTAGCCAATTTTCCTCCTGAGTATTTCTCAGCGTCTCGCCATGTTGTTGGATATCTCTCTCTCTCACTCTGTCTCCTTTTCTCTCTTGAGTCCCTCAATCGCTGTACTCCAGTCAGCCGCAGAAAATTCAAGCTTTTTTCAACCTTAATAAATCAAGCAATGTGTTTCTAACTTTGGATATACCTAGTTTATCCCAGCTAATGTCCTACTGACACACTACTGATAGCTAGAAAAGCTATCAAGACACTTTCCTAAGAATACTTATCTCCTACAGAGTAACAAGCTTTCCATCAACATTTTTTGTTGCTATATTTGTAAGATTCTTTGTTGTTGTTATTTTTAGTTGTCTTTATCCACTGGCTATAAGCTCTGTGAGGGTAGGTGTCATATCTGTTTTCTTCTTTTCTGAATCTCTAACTCTTAGCAAAGCAAGAATAAAATAAGAGCTCAATGTATATTTCTTTGATGAATAAATTAATATATGTTGGAACATACATCTTCTTAGCACAGATTGAAAGGTATTGGTGACAACTTCCTGGAGAAGTGCCCCTCCTCCCCAAAACATATTTTAGGATGTGAATACTAGTATGCAATGATAATGCTCCTTTTGACCCTGGAGAATATGAGATGATGTTTAGGAGTCACCCACTGCCTAGACCCTGGGGCAGAGACACAGAGCTCGTTTGTGGTCCAAACGAGCATAGGAAAGCTAGATAAGCTGAAATGCTCACAGTGAGGGGTGCCTGGGTGGCTCAGTCAGTTAAACATCTGACTTTGGCTCAGGTCATGATCTCATAGTTCGTGGGTTCGAGGCCCGCATCAGGCTCTGTGCTGACAGCTGGGAGCCTGGAGCCTGCCTCATATTCTGTCTCCCTCTCTCTCTCTCTGCACCTCCTCCACCCATACTCTCTCTCTCCCAAAAATAAATAAACATTTAAAAGAAGGAAAGAAAGAAAGAAAGAAAGAAAGAAAGAGAAAGGAAGGAAGAAAGAAAAGCTCACAGTGAAGTGGATAAGGCCCACAGTGGTGTAACAAACACTCCCAAATAATGATACACACAGTTGTCCCTGCCATGTAACGACCTGTCAGGATTGGTAGATCTCACAGTACTCCTTCAATGGCCAGCTTGTACACTAACAAAACCAACCACCGTAAACGTGAAAGTGCGATAGTATCAACTCCATTTCACATGTGAAGAAACATGGTGTGGGAGTTAAGAAAGTTACCACAGATCTAGCTGACAAAGGGGGGAACTAGAATCTGACCCTAGTGAGTCTGACCCTTTTCCTTCCACTTCATGCTCTGGACCATGTTTCCACCATGGTCAGAAATATGGGGGAGGAACAAATCCGTGCATATAAATGAAGATGCTTATTTTTCTTTAACAACATCTGTTTGTTTGTGTTTTTATTTTTTTAATGATTATTTAATTTTGAGAGAGAGAGACAGGGCTTGAGCAGGGGAGGAACAGAGAGGGAGACACAGAACCTGAAGCCGGCTCCAGGCTCTGAGCTGTCAGCACAGAGTCCAATGCGGAGCTCAAACTCATGAGCCATGAGATCATGACCTGAGCCGAAGTTGGATGCTTCACCGACTGAGCACCAATGGTCCTCTGCCCCTGCCCCCAGTCACCCATTTTGTTCTTTGGAACTAAGGATGTTTCTTAAAAGTAAACCTTGTTAATAAACATGCTTTCAAAACAGATCAAGTGATTAAAGTGGAAAAAGCTTTGTGGTCCGTATGTTATTTTATCTGTTTGCATCCAGACTGTCACAGATGTTTTCCCCATATTAGAAGTGATCTCTCAGGTGTATTGTTGTGGTTTGTTTTTAATTCTGTGCAAGTTTTCTAAGCATGTTATTTACCTTGTTTCAAATGTCACTGGTATAATGGCAGAAAATGTTCAATATTGGCAATTATAGGTTAGGTTCAAATATGAATAACACATGACTTCCAAGAAGCCAAAGCCTTGAATTTCATTTCACGTGGGCAGTGTTTCCTCTCTTCTGTTTTCACTGGACACTTGCCTGCTTTCACAGTACCCTACACCACACATCCTGTTTATTAGTTTAAAGGAGTTTAACAAGGGGATTTATTTTATGTTTTTCTCTGTCCACCAAAGTGCAATTGACTACTCTTATAAAAAGTGGTTTCCCCAGTGTATTCACATTGGACCTCATTAGGACTTCTTCCATAACACTGCATTTGATGTTCACACAGTCACCTTTCTGACCATCATCCATGCTAACTTTCCTTTCATGAATATTACCCAGTAACAATTTACTTTTCAATTTGATTTAGATCTTAAAAAATTGTTCTCACCACTTTTTAAGAATTCAAAGTATTTCTCAATTGCAGTTTATTTATCATGCTCTTCAAAAGAACCCACTTGTAACCAACACTTTTGCAATGTGTTACTTTGTATCCACTGTAAGAACTTGAACTTTAGATTTAGAACTCTGAGCAAAATGGTGGGAACACATCTTGCTTTAATGTATTTTCAACAGAGTCCCTAGCAGTCCTGCTTGAACAAACTAAATACCATTACACTGATGTTCTATTTACAGAAAAGGTCTTATTATTTAACATTTATGTAAACTGCTTGCCTGGTTCCCTTAGAGACCCACCAATCCAAACTAAAAATATGCCCTATCATTTCCCCTGATGTTACTCTTACTGAACCTCTCTCTAATGGTCCTGACATGCCTTGGTGTAACGAGCACAGAACTGCAAGTGCCAGCCCTTGTGACAGCCACATGGCTAATGCACTTCCCTGGACCTTAGGGATTTTAGTTTTTCTCTCCTGGAGCCAACCACACACTCTGACATAGAGGCAATGCTGTTAAATTTTTAATCCAAGCATCTTCATCGTTTCAAAGGTTTCACAACTATGATTTCTGGCCCAAGACCATGTCCCCAAGAAGCAAATAATCTCTCTTAATCAAAATTAAAAAGTCCTGTCTTCAAACTCTTCAACTTCCCCACTCCATACTAAAAGAATAGCTTCATTTGGCTCGCCACATGGAATGTTGTTTTCCTGGCTCGAAATATCATGAACACTAAATTCAATTACATAATGAACCATATGATGTGGATACTGCTGGAACACTATGTGGGTCAGTGGGACTAAGCACAAATAGAATAATGAAAACCACAGTTAGTGTGCAATGCGCTTTTGGGCTTGTTAGGAAGGCAGTCATGGGGGCTGTGGATGCTATTAGAGTAAATCATGCTGATCTATTCTAATCCTATAAATGAACTCTTGGAGAGTCCAAAGAATGATGCACTCGGTTTATCTTAGATGCAAAGGATATATAGGGAAACAGGAAACCTTTAGCAGAGAACTCCCATGCAAACCTCCTTCTAGACCTCTGGCTTCTGGCTCAGGCTTTCATGCCTCATTGAATCAGCTTTTACTGGGAAGGCAGGGTTAAGAGTAATGCTTTATGATGACTAGAGACAAGAGCTTCCCGTGACTGCTTTCTCAAAAGGGTGCATTGTAACACAGAAGCAGCATGATGTAGTAGCTGAATAATGGAATCCGTTTGCCTGGGTTCATATCTTACGTTTAGCAGTTACTACCTGTGCAGTTTGGGGCAAAATACCTCATCTGTCTAAACATGAGGCTCCTCTTCTGTATAATGTAAGTAAAATTAATGCTATTTTCCTCAAAGTGTTCTTAGGGAGATATCAATACAAGGCACTTCAATACTTGGTTTTTAGTAAGCACTCAGATCTAAATTGCTGTTGTTCAAGTCTTCATAAATAGTCTATTTCCACATAGGTTTAGAAACCACTTCTCTGGGGCACGTGGGTGGCCCAGTCAGAGTTGGTTAAGCATCTGACTTTGGCTCAGGTCATGATCTCCCAGTTCATGAGTTCAAGCCCCACATAGGGCTGGCTTTCTGCTGTCAGCACTGAACCCGCTTCAGATCCTGTCTTCCTCTCTTTGCCACTTCCCTGCTCATGCTCGCTCTCTCAAAAATAAACAAACATTAATAAAAAGAAAGAAACCATCTCCATTAGGGTGACCAATCATCCTGGTTTATCAAGACTGAAAAGTTTCCCAGGCACTGGACTTGGAGGCTGAATCTGGGGATGTCCTCGGCAAACCTGGATGAGTCCATCACTGAACTTAGAAATAAACATCATACTCTGAAAGTTACAGGCCTTGTTGCTTTTTTCCAATTAAAGTACTATCTGTATGACTTGTATTCTTTGCACTACTTAGCAAAGAGGGAGCTGGGAATACAATTACTAACAAATACCACCAGGTGGGAAGAAATGAAAACAAAAGTATTCAAAGAGTAGATTTAAAAGTTCCATGAAGGCAGAGTCCTTTTTCAGTGCAAAAATTTTAAAAAGTTCAGTGCAGAACTTTTTAAGAAAGAGCTAACAACTGGGGTGCCTGGGTGGCTCAGTTGGTTAAGCATCTAACTCTTGATTTCAGCTCAGGTCATGATCTCAAGGTTCCGGAGTTTGAGCCCCAGTAGGCTCTGTGCTGACAGTGTGGGGAGCCTGCTTGGGATTCTCTCCCCCCCCCCCCCCCTGCCCTTCCCCTGCTTGCGCACACACACACACACACACACACACACACACACACCGCGCACACACACGAGCACACACACACTCTCTCTCAAGATAAACATTTAAAAGAGAGAGAGAGAGAGAGAGATAGCAACTGATTTTTTTCTCTACTTACTAGATACTTTTGTTTCATTGTTAACAGAATGGTTGCTAATACAATTCCTCTGATGGAAGCAGAAATAAGATACTGATGGGGCTGTTATTTCTCTGCTACTCAACCATATCTGCAGGGAAAGCTATTCATGATTATCTTTCTCTTAAGGGTGGTCACAAAAGTAAAACAAAAAAAAAAACAAAACAAAAAAAAAAACAAAGCAAAACAAAACAAAACAAAACATTAGCTGCTTTGGAATGGAAGGTGGGAGTGAGAGAAGGAAGTGCTGTGAAAGACATTTGTCTAAAGCTGATCTTTGGGGAAATTAGGGGAATTTGTTCTCTGTTTTGTTTTGTTTTTGTTTCTTACCACTATATTTATACTTTATTAAAGCATGTATTAGTATTGTGACACCTGCAAAAAGGGCCTCAAAATCTCATGAAAAGATTTGGGCATACTATATAAAGAATATACTTTTTCTACGTTTGTCAGAATGAAAGATTTCCTGGTTTCTGTCTCTCCAGTCAGTCCTCAGCCATTGGAAAGGCCCTTGAATCCCCTACACTCATCCCTGATATAGCCTAACATATAAACCACAACAGATACCTCTTAATGGTGTGTGAACAAAACTCACTTAAAGAAGTTGGCAAGACACTGAGTTCTTTCTTGCAGAAGGCCAAAAGCCATTTTACATACCTTAACAATTCTGCCATATCATTATGTCAGACAATGACATGTTAATGAGGCTGAAAATAACTCTTGAACAAGGAATTCTCTTTCTTAATGGGCATGACATTTGGCATTTTAAAAATACTTAGCACATAACTTAAAAAATAATTATAACTATATGCTGACCATGTTGCAAACGCTAGGAGAATTGCTTTTCGTGTATTATCTCATTTATTCCTCACCACTATGCAGGAGGTGTTAGAAACTTTTTCAGACACATGAGAAAAGTGGGGCCATGAGGAAAAAGTAATTTGCCCAAGTCTCACTTATAGAAATTAGCAGAATCTGGCTTTGAACTCAAATTTGACTGGTTCTAACACCACAATCTTATCCACACATGACATTTTCCTGCTACTTAAAAGCATCTGTGCTAGATAAAGTCAGAGACACACAACATAAATAACACAGTGTCCTCTATAAGAGTAAATCCTTTTAGGCAAACCACCATCATTGGAAAAAAGTTGACTTTGGACAAAGAACTTAACGTGACTGAGCCTTATAGTATCCTCGCATATATGCTGAGAGTAGTAATTAATATCCAATGCACAAGTTTGTTGTTTGGATATAATGAGGATGTGTGGACATTAAAACAGAGGTTCAAGGCCTGTGGTGGTGCTATCTGGTCCCCACTCTCCCATCCTGGGTCAGTTCATGTAGGTATAGAGCTCTTTCCCATCACCTCAGTAGACAGGAGCCCTCCTCTTCAGCTTTTTAGCTGTGCAGAGGAACATCCTGTGGAAATTAATCTTATGGAAAAGCTGGACTATGTCAAAGCAAAGACTCCAGATGCTGAGTGAATGCTTACTCCCAGAAAAAAAAAATAGTAGATAGAGGAGTGGTATATTGGTGAGGATGTTAATCTACAAGGATCTCACTCACATGAAGACAGGGCAGGCACTTGACTGCTGACCACTGTGATCCTGGGCTCTCCACTAGTGCCCTTGTCCTCCACCTTGACCCATTCTCCTCATCCCCTGAGTAAGGATTGTAACTCTAAGCTCCCATTCCCAGTGTGTGGCCATAGGCACACAGACTACCTTCTCTCTAGCTTCTGCCCCCATGTTTCTGGGCTACCTGTCTGATCCCCTTTACTCTCTGTGCTTCTCTCTCATTTCCTTTCATCTAACTGCTCTCAATGCCCATCACAATGGCCTCTGTAACTCCTTAAAACATGGTTTCAACCTGTGACTAGCAGAAAATTAGTTCCTTTTTCCTGACATCCTACCATATGTTTCAAGGCCCTTTCCTTTTACTCTACTTTACTCCATTTACCCTTCAGGTATAATCTAAATTATATAAATATAAACTATATAATCTAAATTATAAACATCACCAGCCTGAGAATTTCCCAAGTCTACCAAAGCTGAAAAAAAATCTCTCGATCCACTAGGATCCACTAGCCGTTTGAGCAAAATTTCTTGACAGCATGTAACACTTTCTATTATAATTATTTTCTTCTATGTCTTGGTCCTTAAGAGAATATAAATGCCTCAAGGAATAAACCATGCCACAGTTAACTCTGTGTCAGGAGTGTCTCTGCCAAGGGAAAAGCTAGGGGCTCTCCTTTACTTCTGCTTCTGATTTAGGCTCAGGTCATGATCTCACAGTTGTCAGATCAAGGTCCACGTCAGACTCTGTGTGGAGCATGGAACCTGCTTGGGATTTTCTCTCTACCTCTCACTCTGCCCCTCCCCTGCTTGCACATGCTTGCCCTCTCTCTCTCTCTCTCTCTCTCTCTCTCTCTCTCTCTCTGTGTGTGTGTCTCTCTCTCAAAATAGATAATAATTTTTAAAAAATGGACAGAGGACATGAATAGACGTTTTTCCAAAGAAGACATACAGATGGCCAACATATGAAAAGATTCTCAGCATCACTAATCATCAGGGAAATGCAAACGAAAACCACAATGAGATAGCATCTTATACAAGGTAGAATGGCTGAAATAAAATGACAAGAAATAGCAAGGATTGGCAAGGATGTGGAACAAAAGAAACCCTCTTGCATGTTGCTGGGAAGATAAACTGGTGCAGTCACTGTAGAAAACAGAATAGAGGTTCCTTGGGGCACCTGGGTGGCTCAGTCGGTTGAGCGTCCAACTTCGGCTCAGGTCATGATCTCGCGGTCTGTGGGTTCGAGCCCCGCTTTGGGCCCTGTGCTGACAGCTCAGAGCCTGGAGCCTGCTTTGGACTCTGTGTCTCCCTCTCTCTCTGCCCCTCCCCCGCTTATGCTCTGTCTCTCTTACTCTCAAAAATGAATAAATGTTAAAAAAAATTAAAAAAAAAAGAATAGAGGTTCCTCAAAAAGTTAAAAATAGAAATACCATATGATCCAATGATACCATTATTGGGTATTTACCCAAAGAACATGAAAACACTAATTCAAAAAGATATACCCACCCCTATACTTATTGAAGCATTACTTACAATAGCCAAGGTATGGATGCAACCTAAGTGTCTAAGAGATGAATGAATAAGGGAAATGTGGTATATGGTACGTATGTATACACACATGCGTGCACGTGCACACTTACACATACATATAATAGAACATTATGCAGCCATAAAAAGGATGAGATCATGCCATTTGAGACAACATGGATGGACATACAGGGCATCATGCTAAGTAAATAAGTCAGATTGAGAAAGCTAAATACCATACGCTGCTCATGTGATTCTGCTTGTAAGCAGAACCTAAAACAAACAAACAAAAAAACCCAAAACAAACGAGCAAAGGGAAAAGAAAAGAGAGAGAGACACAATCCCAGAAGCAGACTCTTAACTATAGAGAACAATCCAATGGTTACCAGAGGGGAGGTGGGTGGGAGATATGTGATGGAGATTAAGGAATGCGCTTGTCTTGATGAGCCCCAGGTGATGTACGCAAGTGTTGAATGATTATATTGTACACCTGAAACTAATATTACACTGTATGTACTAACTAGAATTTAAATAAAAACTTCAGAAAATGAAAAATAAAATGCCCTGAAAGCTTGAAAAAAATTTTAAATAAAAAAACACAAAAAAATGAATAAACAAAAAGCAGAATCAGACCTATAAACACAGAGAATGAACTGATGGATGCTGGAGGTGAAAGGGAGAGGGAGATACAAGAGTCCAGCTATGGAATGAATAAGTCACGGGAATAAAAGGACAGCATAAAGACTGCAGGTCAGTATATTGTAATAACAATGTAATGGGACAGGTGGTAGCTACCCTTATGGTGAGCGTAGCATAATATATAAATATGTCAAATCATGAAGCAGTACACCTGAATCTAATGTAACACTGCATGCCAGCTATACTCAAATAAAAACACAGAGATTGGTAGATGAAAATATAAAAAAAAAAACAGAACCAAAAACATGATCCAACTGTGTATTGTCTACAAAAAGACTCATCTTAGATGCAAAGTCACAAATACATTGAAACTAAAGGATGGAAAAAGATATTGCATACAAATAATAAACAAAAGAGATTGGGGTGGTCAAACTAACATTATGCAAAATAAACTTTAAATCAAAAAAGCTCAAGAAGAAATACAGAAAGTCATTATATATTTTTTAAGTTTCAATACAGCAAGAAGATTTTGCAAATGTAAACATTTTCTATAACAGACCATCAAAATATTCTAATAAAAATTGATAATACTTCAGGGAGAAATAGTTCTACCATAAGAGATGGAGATTTCAATATCCTATTCTCAATAATAGATACAACCAGACAGAGGATAAATATGAAAAAAGAGGACTTGACAACAATAAACCACCTAGATCACATAGAACACTCCATCCAATAACCACAGAACACACAGTCTTCTCAAGTGCCCATGAGACATTTTCCAGGGTAGACAATATGCTTTAGAGAGAGAGAGAGAGAGAGAGAGAGAGAGCACACAAGTTGGGGAGGGGCAGAGAGAGACACACACACACAGAATCTGAAGCAGGATCCAGGCTCTGAGCTGTCAGCACAGAGCCCGACGCAGGGCTTGAACTCACCAACCATGAGATTGTGACCTGAGTCAAAGTCAGATACTCAACCAACTGAGCCACCCAGGTGCCCCTCAATAGCTTTTAAAAGATAGATATCATACAAAGAAACTTCTCTGACCTCAACATGATGCAGTTAGAAATCAAACAACGACAACAACAACACAGAAAAATTCACAAAATTGTGGAAATTAAACAATGCTTTTAAACAACCAACAGATCAAAGAAGAAATCACAAGGGAAATCAGAAAATTCTTACAGCTGAATGAAAACAGAAACACAACACACAGAAACTTATGGAATGTGGCAAAGTGGCACTAAGGGAAATTTATAGCTATAAACATTTACATTAAAAAACAAACAGAAAGATCTCAAATCAATAACTTAACATCACAACTTAAGGAGTTAGAAAAAGGAAAAAAAAAAACTAAACCAAAGCTAACAGAAGGAAAGAAATAAAGATCAGAGCAGAAATAAATGAAGTGGAGAAAAAAAAAGAGAAAATCCATAAAACCAAAAGTTGGTTCTTTGAAAGATCGACAAAATGGATCAACTTTTAGTTGGATAAACTAGGAAGAAAAAAGAAGATTCAAAATATTAAAATCAGAGATGAAAATGGAGACAGCTCTACTGGTTTTGTGGAAATAAAAAGGGTTACACAAGAGTGCCATGAGCAATTACACACCAACAAATTGGGTAACTTAGATGAAGGACACATTCCTAGAAACACAAACCCTACCAAGACTAAATCACAAAGAAATTAAAAATGTAAATGTATCTATAACTGATGAGGAGGTTGAAGAAATAATATAAAAAAATCTTACAACAAGGAAAAAACTTGGACTTGATGGCCCCTGTGTGAATTCTACAAAGCATCTAAAGAACCAACACCAGGGGCGCCTGGGTGGCTCAGTCGGTTAAGCGTCTGACTTCGGCTCAGGTCATGATCTCGCGGTTCGTGAGTTCAAGCCCCGCATCAGGCTCTGTGCTGACGGCTCAGAGCCTGGAGCCTGTTTCAGATTCTGTGTCTCCCTCTCTCTCTGACCCTCCCCTATTCATGCTCTGTCTCTCTCTGTTTCAAAAATAAATAAACGTTAAAAAAATTTTTTTTAAAAAAAGAACCAACACCAATTCTTCTCAAACTTTTCCCAAAAAAATGAAGAGGAGGGAACATTCCCAACTCATTATTTGAGGATGGAATTTCTCTGATACCAAAGCCAAAGATACTACCAGAAACCACACACTATTATCCCTAAAGAACACTGATGCAAAAAATCTCAATACTAGCAAACCAAATTCAGCAGTATATTAAAAGGATTATTCACCACAACAAAGTGGAATTTATACCTGAAATACAAGAATGGTTCAATATACAAAATTCAATTAATACACATTAACAGAATGAAGGAAGAAGTCACACCATTATCTCAAATGACAGGAAATCATTTAGCAAATTCGACACCATTACATACAAATATACTCAACAAACCAGGAATTAAAGGAACCTACTTCAACATAAGAAAAGGCACTCATAAAATATATGAAAATCCTACAGGAAATACCATATTCAATGGTGAAGGACTAAGCTACACTTCTGAGATCAGGAACAAGGCAAGGAAGTTCTACTCAGAGTAATCAGAGAATAAAAAGAAATAAAAGTCATCCAATTTGGAAACAAAGAAGTAAAATTATCTGTTTTCAAATGATATAATAGTATATGTAGAAAATCCTAATAATTCTTTTAAGAAAATGTTGGAACAGTAAATGAATTCAGCAAAGTGGCAGGATCCAAAGTGAACACACAAAAATGAGTTGAATTTCTATACACTAAAGAACAATCTGAAAAGGAAATGAACAATTCTATTTACAGCAGCGTCATAAAGAATAAAACACTAAAGAATTAACTAAGGGGCGAAAGCCTTATGCAATGACAACCAGAAAACATTTCTGAAAGAAACTGAAGAAATATAAATAAATAGAAACACATCCCATGTTGAAAAACGGGAAAAGAGTATGGCAGTTCCTCAAGAAGTTAAATGATACAGCAATTCCCTTCTGAGTATATACCCCCCAAAACTGAAAGCAAGGTCTTGAAGAGATATTTGTATACACATGTTCACAGCAGCATTATTCACAAGAGTTGAAGGTGGAAGCAATCCAGGTGTCCATCAATTGATGAAGGTAGGCAAAATGAGGACATATATCCACAAAGGAAGAATATTCAGCCTTAAAAAGGAAGGAAATTCTGACACATGCTGCAACATGGACGAACCTTGAGGATGTTATACAATGTGAAATAAGGCAGTCACAAAAAGGCAAATACTATAGGATTCTATTTGTATGAAGTACTTAGAGTAGTCAAAATCGATACAGAAAGTGAAATGGTGGTTTCTGGGGCACCTGGGTGGCTTGGTTGGTTAAGCGTCTAAGTCTCGGTTTCACCTCAGGTCATGATCTCATGGTTTCGGGAGTTCACACTCTGCATGACGCTCTGTGCTGACAGCTCGGAGTTTGCTTTGGATTCTCTCTCTCCCTCTCTCTCTCTGCCCCTCCCTCACTCGTGCTTTCTCTGTTTCTCCCAAAAATAAATAAATAAAATTTAAAAAATTTGTAAGAAAGAAAGAAAGAAAGAAAGAAAGAAAGAAAGAAAGAAAGGAAGAAAGAAAGAAAGAAAGAAAGAAAGAAAAATGGTGGTTTCCAAGGGCTCAGGGAAGTGGAAAATAGGGAGTTTAATGGGCAGTAGCACTTTTGCAAAATGAAGAGTCCTGGAGAGGGAAAGTGGTGATGGTAGCACATCACTAACATATTTAATGCCACTGAACTATACACTTAAAAATGGTTAAGATGGTAAATTTTAGGTTTTTGTATTTTACCAAAATAGAATATAAGAATTGAAAAACTTAGGATCCACCTTTCTCAAACTTTCACAAATAATTGCTCAGACATCCTTCTATACATGTGCAACAAATACAAGTAAATAGTGATAGTTTCCCATTTTATGTGAAAGGACTGTGCACATGAATTAAAAAAATCGCATTCTTAACAGTTCTCTCTGTATGTTGGTAATCACATACATAACCACCAGAAATTAGAATTTAAAACTGTGAATGTCATGCTCATATCAGCTTTGGCCCCAGGAATTTCATACACTTATCCATTTACTCATCAAATAGTTCTGAAGGTAAGAATGGCAGGGAATGAATGACATATAGCACTGCTTTCATAGATCACTTTCCAGTGGGGCAGGAGAGGTATGAAGTCTTTAAAAATAAAAACAAATGTATATAAAATTAGGTGGTAATGACTCTTCAGAAAAAATATTGCAAGGTATGGGAATGCAAAGCAGCTGAGAGTGCTATTTGAGACAGGACAGTCGAGGACGACTTCTCTGGTATTTAGAAAGACATATACCTACGTTGTGGGGGGAGGGTGGCATATGACTCAGAAGGACATTCGAAGTGGAAGATATGGCTGTAAAAGCCCCAGGAACAAGAACACGATTGTTAGGTTCAAAGAACATCTAGGAGTTCCATGGGATTTCTGCTGAGGGGGGAGTTCCTGAGGGGGATATCAGAGATGATATCAGAAAGGCAGTAGAAGGCCAGTTTGTGGGTTTGAAAGGGACACTGTGATGTCCAGGGGTGTGGACACAAATTGAAAAGAGGCAGACAGCAAGGATGTCTGTTTTTCTTGAACCATAGCCCCCAACTCAGGTTCATGAGTTTTTCCCAGCAGAGAAGATGGCCCCAGAGAGCAGACTGTTGAGGTTACACGCAAAGGGTGCAACGTAAAATTGAGTTAAGGGTAAGATGAGGACATAATGGAGGTGGAAGACAGTAAGGTCAAAGGATTGGAAGTCCTGGTGAGGTTGGAGAACTGCTGGATTTGTTGTTGACCTAGTAGACATTAGTTATTGAAATATAGGCAGTATTGTTGAATAACGGGATGCTTAAAACTGAATTTTAGAGCAGGTATCATTACTTGTAATAGCAACTTCTAGGATATGATTGAGGAAATGCTGGAGCTGGGAGTAAGATGGTAGTTTGATTTGGAGATCTTGAGGGTATTCTCAGGAGGTATGCAAAGAATCGTGGCTTGGGAAAATCAAGGAGAGACTTTATTTTTTTTTAATTTTTTTTAATGTTTATTTATTTTTGAGACAGAGAGAGACAGAACATGAATGGGGGAGGGTCAGAGAGAGGGAGACACAGAATCTGAAACAGGCTCCAGGCTCTGAGCCATCAGCCCAGAGCCCGACGCGGGGCTCAAACTCACGGACCGTGAGATCATGACCTGAGCTGAAGTCGGCCGCTTAACCGACTGAGCCACCCAGGCGCCCCAAGGAGAGATTTTATAAGTGAAAAAAAATTCATAAAATGGTAGTGTAAAGGGTTGAGAGTGCTTGGGTGCCATGGAGTCCAGGATCTGGCAGGGTCTCTACAAACTCACTATCAGATGCCCTCGAAGGGAAACCTTCTTCACTATTAGCCCTCTGAACACCAGGCAAAGGGAAAGAGCCAAGATTTGCCATGGCCAGCGGTTGTCTCTGTAAGTAGAGAATCAGATACAGCTTGAAATGGGGACGGCACAAAATAAACCAGAGTACTGGTCACCTGAAAGGAAAGAGGGAAGGTAGCACACTTAGTGTTCTGGAAAGAACTTGAAAACTGTTCTTCTGGCACCATCAGCAACGCCAATGACCTTTCCCACGTTGCAAAGAAGTGCTTCTGATTGGTACTCCACACATGGTTGTTAAAGGTTGCAGATGAAGGTTGTTGTTGCTGTTTCCCTGTAGCCCCTTTTACCAGTGGTGATCCAATAGTGATTAATTAGACAACATGATAATAACAATTGTTTACCTGTGTCATGCATCAGGAACCAAACCAAAAACTTAACATTCATTACACTGTTTCGGTTTTATGGTAGCCAGAGGAGGTAGAGAGTATTGTCCCTTCCCATTGTACAGATGAGGAAACTGAGAATGAGAGAACTCTGTTTACATAACTATTCAGAGGCAGAACTTGAACATGAAATCCAACATACTTGACTGCAAAACCTGGGCTCTTAACCTCCGTCCTTGACTGCTAAGCCGTCTATAAAATAAGGTAACAGTAACTAAGGATGCAAAAGAATCATGAAGCAAGAATTGAAGTGTTTATTAAGCAACAATTTACACTTCTTTTGTGTTTAATCAGAATAAAGACAAGGTATCAAAATAGATAAAATGATTCCTAAAAAAATAACAAGGCAATTGGGTCTAAAATAACTCTCCAACATTTAAGTCAGTATTTATAAAAAAAAAAATCAAAATGAATATTCTAATAGGATTATCTTATGAGGCCGTTTCGGCTGGTAATGTAAGGTGTTTCTCTTATTTCTCCTCACATAGTGGGAACATGTATGCCTTCATCAATAGCTACACAGGATATATGGCAAAAAGATTTGGATGATTCATTAAATGCAAAGCTTTGGCAGCACATATGGGGAAGTGTTTATAAAGCAGTTTGGGAAACAAGACTGCAACAAATTCAGGTTAATATTCTTCCCAGAACCTGCTGGTCCCCATCCAGAAAGGGTTATAGACAGATACTTTATTTTGGAAATGCTGAAAATGCACAGCCGTTATTTTCAGTTTGGTGCTGAACTTTACTTAAAGCAGTAAGCCTAATTCCTTTGTATCAACGCTAGGTCTTTGGGTGGGTAATTCTAGAACATAGCATGTTATTAACAAAACAATAACATGTACTGGGGTATCTGGGTGGCTCAGTCGGTTAAGCATCCGACTTTGGCTCAGGTCATGATCTCGCAGTCCATGAGTTTGAGCCCCGCGTCCAGCTCTGTGCTGACAGCTGAGAGACTGGAGCCTGCTCCGGATTCTGTGTCTCCCTCTCTCTCTGCCCCTCCCCGGCTTGTGCTCGCTCTCTCTCTCTCTCTCTCTCTCTCTCAAAAATAAATTAAAAAAAAACCACAATAACATGTACTTTATTTTAAGCTATGCAATGAATATTTTGAATAGGGAATAAAAAGTGCCCACCCTCAGGACATGAAGAAAATTGCCAAGACAGAATTACTGACTAAAGGGGTACAAGGTAGAATTGTTTTTATAAGGCAGAGTCTGGATTCCTCACTGGTTCTTGACCAATAACTTCTGCCAAAGAAGCGACCTTACTTCGCGTTTTGCCTCCAAATTTTACCTCATGTTATAAGAGAGATTGTTATTTAAATTATACAGCCTACCCCAAATTTGCCAGGAGTTCTTTGTCACTCCCTTTATAGAAGAACTAGCTGAATGTTGGTCAAATTTTAATGGGGAAAAAAGAAAGGGAGAAAAACATTGCTGTCTCTCTAGGTCATTGGGGTAAAGAGAATTTGGGGACGATGGAGAATCACTGGACCTAATACTAGCAGGCAGACTAGTTCCGCTTTGTTTCGAACCTCGTTAACTTCTCTTGGTTTGCCCCCTGACCCAGGCTGGCCCAAGTGAGTTCCAGAAAAATCTAAGGAATGTCAGGTGATGTCTCCTTCAGTCAGCAACCAGCGGGAGCGTTGGAAGCCAGCCACACCAGCCTACTTTGGCATTGGTGAAGGGTCTGGTCATGGGACTAAACATCGCTCACAAAGTTCTTGGAAGAAAGAAAAGTTCCTTCTGGCCGCCCAAGGTAGCTGCCATGGGAGGAAGAGGACATTTCTGGGGAAGCCGTTTGGCCCCCTGGCCTTCTAGAATTGGCAGCTACTCTCGTTCCAGTCTCACAGGGATTGTGGTAAGAAACCGCCATCACTGCTGTCAGGTAAGCTATGCATGTGCAGAGGGCTACATATTCCTGCCACTATGCTGTCATGTTCCATCAACTCCCAGCAAGGGAATCTGTCCCTATGTGTCACACCCAATCATGAACCATGAAGAGGAGACGAATTGGAAGGTGAC
The DNA here is from genome assembly GCF_024362965.1 of Panthera pardus. Classification (NCBI taxonomy): domain Eukaryota; kingdom Metazoa; phylum Chordata; class Mammalia; order Carnivora; family Felidae; genus Panthera; species Panthera pardus. The sequence goes on from NW_026526765.1 coordinate 132,577,436, forward strand.
GGAGGCACCACGGGCATGGGATCTCACAAAGGGAACTTGAAAATCACCACCACAAAACCCAGTTATTGAGTTCTTAGCTTGGGCCAAACTTTGTGCTAAGTGCTTCATACCAATTATTTAACCGAAGCCTCACAATAACCTTAAAAGGCAGGTATCATGAGCCACAGGTGACAGCCCTGTTGGTCACGTGTTAAAATTAGCAGGCCTTTGAAAAACAGCTTGACTCAAATCTGGCTGATGAGATTGCTCCTCTGTTAACCAAAACTCTATTGGCTGGAGTCCTGCGCAGACATTTCAGGATTTCCAGGAGCACAGTCCCTGTGTGAGCCAGCTGGCCCCGGAGGCAGCCAACATTCTTTGGGCTGCACACCCGTGATGGGAAGCTGGAGTCCAGCCCTCTGCACAGCTGGCTTATGAGCAAGCCTCTATTTTCCCCTTGGACTCCTTCTGTCTGCAGGTTTATGATGCTCAGGCCTTTTGTTAAATCAGGCCGGACTGTAAATGAGAATAATACTTTGCACTTTTACCAGGCCTGCTATCTCAAGTTTTAAAGGACTTTACAAATTATGGCAGTAAACCACCACCTCCCCTTAGCATAGACACTTGCACCATTCTAGAAATGAATAATGAGCAATGCCGATTTACTCATTTGCTTGAGCGTTTTCCCAATCACTGAATCAACGAACAAGTGAAACATTGATGGCCTGTGCTGAGGTGATTGACGGCAGCACCATTCATTTCTATACATTATTCAAGCTTTAACAAAGCAATGTTTCCTTTGTCTACCACATCAAAATCTGTGGCTCTTACGTGGTAAGACAGCAGTAGCTGTAACCTGATGCCTACAACCTGAAAAGTTTCCTCACCTTATTTGCTTTGCATGGAAATGACTGTATTAGTTTCATTTTCTGCTTCCTGGGTTGGATACCTCTCTGTGAAAACTTGGTCTTCACCATCAACTCACAGAATGTTGGGAAACAGATCCTAGAGCTGCACTACCGGGTTTAAATCTCAACTCTATCATTTGTGTCTCAGGTTACTCAACCTCTCTATGCCTCAGTTTCCCCATCCATAAGTAGGGGTAATAAAATGGCTCCTATCTCATACATTTGTTCATGAGGATCAAATGAGTTAACGCACCAAAATGTCTCAGTACCTGGCATATAGCAAGCCCTATATAGGCAGTGGCTACTATTGTAATAATGAACGTTAATGTCACAAATCTGTACAAGAAGTAAACCATATTGTAGCTTCAGGACTATTTGTTCCCTTTGCACATGATTCCAAGAAAGCATTTTATATCCATGTGGATACTCTCATTTACAACTGAACCAGGGATAAAATCACTTACCCAAGTGAATAGATGTACACTCTTATGTTATTTGTAAAGATTAGCCTCTCAAAATCAAGATGTGAATTTACCTTCTGAAGAAAATGTGATTTACCATGGTTTCATATCCAGTTTAAATGAGTTTATTAATTTTCATTTCATTGCCTCTTCCTTAGCTTGATAAATCTATCTATCCTCATTTCCCTTATATCTTTTTTTGATTAAAATACCTTTTCAGTTTTCTAGACATCTCTTTCTAATGTTGGAACAGTTTAGTTTAAGCCAGAATTTCATTTTCTCTGCTTCTCTTCTCAAAGCACACCACTTTATGTTACCATAAGCACTGCATTTTCTCCTGACCTATCAGACTACACTAATCTTTCCTTTGGTTCCCATATCTGGGCTCACGACCCTACGTTCTCGCTCTCTTCCTTCTGTGTTCATATTATCTGGCTCCTTTCCACTGGATTTCAGTCCTGCTTTGTTCTTCTACCAGGAAGCTTTTTCCCGGAGAACTCTGATATAAATTCCTAAAACTTTAATTTCTAATAGTGGTCACTGTACACATTCCCCCCATCCCATAAGGCCCCTGGGGTGGGGGGAAGCCTTCATCTTGGCTTCTATTGGATATGTAACACTCAGAGACCATCTTGGGGAAAAATCAACATTTTAAGGACAATTCAACCAATGGCACAGCTCCTCCAACTATCCTAAATACAGCACTGGGAATACTCCCATTTGGGCTATATAAATCCCAGTCTTTAATGAGGAGTTTCCTTATTCATTTCAAATAGACACTGACAAGTACAGTAAATTCCTCAGCATGAAATGTGACTGACAGATAAATAGCACCCAGGAGGATGAACAAAAAAGCCCTATGGCCTCCACATATTCTGGCCAACCCATACAGCATTTTCTGAACAGTTCTAGAGGCATCAATGGGTCAGCACAGTTAGCAGAGCAGGCTGCCAGAGAACCAGATGTTGCTGTTGGAAATACATCAGCAACACCTCATGCACATAGCCATGGGTCTACAGAGGAGAGACTAGATGGCACATAAACTTTTATCCCTTTATGACAGTCATTCAAATGACAATTGCTAGAAAACACTGTAACTTTGAACTTTTCTTCTCCTTGGAGAATCTGCATCAGACAATGGGGATTAGAAATAAAGAGATGTGAAATTCTTGATAAAATGAGAGAGAAGGAGACCAACTTTCACTATGCAAGGAACACGTTTTTAGTTCCCTCGGAGAATGAAATACACCATGTTCCATATTTGAGCTCAGTAACTATCCGGAGCCAATGCAACTCCAGTCTCCATTGGGAACATTTTCCTTGGCATCAGTCTGCACACTTTGGATTAAACACTGTTCTCTCTGAACTGACAAAGAACTTAGGTAATGTCTTTTTTGTAAGAACTTTACAAATACATTGGCAATGAAGCTAATCACACTTTGAAAGCTCCCTTTTTCTAGTAATTAGAAAACAATCAACATTATACATGACTGGAAAGAATACCTTTGTGTTATGGTTTGCCTTACCCACGGTTAAGGTATACCCATCTGTTGAAACCATTTATGGTACTTGGAAATACAAACTAGCATTTCAGAACATTTACTGAAGAGAGATGATATGTCTGACTCATAACACAAGGAGATTTGTCTCAAAGAGGGATGATGCATGAAATTAAGTACTGGGACAGCATAAAAAGCAGTGAATTTCCCTTAGGGAGAGCAGTGGTCTCTTTCCACCTGCTTCACCTGCCACCATGTCAGGTCTCTTCTCTTTGTCATTTGGTAAAAAAATGTCTACAGAAAATTGGAAGGGTCACGGGAAAGGAATATTCCCCTCAGCTCCATCTGTACTATTGCCATGATGTTTACTACCATTACCACTATCTATAGCACCCTCACCACAACTGTCTACACCATAGTAGAGAGCTACCCTCATGACCGCCCTCACCACCACCACCACCACTATCCTCATAACCCCCTCCACCCGCATCAATACCATCATCACCTCCATCACCATACGACTATCATTATCACCACCACTACCACTACTGACCCCATGACCATCATCACTATCATTATCACTATAACCACCCCAACTACCAACACGATCGCTACCTGCATCATCATCACCACCACACCGCTGCCATCAGCATCACCAACCCCATGACTGTCACCACTACCATTATCCCCACCACCACCACCATCACCCCTCATCACCATCAACACTACCATCATGACGGCTACCTCCACCACCCCTGTATCAACACTGTCACTAGCACCCTCACCATGACAGCATCCACCCTTCCCATCACCATCACCCTCAAATATTTTTCAGGCCTTTTTTTTTCCTCCTTTTTATTTTATTTTGTAGGTATATGATGTGCTTCTCATGCCCAGCTCCGATTCTGTTTTCTATAACAATCCAGATGGCCAGAAATGGCTATGACTATCCATATTACCTTTAGCTGCTTTCTGTTAATGTAGTGGTAGTATAAGTTCTTGGGTATTTTCTTTTAACATTTTTTTTCTCCCCTCATCCTTTTAGAACTAATGACTTCTTTGCCCATAAGAATGCTAAAATCAATAAAATGGTAAGACATGGAGCCATGGCAGGGAAGCAAGGGATATGATTATATAAGCACTAGGACTTGAGCCATTAAATAACCAAGACTTGCTTGTATTTGTTTATATAACTTGTGAATCTTTCCTTATTATTAAATTCTGTGGACCTCTAATTGAAAAAAAAATCTGAAAAAATGACATTAAGCCTCCAATAAAAACCACCGCTAACAGATGGGACATTAGGAGTAGGTGCAAACTGATAGCAACGAATTCTTGTTTAGGCTTTAGCCACTCGTGCCAGCACGGACTTCCTCAGCATAAGGACCAGAATAGAATTACAATTACTCATGTTTACTCATACAGCATGTATGAGAGGATCCCACAGCAAATTAAAAGAAGATTAGGAAAGTTACAGAGTTGTTTTTCTCGGGGAATCTCTGGCTTTATATTTTTTTATTTATTTAGTCTGCCTATCTATCTACCTACCTACCTACCTACCTACCTATTTCCATAAAACCTTTCCTTTGCATGCAATTTACATGGAGGGGGCAAGAATTTGATAACTTCTGAAGTCCCTTACTATCCTACCGCAACATAAGAATTTTCCATCATTTGTAGACAGGATGTGTTTTTACAAATCCCTTGAAATATGAATCACCAATTCTAGCTGCAGAAAAAGAAACATTCCTGAACGTACTTCATCTCAGCCATGGCCTCAAGGCTTCCCTTGCAAACTCTGTGAAATCTAATGGGATTACAGGGGCAAGATGGAGAGAGACTGTCAGCATCTCTCACGTGAGATAATAGCAATAATTCTAAAAATGCTTTTGTCTTGTTGCAACAACTGTCATCAGGGAGGCTCACATTTTCCTCACTGCAGCAGCATCTTTACAGACATGAATCACTCCAGAGAGCAGGAGCATACGGCAGAGAAGAAGGTTTACATGTTGCAGCCCAAATAGCTTAATCACCAAGGACATATAGTTTGATGGTCGCCTGGTTTCAGGGATTAAGGAGGAGGTTATTTGTTCCACTGCCAGCTCTTTCCTAATAAACTTCTCTGACTGGGGTCCATCCTCTCATTATCTGTTCAAACTGTTAAGATTAATTTCTTAGTCGATACAATCAGAAAAGAAGTCTTGCGATGTGCTTCTTGGTTAATGTTGTGCCAGAAACATCCGGATCTAATGAATGGAGTTCTGGCCCGAAATCCAAACCGATCTGATTCTTTTGCCAAGTCCATCCCTGACTGACTTCATCACTATTCTTGATGAAATGGGCTCAGCAGTGAGTGCCTTAGATCCTCGAGTAAGTAATTAAACTGCCCTGACCTGAAATTCCTTATCTCTAAAATGAAAGGATTTCTTATGTTATTGTGAAGCTGTAAGCTCCCCACACACCGATCCCTTCCTGATAAAAAAGGAAGCAACCTGTGAGTTAAATCACCTTACCCATGCCACTAATGGTGAAGGCATAATTACCCTTTTGTCTTGATATACCTTTCATTTATTAACAACTATTGACTGAGTTTCAACACTGTGTTAGGTAGCAGGACACTGTGGTGATCAGTCACAGATATATTTACCTGTCTTGTGAAATCTATAATCTAAGGTAGGAGCCATATATTAATAAAGCTAACACACAAATATTGATTGCAACTTTGATAAACATAAGGAAGAAAGAAACTGTGATGTCAAGTGGAACTTAGGTACCATTCCTCCCTCACATAAACTCGGGCCAAATGTGACAGTGAGGCTGGGTGAGGTGGAAGGGAATGAAAGAAAGTTTGCCATGACTCATAGAAGGTCTATGGTAATCAAGCCACAGTCAATGCTTTGGACACAAAGAGGCACAAAATCTAAATTACACCATCACAGGAACTACTGAATCCATGTTCATGAACAACGATGTGTGAAGCACAGTCTAGTGAACAAATCTTTCAGAAAAGAGGTGGCCACTGTGTCATCATGTACCAAATAGCCTCCAAAAGTTGTCTCTCTGTGTGTCTAACATGCCACTCTGTAGGACTAATGCCCTGAGAATCAAGAACTGAAGGCAGTCTGAGCGAGAACACCAAGGATAGTTGGTATTTGTCCTGTTTTCTGTGTGATTTGTAGTCATGAGAATGCATGAGAAATAGCATTGCCTTTCCTAGAATTATCTTTATTCAGAATCTAATTTCTGGTTTTCCTTTGCAGTTTCATACTATCTGAAAATGATAAAACATGATTTTTGTACAAAATTATGGTCTTTCACTTTTATCGATAACTGGGATATGTACAACAAAGAGTCATGGAGCTGACATGCAGAAATCAGTCCATTAAACCATCAGTTTGCTTGCCCCTCGGTCAGCTTGCAGATGTGCACATGCCTGTGGGCATTACCAGAGGCTCCAGACCATGCGTATCCCTGAAAATTGGTCCCCTACATTTCACAAAAGTTTAGTTTGGTTTATAATCTCACACATACTATTTTGTCTGGGCTTCACACACCTACTTTCCTGATCTTTCGCCTCCATCTGCCCTCCAAATGACCACTGACTTGTCCATCAATTCCCAGAGGGACAGAAATGCAAAAAGAGAACACTAAGTGCCTTTTCTGCCCTTGTTTCTGAGGGTCTGGAGCAGTATCCTATCAGGAGCAAAATGTCTAGCACCCAGTCCTCCACTGCACTGCCTCTTTGTTCTTCCCCCATTTAATATCTGGCTTGACTTCTATCCACTCCCAACTGTCTTCACTCAGGCTTCAGTGCACCTCTTCCTGGGGAGATTTCCGGCTGCAGCTGTCTAGTCCAGCTCGGCCACCATCGAAAGCTGGCTCTGCTTTGCTGGTGCCTGCCCACAGCTCCCCGGCCTCATCGTGCCCGTGCCTTCCCTCTCCCTCTGCCCAGTGCCATGGCTCCAATCCACAGCAGTTCAACTTTTTTACACTTTGCAGAGTCTCAAACGATGTTTCCATTCTCTCCCTTCGTCATTTTTCGGCCTTTTAAAAAAGTTATATTGTTTATGAAAGAAAGATATGATTAAAACATTAAAACAACTGGAAAAGATGCAAAACAGAACTGTAAAAATAGCCCCAAATCATACGACTCAGGATGAAGCAAGGTTTAACCTACTGATGAACATTCTTCAGACATCTCTCTTTCTCTCTCTGTGCATAAATGTTCCCATGATTTATGACAACAGTGTTACTTGCATAAGAGCATACAGAACAGGATGATAGGTAATCCGCATCTTCACTGTCCACATGCCAGTAAATCAAGATCAAAAGTCACCTGATGAATGGTTGCATAGACTTCTATTCCCAACTCCCGTGTGTGTGTGTGTGTGTGTGTGTGTGTGCATGAGAGAGAGAGAAAGAGAGAGAGAGATTATTGAAGGGCATTTGGATTATCTGGAACTCTTGAATGTAGCCATCTAGGAAATTGTGGAGGTTAGGGCTACTGCTTGGTGGATCATTTTGGGCTCCCTTTTCTTCAGTAACCCTTCTGTGTTTTAAAGCTGTACACCCGCTTCTCTGTCTTTCTAGTGGGACAGAACCTTTGGAAGGGAGAATCATGATCCCATAAGGATGTCCAAGTCCTAATGCCCAAACCCATGCATACATTAACTTATATGGCAAAAGAGACTTCACAGATATAATTAACGTAAGGATCCTGAGATATCCCCATCTCAAGACGTCCCTATCTCATATGCTGGATTATCTGTATGGGCCCAATGTAATCAGAAAATTGCTTATAAGGCAAAGAGGGAGGCAGCGAAATTAGAGTCAGAGAAGGAGACGTGATGGCAGAAGCACAGATCAGAGAGAGAGAGAGAGAGAGAGAGATTTGGAGATGCACCTTGCTGGCTTTAAAGGTGGAGGATGGATCATGAACCAAGCAAAGCAGACAGCCTCCAAAAGCTGCAAAAAGCAACGACACAGATTCTACCCTAGAACCCCCAGAAGAAACATTCTGGCCACGCCTTAATTTTAGGATTTATCATCTCCAGAACTATAAGATAGTAACTTAGTGTAGTCTTAAGCGCTTAGGGTCTGGTAATTTGTTACAGGAGCAGTAAGAAACAAATAGGGAGCCAGTCTCCATTTTTTTCCCTTAACACTCTCCCGAGAGATTCAGGGAATCCATGATCACCCATTTTGGGGACTCTGGTCCAAATATAAAGAACTTGATCATGAACTTGAAATTTTCCTTCACAAATAGTCTTCTGCAGTTCTATATATATAGATCATTAACCTGAGTCACCTTAACTTCAGGAAGATGATCTCTCTCAGAGGCCAGTGAGACAGGAAAAGTACACCAGCCTGACCATTATATCGGGCAACGTTACCAGTTCAGCCTACGGCAGATGTAACATCCCAGCGAAGCTCATAGGGAGGTGATGTCAGTGGGGCCTCACTTCTGCCTGGCTCCTACCTTCCCCATGGATAGCAGGAGAAACAGCCTCCAAACAGTGCCTGTGTTTGCACATCACAGCTCTCCTTAAAATCTTGCTGCAAGTGAAAAGCTCTTCAGCCCTGGACTGCACAGATGTCTTTTTTTTTTTTTTTTTTAACAAGGTAAAGTTAGAGTCAAAGGTTCAAACATTAGAAAGAGTGAAAGGAATTAGCAAGCCGGGGTGCATGCTGGAGTATATCAACTACAACTGTTTGGTTATATAATCCGCTCCTTAAATTTAAGAAGATGAGGCAAAATGATCCCTCAGCCTGTGAGGAGAACTGCAGCCCGCTGCACAGACGAGGACCACAATGAACCATTGTATTCTGTCAGCTTCTGGGTTCTTTGGTTGCAAGCAACTGATACAGACGCTGGCTAACTTATGAAAACAGAGATTTTATTGCAAGGGTATGAACCAGATCTTGAAATCCATGGGAAGCTGAAGATCGAGGCTTGGAAAGGTCAGCAAACAGGGCAGCTCTGGACAGCTGAATAGCAGGAACTAACAGACAGACTCATTAGGGCACTGCCATTGGGATGGAAAAGCAAAAATATCTAAAGTCCTGGGGAAGAGTCTTGTGTCCGGTCCTTAGAAAGTCGGGGAGAGGACACTGATTGACAATCCCTAAAACGCAGCTCCCAAAGGAAATAAATTAGTTAATAAAAATAATGGTAATAGCCAACAGTTCTATAAAGTTTCACTAGGGTCAGATGCCATCAGAAGCACTTTACAGATTCAAATTCACTTGATGCTCAGAGATCCTAGAAGGTTGGTCGGTTTTGTTACTGCCACTACTTTCCTGAGGAGGAAACTTAGTTACTGAGAACTGAAGTGTCAGATCAAAATCTGCCACCCCCCGGATTCCAGCACAGGCAGCCTTAATTACAGAGACTGATACTAACTGCCATGCCACGAGGCCTCTCTGAGCATCTCCCAAGAGAAATGTGGGGTACGGATATCAGGATAATGTGGAAGGGCTGTGGCTGGGAAAAAACCACAGTGGAAGCCAAACTACCATTAGCATTCATTGGACATTAATTGACTATGTGTCATAATGTAAAACACAGGAAGTTAAATATGGGGAGAAGGAGCCCCTACCCTGTAAAGACAAGACTACTTTAATATAAAGCAAGAGACTGAGATATAAACTCCACAAGGACAAGAAATTTGATGTCTTGTTCAACACTATTTCCTGAGTAACTAGAACACGGTCTAAGGTCTGGCACATAGTTTGCTGCTCAATAAATATCTGTTGAATAAAAGAGTACAACAAATACATCTGAAATATATCAAAACATTTTAAAAAAGCATATTCATATTCAAATACGACAATTATATAGTATATCTGTGAGAGAGATGCCAAGATAAGACATAAAGAGACAGAGAAATCATGGGAAACTTCCTGGAGTAGGGGGCGTTGGCCATCAGATATTAGAGTTTGTAATAACTAACAGTACGCAGGTGGTGGGGAGAACAATAAAGTGATCTTCACTACTAGTTCATTTGCAGGGTTTTTTAGTATGAATAAAAGATTATTACTTTCAAAATGTTTTTTAAAGTAAGTTGGAAAGGATCTAGAAATAAATGTTTGATAGTGTTTTGTATGTGGTTATACAATCTGAAGAGATTCCCAAATCTGAGCATTTTGGTGAAGGAGAAGATAATGAAAGAGAAAGAGATAGAGAACATAAAAGATACATTTTAAGATCCGTTTTTTTTTTTTTTTTGGCAGTGAAATAGGTTAAGGTAAGGGAAGTGAGTTACAATTTTTCCTTTATAAAACTAGAGATAGAGCTGAATGTTTCTGATTTTTCAATGAGTTGAAAATCAAAGATTCTACAAAAAACCCTCCCACAGAAATCATGTCCCTTTATTTCTTCCTGGGGGCATGTCAGAGACTTGAGGCCATCCCAGCCATCCAAGGCCGGTGTCTGTCTCAAGTGGTAGGTGTCCACACAGCACCAATTGTCAAATATTTTTGAAGAAAGCTCCCTGGTGAGTGTGTTCAGCATAGATAAGGGTGTTGGGCTGAAACTACAGTAGAGATGCTTTTCAGGAAGAGGATACTGATTTATGAACAGAAAGCCAAGGATTGAAATAAACAGATGTTTCTTCAGGTGACCACTGTCTTCAAGGGCAAGTACTAAAACTCATTTCATTTAATTTTCATACATGATGGAGAAGAGGCATTTCTTAGGATAATCTCTACAATTATGAAATCTACCTATATTTTATAAGTAGCCAGCACCCAGACTAATGACTTAAGACTAAAGGGAGTCCTCAGAACCTCTATGAACAAAAAGTCAAACAAGAAATATCCTTTATCAGTCACAACCCAGAAAAGGGAACTGAAGCTACCATGGGAATGCTCTGAGAACACACGCACAAATGCAGACACATACTCTACATAATTAAAGATAGAAGAGAGAGGACAATTGCTCTAGGAAGACGAAAATAGTTGGGATACGTAAATCCAAAAAAGCAGAACCCGAGAGAGAACATGATGAAAATCTACAAAATCACTCACAGAACTCGTAAAATGGCATTGTTCCCTACAGTGACTAAAAAGCAGCAGCCATCTTTAGCATGGATTAAATAAATATAAAACTAACCTTTAAAGTTTTCCTTTCTACAGCTTTAACTCAAGGGGTCTCTTGAGGTTAAGCATTGGTCTTATTCTTGATGTATTCATTTCCCCCGTGCAACCTAGAAGTAGTAGTTGCTCATTAAATGCTTCTCAGGTAGATAGATAAACGGGTAGATAAAGAACTGTGGAGGTCTATTATTTACAGTTCCAAGACTCTTTAAAACTGTGTATGCGAGAGACAGATTTCATGAATAAGTCACTTGAAGATGGTGACAAATAAAACTATCAAATGGCCTCACATCATGACTTTTTTGCTTCCCAATACGATCCACCTCCTATATTCCCAGACATTCATACTCTTACCTTTGATTTCTAAAATAACTGCTAGCAATGTAATTCACTGAGGCCAAATTTAGTGGCCACTGTTTGTGGATAGAGAATGGTCTTCCCTTACCTCCTCAGTATTCTCATGATAGAGACCATTGGGCTCGCAAAGCCTAAGGTATTTACTATCTGGCCCTTTCCAGAAAAAGTTTGCCACTCTGTTTGGTAATCACTGAACTCTGCCACAGTAGCATGAAAACAGCCATAGACAATACACAACAGATAGGCAAGTGGTGTGCGATCTGCGGGGCACTGTTTGCAGAGTCCTGGTATAGAGGGAAAAGCCCTGACTCTACCCCAGGAGCTCAAGGATATGAACACATACCGCTGCATGAAATGATATGTGAGGGGGTCTGGAAGAAAGACTGGGAGGTGGCAAAGCTGAGGAGCACAGGGAATGCGTGTTCCAGCAGAGGCAACAGCACAGACACTGAGGTGAGAGGAGACTGGGCTGGTCGGCGATTCGGAGCCCTGAGGTATGGCCGGACGGTGTGGTTGCGCGTAGAGGCTGTTCGCAGACGGCGCTGGAAAGATGACTTCCGTTCAGTCTGGGTGTCTCCACACTGTCGACCTCCTTCTCTGTGTCTGCCACAAAGCCTGTCAGGTAGCAGGGACTCCGGAGATGTCAGTTCACTCGGAATGAAAGACAGGCAGGGTCTAGATCCAAAAGTGACTTGGGCTTTTGTTTTCACGAGGACAAGGGCGAGGGAGAAAGCCAAGAGTCATATGTCACTGAAACATCAGGACACGCACTGGATCTGCCACTGTGGGGAATTCCGTCACCCGCTCTGGGTCTCTACACCTCCATTTTCGTGAACGCCTAACAGCAAGGGTGCTGCTTATGTTCCAGCATTGTTCTGAGTATTAGATACGGTGTGGTTTGAGTAAACTGCCTGGTACGAGGCCTGGCACCTAGAGGCAGCAATTATCATGAGTCTGTGTTACTGCTGAGTTTGGCAGTGTCTCAATGTTTGATATTATATCTCATCTGGCAGGGAAAAGCTGAAATGGAGCTGAAGACCGTGATGGTGAAAGCAGGGCGCTGAGATTGTGTTCTGGTTTCGGCCAGGATTGTTTGTTCAGTCCTAACAGCTAGCCCGAGTCCTCCTTTGGGACCTTGAGAAATCACCGGCCACACGGTAACCAAAAGGCAGGCAGAAACCTGAGCAGCCAGGAGGGAGGCAGAGGTGGCCTTTGTGGAGAAAACAGTTGTTCCCCTTAAAGAAATAGGATGTTTGAAAAGAAAACATGCAACGCTTGAGACGCAGACTCGGGCACATACGTTTCAGCTACCACTCCCTCCAGATGGGCTAAAAGATCAAGCCAGCTACATGATAGATTCCTTTGCCAGGAACAAAACTCACTACAGAGAATGCTGTGTTCTCACACAAAATAATTTTTGTGTTATATTGGCCTAGAGTTGTGTCCAATTGCCATTTTCCAGAAAGGAGACAAGTCCTCTAATTCCTTAGATTTCATGATGCACCTAAAAGTCAAGAATTCCGTACTCAATTTGTGATCCAGGGGGGTTATTTGCTATGCTTAAAAGAGTGCCCTGGAGTTGTTCCAGGCTTTAGAAATGCAGAAGAAAATGAGTCGAATGTACCCCCTTGTGTTTTACACTTCTTAAACTGGTCTAGACTGGAATTGGTCAAAGTGTCTTGGCGTGGGAATAATCCACATCCAAATTTAACCTAACGGGCCTCACTCAGCAGGGAGCCTAGAATCACAAACTCTGAAAAGGAGACGAGTAACGATGTAGGCGAAAGCAAAATCCAAAAAGCAGAGCTCATGAAGTCGCAGAAAACTTCCTGGATCATCCTGTCCACCTTCCTGCAAACATTCTCCTCTGCAAAGTAACTTCTGGAACAACCCAGTCACACTCTGGTGACCGTCTTGCTCCCCTCTCAATGAACATTTCTTTCCCTCATTGCTTGCCTGACTGACACCAGTAACATTTATCCAAATTAACCAGCTTCTCATGTAAAAATCTGATTCCTGCTGAGTCGGCTTTAATGGCACCCGTTATAAGGATTGGGAGATCATACTTAGTGTTCATCTTATTTTTCTTTGTGAATCGTTTATAAATTTTTAGTCTTTCACTCTAATTCCCCAAATTATTATTTACTTGATATTATTTAAGCAAACTTCTTTTGACCAATAATAATACATTTTAGGGACTTAGGGATTTAGGAAATATTTAATATTCTTAAAATATAAACCTATATGTGCATACACATGTATATACTTACAAAACTGCAGCTTTTAAAGATCACAAGATATATGACATTTCCTTTAATTTTTGTATACTCACACGACATTAAGTCTTACACACCATTTGATGTCTATTTTTGCCCCTTTTCCTGAGCATCCTCTCTAGCCCTACATGGACAGCTATGTGCAATTAGATATCTGGAAGAAATTCTGCATCACCAAACAAGAGTTCCCAATGCAATGTCCTAGAACACAGCAATAAGAGGAAAACATAAAAGTGATACGTTATTACCATTTATAAGCTAAATCTGCTTGGTAATAAATCGGCTATCTGCAAGCCAGAACATCTGTACAAGTTCCTTTCAGAGAATGGTTATGTGTGTGAAGCATGAATGATTCTCTGGCCCACTGCCTTTTCCACAGCCCTTTACTTTTCTTTGTAAGTTATTCTTCCCCAGTTCGGTCTCATTATAAAGATTATTCCCATTTGTGAGGCAGGATAGCAACACAATTTAACATACGGACTCTAGAACCAGACAGGGTTCTAATTCCCGCCCTGTGCCGCACCACTGGGTGTCCACGGGCACATCTTGAATCTCTCTGCGGCACAGCAAACTCCTGGGTACAAAGAGGCAATAGTTGTAATTAACTCACACTTAAACCCTTTAAGATTTCGATGATCCATAAAAAGTGTTAGATAGGATTAACTTTCCCTTCATCTTCTGCTACTTCCTTTTCTATGAAACACTTCATCACCAAGTATGTAGTAGCTTATCAATAATCTCAATATTATTACAATCTAGAAATACTATTATGCTATATAGGCCAACACTTATGGAGCCACTGTCCTAATGTTTCATGATGATTTGGAAACTAGCACAATCATAACCACAGGAAACTGCCATTGTTTCCTTGAAGCAATAACTAAAGACAGACCATGATATAATGACATCTACCTTTTGTAAAACATTTCATATTGCTCAATTCTCTCTCTCTCTCTCTCTCTCTCTCTCACACACACACACACATACACACGCTGAGATAAATTACTTCTACAACTGAAATAATTAATCCTGCAGTCAGTTCACAAACACAGGCTCTAAGAGTGCTTGCAGACTCCTCCCCACATTCCTCAGCATCTTCTAGAATTTTCTCTAAACATGAATAGGCTCAATCCATAAGTTAGGCATTACTAGAGGTCATTGCTTCAGTTGGCACATCTTAGATAAACTTATCCTTTTAAAAGTTGACATGAACACACATAATAGTGTTTTGTATGTGAAACACAGCTTTCAGTTCCATCATAAAATCTTTATTTTTTAAAGAATTTTTTATTAAAAAAAATTTTAATGCTTATTTTTGCGAGAGAGAGAGAGAGAGAGAGAGAGAGAGTGACATAGTGCGAGTGGGGAGTGGCAGAGAGACAGGTAGACACAGAATTGGAAGCAGTCTCCAGGCTCTGAGCTCCAAGCTGTCAGGACAGAGCCTGACACAGGGCTCGAACTCACAAACCCTGAGATCATGATGTGAGATCATGACCGGAGCCAAAGTGGGATGCTTAACCGACTGAGCCACCCAGGCACCCCAAGGATTTTTTTTTAAGTTATCTTTACGTGCCTTGAACTCACAACCCAGAGATCAAGAGTCACATGCTCTACTGGCTGAGCCAGCCAGGAGACCCACAGCATAAAATTTTTAAATGCTCACAAGATGGGAATATCCCTTGTTTGTGTTTTTCTTTCTGTGTTACCCCCTCAAATGTGTCTTTTTGATTCTTGATGATCTCCTCAAGTTTGAAACAATTCCTTAATGTCTCTGTGTATGTGTCCCTTTCCTTCTTTGACTCTGTGTTCAAATTTTTTCTCAGTTATAATTACCTGTTCATCCATCACTTTCCATGTTTAGTGCCATCTTGTTCACTTTTTACCTTTTTTCCCTAAACAATTACTGTATAAAGTCATAATTTTATACTATTTCTTCTTGATGGGATACTTTATGCTTTTAAAAAATACTTTGATATATTTAATTTGTTTTTTTTAATTAAAATACAATCGACTTGTTATATTAGTTTCAGTGTACAATATAATAATTCGATATTTGTATATATTGCAAGATGATCGCCACGGTAAATCTACTTAGTATCCATCACCACACACAGTCACAATTTTTTTCTTTTGATGAGAACTTTTCAGATCTTAGTTAACTTAGTTTTTGAGACTAAAACTGAATTTTTATTTATACTTATTTTTTTAAAAAAAATTTTTATAAAAAATTCTTTAAAAAATAAGTGTAAGTAAAAATACTTATCTTTTTTCCCTTAGTACCACCGGTCATAAGAATTCCTTAGGATACTTTAGTATCCTTTAAAATTTGTATTTTAAGGAGACAGAGTGGTTTAGTTGGTTGAGCATCTACCTCTTGAATTTGGCTCAGGTCATGATCCCAGGGTCATAGAATCGAGCCTCCATCAGGTTCTGTGCAGAGCATGTGGCCTGCTTAAGATTCTCTCTCCCTCTCTCTCTGCCCCACTCCTCTGCTCTCTCTCAAATAAAAATAATAATAATAAAGTAAAATAAAATTTGTATTTAAAATTTGTATTTGTAATTAAATAAATAATGCATGATCATATGTTTTGGAAATCTTTATCTCATACCTTTCAATGACTTTTTATTATTCTGAAGTATAAATAAACCATAAGTATTTCCCCACTGATGAACTTTAGTCCTTTCCATTTTCAAATTTGAGAGCAAAAATCCCTCAATCACTACCCATATATATACATCCTTTTTCAAGTTTCCTTTTAAGATAGATTAAGTAATATTTCTGGCTGAAGGATTTTATGCATTTTTAATACTGACATGAGAAGTGCCTATCTAAGATAGACATGCTTACATAAATATTAAAATTTTTAAATGAAAAAATACCATCAGGTATTTTTAAAGAAAGGCTTATCTTCCTATTTAATAAAAGTTTTTATCAGGAATAGGTGTTGGAGGGGCGCCTGAGTGGCTCAGTTGGTTAAGCGTCTGACTTCAGCTCAGGTCATGATCTTGCAATTCGTGAGTTCAAGCCCCACATCGGGCTCTGGGCTGACAACTAGCTCATAGCCTGTAGACTGTCTTCAGCTTCTGTGTCCCCCTCTCTCTCTGTCCCTCCCATGCTTGTGCTGTCTCTCTCTCTCTCAAAAATAAATAAAACATTACAAAAAAATTTTTTAAAAGGAATAGGTGTTGGATTTTATTTCTTTTTTTCACTCACCATCTGGGGAAATGATCATTTTTTCCTCTTTAACCTGATTATAATACATTATATCGACTTCGTCCTATTCATTGATGATATATTTTTGCTGGATATTATGTGCCAATATTTTATGTAGGATGTTTGCACAAATATTCATAAAAGAACTGAATCTTCAATTTTCCTTTTTTTTTGTATTCCCTTGGTCAGGCTTTACTCTTCATAAAAATAATTTAGACCTCTCTCTGTGTTAGAATAGTTTAAATGAGGCTGGAGTTGTCTACTCCATAGTGCATTCACCTATTAAACAGTTTTGTTCTGATGCTTTGGGGAAAGGACTGTTCTCTAAAAATATTGTCAACTTCTTCTACGTAACTTTAATCATTAAATATTTCTGCCTTTTAGGGGGTTGGTCCTGGTTTCTTAGAAAATAAACCATTTTATTCAAGTTTTCAAATTTATTTGCATAGAGTTAAAGAATTTTCTAAACCTTAATATTATTTCTCTATTTCCTCATTTTATTTTTAAATTTCATATATGTACCTTCTTTTTCTTCTTGATTAGATTCATTTTTGTCATGTGTATTGTTTCATCTTTATTTCTAATTTTGACTCTTGTATTTTTGTCAAACTTCATAAATTTAATGCTTTATTAATGTGTTTACAAATTTTTTCTTCACCACTGATTTTTTTTTTTTTTTAGCTCTGTAAGTTTTCCTCTGAGCACTATACTAGGTAGTGTCTTATTTTTGTTATTTTAAAGATACTGTGAAATTTCCCTCTTGATTTAATGAAACTTAATGTGGTTCAAGGCAGAATTTTTACATTTACAACTGGTAAGGCTTTTGGTATTTTATTATTTATTTCAGGTTTTATTCTTTTAAGGGAAGAGAGTATATGTGAATATTATATTCAATACCTCTTTTACTATTTTTTTTCAGTTTTGTTACTTTTATTTTTTTCATTTTATTTTTTTGATTATTTATTTATTTATTTTTTAATGAAATTTATTGTCAAATTGGTTTCCATACAACACCCAGTGCTCATCCCAACAGGTGCCCTCCTCAATACCCATCACTCTCTTTTACTATTTTAGAGTATATTGGTTATCTTTTAAAGTTTAATATATAAGATATATACATAGTTCATGAATACTGCCACAGATGATGTGTGTGTGTGTCTGTGTGTGTACACGCACACATGTTTGAAAAAAAGAGAGATCTACCATATTAATTATTCAGTTCTTGAGGTATTCTTAATTATTTTATCTTTCTAATCTCCTTAGAGATTTGTATTAAAGTCCACAATACTAATGTGTTTTATCAATCTCTCCTTGAGGAAAGAGTCCCTCATTTTTACTTTGTAATAATGTAGCTGACCTCATACCTTGCAACATATCTTATAAAAATGTCTGTGTATCTCAGAGCAGAATTATTAGACCATAGGGTAAGCATATACTCAGCTCTTAGCGGTAGGTAAACCAAAGTATTTCAATACAGTTGTACGAAGTGGCAATCTCTCCTGCAGTATATGAGAATTCCAGTTTGCCAAATCTTACCAACCGTTTAAATTTCTGCCTTTTAATTTTGTTTACTCTTCTGTGTTAATTGCACTTCTCTGGTGACTAAAAAAGTTGAGCATCTTTTCATGTTTTTTCGTTTTTGTTTGTTTGTTTTTTAGCAATTTGGATATCTTCTTTGATGAAGTGCTAGATAAAGTCATTGTGCTCATTTGTCTATTGGGTTGCTTTTCCTCTGCTTCTTATTATTTATAGCAGTTCTTTATTTACACTGCGGTTCAAAATAATTACTATTATTTTTTTAGTTTTATAATTTTCTTGGTATTTCTAGAAACTTAAAACTCCTTAACTCTGTTTTTCCCTTTGCATTATTGTGACAGAATTTTCACTGCAGATATTTTAGACCCCACTAATTGCTATCATTGTTTTTGTATGACCATTAGGCAATCAATATATGTTTCTCTATACACTTACTCATTCTTTCAATTTTTCTTTATTCTCTTGCATTTTTTTAAAAAAAATTTTTAACGTTTTTATTTATTTTTGAGACAGGGAGAGACAGCGCATGAACAGGGGAGGGTCAGAGAGAGGGAGACACAGAATCTGAAACAGGCTCCAGGCTCTGAGCTGTCAGCACAGAGCCCGACGCGGGGCTCGAACTCACGGAACGTGAGATCGTGACCTGAGCCGAAGTCGGCCGCTTAACCGACTGAGCCACCCAGGCGCCCCTCTCTTTTGCATTTTTGAATTGCCCTCTGTGATTATTTTCCTTCTGTCTGAAGAACTCCCTATAATTTATGTGTTCTAGAAACAAATTCTCTTCTTTTCCTGGAGAATATCTTTGCTCATCTTCATTTTTGAAAGATACTTTTGCTGGGTATATACATAGCAGCTGGAAGCTACTTTCTTCTAGTATTTTAAGAATGTTATTTTGTTGCAGTCAGGCTCCCATAATTTCTGTTGCAAACTCAGCGGGAACTCTTAGTGTTCTTCTTCCTTACTCCTAGATGTCTTTTACAAGAAGAGCCAATTCTTCCCCCAAAACCCATAGCCTCTTGAACCCTGATGCTGTGTCACTCTTAGAATCCAATTCTTATCAAACCTCTATGGAAAAGGCAAATCTCTCTCAAAAGGGAATGCCCTAGTAGCTGCCTAGAAGACTGATTTTTCCTCCCATATCACTGTACATGTTTCACCTCCTTTGAAATTAATCATTTTTCAGTCTCCCTTCACACAGTTGAGGCATACTCCTTTACTGTGAACAGTATTTTGGAGTTGGTTAATTCGTTTTTTTTTTTAATATGAAATTTATTGTCAACTTGGTTTCCATACAACACCCAGTGCTCATCCCAACAGGTGCCCTCCTCAATACCCATCACCCACCCTCCCCTCCCTCCCACCCCCACCTCCCTCCCACTCCCCATCAACCCTCAGTTTTGTTCTCAGTTTTAAGAGTCTCTTATGTTTTCGCTCCCTCCCTCTCTAACCTTTTTTTTTCTTCCCCTCCCCCATGGGGTTAATTCTTATTTTATGTAGGACAAGGTAAGGTAAGTGTTTTCATTTCCCAGTGTCATTGATTTTTATATATTTAAGAACACTTTAACTACATTATTAAATATTGGTTCTGTTCTATTTTATATTCTTTAATATGAAACATTATTTTATCTTTAATATGTGACCTCTAACATCTCATATGTCTGGGCATCTGGGTAACTCAGTCAGTTGAGCATCCAACCCTTAGTTTCAGCTCAGGTCATGATCTCATGGTTTTGTGGGTTTGAGCCCTATGTCAGGCTCTGTGCTAACAGTGAAGAACCTGCTTAGGATTCTCTCTCTCCCTCTTTCTCTGCCCCTTCCCTGTTCATGCTCTCAAAAAAATAAAAAATAAAAAAAAAATAAACTCTAATATGTCATAACTTCTCCAACATTCTGTCTCTAATGTCTAATTTGAATTTTTCATTATCATAATTTAATCTTTTTTGTCCTTTTTAATAGCTATATTTACATTCCTTCTCCAAATGGTCAACAATTCTTACCTAAAAACTTACTATGTAGGAGCGCCTGGGTGAATCAGTGGGTTAAGAGTCTGACTTTGGCTCAGGTCATGATCCTGGTCATGGTCCGTGGGTTCAGGCCCCGCATCGGGCTCTGTGATGACAGCTCGGAGGCTGGAGCCTGCTTCGGAATCTGTGTCTCCCTCTCTCTCTCTGCCTCTTCCCCTCTCTGTCTCTTTCTGTCTCTCAAAAATAAATAGAAGTTGAAAAGAAATTAAAAAAAAACTTATTATGTGTAGTCTATTATAGTCTGGTTATATTATTTCTTTATGCTCTACAACTTTCTCAAGAGATTGATACAACTTAATGTGTGTATAGTTTTCTTCACACTTTCTTATGTTTCCTTGTAATTTGCTAAACATTACAGACCTAGTCTCACGAGAGCCAATTTTTTTTTTAACATTGCGGTATAAATATACATTGCAAACTTCACAGTTTAGACAAATGTATACATTCATGTAACCAACACCCAGTTGAGAGACAAAAGACTGTCATGCCTAGAGAAAGTTCCCTTGTGTCCCCTTTTCAGTTAATGTCTTCCCTACCAGAAGCAACCGCTATTGGGATTTCTTTTCTCATAGATTCATTTCTGCATGTTTTTGAACTTGATATAAATGGAATCACATTGTATGTACATTTTAGCGTTTGGCTTCTTTCATTCAAAATGTTTTTGAGAGCGACTAATGTTGTCCTTGTTTATCAGTAGTTCATTCCTCTTTGTTGCTAAGTACTATTCAACTAGGATATGAGTATATCACAATTCATCTTTCCAGTTTCTTGCTGATGGACATTTGGGTTGCTTTGGGGTTCAAGTGAGATTTTACTGCTCTTTTGTAATGTTTTTCCATCACTTTGGAGGGAAGTGAGATATGTAAAAACATATACTAAACTTTGGAATATTTTTTAATCTTGCTATTTGATTAAGAAAGTTCATGGGTTTTCTTGTTTTGTTCTTTTGATAATCCCATTAAAATTTAATTTTAAAAAGTGATAGAGAATCTCCAGAAAATTCCTCTACTCTCATCTTATCTGATCCATTGTGGTCTTATGAATCAAGAGCTAATATATCTATAAGCCCTAAGGGCTTTAGAACTTAGAACTTTTAAATGTAGTTTAAACGTGTTAGCTAAGCATAACTGAAATAAAATTGCAGAATTAACCACATACAGGGATTATTTGGGCTATTTTTCAGTTTTATTGAGATATAAAATAGATTCAATAAAACTCACTGATCTGAGTGCACAGTTTAGTGCATTTTGGGAAGTATATAGAGGTATATAATTATTGCTCAAATCATAATATAAAATAGGGGCGCCTAGGTAGTTCAGTTGGTTAAGCATCTGACTTCAGCTCAGGTCATGATCTCACATTTCGTGAGTTCAAGTCCTGTGTCAGGCTCTGTGCTGACAGCTCAGAGCCTGGAGCCTGCTTCAGATTCTGTGTCTCCCCCTCTCTCTGGCTCTCCCCTGCTTGCATTCTCTCTCTGTCTCTCTCTCTCTCAAAAATAAATAAATAATTAAAAAATTTTTAAATAGATCCCTCACCCTAAAAAGCTTCCCTTTAATCCTCTGTAGTTAGTCTCATTCCTTGACGTCCAGCCCCAAGCATCCACTGACACACGTTCTGTAACTGTAGTTCAGCTTTTTTTAGAACAGCATATAAATGGAATCATGTAGCATACATGGATATGTGTGTGCATATAACTTTATATGTATATAGTCATATTGTATTTGTTATCATTAATTCAGCATATAGTTTTCAAAAACTTTATAGTGGCATGCACATCATAAAATTCACTTAAAGTGTACAATTCAATGATTTTTAAAGTATTTACCAAGTTGTGCAGCCATCGCCATAAATCAGTTGTCAAATATTTTCATCACTCCAATGAGACCCTTCACGCCCATTCACTGCTCCTCCAAGCCCCACCCTCTGCCCCCAAGCAACCACTAATCCACTTGCTATCTCCACACATTTGTCTTCCGTGGACATTTCATATAAATGAAATCATATAGTGTGTGGTTTCATGTGTCTAACTCCTTTCATTTTGTAGACTATTTTTGAGATTCATCCATATTTTATTCCTTTCTCCCCATTCATTTTATCAAAATGCATAGTATTACTTAATTTGCTTATCCATTCAAATTTTGATAGGCATTTACAATGTTGAGGTTACTATGAATAATGTTATCATAAGCACTTTCAACCCTGTGTGTGAAATATGCTTTCACGTTCTGGGATAAAGACACAGGAGTGAGATTGCTGGGTCCTATGGGAAGCATAACTTCATAATACATGGTTCTATGGGTTTCAAAGTGGCTGTGCGATTTTACACTCCTCAAGCAATGGCTACAGCTGCCCCACATCTTTACCAACACTTAGTACTATGAGTCTTTAACATTTTGGTGATTTCACTGAGTGTGCACTGAGATGTCTACAGCTATAGACATATATGTCTAAATGTCAATACAACCTCAATCAAAATCCTGGATGGCCTTGTAAAGAAATTAATAAACTGTTTATGAAATTTATATAAAAAGGCAATGCAACTATAAAAGCCAAAACAATCTTGGAAAAGAAGGACAAAGTTGAAGGACTTACAATATCTGATTTCAACACTTACTCCACAGATTTACCACAAGACAGTGTGCTATTGGCTTAAGGATACACATAGATCAATGAAGCCAAACAAAGAGCCACAAAATAGACCAACACTTATGTGGCCATTGATTTTCAACATTAAAAGTATTTGAATATTCATTCATTCAACAAACACTGGGCAGCTCCTATATATACACTATATGTACTATAATAGGCCGCGGGGGGTTGACCATTAACAAAGCGCTCCAAAATCTCTATTTTCATGTTGCTTCTATTTTGGTTGGGGCAGAAAAAATAAATAACATATATTTTTAAAAAATGAATAAAATAATAAGCAGTTAGAAGTCTTTGGGGGAAAATAAAGCAGGGAGGAGGAACAGGGAGTGATGGGGATATGTTTTAAATGTCGCAGCCAGGGTAGAAAGCTACCTACATAACCTTCTAGGGAGAGAATACAGCACGTGCAGATGCCCCAACATGACATTTTGAGGAGACAGAGCAGCTCATGGGAATTCCCTGAGGCAGACTCCGCACAGTCAGAGTCAGCAGCCTCGGCGGCTCGGCTCAGGGACAGACGAGGCCCCGGCCCACAAGGAGTTTAGTTCTGACTGCCTGAGACAGGAAGCCACTGAGGGTTTGCAGTGGACAGGTTGCATCATACGATGCAATGCTTTCACAGAACAACTACGGTGGATACTGTGAGGATGGAAGTCCAAGACACAAGAAGGGAGGACAAGGGGGAAGTGAGAGGGGCAGTCTAATCAAAGAATAATCCGACAGTCACAGGACAGACCACAGAGAGATTGCAGAGTGAGTGTTAGAAAAAAAGAAGATGAAAGATATAGATCAGGGCGCCTGGGTGGCTCAGTTGGTTAAGTGTCCAACTCTTGGTGTTGGCTCAGGTCATGATCTCACGGTTTGTGCACTTGAGTCCCTAGTAGGGCTCTGTACTGACAGTGCAGAGCCTGCTTGGGATTCTCTCTCTCTCTCCCTCTCTCTCTGCCCCTCCCCTGCTCACGCTCTCTCTCTCCCTCTCTCACAAAATAAATAAATAAACTTAAAAATTTTTTACAAAAAGATACAGATCACCAGGTGCTAAGAAGGGAGGAGGTAAACTGACCAAAGTGTAAAAAGAAAGAAAGAAATCAAAAGAGGCTAAGAGAGGATCAATTTTGAAAAGGCGGAGTGGGATAGTGTCAAAGGCTCCAGAGAGGACAAGCAGTAGGAAGAAGTATGAATATTAAGCAGAGAGGGTTAGTTGATGAATTTCCAATAGCATAGTCTCAGTACCATGACGGGACTTCAGCATCTCGGAACAAAACGAGCCAGGGGTACAAACCACTTGCTTAAGAAATTTGCCAGACGAAAGAGGGACAAAAGCACAAGCTAGAAGACAGTGAGGAGAAATGAATGCTGGTTTCACAATAGGCTAGACCACAAGGGTATGTAGGCTGAGAAGAAAGACCCTGTGAGTGGGGGAGTTAATTGAGGATGATAGAGAGAAAGCAGAAGATAGGAAGAGCGGTAGAAGGGGTAGAGGGTGGGATAATTGCTAGGGACAAAACTTTCTAGAATCTCCCAGCCAATATCAGAAATTGCCTTGAAGGTACCGTCTCTCTTTTATATTTTTCAGTGTTTGCTGTGTCCTCCTGAAGTACTGCATTAAACAATGTACCATTCCCCCTCAAATTTCTCCCAGGGCACGTAAGTCACCTCAACTATGTTATCCCCGTCTGTTTTACTCTTTTTTTTTTTTTTTTACATAAATTTACTTTTTAGTGTTTATTAATTTGAGAAAGAGAGTGTGAGAGCATGAGCGGGAAAGAGGCAGTGCGAGAGAGAATCCTAAGCAGACTCCACACTGTCAGGGCAGATCTCGATGCGGGGCTCCATCTCAGGAACCATGCGATCACAACCTGAGTTGAAATCAAGAGTCAGATGCTCAACCGACTGAGCCACCAAGGTGCCCTATGACCTGCTTTACTCTTTTTTTTTTAAATTTTTTAATGTTTATTTATTTTTGAGAGAGAGAGAGAGAGAGACAGATAGACAACCGCAAACAGGGGATGGACAGAGACAGAGGGAGACACAGAATCTGAAGCAGTCTCCAGGCTCTGACCTGTCAGCACAGAGCCTGATGCAGGGCTGAACCCATCAACTAGTAGATCATGACCTGAGCTGAAGTCGGACGCTTAACCGACTGTGCCACCCATACTGCCCTAATTTGCTTTACTCTTAATAGAGCTCTCATTCTGCTTGGAAATCTAAACAGCATGCAAAACATTCCAGGAAGATGCAAGTCAGTCTTGTGGAACAGGCCTGCTAGAGGCTGCCTGGCTGAGATTTGCTCTGTACTGGGTGCTGTACCTTAGTGCTGTGAACAGCCTTGACCTGGCTCTGTTTGAACACCTCATCTGTGAGCCTTCAGAGGTCCTGTTTTGCTCCTTGATACACAACATCTGGGCCTTGCCTCACAGGGAAGCCTGGTTTCTAAGTAGGAGGTAGGCAGGAACAGCTGAAAAAGACTTGGGGCTTTCACCCCCCACATACACATCCTTCTTTAATTTTTCCTTAAAAGGCTCACACCCAGTTTCATTTTCACACACAAAGAGGTCCTTTGTATTTCATTACGACCAAGTCACAAAAGTAAATGTTTTCCTTTGAAAAGAAAGTGGGTGTGGATGATGGTCGCTTGGGTGGAATGTGAACAAGGACCTTCCCCCACCGAGCAGCACTCCAAAGGAAAATGTAATATTGAGCTCCCAATTTGGTGACAACGCTTTCATTTTAATTTTTTGTTTGTTGCTTTGTTTCTTCCTGATCTGTGAGGAATTTTGGAAATATTTTAAATCTAACCATGTTGGGTAGAAAGAATTCTTAAGGCTCTGAAGTGAGTTACTCTGCTGAACAGAGGCAAAGTCTTCTCCGTTCTCCTTTGTTTCAGAAGTTCATGCTCAAGTGAAATGTTCGAATATGTTTGAATATCACTGTAATATGTGGAACTCATTTTTTGCATGGCAACTAAAAACAAGTGACCGAAAAATAAAAACATTTAAAAAATAAAAAATAAAATCAAGTGGCGTAACCAGACACAGTTCAATGGGACCGAAGCAGATCGGTTCCTGTAACTAAAACACATGCTTTGGTTTCCTTTCCACCACTACCCTTTTCTGGCTGACCACATGAAGCATTAGGACCCTGCTTTTGCAGATTGTGAAGTAGACAAATATTTGGAGTGAGCTAATTCAACATGTGCTTTCTACATTCAACACTGCTGACACTAAACCCCCATTACATTGTTTCTGTCTTCCCTGAAGGTTGTATGCTCTCCCCTCAATCTTTCCTTCCATCTAAACCTCCTTTTGAGAAAAGATCTTAAGAATATTAACTTCTACACAGTCAGTAAGTCCTTAAGCGTTACATGTCACAGGAACGTTCATACTGAAAATGGAAACACCACAGTAAGGGAGGCAAAGGAACAAAGATTTAAGCAATTTCGTGTGGAACCAACACAAGCTTTGTTTTCTTGAGGACATAGACTCTCTAGTATCTTTTTAAAAATTTTTTAAGTTTATTTATTTATTTTGAGAGAGAGACAGAGGGAGTGAGCAGGAGAGGGGCAGAGAGAGGGGGGCAGAGAGAGAGGGAGAGAGAATCCGAAGCAGGTTCTGTGCCCTCAGCATGGAGCCCCATGCGGGACTCGAACTCACAAACTATGAGATCATGACCTGAGCCGAAACCAAGAGTCAGATGCTCAACCTGCTGAGCTACCCAGGTCCCCCTCTAGTACTTTTGAAAAGACACATCAGCATGTTCCTGATCTGAACAGGGAAGACTTGTAGACAGGCATTTCCACTTGAAAAATACAAGTCATTAATTCAACAAATGTTTTTTTAACATACTTTGGTGTGGCTTTTACTTTTTTTCCCTGAGGCTCACATTTTATATCATGATCTAGCACATACAAATTCTGACTTTGGAAACTATATTTGCATTAAAAAGTACCTTACCTCATCCTGTGCAGTGCACTCTGATGTTTTCTATTCCTTTGCATTTACTGAATGCTCATCACATCTCACAACACAGATACTATGACCTAGTTTTAGAAAGCACTGTTAGACGCTTTGGCCACCATTTTAGGCACTGAGGATACATGCCTCCTTTCAATCTTCAGTGTGGTTGCAGTACAGAGTGGGAGATAATTCCAGAAGTAAATAATTATAATTTGTGATATATACTCTGGAAGTAACCAACATGGAACTCTGATAAAATTAGGAAACAGAACTTGGAAAAGAGGGTTCAGAGAAGACCTCTTTGAAGAAGAAAGGAATGGAGCCTAAAGTAAGAAGAAGAAGAGACAGACATACCAAGGGCAGGGGGGAACAGCATTCCAAGGAGAGGAGACCACATTCCATGAGGCTGGAAGGAGCCTTTTGAAGAACTGGCGAGAGGCCAGTATGTCTCCCTGTAGCGAGAGAGGAGAGGGGGATAGGAAATGAGGTTGGAAAGAGGCAGGGGCAGCCATAGCACACAAGGATTTGGAGGCAAAAGTGAAGAGTTTGGATTTAATTCACAGTATGGTGGGCAGCTCCTAAAAGATTTTTGAATTGAACCAGATTGAGTAGCTAATGTTATTATAACTCATTCTGTGTTTTGACCTCCATTGTTGAAAACTCCATACTGCATTTTCAGAAACCTGCCTGGTTGCAGAAGAACTTGTTGGCTCTCCAATGATTTTGGAGGCAGCACGTATGAGTTGAGCTCATGTAGCCAATGAATAAATGGAAGAACTCCCTTTGGGAATGGATATGTCAGCAATGGGAAAATATATATTGTCTCCACTCAAATTCAAGTGCACTTGAGACATTCCCATTTGAAGGCACAGCTTTTTTTTTAATAGCTGCATAAAATTGTTAATATTGAATCTTTCCAATGTGGCACACAGTTTGCTACTCACAAATTTCCATCTCCCCAACCTGTATACGGACAGCTGTGCCTAAAAAAATAGGTGAAAGATTACATTTGCCAGTTCTCTTGGTATTCCCATTTTATGGCTTTTGTGGGAATGCAGTTCAAGCTTGCCTGCTATTTTATTTAATACGCCTCCTTGTAAATTCCAGCTCTTGACCATGTAATTAATCCCTGTATGGAAAAAAATATTGGCATTTGTTCCTGCAATACCTGAGCTTCATCCCAACAGAATTACATTCATCATAGCCCTTGCCATTACTCTGCAGTCATTCCTCAGAACCATTTTTATGCACCACACAATTAATATACACCAGGACTCTGCTCCCAAATTCTACATAGTTACTCAACCATGACTTTCATTTATTCTTCTTGGTCTCTAGTCACTGAGATTTCAGATTTTAAACAACAAGCATCTTTTATGTAACTCCTAAAAAAGGTTGCTTCTTAACTTATTAAAAAGTAGTCATTAGAATAAAGACGATGGTTAGATTTTGATAACTATCACTGATATGAGAGATAGTCTTTGACATTGACCCTTGGCCACAGGACTCTCTTGCTAAGCTCTTTGTAGCTTTCGATGCTGTACCTTGTTTAGTCATTCAGTCTTAGATGCATGAAAACTTGTTTGCCTTTATTACGCTGAAATAAAAATGGCTGAGAATTTCAAGCAGCATCTTCAAAGGAGCGTTTGCCTTTTTGCAAAGAGAAAAGTTTTAAGATAAAAAGAAAATCCACCTACTTTTTGTCCAGAACGTGACAGGACAAAGCTCTATAAAGTTTGCCTGTCCCTGACATGTCCTCTTGTAATTAGATCTTGACTACATGTATATCAAGCCAACTCTGTTCATTATAACATGAAATCTGGAATAAGGATAAGACCTACATTATTGGTATTGATTTGATAGCAAAATAAGTCGTCCAAAATTTTCAAAAATTCACATTTCTATAAGGAAATTGATGAAAGATCATCAGCTTTGCAATAATGTCTGGAAATCAGTTTTTAAAATAAAAGTCCAAAGAAGAAAGGACTTTTTTTTTAATTATTACTATCTGGAAATTTACCCTAGGATCTGGCAAATGCATACACTAATGAAGAACAGCTGGATTTGGGGCAAAATTATGAAAGTAAATCACACATTTGACTGGTTATGTTTTCTTTAGGATAGAGATCAAGAAGATACATTGCCAACCCAAATGTGGATGGATTTTAATATGTTTTTGTAATATATAAAGTTAAAGGCTGCTTTGTAAAAGCTACCAATTATTTATCAAATTAAATCTATTTGTCAAATGGGAAAGAATTTAGAGTGAATATATTTTCTTGATTGAAAGAAAGAGTAGAAAATTCTATGAGGTCCACCTGAGTGCAAAATTTTAAGAAGAAAACTGGTGATGAAAATTTCCTAAGGATTTTCTAGTTTGTCATTTCCTCTAGGATATTTTAAGGTCTAGAGAATGGCTCTGTTAGCCACAACACAAACACACAAAAGGAAGCAGGTATCAGTGTAAGGATACATTTATTTCTTCAACTAATATTAGTTGATAATTTACTATATTTAAAGTCATGGAAGGTATAAAGTAAATTTGACATGGAATGGGTCTTAAAAGAGTCTGTTTTTGTAGGGAAGAAAACATAAATATGAATAACAATAAAAGATGATGAGTTCATTCAATCTATATGTTATAGTGCATTTATTATGGATAAAAGAATATTATTATCATCATCAAAAGATTCTTTTTTTAGTTTTAGAGAATAATCAGAAATATACACATCAAAGTGGATACATGTAAAAACTGTTTTTCCGGAAACAACATCTCTGTGTTTGTATTGTGAATTGTTTTACATTTTTCAGGTTGGAATAGGTAGGACTAAATTTTTATAAGTGTTTTCAAAATAAGAGAATATAAAATTATAGTCATTTTAATATATTTTAAACCCTGAAAACAAGTTAGTGCAGGTTTAAAAATTGGACATCTGGAGGACAGCTTTAGAACAAAGACTACCCCAAATGTTATCTCATCTATATAGAAACCCATCAACATTCTTGCCATAGTGAAGGTATGGCCCATGGGGCAGACAGCCAGCTTAAGAAAGCCTTTGGCGTATAAGGTTTTCTAGTTTATCCAACCAAGATGTATGAGCATGCATATGTAAAACCATCAATGTTAAGTATGCTCACTGCACAGTGTTGCTGATTCAATAAAGGCTCCTATTCTTCCTATATCTCTGAGAGAATTACTGTTCCATGAATTTGCATTCTCTCCTTCTGTGAACAAACGGTAGGAAGAGAATCTACTCTTGCAGGCTGACTCTTACCCCACGATACTCCTCATTTCACAGCATCTGGGTTGAGAGTTACTTCACAGAAATTTATCTTATCTTTATGTAATGCAGAAAAAAATAATCTTCTCTTATATATGAAAAAAAAAAAAACCCCTAGAGAATTATTTTGCTCACTGCAGATTAACAAATTAGTGGTGTCAGGGGATGTCTGTCTCACTCTGGACACTCACCTTCTTACTCGGCCAGTTCAGTCCTTTGTCGGCCCACTCACAAACAACGGCTCCAGGACTAAGGCTCCAGAGAATTGGGCAGAAGGAAGAAATGAGCATCTGGGTAACCTGAAGAACACTACCATCTACTTACCTTCTCTACACCAGTCATCCCTCTCTTTGTTGGTAAGCAGTCTGCCAGGAATGGGTAGATAGATTCCTCTTCTTCCAAATTAGAATGCTTTGCCATGAAAAGAATGTTACACTGGGTGGTTGGTGGAAGTTGAAACCCTTCAGAGAAAAGTGGAACTATAATTACATATGTTAAATTACATTATGGTTTGTGGTAAAATGCTTTCTGAATAACAAACAACTAATTCACAATGGAATTTCTGGAATACAATTCAAAATCATAGCCATGAAAATGCTTTTCTTCACCCACCAAAGAGCTTGTGTTAGATTGCTTATGATCTGATTATCCTTAAGTGAGATGACAGCTGCAGTGTCTTGCAGTTTGCTCTTTAACTGCCATGGCAATCACCAAGAACACAACACCTTCCCAGTGAGGTGCACCAAGGGGGACTGGTCACCTGCTTCCCCAAACCCAACATGCACCTCACTCTTCTGGGAAGTGGGTGTTGCACATGTACTCCATTTAACTACTTTATACTCTTCCTTTTATTTCAATCCACTCCTCTAAGACCAATTGCACTGTGAAGTGCAAAAATCTTCCAATTTTATACTGTTAGAAGTGAGTTGGGCATGAAGCAATTATGTATTGATGAAAAATCTTAGTCAACACCCATATATGTACATACTATCTATCTGCACTCAATTCTCTGCTGTTAAGAAAATGGCGAAGTAATGGTAACATTTTCATCTTCCTAAAAGTAAAGCAGGTACACACTTCTTCTGCTTTCTCTGCAGTGGAATTTTCATCTGATGAAACCATAAAAGCCAAAAACTTGTGGAGACAATACGGCATAATGATGTTCTGACTTTAATACCATTATTTTCTTGATTCTATGTCCACCTCCAGAAATTGCTGCTGGAGCTTTGTGACTCACATGCATTTTCTTTGTTGTAGCTGAATCTACATCATTCCAGCCTCATAGCTCTTTGACTATCTGCTAAGAGACATTTCTTAATCAACTTTAAAATTCTTTCATGTATGATTGAGCTCTTGGGCCCCAAAATATAATAAACCAATAATCTTCCAAAAATAAGAAAGACTTAATGAAATCAGTTGAATACAAATACTCAAAAGAAAAGGTTCACAAGTGGAAAGAGAAATAATAACATGAAACATAGGATATGAATACAGAGTTTGGACAATACATTTTTAGAAGACGGTTGTTCAAAAGGTGTGTATATGCAGCTTTGGTAAGGGAAAACAAAAGACAAAGGGAGCAGGATTCTGTCTCACTTGGGAATTCTGAAGAAGCAACAGGAAAAGCATTAGAAATTCTGGAAATCTGGAGGCATTCTTGACTTATACAGTCGAGGGATGAGATTGAGGGACAGAGAAATGAGAAGTGAGAGTCCTCAGGGATTTGGGCTTTCTAGTCTTGCTATGTTTTCATCTGGAATACATTATTCCAAGATCCTTCCACACTAAGTCCAGAATCCCCTTTCTGAGCTTTAAACTATATATGCCTTATACCAAGAAAACTACTGTAGGGGCACCTGGGTGGCTCACTTAGTTAAGTGTCTACCTTCGGCTCAGGTCATGATCTCACCATTCGTGGGTTCAAGCCCCCTGTCTGGCTCTGTGCTGACAGCTCAGAGCCTGGGGCCTGCTTCGGATTCTGTGTCTCCCTCTGCCTCTTCCCCGCTCATGCTCTGTCTCTCTCCCAAAACTAAATAAACATGAAGAAAATTAAAAAAAAAAAAAAGAAAACTATTGTAAAGTTTTCAATTAATTTTAAAGAACTGTAGTTTTATGTTACTTGGAGAAACTTTTTTATTGAAGACAGACTAGTAGAAAGTCTAGAATACACCTAAAATACACATATGCAGAAATAATGTACAAACACTGAAAGGAAAGTGAACAAATTGATGGGATCCGATGCCAAGATTTGGGAAGACATTTTCAGATCTATTAGTGCTATTCCACAGATTTTAGGCAATAAATCAAAATTTTAAAAACAAACTCTCTAACATATTATTTCCATGCCACTATTGGTTGCTTGGTTAATTCAAGTCTTTAAATATATCTTCTTAATCTGTCTTTTTTTTCCCACAGGCTACCCGGGGTTTAGCCATGATCCTTGCTCACCCTAATTCTTTTCAATTCTTGTCCACACTTGAACCAGAATGAATTTTTCAAAACAAAACAAAACAACAACAACAAAAATGTTATCTTGTTGTGAGTCATATCCTCCTGATCTTAAAATGGGACACAGTTCTTCACAAGGCCTCATATTATCCCATGCTGGCCTCATCTCCCGCACCTCATTTCACTGCTGTAACCACTGCGGCCAACTCATTTGCTCTTCCTTCTTCCCTGCTCAGACCTCTGCACAGTGGGAGAAACAATTTTCACCAGTGCCTCTTTTCATCACATTCTCACCCATTTGTCAGATCTCGATTCAAATATCACCTTCCCTTAGGGAAACAGTTTCCCAGCACCGCTCAAACTAGATCAGAAACCCTTGTAGTACCTCATCCCTCCCTCTGTTTCTCCTTCATATTAATCCCAGTTTATTCTTGTGAGTGAAATAAGAAGGTGTGTTCTTACACTGCTTGTGCCTCAGAGACAGAGGAGACTCTTTAACGACTTCTCCAACTCTGTTTTAATTGCCTTATCCTTACCTTGACTCTAGGTATTCTTTAAGGATTTTTATAGTTTCATTGAAAGAAATAAAAGTATTTTAAAACATTAAAATTGTCTTTTCTAATAAACAAAGAAAATGCAGAATGAAAACGCAAAATATTTATGGGATTATAAATCACAAATTAGGAAAATCTAAAATCATCATTTAAATAAGCAAACTATCTTCTCCCTGTACCCATTTCACCTTCTATAGTTATCATCTCCATTAATCACTTCATCGTACCAATTATCTAAGCAAGAGACAGCGAAAGAATTTTACTTCATCTTAACCATATGCAGTCCATCAACATGTAGTATTTAGCTTATACTCTCTATATTTTTTTGCTGATTGCCTTCTCTCTATCATATTACCTACCATAGATCCGGTCAGATTGCTTACCAGAATTTCTTCTCACAATGATTCATCTGACCACCACATCCCACTTCTCCAAACTCCCCACTACTCTTGGTTCTCCTAATGCTTTGAACATACCTCTATATTATATCTGACTTTCCCAAGTCCCTCACAGTTTTCATCTATAAAAGGGAGGTTACAAAAGGATTTTAGTCATTGGGTTATTATAAATATTAAATGAGAGTGCTTAAAAAGTCATCATCACTTTGTTTTTTTAATTATTTCTTACATGCTCAAGTCCCCCCAAAACTTTGGCTTTTATTTTGTTAATGGTTATATGACCTTCATCTTGGCATCCTGAGTGCCTGCTTCCTTGCCTAACACAGCAGAAACTCTCAACAAAGGTGCTGAGTAAATGAATTAAGAATAATGATGTGGAATCTGATCACACATATAAGTATTAAAAGTTCCATAAACCTCTTTCACATAAACATAATTAGACATTGGACACTTTTTAGAATTTCTTCAATTTTCCTTTCCTTTAAAAAAAATACAAGAAAGAAACCAGCATTCACTATAACTACACGGAATACCACAGATGTCAGGAAATGTAGAAATTAGAATTGTTCTAATAAACTCAAATTCACCTACATGGCACATAATGTCTCTTAAGGTACCCTATTTAATAGTGTAGCTAGTAATCACAAAAATTATATATATGCAATGTGGGTGAAGTATAGTTGTTATGAGACCTTTACCTTATGTATTTTTGGACTTTTTTTTCTTTTTGGATGGCACTGTTTCTGCACATTAATAAAATATTTTATACATTTTCAAGGAATTTCTCTAAGAAAATGCAATTTAAATTTCAGGATGGAGTCTTTTGTACAGAGACAAATATAGCCTTCCACCTCTATTCACAGGTGTAGATCACTTGGGAATATTCAAACCAGTCACTGAGGACCCCTTGGCTGAAGAGCTCAAAGTCTGTTCAATGTGCAAAACCTCAGGACTATTGTTAAAATTCCAGGCAAACTAGAAATCATTTGAGCCAGAAGTTACACAATTGTATACAGACCTCCAAACCAGTGGTCTTCCCCAGAGCACTTTTAATCATTTTAGGAGAAAATAGTTTTATTATAGAAAGCTTAAAACTTGGAAGTGTACAGAGTGTTGGGGCAAAAGGCAGACAAAGTGATCTTACAAAGTGAACCCCTCCCGTACAAGTGATCACCACGGGCAAAACTTCCAGAAAGCTTTTAAGTCTATACATTTAAAAGTCTGGTATCATCAGTACCAGAAATATGCAGGGACTTCAGTAAAGATCAGTTTTATATAATTATGATTTTTGGATTTGAACCAGAAAAGCGCTGTTTTTTGAGAGGTTAGGAACTTGAAGAGCTGAGATGGGAACACTCATTGTAACCATCTTGGTTCAAATATCTTATCATAAAAAAGTTCAGGAAAACAACAAAAATGCTGAAAGAATTTTTTTTTCTGGGACATGAAATGAAAGTTTTATTCTAAAGTTTACATGGAAAAATAATAATATCCAGGAAAACTCTGAAAAAAGAACAATGATAGGGGAGTAGCCCAACTAGGTGCTAAGACATAAAATATCAATAAACAAAATGATATTGTATTGGGGCACCCTGGTAGCTCAGTTGGTTAAACATCTGATTCCTGATTTTGGCTCAAGTAGTGATCTCATGGTGTGTGGAATCTTTCCCTGCATCGTGCTCTGTGCTGGCAATATGGAGCCTGCTTGGGAATCTCTCTCTGCTCGTTCCCTGCTCATGCATGCGCAGGCTCTTTCACTCTCTCTCTCAAAATAAGTAAATAAACTATTAAAAAAAATAAAGAAAATAGTATTGCTTGAGTAGGAACAACCAGGTAGACCAATGGAACAGAACAGCAATTCTAGAAACAGACAAAAACACATATGGGAAATAAGAATATGATAAATCAGGCTGCTCAT
Organism: Panthera pardus; assembly: GCF_024362965.1. NCBI lineage: Eukaryota > Metazoa > Chordata > Mammalia > Carnivora > Felidae > Panthera > Panthera pardus. The sequence continues at coordinate 132,612,991 of NW_026526765.1, forward strand.
AACAACAGACCACTGATGAACTATTTAGTAACTGGCATTGATTGGAACAATGGATAAACAGTTGGAAAAAGATAAGTTTGAACGGATACCTCACTACATACTCCAGGAAAAGCTCCAAAAAAGAATGAAGATACAAATTTTTGAAAGAAAACCACATAAAATATGACACGAAAATGAGTGAATTTCCTTATTACTTGCAACTAGGGAAGGCTTTCCTAAATGCAAAATCCAAACAAAGAGAAAAGACTGACATATGAGAACAATAAAATCAAACTTCTGTATGTCAAGAGTGTGTGGAAAAACATCAGAAGAACATTGTAAGACAATAACCTGAGAAGAATTTGCAACAACAACTATCACAGACACAGGTAAATGTTCGTAATGTGAAGAACCACCAGAAATTCAGAAAAGAGGAAAAATCCTGATATACCTATGAGGAAAAAATATGAGAGTTCATGAGGGAAATAAATGCCCCTTTAACACAAGAAATGATGCTCTATCTCACTCATGTTAGATGTAAAATAAAACTATACACCAAGGTACCATTTCTTACTTATCAACTTGGAAAAAAATCCAAAAGTTCATATTGCTGATGGGGGAAACAAATGGCCCCACTCCTATGCAGGATAATTTGGCCATCTCTAACAAAATTTCAGACATGTCTGTGACCCAGAGTCCCATTTCCCAGAATTTATCCTACTGATACATCCACACAAGTATGTAATCACATGTGCACAAGGGCATTCATTGCAACATTGTTAGTAAAGCAAAAGACTAGAGAAAATCCAAGTGTCCAGCAAAAAATAATTAGTTGCATGAAATATAATACAGCTACCCAATGAAATAGAATGCAGTTTTGTTTTGTTTTTAATTTTTAATTTTTTTTTTTTTTTTATTTTAGAGATTGACACAGAGAGCATGAGTGGGGAGAGGGGCAGAGGGAGAGAAAGAGAGAGAATCCCAAACAGGCTCCACACTCAACATGGAGCCCAACATGGGGCTTTGGCCCTATGGGGGTCAACACGGAGCCCAACATGGGGATTATGACCTGAGCTGAAATCAAGAGTCAGATCCTTAACTGACTGAACACCCAGGTGTCTCAACAGTATGCAGTTTTTAAAAAGGAGACCTCTATGAACCCATGTGGAAAGAATGTCTACACACACTTTTAAGCAAATATATTGAAGTGCAGAGGAGTGTCGATCCTATGTCATATTTTGTGTAAGGAAGAGGAAAAATGTGTACATATGTGTGCTTGCAAAATGAAACAATGGAAGTGTTACAGAACCAGGCTGGAACACGGGTGGAAAAACCAGGAAGCACTCTGAGATCTTGGTGGATCGGAGATTTATTTAACACCGGCGGCCTCAGAGGAGACCGTTTTCTGAGTGCTGAGCACTGAACGAAGGGGGTAAGGGTAATTTATAGTTGTCAGCTTCCATAACTGTGGAGGGGTTTCACCCGTGAGGCAAACAGGGCAAGAAGAAACCGGAAGAGGTGTCTCTAAGCCAGAGACCAGAGCTTGTTTTAGTCCCTCCAGCCATCTTACGGTGTAAAATTTTATTCGTTTTCCCAACATTCCCCCCTCGATGCCTTTTTAAAAATCTTTTATTAGGCATCGCTTTTTAGCTCTAGGGATTTGTACCCTCAGAGGGCTAAGATAAGTACTGCAGTTTGGCGAGCAACAGTGTTTCCAATAAAATGTACCAGGGTATTTAGTATACAGGGGCCGATGGTCACAAGTAAAATTATGGAAAGGAGGGGACCTGCCAGGGCAGGGAGCCAGGATGCCCAGTCTGTGAGATCCCATCCTCTCCATTGACTGATATTTTTTTGTTGTCTACGTTGAATTCTTTCCTTGAGTTCCTTAACCTTAGTCCTGACTATTCCTGACTGGTTTACAAAATATCAACATTCCTCCCCCAGAAAGATACACATCCTTCCTTTTTCACCATGGAAGGTGAGGAGGTTGAGGTGAGGAGGTTTCACCATGGAAGTGAGGAGGTCGAGGGCTCACCTATTTCAGAGGGACACTGCTACCAGGGAGTTTATCTGGCTTTGTAAGATTACCAGGGATTCTGCCATCTGTCCCATGTCCAGCTTGTTGGTGCAGTCTATATTAGCCCAACAGCAAGAAGCAAGATCAGGGCTATGACACCAGTAAGGGACAAGGGCTGGTAGAGTTGCATCTGAACCCCTGAGCGCAGTCCACACATTGATTCCTCAAGCTTCTGCCGTGTGCAGACCAGCCAGCTTCCGGGGTGTGGCTGAAGCAGGGCTAGAGATCTCAGGGGCCAGTGTCTTTTTGAGGGTCAGTTTAAGCGGGTTGACTGGATCTGGATCACTTCACCAGGTTGAGGGTTCCTCTGAGTTGGCCTACTTAACTCTGGAGCGATGGACCCATGGGGTGATACCTGAAACGGAATCCTCTATTTGGTTGTATATCTGTAAAGTCTACCTCAAAGTCTTCGAAAGGGGGGTGGTTTCTGGTAACTGTCAAGTCAGGTTTAGGGAAGACATGGTTTGCATATTTAGAGATCCATCCTGTTTTACAGTTGTTTAAATAATCATATGCCCATGGGGTTTAATTATTATCCCCACAGAATAACAAGCACAGAAGTCTGCCTATACATGAAATACTGTGACAATTTTCTGAAGTTTACCTCAAGTTGTCTAGTTTAGGCAAACAACAAACATTTAAAGACAATCATAACCAGAATTTAACATCCATAACGGTGCATTGTTGAAACACAGTTTTTCTCTCTAAACGCCCCCCTTTCCAGAGATAGCCAAATTGAGACCAATGCATTTGTAGAACAAGTCCAGTCTTAACAAACCTGGCCTAATTATTTACATAAGCTCAGCAAGAATAGCGATTGATCATGAGGATCTTTTAAAGTTTGCTTTGCTGGAACCTTTTATAAGGAATCTCTAGGTTGAACTTTTAGTAGCCTCTCCAGGCCAGAAGCCAAGCCAAATACTTGCCATCAGACAGGCCTGCAATACCTGTAGAATTGGGCAAATTCTTCTTCATGAGATCCCCAAGATACCCTGAGGTTCCTGCACCTGCCAGGAAGTGACCTTCTTTACTCAACTGGTGAGGCTGCTGGGAACTCTGTAAGCAAGGTATCAGGCCAACATTTCCAAGAGGCTTTATGGCTCTATGTTTTATAAAGCCAACCTTAGTTCCTTAAAGCTGTCTGGTCATGTCTGAGTCTATAAATGTCACTCTCAAATATGACAGTCCAGTCAAAGCCTTGGTTAAATAACCAGTATGTCCAATGGTGACCTGTTACAAGATGAACAGATTTTCATTGAACTTACGCAAACAATTGTAATTGCCATAAAAGAAAGAATACTCACTGAGAGTTTTTGAATTTCAGGGGAGTTATGTAGAGAGAAAAGATAAATGCTTCAGTTTATAAATGAATACTTTATGACATTTCTGTATATCATAGATATCTTAAGAGAAAGTTTCCTTAATCTGGAAGAGCAAACATTAGAGAATCAGCAATATTTTCAACAAGAATCACAAAACTATAATCTTCCTCAGTTCATTTGATCCCAAGTTCCTAATTCTTGTTCAATTTGAATGCAGCTTTTTAGCTCTGGAAATTCTTACCCATTTTAGTATTAATCTTAAAGATGTTGAATACCTATATTTGTCACCAAAGTCCTTTTTATAAATCTCCTTGAAGAAGAAACACATTTTGTGAGAGAATAAGAACAATTATAAATGACAAAAATCTCAGAAATAGATGTTGTTAAAGATCTGAATAGAGTTCATTATGATGCAATTGACAAATTCAGTTATTTCTGTGACACATAACACTTCAAGTAGTCAGAATATTAAGTGATGATCTTATACCAAAACATTAAAACTTTAGGAATTACATATATAGCTGAGCAGTTATAACATTTACCTGTGCAATGCAACCTAAGGTTTACCATTGTACGACAGGGCTTTTCCAAGTAACTTAGCATCCCAAATAAAAGGGCCTAACTGTTCAGAAAGACTTCATTTACCATTTAAATCCTGAGAAGTTTGTTAAAACCCCAGAAGTCATAAGTGCATCCTAAATAGGATTACAGGTTATTACAAATCTTACAATTTTATTTATTCAACCAAAGTGGCAATAAAAGATCCCAAAGGTGAATGGTATAGCATTATATAGTTGTTATCAAAACCTAGCTCCTTTAACACGGAGAAGTTTTAACTAAGTAATCAAAGACCTGATAAAGATGAAACCTAAAACTTTGGTTTTCCTGGAAGACAAACCTTTGTTTGCATTGTCTTATCAAGAGCAGATCAACAGTCCAAGAAAACTTTGTCATTTGATCAGAGAGAAAAGTGGAATTTCAACCTTATACCAGTGTAATTTTAAAATTCCATTCATCTCAACCTTAGTCTATCCTGAGCACACATAAAATTCTTTTCCAAAGATTTCCCTTCATGAACCTTCTACAACTTTCCTTTGCCTTCAAATTTTGTCCCAAAGCCATTTCTCTCCAAATAACCAGTCTCATTTAGTACAAAATTACTTTCTTCTACCCTCAACAAAAATGTATTTCCATTCCTTGTATCTTTCTTACACACATCCTACTTTCCTACATACAGGGTTGCTTTCCTTATTTCCATCAGTCTTAAGCACACTTAGCAGAATTTTAACTCTTCGGAAACCTTAGTCTCCAAATGAGGACTTAGTAGCCAACTGAGAGGTGTTTACACCAGAATTTTTTTAGATAGTTAAATTCATGAACCAATTAAGTACAAAGCATGGTTTCCAATAGGTCCAAATAGCCTTAATTTCTCTGCACTAAGAAGTTAAAAACATAAACCTATGTTCAGTAATCAAAGCTTTAGCAATTCATTCTACTTGGAAAAGACCTAGATGTCCAAGGAGGTGCACTTTACTCCTTGACCTTGAGGATAGGAGGAGGAACCAATGGTACCTGAGGCACCGAGGAGGGTATAGGAACCAGTTATGTAGACCACACCCAAGTTGGTGCAGAAACAGCAGGGGGAGGGGAAGGCAGAAAAGCCAAGGTGCCAGTAGAAGGCAGAGAAGGAAAACATAATTCAAAACCTTAACTCAGACAAAGAAGCAGACGCCATGTTTTTTTCCACCAAAGTGGAAATATGGAGTCCACATCAGGCCAGAGAAGATGGGGAAACAAATGGAATTTCAGCAACTGCTTGGGAACATTCGTTAAAGTCCCCATCTTGAGGTAAACTAACCACAGTTGGCTCCAATTATAGCTGTTACCCTGGGAAATGAGGGAGAACCCCTCACATCTATTAGGCAGAGGAACAGGGAGAGTCAGTGTCCCCTTCAGTCTGATTTTACCTTGGCCAGACCAATAAGGTCCCCTTCTCGGCTGGGTTTCTGGGACTTTCCCTGGTTGGGACATTTATTCTCTTAATGTCCTTTCTCCTTGCAGTAGGCTCAGTGACTCCTTGCTAAGGATGTTCTGGGCCTCCACCCTTTTGGCAGCTAGACCTTCCCCATCCTTTTGTCATGGCTCTCTTGCACCTCTGGAGCAAACAGGGTGTAAGCCTTGCATTGTGTCTTGTAATAATCCCCGGGGGGAATCCCCTTGCTGCTGGGCATATTCACAGGCTTCTCAGCCCCTGCTCTGATCTCCGGGAGGAGAGCCTCTTGATACGGGCAGATGTGGACTGGCATCTGGAGAGTACCTGCACCTGGTCAAGGGCACAATCTGGCCTCTGGTCCTTGGCGGCGGGAGGGGGGGGGGGGCGGGGGGGGGGTGGGGGGGTGTTCTCCAGGTCCAGGAGAGGAGGAGAGATGGCAGGAGCAGAGGGAGGCAGTGGAGGAGGAGAGACAGACAGGGGAGGAGTTTGAAGCTCAGGGGCAGGGAGGAGGGAGCCTGGTGAGTCATAAGGTGACAGAAAGATGGGATCTTTCTCCGGGTCTCCTGCAAGCACTAGGGGAGCAGTGGGTTGCTTCTTTGGCTCCCTGGGTGAGTCTCCGTATAAAGCGGCTAAAACCTTCACCTGGCTCTGCTTGCTATGGATGAATTGCACCCAAGGCAGAGGATTTCGGGCAATTTCAAGTCAGGAGTCGATGTATGGAAATTGATCAGGGTGACCTGGGTCTCTGGAGACAACATGCCACATGCAGAGGACCATTAGAACATCCAAGGTTCCCTCAGAGGGCCCTTCTACACCAAACACACAAACAAACAGGGCAAGAAGAACCCGGAAGAGGGGTCTCCAAGCTACAGACCAGAGATTGTCTTAGTCCTGTCGGCTATCTTATGGTGTAAAACTTTATTCATTTTCCCAACAGAAGGATAAAAAACAAACTAATAAAATATTATATGGGGATAGTTACAAAATAATATAGAAAAGGGATAAGTATGACATAAAGAAACTAATCAATATCTGTGGTTTATCTAGAGGGCAGGAGAATAGGGTGGAGGGAGCAGAAATGGAAGCATGTGTATATATTTGTATATAATTTTAACGTGAATCATGAAAATCCATTATTACCCAAAAGATTATAAACTAATTATAAAATAATTTTCTAAAATTGAAATTAATTATCTACTGATAGCCAAAATGCAATGTCAGCTCAGTAGCAATGAGTACCCATAGCATCCAGATTTAAATCTCTATTTTCATCCTGTAAAAGACCAGGATCTTAGGAAAAATATTAATTTCAAAGCTGGGATAAAGAAATAATGTGAGCCTGGGACACATTTTTGTGCCAGTAACAAAGAAGCTTTCCAAAATCAGTGGAGATACCAAAGCACACAGGGGCCAGTTTGAAGGTGTCACACAAGGCAAAATTGTGGATAAAATGAGAAATAAAATAATGCCTTGATGAATTGGTAGGAGACTGACTATGGAAAGCCCCACAAAAAAGTTAACTTTTGAGTTAAGAACTGCAAGAGGGTCCTAGCACATGCATATCCTGGGAAGAGCATTCTAAACCCAGACCGATAATAGCAAATGCAAATGCTCTAACTCTGGGAGAATATCTGGGGCATGAGAGGCACAAGGTGGCCACAGTGGCTGGAGTATGATCAGTTATGGGGGATGTAGTGAAAGATGATGTCAGAGCCAGAATGGGTCCAGATCACAGTAGAAACATGGCATCTGTTTAATGGCCAAGCAACAATGATGTATGTTGCACAACAGAAAGATATAGACCCTCACGATGCAGGGACAAAACATCTGAATAACTTACATCTTCTAGTACTTGTAAACCAATCAACTACCTCTGAACCTTTGGCTCTGGGTGAGAAGGTCAGAACAATGTTAGAAGTATGTGTTGACTTTGAGGTGTCGTGTGTAGCAGTATTTCATAAGGAAGAAATAATCTTAGACAAGAACTGGCTATTTAGAAGCAGTAACAAAAGGGAATAAAGATTTGAGGCCTCAAACTGCTTGCAAAGCTCACTGCTACCAACTCCAAACACAAGAACTAAAAGGAAAAACCCCTAAACCATAAAGCCCCATTAAAACCCAGCCCTGTGGCAATGATCAGATTAAGGTGTGGCCTTCCCTCTAAAACTAACAGCTTCACAGTTGGTGCTATTCTGTTGAGAGAGAGGGGCCTGGAGGCAAGGAAGCAAAGACACCAGCCTTATGCATTCTGTCCTGGGGAGGATGTGGGTGTGTTTATGGACACATAAAACTAATGAAAGCAAATCAATGCAAAGCCTACTAAATTTTCAAGGGAATTGTATTGACAAAGAAACAACAAGCCTCAACTGAAAAAGGCTTTAAATGTCTGGGCCACGAAACAATCCCTTGGGTCCCAAATTTGTGCCAGAATGGAGTGGGCTACAAAAGCTTTATAGCCCCAGAAGTCATACTCCCCTAAATCCACTTCAGTTATGGCCATGGAAGATAATAGGCAAGGACAAACCTCCCAGAAAGTAGAAGTAGAGGTCACAAAGAACTAGGAACAAAAGCGTTCTTTCCACAGAGCAGAAGTAGGTCTCATCAAGAAAGTCCATTCACCCGGGTCAGAAGGCTTTGACAATGCTTACCCCTCAGGCTTTTATCATTGTTATGAATTTCCCTTTTCAAAGTGGAAATGGGAATTGTAATGATCTAGTCTCTCCTCCCCCATTGTGGGGTGTGTGTGTGTGTGTGTGTGTGTGTGTGTGTGTGTGTGTGTGTGTGTGTTGGGGGATGGATTGGAAGGGTTAGGTACCATAAATCTGTCTTTCTTTTATAGGTCTCAGGAGCCATGTGTAAACCTGATGAATAGTGCTCTGCACAACAGTACCTAGAGATCCCGACCTTTGTAAGGATACAGTAAATGAATGGGACTTGGGGTTACCTCCTTTCAGAAGGATGAGTGTGGGGGAAGAACAAAACCAGAAGAAGAGACTAGTTACCTATTCACTAACTCATTTCTTTCCTCCTGGGCGTTCTCAACTAGACTACCTTTCTGCCCCCCTCCCCTTGTCTGCCTCAGAAAAACCTTTTCCATGATCTTATTTGTAAAGGCTGCTTTTAGGCAAATGGCCTTGAGTGAGGGAATACAGACAGGCCCATCAGGCGACCCACTTCAAATACCCATAAGCCCTAACTGACCAATGAGCTACTTACCTAGTTAGGCAGAGTTACCAAAAAAGGGAAGATTCCATATGTCACCATACCTCTTCATCTTCCCCCTTTAAAAACAGCCCCAACTCACTACCTTGTTGCAGACAGCCTCTCTTTTGCTGTCCTGCCTGCCGCTCACTTGCAGTGTATTCAATAAACTTCCACCTCCTTTGTTCTGCCTCATGTTAAATAGTTCATGCCCCACCCTCAGCACTGCCAGCTTCCACCTGATCATTGCCCCACATTTGCGGGCCGCATCTGATCAGACAAACACCCCATTTAGACCTCACACTATTCCTTCTCTTTTCCACCTGCCACTAAGATTTTGACCATGAACATAACCTTGGAAGTCAGGTGGTGGCAGAGCCACCATCAGCCTGAATACTTCCATGCTCACATGGAGCAGGGTCTCCCTCTTCTCCACCATCTTCCAATTAACTATGAATCAAAAATAAGCCACTGAGATTTTACTTACATTTATAGGAACTGTAGACAGTGAGCCGGGAGCTAAAATTCTCCAGGAATGAACAGATATGTCCTTACAAAAGGAACAGTAGACAACTGCACTTGGTTCAAGTAGTAAACAATTTAAAGTGATGGCCTGTGATTCAAAAATACAGGGGGTTTGCAGATGAGGAAGAAAGAATGGTCTGGAAGTATCAGTGATGACCTAAGAAGCTACCTACCAACCTCCAGGTTCAGTGATAATAGAGAGCATGGAAATGAAATTTTTGTCCATCCTTGAAAATGACTGAAGACATCCAGATGGCCAACAGGCACATGAAAAGATGCTGAACATCACTCCTCATCAGGGAAATACAAATCAAAACCACACTCAGATATCACCTCACACCAGTCAGAGTGGCTAAAATGAACAAATCAGGAGACTACAGATGCTGGAGAGGATGTGGAGAAACAGGAACCCTCTTGCACGGTTGGTGGGAATGCAAACTGGTGCAGCCGCTCTGGAAAACAGTGTGGAGGTTCCTCAAAAAATTAAAAATAGACCTACCCTATGACCCAGCAGTAGTACCCAAGGGATACAGGAGTGCTGATGCATAGGGGCACTTGTACCCCAATGTTTATAGCAGCACTTTCAACAATAGCCAAATTATGGAAAGAGCCTAAATGTCCAACAACTGACAAATGGATAAAGAAGATGTGGTTTATATACACAATGGAGTACTACGTGGCAATGAGAAAGAATGACATATGGCCTTTTGCAGCAACATAGATGGAACTGGAGAGTGTTATGCTAAGTGAAATAAGTCATACAGAGAAGGACAGATTCCATGTTTTAACTCCTATGTGGATCCTGAGAAACTTAACAGAAGACCATGGGGGAGGGGAAGAAAAAAAAATGGTTAGAGAGGGAGGGAGCCAAAACATAAGACACTCCTAAAAACTGAGAACTGAGGGTTTATGGGGGGTGGGAGGGCAGGGTGGGTGGTTGATGGGTATTGAGGGGGGCACCTGTTGGGATGAGCACTGGGTGTTGTATGGAAACAAAGTTGACAATAAATTTCATAATAAAAAATAAAAAATTAAAAAAAAATACATAAATTCTCCTTAAAAAAAAAAAAAAAAGAAAGAAAGAAAAAGAAGATGACTGAAGAAAATGCAAGATCACCAAAGGATATCCAGGTTTTAATTAAAGCCAGAATGTGAGGGGAAAGCTCGTAGAAGAGGGGGAAGGCTACAGAAAACAAGAAGTAACCAGAAAAGGAAATCTACAAAGTCATATGGGAATCAGAATCTGGTGGATGGGGATGGCCTTTGAATTCTTGCTTTTTGTGGTGACTGACATGAACAGAGCTGAAACTTTAGGTCCAATGATCCTAAAGCAGACAGGCTGTGATACAGATGCTACAAGTGTTGAGGGTCCAGAGGCGGTCAGTTCTTGCTGGCGACTCATGCTTGCAGAGGCACAGAGTCCTCCCAGGCGATGTCACTCAAAAGTGCAAGCAGTGTCCGGCCCCTTACAACGATGGCTTCTAGAGGGATGGTCTGTTTTCGGGTCTTGCAGAGGGTTGATTTTACCACAAGCAATCAGGTACTCACTTGTCTCTTCCTTTTTCCCATTTTCTACACACTGAAGAGTGTTCTCTAGGTTGCCTGAGAAATTTTACCTTGCATGTTTAACCTGCATACTTACCTTTTCATATTGGAACATAAGGCAATGTTTTACCCTCCTGTCAAAGAGTAAAAGGATTTCAAAATGCTTTAACTCGTAGCACCTCATTTGTAATTATATACCATTGCTTTCCAGTATTTTATCCCACAATGATTAAGAAATTGTTTTCATATCCTTAAACAGCCCATATTTTTTTCAGATTTACTCTTTTGTGTACCATTTGCTTTGTTCAGCCTTGTTTCCTACATCTCAGACCTTTCTTCTGGGATCCCTTTTTTCTTCCTTGAAGTTCCTTAGAAGAACTTTTAGCAAAGAGTCATTGGACTGTGAGAGTTATTTGTTTATTCTTTATTTTGTTAAAAATGCCTTTATCTGGCACATTTCTAAAAATATTTTTCTGGGTGTGCAATTCTAGGTGGATGGCTATTTTCTTTTATAATTTTGAACGCATTATTCTGTTATATGCCTTTGCTGCTATTAAGAAGTCACCTTATTGTTATTGCGTTGTATTTTTAAATTTTAAATTTCACTTATCACTTAAACAACATTCATCTAACATTTGCCACATGCTGAATCCTGCTCTAAGCACTTAACAAGTATTAACTTATTTAAACTTATAACAACCAAATGAGGATAAGGTAGGTATTAAAATTGTGATTCCTATTTTACAAATTAGCTATTTAAAGCACAGAGAGGGGTGCCTGGGTGGCTCAGTCGGTTAAGCGCCCGACTTCAGCTCAGGTCATAATCTCACACTCCGTGAGTTTGAGCCCCGCGTCAGGCTCTGTGCTGACACCTCAGAGCCTGGAGCCTGCTTCAGATTCTGTGTCTCCCCTTCTCTTTGCCCCTCCCCTGCTCATATTGGGTCTCTCTCTGTCTCAAAAATAAATAAAAACACTAAAAAAATTTTTTTAAAGCATAGAGAGTTTACCCTTTTGTCTAATGTCACCCAGTTAGAGAGTCTGACCCAGTATTTAAATACCAGCTGTGGGGCTCCAGACTGACTGCTTTTAGGTGTTACTCAAATGATGCCTTTCTCCCTTTTCTTTCCACCTCTTTGTCACATTTAATGAGACTTGTAATACAGATGTTTCTAACAAGCTGAAAAATAATAATAATAAAATAAGAAATAACATTTTTGAGAAAAAAAATCTCTTTGTCCTTGGTATTCTATATTTTGACAACAGTAAGTATACATTTTTCCTTGCTTTAATCATTTTTATTTAAGACTTGTTGGGCTTCTGGAATCTGTGGGTTGGTAGCTTTCATCAATTCTGTTAGGTTTTTTTAGCTATTTTTAAAGAAACAGGTCTCTCAGTCATTTTTTCTAATTGTTCCTTCAAGAACTGTGATTACATGTATGTTAAATTTTCTTGCTTTGTCCATCATGTCTCTCAGCAATTCTTTCATACAATTTCTTTAGTTTCCCTTTCTGTCCTATATCCTGGATACTTTCATCAAGTGAATCTTCCTGTCAATTATATATCTTTAGCTGTGCCAAAACTGCTGTTTAGCCATTCCAATGAGTTTCTGATTTAAATTATTTCATTTTCACTTTTAGAGATTTTATGTTGCATCTTTAAAATATGACTACCTAAATTTTATATTCTTTTGTTCCTTAATTACATTTAAAATTTTTTACTTATTTTAAAGTTTATTTATTTATTTTGAGAGAAAAGGAGAGAGAGAGAGAGAGAGAGAGAGAGAGAGAGAGAGAGCGCAAGTGGGGAGGGAAAGGGAGAGAAGGAGAGAGAGAGAATCCCAAGCAGGCTCCGCACTGTCAGTGCTGAGCCCAATATGGGGCTTGAACTCAGGAACCAATATTATGACCTGAGCTAAAACCAAGAGTCAGATGCTTACACAACTGAGCCACCCAAGATCCCCATTTTATATTTATTTATATTTATTTATATTTATATTTATTATATTTTTAATTTCTTCCTTTATTCATTTAAACATAGTGAGCACACTTTATATCCTGTAGACATCACTAATGCATTAATTCTTACAAATCTAATTCTGTGCTCTGTTTCCATGATTCTCACTCTTTTTTTTTATATTAAATATAATTTATTGTCAAATTGGTTTTCATACAACACCCAGTGCTCATCCCAACAGGTGCCCTCCTCAATGCCCATGACCCACTTTCCCCTCTCCCCCACCCCCCATCAACCTTCGGTTTGTTCTCAGTATTTAAAGAATCTCTTATGGTTTGCCTCTCTCCCTCTCTGTAACTCTTCTTTTTTCCCCCTTCCCCTCCCATGGTCTTCTGTTAAGTTTCTCAGGATCCACATATGAGTGAAAACATATGGAACCTATCTTTCTCTGCCTGACTTATTTCACTTGGCATAATACCCTCCAGTTCCATCCACATTGCTACAAATGGCCAGATTTCATTCTTTCTCATTGCCAAGTAGTATTCCATTGTGTATATAAACCACATCTTCTTTATCCATTTGTCAGTTGATGGACATTTAGGTCTTTACATAATTTGGCTATTGTTGAAAGTGCTGCTATCAACATTGGGGTACAAGTGCCCCTATGCATCAGCACTCCTGTATCCCTTGGGTAAATTCCTAGCAGTCCTATTGCTGGGTCATAGGGTAGATCTAGTTTCAATTTTTTGAGGAACCTCCTCACTATTTTCCAGAGCGGCTGCACCAGTTTGCATTCCCACCAACCGTGCAAGAGGGTTCCATTTCTCCATGTCCTCTCCAGCATCTATAGTCTCCTGATTTGTTCATTTTAGCCACTCTGACTGGCGTGAGGTGATATCTGAGTGTGGGTTTGATTTGTATTTCCCTGATGAGGAGTGACGTTCAGCATCTTTTCATGTGCCTGTTGGCCATCTGGATGCCTTCTTTGGAGAAGTGTCTATTCATGTCTCCTGCCCATTTCTTCACTGGATTATTTGTTTTTGGGCATGGAGTTTGGTGAGTTCTTTATAGATTTTAGATACTAGCCCTTTATCTGATATGTCATTTGCAAATATCTTTTCTCATTCTGTCGGCTGCCTTTTAGTTTTGTTGACTGTTTCCTTTGCAGTGGAGAAGATTTTTATCTTCATGAGGTCCTAATAGTTCATTTTTGCTTTTAATTTCCTTGCCTTGGAGATGTGCTGAGTAAGAAATTGCTGCGGCTAAGGTCAGAGAGGTTTTTTCCTGCTTTCTCCTCTAGGGTTTTGATGGTTTCCTGTCTCACATTCAGGTCCTTCATCCATTTTGAGTTTATTTTTGTGAATGGTGTAAGAAAGTGGTCTAGTTTCATTCTTCTGCATGTTGCTGTCCAGTTCTCCCAGCACCATTTTTAAAGAGACTGTCTTTCTTCCATTGGATACTCTTTCCTGCTCTGTCAAAGATCAGTTGGCCATACATTTGTGGGTCCAATTCTGGGGTCTCTATCCTATTCTACTGCCATGACTCTCACTCTTAACAATTTGTTTCTAGTGAATTAGTGACTTTTTAAATGGTGAGATAATGTACTTTTGAACTATAATCTGGGAGAATTCTTTGAAGCCTTTGAAATTTATTTTCTCCAAAGAGTAGTCAGTATTTGCTTCTAGCAGACAGTATTTGCTTCTGGGAGTATTGTTAATCTAGGATTACTTTAAATAATGTTTTCAAGTTATGGTTTTTTGGTTTTGGGTTTTGTTTAGTTTACTTTTGTTTCTTGAGAATCACATAGGCAGCATGGATTCTGACCAGCCCAAATGAGTAAAAGAACTGGGGTTATGAATTGTCAGGGGAGTTACTTCCCTCATTCTGCTCTATGCAGAGCTAAGGTGTATGTCACTACTTTCTGCTTCTGGGGACCTAGGTTGGTTGGTTGGTTTCTTTGTTATGAGGCAGGCAAATTAATCGGTGAATATGGTGTCCTTTGAAATATTTAGCTTTATGTAGGAATTTCTTATTTAACCTCCAGTCTTGTTTTGATCTTAGGCTTTGTCTTGTGCCTATTTCTCACTTATAACTCAGATTCTGGGCTTTAAAAGATAGGCATATCATCTGAGGAGAAACCTCCTTATAGATGCCCTTGATTTTCTTCTAGCTCAGTCATCCATTAAAGGTTTTTTTTAAATAAGCAACCAGCATTCTTATTTGTGTTATGCATAAGAGTCTCAATTAATATTCATCATTGTTTGATATTATCTGAATATCAGCATTGACCAACATTCATCAACAATGAGAATTCAATGCATTCTTATTATACACTAGACACTTTGCTAGACATTGGGGAATATCGAAATAAATGAAGACAAACCAGAACAAAACAGCATCTGACCTAATGGAGCCTGTAGTATTGCTAGTAAAAATGCCATTTTAAAAAAAAGGTAATTAAACAAAATGTGATCAGTGTGGTGAGTTATGACATTTGCATTTTGACTGACCTTAAATAGCTAGTCCATATCACTGATCTAAAAGCCTTTATAGTAAGTAAATATGTACATTGAAGTACCCTAGAAGCTATCTGAAACCATATGCTGATGGTAAGTCTGGCAAATATCAGTGAACCTAGAATGGCTGACCACATACCGTCTAAGAAATCCTGATACATAACTTTTATTTTTTAATGCTTATTTTTAAACAAGAGAGCAGGAGAGGGACACAGAGAAAGGATACAGAATCTGAAGCAGGCTCCGGGCTCTGAGCTGTCACCACAAAGCCCGACATGGGGCTAGAGCACACAAACCATGAGATCATGACATGAGCTGAAGCCAGGCACTTAACCAACTGAGCCACCCAGGTGCCAGATACATAACTTTTAAAAAATGCTTCATTTAAGAGGCAGAATGCTAAGAAATCTTAATGTATAACTTAAAAAGAAAAACAACAAAAAAGGTTGCATTTAAGGGGAAGTTAATCAATTAAGAAGACAAAGGCAAAATGTTTTCTTTATTGGAGGTGAGATGGTTCAGTGAGACAACTGCAAAGTCGGAGAAGAGGGGCCACTCCAAAGGGCATCAGAAAAGGGGAAGACAAGCAGAGGCCCCATGCCAGATGACTGTCATCATTGTAGAACATATATCACCTGGTTAGTGCCAGCAAAGAAAGAAGTAAGACCACAAGGGGCCTATAAAGGAATCCTGTGGAATTGTAGTTGAAAGTCCCTGCTTCCAGCCAAGAGCTGGAGTCACCAGATGTCCACCTTCTAAAAGGAGAAATCTGTGTGAGTGGGGCCCCAGGGATTCGCACCAATGATATTTGAACTTAGTTGACAGAATTCTCTCCAAAGACTCTCAGATATCCAGGGCACCTCCATTTTCTCTTTCTTTCCCCTAATTATTCTTAACATGCAAAATCAAAATCTTAACAAGCACCTAAATATATGACAGAGTTTTTTTTAAAGTGTAGTTTGTTGCAAAAAGAAACCTAAAGGGCTTTTATTCCTTTTTTTTCTTAAGTCCTGTTTTGTGGTGATTCTGCTGTTTTTCAAATTATTTTGGAGACTTAAAAGTGAAAGGAGACGTACAAATTTAATAAACTGAAACATAATTCTGTATGGCTGAACGGAGGACAGATATGGTGTGACACAAGAGGTACTTGTATTTTAAAAATTGTTACTAAACATTTCTTGAATTCCAAAAGCATTCCAAGTACAATGTACACTTTCTGATAACACAGTTTACAATATGATGAAAAGACAAAAAATGGCAAATCTGTGAAGGTCAGTAATACATGAGTTGCTTAGGGCAGGTTTCAGTAACTCTGTAGCTGCAATGAGATCATTATTTGAAAAAAAATTATTTCTATCGAGTGCATAATACTAAAAGATAACATCTTCCAGAATAAAGATAATTCAGTTGGGACGAATTCTTGAATCATGCACTGTATTTAAAAGTTCTCAATTTAAAAGTTTCAGAATTGGAAACCATCTGAGAAACGATCTATTTTTCTTCTATTCCCTTCTTTTTATCAATGAAAACAGTCTCATTAAGTGACTTTATAGAGGCTGCATTGAAATTCTATGAAAAAATAAGTTTTAAATATACAAGCAACTCACTCAAACACGCAGTCGCTAAAATTGGGGGGTATTCGGCCACTCAATAGAAAATAAAAAGCTCTCTTCTTGAGCAGGAGTTTTGTATTGACACTGAGACATGCACTAGAACAGGTATTGTTTGGGGAATTTAAAGTAACTAAAAGAATGTAAGCGCCAGAAAGGAACTCAAAATGCAAGTACTTGAGGCTACAGAGACTGAATTCCAACTGGATATGTAGTTAGGTATATTACAAAGAAAAAAAAAAACTGATCTCAGAAAGAAAGAAGGAAAAAAAGAGGACACACTTATAGACTTCACAGATGTGGGCTTTTCTTGCCAAGAACGTGCCTTTCAACAATAGGATAAGGCTTGTGATGCTTGGTTTCATGGCAATCACTTGAAATTAACTTATCAGCTGAGCCAACAAGAGGAATCAGATCAAACAAATTTTGATTCAGTGTTCATCAGATAGCTAAATTGCATTCAAAATGACACTATTATCTTTGTTTGCCAAACTAGTGTTGAAAAAATGAAAGATTAAGAACATGTATTTTGTAATCATTTTCTTAATGAAAGATATAACAACACTAAAAATACTATGTCTGAGATCCATGGTGGGAATTTAAATTGTGGGTCCTATCAAAAACCTAGGAAAAAAAAATCTTTCCAATTCCTATCACCAAACCCTATCTTTATCAGGCCACCTGAAAGGAATAACTTGTATTTTAAAAAGTTCTAACTTTCTTCTTCTTTCCGTTTATCTATGACATGTGCATTCCCCTGCTGAAAAAGCTGAGATCGCTATTATTTAAAAACCAGTAAGATATGAAAGACATGGTTCATGCTTGAAAATAGAGATTTTGATTTGTGATTGATTGCTGGATAAAATTTCCTGAGATTTTAAGAAAAATTACAAAGAAACAAATCTGAAATAGTCATTGTGGAGTCCATCATTTGAATCTTGAATGATTTACCAAAATGTTTTCTTTTTTCTTTATCACCTAAAGAAAATACCTGTTACATTAACAGAAAAAGTATTTACTTGAGGATTTATGCTTCATTATTCTTAATAATAGGGAAGGGAGCCCATCACAAATAAAAGAAACAAAATCAAAAGCTCATGTTTTGTCATTCATTTCTAAAATCTTCCTCTGCAATTATGCCAAAATCTAAAATCATTCTGTTGACCTCCTTTTGCCCTCCGACTAGTCATTCCTAGAAGTCATGAGATACCAAGCCATGTTAGAAGGGTGCTGGGAACAGCGTGTTGTATGACTCAGGACATCACAGGCTCAATATTAGTGAAGAGGAATAATAGCCCAAAGGGTGCTTTGGAGTCCAATGAGTGCACAGGTGGTTTCCAACATGGAAAAGCAATGTTAGGAGCTTTTCTTGCAGAGCCACTGAGGTGCTCCTATGTCACACCAGCTCCTACACCAAATCTTAAGGCAGTAAGATACACCCGCATCACCCGAGGGCCTGGCTGCCTTTGCCCCAAGCAAATCTTACACAATAGTCTCAGACTCTTCCCTAGATAGTGTTTGGGTGACACAACACTGTGTGCTGTGTATCAGTTTGTTTCCTCTATGTCCTTTGCTCCTACCTCAAGCCTTACTCCACCAGGTAGCCCAGTTTCCCTCCATTTTTGCTTTTGTCCAGAGGTTGATCCTGAACTCAATTAATCATGGAAACACTTGCTACAAGGCTTACATTGTGTTTTTTTTAGATGTGCATTACTTGTCAATTTTTGAAATCAGATGCTTTTGCACAGTGTCAAGGTATTGTGTCCCTCTATGCCCCTCCCCTATTAATTACAAAGCAAAAACAAAATAAAATAAAACAAACAAAACCTTTATAGTGGAAAAATCTAGGAAATGGCACCTGATCCAGGTAAATGAGATTGACCATTACTAGTAAAAAGACCTATCAACATAATGTCAGAGATTAAATTCTAGAAGCTAGTTGAGGGCCAATCCTCAAGACAGGCCTTTCTTTGGAAAGTGCAAGTTTTGAGCAGCTCATGCCTGGGGAGTCAATGCTTTCTTGCAAAGTGGAAAAACTAAACAAATCTGCTAAACAAATCTGTAGCTTATAGTATAGGACCCAGGTTAATTTTCAAGAGATAATTATATCATGGTTGTAAAAAGTTAAAATCAGAGGAATGTGGGTGTAATGAGTTGAATAGTGACCTTCAAAAAAGATAGGTCCAAGTTCTAACTCTGAATACTTATAAATGTGACCCTGTTTGTGAAATAAGGTCTTTGCATAGAATTGGCCCCACTTCTCTCCAAGGACAGGACAAGTTCCAGAAAATATCTAAGCAACCCCCACCCCCAGTGTCTCTAGTGTCTGTCCTCCAGGTGGGAGGTCGCATTACTAGGTCCCTCTCCTACCTCTTGATGTGTTGCCTTGAGTTTCTGAGATTTGAGTGACATGCCTCGAACATGAGACTTGGAATATGTCAGTTGCACCTGCCCACCTCAAATATCCTACCCATGGAAGACACTGAGCATCACAGAGCTGAAGCAGCATCTTTATTTATATACTGGAGAAAGGTCGGTTTCTGTAAACAATTCACTAAGAAACAAAAAGATCTCCCCACATAGATTTTTTCATACTTCACTTAAACTTTTAAAAAGTGTATGTCTTTTAAGAAATTAAACACGTACTTTTATTTTAACCATGATTTTGTGACATGTATTTATTATTTGTTAAAATAATCTTGCAAAATTCTGTAAGAAATGGAATTATAAGAATAGAAGTATTCTCAGCCACAGTAGGATATAAATATCTCCCCTAAATATAGGCTTTTCAAAAAGGCCTTTCCTGAGTATTTGTAGATTTTGTACTTTCAGAAATTTCAATAGGAGTTAACAAAAGTTAAACCATTGCTGCTTGCTAAAAGAAAGAAACACCTTTCCAGGAAAACCTATGAACATGTGTTTGAGGAATAAGCTGAATGGGAAAGGAGATGCAGAGAGATGTGTAAGAATTAAATATGTAGGCCATCACTTTCAGTAAATATGTATCTGGATGGCTTTGTTTTGATCACAGTTACCGAGTCATCCCAAAGGGAGAAAAAGGGCATTTTTTCCATTTTTCTTCCTTCTAGGTGGTCCCTTTCATTATCTGTCTTTGGTCCCAGGTACAATTGAGATGTTTTTGGAGAATGTAGCTTGATGCAAGTTGAATATTTGCTCAAAAAACCCATAGGTAAAAAAAAAAAAATCCCATAGGTAGATAGATATAACTCCTCATGGACATTTGTATCAATAAGAATAATTCACCCATCTATTAAAGAAATATTTATTGAGTTCTACCATATACAAGGCACTGTTCTAACAGTTAATACCACCATCAAAGGCCCTTGCTTGCTAATTACAGAGAATACTTGAAATAAATAAAGAGGAGACGGCTGTGGGAAAATGGGAAAAATAGGTGAAGGGGAGTAATACATAAAAGCTTCTAGTTATTGAATGAATAAATCACAGGAATAAAAGATACAGCATAGGGATTATAGTCACTGATATTGTAATAGTGTTGTGTGGTGACAGACAGTAGCTATGCTTGTGGTAAGCACAGCATAGTATATAGACTTGCTGAATGATTACACTGTACACCTGAAACCAATGTAACAGTGTGTGTAAACTATACTTAAAAAATATGAAGGAAGGAAGGAAGGAAGGAAGGAAGGAAGGAAGGAAGGCAGGGGAAAAGAAAGAAGGAAAGAAAGAGAAGGAAAGAACAAGCTGGATTGAAGATAGAGAATGGGGATGGAGCTTACTATTTACCATATTTAATCATGGAAGTTTCACTAAGGAGAAAACATTTAAGCAAAGCCCTGAAGGATGGGGAGAAATTAACCATTTTATTTATTTATTTATTTATTTATTTATTTATTTATTTATTTATTTATGAATATGAAATTTATTGTCAAATTGGTTTCCATACAACACCCAAGTGCTCATCCCAACAGGTGCCCTCCTCAATGCCCAGAAATTAACCCTTTAAAAACAAAAATAACAAAACAAACAGAATACAGAAGATATAAGAAAGAATTTAGCAAGGAATAGGTAATATTAACAATGATAACAAGAATAGCTAATATTTAGTAAATACTGAGCATTCTTGAATGGTCATTACATATATCATCTCTTTTAATCTTCCAAATAATTCTGTAGGAGAATTATCCCAGTTATAAGTAAATTTATGCCAGTTAAGTAAATCCTTTAAGATCGCAGAGAACATAATTAGCAGGGTTGGACTTTGTTCTTTTTTTTTTATGAATATAATTCATTGTCAAATTGGCTTACATACAATACCCAGGGCTCATCCCAACAAGTGCTCTCCTCAATGCCTAGCACCAATTTTCCCTCTCCCCTACCCCCCCCCCCCCACAAACAACCTTAGCTTGTTTTCTGCATTTAATAGTCTCTTGTGGTTTGCCCCCCTCCCTCTCTGTTAGTATCTACTGGCAGGGTTGCAATTCGAACGCAGATCTGTCCACTTGCAAACACTGCCCAGAATCTACCTGACTCCAATTTGTAATAAAATCTCACTGACCAGTGAGAACCCTGTACACATTTCCACCTCCTAGAAGTATCTCCTCCTCTTCCATATTTATCTAATCCTACCCACCCTCTAAACTCAACTCAGGTACAACCTTCTCTATGCTTTAATAATAATAATAATAATAATAATAATAATATCCCATTTCCAGACCTCATCATTATATAACATTTAGTCTTTATAATACCACATAACCAGGATCCTTAGACAAAGGTTACATAGTGGTTCCCAAACTTTGATGTGTACAAGTATCCCCTGAAGGGCGTGTTAAGAGAAAAATTGTTGTTCCCATCCCCCCAGTTTCTGACTCGGTGGGCAAAGAGGAGGACCTGAGAATTTGCCTTTCCAACGAGTTCAAAGAGATGCCGATGCTGCTGGTCTGCTGATTCTTTGAGAATCACTATGTTAAGTAACTTGGCCAAAGTGACTCAGCCAACAAAATGGCAGAATCAGCTGGGATTTGTATTCAGGTACATGAGCGTCCAAAATGTGTTTTCTTAACTGGTATACTACTACTAATATGCTCTGCTCCAATAGGGTTTTTGGTGAACGTCAAGTATTTGGCACATAGTGAACTTCATACTGTTTGTTGGCTTATTTTCCATCCCTCGAATCAGAGCTCATTATAAGCTCCCTTGGTAGCCCAGCTTACAGCACTGTTCTACATAACCACGATGCTGTGTAAAGGTTGGCTGGCTGTCGTCATCTCCCTTTCTGCTTGATTTAGGTTACTTTGACTATAAGCATTCACAACTTGCTCAGGCTAGCTTCTGCCATGGAGGTTTGTTCTAAGGATATGTGTGACGATAAGAGGGAATTCGGGCAGGAATCTAAGCCTGGAATCACTGATACTGGATCTAGTGGTGTTCTGGACTCCAGGCAGCTTTGGGTATGTCAGCCACATTATCATTTCAAAGCTATTCTGAATAAGTCTGTTTCCTTTTGCATCAATCGACTTTCATTCCTATTGCTGCCTAGTGGATTCTTTTCATTTTCTCAGGTCAATTCCTGAGAGAAAAGCAACTGATAGGTCAAGATGATTACTACTGTTCCCATCTGGATAGTGCCTTTCGTGCTTGACAAAGTAATGTGCTTATTAAGCACCACCTACAGATGGGCAGCTGTTGGGTCAGGTGCCCATCCGTGGTCCGGTCAGTCGTGGTCACCTGGGAAGGGCCTCAGGGCCAGAACGTGGCTAGCCGTGGCTGCACTTAGCAAGAGCTGTGGGCACAGTCCATGTGATTGGCATGTGTGGTACAAAAATTACTTTCTACCACGTCTCCTCCTTGTATTATTTCTAATCATATAAAGTATTCAAGTAAATGACATGAAGACTTTATAAATATATTCTGCGGTTCACAGAGTTTTCTTTTCTTACATCTTTTTGTTCATTAATTCTTTGATGCGATTTCTCCTGTAGTTTTACATGTAATATTATATTCTCAATGGAGCATTGTAATAGAGCTATAAAGAATGAGAAATAACAGTGGAGAACTATGAACCCCTTATCCCAGAATGTGAGAATAGCATCTTAATCCCATATCTCAGAGGGTGAGAAAAGATATGGGAGGGAAATTCTGTTTTAGGTAAAACGACACTGACAGTCTCATAAATTCAACTGTCTGCTTGTGTTTGCTCTCTTGGCAGAGCCAGAGTGTAATAATTGAAACCTTTTATTCTTCAAACAAAACCTATATTTTCCAAAAAACTTGGACAGAGATTTTGTTTTACCTTGGATAGTTTATACATTCTTTTAATTTTTTTCTTTTTTTCCTTCAAATAGAATACCATATATTAAGTTTCCAGAGTCAGTTAGGCAAACATATAAGATTTAAACCAACCTTACATTTCTAAAATATTTGTATCTTAAGAATTGCTACCATTATTAACCCACTAAAAAAATCCAGACATTTTTTTTTTAAAGCAAGGGTCCCAGCTGTGATTTTATTTGCTGGTTGCTGCCCTGAAATTCATGAAGACCTAACTCAAATTTCAGAATTTCATTCATCCATAAAACAGGGGTTCAGAATGACTTGTCTCGTGAAATCAGTTACTAAACTAATATACTTTATTGACTTTCCTGTTCAAATTCCTCGTCCAACATAGGAGTGTCCTGCTTTGGGGATTATCTCTATCCTACCCTCTTTATTTTCAGGAACTCCTTAGAGCTTACTCATTCTTCTTTTATTTATTGGCCTTGAATTTTTTTTTTCTTTATTGGCTCAAATTTCTACAGGTTAGAGCCTGGCTACTTTACCTTGGAAATGATGATAAGAATTCCATTTTTAAAACTTCTGTGCATCTGTGTGTATGTGTGTGTGTGTGTGTTTAACTTTATAGATAAGGGGCAAGATGCACTTGTTCATTCATTTATTTCCAAGCAGGGGTTGGGTCATACAAGGAATTAGTTCACGATGCAGGAGGATTTTTAAATGTATGTGAGTTTAGTGAATGCTCTTATTCATTGCCACAAACATACTTCATAAATGAATTTTTTGAAAACATGTTTTAAAGTTTGGAAAACTTAAGGAGAGAGTAGCCTCTTCCAACTGTGAGACATAATTTTCTGAAAGTAGTCAAGAAAAAAAATTTCCATAGCATTAAATTCAGTCACAACCAAACAAAACTGCATCCTTCCAATTCTTGTCTGACCCTGGGGACAGTCCTGGGCTCTACCTTCCTCTAAAAGGCCAGCAGAACAGAACAATGTGTCTGTGTGACTAGTCAGAGGCAGCCTTGAAAAGAAATTAATAGTCTCAAATACACGTCATTCTTAATGACTTAATGACTGGGTGGCTCAGTCGTTTGAGCATCCAACTCTTGATTTCGGCTCAGGTCATGGTCCTAGGGTCATAGGATTGAGCCCCACGTCAGCTCCATGTTGAGTATGGAGTCTCCTTGGGATTCTCTCTCTCTGCCCCCTCTACCCCTTCCCCCTGCTCGCTCCCTCTCTCTAAAATAAAATTTAAAAATTTGTAAAAATGACATCATACTGAGCAAATGCCTCTATGAGAACATACAGAATCCAGTCAGCACTAAAAGATATGTTTTTCATCTGCTACTTAAAACAAAACGTAGAAACTTAATTTTATGATACCTGTAAAAGTTTCCTCTCTTTTAGGAGGCATATTATGACCAGCAACAAATTCCATGAAACTCTTTATAGGAGGTGGGGGCCAGTGTGAACATCTGGATTCCCTCTGTATCATCAAAAGGCCCTGGGCTCAGCCTCTTAGGAACTTATTTATTCATTTTTCCAGTCAACCATGAGATGAGAGAGAGAGAGAGAGAGAGAGAGAGGTGGAAAAGGGTGAGAAAAAATGACTTTTATATGATTAAAATTTCTTTCTATAAGAATGAATGATTATGATCAAGTAAAAATAAAGAAGAGAATGAGGAAGCAGAATTGGAATGTCGTGGAAAGACAACAAGACCTATTTCTTCAATTATACAATGAAGTTGCTTCTTGGTCTTTATTTCTTCGGGTACATACGTGAGTCAGAACGGAGTATAAAAATCATTCTGTTTACAAAGAGTTGGACCTTTAGTGGAGTCCACCCCACACCCCCAATCTGTTCCTAGCTCTTCCTCATTGGGCTTGAAACAAGAACTCAAAGAAAGATGACCTGTTTTAAATTGCAGAGAATTAATGATCTCATGTCACCTTACTTATGACCCAGCTGAACTTTAATTACTCAGTTCTGCAATTCTCAAAGCTGGCATGTAGAAGAATACATTATAGAGAGCGGGGAACATTTCATAGGAGTCTCTGCGTCTAACTTTGCACTGTGTAATTTAGCTTCAATTAACTTCAGGGGGCTAACGGAACGGAAGAGGCAAGCTCTATAATTTCCAACACAGTTTCAAAATACAGATCACATTCAGAAAACCTTTTTGTCTAATAGTTTTGCCCCCTCCTAAGACTGCCAAGCTAGTACTGGTCATTTTTTGCTGTTTTCTCCCTAACAATATTAAGAATATCTGAGGCTTGCTTTTCCTGCTGCTGACCCGACAGAGACAAGTAAATAGGAGTAACTTGGGTGACAGTATCTGAGAATTATCGGTGAATTCGGGGTGAAAGTGAGTGAAAACCATTTATTCTACAGAGGAGTATGCATTAAACCGGTGCCATTTTTTTACCTATAGCAGAAATATGTTATTACCTTTCTGTCAAAGCCTCTCGAGACATATAAATCAGACCTGAATACTAGAAAAACCTAACAGTACTAGTTATCACTTAAGGAGGATGTCCTCTGTGCTGCAGGAATTGTATTAGGCACTTTACAAAATTCTCACCACTCTGCAACCCTATGCCCTATTCCTCTTTCCAGATGAGGACGTTGAGGCTGAGAAATGAAGGAAGTTTCTCGTGATTGCCAAGCTTGTAACAGCACTGAGGCCCATGTCTGCTTCACTACAAAGCTGAACCGGTTGTCTGTTCTTGCTTCAAGAAACATTAGCATATGACATCAATAACCAAATAAGAGTAATTTACATTGGTGGTTAAGCCAATCTTGATGGAGCTGGGGGTAGAATTTCCATTCACTTTCAAACCAGAGGGAATAATACAACCTTTATTTTCTTAATATAGTCCTTGCAGGAGATTAGATTATATCCTCATTACTAGAGGTTAAACCTGCTTTTAGGAAAGATGCAGTTCACTCTTGAAAAACTCTAAAGCATACAGAGAAACTTAAGCTTTGCTTTCAAAGACCCATTCAACTATGCATACACAATTTAGGTTCCAATATTTGACATCCTTCTTTTTCCAATCTATCCTCAAAACTTTCTTTTACTCTAATTCCTTACCCCACCTCACCATATTTTCGAAACAGCTTAGGCTTTTAGGCAAATTAAATTCCCTTTAGACTATGCAAAGCTTTCATTATTTTGCCTAGACCTTTTTCTGTCCATAACAAGAATAAAACAGCAGGAATTTAATTCCTGTTCAGTTTGGCCCACGTCCAGGTTGGTGATATTCCACCCCCGCCCCTGCCCTTTCCATTGTTGTTAAACGCAATAGACTCACAGAACCAGACCTTGGCGGGACAGCACCACTTCCAATCTGAAACAGCTGCAGCAGTGTTAGCAAAATTCTATTTCTAATGATTAATAGCAAGTTTCTGAAAGGATAAAAGATTAGCCAACAAATCCCTAGGATTTCTTTGGATCCCCCAAATTCAACATTATCCAAATTCTGTATTTTCTCCTAATACTCTTCTAGGCATATGTATTACAAATAAAACATAACAACAAATTATGTTCTCCTTCAACCTATGTTAAATATTTATTTTATTTATTTAAAAAAAATTTTTAGGGTTTATTTATTTTTGAGAGAGAGAGAGAGAGAGAGAGAGAGAGAGGAAGAGCATGAGCAGGGGAGGAGCAGAGAGAGAGAGGGAGACACAGAATCTGAAACAGGCTCCAGTCTCTGAGCTGTCAGCATAGAGCTGGACATGGGGCTCAAACTCACAAACCATGAGATCATGACCTGAGCCGAAGCTGGATGCTCAACCGACTAAGCCACCCTGGCGCCACATCCTATGTTAAATCTTTAATGACTTACTTATGAATTATCAATCTAGAGATGATAGGAATTGCACTTTTACTGGTGAAAAAACATTCAAAATTATTCTGTAGAAGTTCTTAATGGCTACGGAGCTTAATGATCATCCTTGAAATGAGACATTTGTTTCAGTCCATCAATCTGTACAAGAATCAAAAGGAATCTAGTGGTAGTAACTCTTCAAGAAAGAAGAGAATACACTCTATTTCCATGTTAATTCACTAAGTCTACAGAGAAATCTTTTCAGTGACATGCCTGTATCTTGACTGCCAATATATAAGAATATTATGTAAAACAATTCATATTTAGAGACATTGTAATACTGTGTAAGAGATCACTAAAATATACCAAGATCTTTTAAACTCTATTCATTAAAGGAATTTTATGAGCAGAGATCGTGCAAGAACCTTGTGCCTCTAAATTAACACAGAGCTACTAAGTAATGGACTCAGGATTTGAACCCAATTCTGTCTGACTCCAAATCTTATGCTTTTAATGTTGAGTGAAGGCATGTACATAACTCACTATGAAAGGAGGCAGAAAATAAAAATTATGAAAGAGGCATACAAATCAGAGAACAAAATGGTCACATTAAATTGGAAGATATGATGGACATAGGAAGTGGTGAGCTGGACCATGTAGGATGGAAAAGACTAGAAGTTATGAGAAGAGTCTGTGTAAGGGGTAATCCAAAGTAATGGTCCAAAAAAAAAAAAAGCATGAAAAGAAAGTGAATACTAGAAGGATGTGGCTTGGAAAGAAAGAGTTCTTGCTATCTGTTATGCTCTGGTGATAGAGGGTGCTAGAGAGAAACTGTGTGGCTGCAAGAGGGTGAAGGAATTTTTTCCTTCCTGTTTACTGTGTTTGTCAGGGTAACCCCAACAATGCTACTTCAGTTGCTGGCAACCATTAGCTCCTAGAGGAACAGCAAACTGATTTCAGTTTCTACCTCCTTACACTCTTCCAGAAACACTAACACTACAGCCAGCCAGAATCTACTCTGCACATGTGTGGAGCCAAGCTCTCTATGGAGCCCCATCTCTGTACTTCTGAGCTCAATATTCCAACCTTTTGTTTTTGCTTCTTCCTGCAGTTATTTCTTGTGTGATACCTGAATTTTCCATTTTTGACTTTCCAGTTCTTCAATATCTGGTTAATCACTATATTGAAGCTCTCTGTTAAAATATGGTTGCTGACTCCTGAACATACGTTGGTTAATGCACATCCTTCATGTGCTAATGCCCAAAACAACCAATGGTGAGAAAAACAGAATGACCATAATATGCTTATTATTGATAGACATTTAATTTTGCAAATGGAGAAGTGCTCATGAAGTACATATGTGATCAATATCTGAAAAAAATTATGGGGTAGTATTCTGTTAGCAAAGAAGAAGATGATAAAGGCTCTTAGGGAGACAAGTAACAGGGACAGACACAGAAGATAAGTAAAGAAGTGAAGAAAGAGAGAAGAACATTCTAGAAAGAAAAGAAGTTGCACGTGGGAGGGACCCGAGTTGGGAGAGACCAAGATTTATTCAGGAAACTAAGGGAAGTACCATATAGATAGAGTGGAAAAAAGGATAGAGAAGGGAAAATCAGATGAAGCTGAAGAGGTCAGATCCAGGAAGGAAAGGATTTAGATGGCCTGAGATTAGAGTTCAGAGTTTAGGAAAACTGGTTGTGAAATTTATGGAAACAGGTATGTTAGGAAAAGAGAAGAAAAGTAAGATTCATGTTATGTTCAACATAAGGGGTTTACTACTGCAGGACCACGTAATTTTAAACTCGTTATGGGAAGTCTTGACCCAAGTCATCAACTTCAAGGCAATGAGGAAGCCATTAGAACAGAAAATAGAGAAAAGAGGAAAACTAAGGGCAAACTTTGGAGAATATCTATGTTTTAATGGTGTGAGAAAGGGGATTGTAGTCAAAGAGTGGAAATGGAGAAGAGGCTGAATACTTCCTAAGAATGAGTAGGTCAAAAACAAATATTATCAGTGAATGAATATGAAGAAGTGGAGAGACAGAATTAAGGAGGTTAGATAACCACGAAGGTGGCATGTCAAAGGGGCAAGAATTTGATATTGAAGTCACTGATGAAAACAACAGGGGAGGAGATAGAGAGATTTACAAACTAAAGTCACTGAGTGAGGAGAGTTTTCCTGAAGGTGGCAGATGGCTAAGATGAGAATGTGATGCACAGTATGAGGTCTGATGGATAGTCATGGGATGGTGACTGATCACTGGTAGGGAGGATCAAGGGGTATGTAGTTTACTCTTCACCCAAAATACCTATTGTTAACTGACAAGTAGTTTAAAAGACCCCAGAGTTCACTGTGACTCTTAAGCCTAAGGAGTAGAGATCATGTGGGAAAAAGAAACAATGGATATTTATTTAGGTAAACACTGCAGCTGGTGATCTTACTGAGTCTTAATACTTAATTCAATAGCACTTCCTTCAGTATTTCTTCTTTCAGTGTTTTAAACAGTGTTCTTGATATCTATTGCTAGGTAAAAAAACTACCCCAAAACTTAGTGGCCACAACAACCACCTTATTCTATCTCATGATTATGTGTGATAGAAATCCAAGCAAGATGCGACTGTTGAGTCTTTCGCTCCATTTGGCATCAACTAAGGGCAGGACAGATCTGGAGAATCTCAGATGTCATTCTAGTATGGGTGGCTGGATAGCTGGCCTCAGCTGGGCACTTCTCCATCATTATTCAGTCTCAGGATCTCTTTGCATGTTTTCTTCAAAGAAGTCGATTTCTTATATGGTGACTCAAGGCTCCAAGAGTGCATGTTTCAGAGGCCAGGCAAATGCTGCAACCTTGTCCTGGAATGGGCCTTCCAATTCATCTACTGCTTGAGTAAGTCACAAAGGCCAGTGGAAACAAAGGTAGTGGAAAAATACATTCCACCTTCTCATAGGAAGAATAGCAAATTGGTGGCCAACTTTTATCTACCACACCAAGTTAAGTTTTCAGTGCCTTGTTCCTTTATCCATACTTCACTGGACAAGAAGTTATTCTCAGGGTTGTGTAAGTTATTCAAAGAGAAAGCAGCATGAGATGGAACTGATATCAAGGGACAAAGTGGTATTTCTGGCTCTGTTATGAGCTGGGTTGCTTTAAGCAAAGCACTAAACTTTTCTGCACCTTTTTGCTTATTTCTCAAATAACTTTAATGTATAAACTTTTTAGGATTCTTATAAGGATGATATGACCATTGATATAAAAGGTATTGACAATAATGAGCTCACATTATGCAAAGCGTAAGCATTATTTGCTGGTGTCATTGAGATCATAATGAATCCTGATAGTTCAGTTGTGAGAAGCACCTATTTCCTAAATCTGAACTAGAATGAATCCTGAGGGGCAAGTGAAGGGCTGTCATCAAGGGTTCTAGATATCTGAATATTTTATAAACACTTGAAAAGGGCCTCTTCGGGTCTTCTGACAAAAGCTGCATGCATGACCACTGCTTCTCTAAGACAGTCCCTCCAAATGGAAGAATTACATGATGAGAATTAACGGCAAGTTGGCTTTTCTTAAGAGAGGCCTAATGTGTCTCTCCACGTGGACAATAATTTCTGAGATTAATGTCATAAAGACTCAGGCCCAAACTCCAGGTCAACAAGAACTTCTAACAGTGGAAGGTATTAAATTGATGAGTAGCTCCCCTTTTGACAGAGAAACTGGTTTAAACCTGAACCATTTTAACAATATCAAATATACTATTTAA
This sequence comes from Panthera pardus, assembly GCF_024362965.1. Lineage (NCBI taxonomy): Eukaryota > Metazoa > Chordata > Mammalia > Carnivora > Felidae > Panthera > Panthera pardus. Next base: position 132,643,574 of record NW_026526765.1, read on the forward strand.
CATGCTCATTATTAAATAAAAATAATGGCACACCATATAACCTTACTCTTGAAGCTGTTTTTCACTATGGTTTAGTATTTGTCCTAGACTGTTCTTTTTCTGACAATCCAAAGAGCCTTATTTTAAATATGAGGGATCCTACTATGAGGTAGTTTCCCAGAACGGTGTAGGTTCTGGGATATCACCTAGGATCCTTGTTAAAGTGCCATACTTACTGGCTGCAGCTCTTGAGAGTCTGAATCAGTAGGTCTGAGGAGAAACCCAGACATCAAAATGTTTTTTTGTTTGTTTGTTTTTTGTTTTGTTTTGTCTTGTTTTGTTTTTACTACAGCACAAGGTGATAATGATGCAGGGGCTTTACATGGGAGAAACTTTGCCTGAAGTTAGGTTGAATGGGTAAAAGGAAGATGTAAAAAGTATAAAGAGATAATGTCACAATGAGCCCTTAAATTCCCACAAATATTAATTTGAGGCAAAGGGGGTATTACTGTGCTTTCTGAGACTCCTCCTTTAATCGTATGTAGTATTACTGGTTACTGCTAGGGGCCTCTGAGTTCGTTTAGTGCAAAGCCTTCATTTTAAAGAGCAAACATCCCCCCCAACTCATGTTCTTCCTGTGTTTCCAAAGCATCTCATACTCTCCTTTGTCACAGCACCTTCCATCCTGAAGAGTAACTAACTGGCTACTAACAACTGTCTCTCCCACTAGACTATAATCACCTCAATAGATGGAAACTTTCTCCTTCATTATGCATTTCTTAAGATCTGTCACTGTTCCAGGCATTTAGTGTTAAACAGATGCACGTATAGATGAAAATGATTAAGACCAGAGAACTTAAATGTCCTGTCTGTGGTTTCCAGGGATGAAAGAGACAGATCCAGTCTCAGCCTGCAACCCAATGTTCTTACAACTACATGTTGTTGTTCAAGGGCTTTCTCATATAATGCATAAAATGCCTGGCACATTATAAGTGCCCACTGGCAAATAGTCTGTCTTATTTTATTTTTATGTGAAGTAAAAGAAAATAGTGTACAGAACAGTAATTAAGATCCTGAAGCTTTAAATCAGAAAAGCTGGTTTTCATGTATGGAATAGAGAATACCAAGTCCTTTAGTAACTAGTTACGACACTTCACGAAAGTTATTCAACCTCTCAACAAGACTTTCTTCTCATATAGAAAGAGAAATAATCTTAATCATAGAATTGTTTATATAATAAATGAATCAAATACATAAAGCATTTATGGCAGTGCCTGTTATACAGTAAGTGTGCAATAAGTTATTATTATTTCAGATGAAAAGAACGTTATAAGCCGCTGCAACTCAGTGCTATGCTTTGTTTACACAACTGAAAAGACATATTGAAATATTCTAAACTGGTTGTATGCTTTGATCCATCCTAGGAGGGAGGAAAATCACCTCGGCTGATGTTAAAGATTTGAAAATAATTTCCCAAATACCAGACTTTGGTCAAAGAAATCCTTTTTTATACACTGATTTTTCAGTCATGATATCACCAATGATAAGTAGGTATGAACAGAAAAAGGTGAAAGTGGAGTCAAGGAAATATATGGAAGGATGCTGTCTTCCTCAGGAGCCATCTGTGGATAACTCTGAATCCCACATTGCCTAAAACACTGGAATAAGGCTGGAATCACCTCCATATAAGAGAACACTATGGAGGTGATTCCAGCCTTATTCAGCTGTCCAAAAAGTAGTTATTGAGTCCCTATTATGTGCCAGCCACATTTTTAGGCACTGTGGACACATAAATGAAGAAAACAGGCAAAATCATGATTTCATGGTATTTAGATTCTAATACGGAGCAACAGATGAACAAATAAAGAGATTATATTTTCTTGCAGATTTGTCATAATAAATCAGAGAAAAGGATTAATAGCAGACTGAGTGAGATTTAACAAAGCTTAAGATTTGGCCAGGCCTATATGACAAAGACTGGGAAGAGCAAGGGAAAGAGGGCACATACAATGGAGTGACTATAACTATGTTCCATGAACTCTAAAATGAGTGGGAACAGAAATCAGAACATGAGGGAATGCAGTGAAGACCAGAGAAAAAACAGCAGGATCAGTGGAATGCAGGTCCCAAAGGGAGCTAAAGAACTATTGATGCTGTTATATATCTTAGACTGGGTTCTTGCCAGCAGAGACCTTGAGACAAGAAAATACATGCAGGTGGTGTATTTGTGAGATAGTTCCAGGAAGCGCCAAGTGAGGAAATGAGGAAGTGGGATAGTAACAAAAAATAAAAAAATAAAAAAAGCAAAAGCAAGTAAATCCAGGTAAGCTGGGAAATTGGAGTTCAGTCTCATAGAGGACAACCTGAAAACCATGTAGGATATGCCTCAGAATTGTCCTATCAGAGACAGGGAAACTGGGACATTATTTACTGACTATGCCCATTGGTTGAGGGTTTCCCATGGGAATGTTATACACCATCTCCCTAAACTTCTGAAATGTGCCTGCATTTATAGGAGGGGGATTCCCATGACAAGTTCTTTTTTCTGACAAAGTCTTCAGAAAAGAAGAGAGAAGATGAAAGTCACAAGTGATTGACACACTGACTTCTTCTACCAGAATGTTGGGAACCATAACTTCAGGTGAAAAAGTTGAGCCAAGGGAAGAGAGATGGAACATAAACAATCTTTGCTTTAGGAATCTGGAGAAAATAAAGGAGAAACGAGGAGGTAGTTATGGGTGAGTAAGATGCTTAAGAATGATACTATGGAAGGATGGCAGTTATTACCAATAACAAGGTTAAGGGTATGACCATGAGACTAACAGCCAAGGTACAGTAGGTGACAAGACCAAAGGAGGAGAGAGATGAAGAAACTTATAGTGCAGAATTTTGGAAAGATAATCTTTGAGAATATTTAATTCACCAAAAATTATAACAAATGGTGTTGGAGAAAGTGGCAGCGAGTCAAAAACTGAAAACTTTTGAAAGCTGTGAAATAGTGAGCAAGGGAACTATAGATGAAAACAACAAAGAGGGAAAACATCTGATAGAGTCTAATGATATGAAAATAAAAGAGATGTTAGGAAGCAACGTGAGTAGAACAGTCATGAACATCGATGAGGTTGCAAAGAGGCCCTTATATCCATTCCAGGCCCAGCTATGGGGGGTTTGGAAGAGAGAACAGCCTCCATGGAGATAAGAGCCAGGTTTCAGCAATAACATGAGGGTAAGGGGAATCTTCATTAAATAGGTTTAAGCATGTAAAGAATTTTACTGATAACTAACCTTGATATTCAGGGGGCCCATATGGAAGATTTCAGGAATCAGAGATAGGCGGTAAAGAAAGTCAGAAAAGCAGATGTGTGGAGCCAATGGAGATATAATCAGAGAATTTACAATCCTGGGTTTCATGGGGTTTGAGCTTTACATGTTGAAAATTGTAATGTACATAAGGAGCCAAAGTAAGGTAAGTTCATTTCTCCAATTCACCGTCTTAATTCTTCTCCAATTCAATAACTGTGTTAAGTGATTATCTATTTACAAAACTGAAAGTACACTGTCAAGCAAAATATTAGGACATGATGTTTGAAAACATGTAATATTGTTTGAAATTAAGATATATCTCAATAATACACAGATTAAGGAAATAATTATAAAATGAATTATAAAATGTTTTTATCAGTAAATAATGAAAATATAATATATATCAAAGTTTTTATGATGAATCTAAAGCAGTTTTTCGGAGATAATATATGGCCAAAGATGTCAATATCAAAATTAAAAATAATTTAAATTAATGAGATAAGTATAACTCATGTATAAAAAACTTAATATTATCACATCAAAGAAGGTAAAAAAAAAAAGAAAAGAAAAAGTAAAGAGAAGCCCAAAATTAATGAAAAGGAGGACAAATATATAGAGAACAATAAAAAGTTTGTTCTTTGAAAAGAAAAATTGACAATTATAAGGACCAATTATAAGGAGATTTTAAGGCCAATAAAAGGAGAATAAATATTCAAAAACAAAATTTGTTTTCAAATTTTTTTACTGTTTATTTATTTTTAAGAGAGAGAGAGTAGGAGATAGAGCATGAACAGAGGGACAGAGAGAGAGGGAGGCACAGAATCTGAAGCAGGCTCCAGGGTCTGAGCTGTCAGCACAGATCCTGATTCAGGGGCTCGAAGTCACGAGCTGTAAGATCATGACCTGAGCCGAAGTCGGACGCTTAACCGACTGAGCCACCCCGGTGCCCCCAAAACAACATTTTTAAAAGATACACTAGAGTAAGTATTCAGAGATAAAAAAGATAACAAAGAATTTATGAACAACTCTAACCATAAATTTAAAAACATAGATGAAATGGGAAAATTCTTAGAAAAATGTAACTTGAAAAAACAAATTCAAAAAGAAATACTGTAGAAAGCCTAGTTTTATAATTGAATAATAGTTTATAGTTTTCCCACAAAGATGACTTCAAGCTCAAATGGCTTTCTCAGAAAATTTTACCAAAAATCTAAGGAACAAATTCAATTCTTACACAAACCTTTTCAGAGACTAGAAAAGAGAAAGCTTTAAGAAGATAACATAAAAGAACACCTTAATGATTATAGGGTAGGGAAAGCATCTCAAGTGAGAAAAAAAAGCATTATTTTCAAGGTAAAAAATTGACAAATATGACCACATAAAAATTAAGAATTTTGTTCATCAATGGACACCACAAAGAGAGTGGAAAAAGACAAGCCACTGATTTTGTTTGTTTCTTTTGCACTACTTATAAATGATAAGGACAAGTATCACAAATATATAAAGAACTCCTATCAATCAAAATGGAAAAGAAAAAGATGCTTCCCCAAATAGATGAAACACTTAAACATCTAAACACTTTTAAACATCTAAAACAAAAAATTCAGAGAGCATGAATAGTGTCCAAACTTTTCTGTATGGAAATGAAGTTTAACCCACAATGGGATACCATGATTTCCTCACTATTTCTTCATAAGGCAAATCTTAAAATGTCTGGCAAAATCAAATGCTGGCAAGGACAGACCACAGTGGGAACTCTTATAATGCTACAACATATGCCCATTGGTTTAACTCCTTTGGATAAAAGTTGAAGTCACCTAACAAAATTAAAAGTATGCATATCCTGGGGCACCTGGGTGGCTCAGTCGGTCGAGTGTCCAACTCTCAGTTTCATGACCTCTCAGGTCACGATCTCACATTTCATGACTTTGAGCCCCACATCGGGCCCTAAGCTGACAGCACAGAGCCTGCTTGGGTTTCTCTCTCCCTCTCTCTGCCCCTCCTCAACTTGTGCTGTCTCCATCTCTCTCAAAATAATAAATTTTTTTAAAAAGTATGCATATCATCTCACTTAGCAATTTCTCTTCAGGTATATTCCCTACAGTAACATGCACATATGATCTAAAATATATAGAAGGCTCTTGAAGGAAGTGCTTACAATGGCCAAAAAATTAAAAAAACAAACTAAATGTCCAATAATAGTTGAATGGCAAAAGATACACTGTGGTATATTCAAACAGTGAAATACTACGCACAATTAGGAATTTTTCCTCCAGATACTCCCCAGAACATGGATGAATTTCATAAAGATTCCCCAAATGAAGAATCAAAGGAATGCATGCATTATGATTCCATTTATATAAATATCAAAAAGAGGGAAGACTAAATTATATTGTTTTTAGAAGACCAAATCTATAAAGGAAAACAAAAGTTGAAAAGATGCGGTGATCAGGTGGAGCACACAGGGTACTTTTTGGGCACTAAACGTGTTCTACTGTATGACTTGGGAGGAATTTCATGAGTGGACTTCATAAATATTTGTTATATTGTACATTTATATTTTCTACATTTTCCTGTGTGTATTCCTCACAATTTTTAAATATTAAAGATGGAGATTTATGGAAAATTATCTGCATGTTCACAAGGTAATTTTTTTCATAAAAGCCAAAATATCTATTGATCAATAATCTACTGCCCTTATCTTTGCAGAACTGTACACCAGAGAATTATCATATGAGCTCACTGAGCATTTGCCAAGTAATTTTTAAATTGAAGCAAATTTCTCATCTGTCTTCCACTAAATTTAATTACTTCTACAGGTGCTTTACTAAACTTACCACAGTTTCTAAGAAATTGAAATTCCCAGAAACATCTGGAAGTTAAAAAATTTTTAATTAACAGTAACATTTTCATCATTTTTCAGAGTCTTGTCTGTAATCCTTTCTTTCTTGACAATCCAAGAAAAAGTCTAGTAGTTTCTCTTTGGGGATTTTTTTTTAATCTATCCCCTACAATATTTGCATTTGGTAAGAATTAGGTTTCTTGAGATAAATAGTCACCACAGCTGATCTCCATTTGTCATTTCCAATGCCTTTTAATGATGGCAACTGAGTTAGAAGCTTACTCTTATATGATAATATTATTTTCATCCATTTTTAGGATATTCTTACCTTTGCACTTTCTCACACTGACAGATTTTCATTGGAGTTTTCCACTAATTCTCCTTCCTCTGGCTGAGCAGACCTTGCAATTACCAGTAAGCCAAAGTACTCAGGTTCATAAAAATAAAGTTGTGAGTTCTGCTCACATTTATTTTTATTTGCTTTGGAGATCCTACTAGCTAAGTGGTAATAACAAAGAATATTTCTATCATATCACCACTTTTAATTCATTTTGATCACACTGAAGGTTAATTTCTCTACATTATAACCATAGGTTGATTACCTCTTGATAAATTACAAAACATTTTCTTTTGGGGAAGTTCAGTAGCTATCAGAAGAATTTAATGTCCAGGTGAATCATTTAATTTATGACCCTGATGACAATTAAATACCAACAACAACAACAAATAATAATAATAATAATAATAATAATAACATTTTTATACTTTAAATGGGCTCCCACTCAGTCTGGTTTTATCTTATCAAGCAAACAATTGAGTGCTTCAAGAGTTATGGCTAAAATGAACAAATACCACTGTTTTTAATGTTTTGAATGACCCAATCATTCAGAGTATTTTTTCCTACAAAGTAACTTATTTAGTTCAGTCTCTGGGAAAAAAAAGTGACTTAGTCCTGAAGGTTCTTTTTGGTTTTTAATACATACTTGTCTTAGATGATGTGCTTGTGTTTTAAGCTTTATTTATTGTAAGTGCTTAGTAACCCAAGCCACAAAATTGCGAAGACCTTATTCTTTTCCTTTCTCAATTTCTCTTTCCTCTCTTAGTGGTGCCAACAACAAAAGGACGTGTAACTTTATCCTTTCTGGTTGCTAATATTTTACCTTGTAGACTCTGGAACAACAAATTCTATAATTGCTACAATTTTTCACCATTCTGTTTGTTTTTGCATTATGAAGTAGCTAGTATGTGCTTTCAAATTATATTTTTAAATAAAGTTCCTTTAAGTGGACAAAGGTTAAAGAAATACCCAAGCCCAAGTGTTTTGGGCTTTGGTTTTTTAAACAGGATTTGGTTTTGCAGTTCCAGAAATGGGTTACTTCAAGCTTTCCAGGTTTTCCTTTCTATAATCCTTGTATTAAAAATAAATCCTTTTGTCTTTTGAAAAGTATTTTTCATTATTACTTGGTATAAATTTAACAGAAGTTAACTAATATTTCATTTAACATATACTGAGTGTATGCAGACAACCTTCAGATTAACAGTGGAATAATAGAGGGGGGAAAAGGCCAAGTGGAAATTACGGTTACTGCGGGGCAGGGGGTAAGGCAGAAATCACAGACCCCTATTATTCAATGAGTTCTTACAATTCAATATTAAAGTTAAAATTTTGATTTCTCTACTGTTTATTGCTATACAGTGGATCCATGAATTTTTTTCTGACTTCATTTTTGGGAAAGCGAAAATTCCCTAATTCATCAGAGCTGTCCTCCCTGACTTCTCATTAGTCCATGATGGAGAAAGAGAAAGACACTGTCCTACTAGAAATGATCACTGTCACCAGCATGTACTAAATTCCAGAAAATCTGCAGGATTCTGCAACAAATGACAGCTCCTATACAACAGAAAGTTAAGAAGATGGCAATTCCAAATTTCACCTCCAAAAAATTTTCCTGATATAAACAATAAAGTCTTTTCACTATTTCAGACTCTCTCCTTGGACACAGCGTAGTTTATCTGTGTTCCAATTAAAATGGGACATCATGTCTTCAACGTACCATACTAGATGGTTTGACCAGCACAGAGTAGAATAGGTCTGCATCATGCTTGCTATGCATGTAGTACTTCTACCATAAATCTTTCTCACACATGGCTCTTAAGCCATGTGTAATTCATCTTAAGTATGCACACTGAGATTGGAGTGCTAAATCACTCCCATTAGCTATAAGGCTGACAGTGTAGAATGCAAGCCAATTAATTCTGAACTGTGATTCCATCGTCTGATATATGAGATCGCCCTGCTATTTCAAATCATCTGCAACTTTATCAAGATCATAATTGAAAATACTGAACAGACAGGGTAAAGGATAACGTAAGTTAATTTTAATCACTGACATTTGCACGTGGTTCTCCAAGGTTCAAATTCGCCTACCTGCACTACTTTCCAGCTCAAATGACTCCATCTAGTACCCTGACAGTCTTTTAAGTGCTTTACTGAAATTAGAAAGCACTATGGCCATACCATGCCCTTAACCCACAGTCCAAAAAGGGAATGAGTCCAAAACTGGTCATGCTTTTTTCATAAATCCAGTGATTACCACTTATTTTTGGAACTCCTAAAGCCAATCTTTTAATAATCTGCTCTGGAATCTTTCTCAAGGCCAGTTAGCAGTTTGCAGAATTTACTTTCTTGGGAATTTCAAAAAAAGATCTCATGTTCAGACATTTGATAAGTTTCTTCATCACACTTTGTAGACTGTCAAGCAGAGGTTCAACAATACCAAGTACATACTCTCAGTGTTGTATTCTGTAATTTCCCCCGAACTAGGAGACTCAAATCATTCAGTAGTTCAGAGCAAGCTGGGAAAAAAGAGAGAGGTTCTATATTTACCCAATGCTTGAATGTAGCTAAAATGAGTTTGCTTAAGGGAGATGAAAAAGTAAAAACAGTTTTTATTTTAAAATTCCGCTAACACATATTTCCTTCTATAAAGCTCATTTCTTCTCCTCTTACCTAAACAACAAAACCTGCTTTGAGTCATGATCTGATAGAAGCAGGTATTTTAGTGTGACTTTAAGTCAATATGTTCTCTTTCAAAGAGAGTATTTGTGTTTTAATCCCCACTTCTCTTATCTTTAAGTGTGGAATTTAAATCTAGGTTCTTTATTGAGGAAATTGCAAGAGAACTGATGGGGGGAAATTCCGGGTAAGCTGGGAGAGGAAGAAGGGCTCCTAGTTATCCCTGAGATCACACCACTGGAATGCCACCTCTGTCTCCCACTTGCAACTGAAAACCACCTGGACCAAAAACAAAACAAAACAAAAGGTCCCACCAAAAATTCAGGAAAGATAGTATATCTGCCTTAAGCATCACATGACTTCTGACCCTTTTGTATCCAAAATATGAGTTAGAAAACACAAGCCTGAGTTTATCTCCAGTAACATGGATATTAAATTTCTGTCAAAAATTCAGCACTCACTGCTTAAACTTTGCAAGACAGACCCTGAAGAGGACAGCTGAAAGTCACTCCAGGCTCAGCTCAGAGAAGATTTCAGAGGCTGAAATCTGGTCCTGATACTCTCTCCTCCTCAAAGTGGTTACTTTCAACAGTGCCAGTTTGGAAGCTTAAAAATTTTCAGGCATAATTTTACCATAATTCATATCTAATGATAAATATTATCATCATATTCCAAATTAAAGTGGACTTTTCATCTTTCAAATAACCATCCCTGTAGCATACCTCCTAGAACTTGTACATGTTTAAGAGCCTAGAGTAACTCTTCCTAAATCAATCCTATTTTTACATGAAAGCATTTTGTGCTAATGTCATCTCATCAATAAAACGTTATCATGTCATATATTTATTAACTCCTAGATCAATGCCATTTGTGTTTTAGGTCAGATATGAATGGGGGGTGGAATGAAGAACCCTACCCCAGAAAATTACTCAATGCCCTAAGCAATGAAATATTCTGAGAGAACCATAAAAAAAGAAAAGATAAGGTTGAGTAGCAATGATTTGGCATGTTTCCAAAATTCACTTCTCATATTTTGGTGATTGCATTTGCAATTCCAAGAATTTCACTTATTGTAAATCTTTTTCCTTTTGTTCCAGCAGATATTTCTGAAATTGGAAATGCCTCTGAGAAATGACATAGAAAAATGATGATACCTCAATATACCCTTGGCAAGTAAAGCAACAGATTTGAATAAGTATTACATATTCCAATTGTGAATTTATTGTAAATATTCTGATGTAATTTCTTTTAGGTTAAAAATAAAGGATAATCAAGTTGACTAAATATATTGGAATGTTGCCTTAATCTGTTAGAACATAGAGTAAGAGATATGTAGGCAGAGTCACAATCTTCTAAATATGTCACTATCTTTGCATTTGAAGATAAGATAATAAAATAGAAAATCATTATATCAGATAGCTATGTAACACAATATGAATGAGAAATCAGTTTTTGCTTTTGGCTTTTGCTATGACAGCTTCAAGGTAAACACAAGAACAACATTTGAAAGGTTTATCTAATGAGGCTCAGTTTTGACTTGATAACCTAGCTTCTTAGTAAAATATATATATATATATATATATATATATATATATATATATATATATATATATATCCAGTTCAATTATTCTCTTAAAATACTGTCAGACATATCTTTGAATTAAGAAAAACATTTGACCAAAACTACAGTAGGGATGGGAAGAAACTATTTTAGGTTTGGGTAGAAAAGAAGTATTTTGGTAACTACTTTACATTATAGCTTTGTCAGTACATTTTTTAAAATAACATAATCCTGGCAGAAATAATTATTTCCATTTTATAGATAAGAAAATTAAAGTTCACAGATGTTAAATAGCCTGCCCAATATTGCTCAACCAGCATGCAGATCAATTATGTTAATTCCAAAATCTATAGACCTGCTATGCCAAATAAACGTCTAATAATGAGGAAAAGATTAAGATAAATTGCAAATTACCAACTTGTGATGTTATTTTATAGCATTAAAATTATACTTATGAAATTTAACACCATGGGAATATTTATGACAACTGCTCCATGAACAAGAATTCCAGGTGGTAGCCATCCTGTGTGTGACTACTATTGTGTAAAAATGAAAAAAACATTATTTGATAAAGTGGTGATAGGATTATGAAGAATTCTAAATATAATTTTTACCCTTGTGGTAAAGATATAAATATCTATAACAGAGAGGAAGAATGCCAGTTTCTTCTTTTAATATAGTCAAAATGAATGTTTTGGGACAGACCTTTATGCTCGAAATGCGGCTTTTACTAATGGCTTTAAATGTGTTAGGTTGTTTAATCCTCATGAATATAGAAAGTGGGATCATTGTTATCATATTTCATGTTCATAAAAATGAAAAAGAGATAGATTAAGTAGCTTGCCCCAAACTATCCAGCTAATTACTGATGGAAGCAGATGTTGAACCCACAGCTTACCTTTTAGCCACAAACCTATGAGGCTAATATTTACAAAAGAAAAAATACACCAACAGTGCTTATCTTGTGGAAATGAAAGCTGGAAGTTGATAAATTACATAGCAATGACAATATGATAACTCATATTAAATACCTAGGAAGTAATATACAGGAACTCAAAAGGTAAAAAATCAAGTGTTGGGGATAATTTCTAAAGGGTCACTAATACCAATATGACATTATAAAGGTAAACCACATCAAAGAATAAATAAGAGAATGACTTAAATATATTTTATGGAAGTTAACAAAAATAAATAAATTTGAAATATATTGAGACTGGTATTTAAAGGAACAACTGAACAGTTACGGATGCCAAGGAGAAAATGTGAGAATAGAATGAGAATCCCATATATAGGAACAAATTAATAAGATGTTCTAGACAGACCACGTAGAGGAGATATAGCATGTAAACAAGACAAAAGAATAGAGGACAAAATCATGTACATTATGTATATATGTATTTTATAGCTAATTCTGGAAGAATTCACCATTGAATTGCATTGAGTTTTGTCTAAATAAGAATTTCTTTTTCTAATTGTGAAAACTATTCTCTTAACAAAATTTTAAGTGCACCTAACAATATATTGTTAACTATAGGCACTATGTTATGCAGCAGATCTCCAGTTTATGAACTGTTATGTTATACACATTGAACAACAACCTCCATTTCTTCCTCCCCCATTCCTGGGACTCACTATTCTATTTTCTGTTTCTATAAGTTTGACTATTTTAGATACTTCCTATAAGTGGAATCATGCAGTATCTGTCCCTCTGTGACTTCTTGTCACTCAGCATAATTTCTTCCAGGTCTATCCATGGATTTTGATTTTCATTGTTTTGGAGCTATATCCAGGAGTGAGGTTTCTGGATCATATGGTGGTTCTATTTTTACTGGTACTTCCACACTGTTTTGCAGAGTGGTTGTACCATCTTACATTCCTACTAACAGTGTACATACTTCCAAACTCATTTTATGAGACTAGCATCACCCTAGTACCAAAGCCAGACAAAGACAATACAAGAAAACGACAGGCCAATATCCAAGATGAACATAGATACAAATATCCTCAACAAAATACTAGCAAATTAAAGTCAATAACATGTTAAAAGGATCATATACAATGATCAAGTAAGATTTACCTCTGGGATGCAATGATGGTTCAACATACACAATCCAATAAATATGATATACCATATTAAGAGAATGAAGAGCCAAAATCTCATGATCATATCTCAACAGATGCAGTAAAAGCATTTCACAAAATTTAATATAATTTCATGATAAAAATACTCAACAAAATATGTCCAGAAGGAATGTACCTCAACATAATAAAAGCCATATATGACAAGCCCACAGCCAGCACCATACATAACAGAGAAAAGTTGAAAGCTTTTGCTCTAAGATAAGGAAAAAGACAAGAATACCCATTCCTGCCATGTCTATTCAACATAGTACTGGAAATCCTAGACATAGGAATTAAGCAAGAAAAAGAAATAAAATCCAAATCAAAAATGGAGAAGTAACATTACTGGGTCACAGATGACATGATCTTATACACAGCAAACCATAAAATCTATGAAAAATATGTGAGAATACATAAGCTCAGTAAAGTTATAGGATGCAAAATCAACATAAAAAATCAGTTGCATTTCTATACACTAACAGTGACCTACTTACAAAGGAAAAAAATTTTAAAAGCCCATTTATGGGGCACCTGCTGGGTCGGTTAAGCATTCAGCTCCTGATTTTGGCTCAGGTCATGATCTCATGGTTCATGAGTTTGAGCCCCATGTGGGGCTCTAGGCTGATGGCACAGAACCTGCTTGGGATTCTTTCTTTCCCTCTCTCTCTGCCACTCTCCCCTGTGCACTCTCTCTCTCTCTCTCTCTCTCTCTCTCTCTCAATCACTCAATACAAATAAGTGGTGATTTAAAAAGATAAAAGCCCATTTACAGTAGCATTAAAAAGAATAAAACACTTAAGAATAAAGAAAAAGTCTGAGACTCTTAAAAACTGAGAACAAACTGAGGGTTGATGGGGAGTGGAAGGGAGGGGGAGGGTGGGTGATGGGTATTGAGGAAGACACCTGTTGGGATAAACACTAGGTGTTGTATGGAAACCAATTTGACAATAAATTTCATGTTAAAAAAAAAAAGAATAAGTTTGAGAGATGAAAAGCACAGCATAAGGAATACAGGTGGGGGGGGGGGGAAGAAAAAGAATACAATAGGAATAAACTTAACCAAGGAGTTGAAAGACTTGTACACTGAAAAGTACAATATATTGGTGGAAGAAGCTAAAGTACATACAAATAAATGGAAAGACATCCTGTGCTTATGGATGGGAAGATTAAAAACTATTAAAATAAGAATTTCTGGAGGTGCCTGGGTGGCTCAGTTGGTTAAGCCTCCAACTCTTGCTTTCAGCTCAGGTTATAATCTCATGGTTCGTGGGTTCCAGCCCCACATCAGACTCTGTGCTGGCAGCACGGAGCCTGCTTGAGATTATTCTCTCTCTCTCTCCCGCTCTTTGTCCCTCTCCTGTTCTCTCCCTCTAAAAGTAAAAAAGAAAAAGATTTCTGTATGCTATTCAGTAACACAAAGGCCAGTAGGAGAGGTTAGGGACTCCTATCTAGTCATGCTTTCCCATCATCTACATAACCTTAGGCAATGACTCTGCACTGCCTGTCCTCAGTTTTCTCCTGTGCAGAGGAAGGAGTGAAACTAGGGAGCCTCAAAGCTCAGCCTATGAGTCAAGCAATTTCTGAACTGCATTACAGTTCTATCACTTGAGTGACAGATGAAATCCATGAAAAGGGGAGGTGATCTATAATAGTAGTCTAAACAAAACAACTATTTACCACATACAAACAGCTATTAAAATTTATATAATTATTTATCTTTTTTTAAATTTAGGGTAAATTGTTTTAATAAACCCACCTGAAATTGCACATCTCAAAACTCAAGGAGAGAAGAGGCTTCAAAGGCAGGCAGAGAGGTCTTGAATGTCCTTTGAGGACCCTTGCTAAGGGATTTACCTAATCTCTTTGAGCCTCAGTTTCCTCATCTGTCCATCAGTATTATCTGTTTAGGATTATGAAGAGGATTAATGAAATAAACAGTGTAAATTAGCCCAATGATTGCCACACTACCACGAGGTAAATGAGTAAAGCAAATCAGCCTTACCGGTTGAGTAGCAATCCATATAGAATCAAAGACTGAAAGAAATAAACCAGGCAGATATCCATTTCCCTGGCTTTATGCAGACAGCCTACAAAATGGAAGTACGCCAAAAAACAAAAAACAAAACAAAAAAAAAATCCTAGGGAGAGGTGGTTGACAAAAAACATGAAGAAATCAACCCAAGAAAATGCAGATAAATGTGGGAGAAACAAGCTAAGCTAAGAGGAAAAGTATTTTGAATTTGAGTCAAGTATGTGACTGATAAAGCTGTGACCCTTCCCAGGCAGGGCAGATGGTGGTCCCGGAGTTTAGATGTGATCCCAAGAACATACTGACCTAGATTCTGGTTTTAGTGCATCAGTATGTAAAGGCAATGGCAATTTTAAAACATAAGACTTTAGACAGGGAAACTGTTGCAGTAGTTGGGTTTAAGTAAGAAATCTTTCTACAGACTCTGCTTCCTATTAAGAGCAGACACCAAAGAAATGGACACGCCCCTGGGCTCCCAAAATCTCTACACACATCCCAGACTGACTGGCTCTATAGGGTCGTCAGGGGCATCACAAGCTCTAAAGATATCGCTTCATTATTTAGAGACTGAAGTTGAGTATTTAGGAACCAATGACAAGCTCTACATGGGAAATGCTTATTGTGGAGAGGAGGACCTGTGTTAGTTTTGCATGTCAATTATTATAAACTGTACTTTCCCATCTTCCTGCTTTTGATTCTGCTCTTCTTTGCCTGAAGAACTGTGCTTTTCACGATTTATACAATGTGTTAGCTCCAATGGCCTCATCTTTGGGAAGATTATCTTTTCTCCAAAATCATAATCCAAGTGATTATTTTCACCTCTGGAGATTCCTACACCATTGCTTACACTTTCCTTCTATATTTTGCTTTATATCATAGTTTTTTTGCCTTCTTTTCCTCATCAAGTTGTGAACTCCTCTAAGATAGAGAATTTGGTTTATTAATTATTCTTTAATCATCACCACTGCCAAGTGCTCATTTCTCATATTGGAGATACTGAGTATTTGTTGAGTGAATGCAGTGTTTTATTAACAATGCTTTGTAGTTTTAGACATTAAAGAATGTGACAAAAATCTACGAGCAGGCCTTGCTCCTACTACACCTCTGGAACAGCCCTGGGAGCCAGTAGCCATGCTGAGACCTCACCTACTACTAGACCAGTAGATCCTGAGTCCTCAAAGTAAAGTAGTTTCACAAGCCCCTTTCCAGCCTCATGAACCTAGTCTCTTTCTTCGGACACAGTGTTTTTCCCCCCTCTTCAGGTTTTTTGTTTGTTTTGTTTTGTTTTGTTTTAAGTTCAGCATAGTTAACATACAGTGTTACATTAGTTTCAGGTGTACAATATGGTGATTCAGCAACACCATACATCACTCAGTGCTCATCAAGACAAGGGCACTCCGTAATCTCCACTATCTGTTTCACCCATCTGTTCACCCATTCCCCCTCTGGTAACCACCAGTTCGTTCTCTACAGTTAAGACTGTTTCTTGATTTACCTCTGTCTCTCTTTTTTTCCCCTCTGATAATTTATTTTGTTTCTTATTCCACATGAGTGAAATCAAGGGGTATTTGTCTTTGACTTATTTCGTTTAGCATTACACTCTAGCTCCAACCATGTTGTTGCAAATGGCAACATTTCATTCTTTTTTAAGGCTGAATAATATTCCAGGTGTGTGTGTGTGTGTGTGTGTGTGTGTGTGTGTGTGTGCATGTGTGCCACATCTTCCTTATTCAATCATCAGTCAATAGACACTTGAGCTGTTTCCGTAATTTGGTAATTGTAAATAATGCTGCTATGAACATAGTGATGCATGTATTCCTCTGAATTAGTGTTTTTGTATGGGGGGGGGGGGGTGGTAAGTACCCTGTAATGCCATTACTAGATCATAGGGTACATCTATTTTAAACTTTTTGAAAAACATCCATACTGTTTTCCACAGTGGTTGCACCAATTTGCATTCCCACCAACAGTGCATCAGGGTTCCTTTTTCTCCACATCACTAACACTTGTTGTCTCTTGTGTTATTGATGTTAGTCATTCCAACAGGTGTGAGGTCATGTCTAATTGTAATTTTGATTTGTGTTTTCCTGCTGATGAGTGTTATTGAACATCTTTTCATGTGTCTGTTGGCCATTTGTATATCTTCTTTGGAAAAATGTTTGTTCACGTCTTTTTCTCATTTTTAAGTTGGATTACTTATTCTTTGGGTGTTGAGTTGTAGAAGTTCTCTAATATTTCCAATACTATTTTGTCCTAGATAGGTCATTTGCAAATATCTTCTCCCATTAAATAGGTTATCTTTTACTTTTGTTGGTTGTTTCCTTTGCTGTGTGGAAGACTTTATTTCAATGGACTCTCAATAGCTTATTTTTTGCTCTTATTTCCCTTGCCTTAGGAGTCATATCTAGAAAAATGTTCCTATGGCTGAGGTCAGACACATTACTACCTATGCTCTCTTCTAGCATTTCATGGTTTCAGATACCACATTTGGGTCTTTAATCCATTTTGAGTTTATTTGTGTGTATGGCGTAAGAAAATGGTCCAGTTTCGTTCTTTGCATGTAGCTGACCCATTTTCCCAACACCATTTGTTGACTTGTTTCCCAACACCACCGTCTTTTTTCCACTGGATATTCTTTTCTGCTATGTTGAAGATTAAGTAACCATATAACTGTGGGCTTATTTCTGGGCTTTCTATTCTGTTCCACTAATCTATAAGTTTGTTTTTTTCCAGTACCATACTGGTTTGATGACTACATCTTTTGATATAACTTGAAGTCTGGAATTGTGATCCCTCCCACTTTGCTTGTCTTTGTAAAGATTGCTTTGGCTATTTAGGGTCTTTTGTGGTTGCATACAAAGTTTAGGATTGTTCATTCTAGCTCTGTGAAAAATGCTGTTGGTATTTTGATATGGACTGCATTACATGTGTAGATGTAGTATGGACATTTTGGCAATATTTTTCCTTTTAATTCATGTGCATGGAATGTCTTTCCATTTCTTTGTGTTGTCTTCACTTTCTGTCATCAATGTTTTATGGTTTTCAGAGTACAGGTTTCCCACCACTTTAGTTAGGTTTATTCCTAGGTATCTTATTATTTTGGTGTAATTGTAAATGGGACTGTTTTCTCAATTTCCCTTTCTACTGCTTCATTATTAGTGTAAATAAATGCAAGAGATTTCTGCGCACCAGTTTTATATCACCAGTTCAGTTTTCTTTTCACTGATCAGTTTTAACAAGATTGTCATGGTCACGAAAGTCAACACATTTAAGGTTTTGTGTGTCTGTTAATTAATTCATTTATTTAATAAGTGTATTGAGTACTTCCCTTAAGGCACCTATTGAGGATAAAAGATTAATACACAGAAACCTTCCCTCTCTGAAGTCTGGATGTAGCAGCAGAAACAATGCTCCATGATGTCAAAGACTATACCCACCTTGCTCCCTGCTGTGTCCTCACAGCCTAACACTGATCCTGGCTCATCTGGAGCACTCAGTCAGTATTTGTTGAACTAAAAATTCATTAAACCTAATACAACACTGTGTGTGAACTATACTGGAACTAAAATTTAAAAATTCATTGGAAGTGAGGTGTTATTCACAGATGTATGGCTAAAGCTGGTGGCAAAGTACTTAGAAGGCAGGCATCTGCTCTGCCTGCAGGAGGGGTAAAAGTAGTGGCTTCAGAAAAGAAAGTCCACAATTAACAAATCTTGAATGATAAATACAAGTGTATTAAATTAAGAAAGGATAAAGGCTGCCAAAGCCAAGTCAACAACATAGGAGATGTGAAAGCGTGTGGCAGGATATCAGGTATGACTGGTCAGTCTTACCTTTCCTCAGGATAGGGACCATTTTGAGAATTTGATGGCCACTTTGACCAAATTTCTCCAGAGAAAAATACACTTAAATGTATATAAGAAAGTGTTTTTGCATAGTTTTGGCGAATACCCAAAGGTAGGTGTTACAAACCCCCATATTCCAAATTAAGGCCTCATACCACATATGCAGGATTTGCAAAAACTGGTTTTGAAGTCCTTCACCCATCATGCAGCTTGAGGTTGTACAAGTTTGAGACAGGAGGATGTTATCACAAGGTAAGATTGTGTGGGGCTGAGGTATTTCCCTCATTGATCTAGGTGGGGAAGGGGAAAGAAGAGGATGTGGGGGGAGCCAAGTGAGAGGAATATAAGGGGTCCACACAGAATACTTGAGAGACACCATGAGCTAGACTTTATGTCATGACTGAGAACATGAAGACACAGAGGGACCGAAGCAGAGAGAAAGACGGGGTACACTTAGAGTGAGTGGCATTTCTCCAAAGAAGCATCACTACAGGTGGGAACTGGCCTGGGGTTCTTTTTAAGGAGACTCCATTCAGAAGTACTGTCTGGGGGTGGGGCGGGGGGAAGGAAGTTGGTGAGCAAATGACCCAGCAGAAAGGTAGACTTCTGAGGCCAGGAGGCTGAAGTGGCTGGCTGAAGGAGGAAAGATGGCACTGGGATATCCACAGTGGTGAAAACTTCCCAAGAAACCCACGAAAATGTACCAAAAAGAAGAAGCCCAGAGATCATTTAACACCAAACAAATCCCAGTGGTATCAGCTGAAGCCCCTTCCACAAATCCTCTCCTGCCAGCCAGCTGTGAGGGGGACAGAACCTTAGCTAGTAAATAGTGAAGAGTTGACAAAGTAAGGAGAAAAGAAGCCAAGGGGGCTTCCAGATCAAAGCAGTAACAAGCTGGGGCAGAAGGATGCTTTAAATCAGAGAAGAGTTTGCAGTCTCAATTGTTACATCAGACTGGAATGTCAAATAACAAATCTGGATTTTCTAAGAAAAGACTTTATTCAAAAGGACCATTGCAATGGGAGAGAAGAACGATCACAGTGGGGGAGAACACTATGACCATTAGATCTGCGTGCATCTCCAGGTTTAGGCAGAGTTTTCCTGTTTTAGGGAGCGGTAAACAAGGATAGAAAAAAACAGGTGTTGGCAAGTGGGATGAAAGTGTGGTGTGACTGGAGAACAGAACAGAGAATGTTTTACTTTGAAGTAAACCTCTCCTCTCAGGAGAGGCTGTATTATGGCTCAAGCTGAAGATGAATTGAAATTCACCGGCCTGGAGGAAGAAGAGAAATTTAACCAAACTTTGATTAACAAAGGATTTGTTCCTACTGATCAATGAGACAAGCAGTTCAGCTAATCACTTATGAGGCAAAGAATGAAAGTAGTAGGGTCTGTGTCGGGCCTTGACATAGGTAAGCAAGGGGGCATCCATTTGTCTTCTCCAAGTCATAGAGGAAGGATGGTAATTTGCAATAAGTTGTTGCCCAGAACACAAAAGAGGAGGGGGATGTGATTTCCTAACCATCACTGTTTTCCAGTAGCGAAGGACTCAGGTAAAATTTAATACTGTCAGGAATTTTCAATTTCTGTAATAAGAGTATACCTATAATTGGAAAGGACCAGAAAATCTATTAAAGTTGCCAATATTTTATCCAAAAGCAAGAAAAACTAATCCACTAGACATGCTTGAAAAGGATCGTGGCTCATTAAATCCCTTTGAATTCAGCTCATTTAATCTAAGTTACACATGTAAACACACAATTGCACGTTCAACTTTGGGGATTTCTCAGATCCCAGGCTAAGTGTAGAGCCCAAAACTAGAAGATCTTAAGGGTGTACGGCAAGGGGAAACTGGGGGCAGAAGAGGCAGGCTGCAGCCTTGATGTTTTTGTGAATTAGATAAATAAGATAGGAGGTTTGCCTTCTTGGGGCAGTTACTCTAAGATAGTGGAAAAAGAAATATGAACAGATCGTTATAAAAATAGAAAGGTACAGATACTATGAGAAAAACAGGAATTTAAAAGAAGGGAAATCCTCATAACCTAAAGAGCTATAAGAATTCGGAGTGAAAGAACATGATTTTTTTTCCCTGAGAGCATCAGGGAAGGTGTTATGAAAGCATAGAGTTGACTGTAGTCCAGGGTGGGATTTGCAAATGTGGAGAGAGGAAGAGCCAGGATATTCCAGCTGGGGTGACAATAAGCACAGGTGATGAGACAGGGATGTGAAAGGACCGATACTGGGACTTGCAAGTGGCTGGAGCAGGGGACACAGGAAAAGAAGATGGTTAGATAATGTTCTCAAGGGGCTGGCAAGCCTAGGAAGCCACATACTGATGATGGAGTTTCATGTGACTTCATTCCACACAAAAGAATAAGTCCCAGAAAATATGTGGCACGTAAATGGCATGATCACATCTGTGCTTTAAGAAATATAACTGCATTGGGCACCTGGGTTGTTCAGTCCGTTAAACATCTGACTTTGGCTCAGGTCATGACCTCACAGCTTGTAGGTTCAAGCCCCACATCGAGCTGGAGCCTGCTTTGGATTCTGTGCCTCCCTCTCTCTGCCCCTTCCCTGCTCGCACTCTGTCTCTCTCTCTCTCTCTTTCTCAAAAGTAAATAAATGTTAAAAAAAAAAGAAAAGAAATATAACTGCATCAATGTATAAAAGAACTGAAGAGAGAGGCCACAAGCAATAGGCAAAGTGAACCACTTTTTAGAACAACCTCCTGTTTATGACAAAATACCTTTAGTAACAATTGTGAAATGAAATAAATAACATAATGGACAGAAAAGAAAAGCAGCAGTTGTTTTCCTATAGCTTTGTGGTACAATTATGCCTCTAAAGAAATTAAAAACAAAATCAATATTATGGATCAAATATATATATACGTATGTACATTTAAATGTACATGTACATTTTAATATCTTGATATGTAGTTTTGGAAACAGGGAAAAATCTTATATACACATATGGATCTGCCACAATAATGAGTATTAACATTAAAGTATTAATATTAAGAGCTTTAATTTTTGCAACTTTGTCAAAATTGAGATTTTTGCATATTTCTGGTCAATGATGAATATGGCCAGATTTGTTCATGTCTCTTCATTGAGTTGACTGAAGAACATGTTTTATTAATTTCAAGTTCGAAATATTTTTTCACATGAGGCAACCAATATCCTGTGGGTAGTTACAGCGTTAAACCTAAGAAGAAGTTTGGCAGAGATTTACAAAAATCTTATTTCACGAAAATTTTTAAAAATTGAAACACAAAAACTCCAGATGCTCACATAGACTGACAGAATGGAGGTAATACAAATTCCGCTTTTTAATCTTCAGAGACCCTGGGCTATCATTGTTTGTTTCAGATCTACTGTTTAAATACAAGAATATGTAATACTACAGGGCTGACAGATCCAAATTGCATCTGAAGCGTGCTTGAACGCTTCCAACACTTCCTCCTTAAGGACATACCCAAGGTACAAAGACACATAGCCAGTCTGCATGTGTCAAGGGCAGACTGTATAAGGAGAAGTTCTCTGGACGAATGTCTGTGTGCAACGCAATGTTTAGTAAAAGATTAAGTAATACAAATGCGCTAATCTAAAGTTACTATAATTTGAAGTTACTGTTGAAATTCAATAACGACAACAGCAATTCTTTAGCACTTACACCAACAGAAGATTTTTTTAATAATTTTTTTAATGTTGATTTATTTATGAAAGAGAGAGACAGAGAGAGAGAGACACACACACACAGCATAGGTGGGGGAGGGGCAGAGAGAGAGGGAGACACAGAATCCGAAGCAGGCCCCAGGCTCTGAGCTGTCAGCACAGAGCCCAATGTGGGGCTCGAACTCATGAGCTGTGAGATCATGATCGGAGCTGAAGTGAGACGCTTAACCAACTGAGCCACCCAGGTGCGCCACCAACAGAAGATTTTTTAGAGGAGAAACATTTCATCACTGACATTGTGATGAGAGTTCTAAGTGCCTGACATAATAACAAGGGAATCATCTTTTCATCATTTACACTATTGCTTTAAATTCCCTGCAATGTAAAATGCACACCTTTACTGGGGTGCCTGGGTGGCTCAGTTGGGTAAGCATCTGACTCTTGGTTTCAGCTCAGGTCATGGTCTCACGGTTTCAGGAGTTCGAGCCCCATGGCAGGCTCTGTGCTGGCAGCAAGGAGCCTGCTTGGGATTCTCTGACTCCTTCTCTCTCTGCTCTTCCCCATCTCACGCTGTGTCTGTCTCTCTCTCTCAAAAAAAAATTAAAAATAAATAAATAAATAAATAAATAAATAAATAAATAAAATAAACTTAAAAAAATTAAAATGCACTCCTCTACTACCTGTAGCCAAGGCAACAGTTTTCACTACCTTGCTCTTAAATCCTTCACAGAGAGGAGAAGGGAAAATGGAAACTGGCAATTCGGTAAGTATCAATACTATGTCTAACAATATGTTGGATTCTCATGTAAGACAAACTCTTTGAAGAAAATATTATTTAAGCAAAGTAAGTAGTGAAGTTGGACTGCAAACTGAAGTTATTCTGACTCCAAAGCACATATGATCTCTTCTCTGCCTAACTGCTTCTTGATTGTGAAGGGCTGAGTTTTAAAGCTGTGGCAAAGGTTAGATGTAATTAGAGCTTGAGTTTGACAGCATCAAGAGAATGGACAGAAAGGCCTGGCATGGGGGAGACAGTGATACTGTAGGGTCAAAACAGACCAAGTCTGACCATAGAATGGATGTGGGAACAACAACGGTGAAATTCAAGTTTAAAAGTCTGGAAAGAACAGAGCCAGACGATATTTGGACACCAGTATCTGGCAGTTGCCAATATCTTATTGACATTTCAATGAGACAAGTATATATCTACCTACCTGGACTCGTGACAGAGGGAGACCTGTGTATGGGGAGTAAATACTTCGATAGGCTGGTTGCCACAGATAAAGAATGCTCTCTAGAAAAAGCAGTTGACCACAAATTGCCTTCTAAGAAAGTGTAGTCCAGTTAATCATATAACTTTTGCTTGCTGAGTTGGAAATGCAAGTTT
This sequence comes from Panthera pardus, assembly GCF_024362965.1. Taxonomy (NCBI): domain Eukaryota; kingdom Metazoa; phylum Chordata; class Mammalia; order Carnivora; family Felidae; genus Panthera; species Panthera pardus. The sequence goes on from NW_026526765.1 coordinate 132,667,337, forward strand.
GGAGGCAGAGCTGAACTGCTCAGGAAGGCAGAGAAGAGGTTAATGTAGCTGTAATTTTAAGTGGCATATATTTGTCCTATAATCTCAGCCTCCCTTCTGAATAAAGGGTAATTTTTGTTTTCAAATCTAATAGCTTGAAGTGTCAACAGATTAACAGCTTTCTAAGTGCAGTACTACTTGACAAATAAACCAGATAGATGGACAGATGGAACAACTGAACAGATTTGCAAGGGCCAATCTGCACAGCCACGCATATAGACTCACAAGCAATTCAGGGTCATTCTGTTCACACCATTTAAATTAATGGCATCTTCCCAGACAACATACTTCCCAGGATGGCTCTTTATGACAATTTGGTTTCTTTTTGTCTATTGGTGGGATCCTGTTTCTTTTCCTATCATCTATTTTCCCCAGTGGTCTTTACAGATGAGACCAGAGTAAGTTGTGTTTACCTCCGTAACACTCTAATAGAGGCATTCTCATGGAGTCCCATGGGCCACCTGCTGGGAGTATGCTGCACTGACATCAACTGTCACTATGGGGCAACAGGAAGCTACTTCCTTGCCTATTTCGGAGTATCACTGGATTTCAAACTCCTAGGACTGAACACTCTCTTATTCAGTATCTATTTATAATTCTCAAAAAAGACTTTCTTATGACCAGTTGTTTTACAATATGTCTGTTTTACCTACTTCTCAAATCTATATAAGATTTTAAAATTCTATTCCCACCATATTTATACAGAATCTTAAATAACTTGCATCTCAGCCTTTAGTGGCATATACCAACATGGTTAGATAGTTCAAATCAATCATTTACACGATTCTGAGAATCATTTAAACTTTGGAAAGTTTATTCTTTCCCACATCTTAACAGTCACATTCTACCTTCAGTCATTAAAAACTAAAATTTCCTGAGCTCACATGTGACAAGAATAGTTCTAGGTGCTTTGTACGGACTCATTCATTTAATCTGCACAATTCTTTGAAGTAGCTTCCATTCTCAACTCCTTTTCAGATGAAACAACTCATTAGAGAGGTCAAACCATTGCAAAAGTCACAAAGCTAGTAAGAAATTATCAGATTTACACCCAAAGGGTCATCTGGCCCTAAACCTCATGCTCTAAACCAACATTCTTGTTCATTTACTCTAAGGCAGCCCCTGATAACAATAAGAATACAATTTGACAATTAAAATTTAATAAACTCCACTGTTGCACTGTGGAAGCCTATGAACTTTATGGTCATGGGACAAGTCTACAAAAATCACAAGTTCTGAGACCTTTCACCTAAAATATGGAGCAAACTGAGAGAGAGAAGAAAAAACAACTTGGAAAGGGTTAAGGATTCCAGAAGGCTGTAATAGCAGGTTTGCAATCAAGGGCCACCAGAAAGAAACAGCAGGAGATGGGGGAGGTAATCTTGGTCATGCTGTGAGTGCACAAGTCTTTAGTTTAGAATTGTGTCAAACCACCCAGGAGCAGAAGAGAAAGCTGTGTTTAAACTTTGTTCCATTTCAAAATGGACATACTATTTTTTTTTCTGAAGCCAAAAAACTAAAGATTAACTTAGAGCATTTGATTCAATAGTATCCATTTAAAAAGTTGGACTGGGTTTTTGCTAACAGGGTAACTCAAGAGAAGTATATTTTACCATATTAAAATAAAATAAAAATCATCCATACTACTTAGCAACAAAAAGCTTTTGAACCCACCTCCCAAGTAAAACCACAACATTCTTCAATTCTGCTCTCTGGTAGGTCAATCAATCTGGACTTAAAAAGACAGAGAGAGATGAAGAAGAAATGCTTGTTTCAGTATGTTGCTTCAGTGTCCCACTGCCTAATTCCCTTTACCCATTTGGAAGAGAGATCCATTTTGGCCATCTGTGCTCTTTCATTCACATCTATGGGTGTAACTTGGTTTTGTGAGGTGCAGAACAAAGTCTCCCAGGAGCATGGCCATGCAATTATATTTTTTCCAAGCAGGAAAGCCAAATCTTGAGGTTTGGAAGAGCTAAATGAAAATGACATTGGCAATAATTTCCACAGCAAGTTGGTCCAATATGAAAATGGGCACTTTATTCTTGCATACACTACATCCTTGAACCACCCTTTCTGAATCCTGACTGCTTCTTGCAAATCAGTGAAAGATGGTTTTTCAGGATGAAGACTCAGAAACACGACTCAGGTGTTTAACCTGATTAAAAGGACACTGACTTTTGGTAATTTGGCTTCTATGGAACATCAGTTCTGTTAAACAGGAAGAACTTAAGAATGGGAAACTAGAGAGCTTCTTTTACTTCTCCAAGAAACTCCACCACATTCACCCTGAAACCTACAACGCTGTGCCCAGTGGTTTCCACTGGGAACCAGCCCAATGGGGAAATTATATTTACCTCAGTCATGGGCTGCTAGGAGAGAGCAAGTAAACATCTCACAATAGAATCAATACACTTTTGTTGTTGTTGTTTATCAAAATGTTATTAATGTGCTCTTGTGTTTAAAATGCTAGTGAGGTGTACCTGGGTGGCTCAGTCGATGTTGAAGCATCAGACTCTTGGTTTTGGCTCAGGTCGTGATCTAAAGGTTTATGAGTTTGAGCCCTGCATAGGGCTCTGTGCTCACAGCACAGAGCCTTCTTGGGATTCTTTCTCCCTCTCTCTGTCCCTCCCCTGCTCGTGCTCTTACTCTCTCTCAAAATAAATAAACATTTTTAATAAATAAATAAATAAATAGCGAGAGTACTGTCTTCTAGTTAATATTAGTATTTCTATTTAATACAGTTACTCATTAAATGGCATTAGAAGAAATTAACATTTACAATAACATTACCTTTTTTTTTTTTAACATTTGTTTTGAGAGAGAGAGAGCATGCATGTAGAGGAGGGGCAGAAAGACAGGGGGAGAGAGAATCCCAAGCAGGCTCTGTGTTGTGAGTGAGGAGCCCTATGCAGGGCTTGACCTCATGAACCATGAGATCATCACCTCAGCTGAAGCCAAGAGTCAAAATGCTTAACCAACTGAGCCACTCAGGCCCCCCTAGAAGCACATTTTCTAATTAACTTTTCCATAAAGATGACCTGGAGCCTTTTCATAGATTTGTGCCAATCAACTGCACTTTGCATTCATCTGCTTATGAAAGCATTAATGCTTTTAATCATTCTGAATGCTAAATGGATCCACTACTTCCCTAATTTCTCTAAGTCAAAGTTGGCGCTCTACAACCCACACTGTCTAGACGGCCCTTCCTTTCCCACAGATTTTCTTCCTGAGCATTTCTGACTGTTTTCACAAAGGGAATCACAACACAGTATCTTTTCTGCTCCACCTTGTTCTGAGGGCTGGATCAGGTCAAAAGACATTTATTTTGTGACTATGACTGTAAAGAATCCAAATCCTTATACTTTCGGAGGAAACAGGTTTCTTCCTTTATTCACTATATATTTTCAAATCTCTGTGTGATTTTGTTAGAAGGAAAATCAAGGAATGTCTAAAAATTATCAGTGTTATTAAGACGAGACCCCCTCCCCCCAGATATTTCCCCCAGATAAAAGCAAAACTGAAAACCTAGTTCCCTTTACATAAATGCAGAGTCCTTTTGTATGTGTTAACTGCAAACACACAACAAAATTCCAAAAGTAATTCAACGTTTCATCTATGAGGAAACAAAGACTTGCGGGGAAAAAAACGTAAGAATTAATGATTCCTGTAAAAACATCCTATGTGAAAATACTGCCACCCACCATCACTTTCCCCCTTTTTTTCCGTTTACTAACTACAGCACAGTTTTTCAAAGAATTTTTGGCATCTCCAGATGATAAATTATGTGAATTATTGTTGGATCAAAATTCCTTTGAAATAACTGCAGGTGTTCAAGATCCTGTCAGAGCAAATGCATTTTAAGTACCCTGAAGACTGACACTCAGCCATTTCTCAGGCTTCTTTGAGGTAGAGCTCCTGTTGGGAGTGGCTTTGTTTAAAATTGGAGACATATGGAGAGCTGCACAGTGAAGACAGGAGGAAGCCTGTCCAACTGGCACAGAATTAGAATCTAACTCCTGACTTCAGTTCACATTTGAGGGTCTCTCTTTCTGCCCTGTATCTGCCCCTTTATTTCTTCCTAAACCATAGTAAAAGGCTGCAAGGAGTCGTATCTCATTGCTAACCTGAGAACTACAGCTTCTTAGAAACATAACTTGGTTGAACATAATGATGTTAATTATAATGTGATCTACACTAGACAAATCATCTGAATTCACATTTTATTTTCGTTGAGGTTCCTCTTTAGAAAATGGGCTTACAGATGTTATTTTTTTTTAATTAACACAAGAAGTAAAACCTAGCAAGTATTTTGGCTTTTTGAAAGAATAGATGGATGAATGAATAATTACCATCTTGTATTTTAAGAAAAAGGCAAGGGCACTCATTATAGATAACAAATTACAAGTCATATGTTAAAAGTATATTACAAGTCTCATTAAATTCTTACATGATATTTAGAATATAATTACTATTGTTCACACTTGTCTATTAAGAAAATTAAGGGGCAGGGGCGCCTGGGTGGCTCAGCTGGTTAAGTGCCTGACTTTGGCTCAGGTCATGATCTCACAGTTCGTGAGTTTGAGCCCCACATCGGGCTCTGTGCTGGCAGCCTGGATCCTGCTTTAGATTCTGTGGTCTCCCACTCTCTGTTCCTCCCCCGCTTGCACTCTCTTTCAAAAAGAAATAAAAAAGTTTTAATTAAAAGAAAAAAGAAAATTAAGGGTCAGAAAACTTAAGTAGTTCAATGTCACACAGATAATGAGTGACAAGAAGAGACTTTTCCAGTTTTGCTTCATTCTTACCAATGGTCATTCTCTTGCCATTTGGTCTTACGTGCATTTCCAAAGGATCAACTTTAGGCTTTGATAATTGTCTCAACTGTATTTAGGTTAAACCATAATTGCTAGTATTCAACTGTTTTTTACCAAGTATGTTAATTCCATATAAATCCAAAGCAATTTTTGTTTTCTATGTCATTTCCAGCTTTCTTATTTTTCTTTATTCTTTTCATCTATTCTGTTGTGCTTCTTTTTTTTTTAAATATATGAAATTTATTGTCAAATTGGTTTCCATACAACACCCAGTGCTCATCCCAAAAGGTGCCCTCCTCAATAGCCATCACCCACCCTCCCCTCCCTCCCACCCCCCATCAGCCCTCAGTTTGTTCTCAGTTTTTAAGAGTCTCTTATGCTTTGGCTCTCTCCCACTCTAACCTTTTTTTTTTTTCTTCCCCTCCCCCATGGGTTCCTGTTAAGTTTCTCAGGATCCACATAAGAGTAAACACATATAGTATCTGTCTTTCTCTGTATGGCTTCTAACTTTTTAAGTTTAAGTATAGTTTATTAATTTTTCCAGTTCTTTTTTATTATATACATGAAGTTTATAAATTACAAGGACTGGCAATATCCCACTGATTCTGATAACTAGTATTTCCATTATCACTTAATTCTAAGTATTTATTATATTTATTTCCTTAATTCATGAGTTATTAATAACTATGTTTTGAATTAATCAAATGTATTTTGGTACTTTTCATGGAATCCCAAAAATGTGCTCTGGTCAAAAAGTGGCCTTTACAATGACAGTTCCTTTCATATGTTTGAACAACTTAAATGTAACTGTTCAACACTGTATATTAAATACAATTTCAGTGTTTGAAATTCTTGTGCAATAATTCTGTTTGCTCTTGTTTTGTTTTACTATGTTCTATTTTTACTTACTCTTTATTTTGCTTTATAATTTTGGATTGTGAACTCGTGTTTGAAAGTTTGGACTTCCCCTATGGAAATCCTGCTAGGTCTGAGTTAAGGACTTTTGTCTACTTCTGTCAAGTGCCTTTAGGCACTGCCTCACCACTCTGGAATTACTAAGTTTCTTGATTTGGGGTTTACCTTAACTTCAAAGTGAAATTATTTCAAACCCAAAATCTAAGTAAGAACATGCCTGTCTTTTAAAAATATTTCAAGACAAATATTATTGTTTTCTACCCAGAGCCTAGGCTGAGATCAGAGATTTTCCTTACTGGCTGTCTTTGCTGCAATGGATCTCTTTCTCCAGTCTTCCTTTCACACTTACTGTGGTCTTCTAATGGCACTGACTTACAAAGAAGTATCAATGCAATCTTCCTGCTTTACATGGCTCAAGGTTCTACTTCCTGTGTCTGTGTCATTGATAGAACCCAGGACTCTTGGCAGGATCAGCTACATAATTCATGGAGCTCATGGCAAAATAAAACTATGCATCCCTAATTCAAGAAGCAGGAAAAAAGTTACTACTGAAGTTACTAAAATATCAGACTTTTTCTTTTCTTCCATCATCTCTCTCTTGACCTATTATTGTGCTTTTTATTTGTTATTTAATTTAATATCACACTTCTCCAGGCATGGGACTATTCACTAGGTGAATGCAAACTCTCATAATCATCCAGGAGCCCATGCTATGACTTGACATTTTCAGCCCATCTGTTGCTAGGTTTGTGTTTCTGTGTTTCTGCCTGTGCCATACCTGGCCAGGGTTGGAAAAGTCAGTCTCTTTTTCCCATGTGTCTACCTCCCCATCTGTAATAGATGAGCAACACTCATCATGATAGAGGGTGAACGTTGTTTCTGCAGAGCACAGCTGCCAATTAAGAACTCATGAGATTTCATATAGTGTGTGTAGATGTGTGTGTGTGTGTGTGTGTGTGTGTGTGTGTGTGTGTGTGTGAGGAAGGGTAGGGGAAATAGTGAACTTGGAAAATTGGGCCCATAGTCCTTCACAGTAACAATCAATGAGGCTGTTCAGCAACTGCTGTGCTTAATTAAGCTTAAGCTCTCTTGTTTGCCATAGCCTTCTCATTGCCCATTATTTATCTTAGCAATCTGGCCTTGTAGATTTAGGGTTAGGGTTAGGATTAGGAAATTTATTCAGAAAATTTTCATTATAACTCAGGAGGAAATAAGGGGAGTTTGATGAAGAGGAAAAGATCAAGATTTTAGAGGTAAAATTATCAAGATGGTAACCAATAAAATTTGGCAGATGAGTAAAAGGAGAGGAATTAGTATAAATTCTAGATCTATGGCATATGTACCAGTGTATATTGTGGGTCTAGAATATCAAAACAAGAATTGATTTGGAAAAAAAGATATTTCAGATACTTAGAATATGAGGTTTTCATGTGCCATCAACCTAGAAACAGTAAGCATCATTTCTTCTCAACTGACCTCTCTTTTTGAGGATTCTGGTTTTGTAGAGGTTCATCAAATTATTCTACCTAAAAGACATCTTAACTGAATATAGATGGCTCTTTTCTCCAGAATATCTAGAACCAAGTGAAATTTTCAACTTTCTCTTTATTTCCACTTTCATGTAAATAGTCATTTATAGTTTTCATCTTGATAGAATTTCTATCCCTAGAAAAGTAGACATTGTTACATATATTACCAATGGACAACATGAAATGCCTAACTGCATAATAATGAAAAGTAAACTTAAGCAGTTCTTAATAATAGCATGTAATAAAAATATAATTCAAAATGCCATTAGACTAGCCTGTCAGCAGTCACAAGGCACATACATTTTAAAATTTAGACACTTAAGATATTACTCTTTATGTATACACAGGCAATTCTTCTCGGTAATGAATAAAAATTCAAGATAAACACTAAGTGAAGCATAAAACATTTGGAATTGATTTGAATTTTTTGCCCGGCTTTTATAAGAGGTTCTCACAATTCTCTACAGAAATCCTGGTCCGTGAACTATGTAAATTAGTCCTTTAAGTGAGGCTTAAAGTAGAGCGATATACTCCAGAGATTGGACTGTCATCAGGGATAGAAACCCTATTCTAGGCTATTTATTGAAAAAGCATATAAAATTTTTTATTAGTATGTAGACATTCTCTGGAGAAAACAAAATACTTCTTTCATTCATGCTTAACAATTCCCTGTAGACAATAAAGAGAATGCTTTATCTACATTTGAGAAAACTGAGTTTAAAAGAGTTGATTTCATTGGGACGTTTTTCTATATTATCTGCTGGCAAAGTTTTAATTTACATATATCCAGGAATATCCTCATAATATGAGAAATTACATATGTGACATCAATTGCAGGTTTGTGGAAAGCCTTCTACATAAAAATTTACTCTCTTTCATATCTAGAAAGTATCAATACTTGGTCAGACCTTTGCATTACAAATTTTGCCTTTTCACTTTCTTAACAATGCCTTTGGAAGAGCAGAAATCTTTTCATTTTGTTGATGACCAGTTTACCACTAAGGTTCTTTTAGTTCATGCTTTGGTGTCCCTTTAAGAAATGTTTGCCTAACCCTAGCCATGAATATTTTTCCTATGTTTACTTTTTAAAAGTTTTCTAGTTTAGTTTTTACACTGTTCTAGTTATGTATTGCTGCATGACAAAACATACCACAATTTAGTGGCTTAAAACAACAACATTCATTTGGCTCATGAATCTGCAATCTGAGCCAAGTCTGGTGAGGAATGCTTGTGTCTGCTTCACTCAAAGTCAGTGGGGGCAGCTGGAAGGCAAGGATGACAGCAAGGGGAGGTTCATTCACTCCATCTGGTGGCGGATACTGTCTCTTAGCTGGGATCATTGCTGGGGTTATTGGCCAGAATACCTACTTATATGTGGCCTGGGCTTCCTTGCAATATGGTGGCTGGGTTCAGACACCTTCAGCAAAAAGCCAGAAACAAGACGTCACACATATGACCTAGCCTCAGAAGTCTTGCGGTCTTCCTCTTCCCCTCCTTCCCCTCCTTCCCTTCCTTCTCCCCCTCCTCCTCCTCCTCCTTCTTTTTTAATGTTGATTTCTTTTTGAGAGAGACAGAGAGAGACAGAGCATGAGTGGAGCAGGGGCAGAGAGAGACAGGGAGACAGAATCTGAAGCAGGCTCCAGGCACAGCGTCCCTATGGGGCTCAAACTCACAAATCACGAGATCATGACCTGAGCTGAAATCAGAGGCTCAAGTGACTTAGTCACCCAGGCACCCCAAGTCATGCAGTCGTCTATCCTCTCAGAGTAAGTTGGTAAGGCTAGCCATATTAAAAGGTGATCTATATTCAAGAAGACTCAGTATTTTGAGGGAAAGTTAACTTTGCAAATGTGTTTAAAACCACTATATACTTTCAGGTATAGATCAATTTTGAATTATTTTTGAGTATAGTATGAGGTTAAGGCTTACAGTTAATTATTTTTCCAAAACGGATATTCAGTTCTAGCATCATTACTTGAAAGGACATTGTCTCCCCCCTTTGAATTATGTTGGAATCTCTTACAAAAATAAAATAACCACAAATAGGTAGATCTCTTTTGGAATTACTCCTCTGTTCCATTGATCTATGACTATCCAGACACCAATACCACTCTTTCTTGATGACTGCAATTTTATAGTAAGTCTTGAAATCAGTTAATATAATTCCTCCAACTTTGTTCTTCATGTTCAAAATCGTTTTGCCTATTTTAGTGCTTTTATACTTCCACATAAATATGAGAATCAGATTGCCAGTTTCTACCCAAAAAAAATCCTACTGGGATTTTGGTCATATTTGTATAAAATCTATTTATCAATTGTTTTAAAAACTGATATTTTAACAATATTAAGTTTTCCAGTTCATGAACATGATAGATTGCTATATTTATTTAGGCATTCTCTAATTTCTTTAAGGTTTTTTTGGCATATTTTCCAATGTACATGTTTGCACATATGCTATATTTTTTCCTAAATATGTTATATTTTAAATGTTTTTCAAATTAAATTTTTAAAATTTCATTTTTAATTTGTTTACTGGCATTACATAGGAAGATGTGAATTTTTTGCAAATTTATCTTCTGTTCTACAACTCTGCTAAAGGCACTGAATAGTTATAATAGCTATTTTTTTTTCCTTTTTTTGTGGGGGGTAGATTCATGTGGGTTACTTACATAATCCTAATTTCCAATCTTTATGCCTTTTATTTCTTTATTCTGCTTTATTACATTGGCTAGTGCAATAGTACAATATGGAGTAGCAGTCCTAAGAACAAACCTACTTGCCATTTCCTGATCTTATGGGAACTTATTTAGTTTTTACTAATAAGTATGCTCTTAGTTTGAATTTTTTTCATCAGTGCCTTTTTCAGGTGGAGAAATTTTCTTTTTTCTTTCTTTTCTTCTTTTTACAGAAAATGCTCTATGCTTTTTAATATACAAAGAGCTTTGATCAATCAGAAAGACAAAGATTAATAACTCAGTAGAAACAAGACAAAGAATACAAGAATATATTTAACAAAAAGAAATGGACTTGGCCAGTAAATATTAGAAAACCATGTTTACCAGCACAAATTTTAAAAGTTAAAATGAAATACATTTTCTTATTACGTTGGCATAGATTTATGGGTTATATATATTTTTAACTGTATATATTTAAGATATACAACATTATGATTTAGTATACATGTACATAGTGAAATGATTACTACTGTCAAGCTTATTATCATATCATCTCCTCACAGAGAAAAAGTTCCTTTCTATTCTTAGTTTGCTGAGACTTTTTTAAAAATTAACTGGAATTCAACTTTGTCAAATAAGTTTCCAGGCAGAACTTATTGACAGGGTCATATGACTTTATCCTCAATACTCTTAATATGGTGAATTATATTGATTTTCAAAAGCTAAATAAATCTTAGATTCCTGGAATGCACTCCACATGGCTGTGATGCACAATCCTTTTTATATGTTATTAAGTATACATTGCTTTTATTAAGTTTGTATCTAAATTCAGGAGAAATATTTATCTGAACTTTTCTGTTATTTTAATATCTGGTTTTGGACACAGTGTAACACTAAATTCATAAAATGACTTGAAAAGTGTTCCCCCAGTCTTCTATTTCCTCAAATAGTGTTACTAAGATGGGTACAATTTCTTTTTGAACATTTGGTAGAAGTGACCAGTGAAGCCATCTTGCCTAGAGTGTGTGTGTGTGTGTGTGTGTGTGTGTGTGTGTGTGTGCGCGCACGCGCGCGTTGGAAAGTTTTGCATGATGAACTCAATTTTTTAGATAAATATAGAGATGTTTAGATTTCCTATTCCTTATTACATTAATTTTTGTAATTGGCATATTTTAAGAATTTTTTTCCATTTCATTGAAGTTGTCAAATTGATTGTATAGAGTTGTTTATGATATTGCTGTATTATTATTTTTGTTAATGTAAGATACATACTGATGTCTCCTTTTTCGTATCTAATATTGGTAATTTATGTCTTCTCTCTCTTTCTTGTTCAGTCTACCTAACCATTTATCAATTTTATTGATTTTATTGAAAAACCAGATCTGAGTTTCATTTATTTTCTCTATTTTTGCTTCTCCATTGATTTTTATCATTATTTCTTCTCTTTTACTGGTTTTAGACGTAAATTTTCATCCTTTTTTGTGTTTTGCACGGTAGAAATTTGGATCACTGACTTCAGATCTTTCTTCTTTGCTAAGATAAGCATTTAAAGCTACATTTTTTCTAACTGTTGCTTTAACTGCAGTCCATAAATTTTGATGTGTTGTATTTTTACTTTCATTGAGTTCAAAATACTTTTTAATTTCCCTTGTGATTTCTTCTTTGCTCAATGGTTGATTTAAAAGCATGTTGTTTATTTTCCAAATATGTGAGGATTTTCCAAGAATTTCCTTGTTACTGATTTCTAACTTAATTCTGTTTTGGTCAGGGAACATTCTCTATAATTCCAATCCTTCTAAATTTATTGAGATTTGTTTTACAATGCAGCACATTGACTAGCTTGGTGAATGCTCAGTGTGTACTTGAAAAGAATGTGTGGTCTGCTGTTACTGGGTGAGTTGTTTTATAAATGTCGGTGTCAAGGTCAAGTTGGTTGAAGTCTTCTACATACTTACTAATGTTCTGTCTACTTCTATCAATTGCTGAGAAAAAAGTGTTGAAATTTCTGACTTAAACTGTGCATTTGTCTATTTCTGCTCACAGTTCCATCAATTTTTGCCTTATATCCTGAAACTCTTTTAATAGGTACATAATTTTGAAAATTTTTATGTCCTATTGATGCATTTACCCTCTTTATCTTTATGAAATGATCCTCTTTATGACAACAAAAATGTCTTCGTGATTTAGGTGGTAGTTGAAACCAGAGTTTGGAATGATATGTGAGGGTGGGAGAGGAGAATATGGAATGGGAAAAGACAAAAGTTAGCAACAGAACCCTTTTAAGAAGGGTGGCAAAAAATATTTAAGAAGTTGGCAAAAGATGAGGCACCTGGGTGGCTCGGTCAGTTAAGCATCTGACTTCTGTTCAGGTCAAGATCTCACAGTTTGTGGGTTCAAACCCCACATCAGGCTCTGTGCTGACAGCTCAGAGCCTGGTGCTTTCTTCGGGTTCTGTGTTTCCCTCTCTCTCTGCCCCTTCCCTGCTTGCACTCTGTCTCTCTCTTAAAAATAAAATAAATAATTTTTTTAAAAAGTTGGTAAAACAAAAGCAGCCCATGAATGAGATTAAAATGAAACCAAGACGAAACTTGAAGAAGAATCATGGAAATGTGGTGCTCCAGAAACAAGAGAGAATTTTTAAGAAGAACATATTTAATATGATGTCGAATGCTTCTGAGCCACTATTTAAGATGAGATCTGAAAATTAACAATAGAAGGCAGCACTGAAGAGGTTATCAATAACCCTACCAAGAGCATTGCAATAAGGAGATAGACTCATATTAGATATGAAAGGAAGGAAAAAGAGGTCAATATCTTCAAGACTTACTAAGGGGAAGGAAAATTTGAAGGTGCAGAAGAGAGAGCCGCTCATGATTTCAGTGAGAAAGGGATATTTCTTAGAGTTACAAGTTGACTGGAATAAGAAATGTAACAAAATGCCAGTATTAACTGGCATAATTCATAAAAACATCATTTTATCACTCTTCATAAACTTTAATGAGGATCATTTCTACACATCTTAAGACACTATTTAACTTTATTCTTACCCTAATTTTTTTTGTACAAGAAATACTAACTACTATTTTTAACACATCTGGTTTATCACAGAAACATTTATAATTTACCAGTTACTTTCATTTGGTTCCATCAGTTTTCTCTTAGTGTACTGCTATGCCTCTCCATACAAGAATGTCATATTTTCCCTTTATGCTAATGTATACAACATGAAGAAAATATGTTTTCCAAGTTACTTTCGGTACATAAATTACATATTTTCCGTCACTTCTAATTTGGAACACAACGGTTTCTTTCTGGTTTTTAACATCATATAACCTACACATAAAATGTGAAGAATACCATATTTGCAACAATTTATAAGTAGTTATTGTTATAAAGAGTAATAATAGTAACAAATAATGCATTTTTCTTTTTCACATGTCAACGTGTAATCTGCATAAACATTATATATTCTTAAAAAGGTCTTAATGATGTATCTGATTTTTCATTTATGGAGACACTCTTTGCTCATTGTTAAAAGGCTTCTCTCTCAGGATTCTTAATCATTTTTAAGTCACAGTTTAAGCTTGAGAAAATGACAAAAGTTATGCTCCATGTTCCTAGAAGACATATTATCTATATTCACATATAATATTGCACACCCTTTTAGAGTTAAAAAAAAAGAATCTGATTTAGAGGAATATAAACTTTTTGGATATTGATGGTAAAGAGCACCAGGATCTGAAAACATGACTTTGGGAATCAGTTAGATTTGGATTCAAGTCTTGACCCAGCACTTGGTTGGATGATCTTGGCCAAGTTACTTAGCAATTAGCTATTACTTAGCTTAAGTATACTCACATGTAAGATGGGGTTAGAGAAAAGATCAAATCAGATGAAAAAAAGTAAAGTATATGACCAGTGCAAATAATGTAGATAATCGATGTTTGCTTTAAATATCAGGGAAACAACTTCAATGGAATGGTTCTTAAAGGCATGAAAAGTTTCCATTTACATTTTGCTTTTCATGTTCAAATCTGACTTGGATTAAGAATCTCACAGATGGGATACCTGGGTGGCTTAGTAGGTCATGATCTCAGGGTTCGTGGGTTCGAGCCCCACATCAGTCTCTGTGCTGACAGCTCAGAGCCTGGAGCCTGCTTTGGATCCTGTGTTTCCCCCTCTCTCTGCCCCTCCCTCACTTGAGTTCTCTCTCTCAAAAATAAATAAACATTAAAAATTTTTTAAAAAAGAATCTCACAGAAAGTTCATCTCAAGCTAAAACTTTTTAATTGTGGAGGTGATCAGAGGGAGTATCACTGCACTGGATGGGTACTGTTCAGGTAGAGCCCAGTTCTCATGGGGACAGGGATTCTAGTCACCAGATACCACATGTGACAAGATACCACGTCAGGAGGTACAATAAATTATCGCTAGTGCTTCATGAATCCTATAGACTGGCACGTGTTTTCCAAGGTTGTCCCAATATTAGTAATTCTCAAGGTAGCCAGGCAGAAAGGATGTTTAATATTGCCAGAAAAAGAGTACATACATGTATGTTTCACAAACAAGATAGAAAAACTGTGATATGATTTTATGAAATGACCTGAGTCACCCTCCTATGTTTCAATTACCAAAGAGAGCCTTGACATACAATATTGTTTTCAAGATTTTTAAAATGTCTTACAAGGCTGCAAGGGTAACCCTGGTTACAAAGACAATTAGTTTTGGTTCATCTTGACATTTTTGGCCTCTTTCAGTGGTGCTCTCCCAAAAAGCCCTGTAGTCTGAGACACAGCCTTACTAAAGAGAGTGAGGCTTTAATTTGAATTTCCTTGTCTCTCCTCTGATTTCAACCAACGAACAGGATCCTAAGGCAGTGTGCTGACCTCGGAACATAAGTCTAGACAGAACACTAAAAATTGCCTTTAAAAGGTGCCATGAACAGTATCCAAAATATCATCCCTTGAATAGGTTAGACAACTTCTTGTGCCAAAATCCTTCTATGTGTGGTTGCACCCAAAGCAGGTGCTTCTATGGAAAATATATCCAAGACTGTTGTGTCTCAGTTCACTTTGAGCAAAGCCAGTTTTTTCAATTTAAAAAGTACTTGCGTAGATGTCTCTGAGATGTTTTACTGACTTAGTAATCCAAGTAACTTCTGACAGAGGCTAAGGGAAGGTATCCCTCTCTCAGAATCTTTATCATAGAGCAAGAGCTTTTAAATGTTTTGGGAAAGTTCTGCCCTTCTGAAGTTGAATTTTGTTCAGGACATGAAGGTTTTAAGGACATCTGCCTCCTTGCCAATTTTATTATTCCACTATTTTTTATTTAAATTACAGATCCTTTTTTGTCTCTTTCTCTTTGAGAGGCTGGCACCAGATCATCCTCTGAATAGAGCAGACATTCCAAAGGATGTCCTGCCAACAATAATGGAAAGCTGGATACAACTGAATGGTATAAAAAGGTACCTGAGATGCTTAGAAAACTGTTAAGTTTAATGCTGCACACCCAGAGCACATGCCAACTACTACAGCTGCTGATTATACATGAAGAATGTGAGTGTGTGTATGCGTGTGTGTGTGTATGCTTTTAAATTCATGGCCTCTTTTTAATTTCTTGCTCATGAATCTCTACACATATGTCTTTTAAAATGTCTTGTTTATAGGGTCAACCATTTCTGTTTAATGAGATGGGCCAAAAGAACTTTAATCACTCACAGACTCACAAGGAAAATGACAATGTGTCCCAAATAAAAGACTGAGCAGGAATTATTGCTAAAATATCTTAAATGTTCTCCAATAACATTTGCCAAACATAATTTATAATACTGACTGAAACTGTCTTCTCTTTAAGAGGTGTCCACTTGGGGCGCCTGGGTGGCTCAGTCATTTACGCATCTGACTTGATTTCTGCTCAGATCATGATCTCGCAGTTCATGAGATCGAGCCCCACATCGGGCTCTGCACTGACAGCATGGAGAGACTGATTGGAATTCTTTCTCTCCCTCTCTCTCTGTCCATCCCCCACCTGTGCTCGCTCTCTCTCGCTCTCTCTCTCGCCCTCTCTCTCTCCCTCTCTCTCTCTCAAAATAAACTTAAAAAAAAGAAGTGTACACTCATTTGAAGGAAATAGTGTTTTTTTGAAGGAAAAGTGTCTATTTGAAGGAAATAGAGCCTTTTGAACTCTCAAAAATGTGAAGCTGCCTTTTTTAAATTCTAAGAATATTATGTAGAAAATATTAAGGAACTATCTCCTTAATTTAAATAAATAGCACAATGAATTCATTGAACATCCAACCACCATAAATAACATTGAGAATACTAAAAGGCACATGGCTGAGAAGATAAAGCAAAACCCTACTTTCCCAGAAAATTTGTATTTCACAAGGAAAGACACAACCTTTCTGAAAGCCTTGATCTTTGTGCCTTCAAAAGTCATTTGATTGTTCATTAGCAAATGTGCCCTAAATTACAGAACTGTAGTAAAGAGTAACTTTAAAGTGTACTGAAAATGTAAACTGCTGAAGCCCTGAAGACAAACATACCTCATGTAATTTCATAAGAAAAGGAGGGTATATATGGACACACCTATGCAAAAAAAATTAGTAAAGAAACAGGACATAAACTGATATTACACTTAGATAAGCTTTCCTCCTTAAATGAAACTTTAAATAGGAACAAAGACCTTGATACTGGAGGACCTGCTATAGTGTAGCTGATTTAAAGCACCCGGGGTTTAAACGCTCACAATATATTATTTTCGGTAAGTACACTTCTGGAATGTTTCAGTTTGGATTAAGCATCCTGAAACATGGGTTTAATTAAAGGAGCCCTTCTGATAATTATGGGACTGATTTTCAAAGGCGTGCTAGATGATTCAGATTCCTGGTAACATTCTGAACTGCATCATTTAAAGCCTGGTCTGGAAGAACTATGTTCTGAGAATTTACCATTTTCCAAAAACTAAAGAAATTTCTTGGCTGAACATTTAGAAGTCAAAAATTGGTACTTACAGCCTCTTTATGTTAAATATTATCAATTTTGAGCACTTTTAGGAGTCTCGTAGGAAAGCCTCAAAAGATATGGCTGGCATTTGATAAGATGAGGTAACATAAGATTGTCCAGAGTCAGCTAAGAATTCTGAGAACTCTTCCAAAATTCTGATCAGTGAAGAGACTTTGTGGATACTGAAATCACTAAAACATCTTAGCTCAAGAACAGGTAAAAACAGTGACCTCCAAAAGGAAATTTTATGTTCTACCTGGGAATGGGGAAAACAAGACACTGGGGTCTAGAAAGAAAATAAAACTTTATCTATATTTAGTTTTTAACTCATTAAGAAAACTTGTATGTATACATTTATAACACACCTAACAGATTAGAACAGTAGCATATGAATATAATGCATAAGTAAATAACTATACATATTTTTGGACACATGATCAACAATGTCTTTCTTTTTTTAAATTTTATTTTCTTAAATTTACATCCAAATTAGTTAGCATATAATACAACAATGATTTCAGGAATAGATTCCTTAGTGCCCCTTACCCATTTAGCCCATCCCCCCTCCCACACCCCTCCAGTAACCCTCTTCAACAATGTTTTTCTAAATTGATATCCCAAATTCTGAGGCACTCCTCCCGCATTCTGGACCTCTCGGCATCTCACAATCTGGGCAGGAGGGTCAGTACCAGGTCTGTGCTGCCTGGTACTGCCTGATGGCAGGCTGGGGCGGTGAGCTGTTCTATACTGTTGGGAGACAGATCTGCTGGGCTGTGGACTCAGTTACTTCCTCAATAAATATTTACCAAGCACCTATGAGATCTAGGATAAAAAGTGAAGAGAGGAGACATAGTTCCAACTTTCACAGAGTTTATATTCTAATGAGGAAAAAGAAGATAAAAAAGCAAGAAAATGAGGAAAACCTACCAAAAAGCAGTATTACAAAAGGAGTATTCCATCCTCCTGATGGAAGCATTACCTATGTGATACTCCTGCCAAAAATGCTGAACCAGACTCGAACCATGAGAACATAAGTAAACAGTGAAATGAAAAGGTATTCTCAAATTTTCTTATAACATGAAAGACAAAAAGAAGCCGAGGAACTGTTCTAGATTGAAGATGACGAAAGAAATGTAATAATGTAATGTATGATTCTTCTAGGATCCTGGATTGAAGAAAGAACAGCTATAAACAACATTATTGGAACAAGTGAGCCATTTAAATAGGGACTAAAGATTAGACAATAGCATTGGATCAGTGCAATTGCTCTTGACCGTGATAGTTTTGTTTTGATTATTTAGAAGAATGATTTTGTTCTTGGGAAATGTACACTGATGTAGGTAAACCTAGGAGAACAATATAAGGCATTGGCTGACTATTCTTCTAGTTTTTCTATAAACTTGAAAATTCTCAAAATGAAATGTTATGAATAATAAACAGAACGTGTGTGTGTGTGTGTGTGTGTGTGTGTGTGTGTGTGTGGCAATATAAGGAATAATAGGGCAATGAGGGTGCACAGAGGTGGGAGTATCATTTTTAGCTGGTGATGAGAGAGACCTTAATATGTTGACATTTCAGCAAAGATGTAGCAGTAGAGACAACTGAAGAGGCAGACCACATAGCTATCTGAGAAGCAAGAGTTCCAAGCAGCACACCTACCACACTTAAAAACAGAGAAGATTCTAATGGGACTGAAGCAGAGTGAATGAGAGGGATTATGGAAAGAGAGGAAGTTAGAGAAGTAACAGGGACTAAGATCACTTGCTGAGCTTTATAAGGCATGATGAGCCTGTGGGAATTTTATTCTAATTATGAAGAAAAACTGCTAGGGGTTTCTGAACTGAAATATAATGTAGTCAATTTTGATTCTACTGTAAATGGAATTGTTTTCTTATTTTTAGGATTGTTCATTGTCAGTATATCAAAATATGATTGATTTTTTGTGTATTTTCCTCATACCTTGTAAAGTTACTGAATCCATTCACTACATCCAGCAGTTTTTTAGTGGTTTCCTTAGGATATTGTATGTTTAAGATCATGTCATTTGTGAATAAAGAGAGTTTTATTTCTTCCTTTTCAACATGAATGACCTTTAGTTCTTTGTCTTGCCTAATTGCACGACCTCCTATATAATGCTGAAAAGAAGTAGTGAAAGTGGACATTCTTGTATTGTCCACAGTCTTGGAAAGCATTTCATTATCTGTAGGCTTTTAGTAAATTCTTTTTTTCAGGTTAAGGAAGTTTTCTTCTATTTCTTGTTTGCTGAGAATCTTTATCATGAGTAGTGGTTGGCTTTTGTCAGATGTTTTCTCTACATTTATCAAATTCTTTGTCCATTGTAATCTACTCTGAAAGGAACATTTTGATGGCTTTGGAGGAAGAGTGGATCAAAGGTAGAACAGAAAGATCTTTTAGAGAACAATTTTAATAGTCCATGCAAGAGACTGTGATGGTTTGGACTATGGTGATAGCAGTGGAAGTCATGAGATTTTGAGGTAAATTTCAAATTTCGAAGTAGGTGGATTTTGAGTAAATTTCAAATATAGAGCTAATGGGATTTGCTAATAGATATAATATTATGAGCAAAATAGACTTCAAGGAAGACTCTGGAGTTTGTTTTTGTTGTTTTCTTCTATTTTTCAGCAAGAAGGAGGATGGCATTTCTACTTATTAAAATGGAGGCATTTTCTTTTTAATATACTTTTATATTTTAGAGCAGTTTAAGATTCACAGCAAAGTTGAGAGGAAAGAACAGAGAATTCTCATATGTGCCCTCCCCCAACACATGCACAGCCTCTCCCCTTATCAACATCCTCACCAGAATGGGGACATTTGTGACAATCGATGAACCAATACTGGTACCAAAATTAACCAAACTCCATGGTTTAAGTTAGGATGGACTCTTAGTATTGTAGTTCTATGGGTTTTGCCAAATATATAGTGACATTTATCCACCATTATAGAATCATACAGAATACTTTCACTGCCCCCCAAATCCTCAGTTCTAGCTAGTCACCTACCCCACGTCCCTAACGCCTAGCAACTACTAATCTTTGTACTGTCTCCATAATTATGCCTTTTCCACAATGTCATATGTTTGGATTAATACAGTATGTTGACTTTCAGATTGGCTTCTTTTACTTAGTAATATGTATTTAAGATTCCTCTGTGTCTTTGTGTCTTGGTAACTCATTTCTTTTCAGTACTAATATTCCATTGTTTATTTATATCACAGTTTATTTAATCACATCACCTACTGAAGGATATCTTGGTTGCTTCCAATTTTGGACAATTATAAATAAAGTTGTGACAGAGATCCACATGCAAGTATTTGTGTGTATATGAGTTTTCAACTCATTTGGGTAAATACCAAAGAGCATGATTACAGGATCCTACGGTAAAAGTATATTCACTTTTGTAAGAAACTGCCAAACTGTCCTCCAAAGTGCTTGAACCATTTTGCATTCCCACCAGCAATGAATGAGATTTTCTGTGGCTTCACATTCTTGCCAGCATTTGGTGTTGTCAGTGTTTTTTTTTATTTTAATCATTCTAATAGCTGTATAATAGAAATTACATTTTTATCTTCTGTAAACACAGACACACACAAAGAAGATTAAAAGTCAAGAATGAATAATCAAGTCATCAACTTTGGACTCAATGTGAAACTTCTCCATAGAGGAATTTGTGCTAAACATGAATCCCATCACATTTCATAAGATGGGAGCACTGTAAGATAGTCCCTGTTCATGACTACAAAGGATAGATACTGCCAGAGTTTCAGGTTTGACCAAAAGTACGATCTTTCTTTTTTATTTTTTCCAGGAGAGAGACCACATTTACTGCCTGCCCTGGACTGATGCCCAGAGTGGGCGGGGCATGAGGGGTTAAGGCCCTGTTCTGGAGAGTAAAGGTGCACTCAGTGGATGTGGGTCATGTCGCCAAGGAAGGGTGTCTTCCTGCAGCCAGTGCAGAGCTGGTCCATCCAGAGTGGTACCTCTGGCTGCAAGGGCTTGCAGTGTGGGCAGAAGGTGAGGTGCACATGGTAGTTGAGCAGACAGTTGGGGAGGCCGTGTAGAGGTCAGAAAAGGGCATGTGGCACCATGAGATGTAGGTGGGGTTGTGGAGGGTGTGAACATGCTCCCAAACTGAGCATCGAACGGGGCATTGGTGATACACCTTGGCTCCTGCAGCTCCTTCATCCAGGCAGCCAGAACCTACAGCGATTTGGCATACTGGTAGGTTAGCATGCTCTCCAGCAGCCCCGTGAGCGCTTGCTGCCATGTCAGTGAGTCCATGTATTGTACTGCTCCATGCTGATGACGTGAATCTCACGCTCTAACTTAGGAATGATGGCACCCACAGCATGAGGTCCACCAGGTCACTGTACACGTGGTCTCTGAAGTAGAGCACGCAGAGACCACCCTATTCTGTCAGGTGCAAGAAGTCATACATATGATGTGGTCCCAGTGCAGGGAACCCTTCTCATCAAGTTTTCTGAAAGGTTTGCACTAGTCAGTGAAGAAGCTGGGCTTGTCCACCTGGATGATGACCATACTGAAGAGTTGGCGCCAGTCAGGACCCACCCTGTGCCACATCCCCTTGTTCATGAAGCTGAAAGGACTGTTAGTGGTGAGGAACAGCTGCTTCCTATGGGCCACCGGGCAGCTCAGGATAGCAAATGTCTCATCCCCTCTCAGGATGTCCTTGTCCATATCCCGCCCAATCCACTGGTACACGAGGCCCTTCACATCCATGGCTCGAATGGCACCCGTCACATCCTTGCAGAGGTGAGCTTGGTCAGTGACCTAGGAAGTGGTCCACCTTGCAGGACAGAGTGCCATCTGTGGCAAGGAGATGTCCATGAACTTCTGGATGGAAAGACCCTTTCCACAGAAGCCACTCATCTGGTACAGTGGGATGTACTGGGTGTCCCCATATAGGTGGATCACCTCCTCCTCAGGCACAGGCTGGAGGCCCTTGGAGGCCATCCCCAGCATCATGTACTGGAAGGCATCAATCTTCACCGGAAGGCTCTTCTGAATGTAGCGGAGGCCTTCGATAGCAAAGCTGGGGTCATAGTCATATTTCCAGATCCTCTCTGGGTACTTATAGTGTTAATCAGGACGTCACAGGTGGCACCAAAGATCTTAGAGTGCAACACATCTGTGTATTGGGCCAGCATATAGTGGTATTCCAAGCCATGGTCTTCAACATCAGGCAGGATGATCTCGTTGTTGGCATAGATAGCTGCTGGGTTCAGGAGACAGCAGATCTCAGAGGGGGCAGTCATGCACCAGTCTCCACATGTCCTGGTAATGAGCCAGGTAGAGCTCAGGGCCCTCGGGCTATGGATGCTGGGACCCAGGGGCCACGGCCAAGGCAGGAGGATGAGGTGAAGGTGGCTCATGGCCTATCCCCAGCAACCCCTGCTCAGCAGCCAGCACTAAGTGGCCTCCCACAGCCCTATAGCCCCACAACACACCACGCTGTTGCCCACGCAGTCCTCCCAACAGTACTATTTTCTATAAGCACTAAGGCACAAATGATTTACATGGTCTGAGTAAATTTACATTGGAGTGCCACTGTGCATATGTTCTTCATTTTATTTTTTTAAGTTTATTTATATATTTTGAGAGAGCACAAGCAGAGAGGGAAAGAGACAGAGGGAGAGAGAAAGAATTCCAAGCAGGCTCTGCACTGTCAGCACAGAACCTGATGTGGGGCTCAAACTCATAAACCACAAGATCATGACCCCAGCCCAAGCTGGACACTTAAGGGACTGACTCATCCAGGTGCCCCAGGGCATATGTTCTTTAAATGAGCTCCTTATAATTTTAGGGTTCTAACAGAACATCTTGTAAATGCATGACATCATCTTGATAGAGATCTGCGACCTTTTCTTATAAGACTTTGAAAAGCATTTTTCTTGAATTGTAAACTCAGAAAAGAACTTTAAAGTTTTCTTAGAACAAATCTATCATCTTCCACCACAGGCAGCTGAGGCCCAGAAAATTTAACTTGCCCAACCGTGTTTGGGATCATCTGCAGTGGGGCAGCTCAAGAACCACTTCACACCCTTTCCATTCTACCATTGTGCCCCTTGATATTAACCATCAATAGTATCCTTACTAATTCTACTTGCCTTTCTTTCCTGAGCAATTACAACTTACCTACAGTTTTTTTTATCCTGTTGCATAAAAGCCCTATTTCTGTTTGAAATGGTCAATCTACTTGCAATGAAAACTGATGACAGTGAAGATAATTCTAAAATCATGGCTCTTCAAGGAATATTTTCACAAATTTTAGATTAGTTTTCCTTAAATAAATTTCAAAACCTGTAATGTGGATATCTGAATGGTTTGAGATTTGCCCATCCCTCTTTTTCTGACATCCCCTTTTCTGTGTGTGTGTGTGTGTGTGTGTGTGTGTGTGTGTGTGTGTGTGTGTGTTTTAATGTTTAGTTATTTTTGAGAGAGAGAGAGAGAGAGAGAGAGAGAGAGAGAGAGAGGCAGAATCCAAAGCAGGCTCCAGACTCTGAGCTCTCAGCAGAGTCTGATGCAGGGCTCGAACCCATGAATGACCTGAGCCAAGTTGGACGCCCCATCCCCTTTTCTTAAATTCTGTAAACCTTCCCTCCCCTCCCCTCCCCTCCATTCCCCTCCCCTCCCTTCTCCTCCCCTCCCTTCCCTTCTCCTCCCCTCCCTTCCCTTCTCCTCCCCTTCCTTCCCTTCCCTTCCCTCCCTTTGTTTCCCTCCCCTCCCTTCCCTTCTCTTCCCTCCCCTCCATTCCCTTCCTTTCCTTTCCCTCCCCTCCCCGCCCCTTCCCTCTCTTCCCTTCCTTTCCCTTTCCTTCCCTTCCTCTCCCTTCCCTTCCCTTCCCTTCCCTTCCCTTCCCTTCCCTTCCCTTCCCTTGAGTGACCCTGGTTGCCTTTCTTTGCTTTTCTTGTGCTTTTGGGTCCTTTCCTCCCTAGCAGACTCTCCCTTAAGTTAATGAAGACTAATAGTCTGATGGTCACTTCGACATTCATCTTTTACGTTACCATTCCTATGTAGACTTATATACTTCATTTTGTGCAAATTCTGAGATTCTAATTTATATAGAGATAACAGTGCACATTATGTTCTTCCCTAGCAATTAAAAAGAAAAGGTTACTTTCAAGCCTGTTATAAAATAATAACATACTGTATCAGCAAAAAGAGCAAGAACAGTTTTTTTCCTCATTTCCTGAATTAAGGAAAATAGCATATGAACAGACAGCAGAAACATACGGTGATATGAAATCTATTTGAGCAACTAATGTGCTAAAATATAAGGTTGATGAAGTATTGGGATTTATCACTAGGAAAATATAGAAGCAACTGCCACAGTTATCCACTGGGAAATTAAAAAATAATAAATAAATAAGGAGCCAGTAAGTAACTGTGAATGAGAAGATACAGATGTTTCATGAAAATAAAACACTGTCTTAATGTTGCTTTGACGGTACTTAAATATAATAAGTCTACACAATGACAGATTATCCCATGACACTACTGGAAAAGAGGTTATCACTATGAGATATTTATAACAGCTAGGTTCTGCTTCAACGTCTAATTGAAATATCAGACATGATATATGCTTAGCAGATATATTCATACTACAATCATACTAAAAATGAAACTCAAACATAAGAAAAAGTATGATGCTACTAGAAGTGAGGAAGGACAGTTTTATGAAGATATGAAAGAAACTTGGATTAGAAATGGAAAATAAACCAGTTACCTTAGATATTAGTGGTTGATGTATTTAGTTTTATTCGTTTAGTTTATTTCAACTACCTATTTAGACTATCCTTTTTTATATAACATTTAAGAAGTTCAATATTTGAACTCTGGAGAAAGTAACATGACAATTAAATTTTGAAAATGGGGGGCACCTGGGTGGCTCAGTCTAACTCTTGATTTCAGCTCAGATCACGATCCAAGGTCAAGGGATAGAGCCCAGTGTTGGGCTCCATGCTGAGCATGGAGCCTGCTTAGGATTCTCTCTCTCTCTCTCTCTCTCTCTTTCTCTCTCTCTCTCTCTCTCTCCTCCCCCCCCCCCCCGCCTCTCACTCCTGCTCATGTGCTCTCTCTCTGTAAAATGAAAAAACTATTTTTTTGAACATGCAGACACTATAAATTTGTTCCTGTGATAGACTTAAAAGTATTTATAACTCTTCTAAACAGTTTAATGTATTTGATCATTGAAAACCATCATTTAATGTTGCATTATACAGAGTTGTATTGGACAAACACAACTCCTTCTTCTTTTTAAATTTTTTTAAATGTTTATTTATTTTTGAGAGAGAGAGGGAGACAGAGCGGAATTAGAGGAGGGCAGAGATAGAAGGAGACACAGAATCTGAAGCCGGCTCCGGGCTCTGAGCTGTCAGCACAGAGCCCGATGCGGGGCTCGAACTCAGGAACTGTGAGATCATGACCTAAGCCAAAGTCGTACGCTTAAGTGACTGAGCCACCCAGGCACCTCAAACACAACTCATTCTTGAAATGTAATAATAAAACATTATTTTGTCTTCCAATGTCTTTTATTTTTATTTGATGGGACAATATTTTTCCTGTTCTTGGAAGTAACAATTTTGATACTGACATTAAAATGTCCAGAACCATGTAACAGGTAAAACTTTGAATTTATTTTAAAATTAAGCCATCTCCTACCCCTCCTGTTACCCTTCCTGAGCTCACAGCAATATGACATTATCTTCAACTCCTCTATGTAAAGATCTGCTTATCCCTTAGTGTTGGCAGCCCTCATCCCAGACTTTCCTTGTGTTGACTTTCATCATCACACCTGTAACATGTATACATTCCCTAACCCCAATAAAAATCTGAATGTGCAGACTTCAAGTGAGGCCACTCTTTTCTTGCTAATTGCCAGCATGTTGCCTGGCCTCGCTCATCCTAGAGATTTTAAGATGAGACTAAGACCTCACTCTTAGACTGGTCTTATGAAAACCTCCTGTCTACATGTAAGACTCAAGGGTAATGCAATTATTGGTACTTACCAGGGTTTCAAGCCCATTATATCTATGGTGCAAGCCATCATCACATCCAGGTTAGTTCATGTGTCTGGTCCAGCCAGTGTAAATGACTTGGACAGTGTGCCAAAAGTAGTTCGTATGTTCAGACCATCAGTCTCTCTGGAATGGTCACTGTCGAAGAGTTGGTTCAGATAATAGCCATATATTTATCTTTCCTCTATCTTTTTATAGAGCTGAAAAAAGCTCTATCTTCTAGCTGTGAATGCCTAAAGATGGCTATGACTGAGGAGGAGGGGTAAGTGGGGCTTTCACTGGCTCTTACCAAGATTTCGGTCTCTGCTGCGTCCTGACCTAGCCCCTAGGTCCCTTAATGGGGTTGACTCCAGTCCCACTGGAGAGAGACTCCATTACCCATGAGACTCAATCCCTACTTCATTCACTCTAGGCTCTACCATGCACCCTCCCCAAGCAAGATACTCCAGAGATGGGGCACAGGACTAACCATAGGCAGTACTTGCTACCACACTCTGTGTCACCTTGGGAAGTTCACTTTAGCCTTTAAACTTCAGTTTCTTCATCTCTAAAGTTACAACAATAATAATACTTACCCTAATAGGGTTCTTCTGAGGATTAAGTGAGCCTCATTCATGTAGGAGCACTAAATCAACAATCAATATATTCAGCTGACAGTAGAGATTTTATTGACTAGAGGGATCACATGAATATGGCTTGTAACCAAACACCCATACCTAATACATCTATCATCTAAGCGCAAAATAATATATATATATGTATACACATATGTGTGTGTGTGTAAATATACATATGAATATACGTCTTATACACCGACAAGTATTTAATTTACGTCACTATGTCCTTGGAAATATTTTGCTGCGAAGTCCAGCTACATCCTGCAGAGAACAAATAGGTCCTGAGACTACATGGAGATGAATAGGAGAACAGGGGAGAGTAGTTTTCCAGATATCCTTCCTAAGGTCCCAGGCACGAGTGAAGGCAATTTGGCTCCCCCAGTCCAACCTGGTCATCAGCTGAATATCACTGAGCGAACCCAGTCAACATCATGTGGAGACACAGAAGAGCCCAGCTGAGCCCTGTCTGAATTTCTGACACACAAAATCATAATACAGTTAAAAGGTTGTTGTTTTAAGCTGCTAAATTTTGGAATAGTTCTTTACACAGGTAACTGAAAACTATCTTTATTTAGGCTAGGCTTTATTCAGGAGATAGCCATGTTATAATTAAGCTTATATTTAGGTTATCAAGTGTCATCATGAGCTTAAGATGTATTTCTCTCTGGGAACAGGAAAGCCTAGGCACATTAGCTTGAAAAAATGAGAAGAATCCTGGAAAATATATAATCCTAAAGAGAAACTAGAGTCTTGCAGATGATCATAACCCACATTAGTGACTAGACCGCATAGACTTCTGTAAAAATTGCTTGGCATCTGTATTTTTACCAGCCTCATCTGAATTACTGTCCTAATCCTTATGTATATATGTATACGGAGATGGGTTTGCCATGGGCTGGGTGCAAGTTGAGGAGTTAACTCCCGAAGGAGTTATTTCACTTATATTTCCGTAAGATACTGAATGCAAGCATTTCATGTAGACACTTTGCAAACAGCATAGCTATGATACCCTGAAAGCCTCAGCACACCAGAGGAACAGTGCCTAGCAGGGAATCACTGGGTTCAAGAGAAGCAGCGATACTGCCAGGCACAGCAGAACTTGACACAGCCGTGGTAGCACCCACTATCTGAATATGGTGTGTGGCTTGGAAGAGTCTGGCGGAAGTGGTCAGGAATCGAACAGGTGACCCGTGTGGTCATCAGAGGAGACCAGGTGGAATAACGTCCCAGGCATACTCTGAGCAGTGGAGGAAAAAGCGTCAGGGAGCTCGGACCCTGTGGGTTGAGTGAGCATCATCAAAACATGAGTCTGCATTCTCTTAACCCAGCTCCTCCGAGCCAGCTCTCTGGATTCATTACCTTTCCACGTTCCCCCTGTAAAGCAATGTGCATAATGCCCATGGCATGCTGAACTCTCACTGCTACAAAGCCAATCTCTGCTGTTACCACATGGGTGGTTACCAAGAGTCAATCAGTCTACTATAAAATCTATCCTATCTATGGCTGCCAAACAAGTTTTTGATGAATATTATGTAAACCAATGAGAATTGAATGCAAAAATCATTGTTTTTCAGAAAACTAAATAGTTTTTTCAATAAAGACAGGTCACTATAAAAAGATACTGTCCATTTAGTTTTAAATAATAGAATTGTACAAGGCTGAAACAAAAACGCAGAAAGATTATGCACTCAGATTCCTTCACAATTCTCTTTAAGTTCTTGCCCCTCTTTCAAAAAACCAAACCTGGTTTTTAAATATTTAATATTTAATGTTCTGGGAGAGGTGGAAAATGTGCTGACACCTTTAAAGAAAACCCAAACAGGGGCACCTGAGTGGCTGAGTCGGGTGAGTGTCTGACTTGGGCTCAGGCCATGATCTCATGGCTTGTGAGTTCAAGCCCCACGTCAGACTCTGTGCTGACAGCTCAGAGCCTGGAGCCTGCTTCAGATTCTGTGTCTCCCTCTCTCTCTCTGTTCCTGCCCCGCTTGCACTCTGTCTCTATCTCTCTTAAAAATAAACAAACATTAAAAAAATTAAAAAAAAAAAAAACAAAAAACCTTCACCTTTCATACTCTGCTCTGGACGCCCCTGAAAACAAAACAGCATTTTATAGCCATTACATCTCCTTTTGTGAATCACAGGCAGAGGATGGATTTAGGCGAATATTCCTATGCACATAATTTACTATATAATATTTGTTACCACTATCAATTTAACTTCTTTTGCTGAGTTTCTCCTTTTCTTAAGCAATTCTTGATACTGATTTTGACCTAGTATATGTTTTCTATATTTTTAAATTTTCACTGGCTTTTAAGAGATAAGAATGTTTTTACTTGTCTTATGTTCACCAGCTTTCACAATCTTCTTTGGAAAAAGAAGACTTAACTGCCCATAGTTATATATAAACCTAATTTCTTTGATTTTGATATGAATTTACTAAGAAAATAAAATTCAAGGTCTCGAAAGTTCCTATCAGAGATTCTAACCTTTGTTCTAAGTTGTATTAGCTAGGGTAGTAAAGTAGCTTGTAGGAAATAAACCCTCAAATCTCAGTCTTGTGCACCATATAGTTTATCTCTTATGTACAGGGTCCAATTGTGAATTTCTGGTCAGCACCATTCAGGAATCAGGCTTTTCCCATTGTTCCTTAAGGCATGGAAATCTCCTCCTGGATTTTCTGCATGTACTCAGGAAAGCAGTGCAATGAATATGCATGGAAAGTGGTGGAAGAGTTTTAAATGGACCAGGCCTAAAAGTCATGCATGAACTCTACTCATGTTGTATTAGACAGAATTCAGTTGTCTAGTGACATCAAACTGCAAGGAATACTGACACATATCGTCTAGCTGTTTGTCTTGGACGAAGAAGCAAGGCTGAGCGAGCATATGGCAACCTCTACAGCAAAAGCCCTGCACTGCCTATGTTTCCAACACAGAACAACAAACTTATCCTGTCTCCTAAAATGGTACTGAGGAGGAAAGAGAAAGATGTTCTCCGTTCTAACTTTTATTGCCCTTCTTAATGTAAAGACTTAAGACAAATCTTACCTGTAATGTGTTATAATATATTCTGAATTATTGATATCAATAACCAAGTTATTTCATTGCTATAATGTCCACTGAAACTTGCCTTCCACAGTGTTACACATATAGTTATGGAACACAGATATTACTTCTATAGGAATTAAAAGAAACACTAACAATAGCTTTCAGAGAAATAATCCCTGAGCAAAGCTAATTTTTTTAATGTTTATTTATTTTTGAGAGAGAGAGAGAAAGAGAGAGAGAGAGAGAGAGAGAGTGGGGAGGGGCAGAGAGAGAGGGAGACACAGAATCTGAAACAGGCTCCAGGCTCTGAACTGTCAGCACAGAGCCCGACTCAGGGCTCGAACTCATGAGGCATGAGATCATGACCTGAGCTGAAGTCAGATGCTTAACCAACTGAGCCACCCAGGCTCCCCTAAAGCTAATTTTAATACAAAGTTCATTGCCCTTACTGATTTTGATTGAATAAATGTAGTTGGTTGATTGACTTCTTTGATTTTTTTAAACTAATGAGAAATAAAAAAGGGTTTTTATTACACAAAGATAATTACAGATTACTGAAACACAATCTATATTCATTTTAGATTCTGAAAGACTGTATGAAAACCAAATGTGATATGAAAATAACAGAATAATAATTTAAAATCTGGAGAATATACTTCATAGAGGTTTATATCCCAAGGAAAACCAAGCTAGAATTACATAAGTTAGAGCTCTAAAAACATTCTTTTTTAATGTACAATTTAGAAATGAAATAATCAAATCCAATTTAGATGAAATATTCAGAATGATTAATTTAAGATGTTTCACCAAAAAAATTCTTTAAATGTCCCAAGGGAACACAATGTTTTAAACTACAATCCAGAAAAACTTTAAACTATGAAAGAAAATAACTCCACTGTATATTTCTAATATTTTAGTTAATATCCATGATAAGACATTCTAGATCAAATAGCTTTAATGGACTCTCTTTATGGAATGCTCCTGCTACAGATCCTTCAGGAGAAAGATAATCTGCTTGTCTGTCTTCTTTGAATGACCTCCTTGGCTGCCTTTAAAATACCATTTTCCAGTCAGCAGCACTTAATTCTCCTCATCCATTTATTCATCCTAGCCCAGGCCAAGAATATTCTGGCATACTTCAGAACTAGAGGGTTGGATGGGTGGTGCCTGATAGTTTGTTCTTTGGAACAGTTATGATCACTGATGGAATAATAATTCATCTGACCAGAAAGGCCAAAGAAAAAATTGGAGAGGCCTGGGAAGCAGAACTGAGTTCAAGCAAAACAGTGTAGTAGGTGAGATTTATTTTCAGCATTTTTGATCGCTTTCCTTTCACTAATTTCCCTTCTCTAAGTTCCTCACTGTGAGGCTCAGCTTGAATGTAACCTCAGACAGTGCATTACAATCTGAACTTTTTCTCTGTTCTTTTATCTTGGGCATCATTTCACCCAGGCCTCCTCAGTATCCTAGATGATGTTTACTGGCATAATTGATTAATCTTTGGTAATACCTGACTGCACATCAGTGCAGTGCGGTGTTACTCTATCCACAATCATTAGTATTTTAACACAGACCTACAGACATGAACATTTGAATTTCTCTTAGAGGCTGATACAGAATTCTGAAGATGTGTATACAAAGACCAGTCCCCAGCCTTCAAATCTGGTCTGTATCTGTACTACAGTTACGGCCTTCTCCTTTGACAATGGGCCATTATTTTTCTTTCTTTCCTAATGTGCAATGGGATAATGGGTGTGTGTGAAGGGAGCAATCTCCTAGTAGATATTCATGTAATTCATGCTATAAGAAGGCTGATTATTTTGTTACTTTAGATTACAATTATCTTCTTTTTTTAATATTTTTTTTAAATGTTTATTCATTTTTCAGAGAGAGAAAGACAGAGTATGAGTGGGGGAGGGGTAGAGAGAGAGACAAAGACACAGAATCTGAAGCAGGCTCCAGGCTCTGAGCTGTCAGCACAGAGCCCAACGTGGGGCTTGACCCCACAAACCATGAAATCATGACAAGAGCTGAAGTCAGACGCCTAACTGACTGTGCCACCCAGGCGTCCCACAATTATCTTCTGAACATGATGGTCACAATTTCAAACGCCCACAGGAGCTCGGTGGGTAAAACAAAGGTGTGAATTTGGCAGTAGTACATACTTCTTCTTAGGAGTATTTAATCAATAAAAATATTTTAGACAGAGAGAGAACACATGAGTGGGGGAGATGTAAAGAGGGAGAGAGAGAGAATCTTAAGCAGGTTCCATGCTCTGCACAGAGCCAGATGTGAGATTTGATCCCATGATTCTGGGATCATGACCTGAGCCCAAATCAAGAGTCTGATGCTCAACCAACTGAGCCACCCAGGCACCCTCTACCTATGAGTATTTAAGTTAAACTGTCATAATTATCATGCTGGCTAAATTAAACATGCTTGCATCCTCTGCTTTAAGGTTCTTAACAACAAAACCACACCTCTGTGTTAAGGAACAGGAGGCTAGACATCACTAATAAGAATGAAAATCTCATCAGAGGCAGAAGGTACTCTATTACTCTATTACTCTGAGTCTTGATGATGGAAGAAAGGTCAAGCTATCTAATCTATAATTAAGAGCAGAAAGCTAATGTCTTAAGAGCAATATCCCATGTTTAAAAAAAATATGTCCATTTGTAAAGTAAATAGATGATAAGCTTCTGGGATTTAAAATTCTCTTCCTTATTATTTAATCTATTTTCAACCATTACACAATTAAAAAATGGTGCTCTTTTAATCAGAAAAGGAAACAATGAAATCTTTGTTCATTAAGATTAATTTGTTTAGAAGACAATGTTTATACTAACATGTTGATAGAACCATGCCCAAGTGGCAGGCATCAGGATAGCAGGCCATCACATGGACCTGGGCCTGGATATCCTAAAAACCATAGGTGCTCACAATAGTCTCCAGATAGGATGCAAAGTGGAGCACTCTAGTGAATAACTCACAGCTGTGGGCTTTGCATGACCGCATGGCTCTACTGCTTACACTTCTGTGTATTTTTATTTTTTCCCCTGGTCATTTTGGGAACCCAGCCTGTATAAACTATGTTAATGGAACCAAGGGAAAGAGACATGGTCCATATTTGAAAAGAAGGGTAGAACGAGACAAACTCCTGGAAATCCAGCTTGCTGGTGACAGCTACTGAAGGCCCCTGGGAAAGAGGCCCCTGACCCTGGTATTTGTCCCAAAGTCATGCTTTGATTTACATTTTTCTTGAAGGGGAAGACAGTATTCCCTAAACCTGGAATGAAATGAGTCAGGCAATGCCCTCTAAGCCCCCCCACCTTTTTATTTCACTGCTCTTAGACATTCTTTTAGGATAGAAATATGAAACTGAGGCATAAGCCTCACACACCTTCATAGATGACGTAACTTCACCTCAAAGAGGGGGGAAAAAAAAACTACATAATTACTTTATGGGAGAGCCAAAGAGATTTTCTTTGGTGCCTTGACTACTGTTTTTGTCCATGCTCACAACTAAGCAAACAAGAGGGGAGGGAGAAGTAACTTGGTTTTTTCAGATGGTTGATTGTACTTACTCTTATCTTAGCCAGAGTTGGAGACCTAGAGCGACAGGAGCCTGAGGTTTCCTAACTGCTCCCCAATCAATATATACACCTCTCGGTCTGGTATTTAAAGCCATCCACAGTTGCCCTTGTATTAATTTTCTATTAATGCATCACCACAAGTTACCACAAATTTAGCAGACTGAAACAACACCTATTATCTCACAACCCTGTAGGTCAGAAACCCCAGAATGCTCAGATAGGGATTGCTTGCCAGAGCAACCTCTGGGTCTCACAAGATCAAAGTGAAGGTGTCAGCCCACCCATCACTTATCTGGAGGCTTTTGGAGAAAATCCCCCTCCCAGGAGCCTTCAGACTGTTGGCAGAATTCAGTCTCATGCAGTTGTATAATTAAGGTCCTGTTTCCTTGAACCAGAGTTTCTAGAGGCTGCCCACATTCCTGGGCTGGTAGCCTCTCCTACTTCAAAGCCAGCAATGATGCACTGGATCCTTCTTGTGTTTTGAAGGTGACTTCTGCTTTCACCGACCTGGGAAGGAGCTCTGCTTTTAAGGGCTCATATGCTCACACTGGATCCACCAGGATAATCCAGGATAATCTTTTTAAGATTATCAACACTTTAAGATTATCACTTTAACAACATCAGAAAGACTCTTTTTTCCATGTAAAGTAATTTATTCATAATTGTTCTATCTCATCACATTCTTACGTTCCAAGAATTAGAAAATGGAATCTTGAGGTGGGAGTGGGGGGAAGGAGGAGGTTTTAAGAATTCTGCTTACCAAAGATCCTAAATAACAATATTCCAAGTCGAATCAAGACAATTCACTTCCTCAAACCACACCCATAGTGTCCTGTTTATCTTTTCTTACCTAGTTTCCTCTTTGTAGGATGTATCTCTCTGTTTACATTCCACTGCCTGACCCCACCTACCTAGGTCCTGCTGTAGCTTCAAGGTCAACTTCAAAGGGCTCTTCCAACAAAAATTCCCCCTAGCGTGATCAGGCCCGTTACCATCCACACAGTTTAATGTATACTTCTCTTTTGATCCTAATTACATTATGCATTTCATTTTGTTCATCTTTATACTTATTTAGTCCTTGATAATGTATTGATGCAAATGCCTGGAAAGCTTTGAAGGTGTCTTCCTCACCTTTGAGTACCTCTACCGTTCAGTTCCTTATTACAGTTGAATTGTCACATATTCAATATGGTATTTTCTCAAAAGAAAGATGTCATTCTTTTCCCAAAGGGACCAAAGGCTTGAACCTGTATGTAGGATACTCCTGACCTGCTCTGTGTGTGCTATCATGTGTATTCTCTGCCAGAACAGCACTCACCACACTATAGTGGTAGTATTTCCTCACATCAGTGCCTCTAACACAAAATATCTCAAGGACAGGGGGTCAGCTTCAGTCATTTATTTTCTCATTTGGCAAAGGTGGAGTTAGCTATTAGGCCTTGTGCCACGTACAGCGATACCACTGTGAACAAAAGAGACCTCATGGAACATACAGTCTAATGGGAAAGGCAGACATTAGGGAAACAATCAAAGAAATAAATACATACTTACAAGGTTCAGGAAGGAATCTGATGGAAGAATGAGAGAAGCTATTAGAAAGAATACCAAGGAACCTTACTGAAGGGGAAGGGCAAGTGGTACTTCCTTGAAAAGTGACATTTAACCTGAAACTTGAAAGAAAAACAGGAACTTTTCAGGAAAGAACATTGATAAGAATGGTCCAGGCAATGGTAGTGTAAGTAGGGGAGATGATGTGAAACGAAGCTAGAGAAGTAAAAAGTCAGGTCATTCAGAGCTTCATATGAGTTGAGGATTTAGATTCTCATTTAAGTGCTATTACAGTTACTGAAATTAAAGTTTTAAGTAAAGAAGTGAGATGGCTAGACTGAGTGTTTCAAAAGAACATGAGCAGTAGTGTGGTGATGAGTTGGAAGAACCACCCAGCAAAGAAGAGAGAGCAACGGAGGGGCCACAACAACCACCCACGGACTGGCCCTCTTCAAGTATCCATGACATATGGATCTTTTGATCAAATACTTTTGATCAAATACTAGTAGACTCCTGGGCTTCCATGGGTAGAGAGACTCCTACCTCAAATACTCTATGTTGGTTGTAAAGACGTTAAAAATGCTATGCAATAACATTTTTATGGAAGCTTAAAATATGTGTCAGTCAGTACAAATCATTGGACTTGTAATGTTTATGTGGCTCAATTAAATTCCATGTGCAAAATACTTAACACATCAACTGGTCTATGGTAAGTAATCAAAAAATATTAAGTCCCTTGTGCCTCTTCTTTATGTGGTCCTCACCACAACATGACATATTGGTGCCACTTGATTTAAACTACTATTTCCTCATCAGATACCAACGTAGTCTATATTCAAATGGTCTAAGTTTTAAGAATCCCATTACCAAATAAAATTTACAAAGTCCATCAAAGTTATATTATTCATCTATACACCTGAGTGAATTATTTACATTAATAAAGGAGACCATACAATCATTACCAATATGATTCTTAAAAAGGGCAAAAGCCCTATCGAGCATTCCTCTGAGCTGGCTACAAACTCCACCGCACTGAATTCAGAGTAAGACAGAAGTGATAAATGAGTTAGCATGACCCAATATCAATAAATACTCCATCCACATGGGTTTTATCCAAGGCAGTTCAAAAATTTTGAGGAAGAAAAAATAGGCCAGTGGCAGAGATCCTGGAAAACTAGAATATTTTGGAAAAGTTTTGAAAGACCTATAATCAGAATAACATCCAAAGAGAATAAAGTAGGTGAAATTAGAAAGAATGAACTACAAATTGTGAAGAAAATCAGTGTAATTGGCACGCTAAGTAAATTCTTGTTGAAAGAAGAGTGTAGCAATTTTCCTCATGATTACACATGTGAAGTATTAGAGATTTCAGTTGGTTTACAAATTGATGCAGTTATTGACTAAGCATGGACTATGGATCAGTTCTTCTGCTATTCCAGAAATCTTTCACTTAATTCCTCCTCCAAATTGACTCTCTTTCCTCCTCCACCTTGCTCACTACCTAGCATGGATTACGTCAATAGGCTCCCGTCCTCTGGCTTCCAGTTTGGTTTGGCCGGCAGGAAGCTGAGAGTGAGAGGGAATTCAGGGCAGAGTATCTGTTTTCCTGATTCCCAGCCTGTTAATTTGCCCTGGCAGCCTGTGTCACTTGACAGAAGGTCACTTTGCCACTGCAGGTGACTGCTATATGCGACATTCTCTTTTTTAGAGTTTTAGTAATATCTTCTCCCCATTGTCCATTCAGCTCTATGGGTGATGAAACCTTGCTTCCACTAACTCCAGGTTTCTGTGCTGTGTCTTGTGTCTCCCTCCACCCCACCACCACACACACGCCTTTGTAATTAGTCCCTTGTATAAATAAACTCTCCTCAAGTTAGGCTAATTTGAATGTGATATCTTTTCCATTTGAGATCTTTCCTGATATCCATAATTCCTGACAAACTCTATTTGCACTAGACCTGTGTTTCCAAACTTCAGTTATTCACGTAAGGACTCTGGGGCCAGAGAACTCTGAGCAACTGATCTTTGTTTTCATGCCATAGTACTGAGTTCAGAAACATCTTTGAACCAGATTTGGCCAGCCTGGGGTGGGGAGAAGGTGATAAATGGGGCCTGTGTTCCTGGCCTGAGTGTTCTGTGCTAACATGTGTTCTGTAGTCATACTGTATATTCTACAGCACTGACAGTGATGAGGTGCACCTGGCATCTCAGGATGAGGGAGAATCCAGCCCAGACCCACACTAGCCTACCTATAAGTGGCTCGAGTCATCCATATTTAAGGCAGACCTGGAAGGCTGCTGAGCTTCTAGGCGCTCTGGTGTCACCTTCAATGACACATGTTATCACCCAAAACTGTATGACCCCTGGATGAAGATTGTGAGGTCTAGAAAGAAGCTTGTATAATTATGAGACCTAAGAAATGTGGCTTATCTTTCTGTTCCTACTTGTGACTGTTCTGGCTTCATTCTCTATATCCTTTGACTTTGTAAACTTTGTCTGGCATACCTCAGTGGTCTCTGAGTCTTCTCTCACCTTCACTGCAACACTACTCTTGAGATGTGTCGATACAGAAGTCATGTGATAACTGTATTCATGATTTATGCCTGATCTACCTACCACTTCTCAATCGATTTTAAATCCACTCCTTATTTTAAAAAATATTACAATATTTTATCAGGTAAAATATAGTAAAATCACAAACGTGATATGCCAGTTGTGTGATTTCTTATACACATTAAGATAAATACCCAACACTGTTCGGATTCTGCTGACATAGGTTGCTTAAGTACTGGGATCACCCCTTCACTGAAATCAACTTAAAGTCTTAGCTTAAAAAAAAAAAAGATTTTAAAATCTTCATAAAAGCACAGATGAGCTGGCAGAAGAGTGAACGATTCCCAGATGCTGCCCAAACCTGGGTTTTTGTGGCCTTATGATAGGCAGAAATAAGAGATAAGCTTCAAAGCCTAGGCAAAAAGGGGAATCTAAGAGGAGAGTTCCACTGCTTATAATACTTGCTCTCTCAAGTTGTAAACCACTCAGAAGTGAATAGAAACAAACTCTCCTCTACTTAGACCTGAGAAATGGGGGTGGGGAGTTATCGTTGAAAATACGGGACTAGAAGGTAGCCTTCTTCCATTTGCACCCATTTTACCAAGGCAGACCAAAATTACCCAATTCATAAATATGACTCAGAGTGATCCAGGAAGTGTCATGTTCCTACTTGCTTAGCCGAAGCAAACACAGCCCTATCTGGAGGAGTCACTCAGATCAAGCCCTCAAAATACACTGACAATAAAAATGAGTAAATCATAGGAAAAATAACTAATTACACAAAGAAACAAAGTTCCCCGAGCAAGAAGAATAAGCAAAAACAACCAACAGAAGGGTCAGAAATACAGGAATTTCAGAAACTAAAAATATCAGGACACAGATTCTGAAAACATTATATACATCATGCTTGAAGCAATAAAAGACATTAATGAAAATGCAGGTATCAAGAAACTATAAAAAATGACCAAGCAGATTTTTAAGAATTAAATAAGACTTCTAGAAATGAAAATTGTAATGATTAAACTTATAAATGTAAGTGTTTAATATCAGTTTACACCTATGTCAAAAGATAATTCGTTAAATGGAAGATAGATCTGGCTAACCAGAATGTATCATAAAGGGGCCAAAGAGAAAATACAAAAGAGAAAATAAGAGACAATGAAGATACAGTAAGAAGTCTGACATATGTTAAGACACAGTTTCATATGGAAAAAAAAGACAATTGGCCAGTAAAAGTTGAAGATAATAATATTTGAGATGTATCAGAACTGATGAAAGACATCAACGCTCTCATTCAAAATACCTAGGTGGCACCTCAGTAGTTTAGTCAGTTAAGCGTCCGACTTCAGCTCAGGTCATGATCTTGCAGTTTTTGAGTTTGAGCCCCACAATGGCTCTGTGCTGAGAACTGTGAGCCTCTTTGGATTCTCTCTCAAAAGTAAATAAATAAACTTTTTTTTAAAACACTTAACAAATGCCAACCAGGATAAATTAAATCAACATCCAGACTTACCATAATGAAACTTCAAACACCAAAGAAAAAGAGAAACTCTTAAGAACCACCAGAAAGAAAAACAAAAGACAAAACCATAAACCATATTACTTCTAAATGAACAAATGGTGAATGAACAGCTGAAACACAGAACATAGGTGTCAACCCAGAATTATAAAAGTAGCCAATATTTCTTACGAAGGAAATTAAAGAGGGGCGCCTGGGTGGCTCAGTCAGTTAAGCATCCAACTTTGGCTCAGGTCATGACCTCACGGTCCATGAGAAGGGCGCCTGGGTGGCTCAGTCGGTTAAGCATCCGACTTTGGCTCAGGTCATGATCTCATGGTCCGTGAGTTCGAGCCCCGCGTCGGGCTCTGGGCTGAGAGCTCAGAGCCTGGAACCTGCTTCAGATTCTGTGTCTCCCTCTCTCTCTGCCCCTCCCCTGCTCATACTCTGTCTCTCTCTGTCTCAAAAATAAAATAAAAACATTAAAAAAAGAGAATGAAATTAAAGATGTTTTCAGGAGAATCAATACTGAGAAACTTTGGTAGCTATTACCCTCACCAAAAGAAAATTCTAAAGTATGTTCAGTAGCTATAAGAAAATTAATGAGTTTTTAAAAAATAAATAGTAGAAAACAACAAATCAAAAGCAATCCTTCTGTAATAATTCATAAAATAAATAAACCACTCACAAGACTGATCAAGAGAAATAGGGTGAGAGCTCTAAAACATCGCATAGAGAAAGTTAAATGCAAAGAAAAGAGACATTAATAAAATAAACCATAAGAGAACACCATGAACCACTCCAAAGCAAAAGATTTTAAAACTTGAATGAAAATGATCAGTTCTCCCCAAAAATCCTAACATAAGGAAATTAACTAAAAATATTTTAAAAACTAGAATTGGCCTTTAACCATTAAAGAAATGGTATCGGGCTAAAAATGTTTCAGTAATAACAAAAGGAAGTCCTACTAGGACCAGACAGAGAGGTATATTCTAATTTATATTCAAGAAAAAGGTAATCTTTCTCTCACAGTTATACTGCAGAGAACTAAAATACTAGAAAGATCCCAGAATCATTGCATGAGATTACTAGAACCTCAAATACCAGATCTCACAAGGACAGCCTAAGACCAGAAAATTATAGGCCAATCGTAGGAAATTCTAAAAAAATACCACCCGATTGATTCCAACAATGTACACCATGCGAGAGACCATGACCAAGTAAGTTGCATCACTGTAATGCAAGCTGGATTTAATATTATAAAATATTATTGCTATAGTTCACCACTATCATAAAGAAGAAAAAAAATCATATGTTTATCCCAGCAAATACAGGAACAGCATTTGATAAAATACAATACCATTCAAAACCAAAACTCTTAACAAAGTAGAAATAAAAGTAAAATTCCTGAACTTGTTAATGCTGATATACCAAACTCTACAATGAACAACAAACATAGCTGAGAGTGAATCAGCAGAAGGAATTCCTCTATCAGTCACTGTCCCTTGGGCCAGAAACCACCCTTGCTACTACAGCTCAGCCAAATGTCCAAGGTGAATTTCCAATGGCTGTGTGTGGTGCGTTGGGGTGGTACAATGGTACTTCTTTAGAAACCACTCTCAGTTTTCTACAATTTATCATCGCCTTCACACGCAGAACAGTCTCCTTCATTTCCCGGCCCTGTATGTTAGCCCAAGCCCCTCACATGTGAGATGTGACTTGACCTCCGGGACTCAGAGAAATGGCGGTCACTGGGTCCCCCTCTCTCTGCAACAAGAGTTGTTTTGTGGGGATTCTAAGCGCAGATGGAGATCTTGGAGTTCACCTTCTACAAGTCCTCTCTAATATAAGAATCCCAGAGAAAGCCACCTCGTAAGTGACTACTGAAAAGGCTGCCTGTGCTTTCCCTTCTTTCTGCTCCCTCTGCTGACCACCCTGTAGCCCCTGAGGAGGTTCTAAACATTTCATGAGATCCTCTGTAATTCACTTGCATCACTCTACTAAGGAACCTAGAAGCCACAATGCCTTCTGAGAGTCAGCTTCATCTCAGCCCAACAGTTCTCAAACAAGGACAAAAATAGCAATTCAGATAAACCTCCTTTGTATGGGGGGTGTGGGGAGGAGGTGATAACAAGTCTTTGCAGCAGACGTGGGCTGCAGAATATGCCCAGCAATCCTAAATGTGCACTCACAAGTCCAGGCAACCACTAATGTTAACACGAACTGCTAATGTTTACTGAGCACTTACCATGTGCCCAACGTTGCCCTGACTCTTCTAACCCATTTATTCCTCATGTCAAGCCTATGGCATGGGTCCTAGTAATGATCTCATCTTATAGATAAAGCAACCCAGGAACTTGGTGATAAAGCCAACCTAAGTCATCTGGCTAAGGTTACACTGCTGGTAACTGGCAGAGAGAGGACTTAAAGCTTTGCAACAACTTAGACTTTACACTGTGAACCACTGTGCTAGGTTTCAAGAAAGAGCACAGTTTCTTTATTTTCTTTAAGTAAACTTAAATGACTCCCTGAGTCCCCAGATGGAAGGAAACTTCATCTCAGTCACTGTTGGGGCACCCCATTAAATGTCTGCAGTTGCATAGGCTGCAAATCACCATGGGTGCAATCTAGGTGGACTCTTCCCTGCGGTGGCTCAGAATTTCCTCTAACATGTCACGTTACTATGCATCTTGAAAACAGCATTTCCCCCCAAATTCCCACCGACTGGAATAGTGTAAAGTTTTATTACAGTCAAGTTTGCAGGGCCCTCCTCCTCTGTACAGGCTTATGCAAGAATCCCAGAGGTACAGGTAGTCTGGGACATTTGGGAAAGCCCCACTGTTCTCAGTTTCTCTTGCTCTCTGTTCCAAACTGGTCACTGAGGGTGTGTTCGTGATCTTGAAGTTGGAGGCTTTGCTGGTTAGATGCCAACCTTGAGCCCAGGAATCAGTACCAGGATGAAGCATCGCACTTGGGAACGAGGCTCACAGGGACACTACCCATCTGGCCTCCCAGAAGCCCTGACAGCCCTGGGGTCCAGGGAAACAGCAGGATACAGAAGGTCTCATA
Organism: Panthera pardus; assembly: GCF_024362965.1. Classification (NCBI taxonomy): domain Eukaryota; kingdom Metazoa; phylum Chordata; class Mammalia; order Carnivora; family Felidae; genus Panthera; species Panthera pardus. The sequence goes on from NW_026526765.1 coordinate 132,709,293, forward strand.
TGCCTTTCCCCATACTGGGTCCCAGGAACAGTTCTCCAAATGTTTTCTCCTCCCCAGCTTTGACCAGTTCCTGAAGGTCCTCCTCTCCTTAGACAATTCAATCCCATGGCTCCCTTTAATCTACCTTTAACAAAAGCTCTCAGTGGGTACTGATTTTGCTTTGTCTGGCAACTCTTACTTCTGGCCCTACCACACAAAAGCCATTATTAACTTCCTGTGGTAAGAAAAAAGACTTGGCCACTATCTTGGAATATGGAAAGGAAAATTACCTACAGCCAAAGAACAAAAGACAAATTATTATTTCAGTAAACTATCCTACTCCCTACACATATTTACTTAAAAACAGTCCTAACAGATATATCCCAAAATATTAATAGTGTGCCATGGTCTCAGGAAATTTAAATTACTTTTTCTTTCTTTTAATCATATTTTTCAAGTTTTCTACAATGAATGTATATTTATGAATTGTTTCAAATATTGATTTATCATTTAAAAGTGCTCATACGGGTTTTTCTGTTAACTAATTCAAAAGTTAACTTTTTCCCCTGATTTAAGAATGCCAAGAAGACTACAGTTCAAAAATTAGACAAATACATGTCTGTGGTGTATATGCTAAATGATTTCAGTGAATAGAGTGACTGCATACACTGGGTTTTGTTTTAACATTAAAACCATCTTTAGGGAGGAACAAAAAGCTAAAAATACTGTTCACTTCATGGGGGGAAAAAGGAGCAACTGACCACCCACTTACTGAGAAGTAGTAAAACTGGGTCCCCAATCACACAGAAAAATGGATTCAAAATCACTTCACTTTGTCCTGCCTCACCTCAATCAGTGTTTTAGAGGAAAGATTTTTTTCATAATTCAAAAAATTACTGGAATTCAGAAACAATGAACATGTTATTGTGGTGGACATAGTACACGCTATATCACTTCCAATGACATCAATGACAAGCCACGGTTTGACTAGTGAGATTAAAATTTATCTCACAGCTATTCAACTCCAGCGCTTTTTGGATTTTATAACCAATTTTCCAAAGTAGATTATCCCTCCTGACGCTAAAGGTTAGACAGTTTTGAGTGTGTGTGTATGTGTGTGTATTTTTACAGAAAAAGAAAACAGACCACCCCAGAAGTTAGGATATTTCTAATATATTTTTTGAGCACGAATAGTTTTTCCAGAAGTTGAGGAGTAAAAAATCATAATGGTAAGTGCTGGAATTTTCCATATTCTAATGGTTTTCCTGGGAAAATAGAAAAATAAGCTTCCTAAGAATTATGTTGCTTTCCTAAGAAAAGTGTTGAATCAGCTGACTTCCAGATACAGCTTAGTAGTGAAACACTAATTAGACTTCTCACATTTTTAAGTTTACTTATCTTGAAAGAGAGAGAGAGAAAGAGAGAGAATGTGGGGGAGGGGCCGAGAGAGAGAATCCCAAGCAGGCTCTGCACTAACAGTGCAAGGCTCAAACTCATGAACCTGTGAGATCGTGAAGTGAGCCCCAATCAAGAGTTAGTCATTAACCCACGAAGCCACCCAAGTGCCCCAGAATTCTCACATAGTCTTAAGAACGACTTATTATCAGCATACCACTGATACTGACTTGACTCGGGCAGCGTAATCAATTGCATCTACCCCTGGTTTTTATTTATTTTTAATTAAATTTTTACATTTTATTTTAGAGAGAGAAAGAGAGAACATGAGCAGGGGAGAAGGGGAGAAGGGCAGAGGGAGAGAGAAAGAAAGAAAGAGAGAAAGAGAGAGAGAGAGAATCCCAAGCAGGCTCCATGCTAATCCCAACCATGGGATCATAACCTGAGCTGAAATCAAGAGTTGGACGCTCAACCAAATGAACCATCCAGACGCCCCTTCCTTCAGTTTTTAATGATAATCTACTGTTTAGTTCATTTACTGTAAATTTTAGTTAAATTTTACCTAAATTAACAGGAAGGGAGGAGAATAAATTATCTAAATATACCTAAATATAACTTAGTTATGTAATTAAGTTATATCTTAAAAATATATGCTATACATTTCAAATATGAATCATTCAAACTCTATTGCTGAAGTATGTGTACTGAGTATCCACTATCTCCATTGATTCTCACCACTACCTCAAAATAGAATGTGCTTAAGCAGTGATACTCATTATTATTAAAGTTGCTTATTTTGTATAGTGTAAATGAGTATGTCTTTTTATTAGTATAAAAAGCTTTCAGGAAAAAACTTTGGTTGCCCCTACTCTATAATTTCAAACTTGGGAAAATTAATTTAAATATATAGAAGAGTAAATTATCAGCACTCGGCAATAAAAACTTTTCCCAAGAATCTTGAATCAAAAAATAAAGATGTTGGGTTTTGTCAAAGACATATATAATTTTAATATTGAAATAATTTAATATGTTAATATAAGCAAGAAGGAAAAAAATAAGACCTCCTTATCTCATATTCACATACTTCTTTTGCTTTTAATTTTTTTTTAATGTATTTGAATTTCTTCTTTGGAAATGTTTCTATTCATGTCTTCTGCCCATTTCTTCACTGGATTATTTGGTTTTTGGGTATTGATTTTGGTAAGTTCTTTACATATTTTGGATACTAACCTTTTATCCGATATGTCATTTGCAAATATATTCTCCCATTCTGTTGGTTGGATTTCATTTTGTTGATTGTTTCCTTTGCAGTGCAGGCTAAAATTAACAACTCAGGAAACAACAGATGCTGGTGAGGATGTGGAGAAACAGGAACCCTCCTGCACTGTTGGTGGGAATGCAAACTGGTGCAGCCACCCTGAAAACAGTGTGGAGGTTTATCAAAAAATTAAAAATAGAACTACCCTATGACCCAGCAATAGCACTACTAAGAATTTATCCAAAGGATACAGGAGTGCTGATTCAGTGGGGCACATGTACCCCAATGTTTATAGTAGTGTTTTCAACAATAGCCAAATTATGGAAAGAGCCTAAGTGTCCATCAAGTGATGAATGGATAAAGAAGATGTGGTTTATATATACATTGGAATACTACTTGGCAATGAGAAAGAATGAAATCTTACCATTTGCAATAATGAGGATGGAAATGGAGGGTAGTATTCTAAGTGAAATAAGTCAGTCAGAGAAAGACTGATATCCTATGTTTTCACTCACATGTAGAACTTGAGAAACTTAACAGAAGACCATGGGGGAAGGGAAGGGGAAAAAATAATTTCAAACAGAGGGAAGAAAACCAGAAGAGATTCTTAAATACAGAGAACAGTCTGAGTGCTGATGGGGGGAGCAGGGGGAAGGGGAAAATGGGTGATGGGCATTGAGGAGGGCACTTGTTGGGATGAGCACTGGGTGTTGTATGTAAATGATGAATCATGGGAATCTACCCCCAAAACGAAGAGCACATAGTACACACTGTATGCTAGCTAACTTGACAATAAATTATATTAAAATATAAATAAATAAATAAATAAATAAATAAATAAAACTTGCAAGTTAGAATGGTACACAGTCAAAAAAAAAAAAAGAAAAAGAAAAAAGAAAAGAAATAAACATATTTGAATTTCTTTACCTTTTTTAAAAGTTGTTAATTAAACATTGGCTCAAGACCAAAAAATAAGGAAGGAAACTTTGGAAGACTATGAAAGTAGCATTATAGAAGGAATTGCAGACAGAACCATCAAGGAAAAAATAATGACTATGCTAGCAGAGAATGAGAGCAAGGAATACTTAAGCAAAGTTGTGGTAAACTTCAACGGCCTTCAAAAAAGCACAACTTCTAGTAGTCTTTCCCCTCTGTGACTATGAGCTTGCCATGTGACCAGCCTTGGCCAATGAGACATTAGCACCCATAAAGTGAGCAAAGGGTTTATAAGTGCTTGCATATTAGGACGTGCCCTCTTGGAATGCTCCTTCTCGGAACCCAATTCTGGGGATGACCGAGAACCCATGCAGGGATCCCAGGTGGAGGATAACTAAGACCTCAGTTAAGTTCCCAGTAAGGGGCCAAGACCAGTTGCTATTCATATGAATGACACCATTTTGGACTTTCTAATCATCCCAGTGCCCCCAACAAAACTATATTGGGCAAAAACTTCCACTCATTCTACAGATTTATGAGAAATAATGAATTCTTATTGTATTAAGCCATTGTATTTTATGATGGCTTGTTTCAAAGCAATAGATATCTTTGAAGAAGAAGAAGAAGAAGAAGAAGAAGAAGAAGAAGAAGAAGAAGAAGAGAAGTAGGAAGGGAGGAGGAGGACAAGGAATAGGAGGAGAAGGGGAGGAGGAGGAGGTTTTTAATTCTCAAAGCGGAAGGAGGCATAGTTACTATAGCAATCAGAATGTTCCAATGTAGATATTTTTGGCAATGGTTTCTGGGGCTAAAATAGAAGGACAACACAGTGAAGTCTTATTTTACTTACATAATTGAAAAAATTTCTATGTCTGGTAAAAAATACCATCAAAATAGAAACTAAATTCTTGACCTCTCACCCAATTCCTATAACAAGGTCATTTCGCAGACCCAAAGGCTACATTAATAAAGAAGAGCCTAGTAATCCTGAGGGATAATAATATCGTAAGTAACAAATTCAGGGAGGAGGTGCATTACATAAAGATAAGAGCTTGTTATATAAGAGTCGGCCTGTTTGAACTCAAATTCTGGCTCTGCCACTTACTAGCTGTGTAACTTTTGGCATTTAGCAGGTTGACTATGTTATAAGAAAAGAAAAGTACCCACATATTTCGATAAATATAAAACCCTGTCTGAGAGCCAACACTTAATTCCTGAGAAACCAGGGCTCTAGTGTCATCCACTACTATTCAAAGAATTAAAGCTAATGGGCATTTTTTCAGGGTAAGCCAGGTCTGTGTAGCCCATACAGCATTGCTTCCAACGGAGGCATTTACTTTATCTTAAACATGACCAGTGGATACATTGGTTTTGTCATGTGCCAATCATCTAGAGCCAAAACAGGTGAAACAGACTGGTGAAGATTGATTTAAGTCATCATGTAGGATAAGTGCCTTGAAAATTGATGGTGTAGTTCCACAGAAACATTAACAGTTCTATACCAGCAAGTAGTAGTAAGCAATTCTGTTTTTCCCAAAGCCAAACTGTGTTAATCCAGGAACCAGGGATTATAAAGATGATGTTATTCACAATTACTTAATTAGTAATTACACCTTACAAATTTCTGCTTTCCATCCCATCATTCCCACATTCTGCTGGTATGGACAAAAGAGAGGAATGCTTTCAACATTTAATGCAACTGAAACTTCCATTGGGCCATTTCATACTCTTTATGCCACTGTGAAGACAAGCAAAAAAAAAACAAAACAAACAAACAAACAAACAAACAAACAAAAAAACAGAGAGAGAGTGTGTTTTAGCCTGATTTGATTGATTCTAGTTTTTAAGAAAAAAATAGGATCGCTATTGTACAATGGGAGCAGGGAGGAGAATAAACAGAACACCTTCTCATATTACCAAGTCTAGTGCTAAAAGTTAATCAAGGACTCTGGCAATCTATTCAGGCAGAACCACCAAAACCTTAGATCCCTCAGGAATGAAGGTTTGAGTGACCCCACTGGGTAAAGAATCCCAGCCAGCTGAGGTGCTAGCAGAGGGCAAAGCAAACAGAAATGGGTGGTGGAGGAAGAAAGTCATAAATACCAGCTACTGCCTCATGGCCAGTTGCAGAAACAAAGACTAATGCCTCTACCTATTTTTTTTCTTCCCTGTTGAGTCAGGGCTATTTTTACACAATTTAATGAAGTACCCTTTTCTTGGGGGAGGTTTGTTGGTAGTAATTAATGATGTAATGCACACCATCAGTGGCAGGATTCTGAAGTGGGGCTGTGCAAAACTGAATAGTGGACATCACCCTGAGATTCTGGGTTGGAGCCTGACTTGCCGTGGGTTTTCCTCCAAGGGGAGAGGAAGAAGCACGTCTTTTTTTTTTTTTTTTTTAAAGAAGCCTGCCTAAAGCTTGGCTTTGTATTTTTTCTTTCTTTTTTTTTTTTTTTTTAACGTTTATTTATTTTTGAGACAGAGAGAGACAGAGCATAAACGGGGGAGGGTCAGAGAGAGAGGGAGACACAGAATCTGAAACAGGCTCCAGGCTCTGAGCTGTCAGCACAGAGCCCGACGCGGGGCTCGAACTCACGGACCGCGAGATCATGACCTGAGCCGAAGTTGGACGCCCAACCGACTGAGCCACCCAGGCGCCCCGGAAGAAGCACGTCTTCAACTGCCCAGGAAACAGTGACATGATGTTAGGTGAAGACATTTTAAAATGTAATCATTAGCAGAAAGAAAACTAGACGTAGCCAAAGGGGCAAACTTGTAGTGAATTATTTGTCCTTTGTTGTCTATACAAACCCCTTCCTCCCGGAAGGAATCTTCACTGTGTGAGCCTTGATGAGAGGCACCACCATATCCTGCTACCAGGGCCAAAGAAAGCCAAGTATACCCCCTCCTATACCAGCAGCTATGATGGGGACATGTGCCTAGACTCAGCCACCAGGTTCTTTTTTTCCCAGATTTTGTACCCTCAATGAGGGACACAGAGATGAAGTTCATGGTACAGTGTTCAATGGCAGGGATGTGCAATGATAATGGGTGTAATGTCTGGACACTCTCAGCCAGGGGCAATGCCCTAATCGGAGCGTTTTAGAGGTGAGACTCTGCCTCCACTCCTACTTCCTGACCTCCTCTCATGTCCTACCTTATACATTTCCACAAAATTCCTTACCCTTAAATTAGACAGAGTTGTGTTCCATTGCTTGCAACCAAGAGCCAAGAGAGACAAACTGTTTCATGCTTGAGAAGAGACAGCCACTTTGTTAAGGCTGGCCCATCTGAAAGCAGGAAGGGAAGAATATATGGCTTTGTTAAAAGAGGCCCTTTCTGCCTGGAGCCAGGAACCAAATACGTCAGAAAGTCAGATAACATGGAGCCAAAATCTCTGCCCCAAACTAACATAAGTGAGAGAAAATGGAGAGGGGGAGCTTTGCAGGATTGATGACTGAGACCTGGAAAACTCAGACCCCATGTGTGCCCAAGCACCGACTCTAGTGCACTTTCTGTCTGACAAAGGTTCCAAATACCTATGCACAGGCTTTGTATGCAATTTCAGGAGTTCGTGGATCCCAGAAGACCTTCCCTGCCTTAGATGCCCCAAAACAAATAGAGTCATTCAACAGATAAAAAGTAATTAAGCACAGAGATGCTGCCACCAACGGAAACCCCAAATTAGATTATGACTAAGCTATCGATTAATTTTTGAAGACAGCACAGAATTGAATGTTACATTTAGCAGGCCAATAGAGGAAAAAAAGCTACAAAGTGAACTTTTGTGAGTCAAGGCAAAACTCAAAATCTGTATAAACTTTCCACATAAATATCTTCTCTTTACAATTTAACAACTATACATAAAACGGAGTTTTGCTGTAGAATGTAATACTTGCCTTAACTCCTCTTTATTTAGTCAATTTTAAAATATCCTCTTTCCTTTTACTATATCCAAATGAAGTTTTTGTCTTTTCCTCTTCCAGCATTTTTTGTTCCAAATGGACTAGTGCCCAGCATTGCTGAAGGGAGAATTTCTCCTCTGGAGTCAGTGGCTTCCATAGAGGCCAATAATTCAAGTTTCCTCTGTTAATCTAAATCTAGCACCGGAAATAAAGCTTTGGTCCTGGCCAGCTATCCTCTCTCAGCCAGATTCAGCTGAATTCATCTGAAGGTGCAGCAAGGCAGCAGGGTACTCAAATGCAATCTCTATTTCAGCATCCCTGGTGAGCCCCAGACTTCAGCCTTCTCCTGCTCTCCCTCTCTCAGTAACACGCTGGTACCATCAGACTGGTTCCCCCAAGTAAACATATGGAAGAGACCTCAATTCCCACCTCTCCTCTCGTTGCCAAGCCTCTCAAAGTTGTCCACGTCTGACCACCCCCTTGGCCAGACCCTTATCACATCACACAAGGACCCCAAGCAGTAGCCCCTCAAGCCCTTTGGAAGCTTGACTCACTCTGCCCCACCCCCCAACAGTATACCAGTGACTCCACAGTATACCAAAATGACTTTTCCAAAACAAATCATTTTCCTGTTTAAAATTATTCAATGACTACCCACTAACTTAGGAAGAAGCCCAAACATCCTAGCATCTCTGCAAGCCTGTACAGAACTTAGTTCTCTATAGCCAACTGACTTACTTTTTGACACTTCTTTCCTTGCAATTCCTTGTACCTGAGGCTTTGCCTGGACGAGGGGAGGAGACTGTGGCTTGAGTATCTTCCTCTCCATACACGTATTCCCTTAGCTAACTCTGCTCCTCCTTTTAGCCACACAGTTCAGATACTGCCTCTGCCAGAAGCCTCTCTGGTTGGCAAAACCTTAGCATGTGTATGCAGCTCTATAAAGGCCATCACCAAGTCGTAACTCCTATCAGTACATCCAAGGCAGTCGACTGTGTGCTTTTTGATGTCAGGCTCTTTATACCCCATAAGCAATAAATAGATTCTGAAGGAGTGAATGAATGATTTATAAATGTGGGTGCTTTTCTATTGCTATTTTCCCCTCCATAAGTAGACACACTGTATAGGCAATAAACTAGCCTTCAGTTTTTCTTTTTAGAGTCTCATTCCTGGACCCAAAGCCTTCAAGGTTTATTTCTATACAAAAAAAAAAAAAAAAAATCGAGAAGCCAGAAGTAATTCAGCAGACTGATGAAGAAAAAAATATTGTTGAATATAGAAGATATAACTACCACATTTTGTCAGTGATACTAAAGAAATAATAATTGGGGCGCCTGGGTGGGTGGCTCAGTTGGTTAAGCATCTGATTTCCACTCAGGTGATGATCTCGCGATCAAAATTTCAAGCCCCACATCGGGCTCTGTGCTGACAGCTCAGAGCCTAGAGCCTTCTTTGGATTCTGTGTCTCCCTCTCTTGGCCCCACCCCCATGCTCCTTCTGTCTCTCTCTGTCTCTCAAAAATAAATAAACATGAAAGAAAGAAAGAAAGAAAGAAAGAAAGAAAGAAAGAAAGAAAGAAAGAAAAGAAAGAAAGATCTATCATCTTTGAAAAGATTGGAGCTTGCCTGCCCCAGTGGCAGTTATGACATCTGCATATGTCCCATATATGACACAGACATCATAAATTTTATGACACAAACGCAGGTTATATGTAGTAAACTTTCTATGCAACCATTTAATGTACCTTTTTGCAGGAAAATTCCTTGTTTTTTTCTTGGTTTTCTGGAAACCTAAGTTCACATTTGTCAGCCCCTGGTTCCCCATATATTTTAACTTTGTGTTCTAATGCTGTATTTTTTAGTTTAAAATTGAAGCCTGAAATCAAATCTGTCTTCTCTGAAAATTCTTCTGTAATTCAGGTAGAAATGAAAAGTTGTGGTGGCTGTTAGGTAGCTGTAGCTGAGGTATGAGTAGGAAAATTATGGTGCAACACAAAACACTTGTGAATACATAACCAAATTCCATTTCACAAGATAGCTACGTTCACTGACAACCTTGATAACATTTCTTAGAATCAAGTATATTCATTAATGAATCTAATTTGAGAAAATAGTTTTTAGAGTTGTCAATTCTTCAGTATGCTTTAGCTTAAAGATGTGGAAGGGAAAGGTTATTAATCTTGCAGAGTTAATTCATTCTTACAGGTGGGAGAAGTTATAGGATGCAATAAGATGGCTGGAATTCTGGATTCATTTCATTTATTAGGAGATGGGATAAGAAGTTTAGAGTTCTCTTTTACAATTATTATAGAAATACCATAACAATAAAAACTCTACAACTACACATAATTTTTAAAATAATTATCTCTCCTCTACATTTTGTAAACTATGAAGAAAAAAGTGAACACTTTGAGTAACTGCAAGATTGTGTATCCATATGCCCCTTCTAAGTCATATGTTTCAATTTTGTAAAATTTTTAACAATTAAGAAAGACGTGTTCTTAGGAAAAGCATAGGGTGTTAATTGTTTTCCTTTAAAACAAAATATTAAATACAATATCGTGAAGGCTTTTTCACAGTCACATCTCATAGTTGGAACGTTGCATTAAAAAACAAAAAAGGTGTTTAAAAGTTCCATTTGTCTTTCAAAGTCCAGTAGTTACATGACTTTCCAAGAGTGTTAATATGAGTTAAGGGCAGGTCCCAAAAAGAAGTTTCCTAAATTATTTTTATTATCTATATTTTGTTTAAGACCAGAAGGAAAGTAATATTCCCCATGAGCCAATGAGCAGTGGTTAAAGTGTTTAATGGTAAATGGGGAATCCATTAGTCATTAATACTGGGGAGTCCTAAATTCTAATTTCTGCCTTATCTCTTTCTTATGATCCTATTATTCAAGCCTAGGAGGGGAGTTTGATCGAAAGAAGACTTTATGAGATTATTAAGCAGTAGTAAGCAGGATGTGAGGATGTACTGTGATTTCCCTAGTGCCCTACATTATAATTCCTTTATTATAATACCAGATTGGTGTCAAATGTGAGCATGCAGTTACATCTGATGTTCATACATTTTGATACCATTAGTGCATTAAAAGACACTGTGGTTTGCCCCATCTGGGGGAAGTTAATTCACACAGAAGTTTCATATTACAGATCTTCGGTTGATCACTCTTAAGGGACCCAGTGAGGGCTGGAGTTTTTATAAAAGATCTGAGCTGCCTGGAGTTGAACCTAAAAAGAATTTTCAAAGACTACTACCATATTTGGCCCTTTAAACAAACCCTTTTTAAAAGGAAAGACAATAATAATCATTCAGATTTCATCGTTCTGTCAAGCTTAACTGGAAAAAAACAAGTTGATCCTCTATCTCAGGTATTGTCTCCACAAAAGAGCGAGGGTGGTTAATCTCGTATAAAGTAATATTGTTGGATGGTTTCAAATTACCCCACTGAGTGACAAAAAATGGCATGCCAGTGAGAAGATACAAAGTCTTCAAGTGTTTGTCCTACATTAAAAATCTGGTGTTTAAATAATAAAAAAATTTTTACCAAAAAAAAATTTAAAAAAATAAATCCTTTACCCTTTCTTTGAGTATGTGACAAAGTTATACCATACCGTCCACTGGTGTTTTTGTTTTTGTTTTTGTTTTTTGAGAGGGAAAGTGCACACGAGCCAGGGAGAGGGGCAGAGAGAGAGGGAGAGAGAGAATCTTAAACGGGTTCCACGCTAGTGCAGAGCCAGGCTTGGGGCACGATCTCAGGAGCCTGAGATCATGACCTGAGCCAAAATCAAGAGTCGGACATTAGCTGACTGAGCCACCCAGGTGCCCCCATGTCTTGTACTCTTAATGAAGCACTAGAGAAAAACATACAGAGTCTATGATTTTTTATGTTGTACTGGTACATGCTATTCACTCTCAGATCTAAGGAAGGCTTCCACTATATTCTACTTTTAGTACTGCAACCACGGGGCATTAACTACCACTTCAACATTTTTCCTAATTACTCAGAATTGGAATATCAATTAAAAGGAATATTCATTCAGATTCCACCACTGTAGATCCATCTTAATACCTGGAGCAAACATTATTTCATTGACTAAATAGCTTCGGAGTGATGTGTAAAGAGCTACCCAAGGAACCCGCTGTAGGCAATATGGTACAGCAGAAGGATGATAGCTTGGCTTCAATTCCACTCCAGATCATGATCTCTTAGCTATGTCAGAAGAAAGGGTTATCACTAGGTGGTAGTCATTTTACCCTTCTAACCCATTCCTAATTCCCCAAAGCTAATTGTAAACTTTACTATTCACCACTATCCTTGAGCACATCATTCTTTTCCCACTCTGACTCTCAACACATGACAAAGTCCTTACTTAACTGAAAAAGAATGACTTTAAAAACTTTTTACTGGGGGTACCTGGGTGTCTCAGTCGGTTCAAGTTCCAACTTACTCTCAGGTTGTGATCTCATGGTTCATGAGTTTGAGCTCTGCATCAGGCTCGCTGCTGTCAGCTCAGAGCCCACTTCAGATCCCCTGTCCCCCTCTCTATGCCCCTGCCCGATGCGTGCGTGCACGCGCACACACACACACACACACACACACACACACACACACACACAGTGTCTCTCTCTCTCTCTCTCAAAAATGAATAAACATTTAAAAAATTTAAAAAAAACCTTTTTACTGGACATCCGATTGAATCTATAACTTTTCCCCATGCATCTCATAATAGGGTATATGTGTGCACAGAGGTAAGTAGCAGAATAATGGGTTCACATCTTCCTGAAATATTTTTTTTTACTCAAATATCTGGAAAAGAAAAGATTTGAATTACTGAACTTTTGAAAGCTGCAAAACACGTGCGAGTAATACCAACAAATTGTGGCTTTTCCATGATGGCCAGTCTTCTATTTCTTTCTGGTAGCCTCAGGAATAAAAACTTTTCATTAGTTGTATTTAATTGAATAATTTGGTTTAAAGTACTTTATATCATACTTTAATTTTAAATTACTATAGTAGATATAAATTTGTCACAAGTCAAAACCATATGAATGAGAAATGTAACTTCATTTTTCTCCAAGATATATATCCTCTGAGAGATATATATATATCCTCTGAAATGATCATCCCATGTAGCTCTCAATCCTGATAACTGGGCTTACTGATATCAACATGATTGGGAAGAACTCAGACCTGCCAAGTCCAGGCAGTGGCAGATGTACAGCATTCACCTTTACTATCAGGGCATACATTCAAAATAATTAATGACCAATAGGAGGCAGGCACCAAGAATCAAAATGGATGCTGACCACTAAAAAGCACCAGTGTGTACAAGCAGAATATTATCACTGGTTTTCCTAGCAAACAAGAGAGTCAGCATGATCATCCAAGTTCCAAGATTGCCAGACACACAGAGACCTCCAGCTGAGGTTTATTAATCATGGAACCACAGATATATGAGTAATAGGTAGTATAATTTCACTAGATCTATATAACCAAAAATATTCTAAAGACCAAATTGAGCTATCCATACTACATTCATGGCCTCTGAGTCAATTTCCCATACTTAGAGACCCTGGAATAAAATCAAAATCATACATGTTAAGGACGGATATTCTGTAGCACCATATTATGTTCTCTAGTCCTTTCTTCCAGCCTTCTGAATCAACATAAGGTAATGTGCGTTGTGAAAAACAAGACAGAGAACTACCTAAATCTTTTAGGCAGAACTGGATAAAGAGTTCTAGTTAACCTTAGTTTGACAAAGCCATAGTCACTGTGGTCTAAGAGTCAGAATGAGGCCAGTGGGATCAAGTGCCAAAATGGAGTACTTGCCAAGGCCTATGGAACAACAAACCTATCCGGTGACTACTTTCCAGCTTACTGGTATATACTTGGGTAGGCGTCTTTGGCCAATGGCAGAATCCCTATGCTAGTTCAGTGGCCACTGATATAAAGGCCATTATAGTACGAAGAACCAAATGCAAGACATTAGTGTTTCTCAACCCAGGGATTAATACTAATTTCTACAATACATGTAGAGCTTCAGGCATTTAATCCAACAGAGGTAGATTTCTCATTCATGTGACATCCCAGTCTGGGTGTTCCTTGCTGGCAGCACTCATCCACACAGTGGTTCAGAGATCCAGAATCTCTGCTTCTTAAATTACTGCCATCCCCTAGAGCACTGCTATCCTCTACATATACAGGGTATCAGGGAAGATTTAAAAAACTGCAAAAGAAGCCCAAAACTTTCTAAACGTCTTTGCCTGAAATGGTACCTTACAATTCCGTGAGGTAGAACACAGTCATATGGTCACACTTCACAAGAAAGGAAGCTGCTACAAATAGCCTAGAAATAACTCCAGAGAGAATAAAAGAATGATGAGTTTTGTGAATAGCCAGTAGTTTGCCACATGGAAGTATCTGAGAGATTTATGTCATCTCAAATACTTAAAAGACACCCTTACTTTTTCCTAAATCCCTATCTATAGATTCGCTAGCAATTCCCTTTGATTGGGTGATGGAGAATGAAAAACTAGTTTGGTTTTCAGATGGTGCTCCATGCTCCTCTCTAAATGTAATTCAGTCCTACTTATGTGTGGCCCTAAAAGACAGTGGAGAAAGACAGTCTCTCCGATTGATGGTATTTTGAATTACACCTTTCTTTATGTCCTCTTTAAAGAACTGAGAAGAGTTTCCATACTGAGTCATGGGCACAGATAATGGTTTGCCCAAATGAAACTCTCAGAATTGACCAAGGCTAATAATAGTTATGTCCCATGTGAAGGTTACCAGAAGGCCACCACTATTTAATACATGTTTAGAAAAAACAACAATGACAACAACACCAATACATATAAAGGGTTGTTAAGGGAGGACATAAACAGCTGGTAAGTAGCTGCAGAAACAAGGATGATAGATAATCCAGAGATTCCAGACTTGAAGATGAATGCCTTAAAATGGTTATCATTTGGTTAATCTACTCCACAGGGCTCAGAGTATATTCTGTTTGAGATAGATTGATTATGTCACCTGAGGGTATTTGAAAATTTTCATATATGGAGGAAAATAGGTGTGTATGTGTGTGTGTGTGTGATAGACTATTGATAGAATCTGGTGGATTTCTGTTGTTTCTCCTACACTAAGTACACTTTACTCATTTTCACAGTTAATAAAAAAACCTACTTTGAGAAACTGTTTTCCAAAGTAGTCACTAAAATGTAGGAATAACCCAGTCCGTGCCAATTAGATATCTCTCCTTGGAACTGGAATGTGAGGCAAAGACAGACAAGAATGAGGCAGAAAAGAGTGGCAGCACAAATAATAAAAGATAGCCCTGGGGCACCTGGGTGGCTCAGTTGTTCAAGCGTCCAACTCTTAATTTCAGCTCAGGTCATGATCCCAGGGTCATGGGATCAAGCCCCACATTGGGCTCTTTGCTGAGCATGAAGCCTGCTTATGATTCTTTCCCTCTCCTTAACTGCCTTTCTCCACTGCTCTTTCTATATATCTTTTAAAAGATAGCCCTGGATCTCTGGCTATTGTGACCCCCAGCAGCTCTCACTCTTACCCTTCCTGACTAGATGTTTCACACAGACTTTGGTGAAATGACTAATACAATAACTTTTTTCCCAATAAATTATCTGCTCTCACTTAGTGGTCAGAATTGAATTATTTTCTTGGAATTAGAAGCAACAGGAATAATCTTGTCAATCTATAGAAGTAGACTGGAATTTTTTTTTTATTAATTGTGCTCTTACAAATGGCCTTCTATGGAATCCAAACACATCTATTCCTTCTGTAATGACCTTAATGCATTTCAAAAAATAATGCTCTTAAGTGAAAATTTGTTAAATATGAATGCATCCGTACCAGTCTAATAACCCGACATTTTTCTCAGATAATACATCAAGTCAATAAGAAAAACATGTTAATAACAAATAATCAATTTGAAAGTGAATACTGTTTGCACATACAAAGAAATATAATGAAGTTTTATTATATTCTAAAAGGAGAAAGATTTATGATGGCTGGAGGAGGAATGAAGTATCATTCTTTGAAGGGTGGTAGAAAGTCAGGTGTTTGAATACCAGGCAGGCATTCAATATCAAAATCATATGGGCTTGACAATTCTCTTTCCCTTGAGACTTAAACTCTAAAATAACTACCTGATATGGAAGGCTTTGACATAAATAGAAAAGACTGGAGTCTTTGCCCAGAAAACTATGTGTTTTAAAGCATGAGAAAATAGTATACGTGCAAAAGAGGGAAAGGCAGTAAAGAGAATACAGGTTTATTCCTCTTGCTTGGCATCCACAGGCAAAGCAACACATCTGGGTTCATCCAAACTTAGCATGCATTTCAAATTTGTTCCGTGGAATATTCTTTGACTAGAAACTATTGTATAAAACAAATTTGTAAGTGTGCCTTTGCTTCAAACAAGAATGTTAAAAGTACAACTTTGTTTGGTATGCTTATTTAGTGGACTTTATGGTAAAAAATCATTGTACTGGGAAAAAAGGAGTCATTGTCTAAAAAGTGGTATAAATCATTAAGAGTTCCTGTGGTAAAAAAAAAAAATCTTTAAGGGAAAAGTGATACGTAAAATTAGACTGTATACAAAATCAATAAAAGCCAAACCAGGGAGGTGGTAGTGAGCTGTGACCCAGCTCCCACCTCTCAGTTACCATCCCAGGCAACCCAATTGCCACCACTCACCATATGAATTGCCCAACTTGCTGATTCTTGAAAATGCTATGAACTTTCAGGCCTTCAAGTTATTGTTTATATTCCTCACTTTTGCTAAATACCTTCACTTTTTTCCTCAGAGTTTAAGAAAACCCTACTCATTTTCAATTTCCTGCATATATGTCACCATCCCTAAGCCCCACCTAAAGCAAAAATAAATACTTTGTCATGTATATTCTCATAGAGTATGATTATACTTCCATTCTAGTATTTATCACATTTCATTATAATTAGTTGTTTATATGGCTAATTCCTTTGCAAGGTCTTCAGAGAAAAGAATTCTTCCTTATTTGTTTTTGTACGCCCTGTATCTAGCTCATCAAGAAGATGATCAACACAAACATGTTGAATTTTTGGTAATGGAACAAAGGAGAAGAGTTTTAAGAAATATTTGGTGGTTAGAGCAGATGAATAGAATTGAAAGTCCAGGTGGTGCTAAAGCTCATGTTTTAGGACTGCTCTCTACCCAAACATGTAATTATTAAGTACAAAAGAGAAAAACTAAAAAGATAGCCATGTCCAAAAAAGATAAAAGAACAACAACAAAAGAAACTCAATGTGCTAAATGGAGCTGAAGGCACAAGTCTCCTAGGCTTCAGACGGTCAGCAGAGAGATGACTAGTTTAGATCATGCATAGTATCATTACCAGTAAGCTCTCTGCATGAGGAGAGAGACCTAAGCCTGAAACATTCATTCACTGCTGCTGAGAATATAAACCGGAACAGTGACACTGAAAATAATAAAATGCTGACACTTGTGACCCAACTATTTAATTTCTGGGTATACATGCTACAAAACCTTGCCCAGAGATTTGTCCCAGGCAAATACCTGTTCTGGAGCACGACTTTTGGGCTCAAATCCTGGCTTTATTACCTTCAGTTATGGAACCATGGACAATTACTTCAACTCTTTGCCTAGGTTTCCTTGTCTCAAAAAAATGGCAATAATAAACATACCCATGTCTTCAGGATTATTGTGAGGATAAAAATGTGCTAAACATTTGTGTAGCTCTTAGCATAAAGCCTGGCGTGTATTTTAGCCATTGTCATTATTATGGCAGCTGTAATTCTGTGAAAAACAAGGCACCAGGCCCAAAACTGAACAGTTTATACTAAGCCCCACATCACCAAACTGACTTAATCATAGCTTTGGCTCTTCCAGAAATGATAATCTTAAATCAATCAGCAATCACCTGATCAGCTCCAGCTGGGTAATCTGCCTGACAGACCCCTGCCACCCCCTAAAGAAAAGTAACCATGCAATAACCAACCTGGTTTTTCCGCCTCCTAAAGCCTCCTTGTTTCTGCTCCTTTCTGCCTGTAAGTTTTGGATCCTTAACATCTCCTCAGAGGTCCTTTCTACCTGTTAGATTGGATACCACCCGATTCCAATTGATTTTTGCTCATATGAACTCCTACAAATTTTAATGCATCTCAGTTTTTCTTTTAATAACTCCCGCTTCAGAAGGGGAGCTGAAGGACACCCCCAATGACCTCCAGCAGCAAAGAGCAACCAGATGAACATACCTGATGTGCCTTGGAGCTAGCTGTTTTCTCACCACCTCTGGAGGCCGGGGGAGAGTCGCCCTCAGATCCTGGCTTTGCAGATTTTGCCTTAGGAGATTTCAGACTTTATTTGGACATTTCTTTTTGCTGCATTGAGTCTGAAAACTGGCAGGAGTCCAACTGGGTCTGACTTGAAAACCTGATCGAATCCTGGGAGGCGCTGGGTCCATCTTGGAAACCGGTCCGGATTCGGGGAGGCCCTGGGTCCACTTTGGAAACCGGACCGGATCCAGGGAGGTGCTGGGTCCAACTTGGAAACTGGACTGAATCCGGGGAAGCACTGATTCCCGTCCGGAAACCAGACCGGATCCGTGGAGGCGCTGGGTTTCATTTGGAAACCGGACCGGATCCGGGAGGCGCTGGGTCCCTTTCGGAAACCGGCCCGGATCCTGGGGAGGCCCTGGGTCCCTTTTGGAATCCGGACCGGATCCGGGGAGTCGCTGGTTCCCATCCGGAAACCGGACCAAATCCAGGGAGGCACACTGGGTCCCGTCCGGAAACCGGACCGGATCAGGGGAGGCGCTGGGTACCGCTTAAACTGGAGCGGGTGCAGTGTGACGCATCGGGCGAATAAAATCTGGTTTTCAGACTGAAGAAGTAGGTTGTGGCCACCGTGGAGAACTATTCCCACAGACAAGCTCATCCACTTACAAGGCGCCCTGGGAAAACAGGTCTCTGCCAACCACTAACTGTAAGAGGTAGAGGAAGATGTATTTTTCCTCCTCTGCAGTTTCCAAGCACCAGGATGGGATCCACCGGGACACCCTGCTGACCGCAAAGACTGCTTGCCAGGATCCTGGGAAAACTGGCAGAAACCAGCACAGGGTGAGGATTCTTATCAAAGCGATGCTTACAGACCTGCACCTGTGAGACCTGGTGCAGAAAGGATGGTAGGCTCTCACATTGTCCCTTCCCTGCAGAGTGGCAGGCAACAACACTTGGAAGGATTGGGTCTTTGCCCTGTGATTCGTGGATTCGCGTTCGGGTACCATTCGTGGTTGGTTCTCTCTCTCCCAGGGATGGCTGTGGCCTTCTTACTGGTCTCATTGCCTGTCCTGAGAACGTGACTTGCTTTCTGCCTGACTGGATCATGCAGATTTTTTGTGTGTGCAGGCAGCTCAACCCTCTCAGTGGGGGCCCCCCAAAACGTGGAGGCACAGAAATGGACCTTGCTCCCTATCTGCAGCCTGACAGAGATGGGGTCATGCTCCATTCGTGAGTAGGGTCCTACCAGCTGTTGCCAGATCTCAGAGCTGTTGTCTCAGTTTTTATTTTGGTTCTCCTTGGGAGTGACTCTGGGTCTGGGGAAGGGAGTATCTTTTGCACCTCTTTAAGGATGCCTCTTGAGTCCATGGGATTATTCAATACGACCAGGAATTTTTACTTTTGTGTTGGGTGAAACCTAACAGGACACTCAAAAGATTTATTTTTTTAATTTTTTTTTTTTTTAATATTTATTTTTGAGAGACAGAGCATGAGTAGGGGAGGGGGAGAGAGAAAGGGAGACATGGAATTCGCAGCAGGTTCCAGGCTATGAGCTGTCAGCACAGAGCTGACCCCGGGCTGTAACTCACCCAACTGTAAGATCATGACCTGAGCTGAAGTTGGAGGCTTAACCGACTGAGCCACCCAGGTGCCCCATGAATTTTTTTTTTAATAGCTCTAAGGTCAGTAGTTAGCCGAATTGAAAGCTGATATTCAAAGTCTTATTTATTTTTAAATATTTGTTTATTTTTGAGAGAGAGAAAGTGTGTGTGTGTGTGTATGAGCAGGGGAAGGGCAGAGAGAGAGGGAGAGAAGGAGACAGAGGATCCGAAGCAGGATCCTTGTGTCAGCACAGAGCCAGATGTGGGGCTCAAACTCTTGAACCACGAGATCATGACCTGAGCTGAATTCAGATGCTTAACTGAGCCACATAGGCTCCCCAGGAGTCTGATAGGGACTTTTAAAAGGCCTTCTCTTCTACTAAGCTAAAATGAAACTATGTACCTAAAGGGAAAGAAAAATATTCTGAAGCCCTTGTGGAAGGATTTACTCAAACATTCCAAAGACACAAACTCTAAATGTAGAACATAAGAATCTTTATTTCCATCTTAATTAAAGATCTCTGTATGTTGATGTAAAGGATAATACATGTATATGTATATGTATGTGTGTGTGCATAATGGATATAAAAATGTTGCATGTTTGTTGAAAAGTAAGCTTGGGAAAATAATTTCAAGTGTGGCTAAGAGTGGAATGGATTTATATACATTTTATTAAAATGAGGTTTTTATTAAATGTTTGTTTTGAGAGAGAGGTTTTCCACAAACCTCACAAGTGGGGGAGGGGCAGAGAGAGAGAGAGAGAGAGAGAGAGAATCCCAAGCAGGCTCCGTGCACTGTCAGCACAGAGTCTGACTTGGGGCTCAAACCCAGGAACCATGAGATATTGACCTGAGTAGAAATCAAGAGTTGAACGCTTAACCAACTGAGCCACCAAGACGCTCCTAAAAGATGAGTTTAAACACCAAAAGTATACAGGTACAAAGTTAGGATTTGGTTTTAACTCTGTAAAAAGGACCAAGTGTTCTTTGTTATTGGTCTGCTCTTAAGAAATTACAAACAGAGCTTTTGTTTGTTTTTTTACCTTTTAAGTTACCAGCCTAGGACAGCAAACATTTTGTGTCTTACCAAAATAATTTGCTATGCATCATGTTGTCGTTATCAAGTCTTTGATTACTGAAGAAAACCTAGTCTTCCCAATATTAAAAGAGCTAAGTTTTCTTTACAGCTATATAACCTTCTCTATTTGCCTTTAACATCTTATATTGTCCCTTTGGTTAAATAGGTAATCAAGTATTATTCCATAATGATCTGTGATCCTATTTAATCAAGTATTCAAACCCTTTGACATTTTGTCAAAATTAAATTCTAAATGAATTCTTTGTCCCACAAACTAACTGAAATTTCCCAGTATCCCTGGAAAATCTCAAAGAATTTGACTCTCACCTTGAAAAACTAATTAGGCCTATTTGGTTTGCTAAGTTACATGGGAAGCATTGTCAAATAAGACGATAAATGTTCTTGGGTTGTGTGTGGATGTATGGTACTAACGTAGGTATTCCATAAATTGAAGTTCCCAGAAATTTCTCAGTACTTTCATTGTCCAATTATATGCTACAGAAATAATTGCATTTCCTTATCAAATAAACTCTCATCAGATCTTTTGCCATCAGCATTTTAAGTCTTTTGTCATTTATAGTTACTGTCCTATTCTGATGATTTTTGGTAAACGTGAGAATCATGGGAAGCACCCTCCCAGTACTCTTGACCGCTGACCCTCCTGCCAAATCACAAGGTGTCAGTACCGGAATGCACATCATACAACCGAGCAAGGCTCCACCTGACGTCTGGTCCTGTGCAAACATGGAGAACTCCAAATAAAATTGACAAGAGAGGTAGCAACATCCAGATAGACCACTTCCTCCCAAGAAGGCAGAGCAGATCAAGAACACTTTTCTCTATTCCTCCTTTGCTCTCTGACAATTCTTTTCCTCATTGATCCTCCAGGAGGATCTTTAGGATTCTTTTGTTGACCTTTTTCCTTGCTCTGGTCTGGAAAGAATACTACTGTTGTCATATCTCTTAGGCAAGGGGGGCAGTCAACCCTCCGAAGGATTGTGGTATGTGCCACAATGCTGGTGATCCTGTAGTTCTACCCATCACACACTTCTCCCGGATTTCCAATGCCTCAATTTCTCTGGAACAAACTCAGCTTGCTCTCTCTCATGTCAGGCTCCCTAACCCTGGGTGTCTGTTTCCATATCTCTGGGAACAGCCTCAACCTTGGGAACCTTACACCTAGGCTCTACACAAAGAAAGGACACAAGGCAATGGTAACCAGAATAAAACTTCCTGTATGGTCTGCAGACCCTTCCTTATATTTTACTGGCTTTCATAGCTGTCATGTTTCCAGTCCCAATCCACTTACTCAAATCCAAAGTACCAGGAGACCTTCTTAATTCAAAATTTTCTTCTTTTGGCAAATCCCTAGTCCTCTGGATAAAAGTAAGCACAAATGAGGCTATGATCAGGAACATCTCAACTCTGAAAGATATTGCAGACTCTGCTGCTGAAGCAACAGCTGCCTGATGAAAGTCCCTTAACCCTCTGGCCAAAGTTGTTCTTGAGAATAGGATAGTCCTTGGTTATCTTTTAGCTGAACGAGGAGGTGTTTGCAGTATGGTCAACACCATGTGCTGCACTTGGATGGAACCTTCTGGAGAAGTTGAGACTCAGCTACTTCTGAGTCTACTGATCCTACTCAGATAGGATCACTGAACAAGTCACTCGCTTTAAGAAAGAGACTCCTTCAGGGGCACCTGGGTGGCCTAGTCAATTAAGCTTCCGACTTCAGCTCAGATCACTATCTCACAGCTCATGGGTTTGAGCCCTGTGTTGGGTTTTGTGCTGATAGCTCAGAGCCTGGAGCCTGCTTCTGATTCTGTGTCTCCCACTCTCTGCCCCTCCACAGCTCACGCTCTGTCTCTCTCTCTCTCAAACATTAAAAAAAATTTTTTAATAAAATAAAAAAAGAAAGAAAGTGACTCCTTCAATGGGCCCTTTCTTTGACATATTTGATTCTGATTAGTTTGGGTTTGGGGGTCCATGGCTCCAAATTGACCCTGGGAATTGGGAATTAGCCTGTTTATCCTAATTGCAGCAGTCTCCCTGGCACACTGTTTTCTCAAAAGCTTTAAATGCATGTTCGCAGCTGCTAACTATGAAGCAAATGATCTCCCTAAGAGTAGAATGTCAGAAAAGCAGCAAAGAACTTAAAGAATGTGAACCTGACCCTGTGACCTGTGAATGCTGCAGAGAGATTCAGCAAAAAAACTGCAAGAACTCTATAGCAGTAGGTGAGAGTAGGACTTCTCTCTTAAAAAAATTTTTTTATCACATCAGGTTGAGAGTGTGATCAAAAGATGGAATTCTTAAAAACAAGACAACAGTCCCAAAATGAAGTCGCTCATGCTAAGCCCCATGTCACCAAACTGACATTTAACTTAATTATCGTTTTGGCGCTTCCAAAAATGGAATCTTAAACCAGTCAATCAGGAATCACCCGATGGGCACTGCTTCCGTAATCTGCCTGATAGACCTCTGTGGTCCTCTGAAGGAAAGTCACCATGGAATAAGCACCCTGCTTTTTACCTCTTCTAACTTCCTGGTTTGTGTTCCCTTCTGCCTATAAAAGTCTGATTTGGGATACTGCCTCATTTAAATTGATTTTTGCTCAAATAAACTCTTAAAAATGCTAATACATCTCAGTTTATCTTTGAACAGTTCCAACAACAACAACAACAACAACAACAAAACCCAGTTAGTTGTAAATTCTACCACCAAGAGAATAAAGTGTTCTCTAGTAAAAAACCAGAAGGAACCACTGCAGTTCAAAGTGTACTTGGTACATTTGCACATATCTATACGGATAAATCTTAGAAACATAATGTTTAAAAATAAAACAAATGTATGAATAGTATATTCAGCTTGTAATTTATATAAAGTTTAAAAATACAAAGTAGTGGTATCATACATATGCATGCACTTGTGTATACATGGTAAAAGTTTAAAAATTTGAATGGAAAGGCCACAGACCAAATCATGATAAAAATTACCTATGAAAAGACAAGCAAGAGAATGAGATTATGAAGAAATCTCATTATGAGAAAAAGGATTTCAATGTTTTAGTATTTTTATTTATTTAAAAAAATATTGAACAAAACCAAAAGAAAGGAAGGAATTGTGTGCAGGGCCAATCTGTTTCCTTCTTCCCTTATATCTATAGAAAGTACATCTCTATATTAAAGTGGCACTGTCTAAAAATATGGCTTTTATTATTTATGTTTTCTAAAATTTTTAACGTTTATTTATTTTTGAGAGAGAGAGAGCATGAGCAGGGGAAGGGCAGAGAGAGAGGGAGACACAGAATCCAAACCAAGGTCTAGACTTGAGCTGTTAGCACAGAGCCTGGTGCAGGGCTCGAACTCATGAACCCCGAGATCATGACCCGAGCCAAAGTTCGACACTTAACCGACTGAGCCACACAGGCACCCCTATTCTATGTATTCTAATAAACGAAATAAAATACCATTATTACTTTTTTTTTATTTTTTAGAGAAAGAGAGCATGAGTTGGGGAGAGGGGCAGAGAGAGAGAGAGAGAGAGAGAGAGAATCCTAAGAAGGCTCCTCACTGAGTGCACAGCCTGACATGGTACTCAATCCCATAACCCTGGGATCATGACCTGAGCTGATATTAAGAGTTGGATGCTCAAACGACTGAACCACCCAGGTGCTCCAGTAAAATATTATCTTAATAGAAGTTACATTTCATGTTCAATTTATTTCTAAGAATTTCTGAATGTTTGATTTTATTTTAAGAATTTTGAAGTAGATTATGTCTTCAAAAGCCAAAATACCTAAAGTAAAGAAATCAAATGTGGCCTAAAATGGTATCATGCTAGAATTGCTTGACATGTAATATTTCAAAAGTGAGACACATTGATAAATAGTCTCAACAGACTGCCTTCAATGGGACAACTCCTGTCCCACATAAAGTGGTAAGATCTTGTGTTAAGATCTTCTGGAAGTCACACAAATTTCTTAAACAGCTTTGTGTTGATAGGAGTTCAGGACCAGAGCTCTACCTCGAGGCAAAAGTGATTGAACCACTTTTGCCCACTAATATGACATGAACTATGGGCCAGAGAACACTGCATACTGTTTCTCATGCTATTCTCCCCTTAGGGAAATAGCAGTTATTTTGTACTTTCCCCCATGTGTTATAGAATAGCCATGTTTGTCCTTTAATCCCAGGCTGCCAGAATATGAAAATTAGAGTAAGAATTGATTGAGAGGAACACACCTCATTTAACTTTAGGATTTCTCCTTTTGGATAAGAGGTGAATACATGTTTTATATTATTAAGTTTTGAGAATTCCTTGTATATTTTGGATAAAAGTTGCTTATTAAATACGCATTTTGCAAATGTTTTCAGTCCATAGCTTTCCTTTTCATTCTGTTAACAGTGTTTCTTTTGATCAGATCAGAATGTTTTCACCTTAGTGAACCCCACATTATGTTGTGGATTGTGCTTTTTAAAAAACTCATCACCAAACACAAAGTCAGCTGGATATTATTCTACACTGTCTTCTACTTTTGCAGCTTACATGTAGGTCTGTGATCTATTTTGAGTTCACATATGTGAAATGTGTAAAGATCTATCTGTAGATATTTTTATGTTTATTTATTTTTGAGAGAGAAGGAGAGAGCTTGAGAGGTGGAGGGGCGGAGAGAAGGAGACAGAGAATTGAAGCAGTCTCCAGGCTCCAAGCTGTCAGCACAGAGCCCGACACAGGGCTCAAACCAACCAACCATGAGATCATGACCTGAGCTTAAGTTGGATGCTTAAGCCACTGAGCCTCCCAGGTGCCCCTAGATTTTTTTTATGTGGATAGTCAAGTGTTCTACATCACTGTTGAAAGACTATCTTTGCTCCTTTGTCAAAGATCAGTTGAATACATTTCTGGGACTCTATCAATGGGCTCTCTATTCTATTCTATTTACATATTTGACATTTCTGTCTCCAATACTACAGGCACTGTTTTGATTACTGTAGTTTTTGTAGTAAGTCTTGAAGTTTAGTGAGACCCCTAAAGTTAATCCACTTTTAGAATTGTGTAGACTATTCTGGATCTCTTGCATTTCTAGATAAACCTTAGAATCATTTTGTCAGTATGCCTGAAATAACTTGCTGGTGTTTTGACAATTACATTTTTGAAGCTATGGATGAAGTTGGGGAAAATGTGTATCTTGACAATATTTAGTCTCCCAATCCATGAACACATAACTCTCCATTTTCTTTGGTTTTTCCCATCAGAATTTTGTAGATTAATACATAGACTTTTGTACATATTTCTTAGATGGATTTATACTTGGACTTTTTTTCTCTTTCTTTCTTTCTTTCTTTCTTTCTTTCTTAGTAGTAATGAAATGGTATTGTGGATTTCATATCAACTTCCAATTGTTCATTGCTGGTGTATAGGAAAGCAATTTACTTTTTTTATATTCACCTTGCATTCTGCAACCCTACTATAATTGCTTATTCGTTTCAGGACTTTTTCTTGATTCTTTGGAATTTTCCAGATAGATAATTCTATCATCTGTGAACAAAGACAGTTTTAAATCTTCCTTTATAATATGCATGCCCTTTGTTTTATCTTCTTATTTCAGTACATTATTGAACTGGAGTGGTGAGAGGGGACATCCTGTGTTTTCCTCACTCAGAAGGGGAAAGCATCAAGTTTCTCACCATTTAATCATGATATTAGCTATAGTTTTTTCTAGGTCTTCTTTATCAAGTTGAGAAAATTTTCCTGCCCTCCTAGTTTGCTGAAGTTGTTATGATGAATGGGTGGTGGATTTTGTCAAATGGGCTTTCTTGATCAATTGATATTATCATATGATATTTCTTCTTTAGACTGTTGATGTGATGGATTGTGTTAATTGACTTTTAAATGTTGAACCACCCTTAACACACCTGGAATTAATCTCACTTGGTCATAGTGTATAATTTTTTTATATAAATACTTTGATCCAATTTGGCAATATGTTTTTGAGCATTTTTGCACTTATGTTCACGGGAGATATTGGTCTGAATTTTCCTTTCTTATAATGTTTTTGGTTCGGATGTTAGGTTAATACTGACCTCATAAAATGAGTTTGGAAGTAATATCTGTGCTCCAACTCTCTGGAACAGATTGTAGACAACTGGTATCATTTATTTATTGCACATTTGTTAGAATTCACCATTGAACCCATCTGGACTTTGTTCTTTCTGTTTTGGAAGGTTATTAATTATTGATTCAATTTCTTTAATATATATAAGCCTGTTCACATTACCTATTTCTCCTTGTGTGACTTCTTATAGTTAGTGTCTTTTAAGGAATCGGTCCATTTTATGTAAGTTTTCAAATTTGTGGCATAGAATTATTCATGATATATTTTCATTATCTTTTTATTGTCCATAGAATGAGAAGAGTTGACCCCTAGCATTTAAATATTACTAAGCTTGTCTTCTCTCTTTTTTCTTGGTTAGCTTAGGTAGAGGTTCATTTATTTTATTGATCTTTTCAAAGAACCAGCTTTTGGTTTCATTGGTTTTTCTCTATTGATTTTGTTTTCAATTTCATTGATTTCTATTCTAATTTTCATTATTTTTTTCTTCTTCTTGTCTTACGTTTAAGTTGCTCTTTTTTTCCTCTAGTTTCCTAAGGTGGAAGCATAATTATAGATTTTACATATTCCTTCTTTTCTAGTGTATATATTCACTGCTGTGAATTTCTCTCTACAGACTGCTTTTACTCTATTACACACATTTTGATAAATTACATTTTCTTTTTTATTTAGTTAAAAGTCTTTTACAATTTCTCTTGAAAGTTCTTCAACTTGTGTTATTTAGAAACATGTCTAATCTCCAAACACGTTGAGATTTATCAACTAACTTTTTTTATTAATTTCGAATTCTATTGTAGTCTGAAAACAAACTTGGAGTGGTTTCTATTCTTTAAACTTGTTAAGGTTATGATTTCTTGTCTGTAAAATGGTCTGTTTGGATGAATGTTCCATGTAAGTTTGAGAAAAGTGTATATTGTGGTATTGTTGAGAGATGTGTTCTATAACTGCCAGTTAGATCCAGTGACTTGATGGTGCTCTTCAGTTCAACTATATCCTTACTGATTTCCTAGTTGCTGGAAAGGAAGGGAGTGCAGAAACCTCCAATGGTAATGTGTACTTATCTATATTTCCTTGTAGTCCTATCCGTTTTTGCCCTGCTAATGTGATGGTAAGACACAGGAAATGGAAGTGTCCTATAACCTTATGATTAAATCTTATCCTTTGAATGGGCCTAAGTCCGTAGGCCAGATGCTCAGAAATGTTTCGTAGTTTGTTTGTTTGTTTTTTCCTCCTGTCAGATAAGACAGGATAAAGGAAGTTGGGTTGGCTAATTGCCCTTCCCCAGGTCAGATAAGGGTCTGATAAAGTTCTTTCCCATGGACAGTGGGCCTTTGCTATGGGAAACACTATGGGCATATTTCAGAATGGCTGCTTTCCTCTCCTCTTGTTGGGGACATGATAGGGTATGTTGGGTGTGGTGGGGGATCTGCAATTTGAGAACATGGTGGGATTCCTGGAAGTAAAACCCACAAAATTAGGGGGATCCTCCCCCCCACCAATGACTGGGTCCTCATAAGTTTCCATCTCAGGCTAGGTTCACACTCATCATCCACCAGTTCATCAAAATGTTCCATGTAATTTTGAGGAAAATGTGTATTATGCTGTTGTTGGGTGAAATATTCTATAAATGTCAATTAGATCAAGATGAATTGCTACAGAAGTGTTCTTGCCAGTTTATAGCTCCATGGGCTTCTGCTCCAGGTGGTATAAACATGACTGTGATTTTCCATATTCACCTTGTCTCTCCAGATTTCACAGTGACAGCTTTCCCTGTGATCTCAGTTTTCTTATGGGTCCAAGGAAAGTCATTGGTTTTCAATTTGCACAGCACTTGTTTTCTTTAAAGATAGGGTGGGACACCTGGGTGTCTCAGTGGGTTGAGCATCTGACTCGATTTCAGCTCAGATCATGATCTCAGGGTCGTGGGATTGAGCCCTGAGTCAGTCTCCACACTGAACATGGAGCCTGTTTAAGATTCTTCGTCTCTCTCCCTCTGCCCCTCCCCCTCTCCCCTCTGTTCGCGTGCTTTCTCTCTCTCTCTCTCTCTCAAAAACAAACAAAAATGATGGGAGTATGTACTCCCACGCTCTTTAAATGTCAGAGCTGAAATCCCTGCCTCTTTTATTTTTAAAATCCAAGTCAACTACATTGAAGTGAACTCACTTGTGACTCAGTCAGATTAGGAGGATTATTTTATATTTTCTGTGTGTACAAGGGGATTGTTCCAATAATAGGGTAAAACCTGAGGCCTTGAGTCCCTCAGTCAGGAGATCCTGGTAAAGCTGTTGCTTTTTTAGGCTGTATAGGTAAGAGAAGTTAGTGACTAAGAAAATATAGGACAGTGTTTGGGGATACCATGGGTGGGTCCAAGCAGATACTTCACAGAAGATCTCATGAGATCCGAATAAAAGTAGTGCATTTATGAAGGCATGAAAATGAATTGTTATCCTCCAAAGACAATGATCTCTCAAGAAATATACTTTATTTCCCTTGAGGAGATGAAAAGTGATCAAAACTACTGAGTCTCCCCTGCCTCCTCCTGTGGTAAGAACTTCCCCAGGGGAAACCAACACCTTGGGAAAGAGGTTAAATGGGCCTCTTTGCCTGTGAGTAGCTATCCTTAATGTCAGCCTCCTGTCCTGTCCAGCTTCTCCTTGATCCTCATAATGAGGAAAGAGACAGTGAGAGAACCCCAGGCTCACTAATATTTCTCTATGAACTTTCTGGGAAGGAAAATGAACAACCTGGGGAGACATATAGAAGAGGAGCTAGACCAGGTGAGAGAACCCACTGTGACCTGCCTCATATTTTAGATCAGAACCCAAACTGTGCTGTCTACGATTCCCCACCCCCTGCAGCTTCTCTTCCAGACCCCGGGTTTATAGATAAACTCACTCCTCCTCATGGAGGAAGAGACTTTTCTAACAGAAAAGAGCAATCTCCAGGGACTCGGGCAGCATCTGCAAAATGAGAACCAGATGGGTGAGTGTCATTTAGTCTCAAGACAGAATAACAAATAGTATCTATCATACTGGATCTACTGAACCTCAAAAATTGTCAATTATGCTGACAGGAAGAAACACAAGGGAAGAAAAGTACTGCAAAGTTTTCCGAAAATTAAAATGCCCAGGTACCCAATGTGTTTTGTGCGGTAAATATAAGGTAACACATGTTCTTGATTTTTAGATGTAACACCAAATTTAAAAACAAGGCATCTGGGTGGCTCACTCAGTTTAGCATCGGACTCTTGGATTCGACCTGGGTCATGATCTTGCAGTTCATGGGTTCGAGCCTCGTGTCAGGCTTTGTGCTGACAGCATGGAGCCTGCTGGGATTCTCTCTCTCTCACTCTCTTTGCCCCTCCCCTGCTCACGCTGTGTCTGTTTCTCTCAAACAAATAAACTAAAAAAAAAAAAACAAAAAAACAAAAAAAACAGCTTCTACTGAAAAAAAAGTAATAAAGAACTCCTACCACATTAAACACACATATGTATTGTTGTAGAATGCCTCCTGGCATTAAAAATGTTAAAATGTTTACATTTGAGTGCCTTATATTTGTAGAAACACAGTATTTTATTGTCTCTATCAAGTTACATCATTCTAAGATAAAACACAATAATGAGGGTCTTAACTTTTTTGATGTAAGTGAAACAACTTAATGAAACTGATAAATATTTATACAAATGAAACTTTGACTTAGCCATTGCCCTAATATTCATAATGCATTTAAAAGTTCTCTGAAAATAAGTTACAACCTTGCACATCAAAGATACTTCTAGAAATGAGCTTATTATGAGCTTATTGAACACTAACTGCTACTATGGCAGTAAGTGTAAAGGCTACTGCTACTACAAGAATAAAACTAGTAACATTACCTGGTAAGTCAGTCCCAGGCACATACTTGAAAAATTAGTCTTCAGACAAAGATATATGAAGTCTTCATGGTTCATGAGAGTAAGGAAGGATGTTTGTAGATTATACATGTGTGCCTACATTGATTTATTGCTTCATAAAGCATTTGACACATATATAACAGGAGAATCAATTCTTATTTAGATCAGTTTTTAACATACCATCAAATAATTTGGCAAAAACACAGAGACATCTGTACAGATGATGAAAAATAAATGGCAGGAGGAAACACGGGAGTAGTGGAATGACTGTTGCTCAAGTATGTTCAAAGAGTCACTGTGTTTCACAGACAAGCCCTGGGAGGTTAAAATGTAGAGTCATTGGAAATAGTTGTAAATAAAGATAAAGTGTCCATATATTCAGATACAGTCTCTATGTTGTAGAATTTTCAGAGTGTAGTTTAATGACGTGAGCAGGAAAACCAGACTTCACAGTCAAGTCTCTACAGAGCCCCTTACTTTGCTGTCCATCTCTGTGTAAGGTGAAATGCCTCCCTCCTTTAAACAGAGACAGTGAATATGCAAGAGTGCTGTTAATCTGCAGGAGGATGGTAGGTGGATAAGTTCTTTGTAGATCCAGGAAGGGGAAGCCAGTCTTCCCAGTAATGAGACACATTTCCCTGAACTGAAATGCAGTTCCAGAAAGCATTCCATTCTCCTGCCTATTTCTGGCTGCCTATTTCTGGCTGCCTATTTCTGGCTGGGTAAGCACCATAGGCCTCTAGGTCTGCTCAACTCCCCTGTCTCCATATGGTGGAACAGGAAACAAAAGAAGGAGCAATCCAAAGAAAGGGAGGAGCTCCTGGGTGGCTCAGTTGGTTAAGTGTCTGACTCTTGGTTTCAGCTCAGGTCATGATCTCATGGTTTCGTGAGTTTAAGCCCCATGTCAGGCCAAGTGCAGAGCCTGCTGGGGATTCTATGTCTCCTCGCTCTCTGCCCCTCTCCCACTCACACTGTCTCTGTCTCTCTCAAAATAAATAAAAATAAACTTTAAAAAAAGAAAGGAAGGAAGGAAGGAGGCTTTCTGCTTCTGGAGAAGAATGTGTCACTCCTCCTTACTTATCTTGTTAGATGCAGGCTCTGGCTTGAATCAAGTACCTGTCAATCAATTTATTCACTTATATATTTGCTTATTTTAGTAAAAAAAAAATTTATGCCTACTCTGTGCAATGCACCATTTTAGGTCCTGTGAGTCATGTGTAAAAACACTGCATTCATGTAAAAACACAAGTCCAAGAACACCTTCATCTCATGAGGCCCAACTTAATTTCAGGTCTTAATTTTACCAGTGATAGTAAGAGAGTTTCAGAATTTATTATAGTGAAATTTTTAAGAATAAATCAAAAGGGGGCATCTGTATGGGGCATCTGTATGGCTCACTTGGTTAAGTGTCTGGTTCTTGATTTTGGCTCACATCATGATCTCAAGGTTTGTGGGATCGAGACTCACATTGGGCTCTGTGCTGATAGCGTGGATCCTGTTTGGGATTCTCTCTCTTCCTCTCTCTCTCTGTCTCTCCCTGGCTTGTGCTCTCTCTCTCACTCTCAAAGAAATAAACTTAAAAAAAAAAAAAAAAGGAAACACTGCTGGCCACCTACATTTCAGATGCAAGTAACCAAATTCAACTGAATTGTGTTGGCTAAACCTCATGTGGCACCTGCCTTAAGGTAAAATTAATAAAACCCTTCCTCCAATAACACACACACACACACACACACACACACACACACACACACACACACACACCTATTCCAACAAGCCCTGATGAGGTTGATTTTCACTGACATTTTCATGGAATAGTTGTTTAAATCCCACATCACAGAGCAAACCTTTCTAAACATCCTCTTCAAAGATCAATGCTGAATGTCTTCCATTTCCTCCTCACATCTTACCTCCATCTTTACCCATCCTGTTCTGTGCCTTAGAAGGGTGAGTTGTGTTGACTCCTATCGTTGGGCTCCTTGCCCTGCGGCCAATGGCAAGTTCCAACAAGAAATACCAGCAGAGTAAGGGACCAAACTCCCCCCATCCCCTAGACCTCCCTAAGCCCCCAGGGCTTCTCTAGTTGGCTTTATCCCACATCCCGAGACAGAAAGCTTTTACTGTTTCTTAGGCAGCCCTTTCATCTCAGTGTTTACTGTCTCCAGATTCCTATGATCGGTCCTTGCCTTCAGATCAAGGAGTTATAGTGATGTCTTTTGTTGTGTGTTACTAATCCTATACTACCCCTTATGCTTTCCCTACAGACTGCATACATTTTAATTAATAATCCCTTTATTAACCTCTTTTTAAATTATGCTAATTTGAATATGCCATCTGTTTCCTGCCAGGACTAATGACCAATACAATATCGCTATTTCCCCCAAAGTTCTGCTGTCTGAGGTATTTGTCGCATCTCTGTATCTCTCTCAGCCTCTCTCATTCCTCCCACATATGTCTCCTTGCAGACAATGCTCCGTATGCTGATCCTAGTCTGTGCGCGTGCACACACACACACACACACACGCACGCACACACACACGGTGCTCATCTACAAGTGTCAGCAAATTAAAGTCTGGTTATTAGCTTAAAATGTAACTATTGTCTGTCCCTCAAAACCTGTTTTGGGGAGAGTCAATGCATTTGTCAACAGTGTTCTCTTGGTTCAGAAGACTACAATATTTTCTCATGGCACCTAGGGTTGCCCACTCATGCTCCACGCAGCCACCAGCTCCCCTTCACAATCCTATTACAGGGTGGAGTATAAGACTATATCTGAATCTCTCTTAATTCCACTGTCTGGCCCTGCCTGGCTGGGTTCAGCAAAGCATCAAGAAATACAACAATGGTGAAAGTATACCTCAAATGCAGACACATTCAATAGCATCCAGATTCAAGGAAGAGGAGGAGAGCAGAGTTTTGAGTCAGGTTTCCTGTCCCACTTGTTGTGTTTGCTTTAGCATCTCTCTGATGTTCCCAACCCACATCTAGAAGCAGCATCAAAAGAACATCTTCCTTCAGATTTCTGAGTCCTGAAAATGTAGACCAGTGCACTCTGTCCTAAAATGTAATGCAGCCTCATGCTAACTTCTTGCAGTAACCAAAATAAACAATACAACGTTTCAAACTCCCGAAATCCGGAAAGGCCTTCAGCTTAATTGTGAATACTTCCTATCTATATGTCCTTCTCTCCTAGATGTATCTTCTTTATGAATATCAAGGGCTCAATAATATCAAATTGGCAGTGTGGGTCTCTGGCAGGGGCCCTGGACTGTCTGTGAGGAACCAACTAGTCCCAAGTCTTGGCCATAATCTTGCTCCTCAAGAGGTTTAGATGCACTACACTGAATCATACCCTCAGGGCCTCCAGCTTCCCTGACTCAGCCAGGTGGCCACTGACTGAGCCTTCTGTCAACTGGCAAAGACTGCCTGGATTCTATGAGCAATGTTTAGCCACCAGTACCCCCTACACTAACCTGCCCTAGCTGATTCCAGTTTTGGAACTGTTGCCCAGCACGTTGTTACAAGGCTGGCTGCCAATGTCTCTCAGACTTAAACATATGTGCAGAGTAAATCTCCACTTCCTGTTGACAAGCTCCCACAAACTAAACAACAGAATCAAGTCTCTCCCAGCTTTTGCTGGGTTTTCTTCAAGCATTATGGTATAAGCATGGACCACAAGCAGGACACTGTAAACTCCACTTCATTTCTCCACTTCCAAGACTTGCCATCTACATATCCTTGGAATATTTTAACCTTCGCTCAGTCATCTGCCCTCCCTGGCACAACACTCCTTGAAAGCTATTCTCCTTTCCAATAGTGGGAGACTGCTATGCTAGCCTGATGCTTTTCTCCACAGTAGTATATTTTAATAGAGGATGCCTGGTCTGGGTTGCCTTTAGATATTAGTTGATGAATAAGTGATTATTAGGAAACTTCCCTATCTTTACTTTGGAGAACTGTTGGAGTATAAGTCCTCAGAACTAAATTCAGAGACTCAGATTCCATTCCTGCTGTTTGCTGGCTGATCCTTTCTGAACATTGGTTTACTCTTCAGACAGTGAGAGCACTGGACTACCCCAGGAAAGGCAAGCAGTCTTCCTTGTGTGTGACATTTCTGTTTGAATAGCAATGGCCACTCATAGTGTTGTATTGAGAAAGATTTAACCATCAAGTTCAGGCTCTCTGAGAAAGAAGATCAGGGAAGGGAAGGGTCAGCATCTAAGCCTCTCCTGGACTAGATTATTTCTAGATTCATCTTCAAAGCAAAAATATAACAGTACTAAAGATTTCTTCAGTACCTAACCAGCAGCCGCTGGTCCACTGGTCCATCAGTAGAAAGGCCTATTAGCTAATAAGCCATCTTGTATGTGGTTGTCTGGAGAATGCAGAGATGTGAGTCAAGGATTCCAGGTAATGCAGTGAGTGGCTTTGTTAGTCACTGTATAATTCCTTCTGGTGAGATCTATTCCCTTGTCAATATTGGTAAGGTATAATCATATCAGTTCTCCAAAGGGAAACATATCATGTGACAACTATGTTATTTGGCATGTTAGAAATGAATATGAATTGAATATGAATTGAAAATAAATATGAGGAAATAAACTAATTTCCTCAACTGCTGTTCAATGCAAATTATACTTTTATCCTTGGAGTTACAGGGATTGATATCTGTAAAAGCATTGTGTGTAGGTTTAAATACACTTGTTCTTTTGTGTTTACAGTAAAACACTAACCCCACGGTGACCACTTCTTAATTTTTGTCCTTTTATTTTTTTCTGTCAGTAACACTTATGTACAATATGTGAAATATTTTACCCTAGGCTGTAAAGGGTAAGGGTGTAACTAACATTTCCTTTTCAGTCTGAAAATTTACAGGAATGCACGAGCACATCTGTATGGAATTAGCAGATCTGATTCTATAGATCCATGTGACCCTCCAGTTCTAGTTTCTGTGCTTCTGAGATCAGCTTCCCCTGCCCCTCCTTTAATAAAAATATGACTTGTCTACAGTATGGGTAACATAATTAAGCCTGGATAATACAAACTTGTTTAAATATAAACTCCAAACCATCAAATTGCTTCATGTGTTTGCATTCACTTGTAAAATATGATCTCCTGAGATATCTTTTATTAGGCTAAACACCAAAACAAGCAAATAGACTCCGAAAAATAAAAAGACAGCATTCTGGGATTTCAAAGTTGACAAATTAAGAATTCTTATGCAATAAAATGATTTCATCTTGGAATCTTCTTTTGCTATTTAATTTATGTACTCTACGTGATCCAAGCTTACATTTCACGAAAGTGTAAATACATTTAAGACAGATTACACTTGCTTCATTAATCATGCTATCAGACATTCAGTCCTAAACTATAGGTCTTTTTTTAATATGGTTCCATTGGGAAATCACACATAGTGTTAATATTTTTTATTCCTATGGGCTTGCTTACTTCTATTTTTCAATTTTTTAAAAATTAGAGTTCTAATGTATTACAGCAGCTTTTACATTTGTCTATATAAACCATTGAAAAGGCTAATTCTACTTAGAAAACAGCTACAGAATGCAGTGCATGAGATCAGAAGTATTCCTGAAAAAGAATACTGGATTATTATTTGTGTTAAATTTTGCATACCAAGCCATTGGTCCAAAATGACAGTTGAGCTCCCTTTCATCTATTAAAAATATATGATTATATAAACAGATGTATAAGAAGCAAACTATAAGTAAGTGCAAACTAACTGCAGTTCTAGGGAAGAGTTACACCTTCATATTTAGGGTAGTAAGAGCATATATCTTAGAGGAATTAGCCAGTCAAGATGATGCAGAGCGGATACATTTTCCGATGCATTTTGTTATAGGAAAAAGGAAAGTCATATTCTATGCAAAGTGACGCATGCAGAAATTGGAAGATAGTAGAGATCTGTGTTAGTGATCATTGATGATGATAATGACTGGGACTGGAAAACAGTATGTGGGACTAGAGGGAAATCTCTCTCTCTCTCTTTTTTTTTCCACAGGAGTAGAAAATCCAGGCCAAGGGAATTTCCAAATATGAGTTGGGGTAGATGGTTGGTATCCTGGAATCCTAAGAAGTTTGGATTTTATTTTAGAAGACATACAGGGGAGAAGAATATTGCGTCTGAGCTGGGATTGAGCAAGATGACTTGTTTGATCTGGTTCTGGCGAAAAAAAATGTAACTGTATGGCAAGGGGTTACTATGGCATGAAAGTTTCTGAGAAGACTGAGTAGAGCAGCTTGTTTGGGTCTGGATGGTGGCGTGGAGTGAGGTTGAAACAAGTTCACACAATTGGACAGTTCAGAAACTGGAAACTCTGCAAAGCGAAATTTAGGCTGGAGAGAGAAAAAAATGTAGAGAAACATTTGGTTGTGACTCTAGGAAAATCATTAATAGTTTGTTTTTATACCAGTTCCAAGGTCGTCAAAAAAATCGTTACATGAAAAAAGTCAAAATGTTCGAAGGACCAGTATTTTAAATGAAAAAAAAAAAAAAAAAGCAAGAAAGAAAGAAAGAAAGAAAGAAAGAAAGAAATATAATGAACACTAAAGGTAAGCATGCCTGTGTTGTACTTTTGAAATATAAAAACTTTAAAATTTCTTCAGTAAAACTTAAAAAATATCAACTTAGTGATAAAGTCACTGCAAAGACATTGATACACATAAAAGAATTTTACTTGCTTTGTATATTCAAAAAAGGAATTTCAAGATGACTTTTAAGAAATAAGTTCCTTGGGAATAAACATCCTTTAACATAGTAGCTTAAATTTCTGTTCGTTTGAGAGGGGAACCATTGTATATTTGAACAGGAAAATCTTATTTATAAAGGGCTTCCTCATCCAAGAATCTTAAATGTACTATTGCAATTGGCTTCAAAAATTGAGCCCATAAATTGCCTAATATATTTTAAAGATGAGGAATTTGAAACTTCAGGGTTCTACTTAAAGTAGAAATCTAGTTTCATGAGAAAATTTCACTATTCCAGAGGGATAAAGGGATGGGAGATAGAAATAAAAGAAAATGGGAATGTGTTAAAAAGAAATTCAAACAAATCTATAATAAATTCAAAATTTAAGAAAAAGATTAAAGAGTAAGTCTCTTAGCAACTTTATATCACTTACACCTATTTTACTTTTTCATTGGAAAATACTCTTTATTGAACTAAGAAATTCCTTTGGTTGATGGACAAAAAAAAAAAAAAAGCAAAAACTGGCTTTTTCGTTTATACTTTTTAAGAAGATAATAGAGTTTTTATTGACTATATTTACATGGCTTCAGGAAAAAATTAAGTCTATTTCCAACATACTGTGCCAAAACTGGGTTGGAAAAGGTATATGAAAATAAAAGTAATATAAAAGTTAGCATAGTATTTTAAAGTTTTTTTGTACAATAAATGGCTTGGTTTCTTTAATTAAATGACTTAGAAAGCAGAAAATATGTATTGTCTTTTTTAAGTTTATTTATTTATTTTGAGAGAGAGCACGCATGGGGGAGGAGCAGAGAGAGGGGGAGACAGAGAAGCCCAAGCAGGCCCCATGCTGTCAGGTCAGAGGCTAACGTGGGGCTTGAGCTCACCAACCACAAGATCATGACCTGAGCTGAAGTCAAGAATCAGATGCTCAACTGACAGAGCCATCCAGGCACCCCGAAAATATGCATTTTCATGATGACTATTTTGGTAATACAAAGGTTAAATCTGTAAAATATGTCGATAGTTTAGAAGATTAAATGGATTCCTAAAAAACTTACCCTTGTTTCTAACAGATATAGGAAGAGTCCCAAATAGAGGTTTCATGAGTTCCGTTTAAAAGTTTTAAAAATAAACATCCAATAGGTAGATATTTATTAATTTTTTAAAGTTTATTTATTTTGAAAGACAGAGAGCACACAGGAGGGGGAGAGAGAGAGGGAGAGAGAGAGTGAGTGAGAGAGAGAATCCCAAGCAGGCTCCACACTGTCATAGTGTGGAGCCCAACGTGGGGCTCGAACTCATGAACCATGAGATCATGACCTGAGCTGAAATTTTAACCAACTGAGCCACCCACGTGCCACCAACAGGTAGCTATGTAGAGAGTAATAACAATGAGTATATTTACATTGAATGCAATGATTTAAATTCTGGTTGGAAGGATTGTTCTATTACTTAAGGAAGTCTCTTCATATAATATTTATCAAATACGTCTTTTAGTTCAACAATCACAGTTTATTTTTTAAATACTTCTTAAAAATAGAAATACAATTTTAACATAATAAAGAGTATCAGATAATTAAAGAATTTTATTTAATGATGAAATAATAGAAGTACCTTATTAAACTTTTAATTGTGCATCAGCACAATTAAATAAATAGCAAAACTGTGGTACCTGCTATATATTGTTCAAGCAATTAGTACCATCTTAATAATACATGAAAGAAAAATTTAAGCTTGTTTTTAGAAATGAAACCACAGAGTAAGTTTTTTAGCAATATCAACTAAAACTAAAAGTAAAATTTGTTCCACAATGTCAGTATTTTTTAATAAATAAATAGCATATAAAATTATTTATAAATAATTAATAATCACTTAATTTAATGACCACAAATTGATAATATTCATACACACCAAAAAAAAAATATTTTACAATTGTTTTCAAAATAACAAAATCAAAACTACCTGGCAAAATCTTGCTAGGAAATATACATGAAAGATACTATAAATCTTGTACAAGCAATAAAGAATAACATCTTAAGTGGAAACATAGCCCTCATTTGTACATGGGAAGAATAAATTTTATAATGATGCTACCTGTTCCAAAATAATTTACTGGATTAAAGCAATTTTTGTAGAAATCAATGCAGTTCTCCAGTTAATCTAGAATGAACAGTAGATGGAGTGAGTGCTGTGGATATTTACTCTTTGACATCACCCAGCATTCCTTTCCTCCTTATTGTTTTCTTGATTTTACTCGTTCCACAAATGGCCTATCTGCTACAAGAGAAGTCACCTCATCCAGGTCAGCAGTGGCCCATGACTGGCTCAGAGCAATCAGCTACTCCCACTTGCTTGCTAGAGAGATTGTTTCAGGAAAGGTCCTGTATGGAGTTCAGAAGGACACATATTTTACTAGAAGCTTCCTAGGAAAACAGTCCTTGCTCTTGCTTGGAAGTTAGTTGAGATACTCTCTCTTAACTCCCTGTTGGGAAGAGTCCATCCTCTAGAATAGTGCATGACACCAAGTTGACTTTCAAAAAGTTGTTGACTCACTAATTAGAACACCACAATCCTTCCAGTGAAGCCATATAGGAGGGGGAAAAAAGTGACCAAAACTAGGAAGAGTAGAGAAATGAAAACACTTTGTAAACAATGACATTAAGCCACTCTATAATGGGCATTTGTCATGTGTGAGTGCCCAATATGTTCTGAATTCCTCTAGATTTCAATTGTTTCCTACATTGTGAATCTTGTCTTGCCAATACAACAACAAACCACCTTTCTCAGTTCCCTTTGCCTCAGGATCAAGAAACATGACTTCACTTTAGCAACCAAGCTTACCCAAAGCAGGACTCGATTGCAATAGAACTGCAGAAGGAAATGCACAGAGTGGAGGCCTCTTCAGTGGGTGGCCACAGACGTAGCGTGGTCTGGGCCTAAGGTAGTCAGGACAGCAGAACATGGCAGAGGAAACATGGTTCTGGTGGTGATGGTAACAGCAGAAAAACAAACAAACAAACAAACTCTGGAAAATGATTCTGGGAGTTTTTTCAGGAAGGTCAGCCTCTCTATCCCTCCAGAGCTTCCAATGATTGTGTATGGTTTCTCACATCATTTAATAAACGTCTTATTGATAAAACAGGCACAGTGGATTCTTGTCTACAGTTAAGAACTATGACCAGCACACAGCCCTACTTCTATGTTCTCTTATTTTGTAAGGCACTTTGGGTTGGAATTTTTGTCAGTCACAACCTAATTCATTATAAGGTAGCAAAAACACTTGGGGAAAAAAAAGAAGATTAAGGAAAACTAGAATTAATGTTGGGAGATTAAACATATCCTTAGTATATGAAAATATCACCTAGGGAGGGAATGTAGTCAGAGAACCTCAACTGCCAGGTCTGCTGAGACCTTGCACAAGAGGAATAGCCAGCAAGAGACTGAAATTAGTAACTGGTGAGGTGGGAAGAAAGGGAAAAGGCAGTGTTACAGGAGCAAAGTAAGGAACATTTTTCCAAAAAGAGGGGATGAACAGTTTTTTTAATTAATTATTTATTTTTAAAAAATTTTTTTTTAATGTTTATTTATTTTTGAGACAGAGAGAGACAGAGCATGAAGGGGGGAGGGGCAGAGAGAGAGGGAGACACAGAACCGGAAGCAGGCTCCAGGCTCTGAGCCATCAGCCCAGAGACTGACGCGGGGCTCGAACTCACAAACCGTGAGATCGTGACCTGAGCCGAAGTCGGACGCTCAACTGACTGAGCCACCCAGGCGCCCCTAATTTATTTTTTAAATTTTTATTTATTTATTTTTGAAAGAGAGAGGGCAGGGGAGGGGCAGAGAGAGAGGGAGACAGAGAATCGCAAGCAGCCTCCACAGCACAGAACCTGACATGAGGCTTGGGCTCATAAACCCTGAGATCATGACCTGAGCTGAAATCAACAGACGCTTAACCCACTGAGCCACCCAGGTGCCCCATATCAATTATTCTTAAAGATAGGTTAGTAAAATGAAATGATTAAAGGAGTATGAGTCAATGAACACAGAATCACGTCTCCTGGATTTGGCAACTTAGCATTCATTTGGCAGCCCTGAAAATGACCAGCTTCTGTATGGTAGTCGAAGAAACTTTAGTTGGCCTGGGTTTAAGAATAAATAGGGTGCCACCAACGTGGCTGCAGCTTCAGTAGAGCTCCAGACCCACTTGCTCCTTCTGACTCCCCAGCGTTCCCTCTCACTGAGACATAAGTGGGTCACAAAACAATACTGTAGCTGTGACTTCTAAGGACACTGGAAAGACATGCATGGAACCAAATTAAAATTGCCCTAGTCAGCGGCCATGTGAAATCTCCAGAGACGGAGTGTGCTGGGCATGTTTAGAGGCACAAAGTAAAAGAACCTCAAAGTTAAGAGACCGGTTGGGACACCTACCAAGACTGAGAATCCGTATGAGAAACATTCTTTGTGATGAAGTTTCGAAGAGTTGAAATTCTTTACCAGATCAGAATGCTCATATGACTCATTGACTTGAACAGTCCTTCAGAGAGGAAGCATATTACCTCCACCAATATCAAGTCAGGAGTAGAGGTTGAGGTCATAATTGCAAATGGTTTAATCAACTGAAGTAAAACCTTGGACTGTAACTTTAAAAAAAACTGTTTTTAATGTTTATTTATTTTTGAGAGAGAGAGACAGAGAGTGGGGGGGGGTGGTTCAGGGGGCAGATAGAGAGGGAGACACAGACTCCAAAGCAGGCTCCAGGCTCTGAGCTCTCAGCACAGAGCCCCATGCTGGGCTCAAATTCAGGAACTGCAAGATCATGACCTGACCCAAAGTCAGATGCTTAACCGACTAAACCACCCAGGCGCCCCAGAATTGCAAGTAAAGTAACTTGTTCTATGTGTGTTCTGCAAGATGAGCAAATATTTCTAATAAATTTTAACTTGATAAACGAGCCATGTCTTACAATAAAAGTAGTACCCAATGCTGGATATCACATGAATACAACAGAGCCAATGGTTCTCTCTCTCTCTTTCTCTTTCTCCCTGTGGAATTGCGGGTGATCATCTCCCATGCTCAGATTCTTGGCCTCAGGGCACAGTGTTTGGCAGAAATCAGTGATTTTTCAGAATGTTAGAAGGTGCCCACAACTGGCACTAGTGTATTTTTTGTCTCTTCAAAGCACCTATGGACCAAACACCATACAAAAGTAAGCTTAGAAATGCTTTGCTTCATTCCACATCACAGGATAGGTTCCTTGTTACAGTTGTATGAAAAGAAAAAGATTTCATTGGGCCAAGAGATAGCAGTGATTCTGTTAGTGATAGTAAAAGTCATCCTACACAATAACCCTCCTCTCTCCTGTCTCCCTCATACCAGCCACAAAGCGTTTCAAAGGTAAGTTCAGGTTAAGTCATTTTTCTCTACATTTTGTATTCCCTTTATTATTTTATATCATATTAATTGTATATTTATATACAACTGTATAATTGTATATTGAATTGTAATCAATTTTATATGAATATTTTTGGGTTGTAGAATGAATCATCTGAGTTTCCATTATTTCTTATGGGGAGATTTGCTTTGATATTCAAGTGCTTTGGATTGCAAACATATTTCGGGAAACAATTATGCTTGCAAACCAAGGTTTTACTGTATTTTAATGAATTGGCTATCAGGTGCTACATA
The DNA here is from genome assembly GCF_024362965.1 of Panthera pardus. Classification (NCBI taxonomy): domain Eukaryota; kingdom Metazoa; phylum Chordata; class Mammalia; order Carnivora; family Felidae; genus Panthera; species Panthera pardus. The sequence continues at coordinate 132,752,148 of NW_026526765.1, forward strand.
AATAAGCAAGTAAACAAATAAATAAATAAGGATGAGAAAGTAAGGACAGCAGTGAGGAATGCAAAAGGACTATCACAGTATTTGGAATGAGACAAGAGACAAAGGAAAATTGTTTTCTTTTTAAGATGAAGGATAGCTAATGCTGGTGTACTGAGGCTGAACAGAAGGTAGAGCCAGAAGAATGTAATTTTTCATAAGACTGGAAGAGACAAGTTCCAGACCATTAAATGCGGGAGTTGGCCTCTGGTTAGAAACAGACACTTCGTGGGGCGCCTGGGTGGCTCAGTGGGCTAAGCACCCAGCTTCAGCTCAGGTCATGATCTCACGGTTCATGGGTTTAAGCTCCATGTTGGGCTCTGTGCTGACAGCTCAGAGCCTGGAGCCTGCTTTGGAGTCTGTGTCTCCCTCTCTCTCTGCCCCCTGCCCCTCCCCCGCTAGCTCTCTTTCCCTCTCTCAAAAATAAATAAACGTTAAAAAAAATAAAAAAATAAAATGGACACTTCTTCCAATATAGCAGGAAGTGAGGCAGAGAAGTTCAGATGCAGTCAGGTGAGTAGATTTGGTAGTAAAAATGAAGGGGTTCCTGTCTTATTTCTTTTATCATCTCAATGAAGCATAAGAGATATTATCCTATAAATACAAGGAGAAATGTGATGAGGTGCAGAAGGTTTAAAAGAATGGAAAAGGTGTTAAATATTTGTGTTGAAAGCAGGGACATGAATTTACCCAGATACAGAACATACTTATCATTGCAGATAGTTCTGCTGGACTGCATTATTTCAAAGCAATGTTCCATTCTTTGGAAGCAGATGCAAGATGCAGGGTTTAATCGAAATTAATTGTTTGCTAGGTGAGTGGGATAAACAAAGGAGTATTTTCATGGGAGTTCCATGCAATGTAAGTTGGCTGGGGAAAGAAGTGAACCAGAGGAGCATGATAGAGAAAAGTATAAAGGGTGGCTAGTGGTAATTTCAAGTGATGTTGCAAACATGTTTGCAGTGGTGTATTGTAGTAAGTAAGTGGCCTGGGCTAGCAAGTGATGATCAGAGAGTACTTAGGAAGAATGAATTATTTTAAGGATGATGTAGTTACTGTTCATAAGGTTTACTGTGTGACCCTGCAAGTAAGTAGCTGAGGTAGGATGGAATGATGACTGGAAATAAGGAAGTTCAGAACCTGGGAGGCCAGAGTGTTGAACATGTTATTGACATGGATGTTGTTCTATGAGAATTTTGAATGTGGAACAGGAGAGGAAGGGGTAGATCTGGGAGTTCAAGACTTGAATAAATGACAGGGAATGATGAGGAATTGCAGACTGAAGGAGAAATGATTTGGTAGCAGCAATGAGGAGCAAGGAGGACATTTACTTACATACTGCCCCTAAGGTTCATGAGGTGTGTGTGTGTGGGGGGGGGAACCTTCTACTAATGAGGTTTGCAAAGGCAGTGGTATCAATGAGAGCTCCCTCAGGTTTCTGAGAAAGCTAAAAGTGTTAAAACAGTGTAATATTGTTATGGAAGTAGACAGGGGACACCTGGGTGTCTCAGTCATTTAAGTGTCTGACTTCAGCTCACGTCATGATCTCATGGTTCGTGACTTTGAGTCCGCATTGGACTCTGCTGTCATGCAGAACCTGTTTCAGATTTTCTGTCCCCCTCTCTCTCTCTGCCCCTCCCCTGCTCACGTTCTCTCTCTCTCTCAAAAATAAATAAAACATTAAAAAAATTAGAGTAATGGACTAGGATACATAGAAAGGAATTAGACTCTAATACATAGAAGAATATATTATAAAATACCACACATCAGTAAAAAGGGGATAAGTGCTGGGCACTTTGCTCACCAAGTATCAGGAAATACAAAAAAAATCAAACAAATATCTAATTTCTTTTTAAAGAAGTGGTTTCTAAGTTTTGAAGAAATGGTATGGTAGAAAAGATTTTTACATTGACAGATTTAAAAACTTTTGTAAATAAAAAAGAAAACATAATTACAAAAATAAAAGATACTAGTCAAGCAGGTAAAATGTTTCCAACAAATGCTGAACAAGTAAAGAGATTATTATTAATGCAGATACAACTTATTTGCAGGAAGACCAAGAATAAGAATTTGCTCTCATCTCTCCCTTGACTTGACCTAAAAACAAAACAAAACAGCAACAACAAAAAAGGAATAAACTCACGACAGTGAAAAGAGCAGGAAGAGAGGCGTATCCATGGAGGAAAGGTTTCAATAAATTTAGGTAAAGAAGATCCAAAAGGTAAGCTATTTGACTACTCGGTGTTTCAAAAAAGGAGAATAGAAAAGATGGAGGTAAGTAAATAACCAAAGAACTAAACAAAGCCATTATTTCTGAGATAAAAAATTCCCCGAAATACTCAGCATTATGAATGAAAAAGACCCCTCTTCTGGCATTTATGAACCTTAAGGAAGAATAAAAATTATCACATTTTATAGAAAGAGAGGAAAACAGAAATCTAATTCATTTGCAAAGGCATGAGAATCAGACTGGCATTAATTCTCATCATCATACTGATAGAAAACGGGGTAATAAAAAAATTAAATGGGATAAGACAACAAATAAAGTAGATGTGGGGCAAAAAAACCCCCACAAATTACAGGTCAGGATTAAATACATATTTGAAATATCAGGATATTGTAAAAAAGTTGTTATTTAAATATGTGTGTGATTGTTTTCCTCTGGCTGTATATTATCCAACATGTTTCTTTTTTAGAGAGTATTTCCTTTTGTGCACAGTATTTCTGGGATACAGTTCTCTGCCTTCAACTATGGAAGACAGATGGGTGAGTCCTCCCATAGAGGCTATGCAGGCTGGTGCTTAAACTCAGCCACTGGACACTCACATCCAGGACTCTGAATCAGAAGTGAATGAAGTAAAGATGAAGGGGCAGAGATAAATTATTAAGGATAGCTGAAATAATATCTAGTAGTGACAGAAGGCCTATTCCTGCTAAAATACAGTGGTTATACTTCCTCCTTGAGTTGCATGTATCCTGAGCCTCATTCTATAATTATTATCACATTTGTGAGCTATTCAAATTCCTTATAATAGATTCACTTCCTGCTTAAGACAGTTTCTTCAACTTGCAGTTAAAAATCCTAGCTTATTCTATAATTACATCAGGTTTCTAGAATTGGTAGGGAAGTTTGGCCCAGCTGGAGCTGAAGACAAATAGCTAATCATCATATTGTTTATTTGTTATTGACAATATTTGAGTGCAAGCCTTTGGTGACATTCATTGCCACTTCAAAGTAATAGTATGAAAGGCATGAGGAATTCAAAGATTACTAAATAGTGTGGCTACTTCTAAAGGCCTCAGATGTATTAAAGGAGAGAATACCTAGATCAAATCTCTAAGTTTCAGTCAAAAGTAGAAGTGAAACCCGAGAAATTTCTATAATTTTGCTAAAATAACCTCTTATCTCTCAGAGCCAAAGACTTATCAAAGTCAAGGACCAAACTTCTAATCTGACCATGAAGATTGCTGATATACAATGTCAATTAAATTTACTACCTAGTCATGTCTTGATAAGGATATGTGTTCCACAGAAATTGAATTCAGTCTTTGAGAAGATGAATATGGTTCTAATTGCTTGCTGTGCTTATAAACAAAGCTATAGACTCCCAACGTGGTCCTCACTAAACAAAGTTGAGATGCCAGAAATTCCTTGGTATAGTGTAGAGGAAAGAATTCAGACTTCAAGATGTAGGCATGCTAAAATGTATTTAAGTGTGTCCTACCCCCCCCCCCCCCCAACAACTATGTCCCCTGACAAATCCCAGAAAGCAATTCCTTTACCAAAGCCTTGTGTCCTATTAGGGCAAGACCACTACCACCTAAGGAATGAAGAAATCGTAAATATGTGAGTCAATATTTAAAAATCATCTCTCTTGCTATATATGAAGTCAGAGTCAAGGTTCCACCAGAGAAAAAGAACCAGTAGGATATATATGAGACTTATTACAAGGAATTGGCTTATGCAATTGTAGGGGCTGGTTAGTTAAATCCAAAACCCATAAGGACAAGCTCTCAAAAAGGGTAGGTTGGAAACTCAAACAGAAGATTAAAAGGCATTCAGCAGCTGGAATTTCTTCTTCCTCAGGGAAACCTCACTTCTCCACTTCAGGCCTTTCAAATGAACAATAAAATTGTTCTTTATTTTATTAATTAGATCAGGCCACACTGATTATCAAGATTATTATAATCTTTACTTAAAGGAAATTGATTATAGATGTTGATAAAGTATACAAAATATGTTCACAGCAACACCTGGATTAGTGTTTATTAAATAAGTGGGTACTATAGCCTAGCCAAATTGACACACAAAACTGAACATCACATTAAGCAACAAATAATTGGAAAACAAAATTAACAATACTATTTTCAGTAATACCAAAATCATTAAATACATAGGGTAAATTTAACAAAATATGTTCAAGACCTCTACATGGAAAATTATCACTAAGAGAAATTAATGGAGACCTAAATAAATAGATATTCCATGCCCATGAATTGTTAGACTCAACAAAGACTCAACATTGATGAGATTCCTTTCTCTTAAACAAATTCAAATTCAATGCAATTCCAATAAAAATCCAAGCAGACTTTCATGTAGAATTTGACCAACTGATTTTAAAATTTAAATGAAATGCAATAGATCTAGAGTAGTCAAAACAATTTTGAAAGTGGATGAAATTACAGAACTCTAATTGTTTTCAGGACTTATTGTGAAGCCACAGTAATCAAGACAGTGTGGTAGTGATTTTTGACAAAGGTGTCAAAACCATTCAGTGAGAAAAGGGAAATGTTTTCAATAAACAGTGCTAGAACTGACTATATGAAAAGAAAAAGTAACCTAGACTCATTCCTTACATTTTGCACAAAACTGACAAAGAAAGTATATGAAAATACCTTCATTAGCTTGGATTAGGTAATGATTTATTAGCTAGTAATCATTCTTCATAAAATAAAAAAGAAAAGACAAGCTTATACTTCATCAAAAGAGAACATAGGCTCACCTGAGGCTGGGAGAAAATATTTGCAATATCTTTATCTGATAAAGCACTTCTTTTCAGAATATAGAAACAATTCCTACAACCCAGTGATAAAAAGAAAAATAACCCAATAAAAATCAGTAAAACACTTAAACAAGCATTTCATGAAGGAAGATATAAAAATGGCCAATAAGCACATTAAAAAAGGCTTAACATCAATGATTAGTCATCTGGAAAATGCAAATTAAAATCACAATTGTATGTATCACAAATCACTAAAATGGCAAAGATGAATACAGACAACACCAAATGTTGTTGAGGGTGTGGAGCAATGGAAACTTTCATATTTTGCTGGAGCTAGTGTAAAATAGTGTAACCAGCTTGGAAAGCGTTCTAATAGTTTCTAGTAAAGTTATAAGTATACCTACTCTAAGACCCAGAAATTCCCCTTTTATTTCTTTACTCAAGAGAAATGAAAACATGTACATAAAAAAAGGTGTGTACAGGGGCGCCTGGGTGGCTCAGTCAGTTGAACGTCCAGCTTCGGCTCAGGTCATGATCTTGTGGTTCGTGAGTTCGAGCCCCACATCAGGCTCTGTGCTGACAGGTCGGAGCCTGGATCCTGCTTTGGATTCTGTGTCTCCCTCTCTCTCTGCCCTTCTCCCATTCACACTCTGTCTCTCTGTGTCTCTCAAAAATGAAGAAACATTAAAAAAAAAAAAAGATCTGGACAATAATGTCCATAGTAATTTTCTTCATAATAGCTCCAAACTGGAAACACTTAAATGTCCATTGTCCCCAAAATGGATAAACGAATTGTAATATAAACAGACAACGGAGTATTTTTCAGTAATAAAAAGGAACAAAACATTGAAACATGCTACAACATGAAAATACTTCAAACACTTTATGCTGAATGAAAGAAGCCAGATATAAAAGAGTAGCTACTGTATGATTCAATTTATGTGACGGTCTGCAAAAGGTAAACTAATCTGTAATGAAAGAAAACCACACAGTGATTGCATTTGGTATGGGGGAATAGTGTGACATTCAGCGGGAAGTTGCGTAAGGGGGCTCTTGCTAGGGTAGGAAGTGTTCTATATTTTAATGGGGGGGGGCAGCTTACAGGGGAATGTGAAGTTGTCAAAACTCATCAAATTTTACACTGAAGATGTGTGCATTTCACAGTATGTAAATGTTTCCTCCATTTACAAAGAAAAAGAAAAAAATGCCTCTGGGGAGTAAGGTTTGGATTAAACCACAGTGTAGCTGAGCTCAGTTGTTTCTTATCACAATATTTTTGCATGATTTGATTTGTGACCATTTGTTTGTATTACTTTGATTAAAATTTATTTAAAGTACTTGTACAGACTTCCAAGTTAAGATGGTAGAATAAAAACATCTGAAACTCTCTTTCCCCACCCCTAATGATAGAATAACAAATAAGACCAAAACAGTGAAAATACCTCAGAATCAATCAAAGGAAAGGACAGAGCTTCATGCCACACAATTCAAAATGCGCAACCCAAACTGAGAGAGAAATAGGGAAAGAGGGGAGGAGGCAAAGAGGGAATGAGAGAGAGAGACAGAGAGAGAGAGAGAGAGAGAGAGAAGAAAGAGGTTTTCTTGAATCTAATTGGCTTCTTGCAGTAAAACAAAATTCCTAGTCCAAACCCTCCAACACACACACATACACACACACACAGACACACACACACACACACACACACACACGTGCTTGTAGAATATACAAGAAATGTGAATAATAAATTTTTTGCAAATTGTACTAAGACTCTCAAACATAAAGAAATGTGAAACAACACACAAAAATTGCACTTGCACAAGGAAAATATTATAAGATTTAATGTAAATGTTCCTGTGTGGGTAGAAAACTAAGAAAATCATCAGCCACCGATAGGTATGAGTCTTGGAAACATTGTCTTTTAGCTGAGTATATTACTTCCCTGAATAAAATGGGTGATCTAGAAATAAGAAAATATGGAAAAATGGATATTGAGTAGGGTAATGGTAACATATGCCACCAATGATAAATCTTATCTAGAAAAAGAAATCAAAATTGAAGAAACAGAAGAAATCTCCCTAGGTGAGTTTTGTGGTATGGAAGAACATAATGAAAACATGAACCTAATAAAAGCAGAGAACCTTAAAGAAGAGATGGTAAATGAATGAAAAGAAAAATTGCAGACCTAAAGAATAAATTGAGAAGCAGAACAAACAGGAAACAATGACTAAATTTAGCAACTACAGAATTGACTAATAACCAAATTACTAAAAAAGAAAGAAAGTTTGAGGAGACCATGATGAATGTAGTGGAAAAGAAGATTAAAGTAAGTGGATATCAGATAATAGACCAAAGCGAGGATAATTTGTGTCATTGAAGTAAGAAACTCCAGATGCAGAATAGAAGAGATATACAAAGACAGAACAAAAGAAAAATTTCTGGAAAATAGTAAGAATTGAGTCTGTAAAAATATATTATATCATGTTCCAGGAAAAAGACATAAATGATGATATTACACTGAAATTTATCTTAGGTAAGTTCTTAAAGTAATGGAAAGTAATGGAAGTATTATCTAAGGAGAAAAATCAGGCTGAATGTGAGGCTTGAGGGGCAGATCAGGCTGCTCAAATACTGATCAATAGACACATTTATTATCATTGGAAAAGGTAGCAATAATCAACAAAGAACTAATAAAAGGCTTATGAGACTCCAAAAGGTCATGCCTTTTGCTGAGATGTGTAATTATCCAACTATAAAGTCAAGAGGTAGACATTCTCAAATAATAGGCAGACAGTTTTAAAAACAAATCATGAAATACACAATAATGCATCTTTCTTGAAAAATAAATGACATCAACATATTCTGCCCAAGTAAGAAGTAATAAGAAATCATAGCAAAATATATAACAATGACTGAACTGTTACAGGATACACAATTAGGGAAGAGAAATGTTATTTTGGCAAATTATAAGTTGTGAAAATAGAAATAAAACAAACCAAAATCGGGGAAAGAAACTTAATGTATTCCTTTTCTTACCTTTCTTAGTGATAAATCACTAATCATATCTAGGTGAATAAATCAGCAAATGGTAGTCTAAGTATATTGTTTATATGTTATAAAGGGAATCACCAGAGCTAAAAATAACACTACAAGACAGATGACCAAGTCATAAAATGAGAAAGAGAGGGGCGCCTGGGTGGCTCAGTTGGTTAAGTGTCCAATTTCAGCTCAGGTCATGATCTCACAGTTCATGGATTTGAGCCCTGTGTTGGGCTCTGTGATGACAGCTCGGAGCCTGGAGCCTGCTTTGGATTCTGTCTCCTTCACTCTCAGCCCCTCCTCCACTCACTCTCTTTCTCTCTCTCAAAAATAAATAAACATTAAAAAAATTTTTTTAATGAGAAAGAGAAAAGAGGTTGGAAAAAGTGTAGTGTGCTAATTGATCTTTCAAAGCAGACATCAGTAAATACTGTCTAAAGCTGGTGTATCAATAAGTGATTAGATAAAACATATAAACTTAAAATTGTGTCAATAACAATATCTAAAAAGAGGATATAAGCCTTCCAAATCATAAGAAGGTAAGCATACACTACATACACTTAACCAAAGTAGCAGCAAGAAAATCTATGTACAAGACAGCAATAAACAAAGGAGACATTTAAAACCAAAATAAAACATAAATCTTGATTAAAAATTAAAACCAAATATATTTTTGACATTTTGTAAATGGAATATGTTCAGATATTCATTATAAGATTTGCTAAAAACAAAACAAAGTAAAACAAAGCAATATTTTGAATACACAAGAAGCACCCACACTCAGATTGTATGAAAAAGCAAAACATAATAGACAAATAGTAACAAAAAGAAATCAGAAGTCAAAATACCAATATGACAAAGACCAAGTCCAAAGCAAATGCTTAAAAAGATAAAGGTACATTTTATAAGTATGTGGTATACAGTTTATAATGGGGATAGAGCTGCCATAAATGTATATATTTTTAATGAGAGGAAAACAAGAAGAAATGGAGATAAACACATCATTAGCAGATTTTAACTTGCCTTTGTAGGATTAAGACAAATTAACTACACACAAAAATGCATAGAGAATTTTAATAATATAATTATACTCCAGGTAATAGAGATGCCTCAAACTCTATAACATGAGTATATACCTTCTTCCCAAGCCCCCTAGAAAATTTACACAACCCAATGGCATATAAAGAACACAGATAATTTCTAAATACACACACAAATACATAAGCAGACCATAATCCATGAATACACAATAGGATGAGAAATTAATAATCATAAATAGAAAAAAATCTAGCCATAGGAAAGTAATACATTTCTCTTAAACACTTCAAAATAAAGAAAGTTTATAAAATAAAGATAATGAATACATCATATATCACAAAATTTAGGGATTATCTAAAGTTGAGCTCAGATAGCACTCACAGTTTTACACATTTAAGCAATTAAAAAGGGATCTAAGTAAATTAAGCATTGGACTAAAAAATCTGAACAAGAACTAGAAAATTAAACCATGCATTTTTATTTTATTTTTTAAAATATAATTTATTGTCAAATTGGCTAACATACAGTGTGTAAAGTGTGCTCTTGGTTTTGGGGGTAGATTCCTGTGGTTCATGCTGATTCACAGGGGCACATGTACCCCAATGTTTAAACCATGTATTTTTAAAGGAAAACATAAGGAATAAGAAAATGATGAAAGCAAATTACTTATTTGGGGAACAGAAAATCAGTAAAATTGACAAAACCTAGAGTGTGGATTAATTTTGTGACTATTAGGGGAAGGGAGAAAACACAGAGAAGAGGAAAGATGAGGAAGGCTCTCAGGAACCAGTGTGTACCATTAAAAAAAATAAAAAACAAAACAAAACAAAAAAAACCATTTTCACTATGAAAGCCTTCAAATACACACAAAATTAGAGGAATATAAGAACACCCACATGTTCTTATGCCACACTATCTTGATGACTGTAGCTTTTATAGTAAATCTTGAAGTTGGATAGCATTGAGCCTCTCACTATCCCTCAGTATTGTGTAGGCTATCCTGGGTCTTTAGCCTCTTCTTACAATCTTTAGAATCAGTTTATTGATATCTACAATAAAATGGGATTGCTGGGATTTTAACTGGCATTGGGTGGAATCTATAATTTTAACTGGCATTGGGTGGAATCTATAGACCAAGTCAAGAAGAACTGACGTCTTAACAATATAGAGTCTTGTTATCCATGGACAAGGACAATCTCTCCACTTATTTAGATTTTCTTTTAATTCTTCCTTCAGAGTTCTGAAATTTTCCTCACATAGATATTGTACATATTTTGTTGGATATATATGTATTTTTTGGGTCAATTATTCATTGATATATAGGAAAGCAATCAATTTGTCTATATCAACCTTGTAGCCTGTAAGTAAACTTACTATAATCACTTACTAGTTCCACGAGTTTTTTTTTTTTTTTTCTGAGTCTTTGGAATTTTCAAGACAGACATTATGTCATCTGTGAACAAAGACCGTTTTATTTCTTCCTTCCCAATTTATATAACTTTTATTTCCTTTCCTTAATTTATTCCAGTACAGTGGTAAATAGAATTAGCGGGAAGGGACATCCTTGCCTTGGTCCCAATCTTAAGGGAAAGTATTCATTTATCACCTTTAAATATCATGTTAGCTCTAGGTTCTTTGTATGTCTTACTTATCAAGTTGAGGACATTTCCCTATATTTCTAGACTGTGGAGAGTTTTTTTCGTGGTTTGGTACTAGGTTTTATCCAATGCTTTTTCTGCATCTGTTGATACAATCAGAAGATTTTTCATCTTTAGCCTATTGATGTGGTGGAATACATAAGTTGATTGTTTTCAGTTTATTTATTTATTTTGAGGGGGTGTGGGAAGGCAGAGAGAAAAGGAGAGGGAGAGAATCCCAAGCAGGCTCTGCACTGTCAGCACAGAGCCCAATGAGGGACTCAAACTCACAAACTGTGAGATCATGACCTGAGCCAGAGTCACAGGTTTAACTCACTGAGTCATCCAGGTGCCCGTACATAGAGTTTTGAATTCTGAACCAGTCTTGCATATGTGGAATACATCTCCATGGATTATAGTGTATAATTCTTTTTATACATCATTGGATTCAATTTGCCACAATTTTGTTGAGGATTTTTTGCATATATGTTCATGTAATATTAGTCTGTAATTTTATTTTCTTATAATTTCCTTACCTTGTTTTGATGTTAGGGGAATGCAGGTCTCATAGAATGAGTTTAGGAAGTGTTCCCACTACTTTTATTTCCTGGATGAGAGTATACAGAATTGGTATAATTTGTTTCTTAAATATTCGTTACAATTCCAGTAGACTTGTAGAAACCATATCAGCGAGGAATTTCTTTTGGAAAGTTATTCATTATTAATTCAATTTTTAAAATAAATATAGATTGATTCAAATTATTATTATCCTTTTGTGAGTTCTGATAACTGGTGTCTTTCATGGTATTAGTCCATTTCATTAAGTAATCAAATTTTCAGCAGGGCTGTTCAAACTATTCCTTATTATTCTTTTAATGTCCTTGGGATAAGTAATGATGGCTGTCTTTTATTTCTGATATTAGTAACTAGTGTGTATTCTCTTTTTTTCTTTGTTTGCCTGAAAGCAAGGTTTATTGACTTTATGGATCTTTTCAATGAACCAACTTTTTACCTTGATTTTCTCTGTTGGTTTTTAAAGAGATTTTTCTTTAGGGTAGATCTGCTGGAGACAAATCCTCTTTGTTTCCTTCACCTGAGAATATCTTGATTTCCCCTTCATTCCTGAAGGATATTCACTCTAGGGATAGAATTTTATATTAACAATTATTTTTTTTTCAGTACTTGAGAAATGTGTGCCAATTCCTTCTGGCCTCCATGGTTTCTGATGAGAAATCTTCTGTCATTTGAGTTGTTTTGATTTGATACCAGTAAGGTATCCTTTCTCTTGTGCTGAATGATGATGTGGATTCCTCTGAAATATACTGTTTGGAATTCACTTAGCTTCTTGAATCTGTAGGTCTATGTTTATGTTTTTTGCCAAATTTGGCAAATTTTCAGCCATTATTTCTTCAAATAGTTGTTCAGCAGCTGTCTTCCTTCCACTTTTTAGAGTCCTTTTTCTTCTTTTCTGAGATTCTGATGACTGAATGTTAGATTTTTTTGTTATAGTTTCACAGGTCCCTGAAACTCTGGTTGTTGGTTTGTTTTTCATTCTATTTTCTCTTTGTGTTCAGTATTTTTAAAAAATATTTATTTATTTTTTAGAGAGAGAAAGAGACACAGACCATGAGCAGGGGATGGGCAGGGAAACACAGAATCCAAAGCAGGCTCCAGGCTCTGAGCTGTCAACATAGAACCTGATGTGAGGCTTGAACCCACAAGCCGCAGGATCATGACCTGAGCCGAAGTCGGACACTCAACTGACTGAGCCACCCAGGCACCCAGTGTTCAGTATTTTTTGATTGCTAGTGAGGGATGGGAGTAATGGCTTCCCACAAAACCTCTACTATACCACTTTGGCTGGGAGGGAGACTTGGGGAATGATAAAAGTCCTGACTCACTACTTGCTGGCTCCTCTAATACCAGTGGACAGGGCAGTTCATTACTGTTAGGTAGAAGTGGAAGTCCAGGTTTTCCATTGCACCATTGGGGGGTGTCACAGAAAGTGGCTCATTATCTAAACTTCTCTGACACTACTATGGGAGAAGGGGAGGAATACCTTTCTATAGCCTGGTGAGGATGAAAGTTTAAACTCTCCACTTGGCCTTTGCTGATGCAGGGGTGACCACATCTTTTTTCTGTGATGTTTGGCTGATTGTAGAGCAGTTATTGTCTATAATTTTTTTTTGTCTTGCTAGTGTATACTCTTCCTGACTTTTGGCCAGAAAGTGCAGGGTCTTCTTGGAGGCTTTTTTTTTTTTTTTTTTTTTTTCCTGTGCCAGTTGGCATTTCCAGGTCTCGAGCTTTTCCAGCACCTAGTCCAGGATATAAGAGGCATAATGAAAACTCAAGGAACTCACGTCCATGTCACTCCTCAGGTCCTGGGGTCCAGCCAACCTGCTGTCTTCCTTCCACTGGTTAGAGTCTTCTTTTTCTTTTCCTACATACAATGTTCAGGATATTTAGCTAAGTATACTTAGCAAGAGGAATAGAGAAAAGTACATCTACTCCAACTTTTCAGAACCCTGCCTTTATTTGTCCCACAGTATTTTAAATCAAACCCCAGCATCCTATCATTTCATCTATAAAGAACTTAGTAAATACAGGAAAATATTAGTAGAAAATATAATATCATTGTCACATCCCTCTCAAACTGAAAATTAATCTTTTTTTTTTTTTTTTTAATTTTTTTTTTTTAACGTTTATTTATTTTTGAGACAGAGAGAGACAGAGCATGAACGGGGGAGGGGCAGAGAGAGAGGGAGACACAGAATCAGAAGCAGGCTCCAGGCTCTGAGCCATCAGCCCAGAGCCCGACGCGGGGCTCGAACTCACGGACCGCGAGATCGTGACCTGAGCTGAAGTCGGACGCTTAACCGACTGAGCCACCCAGGCGCCCCCTGAAAATTAATCTTTAATATCTAATAATTAGCTTTCAATCCCCCATGTTGTCTCAAAAATGTCATTGTATACCCTTGTTCAAATAAAAATCCCAGATAAGCTACAAGTTTTGCATTTGGTTGTTAGGCCAGAATAGTTCTCCTCTCTTTTCTCGATCTATGTCATTTATGTGAACAAAACTGGTCCTATCGTATTTCCTACATTCTAGATCTTGTTGACTCTATTCTTGCAGTATCGTTTAATATGTTTCACTACCCTCCACAGTTTCTAAAAACTGGTAGTTCAACGTGAAATTATGACTACATAACTCAGGTTACGTTTTTGACAAAAATATTTTACAGGTGGTTCTTTGTCGCCTCATATTGCACCACTAAAACAGACACAAAATGTCTATTTGTCCTGTTTTTTGCAATTTAACAATTAACCAGTAGGTTTTGGTGGTAACAGCTTAAATCGTTAAACAGCCCCCTCTTGACTGTTAACCTAATATAGAGTTTCTCAAATAAATTAATATTTGGGAGCAGATAATACTTTGTTATGGGGGACTATCTTGTGCATTAAATGATATTTAGCAGCATTCCTGGTACCTTTGACTCTCTTGCCCTCCCCCCATTTTGTTGTGACAATAAAAAATGTCTTCAGATATTGCCAAATATCCAATGGGGAGAAAATGGACCCCCTTTCCCCACTGGTTGGAATGCCTGATGTAATGGTTTTAGCAACCATTGATAACTCTGGCTCAAGTCCATTATTTCATTACAGTTCGCAAAGTTGTGATTTTTCTAATTCTATCATTCCTATTTACAATTGTCATTTATTTTATTTTTAAGTTCATTTGAGAGTGTGTGCGAGCAGGGGAGGGGCGGGGAGAAAGAAAGAGAAAGAGAGAGAGAGAGAGAGAGAGGGAGAGAGGGAGAGAGAGAGAGAGAGAGAGAGAGAATCCCAAGCAGGCTTGGCACTGTCAGCATGGAGCACTATGTGGGGCTCAAACCCATGAACCCTGAGATCGTGACTTGAGCCGAAATCAGGAGCCAGACACTTAATGGACTGAGCCACACGGGTACCCCTACAATTGTAATAATTTTTAAAGAAATACTTCTTTAAGTCTATCCAGCAAAATCAGGACACATGATTATCTTATTTATCAATATTTCTAGAATAATAAGCTGTGCCTAACAACCTCTAAAAGGGACCAATTAATTTTTTGTTTGGGATATCATTTGGAACTCAAATACTTACACATTTCATATATTTCAATCTTTTGTGGTCAGTTTTCTTTTTGATCCTCAAATTTTCCCATCTTTGGTTAGTGGGATTTTTTTCACCTTAGCTTCAGTTTCCTTTTGACATGATTGCCAAAGTGATAAATCCCTTGCTTTCAACTATGACAAGATAGATAGTCTAGATTTAACGTATCTTATGTACTTCCTGCCCCAAACCTGAAATCAGACTCTTAAGCAAGGAGCCCTCATTCCTTTAACTGGTGTTTAGGAACCATAATCTGGGCACAAAGGGTGTCTGTTATTATTGGGTTGTCACTCCTTCCAGGTCTTTTCAATGTGTAGGAACAGGAAATGCATATTTAGATAAAGATAAGTTCCAATTCATATTGGCATTTCCTAATTCAATTTAAGCTTACAATGTCTGTATTTTTATTTCATATCTCCTTTCTCATGCTGAAATCATGATTTCTAATATTTTTCTCCCTCTTTTTCTCTTTCCTTCCCTCTCTCACATTAGTATCATTGAATGCAGTTTCAGGCTTATTTTTAGTTCATTTCATCCTTAGATTATATCATACTAAAGATGTACATTTCAAATATTATGTTAAAATATCACCTTAAATAATTATTCCCTCTAGTTATGCCACCAATGTCATAAATAGGTTCATTTGTTTTAGTTTGTTTTATATTTTTAGACACTGCTCTTTCTAAATTTAATTTTGTCTTTAAGTATATAAAATATGCATATTCCAAAGTTAGAACCATAAAACAAGGCACATTTACCAAGGTCTAGCTTCTATCATTGTCTCTTCTTCACTATCTTCTTCCTTCCCTAAGATAACATTTTTATTAGATTTGGTTTACACTTCTATTTTTAAAAATGCACCCATACCCACACTCAAATACTATAAAGTAGCATAGAATACACACAGTAACCTGCATTTTGCTTTATTTATTTAATTTTGGTAAAATATGCACAATATAAAACTTACCATTTTAATCATATTTAAGTATACAATTTAGTGGCATTAAGTACATTCACAATGTTGTGCAACCATTATCACAATTAATTTTCAGAACATTTCATTACCCTAAGTAGAAATTCTGTACCCATTAAACAATAATTCCTCATTCTCTTCTCACTGCAACCCAGCCATTGATAACCTTTATTCTTTCTGTCTCAATGGATTTACCTATTTCTATCTGTTCTTTGGGTTTTTTTTTTTTCATTGAATTGTATATTCCAGAGATAACTTCATAGGACTGTACAGAGATCCTCATTCATTTTTTTACAGCCATAGAGTAATTCATTGAATGGAACAAATTACACTCAGTTTCTTATTAATGGGAAATTTGTGTTTTTAATATTTTGCTATTACAAATAGTGCTGTAATGAACAGATGAATGTATTCATCATTTCATTTTTTTTTGCCTGTAGATCTTTTAAATAGATTTCTAAAAGTGGTATTGTTGAGTCAAAGGATACATGGATATGCAATTTTAGAGCACTTGGATTTCATGTGACAGACAGAAATGAACCCTGAAGTCATATAAGTATTAACAAAAACCCATTTAACAAGGTTGAATGCTTTAAAGAGTATGATTAAAACATGCCTTCAGCCAGGAGATACTTTATTTAGTTCCTTTAGTTGAAATGGTTTTGTTTGAAGCACAGTGCCTGACAAATACCTCTATTACTGTCTTTAGTTTCTTTGAATTTATACAAATTGGTGTCTCACATGAAATTATGGGACTCCTACCTATTTTTTGGCCTTAGGAGAATATTGTAAGTCAGACGCTTTGTCTGACTACATTTGGAAAATAGAGAAGGGAGTTATGCCAATTCTTAGAGAATTTTGGCTGCCAAATAGCACATCTGGGCAATTCAGGCCAGAAAGAAAAAAAAAAAAAAAAAAAAGAAATACACACACACACACACACACGCACGCACACATACACATCCAAGGCCCGAATAATCCAGACATTGGTCTCTTGCACTGTTTCCTAAACTGTGCTTGGATCGTCAGCCTTAGTTTTTAGGGATGTTTGATTTTTAACCATGCAGTGCCATGGATTGAGAGATGACTAGGGCTTTACAGAGACCTCAGGAAATCAGGGCCACAAAGGAAGACCCCAGAGGCGGATGAATGCAGAGGCAGTTCTAAGAGTTCAGAGGGCAGGTCGCCAGCCTGTAAGCACCAATCGCTAGGGCTTAATCATTAATGAGTCCAAGCCGAAACCAAGGGTTTGCCCCAAGACCCATTTCCCAGCTCTGCGTCCAACGCTCTCCCCCCCCCCCCGCCCCCCCCCCCCCCCCCCCCCCCCCCCCGCCAGCTCAGGGTCTCTAACTCCTCTCTGGCTGCAACTCCCGGCAAAGCTCTGCCAGGGGTCACTCCCGAGCACACCCCCCTGCGCGGACTCCCCAGGACCGCGGCGCCGGCACGCAGCCGAGGCCCCCCGCGGCCACGTGAGCTCCCTCTTGGAGGTGGAGGGCATATTTCAATCTGGAAACGCCCAGCCCCTTTGCGGGTCCCACAGACTGACGCCGCTCCTGGTGGGGAGGTGCGGGTAGGAGAACGATGGGGAGGGCCTGGCCTCCTCTGATTGAGGTTGCAGCCAAGTTCCGCGCAAGTCTCTATTCCTGCTTGGCTTCGAATCCCCCCACCCCGGGTATGGGTCTGGGAGTACCCGTTCTCCTCCTCAACCCTGTGGCCTCTGCCCGACACGGGGAAGTTCAGCTTCGGGTCTAGCCCAGCCAAGTGCCTTTAGAGACCCTCGTCCCTGTTCCGCCGCCCGGCAAGGGCGGAGGGGGAGGGGAAGGGGCTGCTGCCTCCTTTCCCAAATCCGGTCCCTAACCGCCCCCTCCCCCGTCGTCTGCTCGCTTTGTACAGTCAAAACAGAGCTAGCGGCCAATTGAGGGGGACGGGAAGCAAAGCCGACTAGCGCCTCGCCCCCTCCAGCCGGCCCCCAGGCCCCCGGCCCCCCCCTCCCCTTTCCCACTTCTCTCCTCGCTCTAACCTCGCCCCCATCCCCCGCTCATTTCCTCTCGCACCCGGGCTCGCCAATCCCTCCTTCCAAGCCCCTCTTCCAGCTCCGGCCTTCCTCTCCGGCTTGCCCCCCCCCACCCCGTTCTCCCCCAATCTCAGTCCTCTCCCCTCCCTTCATCCTACCCCCTTCCTTCCTCTTCCCCTCCCCCAGCCCCTAGTTCCCCTTGTTCCTCCCCACCCGTTCGCCCCTTAACTCTGTCTCCGCCCACTGTGCGTCGGCCCCTGGGTCGGGGCTGCGCTCCACGTGTGGACGGTTGCGCTCCAGCCCCCACTGACAGCCACCGCCCGCCGGCCCGCCCCACGCCCCGCCGGGCCTCAAAACCCCCGCGCCGCACCCTCGCCCGCCGCATCTTCCCCGGCCTCCAGCCTCCTGCCCTCTCTCTCACCGGCGGCTCGCCCTGGCCCCGCACACCTCAGCTCGGCTCCTCAGCCGCCGCCGGCGCGTCGCTGCCCCGCGGGACTCCAGGCGAGCCGGGAGGAGACCCTCTTCCGTGGGGGGCGACTTTTGTTTGCTTGCCGGCTTCTTTCTGGTGACTTTTGCAGCTTTGCAAGATCTGTACCCGGAGCGCACGGGAATCCGCCGCGGCGCTGCGTGCAGGCCTTTTTTTTTCTTTTGAGGTCCGCTTTCTTTGTAACTTTACGCCGAGGCTGCTCGGGTTACTTTTGTAATTTCCCGCCCCCCACCCGCTGGCGGTCCTGGAGTCGCTCGGGGCCGTGGCCCGGGGGATGCAACGTGGACCGCGCAGGGCTGCCGGCTGTACCGTCGCCGCGCCTCGCCGCCCGCTGCGCTAGAGCCCGCGCCCCGGCGTCAGCCAGGGGGCCGGCGCTCGCTCCGGGGCTCCCGCTAGAGCAGGGAGCCCGAGCCCCGGGGAGTCTCGGGAGCCGACGGAGGGCTTTGTAGACCCTGACTTTTTTCAGGCCGCACAGATTTTTGTCTCCCAGCACTCCCTGTCCGCGGACCACGGTCCGCGCGCTCTCGGCGCCCGCGATGGGGAGACGGCGGCGGCTGTGTCTGCAGCCCTATTTCGTGTGGCTGGGCTGCGTGGCGCTCTGGGCGCAGGGCACGGCTGGCCAGCCCCAGCCTGCGCCGCCCAAGCCGCCCCGGCCCCAGCCGCCCCCGCAACAGGTCCGGCCCGCGGCGGCGGGCTCCGAAGGCGGGTTCGCGGTGCCTGAGTACCGCGAGGAAGGCGCCGCGGCGGCCAGCCGCGTCCGCAGACGAGGACAGCAGGACGTGCTCCGAGGGTAGGTGGGCAGGAGGCACTGGGGGGGACCCTTGCCTTGGCAGCTTTCCATCCCACCCCTCCCTCAGCCTAGTTCTGGCGGCTCAAGCCGCGGCCCCCTCCACCAGAATCCCGAGGACTCCCAGGAGCGCCTCCCCCTTTTCCTCTGCAGCTCAGTGGGCAAAAAGCCCTCCCTAGGGGGTTGAGTCGGAGGCCCCCGGGTGCGGATGGTAGAGCGCGCGCAGTGACCGCGGTGCGGGAACAGGTTCCAAATGTGAGGCTGGAGGCGGGCTTGAGTCCACTGGGCGTCGGGGCTGGTGGAGCCTGCCAGCACCCCACCGTCGGGGGCGCCGCTCCCGAGCCTTTTGTTTGAGGACCAGTGCGGGGCTTACGGTTCAGTCTAATCATCAAACTCCAGCGCTTCAGCTGCCGACGCGCCTTCCTGGACACGTCGGGGCCGCAGGAACAGTGGATGGAGGAGGGACGGATTTGGGGACGAGGGCAAGGATTTTTGAAAACAGAGGGATCCCTTTGTTCTCTGCATCCGGAGGCTAGAGTAGTAGCAAATGACATGTTTCTAAGTTTCTTTTCGCCCTTTAGGAAGGCAATACGGAGGGCAGACGAAAAGCAAGGTTTAGACGTTTCCGACCCTCCCCTGTTCCAGCCCATGTACTTCCCTGTCTGCGCCCCAAGCCCCAAGAATGTGAAGTGTAGTTTTGGTTTGTTTGTTGTCCCGAAATCCTCTCACTCAGGGTTTTGCTTGGGAAAACCGCTAATGTGTTACCGTACCCTTCCCTCCATGTGTGTGACCTCGCTTGTCCATCGCAGGCCCAACGTGTGCGGATCCAGGTTCCACTCCTACTGTTGCCCTGGATGGAAGACGCTTCCTGGAGGAAACCAGTGCATTGTCCGTGAGTGCCTGATGGGGATTGCCGCCTGGGCAGCGCGGTCGGCCCCCTGTCAGGGCCCAGCTCTTGCATTGAGTCCTTGGGGGCACACAGTTGCTTTTAGAATCCAGTGGCCACAAAGCAGTGGTAATTAGGACGCGGGCCCCATTCGAGTGTTGAGGAAGAAGCAGCCGGTTTACATCAGTTTAGGCTCCACTTCTAGGCTCTGTTGAAGGGCAATAATGATAAAGGTTTCAGAGATACTTGGAAGTTTTATCTTTCTGTGTCTATTAATACAAACTGAAGGGGGAGTGCAGCAATTCCCTAGATAACTCAAAACCACTTTTTCCTAAAAGAGTCCAGATAAGACCACAATGTGATTATGTAAATTATCTGGCTTTTGACTGCATGAGGTTTAGGACTTTTGAAGATCAAGCTTGCTTAGGCCTTTGTACAAAACCACTTTATTATCTCTGGTTTCATCTCAACAGCCACATAACATAGATATGAAAGGAACTCTCTCAGGGATTTAGAGTTGACCCAGGTCAACAAAATTTTTAAAAGAACTCTTCCCAAATGGTTTGAGGTTGTTGTTGTTTTTTTTTTCCTGAAGATATTTAAATTTAGGATTTTCAGGCTCCATATCTGTCTCCTAGAGTACAGTAGGTTTTTCAAAGTGTGAGGCGTAGAACTTCAAAAGTTCTGCATCTCTGGCCTTAAAATTTTTATTATTTTATTTAGTTTTCAAAGAGTATATGTAGCTTTCCTAAATTCTAATTGGAGAAGTCATTAATTATCAACCTCACCGTGATGGGCCATAGGATGTCTTATTTCACATTCCTGTGAATTTGTGAGTTGAAGTGTGACTGGCCTTCCTCTGTGTATTTATCTAGCAGAGTCACATTTGTCTTGTCCGGAGGAGAGCCAGGTATCATAGACAGCACATTCATTTAATTTTTTTTTTTAACGTTTATTTATTTTTGAGACAGAGAGAGACAGAGCATGAATGGGGGAGGGTCAGAGAGAGGGAGACACAGAATCTGAAACAGGCTCCGGGCTCTGAGCTGTCAGCACAGGGGCCCGACGCGGGGCTCGAACTCACGGACCGCGAGATCGTGACCTGAGCCGAAGTCGGCGCTCAACCGACTGAGCCACCCAGGCGCCCCGACAGCACATTCATTTAGAGCCAATCTTGACTTTAGATTGACCTTCATGTTCTCCAGGGAAAAGATAATTATGCAACTGTGAACAGAGAAAACGGGCAAGCCTCACTAGCCAAGGGATAATAAGGATGTAGTGGCATCTCTGACTCTATATTTATTGGTTTTGTGGGTTTGAGATAGACCCTTAATGTAATGTTGTTTCAGTTTTTTAAAAAGGAATGAAATCTCAAGTGTTGGGAAGACTTGTTTCTTAAAACTTTTTCTACTCTAAAAATCCCACAATCTCCAGTTAGGAGGCAAAAATGGGAAATAATGACTGTTCTTTAAAGTGATTCATAAATATTATACATAAACCCTCTGATTATAAGCCTTTACTTTATTCAAAAGGAAGAAAGGGTACTGCATTCTTTTTTTCTCCAATGCAGAAATCATCTATGTGAGGCATTTATGGAAGGTGTATTTACTCTTTCAGGCCAGTAGGGCATAATCATGCCTGCTTTAAAGTTAACATGGTTCCTAGAATCCTAAAGCAGCTAATGTCACTCACCACACACCTGCCATACTAGCTGGGATGACTTAGGCATTGCGGAAAGTCTGACTCACTAAATGTAATGAATGTGACTGCCATTATTGAGTTGGAGAGCAGCCGAGAAGAAGGGATCGGTTTATGGTATGTGTTGAAAATCTGTAAAGTCAGATTTTATTGGATTGGTGTGGAATGGGAATTCCAGAGAACAGAGCCTTCCAGAATATTTGTGGTAGAAATATATACGTACATGGATATATTGTGCATATATATATATATATATATGTACATGTATGTGTATATATACACATATATATATACACATATATATATATGTGTATATATATATATGTAGCCCTCTGAATGTTGGCTTTAAATACTTTTAGTTTTTCAGTAACGTTGTGCTTTTTACTTGTTTAGAAAAACCACTTTGGAAATCTCAGAACAACAGTGACATTGTAGCCTGCATTTCTACTACTTGAAATATTTGGGTGTTTATGAAATACAATGGAAGTTACATGTATCATAAATCTCTAGAAAGCATAAACTTTGAAGTTATTCTTAAATCTCCAAAAATGTGGATAGCACATATATCAAGAGTTCTCTACAAAAATATCAGCGCATTAAAAAAATAACTCAAACACCCAAGACTATGAAATAGTGCACAGGGGCGCCTGGGTGGCTCAGTCGGTTAAGCAGCCGACTTGGGCTCGGGTCATGATCTCGCGGTCCGTGAGTTCGAGCCCCGCGTCAGGCTCTGTGCTGACAGCTCAGAGCCTGGAGCCTGTTTCAGATTCTGTGTCTCCCTCTCTCTGACCCTCCCCTGTTCATGCTCTGTCTCTCTCTGTCTCAAAAATAAATAAACGTTAAAAAAAAATTGAAATAGTGCGCAAAGTAGAGGAAGAATGTAATGGCTTTATATTTTGTTGTAGAGATCTCACTTAAATTTTGAATTTTAATACTTTACATTAAATTTAATAGTTCAATTATTTTTGGCTTTTAAAATGATAATATGTGAAGATAATAACCAAACTGAAACCATCATAAAGTCAAAATCAGGAATTTTCATTCTAGGATTTCCTGGTGATGATAAGTTATTTATTGTATTTATTGAATTTCTATCATTTAGCAAAAGGCAAGCTCTGAGGCAACTTAGAAAAAGAGATAAGTAAAATACCAATAGAATGCATGCACCAAAGATTATTTTTTTCATACATTTATACAACAGAATTATTTCTTTACAGAAAACATTAAAATGATTACCATCTAGAATTTTAATCTGTTTGGCCTTCACCAGGCTTCATGAAGAGGCAAAGATAATAAAAGAAAAATGTATTTCTCAAACTGCTGCAAACCTGATGCATTTTGATTTGAGTCTCTGTGCTTGTTGTCAGCGTTCTTAGTTGTGACCTGCAAAGATCACTGAAGTACTTCTGAACTTCCCAATATTGTTTCCGAAGGAATGGAATTGACTCTCTCACTTTTCATTGGTTTGGTTTTATTTTAATCTTGTTAGAACTTGAAGCAGCGGGAAAGTTTGTTGGTTTACTTACTGTGAAATTTTGCTATGAAGGGCATTTTGATCAGTAGAATGGGAGGGAGTTGGCCTGAAATCATAGCATTTGAACCTGAAAAGACATCAGATCCCTCCAGTATAAGCTCTGTTTTCTTTTACCAAGAAGAAAACAAAACCCAGAGAAGCTGTGTGTTTTTTTCTAAGTTTACAGTGGGTCCACGGTAGCACAAGAGCTCCACATCAGACCTCTGGCGTACTGTGTATTCTTCACTGTGCTGTGTACCTTCTCCCAGCATCTGTAAAATCCTAACAACTATGTCCTCTTGCCCTCTCCTTTTGGTGTTTCTGGGTCTCATGGTTTTCATGACTGTGGGAGGGATAGACAGTTTGGTGAGGGAAATCTTAATTTGAGATGAGCACGAGGAGAAAGGGCCTACATGCTTTCCCTTCTCACTGGCTCACAGCTATAGAGCACACACCTGTGGTCATAACAGAGATCTGCTGTCTGAGGATGACCGGTCTTCCTCCATGAGACCTTCCTTGGGTTTAGGACCTGGGTATTCGCACTTTGTAGATCACCTAAGCCTAAACTCAATGTCAGCTTGCTGGGGATAGGGGGCTTTGACATAAGATATTATTTTAGTGAATATGTGTCACTGGAAAATTATTGGTGATCAGAAACTGTAGCACATTTTAGAAATTAACGGTCCACTCTGACAGGAACCATGTTCTTGCCTAACAGTCTTCACACTGTGATCTATGACATTTTCACTTATAAGGACTACTAATGGAGATGCTGGTCATATTATGTGGATGTCAAGAGGCAATTTGGAGAAGGAAAACAATTACTGAGTTAGCTTGCTTCTGTGGAACACGCCATTTATATTATTGCGGGTCTTAGATCTTTTTGAAAATTGTGAGACCCCTGTCTAGCAAAAGACACATATGCACATCTGCATAAATGTTTATAGCTAGTTTGAAGACATTCCCAGACTCTCCTCTTCTTGTCTTCATGCATCTACTCATGGAGCATTAAAGTACATAGACTTTGTGCACAAACAAAGAATTCAGTTGTAGATATGGAGATAAATGAACTGACTAAACATGGGAGAGCCTTCCCATTTGAAAGCACTCTGCTGACGATTTTGAGGATCCATGGTATGTGCTGTGTCAGTGAGCCTAACATTCTTTGCTGTGATGACCCTCATACCTTGGAGGTCACAACCGCAGGAGGCTTTGACTCTCCCTCCATCAAAATGTCGCAGCAGCTTTTCTGAGCAGCAGGGATAGGCCACGTTGTGGTGGTAGCATGAGGGAAGAAAGGCTGGAGGAAGGAGAGAGGGAATTATTAAGGAGAACAAAGATTGATGATGGGGCAGGTCAGATACCAGCTGGGAAGGAATGTGCACAGAACCCCTGGGGCTTGGCCAAGTGGTTAGGGCTCAGAGTCTCTGGCTCCACCCATTTTGTATTTTCTATCTTGTGAAGATCTTTTCCAGAGTGGGCTGTGTTTCCTGAGGTATGTGGGACCTCTGGGTTTCCTCAGTCCTCCCAGCTTCTAGGACCAAGACTGTTGTCTTGTGGTAAATTCCATGTATAAACACTCTGCCTTGAATGGGAAACATGACCCGTATTGATGGGAGAATTAAAGGGCTATGGAACTTGAAATAGTGCCATTTGTTTGCACATTATTGTAAGGATACTTATGAGACTAAGTCTCATGTCTACAATGGGTAGTTTTGTTACATATCTGAAATTAGTCATTATGTATCCCATGGTTGTTGTTGTTTTTATCTTAGCTTTTCAGGTTTAGTGTTGTTAACTGTAGCTTTCTGGTTTTGTAAACTGTGGATTATTACCTAATTGTTCCTCTCCTTCCCTATTGTGCTTTCCACAGCAATTTGTAGAAATAGTTGTGGAGATGGATTTTGTTCCCGTCCTAACATGTGTACCTGTTCCAGCGGCCAAATATCACCAACCTGTGGATCAAAATCAAGTATGTTTCTTAGATGTGACCTTACTTAATGCATTATTCTGAAACTTCTGAGTAAACGCAAAATGTCTTTTTCAACAAGGGTATAAGTCTCTGATTATTTTCCTTACTAACTATATCTGTATTTGTCTTCGGAGTGAAAAATCTTCAGTGGCTTAATTATCGTCACCAAAAACTAAGAAGGAGTAGGGTCATGATGTTTATTAAGCAAAATGCTTTAATTCTGGTCCAGAAGCTATGCATCTATGTTATAAAAGTACCTGGATTCAGTGGAGAAGTTCTTTATAATTAGGAATTGTTGGGGAGCCTGGGTGCCTCAGTCAGTTAAGTGTCTGACTTCAGCTCAGGTCGTGATCTCAGGACTCGTGGGTTCGAGTCCCCGCATCAGGCTCTGTGCTGACAGCTCGGAGCCTGGAGCCTGCTTCTGATTCTGTTTTTCCCTTTCTCTGCCCCTCCCCCACTCACTCTCTTTCTCTCTCTCAAAAGTAAATAAACATTTAAAAAAAAATTTTTTTTTTTAAATGAATAAGAACTGTAACTTACTGGGTTTTTACTATGTGCCTGGTACTGTTTTATGTTTTTGATGATCACATGTTATTTAATCCTCACATAAAAAGAACTATGAGGTAATATTATGACCCCATTTTACAGAGAAAGAAGATGGGTGCATTTGAATTAAATAACTTGCCCAAGGTAACATAGATTTGAATCCACGTGTTCTGGTGCCTAAACCTGTAGGCATTTGCAAACCCTATGCTCTGTTTATTGCCTATTGTGTAATCCTGTGGTTCCTGTCCTGTTTTGTAGGTTAACTAATCGGGCAAGGTAACTGACAAAATACTGTGTACTGACATGATGCTTTACGTTTATTAACTTGCTCTGCTTTACACATACGAACTCCCAGCAACCCTGAAAGATCACAACAATAGACTAACATTGTGTTATTCATGACCTAGCTAAGAATTGTCGGGTCTTCAAGCGTAATCTTTTAGGCCAGTGTTTAAGGTAATATTCTAACAGAGTAGAAGCAGATACTCTTTATTTAATTGCTCAGTAATTGAATAAAATTTTAAACTTGCCTCAAGCCAGAGTGACATTTCATTTTTAACATTTCTCTCTCCACGTTTTCCCTAAGAAGACATGCAAGAGAATCTGTCTGACTCAGATATTGAAGATTCAAGATTTCTATGACATGTCATTGTCTTCTGGTGAAACTTCTGAGTAGAACTTTAGTTTCATTTTCTTTGAAAATAATCCGTCATTTTCTCAGCTTTTTAAAGCTCTCATTCACAGTTCATCCAGGCTTTCTCTGACCACCCTGATTAGCAGATTTCCTCCATTGCTTTCCGGAACCTCCCTTATCTGAACGCCTGGAAGATATTCTTGCCCATATCTTCATTGTCTTGTCTTAGTTTTCCCGCAAAAAACAAACAAACCCAATCCTGGAGAAATTGTACAATTCAACTTTTTAATTCTCTGCCTGGGCAACAAAACATTCATAGGCCTACCCTCATTTTATGGTATATAATTCCAGAGGGCATCCATGAATTTCTGTGGCCTTGAGTAATAACTCTATTTTCATCAGGAAATATTTTCTCTTTTCCATTCCCCACCCTGCTCCACTTCCTAAGGCATTTAGCACCATTACTGACTCTCTTTATGAAATGCTCTTTTCCCTTCACTAGTGCAATATCAATGGCCACAGTGTTCCTTTATTATTATTATTATTATTATTATTATTATTATTATTATTATTATTTTAGTCTCCTGTCCGTGTCCTCTTCATTAGACTTCCTTTCAGAGTTCAGCATTGTCAACAGTCTGGTCTCCCTGGGTGAACTCATTTGCATATATGCCTTCAACTACTACCAATATGTTGCTAACTCATAGTGATGATCTCCAGAATATATCCTTCCATTGAGCCTCATATTTGCCTGTTCCATTTCCTATTCCACATCTCCGTGATGCTTAGTAAACTTCTGAAAGTTGGTAGCATGAAATTTGATTCATTGTTGCCCACAGTCTACTTCCATTTTCTCTTGCCTCAGCAAATGGCAGCTGCCATCCACCCAGTGCTTGAGCAACTGTTTCTCTTCGCTTTCTCCCTCTTTCTCTCATGTCATATCAGCTCTTTCAACAAGACCTGTGAGTTCTCTTGGGAAACATCTCAAATACATCTTCTCCTTTGCATCACCACTGAGAGCCTATGGTTTAGCGCTCCACATCTCTCAGAGGGACTACTGCAGTAACCTTCCGAGGGCTTCTCTGGCTTCTGCTCTTGCTCTCTTCAAATCTCTTCTGTGCAGAGCAGCTTGAGGAATCCTTTAAAAATACAGATTGCATCACTTTACTGTCTGATTTAAATCCTTTCAATGACTTCTGTTGCATTTGGGATATAATGCAAAACCTTCAATGGCGAAGGAGGCCTTGCATTATCTGGCTGGCCTCTGGATGCCTCTCCAGGATCTTCTCTTCTCAGCCTGACTCTTTATAATCATGTAACCCTTTCAGTTCTTCAAACAGAAGAACTTTACCATCTGAGAGTATTTCAATTTTCTGATTCCTCTCCCTGTGAGGTTCCTCGCTGGTACTTCTCATGCCTGGCTCATTCTCATTCTTTAGAACTCAGTTTCAGTGTTGCATCAGAATGGTTCTTGTCTCGCTTCTGTCTAGGTTCCTTTTTGACTCCAGGGTATTCCCTTTCATGACACAATTTCCTTTGGAGAACCTGTCACAACCTATGATGGCTTTGTGGCATTTGTTGACTTGTGTTTTGTCCGTCTATGGGAATGGTAGCTTCATGAGAGTGGGTAGTAAGTCTTTCATTACAGTGGGTCGCTGAGCACATAGGGCAGGCACTCAGCCCCTGCATTCCAAATGGATACACAAGTGCTTCCCACATTCTGGAAACTACACTACTAGTCATCATATATTGATTGACAGTGAAAGTGTAATATGTTTTAAAGGCATGGTGAGTAATGTAACACATATGCTCGTGTGTGTACTTACACAAATAAAGATGTATTTGTGTCCTAATGCTTCTGTAGAATATATTTGCCATTGAATTGGGATTTAGTATACTTTTATAACTCACAGACACTGTAATTATAGTGATTGATAGTTTTATACTTTTTTGCTGTTCCTTGCAGTTCAGCAGTGCAATGTTAGATGCCTGAATGGAGGGACCTGTGCTGATGACCATTGCCAGTGCCAGAAGGGATATATTGGAACTTACTGTGGACAACGTAAGGAACATTGGCATAGACTTCATTTATTAGCAGTCATTTGATTCAGTGGGTATTTCATACTAAGCCATAATTTAAGGGGGTGTGAAGCCTATGATCATTAAAAAAATAATTTTATGTAGTAAGCCATCCTTTACACTTAAATTTCCAATTTGTATCATATGAGATTTGTTTCTCTTTAAAGTGTTTGTGTTTTAGAGGACTGATGTTGAGTACCACCCCTACTTTATCAGATTTGACATATATCACAAGTTAGTACTCACTTGCTTTTTTAAAAATCTAGCTCCATAAAAGATGAATACCAAACTAAAGAAATGGTAAAGATTGTTGCGATTTCTCTCTCTCTCTCTTTAGGATACCCCAGAATGAACCCTAGGAGAGCCAATCTTACAAACTGTCTTTTGCTCGTATATGTTTAATGATACAATACGGTAGTGCAGGGCTATGAAATGATTTTTTAAAAATGCAATGTCAT
Source organism: Panthera pardus (assembly GCF_024362965.1). Classification (NCBI taxonomy): domain Eukaryota; kingdom Metazoa; phylum Chordata; class Mammalia; order Carnivora; family Felidae; genus Panthera; species Panthera pardus. The sequence continues at coordinate 132,781,095 of NW_026526765.1, forward strand.
TGTGAAAGAGGGAGCTTTAATCCAGTAAAGATCTTCTCTTCACTGTCTAGAGAATATTCTGCACTAATTAGATAACCTTTTAACAAAGATGTAGGTATTGTAGCTCTTGGATAATAACATATCCCTTGAAGTTTGTGTTTCCCAAATGGTGGGACTCTTACTAGAATCCCCATATTTTAAAGTATGGATGAGTAAAAGAACACAACGTCAAACATCATTGAATCATAAATAGTAACAAGGCCCCTTTTCATGTGGATTTCATCAGATGCAGAGTCTCGGTTTGCTGCTGATCTTTGAGACCTCCCTAAGAATTTTTCATCAGCATTTTACTATCTATCTATCTATCTATCTATCTATCATCTATCTATCTATTTAAGAGAGAGTGCACGCACAAGGAGGGAGAGGGGCAAAGGGAGAGAGAGAGAATCTTAAGCACAAGGCTCGATCTCAGAACCCTGGGATCATGACCTGAGCCCATATCAAGAGTTGGGCACTTAACTGACTGAGCCACTCATGCTCCCCTGTCATCAATCCTTTTAATATAGAAAAACGAAACGGTAGAAGTGCAAGAGTATCTACCTTGCTTAAGCTAATCTTATTTTACTTTTGTTAGAGCTTTAAAAGATTTAAAAAGTTGTTTTCAGTATGTATGAAGCATAAAATTTACTATTTTATCCATTTTCTCAAAAGTTTATTTATTTGTTTTTGAGGGGAGGTGGGGTTGCGGAGAGAAAGAATTCCAAGCAGGCTCCCTGCTGTCCCAAGTACAGAGCCCGACATAGGGCTCGATCTCATGAACCTTAAGATCATAACCTGAGCCAAAATGAAGACACTTAACCAACTGAGCCACCCAGGCGCCCCTGTTTTAACTATTTTTAAGTGAACAGTTGAGTAGGATTGAGTACATTCACAACTGTTTTGTAATTATCACCACCATCCATCTTCAGAACTTTGTTTTTGAGGTACACAAGTAAAACTGTACTCATTAAACACTGACCCCCCCCCCCATTTCTCCCTCACCCTGTCTCCTGGCAACCACCATTGTGCTTTCTGTATATGTACATTTGACTGACTCTCAATACCTCAAGTAAGTGGAATCACACGGTACTTGTCCTTTTGTAACGAGCTTATTTTGCTTAGCATAACGTGTTCAAGTTTCCTCCATGTTAGAACATGGGTTAGAATTTCCTTCATCTTTAAGGCTGGTGAACATTCCACTGTATGTATCGACCATCTTTTGTTTTTGTCTATTCGTCCGTGAATGGACACTTGAGGTTCTGCTGTCTTTTGGCCGTTGTGACTATAGATGCACAAACATCCCCTTGAGTCCCTGCTCTCCGTTCTTTTGAGTGCATACCTAGAAATAGAATTCGTGGCTCCTATGCTGATTCTCTTTTTGATTGGAAGAGCTGCCTTACTGTTTTTGTTAGTGGCTGCACTGTTTTACATTCCCACCAGCAGCGTACAAGGATTCTGATTTCTCCACCTTCTCACCAACACTTTGGCTTTTTGTTTGCGTGTGTGTGTGAGTGAGATAGCTATCCTACTGGGTGTGAAGTGGTATCTTCTTGTGATTGTTGTTATTTTTAGGTCTGCCTTCCATTTAGGGTAATACAGCTTTCCATTTACAAATGCTATGAAGTTTTCTTTTAAAATAATTTAATATAAGTAGGTGAATCAACTTGAAGAAAAATACTTTGTTCAGGTCAGGAGTCGGCCATCATTTTCGGTAAAGGCCAGATAATATTTTAAACTTTGTGGTCTTTCTCACAACTACTTAGCTCTTCTGTTACGGTGCAAGAATGACCATAAACCATATGTAAATGAAAGAATTTGGCTGTGTTTCAGCAAAATTTTATTTTTGGACACAGAAATTTGAATTTTATACCATTTCCATGTGTCACAAAAATATACTGTTCTTTTGATTCTTCAACCATAGAAAAATATTAAAACCTTTCTTGACTCACGGGCAGTACAAAAACAGGTTGTGGGCCAGATCTGACCTGTGGGCTGTAGTTTACAGATCCCTTTTGTAGGTGGCTTTCAGGTATGGCTACAGATGTTAAGATAATCTGAGATTGACAAGTTTGGGAAGTGGAGCATTAAGGAATTTGAGAGAATACACTGCACTGAGGCCACTTTCCTTGCGGGAATAAGAGATGCCAGTTTAACAACTTTTTTGGGCCAGGTTTGGCCAGGCAGAAGCAGGAAATAGCTGGACAACAGTGGAACAGAAATCGTAGCAAAGTTTCTTTCTTCATGGATGATTTTTTTTCCTATATTTTCTTCATACATTTAAGTAGTTTCGAAATTTTATACAATGGACCCCAGTTTATAACCACTAAAAAAACCTTTTATGAACATAATATTATAAGGAGGCCGATTTATACCTTTTTTATACCTATACAGAAGATTGTATTCCTGTTTTATAGAGTTAAGTAGTAAGGGAAGAGACACAATTATCCTTTAAACTCAGCCTTTTGGACTATAGGGGAGAATGATGATTACTTTACAATTATAGGGGGGAAGAGCCTGCCTCTACTGTTCTTTCAGAGTATTTACTCAGATCTATTATGAAACTAGCTGCTTTCAGCCTGAATTCAGCTGATACATCTGTCTGGGGTATATGTGTGTGTGTGTATGTATTTTCCTGAAGGTTCTGCAGAAAGAGTGTGTTAGTGTGTCCCTTCCCTGTTCTTCACAGAAATGGAAAGTAAAGGGATGGAAAATAGTTTCTCTTCCTACAGGAGGCACTTTTATGTTCTTCTGTCTCTGTGCCAAATCCTACCAATGTCCCCACATTTTTCATTTAGGGGAAAGGGAAAAGCACCGGGTCAGAAGAGCAGCATATATGAGGGGCGCCTTGGTGGCTCAGTCGGTTGAGTGTCTGACTGGCTCAGGTCATGATCTCACAGTTCGTGAGTTCGAGCCCTGCATCGGGCTCTGTGCTGACAGCTTGGAGCCTGGAGCCTGCTTTGGATTCTGTGTCTCCCTGTCTCTCTGCCCCTCCCCCACTCACGCTCTGTCTCTCTCTCAAGAAATAAATACTAAAAAAAATTAAAAAAAATAAAAACATTAAAAAATTTAAAAAAGCAGCATATATGAAAATTTGTTCTCTGAATATCTCCTGAGACAAAACTATCCTTGCACAGTACTTAGGCTTCATAGGACATATGATGCAGGCAAATCATGGAACCAGAAAAATCCATTCACAGCAAGTAAGAAGGTGGCAAGGTGTGACATCAGCTCAAAACATGGTGTAAGGAAGCCACTTCCTGAGTTGTCTGACAGAGAGAGAGAATTACAGTACTGAGAGTAAGGAAGCAGGTGTAAAAACTCTCAGCCTGTGAATCCAGAAAAGTCCTGGAAATATGTTTGCTAAAATAAAGATTATAAAAACATGTAAACTGCTTAGCTGCCTTCCCAGAAATGTGGACAGTCTTCCTTAGAAAGCACTCATTCATTTCATTCAGCAGTGTTTATTGAGTCACTCCTGGGAGCTCCATGCTGTGCAAGGTGTTGGGAGTAGATCCGTGAGCAAAAGGTCCCATTTTAGGTCAGTGGGAAAAGGGTTCCAGGCAGAAGGAGAAGCAGATTCACAGGACATTTGGTGCAAACAGACTTTGCGTATTTTGGAGACCATGAAAGAAGACCCATGTGGCTAAAGAGAGGAGAGGAGGTAAGGGTAGGAGGTGAGTTCTGAGATGGTGGTAGAGGGCCTTATACCCCAAGGAAAGAAATTTGGAGTCATTGAGGCAGTTTGAGCAGTGGAATGATATGATCTGATTAACTTAGAAGCATCATTCTGGCTATTGTGTTGGAACTGGGTTGTAGAAAGAGTGAGAGAGAAAATGAAAGGCCAGTTAGCAGACAGGGTAGTGGTGCCCATGCTCGGTGCTGGTGTAATTGAGGATGTGATAAGTGCTTGCCTTGAGCTTGTGTTTGGAGGTAGAATCTGTGGAAGGAAGTGTGTGCTGACGGGCTGGGCATGCGGTGGGCGGGGGGGGGGGGGGGGGTGGCGGTGCGGTGGTTGGTGGTGGTGGAGAAAAACAAAAAGCAAAGACCTCTGATGACAACTGGAGGTTTGGGTGGAGCTCCAGAATGTGAAAGGTAGTGTCATTTTCTGAAATGGGAAATAGCCAGGGAGTGGGTTAGGTGGGGCTGCAAATATGGAATAGCAAGGATTTTGTTTTGCATTTGATAGTTTAAGGAGTCCCTTCCACCTCCAATTGGAAAGATGTTTGAGCTAAGATCTTAGGAGAGAGCTTAGGGAAATATGAACTTGGGAGCACAAGACTGAATTTTTATATAGATAATAGGTTAATTATAGGCCGTGATAAAGATCCCTAGGAAGTTGCTGTGGATAGTATGTAGCATGTATTTTTCTCCACTGCCTTTTGCTGTATATCCCACAGCAGGTGTAAGCATTGTTTTTCTTCCTGGGTGGTCAGCATTCTTTCCATGGCGGAAATTTAGGCATATTCACGTTTCTTTCCAACTCCAGTTGAAGTGTAAATTTGCATTTCCATTATATTTTGTCACAAGAAAAACTACTTTATAAAATAACTTTCAGGGCACCTGGCTGGCTCAGTTAGAAGGTCATGCACCTCTTGATCTCGGGGTCATGAGTTTGAGCCCCATGTTGGGTGTGGAGATGACTTAAATAAATAAAAGTTAAAAAAATAATTTTTATCATAGCTCATTCTTAAGAAAAATAACTTCTTTTGTTTATTTTTGTGTTCCACTTTTACATGCATTGCCTGCTTCTCTTATGTTGCTGTTGTTCCTCAGTGTAAACTTTGGATTCTGTAGAGCGTGTCTTATTTTTCATAAAATACCCTGTAGAGTAACAGAGAAGGAGAATTAAAGTTTGTAGAACACCTTCAATGTGCAGCTACTGTGCACTTTGTTTTATACACTGTTTTATTTAATCTGCGGGGCCCTCTAAGCTAGGGACAATTAACTCACTTTTTCAGCAGAATCAGAAAGATGATTTGATTAGGGTGTGCTCATCTGTTCACTGTGGCATTCTGCCTTCCAAAATAGTGGAAAAAAGACTGCAAAACTTTCATGTATTTCAAAAAAAACTTTTTCGTATCTGCGGTACATCAACTTCTACATTAGATAATGGGGATACAAAGGCAAGCAAACTGGTCTGTGTTGTGGAAGGAGCTAACTCTCACGCAAAAACTGGAAATGTCAGCCAGTAGCTGTACAAGTGGGTCTCATCCTCTTTGTTCATGGGAACCCTTTACATTTAAGAAAAAAAAAGTTATTGAGGATCTCGAAGATCTTTTGTTTAAGTAGGTTACATCTGCGGATATTTTTGCCCTGTTAAAAATTAAAATAGAGAAATTTGTAAAAAATTATTTAAAGTATTTACAATAACAAACCATATTGTATGGTGACCTGCATTTTCTAGGAACAATAAATATGTTTTCCCCACTGAGAAACACAAACAAAACACACACACACACACACACACACACACACACACACACACAGAGAGAGAGAGAGAGAATGAGAAGAGAGACATTATGAGTATAGCCTAAACAGGTTACACTAGGTTTCATCTGTAGTGGACGAGTTCTTTCCAGGACAAAGTCCAGGATTATCTAGCCGCCGCCTTCTACCTGGGATTTGGAAGTGTGTTTTTGGAAAACCCTGAGAGAAGCTCTTCCTTCACTTAACACAGGGATAAATCCTGAGTGTCTACCATGAATGTTTTCTCCCCAGTCACCTTAAAGCCTAGCGGCTTTAAGCATGTGTCTCATGAGGGAACACGTCAGGAAAAGTGGTTTCCATTTTCGTTTCTTCCAGCTTGCTGATGTTTCAGGCAGTTTTCTCACACCGTAATTCATTACATTAGGCAAGGGTCACCTCTTTGCAGTGTATCTTTGTAGCAGTGCAGATCTTCAAACACTGGCAGTTGTTTCTGTGGAGTTACACACTATTGAGCGTTCTAGGATAGGTTTTTGTTTTCTTCCACATTCCTGTCCATCCCCATCTTTCTCATACTTCTCATGACCTTTATTTCCTTTATCCTTCGTATTTCTTCACCTAATTGATTGCCTAGCCCATATTTCCAGACAGTAATGAGTAGGAAGTGCTATGGAGAACTCAGCTTGGGACAAGGGAAGAAGCCGAAAGGTGTAGTTCTTACACAGGCCTAATTGTGCAGATGGACGTAGACTACTTCCTGCCTTTGAGCAAAGCCTGCTGTAGACAAAGAATCTGAAAGCTATTAGCACAGTGGTGCTTTAAGATGAAGACATCTTTTGTTTCAGAGTATGTTTTGGTTTTGTACTGAGCAGAACAGAAGCCACTTGGAGTAGTGTGGATGAAAATAGGTTAACCAGCTGAATGTTCCCGGTAAGGAAATAGCAACGTTATTGCATATTTAGATGTCAGTTTATTTATTGATAAATAATAATGTGTATTTGGATTTTTTTGGATATGTACTTCATTTGAAGGGCACATAGATGTGCTTTGCCCCCTCACTTTGCTTTAATGTCTTAAGTTCTGTTTTTTGAGCATGAGTCATAGAACGCAGTCCTTTTCATCTATGAGGACATTGTTGATATTCAACAAAGTGGGTGGGTTAACCGACAAGCTCTTAGTATTTTTTCTTGGAGAAGGCATGATTCTTAGATTCAGCTGCTGTCAGGAGAATTAGTAGGAATACTTGTTTTTCAGGGAATCTGCAGAATGGTTTCCTTTTTGTGGTCCTGGCTGCTGAGGGTGGTGCAGTGGGGGAGGGGCGTGGCTCAGGGTCAGTTCTGGCTCCTTGGGGCCCACAGAGCCTGAATTGAATCCTGGTTTCCCTGGTCCCAAGTGGAAAGGAGTGAAAGAGTGCAGGCTGCCTGTGTGTGTCATAAAAATTTTGGACCGTGGGTTAATTTTTTAATAAAAATATTTATTATATTGACACAGAGAGGTTTTCCCTTCTTAGCTTTTATATCCTCTACGTGCTGTCTACAGATTCCAGATTCATTATTTCTTTTGGTGTTTCATTCCTGAATTGATGGTATTTCCCTCTCACTTTTCATGTTACATTTGCCCTTTTCTTATTGACCACCCCCACCCTGTCTTTTTAGGAGGGGCTTTTTTTCTTTTCTGATTTTTCCTTCTCTGTGTTGCCATATCCTCTTTATTTTTCCATGTCACATACCTCCCCCTTTTTTCTCTCTCTTTCTGCTACCTGTTGTCTGCCCCCTTTTTCCTGCATTTCCCCATATTTTAATCACCTCCTTACATGTGAAGTTCGATTATGGGGCTAATAGAGCTAAAATAGACGATTATATAGTCTTATTCTGATAGTATGAACATTTGAACCAGCTAATTTTTGTGATTCTGATTAATAAAAACAAAAAAACTTTTACCGAACCTGTGCCTAACAGTGTGACTTAAATTGATTGTGTAGGCTTTTGTCTCAATATACATCATATATATTTACTTAAATGGGTGATGTGAGCTGTAGCTTGTTTGAGAGGTGAGATCCATTATAGGTTTAATCTCCACCAAATATTGTACAGATGACCCTTGAACAACATGGATCTTGGGTGGGGCATGTCAACCCCCCCTGCAGTTGAAAATCTAAGTATGTAACTTTTGAATTCCCAGAAACCTAACTGCTAATAGTTAATGGGAAGCCTTACTGATCACGTAAATATTCGATTAGCACATATTTTGTATGTTACATGTATTATATGCTATATTCTTAAAGTATGCTGTAGGAAGGAAAATGTTATTAAGGAAATCCCAAGGAAGAGAAAATACATTTACAGTCCTGTACCGTATTTATCGAAAAATCTCTGCATCGGAGTGGACCAGTGCAGTTCAGACCTGTGCTCTTCAGAGGTCAACTGTACTTGGAGATTTACTGTTTAATGAGCTTCTTGCTGTGTTTTGTGTGCAGCCGTCTGTGAAAATGGATGTCAGAATGGTGGACGCTGCATTGGACCCAACCGCTGTGCTTGTGTTTATGGATTCACTGGTCCGCAGTGTGAAAGAGGTAAGAAAAGAGAAGTGATAACCTCCCTTTGGAGGAACCTCTTTTGCTGTAACAACATGTAATTTTTTGTTATCCAGTGAGAATTTTTCTAAGGAAATAATACTTTTATTCGTCATTGACTATGTCTAGAACTTGAGATGTAAGATTATGAGACGTAACTAACAACAGGTGAAGAATGTCAGTTTTCTCCATCAGAGTGACCTCCCTTTGGGAGGCCAGTGGAAGTTCTGTTGGGCAGGAGAAAAGGAGTGGAGGAATGACTGGTCAGTAGGCATCCAGCATTGTCTGCTTTATCATGTGAACGGTCAGACAAGCCCATGTGAAACCAGTTTACCATAATACGAATAGCACTTAAACTCATGACCTATTGACTGCTGAAAATCTCCAGGGCTGATGCGCTAAATGAACTATTAAATGGCGTCTTGGTAGCAAATGGGTGCGAGTGGCATGTCAAAGATGTTTAATCTTCTAAAATGTGATAAATAACTAACACTGAACTATATGAGTAAAAATATGCTTAAACTGAAAGCAATATTACATAATCACTCATAATGACATACATCCTCTGTTTCCCCAGGCATTGTCATAGCATCTCAACTTGTAGAGCACTTTCTTTGTTGCAGAATGCTAGAGTATCTGAAGCTATGTCATTGAAGTATTACAGAAAAATAGTGGTTGACCATTTATGTATAGAGAGAGACTTTAAACTGCAAAGAAACCTTATATTTAAAAATGCATACTCATTACCCTGACGAAAACTGTATCATAGTATTTGGATTAAATCTTGAGAAGAAACTGAGAAACGAATCCTACAGCGAAGTTTGAAAAGTAAGATATATGCAGCCATTTAGCATACACTGGTATGTGTGTATATATTGCCATATTTATATTATTCCTGAAGTAATTGAGATTTCTTGGGACTGAAATACATTCCACAAATGACAGAGTTTATAGATATACTTAGGATAAATTTAAATGTCTTTCCCATATGCTTTTATTTTGGGAAAAAGAATTAATTGTGAAATGTTAGCATAAAAAGGTAAGTTGTTGAGAATGGAATGATACAAATTTCCTACATAATGTTAAGTTTATTTAAATACTATAGCATGGATAATAGTTCAATTTAAACTTTCAAACATAATTATAATTGGTGGAATGATGTTCATTTTTCTGGAAGTCATGCAACTTTGGCAGTTCTTTCATCCTAAGCAGATTTCAAGTTCAGTTCCTAATTGGCGAAGGAATTGGGCAGTTTCAAGTCAGAGGCTTCCAGGCATTACATCATTATTCTCAACAGTTATTCATTCATTAGATTTGTTAGTCCTTACTAAATTTATGGGAATCCAATGAAGACTTACATATATTTCACATGTACAGTAGCATGTTTTCAGAAGAAATTACAAAATTAATTAGTTAATGAATGGACCTAAAGGATACTTTTTAAAACATGAATTTGTTTCTTAAAAAAATTTTTTAACGTTTATTTTTGAGAGAGACAGAGAGAGAGAGAGAGAGGACGTGCGTGTGTGCATGCAAGCGGGGGAGGGGCAGAGAGAGGGAGACACAGGATCTGAAGAAGGCTTCAGGCTCCGAGCTGTCAGCTCAGAACCCGACACAGGGCTCGAACCCACAAATTGTGAGATCATGACCTGAACCGAAGTCAGATGCTCAACTGACTGAGCCACCCAGGTGCCCCCAACTTTTTTCCTTCTTTTAATTTTTTTTAATGTTTAAAAACATGGGTTTGTTTCTTAAAAATGTTTTTAGTTACTACCCTTTGGGTGACATTCTAAAACTTCGTTCCTTTAAAAAAAAAACAACTTAGCAATTTCCATTCTTGTATTGCAAATATGAATTTACGTGCTTTTAGAAGGTATTTTCTGGAATATTTAAATGTGTAATAGCTAATCTCACTAAAAGTAGAGTTCATGATTTTTCTTAGGAAGCATTGTCTACACAAATACAAAAGGAATAATTTATTTATGTTGAGCTTAGTGAATAGGGGCAAGTGCCCTGTTAACATTTGTAGTTTGTATTGTCTTTTTCAATCACGGAGTTTCAAAATATATGTTCTTTGTTCTCTTAAAAGGAAAAAAAGGACTTTTATAAAATGAGGGATCTTTTTCCTCCTTAATGTAGGATACATATAATTTTCCTTTAAATTGACATCTGGGAATCAGTTGTATGATAAAACACGGCTGCTTTTCCAGCTATCTGGGCTTCTGGCAGACTGGTTTCTGGACTGGAGACAGAGACTGAGTGGTAACTGAGTGGCTGGCATGATTATGGCATTTAACTTGAGTCTTTGTGGTGGGTTAGTGGAACCTCTTTGGAGTTCTTTTCTCCCTCTTGCTGATATGGACAATGATCTTTTTTATATTTAGCATTAAAGAGTTCTTAGGGCCACTGCTGATTGTAGAAGGCAGACAACCCAGCTGTGTCCAAGGCACATGAAGGGACTCCATTCTTTTTGGCTTGTCTCTTCAAACAGATGGCATTTGAAAAAAGATAAATATTGCACTTTATATATACCTGAGAATACACAAAAATGGAATTAGCATCATATATCAAGACCTGGTGCTTTTTTTCCCCCTAACATTTATAATGTACCTTCTTATTTATCAGTAGAAACTTGAAGGGGGGCAGGCAGGCAAGAAATGAACTTACCTAAGGGATTTCTGGACAAGATATGGTGATTACTTGATTACAAATGCAGCCAGCCCAAAGTCCCTATTTCACCTTCTTTGACTTAAATGATTGCTGACATCTTGGATTTTCCTTAAGGCTTATAAAAGGAACATCTGTTAGAAGTATATTATAGACTCTTCTAAATTATCCATAAATTACTACAACACACTTTTTTGTCACGTAAACATGACTTTCTTTAAAAAGTAGATACATTTGGTGAAACTTCAAATATTCTTATATTTAGTGACATTTCCTCTAAAATGTACACTTTTCAGTAAATCCTCCTTCAAAAAGGAGGATTGGGGATTTACTTTTTAATATATTGACTTTTTTTTTTTTTCCAACGTTTTTTATTTATTTTTGGGACAGAGAGAGACAGAGCATGAATGGGGGAGGGGCAGAGAGAGAGGGAGACACAGAATCGGAAACAGGCTCCAGGCTCTGAGCCATCAGCCCAGAGCCTGACGCGGGGCTCGAACTCACGGACCGCGAGATCGTGACCTGGCTGAAGTCAGACGCTTAACCGACTGCGCCACCCAGGCGCCCCTATATTGACGTTTTTAAGAAAAATTCCACTTGTGAATCTGAAACTCCTTTTTAGAAAGGTGAGATCAAGTTGCAAATGTTAAAGTTTATAAAATGTAAACTTTGAAGCCTTTGTGCAAAGTGAAATATGGATGGATTTCACTTTAGGATAACTTTCATAAAATCATCCAGTTGTAGGACCTAATACATGATCTCAGTATCTGAAAGCATGTAGAGGAGTCACTTGCCCTCTGCTTGAATACCCCTGCTCACAGGGCTCTCACTCACTCACCCTGTTGTGAGGCAGGATTTCATTGTTGGAACCCTGGTTATTCATCCTTTGTATGATTATGGTCCTGCCTAAACTGAACATTTAGCATACAGATAGCCCATCCCTTATTGTCTAATTCAGTGGGAATATGGTCATGGTGACTTCTCTAGAAAGAGGCAGCCACCATCTTTAAGTTGCATAATGAAACTTGAAATCTAATTACAAGCTATTGAGTTATTCTATGTATTTTTGTTCATCCACCCACATTTTGGGTAGTGAAGTAACTGGGGCAGCTATACAGCCTACTCAGACCATGTCTCCCAAGAATAAGAACAGAGGCAGGCAAAGCTAGGGTTTTCGTGAGTTGTCGGAGTTGGGTAGACCAGACCTAAGTTTGTTCAGAAATAAATGATGCATGTATGAATCAACATTAATAAATTGGAATTTATAATAAAGTATGTGCAGTAGGTTGGTTCAGCCCATGAAGTAACAGCAAATTAGTGTGACCAGGAATATAAGGAAGCGTGGTGTGAGAAGAATCTGGCATATTATGTGAAATTCTATACACAGTGGATTTGATACTTCCAAGAAAAGTATAAGCGATAGTTTTTAGAAAACATTCCTTCCATTGTAATTTTGTTATATAAAAGAAATACACATTTATTACAAAGCAATTTAGAAAATAAACAAAAATATGCAAGTATTTATAATTCCTCCAGTCAGAATGAATCATTTTATAACATTTTGGAGGATATGCTTTGAATCTTTTTTTCTACTACACATATAATGTTTACGAAGCATGGGATCTTTCCATTCTTACTGGAATCCAGTGTTCTGTAACATGAAATCTACTTGTATCCTGCTTCTCATTGCTGTTATGAAATACGTTACTTTGTAGACCTATATAGTTTCCCTGCATATCATATCAATGAGGGCTGCTCATTACATTCTGTACAATCATGCCATGTTTGTAATGTTACTTTCTTGATGTCACAGATGAGGGAACTTTGCCCAGGTCAAACTTAGAGTAGCAGTGAGGAGTATAAGGACAGGAGAATATCACACAATCTAATTTAAGACCTTAAACTCAATTCCTGTGATAGAGCTGACTGCCTTCTATTTCTCGATTAGCTGACATTTAGGGTCACTTCCAGGTTTTCCTTTTTTTGTTGGCTTGTTTGTATTTTAGCAATTACGTGATAAGAATCTATGCAGGTAAATATATGCCCCGGATTTTATTCTTAGGATTTAGCATACAAATGCAACTGCTGAGTTGTTGAGTATGTGAAAATGTAAAACTTTTGATAAGTTCTGTTTATTTCCCTCTAAAAAGGCTTTTTTAAATGACTTACTCCTTTGATTCTGTGTTTAGAAAGTCTTTCAGTACTCCCAAATCTTATAAATATCTATAGTTTTTTCCCTAGAGCTGTTGAGATTTTCTTTCTTTATACTTTTTTAACCATAAGTGAGAATATATAGGAGGGTAATTTTTATTTTTAAATAAAGTAAATTTATAAACATTTATTTATCGTGTATCTTTTGAGTGCTTATTGGTAGGCTAAGTAGTTGGAACTCAAGCTACAAAGAAAAATTATATAACTCTTCTGTTAGAAGCAAACTATTTAAAGGACAGTGGTGATCATCTACTTAAACATTAAAAAGTGATGCACTATGTAAATACCATAATAGGAGTAGGAACAACTTTACGTGAGAAGTCAGAAATTCTTCCTGATTAAGACAGAATTAGAAAAGCCTTCCTTCAATTAATCTGAGTGAAAAAAATACTACTCATTATAGTGAGAGAAGTAGTTTTGGACTAATTCTTGTAATGATATTACAAGATACAGAATGATTGACTTTTTGCTAAATAACATTATTTAAACTTCATACTTAATTACCAATTACCACAATCACTGAGCTGAACTTGTTTTATAGAAATAAGATCTCTGCCTTTCTCTGCCCTCTAAAGATTTAGTGAGAATGAAATTAGAAGGAACAGAGAATGTTACCAACCACGGATGTCCAACTCACATGCGCCCACACGCACGTGTGCGCACACACACACACACACACACACACATTTCTGCACTCGTGAGGCTGTTCAGAACATTTTATAACCTTGCACTCTCTAAGCTAAACTTAGCCTTAAATGGGCATCAGAGAAATACCAAAAGATCTGTGGGAACTTTACTTTTTGGCACTAGCTCAGATGACATCCTTATCTTGAATGCCATTAAGAACAGAAGGGAAAGAAAATGAGAGCAAAAAAGCAGACAGTGCAAAGCAAAAAAGAAGGAAGGGAAGAAAGAGAATGGGTGAGAGAAAAGGAAGGTGTAATGTTCATACTAGGAGTGGAGATGCTTGGTCCTAGAAAGGAAGGGTATGCATCTGAGAAGATAATCATTGACTGATCTGATATGGGAGAAGCTGGGGTTCCCACTTCTCAGTCTTTGCTTTAAAGCTTGCTGTTCAGATATGTGAGGTAAGATCAAATGTGTTGGCAGCCTGTTAGATGCTTTATTTATGAAACTCCTTTGAATTAATGCAGTGAGTGTTTTCATTCATCCAGCTCTAAGTGCCCTTATTTATACATTTCTTTGTTTTTGGTTTATCTACCTAGAGACAGGGAAACCTGCAATAGAAAATTTAAATCATTAACATGTTTTATATTTGTGTAACTCCGTAAATATTTTCCTCTTTTCCTATTTCAACATGAAGTTGGAAAACATTAGGGACTAACTGGTGTGGAACCTCAGCAGGGCTACTGCTCATACACACACACACACACACACACACACACACACACGTGTGCACACACATACGCATGAATTAAATATAATGAAATGTTACATAGGACTCATTCAAAAGTAATAATAAAATATGCATGTGCACTCTGTATATTTGACCCTTGAACAACATAGGTATGCACTCTGCAGGTACAATTATATGTGGATTTGTTTCAGTAAATACAGTCTAGTACTGTAAATGTATTTTCTCTTCCTTACGATTTTCTCAATAACATTTTCTTTCCTCTTATCTTACTTAATTGTAAAAATATAGTGTGTAATATACATTACATACAAAATATGTGTTAATCAATTGCTTGTGTTACCAATAAGGCTTTTGGTCAAATAATAGGCTGCAGATGGTTAAGTTTGGGGAATCAAAAGTTATATGTGAATTTTCAACTGTACTGGGGTTAGTGCCCCTAACTTCTGTGTTGTTCAAGGATCAAGTGTATGTCAAAAAATCCCAGACATTATAAATTCCTAAATAACATCTGTATCCAGGGGTTTCAGATAAAGGACTGTGGACCTGCAATTATTTCATGAAATTGTTGGAAGGATGAAAAGAAATAATGTGTTAGGCTCCTGATATGTAAGAGGCAGAGTGACTAGCATGTGGTAGACAGCCACTAAGTGATATTTGTTGTAAGAAAACAGGATGTAGTCAGAATCAGAACTGAATATTAAGACCCGTAGGACCTTGGAAATGTGATTGCCCTCCCTCATCCTTGTTTCTGCATATAAAATACGGGCCTATCATGTCCTTCTTATTTTTGTGATTTAAATGACACAATATAACATTTGGCATCCAATAAATGATAATCATTGATGCTAATCTCTTTCAATTGTACTGCCCAGTTATCAAAAAAAAGTAGATATGGTGGCTGACTGTTGAAAATGGAATAGTCAAAAATGAAATTTTGAATGGGGAGTAGAGGATTTTATCAGTTGCTTAAGTCATACAAATAAAGTTTCATGCAGTTCTTACTGAGAATAAACGCTGTATTTTAAGAGAGGCTCACCTTCCTGGTATGAGAATTAAATGAGAGACAAAGTACCTAGCCAGGGTGTGGTACAGTAAGTGCACATTGAATGATCAGCTAGCATTGTGGAAAATAAAAACGAGATATGATATGCTCTCTTAGGCAAAATTGTCTTGGGTGAGAGAGATAATTCCCGGTTGCTGGGACTGTATCAGATCAGGGTGCATCAGTTGTGAATAATCTAAGCTTCATTGCTTTACCTTTTGTGGGGTTCTTTGGGATCATACACAAAAATAAACTGAAAGATATTGTGTATCATTATCATTACCTTGCATATTATATATTTGAACTTTTAGATCCTACTTATCTTGCTTTGACATACTTGTGCTCTAAATACCAGCATTGTTATCAGTAGTTACTCAGTATTTCACTGGTCTCTTTGGTCTTAGTCCCCTGCTTCCTGGTGCACAAGGTCTATTTGTGAGCATTTCACAGTGGAACTGATATATATGTAAGGTCTGTTTTGCTCAGCATACTTGTAATCACCAGTCTTGCATGTTGTTCAATCTCACAGAAAGAGTTTGGGGAGGGTCTTCCCACAGTCCAGAGAATAGTCCCTCTGTGAGGCTTTCCTTGGCCACCATCCATCCCCTGCCTCAGTTTACTTTTTAGGCAAAATTGAGCCTGCTGTCCTTTTATCTACCTGTCATGTATTCCATTCCTGTAGAATAGTTTTCTTCATCATGGTGTTGACTGCTGGCCTGTGTGTCAGTGAACCTGTGAGGAGCAGAGCTTTTTATCTGAAGCTGCCTTTGTGTTCCTTCTTCTCCACACAGTGCACAGTGCAAGGCATACTAGTTATGGGACTGCACAAACATTGGGCTTCCAAGTAGAAGAAATAGGATGAAACAAACTACAGACGTGGTAGAGGGCCTTGGATGCTCGTGCAGTCTTATTTATTATAGAGACTTTAAGACACAGTGAATGAAACGGAAGAGTAGAAGGTGAGACTGGGCCACTAGACGTGGACCTTAATATACAAAGTCTGGAATGCCAAGTCGAGAGGCTGCCCTCTGGTCAGCGGGCACTGTGGAGAGGGATCGCGAAGGACTATTGTACTTGAAAGTTATTCTCTAAGAGAGGTTACTCTGGAGTAGCAAACAAAAAGGAGTGGAGGGTGGAGAAACTGAGACAGAGACACCATTCAGAACTCATTGCATGTCAACTAGATAATAGCAATGGGTATATTATGTTTGTGTGTTTTCACTGAGATTATGATTTATGTGTGTGTAAAATTAGATAGCTAGTATTAATTTGGAAAGGAAAATTATGTAATATTGGGGAAAATGATAGTTATTGGACATTTACTATGATAAATGCTTGAGAGGAATTAATACAACTCAGAGATACCATTTTTTTTAGCATGACATTAACAGATAAGGAAACTGAGGAAGAAAGAGGCAAGGCACTTTGCCCAAATTCACCAGATACTAAAGGGAGAAAGTATGGTTTGAACGCAAGTGATACAACCTCAAAACTCATGAACTTAACGAAAACTTTAAGTGAAATACAACATTGCCGAAGTCAATATATATTCCCACTCTGTAGAACTGTAGTGTGTCAGTGAATGATTAAAAGGTACATGGCGCCAATCTGACGAAAGAGATGGCTTGCTATTTTTGTATTCTTCTGTCATCTGGCCTAGGGAAATGTATTTGGTATGTAAATTTCATATTATACCTCTGAATTCGTATACCCAGAGATTATTTATGTGTGTGATTTTCTAAAATAGTTATTCAAGACTCATCATGCTTAAAACTAAATTGAGACTTCTGTTTCCAGCCAAGAGGGACTAGCAGGAACCTGATTAAGCCTCCTTCCTGAAAAGAACTAAAAAACAGAATAAAATATATTAAACAATGGTTTTCAAGATACTGGACATCAGATAACAAAATATGAGTAGTCCCCAAAAGAAGAACTTTGTTAGGTTTCCACAGGTTGCTATTTCAGGGAGGTTGTTTTGTTTTTTGTTTTGTTTAGTTTTGGTATAGCCAGACAGACTTCTTAAATTGAGATGGGATTGAGCTTCTGGGAAGACCAAGATGGCTAGGGTTCCCAGGGCTAGAGAGAGGAGGGGAGAATGCTGTATATAGAACTCAGAAGATACTCTGGATATCTTCAGCGGGCCTCTCTCAGATTTTCATTAGAATACTGGTCAGCATATGCATATGAGGAATGTGCAGGAGGCTAGAGAAGGGAGTCACCCAAAACAATTAGAAAGAATGATACTGAGAGCGCACACAACCCCATAAATACTTCCTTTCCCTCAAACCAGAATGGAGGACCACAGACTCTGTGAGACAATGGTTAGAGTACTTAGAACAGTTCCTTCTTCAGTAGTGGGGAATAATCAGCTACAGACTAAATGCCCTAGTCCTGCTGGATAAATTATAAAATCAACATCCAGGAGGTTCAAACATCCAAGAGCAAAGTTCAACAATATTTATAAGACTACAAAACTACTAAGCACTCAGTACGGTAAAATTCACATCTAATCAAATATTCTTCTTCAAACATTTTCTGTAAATAAGCAGTAGAGTATGGTCATAATGAGAAGTAATATCAATTTGACAAAATCCATCCAGAACCTACATGGATGTTAGAATTTGCAGACTAGGAAATTAAAACGGCTATTATCAGGATTTTCCAGACATGCATCAAGCTAGAGGGAAGATTCAAATGTGAGAGATGTGAAATCCAAATTGAATCTCTAGAGATGAAACATATTCTGGATGGAATTAATGGCAGGTTAGACATTGTAGATGTAAAGCTTAGTGAACGTGAAGATGTAGCAATAGAAATTACTTAAAATGAAACACAGGGGAAAAAATGTTAAAAAAATATAGGAGTGCATCAATGAGCTTTGTTAACAACTTCCACTGAACACATATACACATAATTGGAGTTATCACAGGAGTGGTGGTAGAAAAAACATACTTGAAAAAATGTGCAGAAATTTTCCAAGTTTGATGAATTCTGTAAAGTGACAGAAGATTGATGAATCCCAAACAAAGAAACAATGAGAAAACTATCTCAAGGGACAACATAATGGAATTGCTGCTAACTACATAAACAGAGAAAATTGTATAAGCAGCTGGAGAGAAAAAAGACTTTTTTTTTTGGTACAAAGTTAAAAAAGATAAGGGTCACAAAAAATTTCTTCTCAGGAACAGTGCAAGTGAAAAGACACTGGAACAGCATACTTAAAGTACTTCAACTAAAAAAAAAAGTCTTTCTAGAGTTCTCTATCCAGGAAAATATCTTTCAAAAACATGTAAAATAAAGTTTTTTAAAAAATGTTTATTTTTTAGACAGAGCACGTGCGCCTGTGTGAATGAATGCATGAGTGGGGAAGGAGCAGAGAGAGAGGGAGACCCATAATCTGAAGTAGGCTCCAGGCTCTGAGCTGTTAGTAGAGTCCTTCCTACACAGAGCTTGTACCCACGGGCCATGAGATGATAAGCTGAGCAGATTTGGGATGCTCAACTGACTGGGCCACCAAGGCGCCCCAAGCTTTTTTTAAACAAATAAAAGATGAATTCACCACCAGTAGACCTGCACTTTAAGAAATGTTAAAGGCGGTCCTTCAGGTAGAAGAAAAGAATCCATATAGGATTCTAAGAAGCAATTGGGTACTTAAACAGAAATAATTACAATTTTCTGTAGAGTTTATAGCCGATGTGGTAGTGAAATATATTAAAACAGCAGTACGGAGGCTGGGAGGTTCTTACACTGTCAAGTAGCATAATGTTACTTGAAGACAGATTTTGGCAAATTAAAGATGTGTACTCTTAAACCCTAAAGCAACCACCAAAAAATACAGAGTTGTAACTAGTGAGTCAATAAAAGATGATGAAATGGAACAAAAATATTCAAAGCAGCGAAATAAGATAAGGCAAATAAATGGACAATTAGAACACAATTGGAAAGTGATAGAGTTAAACCTGACCCTATCAGTAATTGTTTAAATGTGAATGGTCTCAACATCCATTGAAAAGGCAGAGATTGTTATCATAAAAAAACTTATTATGTATTGCCTGTAAGAAATCTATTTTAAATAGGAGATGCTAATAGATTAAAAGCAAAAGGATTAAAAAAGAAATATCTAGCTAATACTAATCAAAAGAAAGCTGGAGTGGCCTCCTATCAAAGTAGATTCCAGAGCAAAGAACATCTGGCATGAAGGTCATTTCATAATAAGTAAGAAATCACTAAAGGGGATATAACAATTCTGAATGTTCACACACTTCATAACATGGCTTCAAAATACATGAATTAAAAGCTGGTGAAACTGCAAAGAGGAATAGACTAAACCACAGTTATGGCTGGAGATTTCAGCACCTCTCAATAATTGAGAGAAGCAGCTAAAGTTAATAAAGATATAGAAGACTTGAATATCACTGTCAACATACGCGATGAGTTTAATGTTTATGGAATACTCTGTTGTACAATAGCAGAGAATGTACATTCTTTTCAAGTGCATGTGGAACATGCAGCAAGATAGGTCATATTCTGAGTCATAAACCAGGTTTCAATAAATTACATGATGTGTGTTCTCATTCCAAAATGGAATTAAATCAGAATTCAATAACAGATTTCTGCAAAGTACTTTCAGTAATTGTGTAATTCATTTCTAACACCTATGGATCAAAGAAGAAATCAAAAGGGAAAATAGAAAGCATTTTGACTTGAATGAAAATAGAAACACAATATATCAAAATTTGTGGAATGCCTGTAACAGTAGTTAGTGGGAAATTTATAGCCGTAAGAACTACATTAAGAAAAGAAAGGTTTCAAATAAGTGAACTCAGCTTCTTCATTAAAAAGTTAGAAGCAGAAGAGCTAATTAAACCAAAAATAAGCAGAAGAAAAAGAAATAATAAAGCCAAAGTGAAAATAAATAAAATACCAAACAAGAAAAGTAAGAAAATCACTGAAATTAAAAGCTAGCTCATTAAAAAGATCAACAACATATTAATAAGACTGTATCCACAATGATGAGAGAAAAGCAAAGACAGAAATGATCAGTATCAGGAATGTGAGAGGTGATATCACTACAGATTTCATTGATATTAAGTGGGTAAAGGAGACAATATCATGAAAAACTTTAAGCCAATAAAAACAAAGTGGACAATTTCTTTTTTTTTAAAATTTTTTTTTAACGTTTTATTTATTTTTGAGGCAGTGAGAGACAGAGCATGAACAGGGGAGGGTCAGAGAGAGGGAGACACAGAATCCGAAACAGGCTCCAGGCTCTGAGCTGTCAGCACAGAGCCCGACGCAGGGCTCGAACTCACGGACCAAGAGATCATGACCTGAGCCGAAGTCGGCTGCTTAACCGATTGAGCCACCCAAGTGCCCCCAGAGTGGACAATTTCTTAAAGGACAAATCAGTAAAGCTCACTCAAAAAGAAATAACACAAATATCCCTATATTGATTAAAGGCATTGAATCTGTAAAAGCCTTCTCATAAAGAAAATTCCTGACCTAGGTGGCTTCATTGGTGAATTCTACCAAACATTTAAGGAGGGAATAATGCCAATTGTATGCAGGCTTTTCTAGAAAACTGAACAGGAGTTAAAGCTTCCCACCTCATTCTGTGAGGTTGAATTACCTTGATACCCAAACCAGAAAAAGACATTTCAGGAAAAGAATATAACATACAAATATTTATCATGTTGCAAAGTTTCTCAGAATTTTAGCGATGTGTATCAACAAATACCTTGGAGGGTAATATAACAAATTGGGATTTATCCCAGGATATTAAAAAATAATCAGTGTAACTCACCATATGAACAGTTTTTTAAAATCCTATGGTAATCTAAATGGCTGCAGAGAAAAAAAAAAAAAAAACAACAAAACTTTTGACAAAATCTATTCCCCCAAACTGTCAACAAACTAGAAAAAACAAGAGAACTTCCTCAGTGTGATTAAAGGGCATTTCTAAAATGCCTGTAGCTGACCTTACACTTAATGATGAAAAGCCAAATTCTTTTACCCTAATATCAGGAACAAAGCAGGGAGAGTCATTCTTGCCACCTCATTTGAACATTGTAGTATTTAGTTCTAGCAAGGGCAATAAGACAATAAAGATAAAAGTCCTAGAGATTGGAAGGAAAAAAGTAAAAACTTCTAGATGACATCACAGTCTATGTAGAAAACAAGTTTAGCAAGATTGCAGAACACAAGATCAATTTACATAAGTCAGCTGTACTTCTTTACCAGCCATCAACTGAAAATCCAATTTGAAAGCGATACCATGTGCAGTACCATTCATAAATAATGAAATTCTCAGGGCTAATTATGAGAAAAAAATGTATAAGATTTGTATACTGAAAACTATAGGACATTGCTAAGCAAAATTAATGAAGACATAAATAAATGGAAAAATATCCTTTGTATATGGATTGGAATACTCAGTATTGTGGGATGCCTCTTTTCCCCAAATTAATTTGTTAGATTCAACACAGTTCTGATAAAAATGACAAGAGAATTTTGGAGAAATTGAGAGAGTGATTATAAAATTCATATGAAAATGCAAAGAACCTAGGAAAGTCAAAATACATTTGAGAAAGAACACAGGATTTCAAGTTTATTATCCAGCTATAGTAATCAAGAGAGTTTGGATAAAGATAGACAAATGGAGAACCCCCAAGCATACCCATAAATACGACAAAGTTGCAGGTAAGTTTTTGGAGTCTTTTTAATAAATAGTGCAGGAACAATTGGATATCCATATGCTGCAAACAAATTAACTTTTGATCCATACCTCCCACTAATTATAAAACCTAAGGTAAAATGAATCATAGAGCTAAATGTGAAACCTAAAGCAATAAAACCTCTAGAGGAAAACACAAGATCTTTATCAGTTTGGGTTAGGCACAAATCATTAACATACCACCAGAAGAATGACACCCTGCCCCCCCCCAAAAAAAGAGAAATCAATGAATTGCATTTCATCAAAATTAAAAAACTCTAGTCTTTAAAGATATTGTTAAGAGAATACGAAGTCAAACAATCAAGTAGTAAAGATAATTTGTTAATCATATGTCTGATAAAGGACTTGGGTGTGGAATAATATATAAAGAATTCTCCAAACTCAATAGTAAGAAAACAAAGCACCCAATTAGAAAAATTGGCAAAGATTTGTGGAGACGCTTAATTGCAAGCAGAGATAAATGAATGACAAACACATAAAAATAAGTTTAACATCATAGTCATTAGGGAAACAAATTCTGGGGCACCTGGGTGGCTTAGTCAGTTAAGCATCCAAATTTGGCTCACATCAGGGTATCACGGTTGGTTGGTTTGAGCTCCATGTCAGGCTCTATGCTGACAGCTCAGAGCCTGGAGTCCGCTTCAGATTCTGTGTCTCTCTCTCTTTCTGCCCCTCCCCTGCTCGCACTTTGTCACTTTCGCAAGTAAGCATTAAAAAAAATTCAGTGTGATATTACTGTCACTATGTTGGAACTTTCACATATTGCTGGTAAGAATGTAAATGGTACAACTACTTTGGAAACAGTTTGTCAGTTTCTTAAAAATGTAAACATATACCTATTATATGATGTAACTGTTCCAGTTATTTGCCCCCAGGTAAATGAAAGCATATATCCAAACAAAGACTTGAAGTCAAGGCTCATAACAATTTTATATGTAATAGCTCCCAAACTGGAAACAATCCAAATGTCTCTCAACAGGTGAATGGATAAGCAAGTTGTTGTATATTTATACAATGGGATACTTCTCAGGTATAAAAAGTAATGAACTACTGATGCATGCAGTATTGATGAACTTCAAAATATTTATGCTAAATGAGCGAAAGCACACAAAAAGGTATATTCTGTCTGAATTTATTTATATATAATTCTAGATAATTCAGACTTTTGTGACAAGTAGCAGACCAGTGATTGACAAGGGATGGAGAGGTGTGTGGATGGACAAGATGGAAGAATTTCAAGGAAGCTTTGGGCAATTTTGGGGGGGGCGAGTGATGTATGATCATTATGTAGGTTGTAGTGATGATTTCATGGGTTCATACTATATATAAAAACATGTATACTTAAAATATTTGCAGGGTAGTGTTTATCAGTTGTACATCAGTAAAGCCATTTAAAGAATTGAGCAATTTCAAAGTTATTGTTCAAACCAATTTAACTTTAGATTTTTAGATTAATGCCTCTGACCATGTATGCTTTATCCACTTGTAGAAAAAT
Source organism: Panthera pardus (assembly GCF_024362965.1). Taxonomy (NCBI): domain Eukaryota; kingdom Metazoa; phylum Chordata; class Mammalia; order Carnivora; family Felidae; genus Panthera; species Panthera pardus. Next base: position 132,804,635 of record NW_026526765.1, read on the forward strand.
GGCATGTGTATTAAAATCTAAATTTAACACCTTTTACAGAACTAGTTGGTGCTGAACACTAATATGCAAAATGAATAAACCCCAGTGCATAACTTCCTGAAAGAAGTAATTGATATGTAGTAGGTAAGGTGGGGGAGTCTTGGGGAATAGAAACTATATGTCCAAAAAAGTGTGTTGATATTGTAATAAATATAATCCAGTCACCTCTTCCCTGGGGAGGATGCTTTCTCCCTCCACTGCTAGCATTAAACTCATGCTCACTTGCAATTAGGGATACAGTGAGGACACTTCCTGAATCATTCTACTTCCATCTTTGGGGGAACTTTATTTGGGGACTCTGAGAAAGCAGTGTCAATAATTATTGTCTCCATAATCCACGCAGATGTCTCAAGGAGCAAGTGGCCAAGGAGACAGGAGATATCCTTAGATAAATAGTAGGAGTACATTTTTATTCCTTTTAGTCATAGCAACCACATCCTCTCAAGGAGCTAAGGACTAAATTTATGTTGAACAAAGTTATCACAGCACATCGAGAAGTTTTGTTTTGTTTTTTGGGTTTTTTTTTTTTTTTGCCTGCCTATTTTTGTTCATTCAGAGATTTTGTCTTTGCAAAGTTAGTGTGAAGTGTTTTCCAACATAAACTATTTTAAACTCACTTAAACATTGTACCAATCTCCCTTCAATATTGTTACTATTTTGGCTTAAAACTTTAAAACTGGATTAATATACTTGGGCCATCATTTCTTGATTTATTAACATTATACAGTTTCTGTTATCTCTCCACCATAAGGGAAGTATGTATATGTTGTATCCTTACTATTATTTTACCACACCTGTTGGTTGACTGGATTTTGTCATCAGAGCTTTTTCTAGGAAATGTTCATGAGTGCTTTCTCATTGTGTACATTGTCAACCTTGCCTTACACTTAAACTCTGACAGAAGTAGATATATATTGGGGACTTCTACTTTTCCCTTCTTATTTTTATAGATATCTAGTTATTTTCTGTCACTAAGTGTGCTATGAAGAAGTCTGAATCTAGCCTGATTTCTTTTTTCTCCTCGCTAATTTATTTGATGTTTTTTCCCCAGATACCTGAACAATTTGTACTGTGTGATTATATATATCATTTATTCTGTGTGAACTTTAGTGAAAGTGGTGTGATCATTTGAGCTGGACTCAAAGTGCCTTCCATTAATTTTAAGGAAATTTTCTTGTGTTATATCTTTGGATAGTTCTGCTACTTGGATAGGTTCACTACTTCAAGTGTATTAATTTTTTTATCAGACTTTTGAGCTGTTTGTTCTTTAATTGGTTCTGTAGTCATAATTCTTTTCTATCTGTGTCTCTTCTGTTTTTCTTTTTTAAATTAATTTAGTGTTTTTATAATTGAGTGAGATGTTTTTATTTTGTCTTTAGGTTTTTAACTTCTTTAGCTAAGTTTTCCTTTTATTGGATATTTCTGTTTCATCTAATAGCCTTTTTATTACTTATATAGCTCTTGACAGATTGTTCTTTAGTTCCAAGACATCATGCAATTATCTTGTTTCCTTGACTATACTTTTTTTCTTGTAAAGGAGTATTCTTGTTTTTTAATATGTTTTGTACCTTGTATAAATCATTATAGTATGTTATATAGTTCCTGACCCATTTCTTCTTGTCTCCTGCTTGCTAATTTAAATGGTCAGCTCTGTCCAAAACTTCTATTTGCACTAACTTGGTGTAGGTGAATTTTCCTTTTCTCCCTTCCCAAATTACCTGAATTGTCTTCCTGTCTTAGCTTCTGTTTGAGAGCCAAGGATTTCAGGTGCTTTATGTTCTGAGCCCAAAAAAGGGTAAGAAGACTTGAGCTGGGATTTGGACATCTTTTGATTAAAGAGTCTGAGCTTTGAATGTTCTCAGGTTCTTCTTTGCATGTATTGTTCAGGATCACTCCATCTGGTCATGGCAGTATTCTCTTTTCAAAGAGGAGAATCCTGAAATTTAAAGTATTTCTCCCACTTCAGCTGAAGTCCACAGTGTCTGCCCCTTTGCTTTCAGAGAATCATGCTTGGCATTGAATTTCCTCATTTGCCCCATCATTGTCCAGCAGCGGTCTCCTCCACCCCATAATGACAGGCGTTGGCTCAGCCTCTTGCTGTCTAAGAATGTTTTTTCCTTATGTTCTTTCTGCCTCCTCTTCTCCTATTGCATGCTGGGGATAATTGACCCTGTGTGGTAAGGATCAACCTGTCTTCACTGTCTGGTATTTTCCCATCTGGTAGAGATCACCACCTCTGGTCCTCTCTGTTTTTCTGCTTTCTGATGAGTTGCTCTGTTGCCAGGTAGGGACGTTTATTCTTCATGTTTTCCCTGATTTCTCCATAAGCTGAACTCTCACTCAGCTTTCCGGGGGAAATCAATGAGACTTCTCAGGATTTTAATGAATCATTCTCATTCCATGTGTGATGTGAGGGAAAAGGGGTATGACCTTCTGTTTCATTCCTTGGCTGCTACTTTCAAATGCATTGCAGGATTTTGTGCTTGTATCCTATTTGGAGGGTCTGAGACTAATATTTTTTGTTAGCTTTTACCTTTTTTTGTTGTTGTTTATATTATATTTGCTGTGCCTGTTTATATTGGCTGTGGGAAGGGGAGATTCTGTGGTATGGTTTCAGTCTCCAGTGTTTTCTAGGAAGTTGATACCACATTTAAATGTTTTTGACCTGAAATTATCTCAAGCCACACAGAAAGCCAGGTGTAGGGTCTTCTAATAGAAGATGATATAGTTTGGGATGTTGCAGTTATCATTTACAAGTAATATTGTGGTAGTTTATTTAGTGCATATTACTAAACCAGGAAACACAAGGTCTATGAGTGTCTCATTTCTGTGGATTAAAGACTATGGTTCCCATGACCATACTTAATGTCATGGTTTAATGCATGCAAAATTCTTCCATATGGGCAGTGCTGAATGTTTGTGAATTCTTCATCTGATTTAGAAATAGCATACAAGGCACATTCCAAATCTTGAGCAAGATCATTTTCATCTTTAAAAAAAAAAAAAAGGGAATTATGTTCTGAATGTAACAGAGAGACTTTAATTAGAATTTAACAGATTAACTGTGTAATGTTCTTCAGTCAATTCATTTCTTGATTGAAAAATGACATTGGGCTAGATCAGTGTTTACTTATTTTTCTTAGTCATAGAAATCACCCTTTTTTTTTTTTTAATCAAAAATAATCCTCTGCTTTTCCTGTGGAGACCAGATTTATTGCTCCGAATTCAAAGACTTTCACCATAGTTGCATATTATCACCAGGGAGCTTTTAAAAATCCTAACATGGAGACTTCACCTGAGATCAGTTTGTAAGAATCTTTGGAGCAGTAGGACCCATGCCCAAGCATCAGCTTTTTTTAAAGTCCCCACAAAAATTCCACTGTAACATGAATTTTGTGAAACACTAGTTTATCATGAAGTCCTTACAAAATATTCTGGACTTTTTTTATAGTTAGACAAATCTGAGGAATCATTTCTTAAAGTATCTTCAAAATTTTATCCATTAATTCAGTTGTTGTTACCTTTAGAGCCCTAAATGAAGCCATTCTGGATAAAATTTACTACTGGATTCTTTTGAACAGATTTATAATGTATTAAAATTCCATTATTAGAGTAGGCTTTGCTTCCCTCTGATGTGGCAAAATTGGATTTGAAAATAGTCAACTTTATCTTGTTTTTCTCCATGTCACATATTTTTAAATTCTGGTGACCTCAGTAAGAAGTGTACATTCCCTACCGTGGGCAAAACTGAACCAACAATGTTTAGAATGGCTTTAAATCTTGGCTTGGTTACTCTATGGAAAATTAAGTAATAATCCAAATATTCTCTTAAAATCGTATGTAGAAAACTGAACTTTTATTTAGTTTTTTTTTTAAAGACAAATCTCACTTGTTTGAAGCACCCGTATGACATCACATCTTGCTAAAGTTAAACCCTATAGCTTAGTCAATGATAACATTATAGTTTTGTAGATTATCATGCGATTATTCTAGTGTGGATTACAGTGAAATGTAGACAGAGGTATAACATTACATTTTTTTCATATAGTACTTTTCATATAATACTTTATAAACTTCCTCTTTTTAGAATAATTACTGGCATCCATAAGTATTCATTTCTCACTACACAACTCGGTATCTCTTGTCGCTTATAACTCTGCAGAACTAAGTAAGTGTAGTTTCTCTGCATCTGAGTGAGAGCCAGAGGGATTCCATGTCTTTCTTTTAATTATTTCAGGAGTGATTTGTGAAGTAGGTGGTATCTGAAAAGCTGTTTGATAAACAGACAGTTTGGAGGGCTTTGCCAGAGCCAGCGAATACTGAACAGCATTTTTCAGGCACATGGCCCTTCAGGAAAAAACCTTGAGCCAGAACCAAAACAGATGAAAGAGCCGCTGAGCAGAGAGTGCCAAAGGAGATGAGGAAGGTACGCTGGGGAGTCCCAGTGGAAAGTATTATATGCATTAATTAAACCCAGAACTCTGTGGGGAGATGTTTAAAGGCTTTTCTGCTTATTAGTTAAGTATGATCAGGAGTATATATGCGAGTTTGCAGAAGATCTGGCGAGACCTTCCAGTACCTTCCCCGTTCCCATGGGGCCAGGCAGGAACCACTTTGATGTGGTCATCCTCAGATTCGTGTGGGCCTCTTCCTGGAATTCCGAGGGGGAGGTACATGTGCTGTGCCCTCTGAATTTTCTTTAACGTATCTAACATGCTGTCTCCACTCTGGGCTTCTTACGTGGGTCCCTCCTGCCTCCGTCCGATTTTCACAGTACTCTTAAGGATGAAGGGATCAGACTTTGCTTTTGCTTTTCCTTTCTAACAGAACTCTCTTAAGTCTTACTGTCTTCCTCTGGATGCCATCTCTGTAGCCAGCTTGGTGCCTGATAAGTGCTAGAAAGGGAGAGATTGACCTAAGGATAAGGAGTTCTGAGTTATTTCACAGAGTGTATATACTGTAACATATGTAAAGAATTTGGTACCTTGCTTGGTACAAATGCCTAAGAAATATTTTGTAGGATTTAATTACTAGAATTATGAAACGAACGCATCCAGTCACTGAATTCAAACCTGTTTGGAGATTTTTGTGTTGTTTATTTCAAATACTACAGCACAGAGGATCTGGCAGTATTAGCTCTGCCCGTACCCTTAGCTCAGTGATACGACTGTGATCTAGAAAACACGCCTCTTTTTCTTGAGACACTTAACTTTGCAATTCTAGATGTAGAATTCTAGATGACTGTATTGTGGATTACCCCACCCGGGGACTACAGCCGCCCTGGGCTAGTACAGAGTGGTTCTGAATCGTTCAGTCTATCTTCACGCCCATTAGAATGACAGTAAAGCAAAACCTTAAATAAAGGAATTACTTAACCAGTTAAGCACCGTAGGTAGTGATTCAGGGCATTTCTGAGAACTTTGAAGTGGACTCTAGGACCGTATACTTTAGTTTTCATTCATCTGAGGCTAGATTTATGGTGGTTACCAAACTGGGTCTATGAAATACAGCTCACGGTTCATAGTGGCCTAAGGAAATTTGGCTCACAAGGCTTTCAGGATTTGGGATTTCTTGGGTGTGATCATCCACAGCACGTTCATATGTGTCACATGTTAAATTCTCTTAAGCCTAGTCTTTGGCATTCTAGGTGTTGACATCCCACTGCCCTAGGAATCTTGGCTCTCAGGCTTACAATCACTCAAAGCCAAGAACCTCCTTCCCCACCTTATTTATATTTATTGAGGCATTTAGGAAAGGGTATCCCACAGTGTCCTAAAATGATTGCTTCATTTGCTCTTTTCTCTCTTTCATAGTATATTCTTTTTATTTATTTGCATGTCCTTTTATTTCTTTCAACAGTGTTTTGTAGTTTTCAGGGCATAAACTTTACATTTCTTATGTTAAATTTGTTCTTAGGTATTTTTTGATGCTATTGCAAATGGAATTGTTTTGTTTCATTTTTAAATGGTTTATTGCTAGTGTATAGAAATAAAATTGACTTTTTTTTTGTGTATAGATCTTATGTCCTGCAACTTTGCAGGAGTTATTAATTCTAGTGTTTCTTAGTGGACAATTTAGGATTTTATATTTTTGTAAGATCATGTCATGTGCAAATAGTTTTCTTTCTTTTCAATATTTCAATAATCGATTCTCTCAATATTATGCCTTTCATTTCCTCCACAGCAGTGTCAAATAAAGCTATTAAGAGTAGACATTCTTGTCATATTCCTGATCTTTTTTTTTTAAGATTATTTATTTTTGAGAGAGAGAGAGAGCACAAGTAGGGGAGAAGCAGAGAAAGAGGAGACAAAGAGTCCCAAGCAGACTCCCCACTGTCAGTGCAGCACCTGATGAAGGGCTTGGACTCATGAACTGTGAGATCATGACCTGAGCTGAAGTTACAAGTCAGATGCTTAACTGACTGAGCCACCCAGGCACCCCAGTCGTATTCCTGATATTAAGGGCACCCAGCCTTTCACCATTAAGTATGGTGTAACTGGTTTTTTGTTTGTTTGTTTAGTTTTTTGTTTGTTTATTTTTTTCCGGTGGCCTTTATCTTTACTTTTTATTATAAAAGGATGACGAAAAATTCCCTTCCATTCCTAGTGGTTAAAGTGTTTTTACCATGAAAGAGTGTTGGATTTTGTCAAATGCTTTTTCTGTCTTAGATGATAAGGTTATTTTTATTGTTTATTTCATTGATGGTGGTGTATTACAGTGATTGATTTCCATATGTTGAACCAACCGTGCCTTCCTTGTGTAAATTTCACTTGGTCATAGCATGCAGTCCTTTTTATATGTTGCTAAACTCAGCTGGTATTTTTTATTGAGGGTTTTTGTGTTTCTATTCAGAAAGGATATTGGTCTGCGGTTGCCTTTTTCTTGTGATGTCTTTATTTGGTTTTGGTATCAGTAATAGTGGCTTCACAGAATAAGTTAAAAAGTGTTCCTACCTCTTAGGATTTTTGATAGAGTTTGTGGAAAATGGGCATTAATACTTAAATGTTTGGTAGAATTCACCAGTGAAGCCTGGGCCTGGGCTTTTCTTTATGCGTAGTTTTTTGATTACTAAGTCAACCCCTTTACCTGTTACAGGTCCAGTCAGACTTTCTAATTATTCTAGAGTAACTTTTGGCAGTTTGCGTATCTCAAGAAATTTTTCTATTTCATATATTTCATTTGTTGGCACACTGTTCATACTCATAGTATTACTTTATAAGCGTTTTTTGTTTTGTTTTTTCTTTGTAGTATCAATTGTAATTCCCCCTTTTTAATTCTTGATGTTAGTAACTTGAATCTTTTCTTGGTCAGCCTCGCTAAAAGCTTGGCAATCTTATCTTTTCAAAGAACCAACTGTTGGTTTCATTGATTTTCTCCCTTAGTTTTCTCTTTTGTATTACATTAATGTGTGCTCTGATCTTTCTTTATTCTTTCCTTTTTTTTTTTTTTTTTTGCTTGCTTTAGGTTTAATTTATGCTTCTTTTTCCAGGGTCTTAAGGCCTCCTGACCTCAACTGTTTCTTGTAAGTAGTTAGCTATTAAATGTATTGTGGGTTCCCTTAAATACAAGGACTTGTTTTTCTCCTGCTGATTTTAAGATTTTCTCTTTAAGGTTTTTACTGTGGATCTCTTTGCAGTTATACTACTAGGAGTTTGTTAAACTTCTCATAGGTATGGGTTAATAGTTTTCATCAAGGACAGAAAGTTTCTGCTATTAATTCTTTTAATATTGTTTTTCTGGTCTTTTCTCTCCTTTTCTGTTGGTACTTCCTTTATACCTATATTGGTGTGTTTAATGGTGTCACACATTTCTCTGAGGCTCTCTTCACTTTTCTTCATTCTTTTTTTTCCCCGTCTACTCTTCAAATTATATGGTTTCTACTGATCTCTCACCAAGTTCACAAGTTCCTTTTGCCACTTCAAATCTATTCTTCCTCCCATCTAGAGAATGTTTCATTTCAGTTATTATAATCTCTAACTCTAGGTTTTCTCTTTGATTCTCTTTGATAATTTTTTGTTGATACTCTCTCTTCAGTGAGACATTATCCTCATACCTTGCTTTGCTTTGGGGTTTCGTTTTGGTTTTTGGAACATGTTTATAATGCTGTCTACAGTCTTTGTAAAGCCTGACGTCTGAGTCCTCTCATGCCATTTCTGTTGCTTGCTTTTTGTTCCCTCTGGATATCATTGATTATGCTTTCCTGTGTCTTTCCAGGTCCTAAATAGTTTGTTGAAAACTGGACATTTAAGAGAATATACTGTCCCAGCTCTTGATATGTGCCCCCCAGGGGCTTGATGTTATTGTTTCCTTGCTTATTCAGTGACTTGTCTGAGTTCCCATAGCGAGGCCTGTTGCCCCTCTGATGTGAAGCCTCTGACATTGCTCCTCAGAGGGCACAATCATAGGCGCATACAGACTCAGCCCCAGAGTGACAGTGCTGTAAGTGACCCTTACAGTGCTGTAAGCTGGGCTCCTTTTGACTGTCCTTCGTCTCTCAAGCTGTCAGCTTTTGTTGGCCTCACTCCAACTGTTAGGCTCCAGTAATTGCCTACTGATTGCTTTTTTTTTTTTTTTAAGCAGTGCCCTGGGGCATATGTTGCTCTACAATCCAGTCCAATTAAATTTAGGCCAATTTCCAGGAGTAGGTTTTGAGGTTCATTTTTTTAAAAATTTTTTAATGTGTTTCTGTTTTTTTTTTTTTTTTTTGTGGTTGTGGTTGTTTGTTTTGTTTTTGAGAGAGAGAGAGAGAGACAGAGAGAGAGAGACAGAACACAAGCTGGGTAGGGGCAGAGACAGAGGAAGACAGAATCCAAAGCAGGCTCCAGCCTGAGCTGTCAGCACAGAGCCTGATGCGGGGCTTGAGCTCACAAACTGCAAGATCATGACATGAGCTGAAGTTGGACGCTTAATTGACAGAGTCAGCCAGGCACCCCAAGGTTCATTTTTTAAGCTTTCTTCTGACGCCAGGAGGACTCTTAAATTATCTCTCATTCAGGTTCCTTCTGATAAATTAGCTGGCCTGTGGTTTAGTGTATTCCCCTCCTGGAGCTACCCTTCCTGCTCTTAAGTTGCATACTATGCAAATCTCTGTTGTTTTCAACAGAGGTTTGAACTTACCCACTTTATCTGTTCTAAATAAGGTCAGTTCTTTTGAAGAGAGTTTCAGAACTGTCTGTTCTTATGGCCTCTCTCTCTCTCTGGACAAAATCTCTGAGCCACTGCTCTGGATTGGAGGTGGGGACGGTGGTCTGTCAGGGAGTGACATCTTATTTTATGAGTAGGATGCTGTGTGGGCTTCGTAGCCTCCGATCTGTTCACCTTGCCTCTCCTAGCATGGAGCTTCTGACCTCTCAGTATACAGGGGCAGTGGTAATAAAGGGCCCAGTATTCTTTGCCTCCTGTACCTGGGTTAGAGTTTCCACCTCATGAGTGGAGTTGGGTGAAGAAAGGGGCTCCCCAGCCTGTCTGCCACACTATCTTGGAATTTAGCCTCTGCAACACGAAGCTGAGGGCTGTGATACTGGCAGCCTGCGCCGTCTGGAGAGATCCTGCAGCTCTTGACTGAGAGCTGAATGGGAGAGGGAGCCCCATTTGATTGACCATGTCTGTCTGTATTGGAGCTTGCATTCTACTCAACTGAGGCTTTGGGAAAGAGGAAGCAAAGTGTGGCTCCGATGACACACACCCTTGCTCTTCTCTGCAAGACTAATGGGTTTTCTTGGATAACTTGTCTTTGTGTGCTGTATGCCCTTAGGGCAATATTCAGAGACTTAAAATACTCGGTTTTGAATATATCTTGTAACAGTTGTGGTTGTTTGCCTGGGGACCAGGTTAGTAGAGCTCTTCACGCTGCCATTTTCTTCCCTGTGTTCTGTGTACAAAAATTTGTCCTGTTAATATTTTATATTCCGATTCATCAGCGTTCTTCCTTTATGACCCGGTGTTAAAGAAAGCATCTCTTTGTCCATCAAATATTGTTATTCCCTCTCTGATTCTTCCCTTGGGCCATTTCTCCCTTAGCTATGTCACTTCATCCCTCGGTTTTACTTTCCACCCGTTCCTCTGAGATCTCTGTCTTCAGCTTATACTGTGCGTCTCAGACCATATTTGCTTTTGTGTACTCAGCAGAATTGTTTACCCCACGGGTGTGACATGTCTTTCACTGAAGCGGAGGCCCTTTCTCAGAACTCTGCTTTTGTCTCCATCTTCCTTTATGTCAGATAAAGTCGTCAGCATTCACCCTATCATCTAAGCTAAAAACCTCAGTGGGGATTCCTGATACCTTATCACTCCACCTCCACCCAAATCTGTCACTGAGTCCTGTCCACTCCACCCTTGAAATGTCACTGCATGCCACTCTGGAAAACAGTGTGGAAGTTCCTCAAAAAATTAAAAATAGAATTACTCAGCGACCCAGCAGTAACACTAGTAGGAATTTATCCAAGGGATACAGGAATGCTGCTTTATAGGGGCACATGCACCCCAATGTTTGACAGCAGTGTTATCAACAATAGCCAAATTATGGAAAGAGCCTAAATGTCCATCAACTGATGAATGAATAAAGAAGATGTGGTTTATACATACAACAGAATACTACTTGGCAATGAGAAAGAGTGAAGTCATGCGGTTTGCAGCAACGTGGATGGAACTGGAAGGTATTAAGCTGAGTGAAATAAGTCAGGCAGAGAAGGACAGATACTATATGTGTTCACTCATATGTGGATCTTGGGAAACTGAACAGAAGACCATGGGGGAAGAGAAGGGGGAAAAAAGTAGAAACAGAGAGGAAGGGAGGCAAACCATAAGAGACTCTCAAATGCAGAGAACAAACTGAGGGTGGATGGTGGGGGGGGAGGGTAAGGGAGAGGGGAAAATGGGTGATGGGCATTGAGGAGGGCGCTTGTTGGGATGAGCACTGGGTGTTATGTATAAGCGATGAACATGGGAATCTACCCTAAAAACCAAGAGCACACTTTACACACTGTATGTTAGCCAATTTGACAATAAATTATATTAGAATAAATAAATAGGCAGAAAAAAAAAAGAAACGTCACTCCAAATAAACACCCTTCTCTTCAGTATAATGCCACTGCTTTAGTTCAGGCCCCTTTCTCTTTCCTGGTCCTTTTCAACAGCCACCTTTGTTTCAGTATCCTACAGCTTTCAGAGTTTATTTTCTTCTTCATCCTTCCCAGTTAAGGAATTTTCTAAGATACTCACGTAACCAAAAATTTTCATTGGCTTCCTCTTAGTATGTGGTAAAAGCCCCATTTCTTAACTTGACATGGAAGGCCCTTTCTGTGTGATTGCACACCATTAGGTGTGATTGCACGTCTGAACCTTAGATTGTAGGAGGATCGTACTCTCTGGCGAGTCGTGAAACGGCCGTGACGCGGTGCATGGCCAGTGCGTCTCCAGTGCCTAAAACCTATCGAGTGCTCAGAAGTTGTTAGCAGTTACTATCACTATTGCCCTTTTGCCTTCATGTTGATCATTTCCTCCCCCTGCCTCTCCCCAGCACACACCCTACTCCTCCAGCATGGAGTGACTTTCTCTTCCAGAGGTGCCTTCTGTTTTCACCCCGTGCCTTTGTATTACTGCTTTTCTGCCTGGATTTCCCACTACAGTGCTTCACGACTAGAACCAGTCATCCCACTTCATTCTCCCATTGTGCTTACTGTATACACAGCTGACGTTCACCATTTCTGTATTTATCGGAGTGTTTGCCTTCACAGACCGTGAGCATGTCAAGGCCAGTCCTCGTGTTTTATTTGTCTTTGTATCCTCAGATCTCTAGTAATTAAGATGGTGAGGGGTGCCTGGGTGACTTAGTTAAGGGTCTGGCTCTTGATTTCGGTTTAGGTCATGGTCGCAGGCTTGTGAGATCAAGCCCTGCATTGGGCTCCACCCTGAACATGGAGCCTGTTTAAGATTCTCTCTCTCTCTCTCTCTCTCTCTCTCTCTCTCTCTCTCTCTCTCTCTCTCTCTCTCTCTCTCTCTCCCTCTAACCCTCCCCTGCTTGTGTGTGTTCTCTCTCTCTCTCTCTTCCTCAAAAAAATAAAAACTAAATAAAATGGTGAAATCCATGTACTACTCAGTTGGGGAAAATGTTTGTTTAATGTAAACTTATTTTTATTGTTTTTTTTTTTTGTATTCTTTTTCATTGTAGTATCTTACACTGGACATTGTACGTTTTTACACTTCAATTTTATTTCAAAATGAAGTTTTGTCCAAACTACCTGTTTTTCTTATATACCAGTAGATAAATATTTATATATTTTAATGCAACCTTAGCCTTCTTTATTAAATATGGACTGAATGTCATGGAACCTCTTACACGTACCTATGTGACTAGATGTTCATATAGAACAGGTGTGATGTAATCCACAGGTCTCCTTGAATGCATTTATTACCTACATGGCTGATTTGTTTTTGACCTTTAGAAATAAGCAGCTCTTGGGCAATGAAAGAGGAAATGGTTCTTGGCTGAGTAAAAGTGTTTCCCCCTTTTAAATGAGGACATTTCAGGTTATGGTGGATGATAAAACTGTATTTAAGAAAAAGCAAGAGGACTCCTGGCAGAAACAAAAATGAACTCATGTTAACATTATTTTCACTAAATAATTGCAGTTTGGGTGAGCATTTCTAATTTTGAAAAAATGAGCGGGAAGGCAAATGCCGTGTCATTTAGGCATGAATCTCAAACCCTTTAACTGATATTAGTGGGAGAGAAACTTTATGCAAGTTATAAAATAGTAACTTCATAAAATTGGTAGGTCAGAGATCAAACTCAAAAGATGATCATGCCATTATGATAAGCGGTGTGATAGAGTGGCTCAAAAAAAGGATTTTTTTTTTTAACTTGCATTGGAGGTGCCCAGGCGGCTCAGTTGGTTAAGTGTCAGACTCTTGATTTTCCGTCTCGTCATGATCTAAAGGCAGAGAGATCAAGCCCCACTTTTTTCTCCAAGCCAGGTGTGGTGGAGATTCTTTCTCTCTCTGTCTCTCTGCTCCTCCCCCACTTGCGTATGCATGCGCTCTCTCTTTCCCTCGCTCTCAAAAAACAAACAAACTCACGTGAATTCCCTCAGTAGAATTTAAATATTAGAATAATCTTGGTTCAGGTTGAGAAAAAAACCGACCATCATTCAGAAGTGGCTTTTTCACCTTTAAAGTTGGTGGCAGGAGTGGCTAGGGTGGCTCAGTCAGTTAAGAGTCTGAGTTCAGCTCCCTATCTCACCCTATCTCACCCTATGGGTTTGAGCTCGGCATTGGGCTCATAGTACAGAGCTTGTTTGGGATTCTCTCTCTCCTTTTCTCTGTGCCCCTCCCCCGTGTGTGTGTACTCTCTCTCAAAATAAATAAGTAAACAAACATTCTTTAAAAAGCAAGAATATTAATAAATAGTAGTAATATTTAGTAAGAATATTGTCTAAGACAACAGTAAGAATATTATCTATGAAATGCTTGGCAACATTGAGCCAATGCCATTAGGCTTGTAGCTTGTATTGGGCTATGGTAGCATTAATAACATAGTAGCCCTGGAAGTTTTCACTTGTTCTAGTTCCTGTATGGACAAAATGTGATTATTCCCTAAGCTCTGTTACCACCTGATCTTGCAAGGAAGCATGCCAGCAGTGCTCTTGCCAATAACCTGCCTTTGCTCTCAGTAAATCACAGTTATCTCCATTTGTATTAATGCCTCTGCATATCTTACAATGTCTTAAGAACACTTGGTTGCCCTGCAGAAAAATAAATGTTTTCTCAAAAAATTCCAGTTATGCTTTAGAAAATAAATAGCTTGCTGTCCTTTTCAAAAGATTTAAACTTGTAAAAGACAGTTTTAAAACTAGTACAGACTGTGTTTATGTAAGCTATCTTAATTGCAACTAAAAGTTTTTGCTCTTTGTCTTTTTAACTCGAAATTGACAGCATGAGTTTCTCTCTGTTAAACTCATTTATCATCTACTCTGAATATAAGGTGTAATCCTCATCAGTTTCATAATCGAAGCCACTGCCTGTGGTGAAGGTTTTTCTGCGTATTGGATCAGATAACAATTATGGAAATAGATTCGCAAAAACTCAGGATCACTTCATACTTACAAGGAAAATACATTTCAAGATGTTTGTGTCACCTGTGGTTGAGGAATTAATGAGTAAACTATTTGCTTTTCATAGAAGCCATTACTCCATTAAGTAGAAAAATTGCTATTGTTTCTATATTTGTTACTGCTAATACTAAATTGTATACCTGGACCTAAATTGGTGAAGTTAGAGATGAAGTGTATCCCTGGGTACATCAACCCAGGTGATCGTACATGTATTACTGTCTATACTTACTGTCTCAGCCTAGGCATTGATATTTCTACTCCAGTAGAACATCAAGTAGTACATCAAGTATTTTCAAGTATGAAGGAGTAAACTCTTGTTTTTCAGTTTCTGTTTGAATAGGTTATGGAATTTTAAGAAATGGGTGGAGATTTTTATTATTCTTCTGCTTTGGTTCTTTTTGCATTTGCTATGGTTTCCATGATTCATCCTAGGAGTGTTGATTTTGCCTTCAGTAATGCCAGTGAATTCCCATGACCAACAGTTCCTTTTTCATAAGCCTTTCTCACCATACGTATGGCTTACATACATTGAAATAAAGTTGATATGAAATCGGTCAGTTTTCCTTCCTAATATTTTATGTGGATATGGCTCTAATGCCATATAATCCCCATAATAAAATTACTTTTTTATAATGATTTTTTGACAATAAAATAATGTATGTTCCTTGTACAATACTCAGAAAATGGTGATCATAAAATGTTATTGGAGTCATGTTTAAATTATGTTATGATAATCAGCTATCTTACTTAGAACCAGTGTCACTAAATTGGTATAAGGAAGCTAATACATGATGGCCTTGAGATTAGAAAACAGACCTGTGTGACTCCCAAGCCTGCTCTTATGTACTATACTGCTGTTTTATACTGTGTTATTCTGCATATCATGCATTATAACTTAGCGCACACGCACGCGCTCGCACACACACACACACACACACCCTCTGTCTTTCTCTCACTTTTTACACTGCTGTATTGCTTTGAACATAGTTCCTGACCTCTAAGAACCTGTTTCTTCCTGTGTGCATTGAGTATAATAATTGCATCCACCTCACTATAAGAAGTAAAGAAATTCACAAAGCAGTTAGAGAAGTGCCTGATGCATGTTGAGTTCTTTGTAGTTATTTCTAATACTTTTATTATTATAAAGAAGAAATATTTTCCTTTTAAATCTTTTCCTTTCCCTTTTAAAATAAATCTCTTCCTTTTCATTCGTGATTACATGGCATGGATAACAAACAGGTTTATTAGAAAGCGAGGGTTTTTAACTTCATTATGGTGTAGAGGCATGCATTGATTAAACATTTCTTAAATAGAACAGAAAGAAAAAAATGTTGCAAATGAGAGGTATGAAAATAAGAGATGAAAGACACAGAAAAGAGAAAAAAAAATGAAACCAGAAGAAAATATAGCTAAATGATTTCTGTAAGAACAAATATTCCAAAGAAAATGTGATCAGAGGTTTTGTAGGCTCTCTCAGTCAATTTTTCTTAATGAGTAGGAATCTAAGCTACGTTGCCGTAGTTATGATTGCTGTTGTTGACTCTGATCTAGCATGATTGTATGGAAATACTCATCTTTACTACAGTTAGCCTAAAGTTTGCTTTGTAGCACTGGCATTTTGCCTTGTTTGAAGGTAGATCTTGAAATGTTACTGAGCCGAGCCCTCAGACACGTGAACCTACACCACAACTCCTATGATAGAGTGCCGCTCACCAACAATCCATGGTTGATATACAGTCATTGGCAGAAGGATGGCAACTGACAAAGATTGTTAGTGCAGCAACCATTTTTACCTTATACCTTGGCTGTTGAACGAGAAGATTTAGAACTCCAGTGAATGCCAACTCTTAATTCATTTTTGTAAGAGATTCTTGAGTCTGGGTTTATTGAAGCATGAACTCCTAAGGTTTTATCCTGGCAACACAAGATATGTGGAAAATGAAATAGTCATAAATATGACTGAAACATTTATTAAATTGCCAGTAGGAAAGTAAGGACTTTAGCTTAATATATGTGCTCTTTACAATTTCAATAAAATGTCATCTTTATAACTTTTATGACCTTTTGTCTGTGGAGTAAATTTAAGTCTACACCCTGTTTACATGAATTGTGTGTGAGTTTATCTGAAATCCTTTTTTTTAAATGACAAATATGAAATCCCCTGTAACTAATGTGGTCTAAATGGAAGCATTTGTTTCCCAGATGTAAAATACTTAGTTTGTGTGTCATATGACGTTCAGATTTAGAACTTTTATATGTGTTTTGAGAAATTACTGTGCATTTTAACTCTTTATCATCACTGGAATTTCTTGCACAAGCATGTTAACTGTGTATCAAAATTTGTAAAGTATGGAAGTGAAACATTCATTCCTCGACAAATATTTACTAAGAAGATATCATCTGCTGGTTGCTCTGTGAGTACTAAGGAAACCACTATAACTGAGGCACTTGAAATCTGCTTTGTATGGTGTTCATAATCTGTTCAGGAAAATTTAAAACAAAGAAACAATGCATTTTAGAAATATATATATTATGACACATGCTCTGAAGGAAACAAAGAGGTTTCTGAGATAATGGATTAGAGGGATTTTAAATGACGGTTTAAGAAATTCCTCTCCCAAGAGATGCCTTTTAATCTTAGACCTTGTATTAGTCAAGATGGTGTAGGGTATGCTGTTGTAGCGACTAACCATGAAATCACTGTGGTTTGTCTACTTAATTAAACAGAGGTTACTTTTCATTTTACATAACCAAGTATCCAGTGTGAGTTGTCAGGGGAATTTTATTCGTCGTGGTTACTCAGATTCAGAGTAAAGGACACTCCATCTTAACACACACCTCCCTGGTCACCAAAGCAAAGAAGGAGGATATAGTTACTTGCACACCGGCATTTGAAGATTTTTGCCTGGAAATGACATCTGTTCTCATATGATTAGCCACAAAAAAAAAAGTTATAGGACAGGGCTATGTGTAATTTTAAAGAAGTCAGGCATGTACAGTTTTCCATGTGCCTGAAAAGAAAGGAAAAAAATGGATATTGATGAGCAACCCTAATGACTTGTGCAGGCCTGAAGGATGAGATGGAACCAGCCCTTTTCAGAATTGGAGAAATAAAGTTCCTTGTAAAGGAGAATGCATAGGAAAATTCCCTGAGATAAGAGAGAGGTGAATGGGCTTTGAAGACATGAGAAAACAATTTGCCTGGAATGTTGTGGATAATAATTTTTTATATAGTTAAGTATTGGTCAGGAAAGTCATTGTTTTGAATAATTATCTGTCTTCTATTAAAATGATTAATGTGTTAGCTATGGCCAATATTTTGGAAATATTCCTAATCATTTATAAATAAGTTTTTTTTTTTTTAATTCATTGTCACTGGAGTTATCATTAGATGGTTAAAGTTTCTCATGTTGTACTCCATGAGAGTAGGTGTGTGTTCGTTTAGGGTAAGAAGGCATGATGGATGAATTTTTACTTAGAGGAATTTCATGTAATGTTAAGACTTCTGCATTCACAAGAACAACTCTATTTTATTTCTTCTGTGATTTGACTTGTCTGTGACAGCCCTTTGATGGGAATGAAATCTAAGAATTAAAATTATAGGGTAAAAGAATATAGGGGAGATAACACAACGTTCTAAGCTTCAAGTTATTTTTATTTTTATTTTTATTTTTATTTATTTATTTACTTTTATTTATTTTTGAGAGAGAGAGAGAAACAGAGTGAGCAGGGGAGGGGCAGAGAGAGAGGGAGACACAGAATCTGAAGCGGGCTTCAGGCTCCAAGCCGTCAGCACAGAGCCCGATTTGGGGCTCGATTTGGGGCTCGAAGCCACAGACTGTGAGATCATGACCTGAGCCAAGTCAGATGCTTAACTGAGCCACCCAGGTGCCCCTCAAGTTATTTTTATATGTGGGCATTAGTGAGATAGGTCTGATCTCTTGCAGTTACATAAATTCTGCAAAATGTCTCTAAATAAATTTCATACTTAAATGTTAGGTTTGATTTAGCCCTAGAAAATAGGATGGAATTCCCACCCCCCCCCACCCCCCCCCCCCCGCCCAATCACTCAGTTGGTTAGGAATGCTCTGTTCCTAATTAAGTGATCTTAAGTATAATATTTGGGATAATTTTAAAAGTCTGGAATATAACAAAAGACATCTCAAGAAATCTTTCATGTGCATACCACCAAATGAAAAGTTAAGTTTTAAAAATTTGCTTCAGATAACTTCTTGTTCTTTCTCCCTGTCTTTTTTTTAAAAGAACTAAAACTTTACAGATAAAATTTAATTCCCCCATGTTCTTTTCATCCCTCCTTTCCCTTCCTTTTCCAGAAGTAACCACTATCATGAAGTTGTGGTATATTTAGTTGATGCTCTTTATACATGTACTACTTCCAGTATTTCCATAAATAATGTGTATCATTGTTTTATATTTTTAATGAACATAAATATTATCAGAGTCCATGTATCCCCCAGCTTATTTTCATTCAACAATGTTTTTGAGATCTTCTTATCTTGCTACATATAGAATTCGTTTTAACTACTGTGCAATATTACATTGCATAAATGTGAAGCAATTTACTTGCCTATTCTTTTACTGAGAGACATTGAGATTCTTTCTCATTTTTCCTACTAAAAAAGTGCTGTGATGTACTTCTTCTATAATGTCTCCTTCTGTGTTTATGCAAGTTTCTCTTGAATGAACAAGACTGTATATATGCATCATCAACTTATTAGCTATTGTTAGTTTGCTTTCCAAAACAATCGCTTGACCATGAACATAGGCCTCTCTTAACCGGTATTGTCTTACTCAGTATTATCCAACATCCAACATGCATTGTAGGCCTGTATGGACTGTGACTCACTAGCTCATTGACCTTGGATATTACCTAATGTCTCTGTGCTCACTTTCCTTATGTGTAAAATAAGGATGATAGTAATCATACCTTATAAAGTTTTTACAATGGCTAGGTGACATAAAGTATCCAAGTACTTAGAACAGCACTTGCCACGTTTTTGGCCTAAAATGTATCCAGTGATAGGTACTTCATTGTTTTACTTTTGTTTCTCTGAGGATAAGTTTGCACGTAGTTTTAGGTATTTATGAACCGTTTTTATTCACTTCTATGAATTGTTGATGAGTATTTTTTTTTTCATTTTTCTAGAGGTATGTGGTTTCCTCATTTGTATACATTTAACTATTCTGGATACTCTGTTTATGGCATATGTGTGTATATACCCATGTACATATATAAAAATGACATAGACAAAAAATTAATGTACATATATATACTTAAAAATGCATGTATATATTTCTGTTGTTTGGCTTTCTGTTCTTAGACTGTTGTTTGCCTTTGGAGTTTGGGTTATGGTGATTTGTCTTATCTGGTCAATTTTAGATTTAATTCCTTTCTACTACTCTTTCCCTTATGATTTGCCTAAAAGTGAGTATCTCATTTCTAGATATGGTAAAATATTTAATACTCTTTGTCTGCTTACTGATTAAGTAATAATAACTTAAAAGGACCTATAAGAACATATAGAACATGAATGAGAATGGATATGTTCAAGTATGGATGCTATCACAATATTGAAAAAAAAACTGAAATTCTATGAAAATCTAAAAAACATAGAAGGAACTTCTACATTAAACACTTAGGTTTTCTCCCACCTTTATGCCCTGCCCATTCCATACGAGGTTCAGTTTCTGGGGTTATGTTAGATAGCCCAATTGCTCACAGACTTCCCCTGCATATATGGTAGAAAATGTTACCTCACTGCGGTCAAGTCAGACACAATAGCAGGGTTGAAATACTGTTAAGTAGCCTCTCCTGGCAACCAGATTCATCTACTGTATTAAAAGGATCATGTTATTGATGAGAATCACTATAAACTTTTCCATTTTCCCCAGCTATTATAACTTAAAGTAAAATGTTTTAAGGAATCATCGATTCATACAAAATTTAAATTTTTCCATGTTTGGAATACTTTCAAGGGGTCAGAGTCCTTATATTTTATGTATCCCATGGGACTTACCTGTCTTGAGTTGTTCATTAAAGGTTTAATATAGAATTAATGTAGAAAATTCAGAACTTGGAAAAGAGCAGACTTTACACTTTCCTGAGGCTCCTGTCCCAAATGGAACAGATTGCTTTGTGACTGGCATCCTCATTCCAGCTAAGTTGAAGAGTCAGCCCATCTAGGTAGTTTTCTAAAAGGCTGAACCTTGTTTTTAGTTCGTTTGCATTCACCTTTTTAAAAATGCTTCTTATATATAAATGTCAAGCCCAAATAAGTGCATCTCCAAATCTCGTAGATCTCTTTTAGAAACCTCAGGGCTGGTCTCACAACTTGGCAGGTTAGTATGAATTAGGCAAGGGCAGGCTTTCACATTATAATGATTACCAAGAATCTTTACTAAAACAAACATCTTCGTAAGGGTTAAGCCTCAATTAAAATCTTATTTCATACGTTAGATGTCATGGGAAAGGTTAAAAAATTGGGACCCCACTGCAGAATATTTTAAACATATTCTAATACTCTAAAATTCTAATCAAAACTCAGACACAGGTGCAAAGAATCGTGGCTGCTTATGAATTTCACTCCCTGCCTCCAGGAACATAAATGGAAAAGTTATGTAGAGCCCCTAAATTTTAGCTAACTTTTTACATCTTCATTCAAAATTTCTACTGTCAGTAGGGTGCTACATGTATAAATTGAGGTCTTAGTTGCAAACAAAACAAATACGAGTCATTGAATTAAAAATAGTGACAAAAGGGATGTAATAGAAAGACATTGGGTAGATGTAGAATAGATAGGTTGTGTAGAGAAGCAAGTTTGGAGAATAGATAAGAGCTAGCGGAAGCTGCCAGCACAAAATTCAGCTGAGGTTGTGGGTTATTAGTTCCTTGTTAGTCCTTTGCTGCCTCTACTGTCTTCCTGCTGCTGAGAAGAATTTCTGAACATGTGTCCACATCAGTTCCTCACACCAAGACTCACACAATGCAGATTTCTCCTAAATGGGGAAAAGGGTTGGGATGCAGAAAGTCAAATATATTAACATTTTGTCTGCATGTCTCAAAATATATTTTGACCATGATTTTCATGGACTCTATAAATCCATTCTTTTGGGAGGCCAGCTTTGGAATGAAACAATATTGGGGGTGCCTGGGTGGCTCAGTTGGTTAAGCATCCGACTTTGGCTCAGGTCATGATCTCACAGTTGGTGAGTTCGAGCCCCGTGTAGGACTCTGTGCTGACAGCTCAGAGCCTGGAGCCTGCTTCGGATTCTGTGTCTCCATCTCTCTCTGTGTCTTCCTGGCTCACACTCTGTCTCTCTCTCTCACTCAAAAAGAAATAAACACCCAGCTTTCCTATTTTCTTCCTAGTAGATTCAGTCTCTTTTCCTCCCAGGCTCTGGTGTTCAAAATCCTTTGGCTTCTGCACTTCTTTGTTTGAGAGACATGGGAAGTATGGATCCCCCTACCTCTCCTCCATGTTGGCCCTTAATTGGTTCCAAATTATGGGAAGAGCCTAAATGTCCATCAGCTGATGAATGGATAAAGAAGATGTGGTTTATATATACAATGGAATACTACTTGGCAATGAGAAAGAATGAAATCTGGCCATTTGTAGCAACGTGGATGGAACTGGAGAGTATTATGCTAAGTGAAATAAGGCAGAGAAAGACAGATACCATATGTTTTCACTCATATGTGGATCCTGAGAAACTCAACAGAAGACCAGTGGGGAGGAGAAGGGGGGAAAAAAGTTACAGAAAGGGAAGGAGGCAAACCATAAGAGACTCTTAAATACTGAGAACAAACTGAGGGTTGATGGGGGGTGGGGGAGAGGGGAAAGTGGGTGATGGGTATTGAGGAGGGCACCTGTTGGGATGAGCACTGGGTGTTGTAAGGAAACCAATTTGACAATAAATTATATATAAAAATAAATACATAAAATTAAAAAAATAAAGTTAAAACTATATAAAACAAAAAATAAACATAAACAATT
The DNA here is from genome assembly GCF_024362965.1 of Panthera pardus. NCBI lineage: Eukaryota > Metazoa > Chordata > Mammalia > Carnivora > Felidae > Panthera > Panthera pardus. The sequence goes on from NW_026526765.1 coordinate 132,826,800, forward strand.
TTAAAAAAAAGAAGAAAAAGAAACACTACTGAACACAATGACAGCAGTTCTGTGGATCTCAACTGTTCAAACTTGTGCATAATTAAAATAGAACCTTTTGGTAGACAGTTTAGTTGACCCTCAAAATGTAGAGTAATTATGGAAACTCTGTGGGATTTCTAATTTCCTTTCTATCAGTTAAGATAAGCATTCTGTAGTTACCCAGGAACTGGAACAATCATGTTTATTGAGTAGAAACAGGATAGGCTCAGGCCTTATACACCAAAAAAGATAATGTGAAATGTTTGAGTAGATTTCTGTAGAAACTGAAGGAAGAGGGTTTTTTCCCCCCTAGGAAAAACTTCAAGTTTGATTTCCTTTGCTAATAAGGTACAGAAGATATAAATAGATAATATAAAATAAGAATCATAATATTCTAATTTTTTAAGGCAATCAGAGACACATAATCTTATAACCATCTGGCTGGAAATTTTTAAATTTACTTAAGCATCAGGATGTTTTTCTATATTGGAATGTTTGTGAAGTTTGGAAACATGTGGACATTTAACTGGGGTTTCTTTTGATGTTCATCATCAGGCAGTCAGAGCCTCTCCCATAAGCTCAGACACTGACAGTCTCGTTTTTTGTGCCATCATCCTTTCCCACCAAGGGCCTGCTCTCAGGGGCATGAGCCACAGTCTCCTGGCGAGGGGATAGAGGCTGAGGGTACAAACAGATAATCTGAAAACCAGATAATGTCATGGCTAATCACAAATTGATGATGGTGCTTTTGTTGCCAGAGTAGCGGTGCTGGAATCGAGGCTGAGCCATGAATCAAAAGGGGTGCTCTCTTTCCCAGACCACATAAATGGATAAACGTTGAGCTTTTATATTTGTCCATTGTGCTTTCTGGCGAGGTAGAAAGGGAGATTTTTTTTTTCACTGAGTAAAAATGATGTGGGTCTGGTATTTCTCTTTGCAAAATAATTTATTTCTGGCTGCACAGTATTAATTTTCAGGCTGTGAAACCTGGCTTTGATTCCAAACAGATCTTTGGGAAAAAGGGAGCTTGAATAATAGAGAAAATAACTCCATAAGGAAGTATATTATTTCTTGGAAGGATCCTGGTATCCATTTAAGTGGTTTCTTCCAGCTTTCACATCCAAGAAAATTGTATCCATATATAATTATGAGGAACAAAGCCACAGTGATGTTTTTTTTTCTGCTTTCCTCTTCCTTCACCTTGCAATGGCACTGTAGTGGCCACGATGAAAGAAAGCACGTTGGAAACTAGGAAAGGCTCTGTAACATTTATTAACATCAACAACAGCCACAATAAGAACAACTACCAGGTGCTGGGCATTTAGTAAAAGCCAGGCACTGTGCTAAACCCTTGAAGTTTTTGTCTCACGACATGCACAGGTCCGTATCAGAAACTGTAAGTAAAGTTCTCTTATTATACCCGTTTCACAATTAAGGAAGCTAGAGTTACTGGAATGTATGCAAGGCTATAGGCAGGTAGTTTGTGAAGCTGGGTTCTGGTTGTGAATCCAGAACTGTCTCCCTGCAATCTTGTGCTCTAGTCACGATACTAAGTGCTTTCCTATGTATACAATGCTAGAGCCACAAAATAACACAGTTTACCTGTGGAGGTTTTCAGCTAGAAGATAAACTACTTAAAAATCTCCATGCTCTGTGGAGCGAACATAGATACCTTACCTCATTATTGTCAGTAGCTTTAACGAGAAATTTCCTCTGCATTGCATTGTAGGCAGAATCCTACCCAGGACTGTGGGACCATGTGCTTTTCTTTACATCACCAGTTATGGGTCCTCAGATTTTAGGTCCTGGAAAAATAGGTGTGATCTTTGATGTATAGATGAATAAAGCAGGAAACACAGAAAAACGTCTGAACTCTGATCATTTAAATATTTTGAATACTGTTAGCCATCCAGGCAATAGTTTGGCAACAGCTAAGAAACTTGGAGTGTTACAGTCATGTCACAAATTTCTAAAGTTCTCTGTGATATTTATGGCGGCAGTGATGTCACCTGGAGGAAAGCCAATTACACAAAAGATATCATTTTATTAAATCTATTTGAGGCAGCCATGTTTGAAGATACGACAAGGGACTCATCTGCTGATAAGTGTTTGCCAAAGTGTGTTCATCCCACACTAGTTTTGAGGAATGCTATTGAATAAAAATATTTTACGAGCAAATAAATTTTGAACACTGCCTGCTATAGCCTCCTCTTGGCAGTTTATAATGCACATAAGTATAGTAAGGGCTCCTGAAAGTCCTATGGTTTCCCCCCGCCCAACACACACACACACACACACACACACACACACACACACACACACACACACACACACTCATACTCAGACACACATTCTGTCTTTGTTCAACTCTATAATGTATTTGACCACAGAATCTCTCTTTGACGTAATACTTTTACTATTCCCTGGAACTGCTATTTCATTGACCTCATTGTGGGAAATACTGAGTTAGACCATCCCTCTGGTTCTCAGCTCAGCAATTTTGTCATAAAAAGCCCTTGACACCCCAGATGCCATCAATTGTAAGCTCCTAATTACCGTTTTATGTTGAATATTGCAAGAGAATGAGTCAGGAGGCCTAAGTCGTTACATCAGATCATTTTGACTTGGGGCCAGTTGCAGAAACATTTTGGACTTTACTTCCTTTTCTGTTTAATCACACAATCATATCACATCATCTCTAAAAGTCATTCCTAGAAACAAATAAATTTAACACTTGACAGTTCTCAGAATGCATTTATATGTATCATCTAGAATGACCTGGATACCTTTGGGAAGCGGACAGTAAAGCCCAGCACCTACCTAACACTACAGATTATTTGGAAGTTTACTAAATTTGAAAGGTTTTGCATCCTGTAGATACTGTGTCAGGCTTCGTGGACACTGAGCATTGTTTCTAGTCCAACCGCAGCACTAAAGCCTCTCCCAGTGTTAAGTGATACTTATTTGGAGTCCACCTATTTAGAAAACAAAAGCGAAGCTGCTGATATGTTTTGAAGTAGATTGTGCCATGATGCCACAGAGCGTCTGCTGAAACAGAATGTCCATACGTGCGAAGTATTTGCACACTAAAGTAGTAGAAAGTGTAGATCTGGGCAGACACACAGCTGTGGGGAACCATGGTGGCTTGCTTTGGAGGCATATCACAGTGGTCAGAGAAGCGTTTAGTAAGTTGAGCTTCATTTATTAGCTGAATGAAAGGTTTATGATCCTAAAACAAAAAAAATAAATGCCTGCAGAAAGGGCATTTAATGCAGAGCAGGAACCAGTGATCGAGCACAGAAACTGCCTTCCGTATATACACACGACTATCAGCACTACTGGGAAGTAGCAGAGTGTGGGGGTTAAGATCGTGGGGTTTGGTGTCAGATATGTTTGTCATTCACATGCTGGCTCTGTTAGACACCATCTGTGTGACTTTGAGCAATTCTTGTACAGATAACCTGAAATGATGGGTATCGTACACTGCACAGACCTCCTGTAAAGAACTGTTGCCTCACTACCAGACGCTTTCTCATTCCCTGTTTCCCTGTGGTGTTGGGAGACCGCCACTCCAACGTGCATCGATAGAACTTTCTGGGATGGTGGAAATGCTCTTTGTGCTGCCAGTACAGTAGCCACTAACCACATGTGGCTCTCAAGCACTTGCCATGTGGCTAGTATGATTAGGAACTGAATGTTTATTTAATTTAATTTAAATTTAAAGTTTAAATTTAGAAAGCCACATGTGGCTAAGTGGCTACTGTTTTGGACAGCACAGCTATAGATTACAACAAACCACATTGGTGTGAAATTTTATAACTGCTAAAATTTCTTTCTCCAAAATACTGAATTTGATGTCACAGACAGCTTCTACGGTTTAAAAAGTTGGTCATGATCCTTTAATAAAAGAACACACACTGTTCCTTTTTGGTGAGGTTCCCAACCACATTACCTAAAATCCATCTACACAAGGAGCTGTACCAAGTTTCAGTTTCACACTGTGAGAGAAGATACTAGAGAGAAACCAGGAATCTGTTGAATCTTATTGAAATAATGTGAGTTAAATATCTGATCACTTTGATGGCTGTTCCTTGAAAACAAAAGAATATTACATTCTCTGTTTACGTGCTGCAAAGTTGCAAATTCGCCTGTTAAGGCCAGCTTTTTGATTGTGTTCCTCTAATTTATTTTATGTCTACCTGCCCTGGCACATCTGAAAAGATTTCCTTTATGCCTTTGAGCTCTCTTTGTGTTTCTAGAACTTTTAACTCTTGGTGTTTCACTGCAGTTTTTAAGCATACAAATCTTTCCTCTTCATTGTAATTTTTAACCTTATATTATTCTTTTTTCGCCTGGGTTAATGCCTTTTGTTCTTGACTTCCACTCTGATATTATTGCTTCTTCCACTTTATTTCATTTATGATTTTTATGATTTTTGTCTGTCTTCTACTTTTTTTTCATTTCTTTTTTTTAATATGAAATTGATTGTCAAATTGGTTTCCATACAACACCCAGTGCTCATGCCAGCAGGTGCCCCTCAATACCCATCACCCACCCTCTTTTTTTTGTCATTTCATTTTGATGCTTTTCTTATAGACAGAGTAGAACTGAATTTTGTTATTTTAATCAGATTACCAATTATTTGATCAGAAACTAAGCATATTCATATTATGATTTCAATATATATGGTTTATTCATACCATTTTATTTAATGTATATGTCATTATATTTTGTGTCTTTTCTCTTTTCATCTTTGTTGTAATTTTTAGTTGTAGTCAATTATATTTTACTTTTCTGTCTCTGTTGCCCTTCTTTCTTGATTAAAAAATTCTGTGTTCTTCATCAAACTAGTGCTCACTGTCCTTTCACCATTATATTGAAACTTCTATTCCTCTCATAACTTTTGTACAGTATTGAAATTAACTAATACCTATTCCTGTTACCCTGAGACATTTTTCATGTTTACATCTCCAAGTCCTGAGTGAAGATCTTAGGAATAATTCATTTCCAAGTCTTCATTATGGCAAATACCACCCCCCATTCCCCCAATTCTTGACATTATTTCAGGCTGTTATTAAGTTGTATCTTATGACTCTTATTTGAAGAATCCTTTCTCAAATATTATAAATTCATAACCTGTAAATGTTGTTTTGCTGTATTTTTAATTACCTATATCACATAGGATAAAAATAATGCCACACCAATTCATCTTCTTTGTAGGCAGTCTGTGGTTTTTTTTTGTTTTTTGGTTTTTTTTTCCTCTCTAGAAACAGAAAAATAGTTTTTCCTTTTAATCTGAGGTTCAGAGATATACAGAGATCGCAGGAAGCTCTTCTTTGGAGCATGTCTCTTGCTTTTCATTATTCTTGTCTAGGACACCATGAGCCCTTTTACCCAGAAGGTGAAAACTACTGTTTATTTAAGCTTAGGAAAGTTTTTCCTACTATTTCTTTAGTCTCTTTATTTTTTTACTTTTATTTTGAATTCATATTATTCATATTCTCATTTCTAGTCTCTGTGAAGTCTAATCTTTTACTTAGGATATTAATTTTTTAGAGATTTTGTGGTGTTGTAAGCTATTTCTTCCATCTGATCTTCTAGACAACTAATTTAGCTGGAAGCAGCGACTGCTGGGTTTTCTGTTCCTTCTGTTGAGTCTGGATGTTGAAAGGGTTTTACCTTCATGAGCCAAAGAAACACTTCAGTCTTTCCATCTGTATTTGTGTATCCGCAAGGTAAGTTCCCACACTACCCATTCTGGTCAGGCTTCATGGGCTTATTGGCAATTACAGACTTGCAGCTGTGTAAGGTATGTTCATTGTTATTTTACTGAGCTGGTATGAGACTCCTGTAACCTTCCTGCCGAGTGTCCCTGGGGTATCCTTTTGTTCCTGAGCCTTTCCTGGTGCTTATGTATAAGGAACAGGTATAAAGCTCCAAGCAGGGAACCAAGAATGACCGGTTTCTCCAGTGCAGACCACCAGCCATGATAGACCACCACTACCTGCAGAGATCTGTTGACTACCTGCTGTTGTTTAGGAAGCAAGTCACAGAGGCGGGGCCTCCCCCTTTGCAAGTTTAATGGATCGGTCGACAGATGTTACCTATGTCCTCTTAGAAGCCCTTATGATCAGTGGTCTTCTATGCTCTTCAACATTTCCCTCAAACTCCCAAGTAATTAAAACCCCAGTAGTGAATCACATGACATTCACTTTCTCCTCAGGAGGTTTCCTCACCTCTCTAACACCTAACGTTGTGACACTAGAAGTTGTTGGTCAGGACAGAATCACAGAGCAGGTTGTGCATCCTTTTTCCTGGGATGAGTGTGATTTATCATGTGTGACTGTATGTATGGTTCCTTACAAATATCTCACGAAGAAATGATGTAAGCAGAAATTTCAGTAAGAAAATAGTAGCTTGAATCCACATTAGTGTATAAAGGCTATCATCAAATTGTGCTAAACATTTTATTCACTGCCACTGTGATTGAGCTTGGTGACATCATTGTGTTTGGATCAGGCGATATATCAGCATTGGTTCCCACTGATTTTGTATCTGACTTTAATGATAATGGATAAATGTTTTGGGAGCATGTACCATTTTTCCCTGGAATCATTCCTGCCTAATGAGCTGTACTAGGTGTTTTTCTTAGACATCATAAAATTTGGTACTTTGTTGATTTGTCTGGCCTGTGATCCATCTTTTGTGTTAATCATTTATGTCTCTGGCCTCTTCATTACTTATGACAAATTTTTTCTGTTTAAGTTTCTTTTTCAAAAGTGACAATATCCTTCTGCTTAAATGATCTTTTTAGTTTTTAGTCTTCAGCATTTTTTTTTGTTATGCATGAAGTAAATTAATTGATTTTGCTCTCGGGACAGTGCCCTTTCAGTTCACAGGCCGTGAATTTTAGGACCACATCGTTGATGGCCTTCAACCTTATGAAATGTGACATCAAAGATAGCAATTTTGTTTGCACCATTGGCCAGCACCTAATTATCTTTCCTGCCTCTTCATTCTTGCAGAGCTCTTTGATGTTGGTGGTAGTCCTGTGTTTTGAAAGACTGTGGAGAATGGTGAAAGGGTCCCTTCTTTACTGAGTCTATGTTCCACTGAGATTTTCAATAATGGTATTACGTTAGAAACAAAATGCAGTACAGCTGTGGTAAAGTAATTACTCATTTATTTGCAGAAGTAAAAGCCTTTAATGTTTCTCTCAATGTACAGAGAAAGAATTTCTCCCTAACTGAACATGGCTGGGAGATTCATCTTTGGGAGAAACCGGAAGCAAAGCGAGATTAGGCTTGTGGAATATTTGGGAGTTGGGAGATCGTACCTGGGGGAGGCAGGAGGCATTTGGGGGATTGCGACAGTAGTCATCAATATGGTGAAGGGCTTTGGTCTGCTAAGAGAGGGCAAAGCTACCATAAGCTGTGGGTGCGATGACCTGTGTCTTGGGTTTGATGAACACAATGTGGATGGCACAGGGCTTTGGAGGGAGGTGAGCCTTTAAGTTCAATCTCGGTTTCACTTTTCTAATTTTTCATTCTCCATGTGGATCTTAATCTCTGACTTTGAATTTTTCCTCTGCCATAATGGCAAAAATACTTTCTTAGCAGTTCAGAATTGAAAGAGGTAACTTATAGAATGGGTTTTATAATATGAAGTGCCTGCTACAGAGTTAACTTCCTTCCATTTGTTGCCAAAAAATTGGAACAATTGGTTCATAATTCAAGAACAACAAGATACCATATTTCTCCCTTTAAGTAAGTAAAAATCACACCAGTCACCTCTACTCTGTGTTGGAGAGGGTGTGAGAATGAGTCTGTCTTCAGAGAGCAGTTCTGAGTATGTTTGGTGTTTTTCAAACTGGACCCTTGACCCAGCATTTCTAGTGCTAGGACTTTACCTTACAGAGATCCAACCATGTAGTCGGTAAACATGTGGAAGATTACCCATGCAGTATTGTGTGCATTCTGATCAATTGTGGCAACATACATTTCCATCACAAGGCAGGTGGTCAGGGTTGCCAGGGAGGGATGTTTCAGTGCCCTCGCTGGTGACTCAGTATATGAAAAGGACTCAGTTTATTTTGGTCTTAAAACTTCAGGTTTGCTTTACGTAAATATGCTTTAAAAGCCTGATTATTCCTTGAGCTCTTAAAAAATATATTTTTTAATTGTGGTGAAATACAGGTAATATGAAATTTACCATCATAAGCATTTTTAAGACTGTAGTTCAGTGCTTTTAGTATCTTCACATTGTTATACAACAGTGGTGATCATTGTCCATCCATTGAATTCTTTACATCTTGCAAACCTGAAACTCCATTCCTATTCAACTCTGTACTCCCTTCTCCCCCTAGCCCTTGACAACCACTATTCTATTTTCTGCCCCTATAAATGTGATCATTATAGGTACCTCATGTAAGTGAAATCACAAAATAGTTTTCCTTTTGTCACTGGCTTATTTCACTCAGTATAATGCCCTCAGGGTTCATGTGTCCTGTAGAATGTGTAAGAATTTCCTACCTTTTTAGGTCTGAAGAGTATTCTATTGGAAGTATTTTGTTTGTTCAGTCATCTGTCAATATACACTTGGGTTGCATCCACCTCTTGGCTTTTGTGAATGATGCTGCTGTGAACCTGCATGCATAGATACTTCTTCATGTCCCCGCTTTTAGCTCCTTAGGGTATATCCCTTGAACTTCTAAATCCAACTTATAAGTATCTATAATCTATTAATAAATCAAGCAGATTTTAGTAGTCACTTTAAAAGGCCTTTAAACAATATTTGGTTCCAATTTAATACGTAGTTAATGAAACACCTCCATATCTGTTAAACTGCTTTTTTTATATTAAATGCATATAATTTTTAAGCACTTCAATTGTGCAACTTAAAAACCCTTGTAAGCACTCAAGTAACTCTTAAAAAGGTAATTAAAAAGTAAATGTAAATACTCAAACTTATAAATAGAAATTTATAATATATGACATAAATTTGTAATATGAACATGTTAATATATAAACATATATTATATAAATATAAATTTATAAGTTCACTTAAGTTCACTTAAATGGTTCAATCCTGTATATAAGCGTAGGCACATTTTAAGTTTAAAAAACTATCATTTTAGGGGCCTTTGGATGGCTCATTCGGTTAAGCGTCCAACTTCGGCCCAGGTCATGATCTCACGGTTTGTGAGTTTGAGCCCCACATCAGGCTCTGTGCTCACAGCTCAGAGCCTGGAACCTGCTTTGGATTTTGTGTCTCCCTCTCTCTCTGTCCCTCCCCGACCCATGCTCTGTATCTCTCTGTCTCATAAATAAACATTTAAAAATTTTAAAAACCTATCATTCTAAATAAGTCACTTCATTACTTTGTGGTTACAAGGCAGTCTGATGGACAGGGACAAAAGCTGTTAAACATTACAGGTACATAATTTTTGCACGGATTCCATAAAGCAAAAATATTAATTTAGTGGCTTTGATTTTCTTAAACATTTCTGTACTGAATGCTAAAATTTTCTGAGGCAGATGGGTGTTTTTCTATCCAGGAAGACTATTATCATTTCAGTTGCTTGAGTGTATTTAACTCTGAATATTTGATGAGCATGAAATCCGGATCTGTAAACATTCAGGGCAGACTTTGTTGAAACTAAGGAAACTGTTCTATCATCCCTTATAAATTTCGGAGTTCCCTTCCCTGCTCCAGTGATGTCTATGATCAAAGGTTTTAGCTGGTGCAGTGACCAGGTTCTCAATTAAAACCATGATAGAATGCACTAAAAAATGTTATTTGTCAGAAACTCCATTACTGAAAGGAGACCATCCCAAAGCCAGGATCGTTAGACTAATTACGCACAGTTCACGCCTCTTAGTTATATTCCTTCGTGTCTGTAGCTTCCACACAATGTGATCACTTGACTACACATTGCATTTCTTTGGTTCCTGAGAATGGAAATGCCTTCTTGCCTAACTCGAAATAATGTGCAGCTTGATGGAAACTCCCGCATATTTTCATGTGCTTTCTAGGATCAGGCAGTTCTTTGTATACTAAAGTGGGAATGGATGGAGTTCTGGACATCTTATGGCATTGTTGGACTAGTGGTTACAGTAGATGGCCTCTAAAGGGGCCATCGATTACACAACTCCAGGGGATGACATTTGCATTACAGTATGTGGGCTATCTTCCCTAAATTATACAGTGTGTAGTTTACTGCATCCTCCTGGCAGTTAAGTGAATGATACTATAGTCACACAGGCAGCTGATGTCTTGCTGTCACTGTGACTGTTTTCCCTTCATGTGAAGCCTCATGGAGACACCTAGTCCATTGATCTTCCTGCTTTCTCCCACTTCTTAATTTATTAGTCCTCCTTTTCCCCATTTCCTGTTTCATCTAGCACAGATCTCATGGTTTATTATTGTAAAATACGTGTAACGATACCTTCAACTCCTTGGCCATTCCAATTTTTTTTTCATCTGACAGACAAAACCCTACGCCTTATAAACCCAGCTCCTGAGTGAGCCCCTCAGCTGCCTGAGGATGCTGGGGAAAGTCCCCAGAGAGGCAGATTAATCCTTATATCAGGACATCCTGTGCATCTGCCCTAGGGAAACCCTGGTACCTTGGCTGTCACCTGGGAGCCCGCCGGGTTCTCACATCAGCTCCCTGTCCTGGTGGGTGCACTGCCATCTCAGCCCCAAATAACTGAGTCCCAGCTGACCCCACCACCTGTTTCAAAACGAAAATAGAAGGTGTGGGAAAGGACATTGTTTCACTTTCCTCGACTCTAAATACACCTACATCTCTGTGCATCCTGCCCTTCTTTCTCAGACTGCAAGAAAAAGTGCTTTCCTTCTAAGGATAACCCCCTTGCACATTCTAGTTTCACCACCAGGCTGACTCCTCAGGGATCTTATACTAGAAATTATTATTCTCTTCGCTAATCATGAGCCTTCCCTTTCAGCTTGGTCATTCCCAACGGCTTTCAGAAATGTTTGTCTCTTCCATAAAACAAAACAAAAATGTAAAATAAAAAATAAGCAAAAAAACTAAATGACAACAACAAAAACTATTATCCCCTCAATCCCAGATCCTTCCCCATACCTGTTTCTTTCTGTCTTTACCTTCTGGAGACCTCTTCAAAGGTTGTCTATTTGTACAGCAGTAATGCTTAATTTGGTTATCTAACACTGGTTAGCATCTTAAAAAGACTTGTGAAATTATATTACAATTCCCAAATATATTCAATTGTATTTATTTCAAGTAGAATGGTAACATAGGCTATAATAACAAAGATAGAAGATAGAAAATATTAGCAAGAATGTGGAGGAATTGGAACCCTCATTCATTGCTGATAGAAATATAAAATGGTGGATCTATTTTGGAAAAACAGTTTGGCAGTTTCCTAAGAAGTTAAATATAAATTCACCATACAACCCAGCAGACAACTGATTGGTTAGCAGATGCAGTGTGGAAAGCTATTCAGTAGTAAAAAAGGATCGAAACACTAGGACCCTACTATCTCACAGATGTCCCTCTAGAACATTATGCTAAGTGAAAGAAGCCAGGCAGAAAAGACCACATATTATATGATTCCACTTACATGAATTGTACAGAAAAGCCAAATTTATAGTGACAGAAAGGTTAGTGGTCGACTGAAGCTGGAAATGGGCATAAGGAACCTTTTGGGGCAGTGCAAGTGTTCCAAAATTAGATTGTACTGATGGCTGCACAGTTCAATTAATTCACTAATAGTTATTGAATTGTACATTTAAGATAGATGAATTTATGTCCCATGCATGAAACCTTAATGATGTTGTTTGAAAAAAAAAAAAGGCAGGGAGCAGCCAATTTTTGATGAGGTTTCTCTTTGCACCAGTTGCTTAATGGGAGTAAAAATGAAACTGTAAGAAAACAAGTTAAGATGCTACATTGCACTTAGATATCAACAAATCAAAATAACAGTATTTGTGTTTCACAGGCTACTTTTTAAAAACATATTCTTGGTCATATGGTATGGTCATATGGCTTCTAAACCACTGGTCCCAGCACACCTAAAGTGCTAAGCAGTTCTTTCCTTTTAATCTTTGCTAATGCACTGTGAGGATGTCCTTGACTATGAATGGGTGGTGTGGTATACAATAATAGTTAGCCCCTGCTGAAAACTTGATGACAAAAATGCACGATCCTTTTCTACAGTACCAAATTGTTTTAGGGCTCTTTGACTGTAATTAAAATGGTAGCCAAGTTTGGGACAGAGTGTTTTACTTAATCTGAGCAAGAAATCTAAATCCACTTTCAAGAGCTGATCCTTGTTCATATTTTACAAGTTAGTAATTCTTGAATACTAACTTGTAATACTAGTATATTCTTGAATGACATGGTAATTTTAAATTTTACTTTCTTAATGTTCATGTTTTATTTTGAGAGAGAGAGAGAGAGAAGGGGAGTGGCAGAGACAGAGAAAATCCCAAGCAGGCTCTGCATTTTTAGCGCAGAGCCCAGTGTGGGGCTAGATCTCACAAACTGTGAGATCATGACCTGAGCCTATATCAAGAGTCGGACCCTCAACTGACTGAGCCATCCAGGTGTCCCAGTAATTTAAGTTTTTAAACTAATCAGTTGCCAACCAGAAAGCAAAATGTAGTCCTGTAAGAAAATAGTTCTGCACAGTTTGTAAGGTGGCAAATACAGGGTAGACAAAGGAAATAAGTAATGGTAGGCTCTTTTTCCAGGAGGGGAGGGGGTTGGCTTCATTAGAGCCTTCAACAGGAAAGGTCAGTTCAGAGAATAAACAGCTCTCCTTGTCCAGACAATCTTCTTCTCCAAAGAGACCAGACTGAGAGGACATCATTTTAAGAAGGTGTTGAAGTTAGAAGTTAGAAGAAGGAATGAATTTGCAGACAACACGGCTTACTTAAGGATAGGATTATGAGAGAGGGTATATGCAGGCTTCTCTCTGGGAATCCTAAAAGTATACAGAATGTGAACGTAAGGTGTGTGAGCAAGAATCCACAGAAAAATAAGAGTTCTATGTCTTTTGTGAAAAACAGACTTATCCCCACTGGTTCAGAACTTGATTTAATTTACTGAGTCTAGTATTTAATTTAAAATGGCAAAATAATGTGTTATGTGAAGGACAGTAGATAGGTTTCAGAAATTTACAACCTGGCAATTTGTGGTGTGGGAAGCACGCTTGTTTATAAGGTTGACATATCCACACGTATACTGCATTTGCAGCCAGCACATCTGTTGTTCTTATGTAAGGGATTAAAATGAGCTATTTTTGTTGAAGTTCAGCTGCAGAGTAACAGAGTGTTAATCCAGCTTGGTAAAGAAGTTACCTATTTTAGATTTTTTGTTCATATTAAACTTTAAAAATATGCTTTTCCTCTCTAGGAGAAAGCCTTAGTCTTTGTTAAAAAAATGGAAAGTTTATGTGGTTTTAAGTTGTGTTTGTCATATGATAGCATTCAGATGATATCACAGTTTTTCTAGCTTAGCATTTTGAGTGTGAAGTCATATCCAAGTTTGCTTTTTCCAGTACATTTTTCATAAAAATCTTACCAATATTATTGACTCTTCTTCCTTTGAATGTGAGATTGTTTTGTTCTTGGAAATCTGAAGTAAACTTGTTCTAGCTTTCCCCTTCACATGGAATTATGTCATTTGCATGAGGGCTTATCAGGAAATCCTGACTATCATCTTACATTCCCAAGAGTTAATCAACTGTATTCATACAGTCTCCGTGAAAGGGGGGGGGGGAGCCTCTTTCACATATTTCTGTTGTAGTTTTATAACAAATGTGAATTGTTTCATTAGTCAGTCTTCAGGAAACTCACTTTTCTCTGATTTCCTGTGTCTCTCGAAAGAGCAACAGCAGCTCTCAAATGAAAAACTGTTTGGTTAATGATTCAGTTCTGTTTAAAAGAGTAAATACTGGTCATCTAAAAGGTTCCTTGAGGTGAGTTATAGGAGAAAGCAAGATAGAGTTAGAATGCCTAGCTTTCAAGTTGCCTGTAATCTGGATCAGTCTTTCTTAAACTTGAAGTTATGTATGAATCTTCTGAGTATTTGTGGAAATGTAGATTCTCGTTCAGTGAATGGAGGCTGAGGCCTAAGTCCACATGTCTAGTCACCTCCCAGGTAGTGTATATGTTTCTGATCCATGGTCTACACCTTGAGATGCAACAGTCCCCATGGATTGTCCTTACTATGCATAGAGGTCTGTCTGTAGATGATCTGTGGCATGCATTTGCTAATGTTATTATCATAACAGATCAACAATGGTGCAGCCATCTTGTAGAGAACAGAGGTTGTATATAATATTAACTTCTCTAGAAAGAATCCTGACTATGGGCCTTGTTAGTACAGTCTTTTTAGGTGAATTTAGCTGAACTTATAGAAGTAAACAGGCTGACATGAAAACAGAAATCAGATTGTTAGAACTTAATGTTTATAGACATGCCAGACTGTTTAAATATATCTGCGATACGGAAGGATATGTCATTATTGGTTCTCTTCTAATGTTCTGACCTCGTGTCCACCCAGTCAGGAAGGAAAATCTTTGCTAGGTAAAGAGTCATTAAAGCAGGTGCTATCAGTGTGGAGGTGAGGAATGTCAGTGAGTGGAGAGTATCAGGATAGGGGGTGGCTGGATCTTGGTGTCCTAGAGAAGGACACACTTCACTCCCCCACTGCCATGTAGCACGGCAGGCCTAGCGTGGCCAGATCTTCCAACTTTTCAAGAAAAGCCAGAAATAGAAATTTCATGCGAATTTCCCAATTTAAAAATGTTGGCTAGTAATTTAAATTCTTTCAGAGCATTATGCAGGCCAAGAAAACACATCTGTGGCCCAGACACAGCCCTTGAGTTACCCATTTACAGTGTCTAGTGTAAAATACATTGAAGTCTCCTAATGCACTCCTCATGAGCGAAAAATTAGGTATTTTTCAAAATGAAACTTTCCAGCCTTTTGTCTTTAGACACTTGAGTCAGAAGTAATAGCCTCTGTTTTATGTATTTGGAGCTACTGGTGTAAGACTGGCGTATGGTCATAAAACCTGTCTTTCCATCTTCTTTCACATTCCAGATTACAGGACAGGCCCTTGTTTCACTCAGGTCAACAACCAGATGTGCCAAGGGCAGCTGACAGGCATTGTCTGCACTAAGACTCTGTGCTGTGCCACCATTGGACGGGCCTGGGGCCACCCCTGTGAGATGTGTCCTGCCCAGCCTCAGCCCTGCCGACGGGGCTTTATCCCCAACATCCGGACCGGAGCTTGCCAAGGTGAGTTTGCACAGACTTCCCACGTGTGGGTCTCCTTTCACTGCACTCCGACGATCCATCTGCCACTAATACCTAATGCCATTCAACCTCCCACCATTCCTGAGAAGGGCCTCATCAGCAAGCCTGACTAGAGATGACTTTTTGTTAGCCACCTAATGGATAATTGTTTTTCAGCTCTTGACATAAATGGAGAAGAGAAGAGATAGTAGGAAAAATTGGGGAAAATAAAAAAAATAGATTAAAATATCTCATATAATTAGAGAAACCACTCCTATATCTTCATCCAGGCAGCACTACACGCTCCTTTCCACAACCCCTGAAAGATACATGCGTAAATACCCTGGACAGTCTTTCTCTTTCTTGTATTCTCCTTCAAGATAATGGAATCTGGTTTTAGGTAATAGGGAGAAGAGAATGGCCTGACATTGTTATTAATAGAATCTTTAGGGGCAAAGTGTGAACTCTGTAGGTGAATGCAGTTAAGAGTTTATAATTCAAGGGGCGCCTGGGTGGCTCAGTAGGTTGGGCATCCGACCGACTTCGGCTCAGGTCATGATCTCATGGTTTGTGAGTTCGAGCCCTGCATCGGGCTCTGTGCTGACAGCTCAGAGCCTGGAGCCTGCTCCGGATTCTGTGTTCCCCCACCACCTCTCTCTGCCCCACCCCTGCCTGTGCTCTCTATCTCTCTGTCTTTCAAAAATAAATAAACATAAAAACAATTTTAAGAGTTTGTAATTCAAGTGGTTGCAGTCTGGTCTCCAGGCAATCTTCCCAACCACATCTTGGTGAATATTTTATATGTTAGGGTTAGATTGGGGCCCCGAGCATGCTACAACAGTAGACTCCAACCCAAGTAGCCAAACATTATGTTTGTACTGGATAATTTTTTTAATTAATTTTCAGCGGCCACAATTCTTGCCCCCCCTTTTTTTTTTGCCACTTCTCTGATATCATATGTATATTAAACCCATTTTTAGAGTTTGGAAATAGCTCTGTAATGAGTTCTCAAGTGGCAGAAGGATCACAGGAAAATGGAAAATGACTTTTATTCAGAGAAATATTACTCATATTTGAGACATGAGGAGCTGGGTTTATTTGTTATAATGAAATCATATACAAAGTTAGATTCCTGAAGTCTTTCGAACTGATGTTAGTAACCAGCGTCACAGGCCAGATGTCATGTATCCAATGTCTGTAAATGGCATATTGTGGAAAACCAGTCCAGTATCTCCAAACTCAAGTGAGATTTGTAGTTTGGGAAGCTTGCATATACCTTCAGTTTACTGAATAATAACCATTTAGGTGCTCTGCATAATTTGCTATAAATAATTTGCTGATGGTGGCTTCTAAAGATTTTGGTTAGTTTTGTAGTTTTATAAAAGTTAAAAACCTTTTAGTTTATAAATGTTGAAAACTGGTCTCTTTCAAAACTCTTCCAATCACAGCTATAGGGGTTCCCAAGGAATGAACCGGCAATTTAGTAGATTAGCAACTTTTCATTGAATTGCATATAGAAGCAATGTCAGCTGTTAGTGTTTTGTCTCTTTATACTTATCACAGGTCAGCTCTAATATGGAAACTGTGGAAACGTCACTTTTAATCCCTTGTTTTGTATGGATAATAAAATTCTGTATCTTTGATATGACTACCAGTTTGATTTTACGGAGATTCTGATAAAGCAACAATATTTTCTATAGAAGACATACTATATACTATATAGTATTTATCATACTATATAGCTTTCCTAGATTAGATATAAATTAGCATAAAATGTATATAGGTTCGTATTAAAGAGAAAATACTACGTAGATCTACTAGATTAATACCGACTAGATTTACTAAGGTAATAGTTTTTGCTTTTTCTATAGCACA
The DNA here is from genome assembly GCF_024362965.1 of Panthera pardus. NCBI lineage: Eukaryota > Metazoa > Chordata > Mammalia > Carnivora > Felidae > Panthera > Panthera pardus. The sequence continues at coordinate 132,843,990 of NW_026526765.1, forward strand.
TTTTACTCTCTGATATACTTGCTTGTTTATTGTCTTTACTGCTTTTACTCTCCCCCAGCTAGAGTGTAAGATCCATTAGGTCATAAATCTGTTTTATTCATTAATGTCTCTGAGGCATCTGGAAGAGTCCCTAACATGTGGTAGATACTCAATGACTATCTTTGGAATTAATAACTGGGATTAAGATTAACATACTTGCAAAAACCATATTTCATAAAAATAGTCCAGGTTGGGGAAAAAGCTCTTAACCTCAACCAAAACATCCCAAATCACTCACTCTCCTCATCTTCTATATCTGTACTTAGGCTTTCTTTTTTTTTTACCTATGTATTTTGTCAGAGAGGCCTAGTTTTTCTGAACACAATTGCTAAAATGTGTGATCTGATCTCAGATTTCCAAAATATCCTTCGGGATTTAGTAATGTCTGAAAGATTATTTATTTGATTTTGTTTATGCAGTGAAGATAAAGTTTTCAGTTTCATTTGCCTAAAAATATAATGGGTAAGTACAGCAACCAGAGGAAAATGAAACTTGCCACATGGTTAAAATATCTGGAAAAGCAAGTTTAAAAAGTTCTGCTTTATTTCAAACTCATGGCATAATCACAAGGTTCTCAATTAAATGCTGATCCTCAGTTCAGGCTATTTTAAGACTGCATCTTACTGTGATTTCATTTTCCCTTTAAATTCCTAGACTGTTTCTCAGATACATTGCCAGGTTGATTTGGAAGATACATGGCATGAAAAAAATAATGTGATAAAACATGATATGTATGTGTCATACTTTTTAAAATAATAGCTCTCTTTTTGATAGGATAATTGAAAATTTTTGTAGAGTTAAAAATAAATTTCAGATGCATAGATGTTGACTGCAAATAGGTTAATATTGGTTCTAAAATGTGGATCATATTAACCAGAAAAGGACATTTCTAAAGTTCTAAACATAATATTATTCTTTAGTTGATGCAGTTAGTGAATTGCCTTATCTTTGGCTTCAGAAGACATGAGATATGATCTGATAATAAATATGATCTTATAATAAACAAAATAACTGTTTAGATGTAGATTTCCACAAAATGCATATGGGTTCCTTTTAAAAGAAAATACTCTACCGATCTACTAGATTACTAGGGTAATACTAGATTTACTAGGGTAATACTTTTTGTTTATTCTGTAGCACGTATCACTTTCTCATATACTTGCTTATTTATTGTCTTTATTGCCTTTACTGTTCCCCAGCTAGAGTGTAAGATCTGTTAGGTTATAAATCTGTTTTTATGATGATACTTAAATAGAGTTGGTAATTAAATCAAAATTAAGATGATACTTAAAGAAAATTAAGGTATGAAGAGACCAGTATGTTTTTTTTACCCCCACATCTTTAACTGTTGCCATGATGTCTTTGTGGACTTAAGTAAACACTGTCAGGTTCACATTCCTAGGGTGCTTGGTGTTCAGTCATAACGATCTGTGTCTTTGCAGGTTAAGAGCCAGTTGTGTTCTCCCTTTATTCCCAAGTCTTGTACTTTTTTCATTTTATTAATATCCAGTCAAAGTTAATATGGGCCTTAATGTTTAAGCTATCATAAGAACAAGTGAATTAGTTTAAAAAGTGACATTAAGCCCTTTTCCAAGAATATATACAAATTTTAAATATATCAGAAACTGCCACATGTATCTGTTGTATTATTTTCTTATGGTTTCTTATTGTCTTTGAATCTTTAGAGTCTTTTTGAATCTACTCGAATTAAAGGGATATTTTACTGAATATTAGTACCTGATTTTGAATCTTTTAGATTTTCAAATGAACAGGGTGCATTTATAATTTTAAAAACTATATTAAAATTTGCATAGATGCTAATTTGTTATTTGATTTTTAGGAATTAGCCTTTTAAATATTCCATCCATTTCCCAAACTGAAAATATAGCAGGAGAAATCTCCTCCTCAAATTCTGTCTTTTGCTATGTCCTGGTAACAGGTAATAGTAACAGACTGACATTGAGCCTCTGTTCTGTTCCATGCAACATGAGAGGTGTGCGAAATCAGACATACATGATGGAGTCGGGACCTAGCTAGCACACAGGACAAGGACTTGAATAAATAAACAGCAGTACAGACCCTAAATCAGTCCATGCAAAACAAATGCTGGTGTGTGTTCTTTTCAAATGGTGTCAGTGTTCAGAAATACCTCATTCCTTTACTCAGGATGCACGTGAAAAATGTAGAAAAATTGAACTTCACTTGAACCCAAGCAGGCCTGGGTAATCCTTCAGTCATAGTTTGAGAAGAAGGTACCCACAGTAAAAAGTTATTTCTAGGCCTTCTAGATAGCACAACCTAGAGAGAGATTTGGTTCATTTGATTAGTATGAACTGTTAAAGACAAATTTATCTGGGCTGTCTACATTGAGCTAGTTAACCCAGACCATTATAAAATTTAACTTTTGTTCAAACTGTGAAGACAAGCCATTCCTATACAATCCAGAAAATTTACTTAAGCCTAATTAATTGTAGAAGCTTTTTTTAAAATAATGTATGGGTGGTATTTGTGTGTGTTGTGTATTATATCTTAATGAAAGAGAATGTTACCTGAAAGATACATTGTACACAGTGAAGCCTCAATGAGTTGAGCATAGGGCTATTCCCATATACTTCTAAACATACTTTTACAAACATGTATCTTAATGAAAGAAGATGTTACTTGAATGACAGTTTACAGACAGTGTAGTTTCTCTATTTCTTTTTTTTTTTAATGTTTATTTTTGAGAAAGAGACAGTGTAAGTGGTGGAGGGGCAGAGAGAGAGAGAGAGACAGAGAGACAGAGAGACACAGAATCCGAAGCAGGCTCCAGGCTCTTAGCCGTCAGCACAGAACCCGACACAGGGCTCAAATTCATGAACTGTGAGATCATGACCTGAGCTGAAGTCAGACACTTAACCAACTGAATCATCCAGGCACTCCTAGACAATATAGATTCAATGAGATAAGCATTCAGCTATTCCCACGTGATTTTACACATACGTTTGCAAACACTCATATCTTAATGACAGATGATGTTACTTGAAAGGCAAATTACACACAATGTAGTTTCATTAAGAACAAGTCCATTGCCATACACTTTTTTTTAAGCTTGTATTTAAATTCCAGTTAGTTAACATACAGCATCATAGTAGTTTCAGGTGTGATTCAGCCCTTCTATATAGCACCCGGTGCTTATCGCAACTCTTACTTAAAAAAGATAACAGAATATCCTCCTTCTAACTCAAAAACTAACAAGAAAATCAATAATTGAAACAAGGTCTTCTGAAATAAAATTCTGCTACCCCCAGTTGAAAGCAGCGATGAACACATCGGTAGCTGTCGGGAAGTCATTGAGACAGGGAGAGTCTTCTGAGGATTTACCGCATCAGCATTCTGAAAGTCTCTTCAGAGGTTTGGGATGTCCTGTTGGAGAAGTGGACACTGTGTGAGTGAGAGAGCTCCTGCGGACCCTCAGAGTAATGAAAGGGATAGCGGAAAGAGAGTCTTTGAAGGCAAGCCTTCTCTAGTACCTTCTGCCCAGCCTTCCAGCCCAGGAGTGGTCCCTGCGGAGGAGGAGAACAAGAAGGAAGGGAAGAGAGGAAGTGGGAACCACCAGTGAGCATCTCAGAGAGTCTATGTGTGAAAGAGCAGGTCGGGGGGGGGGGGGGGCACACCCCTACCTAAAAGTTGAAAAATTAATACCAGGACAAAGAAAAAAGTGGGAAAGAGTTTGGTGAGCAGATATCAGGAAATAGTTCCTACAGAACTGTCTTTCACACCAACTCATTTCTTTTTGGGCTCTCCCCATTATTGTTTCAATAGGAAATGGCCCCATTGAAAGATGAGTACCTACATGTAAAACCTGAAAAGAAAAGAAAAGAAAAGAAAAAACATAAGGAAACATAGGTGAACATGCTTCAAAGAAGAATTATCCAAATAAACACAAGATTTATATCCTTTCTTAGCCTAAAGAAACGGAAAACAATATGGGCCTTCTTTTAAAAGTTGCTTGAAGTAGAGTTATAAGAGTTCAGTAAAGACAACCAGAGATAAAAAGTGGGTTGATAGTACTCAAAAAAGAAGCGGAAGAGGGATTTGAAACTTTACCTAACAGAAGGAAATGCATACATATATGTATATGTGTGTATATATATTTCTACACACACACATATACACACACACACACATACATAAAACTGAAAAAAAACAGTGACAAATGTTAAGATTAAGGAAATCACAAATCATAATGTCAGAGAACAGTAAATAAGCAATGATTATAAAGAATCTGATACTCAGTGAAGTCAGACTAAAAGCTGAGGAAAGGAACTGAAAAAGAGATAAAATAAGAATTTTCTAAAATGGATAAGGCTATCAGTTTGTAGACTGGAAGACAGAAACCCTCAATAAAAATAGAAGATAAATGGAACACCTTGGCCTAATAAGAAAGAATAAGCAAGTATTTTTTTAAAGGAAGTACCCAAACTGGTCTCCGACTTCTCTAGAGCAACTCATAGACCAGAAAACAGTGTGGCAGTGTCTGCAGACTTGTGAGGGGATGACCTCTGTTGATTTGATTTATATTTAAATGAAATTACTTGACTGTTTCTGTAGAGTGTAATGGGGGACCAGAATGGAAGCAAAACAAACAAACAAACAAAAGAAAAACAACAGTGTGAAAGTTGATGCAGCGGTGGTGAAGGGCGAGACCAGAATAGAGGCAGAGGGAAGACTGGAGGCATATTTGGGAAGGAAGTACTTGGTACTGATGGAATCAAGTAAGATCAGTGGGAGGGAGATGGTGAGTCTGTCTCCTGCATCTCTGACTTTGACACCGGGATAAAGGATGATGACGTTTGTTGATTTGAGGACGATTCAGACAGAGAAACATGCTGTGTTCTTTTCATTCCAAGTTCAGAGTCCTACAGGGAGTAACTTAACTAATATTTGCTTGTTGGGATGATCACTTATTGAACATTTGAACTTTTGTGAATACGTGATTAGTTATTCTGGCCGATTCACACTGTGTTGAGTGATTGCCATAATACTCCATATTTGTCATATTCCAGGTACAGACAAAGCTATTCTCCAATTGTTGTTCTTAATGGCTGGCATTCATTTTTTTTTAGAAATACTAGTAATGTATGAATATCTATGGAGTATAGGGGTGAAAACTTAAATTTAAAAAATGGATCTCATTTGGTGACAAAGTTAGAAAAACATGTGCTATTAAATATATAGTAATAGGAATTGGTCCTTAGTTCCCACAGACATAAATTAAATTTTTTATATACCTGTACCAGTGCACACATTTTTCCATATTTTAATGTGAACTAAAAATAATACACCATATAATACTTACATAATAAAATCAGTTTAATCTTTTAGGGCAAGTTTATTTAAAGAAGTTAGAGAATAAATGAGTTCATAAAATAGAATTACTATTACCTTATTATATTATTTATAACTTTAATAGGCATACACTGAAGGGATTATATAAGGTTTTTTAAGTTTCAAAAGTTTTATCTAAATTCTAACCCTGAAACTAATATTACACTGTATGTTAACTAATTGGAATTTAAATTAGAACTTGAGTAAAAAATTAATTTTATTCTATGAAATCCTTACATGTTATTTGAAATTGTTCAACATTTAAAGAGTCAGTTTGTGCTTGAACAGAAAGAAAGCACATCTTTGAAATAGCGACAGAGGAAAACTAATCAGACATTAGTAGTTGCATATGCTAGCACTTTGAAGATGTAGAAAGAAAATTTTGCATAGTTTGAAGATCTGAGGTCTGCTTTTTTGTTTATATAGAGAGAATACTTGTGTATACTTCTAGGTTCAAGTTGATTATTTCTACAAGATTGCTTCAGTTACCTTTTTCATTTTAGTAATTAACTTTATCTAAAAGAAATTAATGCTGTATGGCTGTGTTGTCTAGGATACTTCAAAAACAAAGGTTTCATTTTTCCTTCTAGGAAAATACTTTTTAGGCAATTACAAAATAAACCCCGTAACATTGGTTTGCTTTTTTCCTTTGAAAAATTACTGAATCTACTAAATATGTAGTCAAAGATTTTATGAATACTATTAAGGGATTTATAGGTTTGGCCTCGTTTTTCAACTTATATCATGATATTCTTTCTCTGGTTTATCTGCCAGGAAAAGAGGTTTCTAGGGATGTTTTATACCACACTGTAATGAGGGTGGAAATGTAGTACATTTTAAAAGTAATGTGGTTTGAAATGTTCTGAATTAAACAGTTCAGTATATAAATTTCTTGTTCTGTATTTCATTCTAGTTGTTTTCTGTTTGGATCAGATATCCTTTAATAGGAAAACAAAATCTACTTTAATTTCAATATAAAAAACTTAGGACTTGTAAGTTTTTATAGACAGATAAAGTGAGGAAGAAATAATAAAGATGCTAAACTCTTTTGTAGGCTTAAATTCTCTAATTTAGATACTCTAAGATACACCAAACTTGGGGACTTAGCAAAAACTAATAGGGCGAATCAATGTATACTGACTTACAGTTGTATCCGCAAAATATTTTTAATGAAAGTAAAGCAAGATTCAGAAGAAGTGTGACCTTATTCTTGTTATATGAACAGACTGATGCTCTATGTTTGTGAATAAAAGTCTCAAAGAACAGACTGCTGACTTGTATCAGTGGTATCTCTTTAACTTTCTATTTTTCTGTCACTTTAAGGTTATTACAATGAACTTATAGTATTTTTTAATTAAAGATATATTAATAAATATGTTACCCTATAGATTTTAATAGGTAGTGTAAATTTGTATAAGCTTACGTTTTTATATACAATTTTATATATTTTTAATATATTTAATATATTTTCTTTCTCATAACCCTGTGCTGAATTAGAAATTATTACCTTTCACAGAGAGAGAAATTAAGGGAAATTTACATGGATGTAAATGACAGATTAAAAAACTCCAAATCAAGAGTTTTCTCAATGCTTTCTAGTGTGTTAGCTGTATTTTTTTTTTTTTTTTTTTTTTTTTTTTTTTTTTGCTATGGACTCTTTTATCAAGTTGAGGAAGTTCCCTTGTATTCCCTTGGTTTACTGAGATTTTATGTGGTTCCACCATCTTGGTTCCTCCTCAAGAGTCTCCTGGTTTACTGAGATTTTAAAGGGGCACCTGGGTGGCTTAGTCGTTTGAGCATATGGCTCTTGATTATGACTCAGGTCATGTATGATCCCTGTGAAGCCTGCTTAAGATTTTCTCTGTCTCCCTTTCTCCCTCTGTCCTTCTTCCCCACTTGCACTCTCTCTATAAAAAAAAAAAAATTAGTGTTGAATTTTGTCCCTTACTTTTTTCACATTTGATATGATCATGTGTTTTCTCTTTCTTAGTCAACATGTTAATATAATAAATTATATTGATTGATTTTTTTGAATGTTGAAGCAACCTTAAATTCCTGGCATTCGCCTCACTTGGTCATGATGTATTAATTTTTTTATATATATGGCTAAAATTGCCTTGCTAACAATTTTTGTGTGCCTATTCCAAAAATACATTATTCTGTTGTTTTCTTTCTTGTAACATATTTGTCTGCTTTGGGGTCAGGGCTATGCTAGTCCAACAAAATGGGTCTGCCATTGTCCCCTCTTCTCTTTTTTGTAAGAATTTTTGTACAGCTGGTATTGTTTCTCCCTTAAGTATTTGAAAGGATTCAACAGCAGAGCCACCTCAGCCTGAAGTTTTCTTTGGACAAAGACTTTAAAGTATGAATTAAATTAACTTTAGTAGATGTAGGTCTGTTCAGATGATTTGTTCTTGAGTGAGCCTTGGTGGCTCTATTTCAAGGAATTTGTACACTTTATCTAAATTGTTAAATTACTGCTACACAGTTATTCATACTATTTCCTTTGAGCCTTTTAATCTCTATAGAATCTGTATTGATGTGCCCACTTTTATTCTTTAATACTGATCATTCATATCCCCATACCTTTTTCTTGTTCTGTCTTGACAGACCTATCAGTTTAATTTGTATTTCCGGAGAGCCAGGTTTTGGAGTTACTGATTATCTCTGTTGTTCAACCGTTGTTCTGTTTTATCATTATTTTCTTGCTTCTGTCTACTTTAGGTTTAATTTGCTCTTCCTTTTTCAAATGTCTTAATGTAAAAACTCAGGTAACCAATTTTAAGGACTTTGTTCTTTTGGTAAAACAAGCATTTTAATGCTACATATTTATCTCTTAGCACTGCTTTTGGCTGCATCCCACAAATTTTGATATGCTGTATTCTAAACTTTCATATGATTTCTTCTTTGAACCAGGGATTATTTCAGAATATTTTGTTTAAATTTCAGATGGTTGAGGTATTCCAGCTGCTTTATATTATTAACTTCTAGTTTAACCCTGTTATGTTTAGAGAAATACTATGTATGATTTTAATTTTTTTATATTTAATGGGTCTTTTTTACATGGCCTCAGAATATAGTATGTCTTGGTAAATATTCAGTGTGTAAAAATAACATATATTCTGCTAATGTTGGGTGGGGTGCTCAACAAACATGAACTAGGACAAGTTGGTTGAAAGTATAATTCAGTCTTAGGCATCCTTGCTGATTTTCAGCAATTCAGTTAGTTACTACGGAATGCAATTACAGTTGTAATTGGGGGTTTGTCTGTTTCTTTTTTCAGTTCTGTCACTTTTTGTTCTGGGTGCTTAACATTTTATAAGCAGTGTATATATGTAATGTGAATTATTTTTTAAATGTTTTATTTATTTTTATTTGGGGGAGAAGGGGCAGAGAGGGAGGTAGAGAGAATCCTAGAGGCCCACGTGGGGCTCGAACTCATGAACCATGAGACCCTGACCTGAGCCAAAATCACAAGTTGGACTCTAACCAACTGAGCCATCCAGGCTCACACTAATACAGTGTGCATTATTGTGTCCTCTTAATGAGTTGACCTCTTTGTCATTATGAAATATCCATCTGTATCCCTGGTAACAATTCTTGTTCTGTTGAATACTTTACATAATAGTAACTTAGCCACTTCAGCATTCTTTTGATTGAGTATGATACATCTTTTCAGCCATTTACTTTTTAAGCTGTCTCTGTAAAAGTGGGTTTCTTATAAGCAGTGTAAAATTACATCTTCTTGTAAATCAAATATGAATGCCTCAGCCTTTAATTAAATTGCTAATACCATTTAAATTTCAGATAATTATCAGTTTTACTGATTTTAAAGCTATTATCTTACTATCTTTTTGTCTTTTTTGTCCCACCTATTCTTTATTCATCTTTGCCTCAATTAGAGTCTAGTTTAGTATTTAATTTTTATCTCCTTAATGGGATTATTAGCTGTATTTTTTTAAATTTTTTTTTTCAACGTTTTTTATTTATTTTGGGGACAGAGAGAGACAGAGCATGAACGGGGGAGGGGCAGAGAGAGAGGGAGACACAGAATCGGAAACAGGCTCCAGGCTCCGAGCCATCAGCCCAGAGCCTGACGCGGGGCTCGAACTCACTGACCGCGAGATCGTGACCTGGCTGAAGTCGGACGCTTAACCGACTGCGCCACCCAGGCGCCCTAGCTGTATTTTTTTAAAATTATAAAATGTTAGTTTTATTTAAAATTGTAACATTTAGTGTTTGTCTTTACATATACAACTTATTATAGCCTATATTCAAATATTAATATGCCATTTCACTTACAGTGTAATAATTTTATGACCGTAGTCTTCTCTTTCTGCCTTCAATCTTTCATGCTATTGTGGTTATACTATTTAATTCTATGTATTTTATAACCTTCAAAATGCATTATTATTATTTTGCTGTTGTTATTTTCACCAACTGATTATCTTTAAGTCTATTAAAAAAAATAAAAAATGTCTTTTAAATTTATCAACATGTTTAGTATTTTCAGTGCTTTTTGTTTTTTGTGTAGACCATAATTTCCATGTCATTTTCATGTTTCCTGAAGAACTTCCTTTAACATTTCTTTTAACATTTCAGACTTCTTTTGTCTGAAAGTCTTTATTACAGTTTCTTGAATTTCATTTGTCAATATTAAGAATTTTGGTTCCTAAATGGATGAAACTAATTGCTTGAAAGATGAGGAAGATAATTGCTTGAAGATAAAGCAGAAAAGATTTTAAATTTATAATATGTATGACACTACTAACTTAAAGGAATACATGTACCACAATGCTTACAGCAGCATCATCAACAAATTATGGAAAGAGCCCAAATGCCATCAGACTGATGAGTGGATAAAGATGTGGCCTACAGACACACACACACACACACACACACACACACACACACACACACACACTGGAGTATTACTCATCCATCAAAAAGAATGAAATATTGCCATTTTCAACAATGTGGATGGAGGTAGAGAGCATTATGCTAAGTGAAATAAGTCAGAGAAAGACAAATACCATATGGTTTCACTCTTCTGTGGAATTTAAGAAAGAAAATAAATGAACAGAGAAGGGGAGAAAAGAGAGACAAACCAAGAAACAGACTCTTAACTATAGAGAACAAACAGGATTACTGGAGGGAAGGGGGGTGGGGGGGGAGGAGATGAGTTAAATAGGTGATGGCAATTAAGGAGGACACTTGATGAGCACTGTGTGATGATGTAATTCTACACCTGAAACTGATATTACACTGTATGTTAACTAATGGGAATTTAAATAAAAACAAGAAAAAGTAAGAATGTGACAAACTCACTGTAACAGTGTTTAAGGGATACGAACAGGTAACTTCCATATGAAGAAATCTAAAAGCTAACATGCATAGAAATGAACAATTAAAGAAGTGAAAACTAAAATTAATATCCCTTTATAATTATTAGACCAAAGAAAATTAGGATATTGGATATTTATATCATGTGTTAGCAGGGAAGAGAAAACTCAAGTGTCCTCATGGACAACAGGGGTGTGGGAACTACTCATCGGTGTACAGATTGTTGGTGGTATGAAGGTGTTCTGACTGTTGAGCACTATATTCATGTTGGATGTATATATACTTTGATTTAGTAATTCTGCCCTGAGTTGACAGCAAAGGGATGAAGAGTGTTTCTAAGTCTTCACAGTCTGTACTCAACTCTGTAAAGAGACATGGTAGGGACTTTCATTGTATCATGTGCTGAGGTGGTGAGAAGCCGGAGGTATACTGTGTACCCATCACCAGGAGAGGGAACACATCCAAAAGTGTTCTGCAGCAAATCTAAGCAAGAGATTGGTTGTCCGCATAACAACAAGGATGGATTTTCAAAATAAAATTCCAGAAGAAACTATCAAGAACGAAAATGAGATTTATAACGTACATGATTTATATAAGTTAAAATATATGCTTACAAAAAGGGCCCAGTTCCCCTTACACCATTCTCTTGAGAGCAGCTCAACTTTTTCTGTACATTAAAGAAATATATATAAATATTCTGAAAATTAGTGGTATCTATGTTCACAGTCCTTTCTTCCCGCAGATGTTGATGAATGCCAGGCTATTCCTGGCATATGCCAGGGAGGAAACTGCATCAATACAGTGGGCTCTTTTGAATGCAAATGCCCTGCTGGCCACAAGCAGAGTGAAACTACCCAGAAATGTGAAGGTGAGTGTCTTTACTTTGGGGGACATGTCTGTCTTACTGATGACTCTGAATCCAGTAAAGTCATAACTTCATTTTGAATTTTGGAAGAATTTAATCAGAATTACAATTTTTTAATATGAAAATAAAGGCATAGATGTTAGAATAGTTTTGTCATGGTTTATATATATATATTTTAAGTCTATTTATTTATTTTGAGAGAGACAGAGACAGCACTAGTCGGGGAGGGGCAGAGAGAGAAGGAAAGACAGAATCCCAAGCAGGCTCCATGCTACCCACCCATGCTGCTGGTGCAGAGCCTGATGCGGGGGGCTCGAACTCACTAAACCTGGATATCATGACCTGAGCCGAAACCAGGAGTCCGACACTTAACCCACCGAAACACCCAGGCACCCCCTTGGTTTGTGTATTTAATGGGCTTGATTTGGAAAGAGCCAATGAGCATTTTACAAGGGGTATGTTATCTCAGTTTCTTTGTTGCAGTGGAAATGGGAATAATCCAGCCTTTTATATTTTTCCTTAATAAGGTCGTTTTCCATTTTACTTACAAAATTGTATCAAAGATTAAAATTCTGAGTGAAGTACAATGTCCTGTGTTAAATGATGCATTAGAAGGTGGCAGTCTGTCCTATGTTATAAAGTATTTGGATTTTTTACTGAATATTGTTTCTTGGTGGCTGCCAAATTAAAAAAAAAAAAAAAGGACATTTAAGTGACTCAGAATTTGGAAATACCACGACAGGTATTCTGTGAAAGAATAGCTTACTCAAATAAAGATCTCAAAAATTAATAATTTTGTGTAATGTGATTATTATATTCAATGTGAATTGAATGTAATTTTGAAATGTGCACTCCATAAGCATTCCTCAAATAGACTAAAATCACTTGTTAAATTTACATGTGATCAAAAGTTTTATCACTATTAGAAAATTCAGGAAGCTTCTAAAGGTATCTAGCTTTCCTAACATGGATACTTAGAATAATGTATATGTCTAGTAGTATTGAAATATAATGCTTATCTTTAGAATTACTACTTACATCGATTTATGTCCATTAAGATAGTTTTCTGAAGACAAATATTATGTTTATTCTAATTTTTTGTGACATAAACCTACTTGTCTACTGAAAGTTTAGAAAAAATTGCTCCCAGAAATTGGTTTTTGGCACTCTGGCTTACCTGAGGTAGATAAATGTGAATCTGAAGTTACATGGGAAATTCAGTAAATTGAAACTTTATTCCGTATGCCTGCTATGATCTTATGTGGAAGTATTTTTCGAGTTATGTACACTAAAAGTAGCAAATATGTATTATAGTTGCTTCCTGCGAAGAAATTGTCACAAGTTTATTTAGACCCATTTACCTTCAGTAACTAAACTCAACTCAGCTTCTAGTGTACATAATTAAGTCTTCTAATCTTTCCCTTTCCAAAAGGCAGTATTTGGGTTTTGGGTTTTTTTTGTTGCTTAGTTATAAAAAGTCTTATCTTTCTTTGTAGGGAAAAAAATGGGAAAAAGGTAAAATCTAAAGTTTAATTATAGAAGACAAACAGGAATACCAACTGTTTTATTGGACAAGAGGTAGAGGCAAACTGAACCAGAGGCCTGGGTATCCATGCTATGATTTCCACACCAGAAATCATAATTTCATGAACCCAGGGGAAATATATCATTCTATGTTTTATATTTGCCCTGTTGCCTTTCTAGTTCTGCTTTAAGTTAATCTTTACAATTTTATATATTTTATATCATTATGACTTAATTTCATGCTCCCCCAAAGACAAGGTAGTAAAATGTGGTTAATTATTTAAAAAAAAACAATAAATTCTCTCTGAAACTCTGAGGAAGAAGAATGTCCATGTAGTTTATGTTGCTTCAATACAATATTGATAACCAAAGTCTGCCTGTTTGGAAAGGTTAAGAAAAATACTTGGAAGATGGGGAAATTATCTAAGCGAGCATAGGAATTGGACTAGCGAGTTGGGGACCTGCATAAGGTCTGGGTTATATTGCTGTGTCCCCGCTACTTCTTGCATTTCCTTCCTGGCTTCTTTTGGGGTTATTCTATGACTTTTGTCATTCTGCTTCACTTTTTACTTCTGAAATACTATCCAAACAAGATGCAAGGGTCGTGGACTTAGGAGCAAAGACAGGGTTTGATTGTAGGTGAGAAGGCACAGCCACTGACTGATGAAAGTGGTTGTGACATTTTCCCATTAATCATCATACAATGTATTTCTTCTTAGTTGAAAATAGAGTGAGCCTTTTCTACATCACATTTCATCAAAACAACATATAGAGCCAAGGCAGAGTTTGGAGAGAGACAGTGCAACTCTTTATTCGCACTTGTCTATGTTCTTTAGGAAAGGGGGCTGTTGATGTAATGTAGGCACCACCCAGAGCCTGAGTCCAGTCCTCTCCTTTCTTACTTCCTGCCCAGACAGCCAAATCCACTTAGGCATTGCCCAGAAAGAATTATATGATTTAATATTTGGGATTGGTGGGGAATAGCAGAATTGGAAGAAGTGGTGATTAGAATTTGAAAACTAAAGGTTTTATGAAGCCTTTACTTTGTGTATAAGTCCTATTTATTTGGATATGTCTTAAAAGTAACTATTATCAATTTTCCTTAAGTAATAGTGTTCTTTTATGTAAAATATCAAGTGGTATTTCCTTACATAAAACTATTTAATGTAATTGGTAGCATAATGTATCTGGAAAGACAGTAAACTATTGCTACACTCAGCAACAGCTTTGAATTACTGTCAGTTTATGTACAGTTTATACAGTGTCAGTGTAAAATGTTGACATGAATGTAAAGTTAGTAATTGCCCTAAATAAAAATGTAACCATAGCAATTACTTTTGACCCACTGTCAAAGGTAAGATATTTTAGTTTTCTATGTGGATTACAATGTGAGCATAAAACATAGTAGTGCTGGAAGATTTACATGAAAATGATACCCTTTCTGTTTCTCTTTAGCACATACTCAATTTCTATTCATACAGCAATGAAATTCTCTAAAGAAATATTTTTTTCAATCTTTAAGTTACTGGGTCTGTTCAGAAATAAGAAAGGGGCACCTGGGTGGCTCTGTTGGTTAAGCATCCAACTTCAGCTAAAGTCATGATCTCATGGTTTATGAGTTCCAGTCCCTTATGAGGGTCTGTGCTGATAGTGTGGAGCCGTCCTGGGATTCTCTCTCACTCCCTTTCTCTCTCTCTCTCTCTCAAAAAAAAAAGAGAGAGAGAGAGAAGAAATAAGAAAGGTAACCAACATTTTGAATCTGAGTGATTTGGGGAAATGGTGGCTGCATTAACAGCAAAGTGAGCTTATTAACTTTAAAAAATTGTGTTACTGTTCTGTTTTGTTTTTTGGTGTGTATCTGTTTGTTGACCATTGGGTAAGATCCTTGAGGGAAAAAAACTCTGTCTTGTTTATTGCTGTATCCCAGAGCCTGGAACTTCTGCTGCTGTATTGCAGAGGCTCCTAAAAAAAATATGTATTGAGTGTATTGAGTAATTGGGAGTAGGGTGTATAATCAGTTAATTTCCTTGACTTGGGTTGAATGCCCAAGAAGGTAAAATATGGGGCCAGAGTTAAAATTGTGTTTGGAAAGAGGCCAGTGTTCCTTATTATGGGAATTTCGCCTTCATCTGACTTTTTTTTTCATTTTCTTAATAATCTTATTTTGCTCTGGTTGCCATTCGGAGACAAAGAGCATACATGTGAAGTGCAATTTGGCATTTTTAGACCTTTGTGTCATTGTCCCTCTTGATCATATGCAGGTATTACTTCTAAGGTCAGGGACCTTCCCTATCTATTTAAAAGAACTGTCTTCTGCTTGTTCATTGGGATGTCTTCTTAACTAAAATCTTATCCTGAAAGGCTTGTCCTGCTGAATATTTAAGTTTGGACATACATAGTTTATACCAAAGTGGAAAAAAAAAATGGTGAGCTGGCCTTCGTCTCCTGAGTCAGTGTCTGAAATGCATGACTCAGTATCTGTCTTGAGGCTTCTTTTTCGTTTTATATCATTGGCTGGGTGGATTCTCGTACTTGACAATCTGAGCCCAAAGCAGAAAGGAGTATTCATTTCTGTTTGTGTGTGTGTGTGTGTGTGTGTGTGTGTGTGTGTGTGTGTGCGCGCGCGCGCATGCCTGTCTTGTCTGTCTGTCTAAGGGAGAATCCATTATTTCCTCTCTTCACTCACTTAAGGTCCCAGATTCAGTTTAGCCCCTCAGGTCTACTGAAGTCAAGTTGTATTTCTCCTGGGCCACTTTGGCTCCAAAATCTTTTCCCAGTTCAGTTGTACAGCGGGGAAAATGATCTGTTGTTGGAATAAACTATTTCTTCACATCCAAAGGGAAGGTTTTTTCGCTTACTTTATTCAGAGATTCATTCATCCAAATAACCATTAAATTTAAATGGAGAAGAGAAGTCGCACACATCACTATAACATGGAAGCGTATGTTAGAAGGGCCCAGTAGTTTTCTTTTTTATAATGAAATACGTTACTCTGAATTTCAGTCCACTTGGAGAAAGCGCAGGTAGATGCCAGATGTCCTTGCATGATCCCCGCCTTCCAGACTATACCTTCTTTAACATTCTCTGAGCTACTTACTCTTTCCTGGCTTAAATGGAAGGCAGGAAAATAGCATCATTGTATTGGAAAGCTTCCCTTCAATGGCTCTTTATATGTCAAATAGTTGTTTGCAATTTATTCTGAAGAGTCTTCAGCTTTGTTCCATTACCACAGCACTTCACTGTTTGAGATTTGTGACAACAAATATATTTATTTATGCTCATGAAACTCATTGGCACAGTATCCTTAGTTGCAGTTCCAACTCTGCTTTGATAAACCATGGAAAGTAATCTTCTGTCCCGAACTAAAAAGTGCTTTCTTTTACTCACATTACCAAAAATGTGTTAACTTGAAAATAAATAATTAATAGATTCATTGACTGTTTTCCAACAGGGAAACTACATATTAAAATTGGTATTTAAATAGGGGGGTTGTAAACACTGGAAGCACATAAAACTTTTTAAGTCATCAATTTAGAAACCACAAAACTATCCTTTTAAAATCCTTTTTGGAGGGGTGCCTGGGTGGCTCAGTCGGTTAAGCGGCTGACTTTGGCTCAGGTCACAATCTCGCGGTCTGTGAGTTCGAGCCCCACGTTGGGCTCTGTGCTGACGGCTCAGAGCCTGGAGCCTGTTTCAGATTCTGTGTCTCCCTCTCTCTCTGACCCTCCCCTGTTCATGCTCTGTCTCTCCCTGTCTCAAAAATGAATAAAACGTTAAAAAAAATTTTTAAATCCTTTTTGGGGAGCCTGTGTGGTTCAGTTGGTTAAACATCCAACTCTTGATTTCGGCTCAGGTCACGATCTCACCGTTTATGAGTTTGAGCCCCAGTTTCGGGCTCTGCATTAAAAGTGCGGAACTTGCTTACGATTTTCTCTTTCCCTCTCTCTGTCTGCCTCTCCCCTCTTCTCTCTCTCTCTCTCTCTCTCTCAAAAATACATAAACTTTAACAAAATCCTTGGGGTGCTTGGGTGGCTCAGTCAGTTGAGTGTCTGACTTTGGCTCCTGTCATGAACTCACAGTTTGTGGGTTCGAGCCCTTCGTCGGGCTCTGTGATGACAGCTCAGAGCCTGGAGCCTGCTTCGGGTTCTGTATCTCCCTCTCTCTCTGCCCCTCCCCTGCTCACACTTTGTCTCTCCCTGTCTCAAAAATGAATAAACATTAAAAAAAAAGTAAACAAAAATCCTTAAAAAACTTACAACACTATAGTTAAAACATAAATTCTCCCTCCCTTAAATAAAAAAGCCAGGTTGTTAAACCAAACCTACTTTATGCACCATAACAAATAAGTTATTCCTCTATCATAGTACTTTTTTACCTTGTATTTTAAATATTTTTCTTGTCTGATTGCCAGCAGAGTATATGTACATGTATAATTAATATGTTAATTAAAGTTAGTATTTATGGAGCACTTAGTATGTTACAGATAACACTTAAGCCACTTTAAGTGGGTTTTCTTGTTAAATTATCAATACAGTGGTGTGAGGTTAGTTGCTATCATTAACCCACTGTACAGATGAGGAAACTGAAGCCCAGAGAAGTTAAATAACTTTGTGGAAGTTATGTGGTTTAGAAACTGCAGAACCAGGATTCTACCCTGCTAGATTTACTCAAGTTTTCAGTCAGCTAGAGGGGTTGAATGAACAAGGGGGAATGACCAGGCAGCACATACTTCGGCCCACAGATCGCATTTACAGGGCGAGTCTCATGGAATCAGCAACAGCAACAGCATTGTGGCTCTCTTCTTTGTTCGTTGCATGATGTGGTAGTGCGTGCAGTCCAGCAAGGCCAGAATTAGACCCACTTTAGTGATCTTGGCCCTCCTGTGGAGTGTGGGTGGTCAGAAGTAGCATCATCTCTCTCTTTTGATACAATCAAGGCTGAAAAAATATGGAACCTTGACCTTCAAGTCTGTTTCTTGTCCTCAGCCTTCATGAGTGGTGAACCTTCCCTTTGTGCATCAGGGTTCGGGGCCTCAGACTTGAGACTGCAGATGCATGGCCTGACGGTTCCCTGGCTCCAGCCCTCATCCACCGTCTCAGCCCTCTACCAGGATTGGCCAGTTTAAGTGCTCACGTGTGGCTGGTTTCCATGGAGCCTCTGGGGAGTCTCCCAAAGGCTGATTCTTGAAAAACTTAACTTCTCTCTAATGGGTGTTTTACTGCCTCTCATGGGTGCTGTATTAGCTATTTAGTCCATGGGTTTTTGCTCTGTATTCTGTTCATTAAAATGAAAATTTACTGTGTACCGCTGTGGTAAAATACCCTAGTCACCATGACTTCAGAATTGAAGATTCATCTTAAAAGAACCAAAGATACAACTATCAGCAGAATAAACAGTGGGGTTAAAAACAATCATGAGAATTTTTATATTGTTTTAGATCTGAGAAAGCATTATGTAGTAGGTTATTTCACCTAAAAACCATGTGGTATAGGTCAGTAATGTCAGCTACAGAAAATATAAATTGCATGGCAATAATAGAAAAAATAAGTGCTACAAGCAAGAATAAAAGGCAAATGATAAACACAGAAAAACATTTGCAACTTGTAACACAAAGACAAATTTTTCTAATACATAAGTTCTACAAATCATTAAGAAAAATATCTAATAAAATTGTTCAAGGATATGAACTGACTATTGACAAGGGCAATACCAGTAACTGTTAAATACCCAGAAACATGCTTGTCCTTACTTAGAATAAGAAAGTGCAAAATAAAACTATGAGATACCATGTGTACCTATAAACTTGGATAAAATGAAAATTCTAATGTAAAACTATTTTTTTAATGTTTGTTTATTTATTTATTTATTTTTGAGAGAGACAGAGACAGAGCATGAGCAGGGAAGAAGCAGAGAGAGAGGGAGACACAGAATCTGAAGCAAGCTCCAGGCTCTGAGCTGTCAGCACGGAGCCCGACGCTGGGCTTGAATGCACCAACTCTGAGATCATGATCTGAGCTGAAGTCTGACACTTAACTGACTGAGCCACCCAGGCGCCCCTCTAATGTAAAACTATTAATTAAGGTTTTGGGAAATAGATACTCTCACAAATTCCTGACAAGAGTATAAAGTTGGTATGACCTCTGTAGAGAGCGATTTAGAATTATCTGTCAAAATTACAAATGTATTTAACATTTAACCTATAAATTTTATTTTTTTTTAAGTTAAAAAAAAGTTTTAATTTATTTTTGAGAGAGAGACAGAGCACAAGCAGGGGAGGGGCAGAGAGAGGAGACACAGAGTCTGTGATGCAAGCTCCGAGCCCAACTCAGGGCTCAAACTCCTGAACCACAAGATCATGACCTGAGCCAAAGTCAGACACTTAACCGACTGAGCCACCCAGGCGCCCCTAACCCATAAATCTTAATTCTAAGAATTTATCTTCAGTCAAGGATTTTGACTGTTTATACTAGTCAAGAAATGATGGACTTAGAAGATTATCCCTTCTGTCTTTTTTGTAATAGCAAAATGTAGTAACATACACATGATCGTAAACCGATTAAATTCTGAAGCATGTACACAGTGGAAGATATTCATCCTTAAAAAAAAAAACATTGTGGACACTTTACATATTGATATAAAAGTGTGATTAAGACATATTGTTGCATGGCAAATGACAGTTGCAAAACATTTTCATTGAAAAGAGTATATTTGTGTGTGCTTGTGTTTGCCTATTTATACACAGAATGCTCATGGAAGGATATTAGAAAATTGGCATCATTCAATATTTTGAGGGTGAAAACATTTTGGGGGAGCAAGGGTTGGTCAAGAGACTTCTCATTGGGTGCTCTGGCGTGAGTTTTTTACTTTAACCATGTAAATGTATCGCTTATTCAAAAAAATTAACAGAGATGAAGGTGACAAGAAGCCTCATTTATTTGTTATCTTCCTTGTTAAGCTTTCAACACATTCCTGTAGCAAAACTCTGGTCTCCTTCCTGGTGGGCTGGAACAGTGCACACAGACCTGCTAGAGTGTTGTCACGGGGCATTGCAGCCTCTGTTCCCTGGAGCACTAAATATGTCCATGTACATTACACACTGCCACGCAGATGATGTATGCATTTCTAATACTTACTGATGAGAAAGAAAAGTCTAGGATTTGAGCAGAATTACACTTGATCTGAAAACTATTACTGTTGCAAATCAGTAAATTTTTAGGAGCCCTGAATGAAATATATTTGGCTTTAACAGTTCTCTCATTAATTGCTGTTCAGGAAAAAAAAAATGTCATTGAAATATGCTTAGTGGCTGGAAATACAAGTAAAATCTCAAGACAGAGGTACGTTAGAAGTGATAATCACAGTGAGGCTGATTAAAATTTGCTTTTGGCCAAAATAAAAGCATTATTTAAAAGAGTGTATAGGATAGTCTATTGTGAAGAAAGGACATGTTCTTAAATCACCTTAAATAAAAATCCGGGAAAATTCTGGTCATCAAATTGCAAATGAGCTACATGGCTCAGTGAAATTAGAACTTCACTTCATGGCTCATTGAAATTAGGTATCAAAACACAGGCTGCTCCTTTGCAATTATGTGGTTTAGGACTTTCAAAGTATAAAACAGACAAATTTTCCTCTGTTCTATGGTGTTTGCATTTCTTTATTTCAGAGATTTTTCTCTGTGTCTGTCTCTGTATTTGCCTCTGTTTCTGTCTCTCAAATATATACACACATATACAGACACATATTTATGTGTGTGTGTGTGTGTGTGTGTGTGTGTTGTCCTTTTCTCAGGTGCACACAATTATACTAATCATAGTATTTGTTTCATGACATAATCTCATTATTCTATTAATAGCCTGTTTTTATTTGGTTAAATATCTTCAGTTATTTAATATGCACCCAAAAAACCACCAAAAACAAAAGGTTCTGGGACCGGGACAATTAACTGCATGTATCCATGGTACTATCCCCCCTCCCCAGCTCCCACAACATAACCATCACCTCGAATCCAGGATTCCACATTTTCTTTTCTTTTTAGATACTTTTATTACACCTATAGATACTCCATTTAGTATTATTACTATTATTTCAGGTTTTTAAAATTTCTTTAATGTATTCATTTTTGAGAGAGAGAGAGAGAGAGAGAGAGAGAGCGCACAAGCAAGGGAGGGGCAGAGAGAGAGGGAAACACAGAATCTGAAACAGGCTCCAGGCTCTGAGCTGTCAGCACAGAACCCAATGTGGGGCTCAAACTCATGAACCACGAGATCATGACAGAAGCCGAAGTCAGATGCTTAATTGAGCCACCCAGGATCCCCTATTTCAGGTTTTTAAACATTATCAAAAAAAGTTTAGTACTGTGTGAAACTTGCTCTTTTCACTTAATATTAAGGTTTTTAAAAATATTTATTTATTTCGAGAGAGAGAGGGAGACAGAATCCCAAGCAGGCTCCACACTGGCAGCAGGGAGCCGGATGGGGGGCTTGAACCCACGAACGGTGAGATCATGACCTGAGTGCAAATCAAGAGCTGTATGCCTAACCAGCTGAGCCACCCAGGCTCTTAATATTATAATGATACAATTCATGTATATTGTTGCATGCTTTTCTAGTTCATCTTTAAGGTGAATAACCCATTATATCCTATTATGTGGATATGCCTTACTGTGTTTATCTGCTTACGCACTATCCTATTATGTGGATATGCCTTAGTGTGTTTATCTGCTTACGCGCTGGAGGGCATCGTTCCCTGGTTCTTTCCGTTGTGGATATTGGCCCACATACTTGCAGACACATATACTCTGTATGCTCTCTACACTGCTCTCCTGGGCATCTCCTTCAACGTAGAGCCTCGTGTTTCCCCTGGTTTGCTCAGCATGGACAGAGCTACACCATGGATTCAGGGTCACTTCGATTTTTCAGAGGGATATTTATCCTCTTTTTTGATCCAGTTATTTTTGAAAGGTGACTTATTTACATTTGTATTACGATTGATGTATGTGTAAGCAGCTTAGGTCACAGCAGTGGTGGCATACTGGAGCCTTGTTCTGGCTTGCTGTTGCTCGGTGAAACATGGATTGGGAAACATAGAGCCTAATACTCTGCAAATTAGGGTGACCTCCATCTCTTCCCAGCTCTGTGTGTTACCCAGCACTTCACCCACATTGGCTGCGAAGCACCTGTTGAGTGATCCAGTGGTCCTCCCCTGGCTCATAGGGCTAACTCATTCTTCTAGATTGATCTTTAGGTCTCTTCCATGTGGTTTTGGGCTCCTTACATAGATTAAAAAATCATACAGGAGAAACAAAGCTACTGCAAACATTTCCGTATCTTTTGTATTTGTTTTTGTTTCGTAAATATTACAATTTATCTACATTTCCCCAGAACACGTACAAAGCATTACCAACGCTTGAACACAGCACTCTCCTGGCTGCAGCTTTCTGTATTCAGTCTTATTTTTAAGACACATCAAGAAAAGAGATGGAGACTGTAACCGCCTAACTCCTCCTTGAGAACAGGGTTGCTTCTGAGCAGTGCCAGGAAACTGGCAAAGATTGTTAAAACTCATCTTCCTTACTTTAGTCCCCAGCCTTCCCACTCCCAGCTCCCCACACTCTCACCACTAGGAGCAAAATTAGGATTTTTTTTTTAAACACAGGGACAGTAATGGAAACTTCTTTTTGGTTATGTCCTAGTGATGCCTCGGTGCCTACAACTAAATTGTCTTCAACTCCTCATTGTAAGTTTTGCTTCCCAAACAGGTCCTCATAATCTGATTTTCAGACACTTTGCACAGTGCCTTTTAATCTTTTTTTTTTTTTTTTTTTTTTTTGAGAATCAAAGCCTATCTGCATTCGTCACGCTTTCCTGTGTGTGCTTAGCAAAAGTGACATTCATCACAGTTGGTGTCTCTCTTTTCCCGTTAAAATAAACAGTTACTTGTCATCAGATGAATTGGTAGTAAATGTTATTCTCATTAAGGATTCTGGTTTTCAGGGTGTTTCCATCTTGGGAGGCAGAGCGTTGAGTAGCTTAGAAATTTGGAGCAGATATTTGAAGAGTTAAAGTCTAAAATAGAAACCTGAAGCATTTATGCCTTTATAAATCATTTGGGAAGGGCATAGTGACCAGGTGCCAGAACTGCATTGGCATTTCCAGGTTTGACTTTTAGAAAGCCCCTGTGTGTCTCATGTGTGGAAAACAGCACATCCAAGAAAGTGTGATCAGTGGGAAAGAGCTGATATAGGCATCTAGGTGAGCAGCCAAACAGCAGTCCAGAGCTGACATTTGAGGCAAAATTAGCACCTATCACTTTCTCGTATATTTATCACAAGTTGCCAGCCTAAACTCTTTCAGTTTCTTCCCACAAATGATTTTTGCTATAAAAACACATGCATTGAATATCTTGGACACTACCTTGACAGTCTTAGCTGACAGTGGTATTTCCTAGGCAGTTCCTGAAGTGACATCACTCCCTAATTTCAACCTAAAGAAGATGGTTTACATGGAAAGTGGCACACATAGTTTTCTGTGAAAGCCTGGAGGAGAAAGAGTTCTTTATTTGAAGCACAGTGGGTAACATCATTTTTATGACCATGAGGTCTGTGAAAAAAAAATACATATTCCAAAAGAAAATCATCCAACGACAACAAAATAACCTTTAGCATGTGACTAGCGTGGTGAATCAAAATTAAGAATATTTAGATCACATTTAAAAAAAATTTTTTTTTAATTTATTTATTTTTGAAACAGAGAGAGACAGAGCATGAACGGGGGAGGATCAGAGAGAGAGGGAGACACAGAATCTGAAACAGGCTCCAGGCTCTGAGCTGTCAGCACAGAGCCCGACGCGGGGCTCAAACCCACAGACCGCCGGATCATGACCTGAGCCAAAGTCAGACACTTAACCGACTGAGCCACCCAGGCACCCCTTAGATCACATTTTAACTTTGTTTTTTTCAACAGATTTATGTTTTAAAAGTTTTATTCCAATAGCAAGAGAACATGCTAGAGAGAAATGGTGATCTAAGTTTTAAGTCCAACTTGGAAAAATAAAGGTGCAGAAAGAACAGAGTATAGTGAGTGGCCACATAGCCCAAGATTTGGGACCCAAATGTTAGGGCCTATACTGCAGCTGCACTGTGTGCAAACTGTGTTATTTTGAACAAATTAATGCCTTCATCTCTACAGTAGAGATAATGATCTTTTGTGGGAAGCTTTTTATGAGTATCCTACAAAATAAACAAAGCATCTGGCACTTTAGGTCTTTGTTAAAGAAGGCAAGGATAGCACAAATTAGTTGTAAAAAATCCAGTAAATTATGTGATTTGAGATCTTAAAAAAATAATTGCAAAAGAGTTCTAATATAGCATTTCAATTATGACTTGTAAGTTTCCCATAAATGAGCTCTTTTCATTCTTAAAAAAAAAAAAAAAAAAGACCTACAAGTACATGTATTTGCCTAGTCTGATGGAAGTGTTAACAAACAATTAAATGCACCCAAATCCATCATCATGAAGAGGGAACATGGAAGGGGGAGTTCAAGATTATCCATTAATTCCTGACTTCGTGCCAGCCTGTTTTATTTCCCTAGCCTCAGTCCCACCCAAATTACAGACATGGACATTTGAGACCCGGAGGACTTGATTTTTTTAGCATAACTCAATGGTCAGGAAATTGCATTTTAGTGGACTCAGGAAAAATTTCCCAAATGGTGGGAACCAATATTGTTTCCTCAGTACCATTGTATATTTAAACCCTTTTTTAAAAAATATGACTAAGAAAGCATGGTAAAGTAATATACATGATTCCTGAAGTTCAGTGTCTGCTGGAGATCCCTGGAAAAATTGAGAGCCTCCAAAACCTCTTTCTCAGAGACATAAAATTAGCTGTGTGTTACTGATAGGAAAATCTATTCTACCCTGGATTTAAAGGATCAGACGAACATTTTGAACTTTGCCTTTGGGAAAAAAATATACAAACTGAAATATGCCTCCTTCTCTCTTCATTTTACTTCCCAAATAAATGTTGTTTCATGATGGAAGTGGAAAAGCAATAATGCAGACCAAAATAAACAAAATAAAATGCTAGTTTTATAATCTTCTGGATGTGTATCTTTAGCTTCTATGGAAAAAAAAAAGAGAGAAAGAAAAGCTATTTCACAAATTACCATGGCTCAGTGCCTGAAGGAAATTAGTCTGCTCTAAGGAAATATCCTGCTGTAGCCCAGTAAAAATGTAACAAAACTTGAAATACAATACCTATGTCCGCGACTGCATTTCTTGCAAGTGTTGTTCCTTACTGACCTTCTATATAGTCATTCACTACCCAGGCATTGAAAAATGTGTGAAGTACTAAAGAAAAATTTCACAGGCTGAGAATTTCTTATAGATGCTTTCATCTAGTAAGCATGTAAATGAACAAAGCTGTGATGATGCTTGAATTGTGTGTTGTTGTTTTTTTCTAAGTCCCAAGCTAGGAATCTCTCCGATTTCAGTATGAGGTGTTTCTCATCTATACTTTGCCTTTGCTGAATGTTAATACAATTAATTTTAAGGATAATATCAGTGATGTTGAAAATTTTAGCTGCAGTCCACTGCTGTATTGGCTACACGGTCAGGTAAATCGTTTCTCCAAGTACCTGCTGTTTTATGAAAGACAAGTACTTTAAATAGTCCTCATTCCAAAGACACAAAAATAAAAATCAACAAACAAATAAATGAATTTAGTTATAGTATCAGCAAGTTTCTTTCAGTGTGATCATGTGGGTAGTAGGTGAGTTGCTATGTTTTCGATAAGCTTTGGTGTTCCTAGGGGGCTATGGTGTCATATGTCCCATGTTAACATGTCTTGTGTAGTTTATCTATTTTAAAGACTATCTGAAGAATATTTTTGTCCCAGAAAACAGCAACACATAAATAGGACAACATCCAGGCTGAGTTGTTGGCTTGTATTATCTAGCATGGCTAAATTCTGGTGAATGGCAAAAGGCAATTTGGGAATATTTACCAACATCTGTGTACCTTCATACTAAATTTAGTATGAGTTGATTTAACAAGCTATAGCTGATGCTTATCTGAAGCATAATAAACATGTTCTTTATAAGATTTCATCTTCCAAACTCTTGGAAATGCCACCAGGACTATGTAACTGTAAATAAAAATTTCCCTTCTTCCATTTGTGAAAGAATACCATAATAGTTCTACCATAGAAGTAAACAGCTTTTCATTTAGTTCTTATCTGTATCAAGGACTATAGTAATGACCTCTGATTCAGACCAATAAGTATTATTTGGCAGTTAATAATAATAATAACAAAAACCTGATCAAGAAGAGGATCATAAAAGTAATATATAATAGTATGTAATAAAAAAGTAATAAAAAAATCCTTTAGTGTTCAAGTTTAACTTAAAAAGTATTTGTAGATCATTTTCTAATCCTCTCTTACAGGAAGTTTGCAAATGTTTTTGAGGGTAGTTTCCCAGATGTTATACTGAGCTTTTATTGTTACTTTAATGTCACCAAAATGCTTTGAGTTCGCGTTTGACTTTTTTTTTTTAACTGACATGCAGTTGACACACAGTGTCGCATTAGTTCAGGTGCACAACATGGTGATTCTACAATTCTATACATTACTCAATGCTTACCATGATGAAGTGTAATCACTATACAACATTATTACAGTATAATTGACTATTTCCCTATGCTGTACTTTTCGTCTCTGTGACTTATTTATTTTATAACCAGAAGTTTTTTTTTATCTCTTAATACCCTTTAGCCATTTTGCCCAACCCCTGACTCAACTCCCTTCTGGCAACCACCAATTTGTTCTCTGTATGTAAGAGTCTGTTTTTAGTTTGTTCAATTTTTAGATTCCACATAAGAGTGAAATCATATGGTATTTGTATTTATCTGACTTATTTCACGTAGTATAATATCTCTAGATCTGTCCATGTTATTGCAAATGGCAAGATCTTCTTTTTTATAGTTGAGTAATATTCCATTGTGTATATAAGCCATTTCTTCTTTATCCATTCATCTGTTGATGAACACTTGGGTTACTTCCATATCTTGACCATTATAAATAATGCTGCAATAAACAATGCTATTTTTGAATGAGTGTTTTTGTTGTCTTTGGGTAAATGCTCAGTAAGGGAATTACTAGATCATATGGTATTTCTATTTTTAGTATTTGAAGAACCTCCATACTGTTTTTCACAGAGGATGTACCAATATTCATTCGCCCTAACAGTGCACAGGTGTTCTCTCTCTTCACATCCTCAGGAACAGAACACTTGTTATTTCTTGTATTTTTGATACTAGTCATTCTGATAGGAGTGAGGTGATACCTCATTGTGATTTGGGTTTGCATCTTCCTGATGATTTATGACACTGAGCACCTCTTCGTGTGTCTTTTGGCCATCCGTAGGTTTTCTTTGGAAAAATGTCTATTCAGGGCCCCTGCCCACTTTTTAATAGATTTTTTTTTTTTTTTTTTTGGTGTAGAGTGTTATGAGTTCTTTATATACTTTTGTTGTTAAACCCTTATCAAATATATCATTTGCAGGTATCTTCTCTCATTCACTGGGTTGCTTTTTGCTTTGTTGATGGTTTTCTTTGCTGTGTAAAAGCTTTTTATTTTGGTGTAGTCCAAATAGTTTATTTTTGTTTTCGTTTCTCTTGCCTGAGGAAACACATCTATAAATATCTTGCTAAGGGTGATGTCTAAGAAATTACTCCCTGCCCTGTGTTTCTTTTTAGGAATATTATGGTTTCAAGTCTCACATTTAGGTCTTTAATCCATCCTGACTTTATTTTTGTGTATGGCATAAGAAAGTAGACTGGCTTCATTCTTTTGCATGTAGTTATCCAGTTTCCCAACACTATTTATTGAAAAGACTTTTTCTGCATATTCTTGCTTCCTTTGTCATAAATAAATTGACCAGATAGGTGTGGGTTTATTTCTGGGTTTTTATTCTCTTCCATTGATCTACATGTCTATTTTTTTCCCAGTATCATATTCTTTTGATTACTATAGCTTTGTAGTATATCATGAAATCTGGGAACATGATACCTCCAGCTTTTTTCTTCTTTCTCAAGATTGCTTTGGTTATTGTCAGTTTTAAGTGGTTTTATACAAATTTTAGGATTATTTGTTGAGTACCTGTGAAAAATGCCATTGATATTTAGATAGGGATTGCATTAAGTCTATAGAATGCTTTGGGTAGTTTGGGCATTTTAATGATACTAATTCTTCCAATCTATGAATGTGGTATATCTTTCCATTAATCTTTGTCATCTTCAGTTTCTTTAATCAGTGACTTACCGTGTTCAGAGTATAGGCTTTCACCTCTTTGGTTAAATTTACTCCTAGGTATTTTATTCTTTTTGGTGCAATTATAAATGAAATTGTTTTCTTAATTACTCTTTCTGCTACTTTGTTATTAGTGTATAGAAATGAAACAGATTTCTTTGTATTAGTTTGGTATCCTACAGTTTTACTGAATCAATTTATCAGTTCTAATAGCTTTTTGCTTTAAAACTGTAGTATGTTCTATGTACAGTATTATGTCACCTGTAAATAGTGACAGTTTTACTTCTTCCTTAGCAAGTTGAATGCCTTTTATTTCTTTTTCTTATCTTATAGCTGCAGCTAGGATTTCTAGTACTATGTTGAATATAAGTGGTGAGAGTGGAAATCCTTGTCTTGTTCTTAATGTTAGAGGAAAAGTTTTCAGTTTTTCACCATTGAATATGATGTTAGCTGTAGGGTTTTTTTATATGGCCTTTGTTATGTTGTGAGTTTTTTCCCTTTAAACCCACTTTCTGGAGAGTTTTTATCATAAACAATTGTTGTATTTTGTTAAATGCTTATTTATATCTTTTGAGATGATCATACGGTTTTTATCCTTTCTCTTGTTAATGTGATGTATCAAATTGATTAATAACCATCCTTGGAATAAATTTCACTTAATCATGGTAAATGATTTTTTTAATGTATTGTTAAATTTGATTTGCTCATTTTTTGCTGGGGATTTTTGCATTTATATTCATCACAGGTATTGTCTTGTAGTTTTCTTTGTAGTGTCTTTGACTTTGGTATCAGGTGATACTGGATGAAGCTAGCCTGGTAGAATGAATGTGGAAGATTTCCTTCCTCTTCTTCTTTTTTTTTTTTTTTTTTGTAATAGTTTGAGGGAAATAGGTATTAACTCTTCTTAAATGTTTAGTAGAGTTCACCTGTATCTGGTCCTGAATTTTGGTTTGTTGGGAGTTTTTTGAAAACTGATTCAATTTCATTACTAGTAGTTGCTCAGTTTGTTTTATATTTCTTTCTGATTCAGTTTTGGGAGATTGTATGTTTCTAGGAATTTATTAGTTTCTTCTAGGCTGTCCAATTTGTCGACTTCTAATTCTCTTAACTGTATTACATATACATATACACATACATAATATTCTCTTATAATCCTTTTTTTTCTATGGTGTCAGTTGTTACTTATCCTTTTTCATTTGTGATTTGATTTATTTGAGTCCTCTTTTTTTTTCTTGATGAGTGTGGCTAAAGGATTATCAATTTTGTTTATGTTTTCAAAGAACCAAATCTTGGTTTCATTGATCTTTTCTATTTTTTTTAGTGTCTATTTAATTTATTTTTTGCTTTAATCTTTTATTTCCTTCTTTCTACTAGCTTTGGACTTTCTTGTTCTTTTTCTAGTCCTTCTAGATTAGGTTAGGTTGTATATTTGAGATTTTTCTGTTTTTTTGAAGTAGGCCTGTACTGTTATAAACTTCTCTCTTTGAAATGCTTTTGCTTCATCCCCAAAATTTTGTGTTTCATTTTTCCAATTTTATATTTAAAAAAAAATTTTTTTTAACATTTATTCCTTTATGAGGGACAGAGAGCACAAGCAGGGTAGGGGCAGAGAGAGAGGGAGACACAGAATCTGAAGCAGGCTCCAGGCTCTGAGCTGTCAGCACAGAGCCTGACATGGAGCTTGAACTCACAAGCTGTGAGATCATGACCTGAGCTGAAGTCGGAGGCTTAGCCGACTGAGCCACCCAGGTGCCCCTCCAGTTTCATTTTTTTTTTAATTGAAGCCCATTCCTTAAGACACCTGTGAGGTACTCTAAGTGCAGAACCTTTCCATATCAGGGGCTGACAAACTTTTTCTGCTAAAGGCCAGATAATCAATATTTTAGGATACGGAAATCACTATTACAAATATGCGGCTCTGCCACCAAGGCACAAAAGCAGCCACAGATAATAAATACATAAACAAATGAGTGTGGCTGTGTTCTAGTGAAACTCCGCCTACAGAAACGGGCAGTGGGGGTAGTTTGCCAACCCCTGTTGTTCATTTTCACTATTCTTTTCCTGTTTCAAATAGTCCCTCCCCTAGTAACTTCACAGCTACTTTGTTAGTTGAATGGATGATGGATCACAGGCAAATAAATTTTAATGGTGATGATATATTAAAATGTTTCAAGAAAAAACATAACTGGTATGTCAAAACTGTGCGTTTATGGTTGTTATTCCTGGAAATGTTACTGATTAGAACAAAGTTCATATTAAATTTTTTATAAAGGCTTTATTTATCCTTTTAGAGTAGTTAGAGGTTCATAACAAAATTGAGAGGAAGGTACAGAGATTTCCCATATACTCCCTGACCCAATACATGCATAGCTTCCCCCATCATCAACATCCCCCACCAGAGTGGTACACTTGTTACAATTGATGAATGTACACTGACACACCATTATCACCCAAATTCTGTAGTTTTTACCTTCCTGCTAGTGTATATTTTTTGGGTTTGCACAAATGTATAATGATAGGTATACATCATTATAGTCTCATACAGCATCCTCGAGTGATTCGAGGACCTACCCATAGGTATAGAAATATAGTTCTTTAATTACTACAGTTTGGGAAGTGACTTTGTAAGATTTATTATTATGATTATTATTATCATTATTAGTATCAAGAAGCTCTTTGACTTCCAAAAATAAATGTACTTCAGACAGGAACTCAGGGTTGCCATTGTGTTTGTCAGAGTTCCAAAGGAAAAGGAATGGCCCACTATGGATGAAGTAAATATAGCTCCATTATCTTTCTTTGTAGGTCTACATTTTTTCAGTTACCTTCTATTCTTCCTGCCCTTCTTTATAGTACTGTCCCTTTTCTCATCTTGTCTGCTGTCATCTAGACTGCAGTTAGAAACCTGACCATTCCTGAAATTAGAAGAAAGACCATTCTGTAGACATCATGAACCTCATTCTAGGTTGTTCTATTTGTCTGCCTCTACCTGTGTACCTTATGGGACGTGAATCAGTCTGGCCCTTAAACAGGAGGGATATGAATGCTGTTGTAGTCGGTATCTTATTTTCAAAATATAATTTTTCAAAGAAACAAAAATATGAGCAAAGCGTTTCTAAAAGTACTATGGTATGCTTAGACATAACTAGTTTCTGTTTTAACATGAAGGCATATAAGAAAGAGCATTTCGTGATATTTGGGAAAAAAAATATGAGAGGTTACTTTCTTGTTTCGTTGGGTTGTAAGCACAACAGATTTGAAGCCCTCGAGGATACTTTGTAATAGAAAACATTTGAAGTTTGCTAAAAAATTCTCATTCAATACGTCAGTAAAACCATACTGTGAATATTTAGTTGTAGGCTTAGAAAATTAATTCAGCTTAACATACTCATAGAATACAGCTGTTCACAAATTAGATTATCATAATTTTTCCTCCCACGTGGGATGTTTTGCCCTAATTTACCGTGATAGAAAAAATATTTTTCATCATTAACTAATAAAAAACCAGGAAGTATAGCATTCTGACATTTAGTTGAAATTTGATTTTATATTTTAAAATATTTTCTGTATGTTTATTTTCCTTGCAGCTTCAAGGTGGAAGACTTTTGGTCTTCTTTTTTTCCCCACATAATACAATGTTGCATCTTATATAAATCCTTTGTACTAGTATATATAATCTGTAGTGGCTAGTTAATTGAATATTAATATTTCTATCTGGCATCAAGAAAGTATGGATCCCATGACTATAATGTATTCTAGAATCTTCTCTTTGAGAAGGTAATTAAAATTTCATTGTGTTGTTCTTTTACGAACATTAGCATACTGTATGTAACTGCTGTTTTCATTATTTGAATAACCTGTGAGCAGTATGTAACTGCTGTCTTCATTATTTGAATAACCTGTGAGCAGCAGAAGTGAGCTAAGGGAGAGGAAATGGGGGCGGGGAAGAGAGAGTGTTCTGCCTTCAGGGACCCATCCCGCCCCTGCAGGCTGTATAGAAAGAATCCTTAAAGAATTTGAAGAGAACAGTAGTGAGGATCTTTTTGGAAAAGTGTTGTCCACGAACTGGTTTTGGAGAGAGGAATATCAGTGGAGCCTGACTCAGATCTGAAAAGTCTCACTTCTGCATTTCCTGAATTTTAGAGGTAAAGGATACATTTCCCATTTGCCAGGTGAGGACCTCACAGAAAAGAAATGTATTAATGTGGTCTTGAGGTGGTTTCTGCCCACGTGGACTCCTGTAGGGTGGGTGACCCTAGCATGGAGATAAATTGTCAGAAGCCTGGGGCTGCTGGGAGACTTGTAAGTGGCCAGAAAGAGGAGTTATCCCTAGGATCGATGGGGAGAGGTGAGAGACCTTCTCCACTGGAGCACTGGGAGGTTTTCCAAAATATCAGTAAATCCTTAAGCTTTATAGGTGTCTTGCCTAGAGGGCAGGCAAGCTAGAGTTCATTCAGAAGAAAATTTATTGATACGGAGCTCCTGGCACACCTCTATAACCTGGGAATAGATTATTGAACAAACATAAAAATCCTTGCTCTTGGACAAGTTCTTTTAGAAGCAAGGAACAGACAATAAACAAGTAAAATCTACACTGAGATGTGATAAAACCACCAGAAAAACAAAGCAAGATGAGAGCCTATAAAGCGCTAATGGAAGTTTGAAGGGGGTGAGAGAACAAACCACGGCTTTCTAGGAAGAACCAGCCAGTGCAGCAGCCCTGAAACAGGGGCAGCCCTGAGCTGTGGATAGGCCACTGTGACTGGAGCAGGATGTCCTGGAGGAGACGGGTACAAGACAGGTTTGGAGATGTAGCCTGGGACCATATTTTGTGGGGCTTTGAAGGCTGGGGTAAGTACTTTGACTGTCATTTGGATTCTCGAAATGGGAGCCAGTGGAAGGTTTTAAGCAGAAGAGTGACCTATTCTGACCTTCATTTTGAAAGATTTACTATGGCTGCTGAGTGGTAAAGAGATAATAAGGGAACAAATATGGAGGCAGGGAGACCAGTGAGGAGGCTACTGCCATAATCTAAGTAAGAAGTGATGGTAGCCTGACCAGGGGTTTATTGGTAAAAAGTAAGGAGAAGCGGTTGAATTCCAGATGGATTTTGCAGGTTGAACCATCAGAATTTATTAACAGAACACTTGTGGAGTAATAGAAGAAAAGATAAATTAATTCTGAGGTTTGGGGAACAGTAAAGGCTGAAGTCGCTATTATATGAGATGGAGAACATCTGTGAGTAGAACGTGGTTGGGGAGGAAAGATACCAGAGGCTGTGCTTTAAAATGGGTAATTTGAGACACGTGCTAGACATTCAGGTAGATGTTTGTTGTTGGATATACTGGTCAAGTTCAGGGGCAAGGTCAAGGCTGGCAATATATATAAATTTGGGAGCCTTTAACTTATAGTTGATATTTAAAGGCCTGAGAATACATGAGATCGTGAAGGGAGCATTTTTTTAAAAAATTTTTTTAATGTTTATTTATTTTTGAGACAGAGAGAGACAGAGCATGCACGGGGGAGGGTCAGAGAGAGAGAGGGAGACACAGAATCTGAAGCAGGCTCCAGGCTCTGAGCCATCAGCACAGAGCCCGATGTGGGGCTCGAACTCACGGACCGCGAAATCATGACCTGAGATGAAGTCGGATGCTTAACCGACTGAGCCACCCAGGCGCCCCAGGGAGCATTTTGATAGAGAAGTCTGAAGGCTGAGCTCTCATACACTTCAACATTTAGAGGTCCAAGAGATGAGAAACAGCAGAAAAGACCGAGAAGGAAAAGTCTGTTGGATTACACCTCCACCCACCGAGTAAGATCTTTGTTAAAAGTAACTGTCTTCTGGGGCGCCTGGGTGGCTCAGTCGGTTGAGCATCCGACTTCGGCTCAGGTCACGATCTCGCGGTCCGTGAGTTCGAGCCCCGTGTCGGGCTCTGGGCTGATGGCTCAGAGCCTGGAGCCTGCTTCCGATTCTGTGTCTCCCTCTCTCTCTGACCCTCCCCCGTTCATGCTCTGTCTCTCTCTGTCTCAAAAATAAATAAACGTTAAAAAAAATTAAAAAAAAAAAAAAAAAAGTAACTGTCCCCCCCCCCCCCCCCCCCCCCGCAACCTTGAAAGTTCTCATTACTCGTTAAGGAAGGAGTTGAAAGAGAGAAGAAAAAGACAACCATGTTCTCTCTATTCCTGGAGGTGTAAAGCCTAGGACAGGCTGAAGTTGGGGATTTGGAGAAGTTTTAATTGGATGAGACATTAGAACTGTATGATTATTGGATTTGAGTGGACATTTTGTTCCTCTGAAACACATGGGAAAACCTGTGGGAACCCCATGAGATTTCCTAGGGTCAAAAAAGAATGGGTCAAAAGAAACTGTGCAAAATGGCAGTGGGAGATAATAAAGTTCCTTTATGCAAGCACCTTAGTGGTTTCAGATACCTATTGCCATATATTCTATCAGTTTATATGAAACTATTAAAAACAAGTATAACTTCCTGACTTACAGTTGACTTTTGCATAAATCATCAATCAGGTACTCTGAGTAATGTAAGAAAAAGGGAATTGAAACATGAAGGTCTTTCACAGTCTCAGGGAAGGACCCCTGAGGTGTTTTGGTGTCCTTGAGAATTGCCCAAGTAACTTCCTCTGGAATAAGCAACAGTTCTGTCCTGTACTAAAAAGCAGTCATTGTAGTATATACTGTCAACGTGTGTCTGTGCTCCATTAGCTCAGATAGAGTGGAACCCCACCAAGGCCCAGTCTGAGTCTTGGTGAGCCTATCTAGTCAGATGTTTTGAATCTGCTATTTCATGTAGAGAATGTTAGTGAATGTCTTGTTATATTTATGCAACCCCACCACCCTCATGAGCAGTTCATGAGGCCCTTGGAGGCTGAGTCTTAGGAGGGACTCCTCACTACTACTCACACATCCACACCTACACCCCCATTTGTGCCTCTATACAAACACGTCTGTATAGTTGAGTGTGTTTGTAGTTACTTATTGAAGTAAACTGAATGTATATGAACGTAATCTGTCAGGTGAATAAGGAATTCAACCAAACCCAAGAAAATACAACTGTACCAATGATAAGATTAGCTTTTCTTTATAAGAATTGTACATAGTATGTGTCTTGGTAACTGGGCATACCACTTTGGTTGAGTTTGTTTCATTATATGATAATGATGGGATTCAGGGCAAACCACTTCCCCAAAATACCATTTTGGCAGATTGGCTCTTTTGAATTGAAATTACTTAAGAAACAGCAGTGCAAGAAGGACACTTGACCCTCCCTTTACACCTTTGAAAGCACGAAATAAATTCCCCTTCCACCTGGAGGGTGGACATCATCATTAACATCAGATAGAGGTTTCAGGGCCAGGAAGCTGTATAAAGAAACTTTGTTACTTCTTCATTAATTTGCTACTCCAAGCCCAAACTCCTTTGTCAAACCTTCACAAATAATGTTCCTTTGTTTAAAAGGTATAAAAATCTGTCTGCTTTGGTCAGTTCTTTGAGCCTCATATTTCTGTGGACTCCCTTATGTAAGAAATTAGTTTTTCACTTATTAAATCTGTCTTATGTCAATTATTAGGCCAGCCAACGAATGTAGAAGGGAATAAGGGAAAAATTTTCCTCCCTGAAGTGAAAAGTATAAAATGCAGACTATAAAAAAAAGAGATTTAATGAGTATTTATATGGTAATTCTGCCATGGAATGTAGGACAGATTTCTTTTTTCAGTTCATGCCATTTATTCGGAACATACAGACTAAATAACTGGATGCATCAGTAGAGTATTGATAAAAAATCAAAATGTTTAAAATTTTTTTTAATGTTTATTTATTTTTGAGAGAGACAAGTATGAGTGGGGGAGGGGCAGAGAGAGAGGGAGACCCAGAATCTGAAGCAGGCTCCAGGCTCTGAGTGGTCAGCACAGAGCTTAAAGGGGCGGGGGGTGGGGAGGGGGTCAAACTCCCAAACTGCAAGATCATGACCTGAGCCAAAGCCTGTCACTCAACACACTGAGCCACACAGGTACCCCAAGATGTTTTTGTTTTTGATTTAAATCCAAGTTAGTTAACATATAGTGTAGTAATGATTTCAGTAATAGAATTTAGTGATTCATCACTTACATATAAGTGCTCATCCCAGCAAGTGTCTTCTTTATGCCCTTCCCCATTTTTTAAATATGAAATTTATAGTCAAATTGGTTTCCATACAACACCCAGTGCTCATCCCAAAAGGTGCCCTCCTCAATACCCATCACCCACCCTCCCCTCCCTCCCACCCCCCATCAACCCTCAGTTTGTTCTCAGTTTTTAAGAGTCTCTTATGCTTTGGCTCTCTCCCACTCTAACCTCTTTTTTTTTTTTTTTCCTTCCCCTCCCCCATGGGTTTCTGTTAAGTTTCTCAGGATCCACATAAGAGTGAAAACATATGGTATCTGTCTTTCTCTGTATGACTTAACTTCACTTAGCATAACATTCTCCAGTTCCATCCACGTTGCTACAAAAGGCCATATTTCATTCTTTCTCATTGCCACGTAGTATTCCATTGTTCTGACAGGCCCCTTGCCCATTTAGCATATCCCCCTACCCAACACCCCGCCAGTAACCCTCAGTTTGTTCTCTGTGTTTAAGAGTCTCTTATGGTTTGTCTCCCTCTCTGGTTTTATATTATTTTTGCTTTCCTTCCCTTATGTTTATCTATTTTGAATCTTACATTCCACATGAGTGAAATCATATGAAATTTGTGTTTCTCTGACTTATTTTGCTTAGCAGAACACACACTAGTTCCATCCACGTTGTTGGAAATGGCAAGATTTCATTCTTTCTGATCACTGAGTAGTATTCCAATGTGTATATATATACCACATCTTCTTTATCCATTCATTGGTCAGTGGACATTTGGGCTCTTTCCATACCTTGGCTATTGTTGATAGTGCTGCTAAAAACATTGGGGTGCCTGTGCCCCTTTGAACCAGCAATTTTGTATCCTTTGGATAAATATTTTAGTAGTGCAATTGCTGGGTCGTAGGATAGTTCTATTTTTAATTTTTTGAGGAACTTCCACACTATTTTCCAGAGTGGCTGCACCAGTGGCATTCACTGTTCCTCTTTCTCTGCATCCTCACCAACATCTGTTGTTGCCTGAGTTGTTAATGTTAGTCATTCTGACAGGTGTGAGGTGGTATCTCATTGTGGTTTGGATTTGTATTTCTCTGATGCTGAGTGATACTGAGCAATTTTCATGTGTCGGTTGGCCATCTGGATGTCTTCTCTGGAAAAGTGTCCATTCATGTCTTTTGCCCATTTCTTCACTGGATTATTTGGTTTTGGGTGTTGATTTTGATAAGTTCTTTATAGATTTTGGATACTTAACCTTTATCGGATATGTCATTTGCAAATATCTTCTCCCATTCTTTCAGTTGCCTTTTAGTTGTGCTGATTGTTTCCTTTGCTGTGCACAAGCTTTTTATCTTGATGAGGTCCAATAGTTCATTTTTGCTTTTGTTTCCCTTACCTCCAGAGACATGTCAAGTTAGAAGTTGCTGTGGCTGAGGTCAAAAAGGTTGTTGCCTGTTTCCTCCTCAAGGATTTTGATGGCTTCCTGTTACATTGAGGTCTTTCATCCATTTTGAGTTTATTCTTGTGTATGGTGTAAGAAACTGGTCCAGGTTCCTTCTTCTGCATGTCGCTGTCCAGTTTTCCCAACACCACTTGGGGAAGATGTCTTTTTTCCGTTAGATGTTCTTTCCTGCTTTGACAAAGATTAATTGGCTGTACATTTTTAGGTCCGTTTCTGGGTTCTCTCTTTTCTTCCCTTGATCTATGTGTCTGTTTTTGTGCCAGTTCCATACTTTCTTGATGATTATAGCTTTGTAGTACAGCTTGAAGTTGGGAATTGAGATGCCTCCATCTTTGGTTTTCTTTTTCAGGATTGCTGTGGCTCTTCAGGTCTTTTCTGGTTCCATACAAATTTTAGGATTATTTGTTCTAGCTCTGTGAAGAATGCTGGTGTTATTTTGATATGGATTGCATTGAATATTTAGATTGCTTTGGGTGGTATCAACATTTAAACGATATTTGTTCTTCCAATCCATGAGCATGGAATGTTTTTCAATTTTTTTGTGTCTTTTTCAATTTCTTTCATAAGGTTTCTACAGTTTTCAATGTATAGATTTTTCACCTCTTTGGTTAGGTTTATTCCTAGGTTTTTATGGTTCTTGGTGCAATTGGGATCAATTCCTTGATTTCTCCCACTGCTGCTTTGGTATGTAGAAATGCAGCCGATTTCTGTGCATGGATTTTATATCCTATGACTTTGCTAAATTCATAGATCAGTTCTCGCAGTTTTTTTAGTGTAATCTTTTGGGTTTTCCATGTAGACTATCATGTCATCTGTGAAGAGTGAAAGTTTGACTTCCTCCTTGCCAGTTGGGATGCCTTTTATTTCTTTGTGTTGTCTGATTGCTGAGGCTAGGATTTCCAACACTTTGTTGAATAACAGTGGTGAGGGTGGATGTCCCTGTCATGTTCCTGACCTTAGAGGGAAAGCTCTCAGTTTTTCTCCATTGAGGATGATATTATCAGTGGGTCTTTTATATATGGCTTTTATGATCTTGAGGTATGATCCTTCTGTCACTACTTTCTTGAGAGTTTTTATCAAGAAAGGATGCTGTATTTTGTCAACTACTTTGTCTGCATCTATTGAGAAAATCATGTGGTTCTTAGCCCTTCTTTTATTAATGTGATGTATCACATTGATTGATTTGCAGATATTGAACCAGCCTTGCATCCCAGGAATATATCCTACTCGATTGTGGTGAATAATTCTTTGAATGTATTGTTGGATCCAGTT
The DNA here is from genome assembly GCF_024362965.1 of Panthera pardus. Taxonomy (NCBI): domain Eukaryota; kingdom Metazoa; phylum Chordata; class Mammalia; order Carnivora; family Felidae; genus Panthera; species Panthera pardus. The sequence continues at coordinate 132,883,295 of NW_026526765.1, forward strand.
TGTTTATATATTGTCAAGAATTTTTGTATCCATGTTCATCAGGGGAATTGGGCTGTAGGTCTCCTTTTTAGTGGGGTCTTCATCTGGTTTTGGAATCAAGGTAATGCTGGCTTCATAGAATGAGTTTGGAAGTTTTCCTTCCATTTCTATTTTTTTTGCAACAGCTTCAACGTAATTGGTGCTAACTCTTCTTTAAATGTTTGATAGAATTCCCATGCAAAGACAGATGGCCCTGGACTCTTTTTTGGGGGGAAATTTTTTATTACCAATTGGGTTGCTTTACTGGTTATGGGTCTGTTCAACTTTTCTATTTTTTTGTGTTTCAGTTTTGGTAGTTTATATGTTTTTGGAATTTACCCATTTCTTCCAGAGTGCCCAATTTATTGGCATATAATTGCTCCTAATATTCTCTTATCGTTGTTTGTATTTCTGCATTGTTGGTTGTGATCTCTTCTCTTTCATTTGTGATTTTATTTATTTGGGTCCTTTCTTTTTTCTTTTTGATCAAACTGGGTAGGGATTTATCAATTTTGTTAATTCTTTCAAAGAACCAGCTCGTGGTTTCATTGATCTGTTCTACTGTGTTTTTCTTGTTTTTTTGTTTTTTATTTTTTATTTTATATCAATGATTTCTGCTCTAATCTTTATTATTTCCCTTATTCCGCCTTTTTTGGGCCTTGTTTCCTGTTCTTTTTCCAGCTCTTTTAGGTATAAAGTTAGGTTGTATATTTGAGACCTTTCTTTCTTCTTTAGGAAGGGATGGATTGCTATATACTTCCCTCTTATGACTGCCTTTGCTGCATCCCAGAGGTTAGGGGCTGTCATGTTCTCGTTTTCATTGGCTTCCATGTACTTTTTATTTTCCTCTTTAATTTCTCAGTTAACCCATTCATTCTTTAGTAGGATGTTCTTTAATCTCCATGTATTCATGGTCTTTCCAAAATTTTTCTTGTGGTTGATTTCAAGTTTCACAGCATTGTGGTCTGAAAATATGCAAGATATAATCAATCTTTTTGTGCTTGTTGAAGGCTGATTTGTGTTCCAGTATGTGATCTGTTCTGGAGAATGTTTCATGTGTACTAGAGAAGAATGTGTGTGCTACTGCTTTAGGATGTAATGTTCTGCATATATCTGTTAAGCCCACCCAGTCCATTGTGTCATTCAAAGCCATTGTTTCCTTGTGATTTTCTGCTTAGATGGTCTGTCCTTTGCTGAAAGTGGGGTGTTGAAGTCTCCTCCTATTATGGTATTATTATCAATGAGTTCTTTATGTTGGTGATTAATTGATTTATATATTTGGGTGCTTCCATATTGAGAGTATAAATAGTTATAATTGTTAGATCTTTTTGGTGGATAGACCCCTTAATTATGATAGAATGCCCTTCTTCATCTCTCGTTACAGTCTTTATTTTAAAATCTAGTTTGTCTGATGTAAGTATAGCTACTCCAGCTATCTTTTGACAACCATTAGCATAATAGATCATTCTCCATCCTCTTACTTTCAATCTGCAGGTGTCTTTAGGTCTATAATGGGTCTTTTGTAAGCTGCATATAGATGAGTTTTATCTCATATGGGGTTGTGTTTTAAAACCCCACACTTCAGAGATTCTGCAGCTTGGATTCACACCGACTCTTGGGGTGAGGATCTCACTTAGCAATGGCCAGGTACCACCTTGCCCCAGAAAATGTTTGTGTGATCCTGCAGTGGTAGAGGTTCAGAGACTGTGGCAAAAGACAACACACAGCTGGCGCCAGGTTTTACCGCACTCTGGTGCCTTTTCCCAATTGCAGCAAATTTGCTTGCTCTGTGGGGTCTGCTGATACCTTTGCCTGTGAGGAGGCCATATGGCCTCTACCAAATGCATTTCAAGCAGGGGAACCACTTTTCCCCATGTGTCACATGGACCCCTCAGACCCCACTACCTGCTTCCCGCCCTACTTCCTCACCAGAGCACCTCCAGGCACTGAGCTTCCAGAACAGTCTGCACTCCACTGTTTGTACAATCCTGGTGGTAATGAAACCCTCTCTTTTCTTCCTATCAGTAGTTTTGGGGAACAGATTTCTTGTTCAGTCACTTGCGAGTGTTTTTACTCTTTGTCTCTTTTTCTCTCCCAACTCCTTTTGAGGGAGTGTATTTTCTGCACTTTCCCAGTGCACTGCTGTCTCCCCTCTGCTGTTCTTTTTCCCCCTCTCCTCTGTCCTCTCTCCACAAAAATAGCTTCTTACTCTTCAGCTTTGCTCTCAAGTTATGCATATTGTTGTGTTAATCCTCAGATTAATTTCCTAGGTGTGCAAAAACGGTTTGGTGCTGGTCAAGCTGTGTTTCAGGGAGGAGATAAACTACGGGTCTCCCTGCTGCCCCACCATCTTAATTCCTCCCCTGATAAAGTTTTCTTAAATCAGGGTTTTACTGTATTAAGCCAAAATACATCTTGAGATCCCGAGGGTTTTATAATTACATCTCAATGTCCTAATGCTTAACAAGAAAAAAAAAGGGAACAGAAAATATTAAATTCTTGCATTTTGGCCAAGTCCAAATAGTTATAGCAAATTTAACTTTGTAATTTCCTGACTTTTTTGTTGTTCAAATTGTAGGTTTTACCCAACATTAAAGGAGGCTTTCAATTTAATTTCCCTGTATTTAAATGTTTAAGGCAGTTGTGGAGGGCAGAAAGGATGGGAAGAAAGAAAGCTTCTGGAGGACATAGTTTTAACAGCTCACCACTCAGTTGTTAAAAATATTCTCCTCTAGAAGCTCAGCATCGTCAATTTAAGTCTTCATTCTTTCAGAACTTGTAGAGGATTTCATCTTACTTGTTTAAAAGGGTAAGATGATGTTTCCACCCTGTGTAAATTGGAAAAAGAGACAGAGAAAGGAAAGGAAAGGAAAACCCCTTCTGGTAAATAGCTATGCTTCCCAAGAAATACCATTGGGGGATGCCGACCAAAAATGTAAGCTCCTGTTGTTTGCCTGGGTTATCAGTGACTTTTATGTCTTTTGAAATAGAAGTAGCTTTCCAACTGTTGTTTTAATCTTAAAAAACCCAGTAATGCAAGTGCCTCTTGCTGCTGTTACTTCATGCATCAGTTACTCCAAATGAGTGTTTAGAAAGATGCAGTATTGATTTCAAGCCAAAAGAGAACCATTTGTTACATGGCTATAGAAGTGGTCTTTTTAAATAATGTCATTATTCTGCCTAAAGAGACAAAAGAACTTTTTAAAAAAAGTTTATTTGTTTATTTTGAGCGGGAGAGAGAGAGAGAGAGGATGTGCATGGAGGAGGGTCAGAGAGAGAGGGAGAGAGGGAATCCCAAGCAGGCTGTGTACTCTCAGCACAGAGCCTGACGTGGGACTCAATCCCATGAACCGTGAGATCATGACCTGAGCTGAAATCAAGAATCAGACGTTTAACCAACAGAGCCATCCAGATGCTCCCAGACCAAAAAAAAAAAAACCAAAAAAACAAAAAAACTCCAAAAAACAAAACAAAAAAAAAACAACAAAAACAAAGCAGTTAATTAAAAAGTCCCTTTAGTGCTCATTAAGGTTAACGCACAGAGACTATTTTATATTTTAAATGTACTTCCTTAAGATTAATAACAAGAGGAAAGAGGGACCAAGAAGGAATATATAATAGTACTATAGTGAAATGCTGAGGTACCACAAGCATACTGATAGTAAATGATAGACAGCATCCCTGTACAATGGATATACAGTGGATTGGGGTATTTTCCATCATTCTAAAAAGATATCTTTCCCTTTCTATCTTCATTTTGCGCTGCTGCCCTCTTTTTTCTTTCTTTTCCACATCAGACTTGGGAATTATCTACAGTTAGGCTCTAATTCCTATATTCTGACTTATTCTAGAACCCTCTGCAGTCTGTGCAGTCATGTGAAACTCATTTCATCAAGATTACCAGGTAGACTTTTCCTACTCCGTAGCTTGCCTGGTATTCCTGCAGAAAAAAATCTATATGTGGTTGCCCCCAGCCCCCATCACTAGAGTGCCTGTGTCTGTCTCCTGTATTTCCTTCCTTTGTGTGCAGCCTCCCAGTAGGCCTGTACACCACCCCACAGTTATGTCAGCCGAAGCATGCACAGATATTGTCTGTAGCACCTCTGCACCCAGCCTGTGGTTATGTACCTTACCAGTGCTTCCCATATACCTCATTGCACTCCTGAAGCTGGGGCCGCTCTTGACTCCTCCCTTTCCTGACATGACTGTCCTTTCTTCCCCATTATCTCTTGGAATACTGAGGCACCTTTCTTTGGGATCTCCCTATCTCCTATTGTCCCACCATGGTCCTTTGTCCACATTGTAGGCACAGTGATCTTTCCAAAGTCCATGGTTGGCCATGTCCCTCCTGTGTTTGAGTCCCCCAATTTCTTGATAAAATTCCTGCATGACCATCCTCTGCTTTCCTCTCTAGCTTCCTTTCTTTCTATGCACTCTTTGATTCAGTCCATTAACATTTATTTCCTCAAAAAAATCATGCTCCTTCTTGCCTCACCTTTTGTGTATGCTCTTCCCTCTGCCTGGAAAACAGTACTTCACTCATCTTCGTAGCCTGGTGGGGGCCTGTTTTCTGACATGTTTTGGTGTGACTATGAATGTCCTGTGGAAGTCTGTCCTGACCCATTTCTCTTCTGTGTTTCTCTTTCATCCTGCTCTGCTCGTTGCACTGCTCATAGTATTGGTCACCCCACACTGACATCAGGTATAACTCTGATCTCTCAGCTACCAGTGCCAGCTTCTGGAGAAGGAGTCCAGCAGACCCCAGGTTTCAGCTCTGCTCACTGCTGTGAAATTCTGTTTGTGGTCCAAGGAAACATTTATCTCGTGTTTTGCAACCAGCTGGGTCTCTTGTTTTATTTTTATTTTTTATTTTTGTATGTCATCTGTCACTGTTATGTGATTGGAGCAGAGAGGAGTACCAGAGCATCTTGACTGGAAGTCACAGTCTGCATGTTTAGTAAGCCTTCCAGGTCATTTTGTGTGTGTGTGTGTGTGTGTGTGTGTGTGTGTGTGTGTACGTTAAAGTTTTGTAACATCTGTCCTTTATTTTACCTAAAAGACTGAAGCTCTTTGACATGAACTTATTCAACCTCAGATTCTCTTACTACAACCCCATTTTCCATATTCCCTGCCTTTGATGAAGTGTCTTCCCATCTTTCCAGAGCAGAATGTTCCAGCTCTGTACTTTACTCCATCACCTTTCTAAGACTCCTGACTCTTGCTGTTAATTGGCTCAGTTTCTAACTTGTGTCTCTTCTCTTTCCTGACTCTTTGTCTTATCTACAATCAAGGCCATCTACATCAAACCTCTGTCCACTTTCTCTTTAGTCTCCTGTCACTATATTCTTTCTGACTTTGTTCACTGTGAAGTTTCCTAAAAGCATAGTCTGTAGCAGCAATCTCACTACCACCCCACCAATTATTTCTTACCCCTTTGTAAAATTGCCTTCGTTCTCATGAATCCTTCGTAGCATTTATCATTCTTGGTTACCCTTTTCCTTCTTACATATTATTCCTTGATGTCTTAGTTTCCTAATATTGCTATAACATATTACCAAAAACTTAGTGACTTAAAACACGAGTTATTTTTTTACCGTTTTGGAAATCACATGTCCAGAATGGGTCTCACCAGGCTGAAGTCAAGGTATCAGCAAGACATTCTATTCCTTCTGCAGTGTCTAGGGGAGAATTCATTTTCTTTACTTACCTGATTTCTAGAAACTTCCTTCGTTACTGCCTTGTGGCCCCCTTCCGTCTTCAAAGTTAATGGTGCAGCATCTTCAAATCTCTCTCCAGATCTGACATTTCTACCTCATCTCCCACTTATAAGAACTCTTGATTATATTGGACCCAGGACCAGATAATCCAAGACTATCTCCTCATCTCAAGATGAGTTGATTAGCAATCTTGATTCTCCCTTGTCATATGAACTAACATATTCACAGGTTCCCAGGATTAGGACTCTGACTTCATTGGTAGAGTCACTGTCCTGCCTGTCACATTTGACCTCTTTAATATATAAATTGTTAAAAAAAAATGAATAAATAAAATTTAAATCACTTTTCAGTAATCCTGGTGATCTTTCTTTTCTTTATTTTCTTCACTCACTTCACACTGATGGTTTCATCTGTGTTTATCTATAGCTGCTGGTCCCTTTATAAAGATCTACCCTGGATTTTCAGCTACTTTCTAGATATTATTAGCTCAAAATGTTAGTGATGAAACCATCAACTTCCCCCAAAATATTTTTCCTTGATTTTATTAATTTTGTTAATATAAATTCAATAATGAAATCTTACTATCCCTTTCTCTTATTCTTGCTTTAACTTTCAGGACGTTTCTTTCATTTATTATTTCCTTTCCTAGTCCCCCCTCATTAACTGCAGCCTGGATCATGTTATTATCTGTACTGTCCCTGCCCTGTTCTTACCTTAGCCCTGTGTTTATCAACATTGGCAGATATTTTTACCAAAAGTAAAATTCTCTTTTTATTAAGTTTTTAATTTTAATTCCAGTATAGTTAACGTACAGGTTTATATTAGCTTCAGGTGTACTCTTTAGTGATTCACCACTTCCGTACATTGTTCAGTACTCATCGTGGTAAGTGTACTCTTTAAACCCCATCAAAAGTAAAATTCTGGGGCGCCTAGGTAGCTCCATTAGTTGGGCATCTGACTCTTGATTTCAGCTCAGGCTGTGATACCCAGGCTAGATGTATACCCAAGTGAAATTAGAGCATATGTCCACATAAAAGTAGTACCCAAGTGTTCATAGCAGCTTTATCCACAACAGCTAAAAAGATGGAAACAGCTTGAATATCCACCAACTGTGGAATGAATGAATAAAATGTGATATATCCATACAATGGAATATTATTCAGCAATTAGAAGGAATAAGGTACTAATATATGCCACAACATTGAGAAACATTGAAAACATGCTACTTGAAAGATGCCAGTCACGAAAAACCATATATTTTATGATTCCATTTATATGAAATGTCTAGAACAGGCAACCCTATAGAGACGGATGAATTGTTATTAGTTGTGGATTTTTTAGTTATACTTAGGTTAGTTACTCTCTGAAGCATAGAGGCAGGTCAGGAGAGTGCTGGGATGGAAGTACTTCTGGGGGAATGAACATGTTCTAAAATTAAGTTGTAGTGGTGGTTGTACAACCCTGTAGATGAACTAAAAACCATTGAATTTTTCACTGTAAGTGGGTGAATTGTACTACCATATAATACTATATTTCAGTAAATCTGTTTATGAATAATCAGTGGAATTCTGAGGACAAGTAATACACACCATACTTTCAAACTCTGAAAAGGGGAAAGCAAACGTTAATTTTCCATTACAGCTTATTTTGCCATTTTGATAATGACTATTGTCCTCATAAAGGCTTGAAGAAGGTAGCCATTTGTTGCACTTAAAATTTAGTCATAAATTTAAATAGCATATTCATGGTTCAATGTAAAATGGAAATACACTTTTTTCCTATACCAAAAAGAAAAGTATGCAGACTAGACCAAATACATATAGTTCCTTGGCATTGATGGAAATAAAATACAAACACTTGTTTAAAACAAAATGTTTTGTTTGTTCTAAGTTCTCTGTAACATAATTGTTACAGGGACTGCTTTATCATATGACGTCCGTATTGGGATTGACAGAATCTCTAGGGCAATGTTCTTAGAATTCAGTGATATCTGAGATCACACTTAGCACTGCTTATCAAATTATTCATTATATTCTGCTTAGAGTAAGATTTACAGTAAATGTTGTAAATGTTGGTTGACAAATATGAGGTTCTGTGGTTTGGCAGTCAAATCTATCAGATGGTTTTGCTTAGATCTAATTCTCTTTAAAAAAAAAAATCTGTATTCAACTTCTTCAAATTACCAAGCTCTTTCCAGTCCTTCCATGCCACACCCAACAACCCTCTCCTTTTGACAGTGTTGTTGCTCACCTCCATTCCTCATACTCTCCCTCTTCTCTCCTTCATTTTTCCTTCCCAGTCTCCTATGCTGACTTTGCTTCCTTTGGGTTTCTTTTTTTATATGGTGGTGGTTCTCAGAAGTTCCCTCCTTAAATTCAACTCTTTTCATTCATGTATCTTCTTTGGACATCTCATTTATTGCTACAACTTCAAATATAGTCCATAGAGTTGGTGATAAATCACAAATGTACATCTTTACCCCTTATATATAAGTTTCAATTTTGTAGCTATGTAGTTGGAATTGCTCTCCATTTCTCATAAAAATCTCAAGTTCAAAAAAGCCAAAACCTGGCTTAACCTCAAAATGTTCCTCCATGTCCCATTCTCTGTTAATAGCACTACCATTGTCTCCTTCGCTAATCAAGCTAGAAGTTTAGAATCCTGTTGCAAAAATCCTGTTGATTTCTCCTTCCTCATGTCTCATGAATATGTATTCTCTTCCTCATCATAAAGCCTCCTCCATGCTGTCATTACTGATCACTGGACTATTCATTGTCTACTTTAAACACAAGAATTACCTTTCTAAAATAATGATTTGCTTACATAATGTTTTTACTTACTTTAAACTCCTTCATAGACACCATAAATCACCTCAGAATAAAAGTCAAAGTCCTTGGGAGGACTCTTCAGGGTTCATAGTATGGCTAACTAGCTAAACTTCACTTCTGTCAACTTCCTACCCATTCTGGTATACTTTCCATGCTCCAACTGTGCTATATTTTCAGATATACTCACCCATGCTGGTTTCTATTCTTGTTGTTCTTTATTAGTCTAAAACTGACTGCATTCTACTTGCCACAGTAATTGGTTCAGGACTCCAGCCCTTTGCCAATCAGCATATTCTCCTGGCTAAAGGAATATAGATCAAAACATTAGGACAAAAGAGAAGATTTGCGGGTGCTCCTGGGAAAAAGTTTTCTCTCTCCTAAGAGAAAGCCCTGGGAAGAGACACCCTCTCTTCTAACTAGATGTCCTAGTCAAAGGTCTAGCCTAGAATTGCTACAGCCTTTTTGCTCCCATCAAGGAAGGCAGTCTAAGAATCAAGTCAAAGCACAGAGGAGTGCATAGTTGAACACATCTCAGAGAAACTGAGCAATAGACCTTGGCTTAAACCAATCCTGACGTCCATGCCTATGGACATCCAAATACATAAGCTGTTAAATATTTCCTTTATGTCCATTTAGACCAGTTTTTCTGATACCTGCCTACAAAAGCCTCCAAACTGGTAAATAAACTTTAAAAAATATTTCAAGGGAATGTGGGTGGAGGCACATCAGATATGCAGAGGATGAATGAAACCAACTCCTTTTATTAAGACTTTGCCTTTTCCTGTGAATACACTCCTCACCCTTAGACACACTTACGTATATCTCACCATGCAGTGTATACTTTATATTTGCACACATCCTTCTTACCATAAACATTAATGATAAATTTAAATATTAATTGATGAATAAATATTGGGCATGACTGCATTGAAATGCAGAGTGTTTTGGTCAGTTAAAAATAAAGCACTGAATTTTAAAAATTAGGGTAGGCAGTCTACCCAAAAATGAAATAAATTCCTGTTTTTCATATAGGATTCCTAAATACTTGAGCAGGAGCCTTTTACATACAATTACTTGGAAGCTGACTTTTTTAAGGTTTGTAGTTAATTCTAAGAATTTTGAAACATGGAGTTTTTGTACAATAAAATATTTAACACAAAACCACAAATTTAATATCACTCCATGTGTTCCTCTCTGTTCCAGATTTTTTAAGGAAAAAGAAAAATGTCAAACATCTTTCAGTTTTCTACTCTTTGTTGTTAAGGAGGGTATTTGGAAATAGAGCACAAAGAAGCTCTTTATTATGAAAGGAAATGCCTAGAAATAAGAGTTAATGCTTAAATGAAGGACTTTAGGTTTCTAATTTTTAAGTATTTAGATCAATCCTGGTCTTCATAAGTGCCTTGACTGTTGGTATGACTTTAAAGGATCAGAAGACAACTTGTGGTGTTTCACCTTTGTGCTGCTTCCTACTTTACTGTGTTCTGTTCTCTTTTATAGTCTTCCTTATCCTGGAGTGATTGATCAATGTATTTGGTGATTAAAGTGTAAATTTCTAGCCTCCTTTCTGTTCTGAATCCACGTTCAGTTTTATTAAGTAGCACTGCGCTTAGATAGCAGTATAAGATGCAATAGGTCCTAATTTTGCACACATGGTTTCATTTTGTTGGATTAAATCTGATGGTAACAGCACCACATTATGTATTTGCTTCTCATGAAGTCAATTCATGTTAGAATTCTGCTCTCTCTTAGGGAATTGGTCAATTTTGATTTGTACCACTGTGCCTTCAGTGGCTAACTGCTAAACCTCAAATGAAGATATTATTTCAGGGAATGTCTGAATCTGATAAATTTTTTTATGAGAACATTCCAAGAAGACACACAGGCTTATAGTTATTTCATGACGCAGCTTGTAGGCAAGAGTAACTTGTCAGACTAAATGGGGAAAAAAAGAATGATTAGATTAATAGAGGAATTCAAAAAAGAGATTGCCAACCATTTCTGAAAATTGTGGGGTTTAAAATTTCTTTCCTTGTATTTACAAGAATATAATTTTTTCCTGTTTTGATACATTAAAAAATATATATGCAAATTAAAAAAACAAAAGAATCTAAAAGCTCAGGTTTGCTGGTCAGTAATCATCCACGTTTATGACTTTTCCCTGTATTCATTGGTCTTTGTGCTTTAAAGAAGATGGCCAACTCCTGGGTTTCCCTTACAATTGCTCATTTCCTTGTAAATGTATTAGCAATTAGCTCCCAGTGTACCTAATTGTAGTTTTGTTTGACTTTCGACCTTTCTCTGCTTACTGAACTAGAAGAAAAATAGATTAATGCTTATGTAAATGGCCAGGTTTTCTGCTTTAGTGAAAGCTTAAAAGAAAGCAGACCTTTGATTAACGTGTAAGGGGATAGACTAGTCCCAGCATTGAGTAAGCTGAATGGGTAAGTGCAGGGAGGTACAATAGGAAAACTGGACACCTCCCAAAGCCTCCCAAGTTTGCCCTCTGCCATGTTTCTGTATTATTTTAGATTTAAAGTTAATTCCCAGAATGTCAAATATACCCATATTCAAATGGAAGTACGAAAACATATCCTGAAGCCAAATAGAAAAAAAAAATTTGTGCTGCCTTTGTTGGCTCAAATAATTAGTGTGAAAATTAGCTATAAATTTTTAAATGTATTTAGTTATTCCACATTTTAAAATGTAATCCCGTATGTGTTTTTTAAAAACCGTAGTAGGATAATTCCTAATTGATGTAGAATGGAAACTAAAACATTGACATTTTTACTTATTTTCAATTTAAGTTGCATTTGGGGGGGAGAAAAGGATATAGAGTTTTGCTTTAGTTGGCGTTGTTTTACTGCCATGGGAGTTTGCTTTCATCTCAGTTCCCATAGATGTGTGTGAGAAATTCTTCAGGGTCTGAAACAAGAATATATTCAGGGTTATATGATCTGACCTAATCAACCATGAGTACTCTGATACTCTTTAAAAAAAAAATCCCTTGTAAAAGCTGTTTAATGGAGGCCTTTCTCAATCATCTTCTCCTCCTTCCCTTGATTAGACATCGATGAGTGCAGCGTCATTCCTGGGATATGTGTGACTGGCGAATGTTCCAACACCGTGGGAAGCTATTTTTGCGTTTGTCCACGTGGATATGTAACCTCAACAGATGGCTCTCGGTGCATCGGTAAGCCTTGGATTTTTGAAGGCACAATACAGTGCTCCTTTATAATAACAGAATAGCCCAAACACGTATGAAGATGGCAACGATTATAAAACCATTGGGTAAATGGCTGAAAAGGTTGTTTAAAATAAATGGTACCACTACTGAGGGATTGATAGACCAGGTGCTCTTTGCAAAGACTTCAGTTTCACAAGCCATCTGGGTTTGTTTTATGTTGTCAGAGTCATTTTGGAAATGAAGAAAGACTTCCTCAAGACATTGCTCTTGGCCAGTGCTAGAGACAAAAAGGCCTGAAGAAAGATTTTTTTTTTTTTAATCTGCCTTGGGAACCGGGATGTAGTAATTAAAGTTTCTTTTGTTGCTGTGCATTCATTATGAATGCATGTCAGTGTCTTATTTACTTAGAGCTTGTTTATTCTAGTGAAAATAACTATTGCAGAAAAGAAATTGACACCTTTAATTTTGTGTTTTAAACATATTCAGAGTAGAGCCAAATACATTTGTATGTTTTCCTTTGTTTAGACAAATGAAACACTGCTTCTCAGTTATGATGTAGGTCATCCTTTATTGAGCAAAGCTTAAACTTAGGGCAGCCATCCAACAGTGAACATGAGGGATGGGGATCCCTCCTTCAAAATACTGTGTTGTCATCCTAAATAATAGAAGAACAACAATGGCTGTCATAGAAGAAACAGAGGTAGTGGTAGTGAAAATAATAGCATTTATGGGGCACCTGGGTGGCTTGGTCAGTTGGGCATCTGACTTTGGCTCATGTCATGAACTCATGGTTCATGGGTTCGACCCCGCGTCGGGCTTTGTGCTGACACCCCGGAGCCTGGAGCCTGCTTTGGATTCTGTCTTCCTCTCTCTGTTCCTCTGCTGCTCGCACTCTGTCTCTCTCTCTCTCTCTCAAAAATAAATAAAAATTTAAAAAATTAAAATAAATAATAGTTACCATTTATGAGACACATGCCACATGTAAGGCATTGGACAGCTATCTTATCTCATTATCTCATAGCTGTGGGGCCTTGAGCGATATACTGACCTGTCTGTATTTCAGTTTCTTCTAGTAAATGTGCAATAAAATATTTCTTTATTGTTTTTTTCCTTTTTTTTTTAACTTCAAGTTAGTTAACATATACTGTAATATTGGTTTCAGGAGTAGAATTTAGTGATTCATCACTTACGTATATCACCCAGTGCTCAACCCAACACATGCCCTCCTTAATGCCCATCACCCATTTAGCTCATCCCTCCCTCCATACCCCTCCATCAACCCTCAGTTCTCTATATTTAAGAATCTCTTATGGTTTGCCTCCTTCTCTGTTTTTATTTTATTTTATTTTTCCTTCCCTTCCCCTGTGTTCATAAAATATATTTATTATTATTACGAGGAGGAGAAGAAGGATATATATGCCTGCACTGGACCCATATGTTATGTAATCCTTGTAATAGCTCTGTGTGATATGTGTAATTATTCAGATTTGCAGACAATGACATTTGAGGTTCAGAGAATTTAAGTGACTTACACAATAGTACAGAGCCAATAGATGGAACCAGTGTTCTTATCCAGATTGCTCCAGTAACACCTGCATCTGTGTCACTGCCCCACTATGCTGCCTCCTTACCTACTTTAAGGCAGTGGATAACCTGTGTCTAAATATCAAGGTCTTAGCCTGAGTGGTTTCTTTAGTACCATATGAACAATCTGCTTTAAGAGGTAGGATGTCTGCTTCTAGCCTTCCTCTCCCCTCTTAGAGTGACAAGATTTGAATGATAGTTGTTTGTTCTTTATGAATGCATCAAAGTTCCTATCTTATGCTAGGTCAAACATTTTATGTGGAATAGTAGGTCTATCACATGGAGAAAATTTAATCAGTTCTAGGGTCAGTATGCCCATTGATTCACTGCATGTAAGTCTAATTCATGTAACATAATTTCAAAGTCAGCTGTCAGTGAGAGTTGAAAACTAGTAAGAACTACCCCCACTGGCTTGATTTTCTAAAACTATGTAGGAAGATACTGTGTGTACACACACATCCACACATCTGCCACCTTGAAACAGACGTAGACCCAACGCTGTAGGAGAAATAGCCATTTGGAAGCCATCATTGAACATCACTTGCTGGATGCCATTGACTCTGGTTTCAGGAAACTTACGTTCTAGAATATGGCAAGGTGAAAAAGGGAGGCTGGAGACGTAAACGACTCTATTATTGTGAAGTTCTGGAAATCCAAGTAAGGTATTTTATTTGTATTTTATTTGGTAGGCACTGTAGAGTAATTGAAGGCCTTTGAGAATGGATTGGAATGGAAGTTTCTAAGGGGTGATAAGGGAAATAAATTAGAAAGAAGAATTTGACACAACAAATGTTAGTTTTTTATATTATATTTCCAAATTGTATCCTCATATTTGATTTTTTAAAATTTCTAAATATTTTAGTCAAACAATTTGTGTTCATTTTTTTTTTTTTTTTTTGCATTGAAAAAGAGGCGTAGTCTTTGTTATATTCAGATAATCAAGATCAAGATTCCCAGTGATTTATGGAGGTTGTTTCTCTTCGGTGTCAGATATTTGATTTACTTTGAAATTACGATAAACTCTCTTCATCTCTTGCCTGTCTCTGTAAAGTTTTAAGTCTTTACCTGAACATTAAAAGCCCTTCAGAACCTGGTCCCAGCTTTTATTCAAGATCCATTGCTAATAGCTTGCTGCCTCAACACTCACATTTCTTTCACTGCTGTACATGACCAAACTGCCATACCTTTGTCCATGATAGCTTCTCTTCTGAAGCATCTTGATGTCCCCTCACTGTGCTCATTAAAACCTGGCTCGTCCTCTGAGTCCCCAGTTAGATGTCACATTTTCTTCTTGGGCACAATTAATCAGCCCGTCCCATAATATTTTTCATTTCCTTCATTTCTGGCTTTCTCACATTGCACAGATATTTACACTTTATATGTCAGTCAGGCTATAAGCTCCATTGGTTCTGCGTTATGCTGCTCCCTGGGAGCCTCACATGGTGACTTGTGTAGTCCTGTGAGCTCAATAAATCTTTCACGAATGGATAGAAAACCAGCAAATGGATGAAGTAGATGATGTTGGATGTAAGAATTTTGTGTTGGTTAATAACTGCTTTACATCATTTGGCATCCTGCTGGATGTGGTGTGTTGGGGTCCAGGATGCCCCTAAGACAAGAGCCTGCTTAAGCTTCTAAGAGCTGAGGCACTTTGAGTCCTGTGCTAAGCGTGAGAGTCTCCATTCATTTCAGTGTTGACATCCTGACCCAGGAACAAAGGAGATCCCCTAAGGAGGGGAGAATGACACTCCAAAATTATAAAGCCATAGTTAAATTAAGTAACCACCTTAAAACATTTTTGAATAACTGTGTTACGTTTGGAGTAAGGATGTGTTTTCCATATATGAAAAAAAAAAAAAACAAATCTGATGTTTTAATGTGTAAGAGATCTTTGATTTTAATTTTTAAAAATTTGACTGTATTTTCTTAGACTGAATTTGTTTATGATTGAATTATGTATGTCCTGGATATTTCTATGCTATTTATTTTATAACCACATGCATACTGACAATAATGAGTTGGCTGGACTAAGAACTTTTTTTTTGAGTATGAAAATGCATGTTATCTCCATGAAGGCTTAATGCTGCCATAATTTCTTATTCTAGTTAACAAAAATATCCTGAGTCTATACCACATTATAAAGCATCAATAATCACTTCTTGGCCTTTTGGCTAAGATCATGGGTAAAGCATCAATAAACTGCCTTTTTTTTTTTTTATGGGTAGGAAAACAGTTTCATATGACAGAAGAATTTAGCTGGGCATTTTAATTTTAAACTAGGATAGTTTTCCCATTTTACTTTATACTAAATATGAAAGTCAAGTGCCTAATTTAATTTTATCTAGTATGTTTTATCAAATTTTCTTTTTAATATCCAGGACAGAGCTTTCTTTTCAACGCAGAGTACTAACATACGTCAGTTCTAAAAAGAGTAGAAATATGCCTAATAATCTTTTTCTTAGAAGCGTTTTTAATAGCCCAATTTAATGACCTTTGTGTCGTTTTAGAATACTCTGGCATTATTGATACCTAATTTCCACATTGTTATATAGGCAAAGAGAGTGATTGTCAGGCAGCAATGAGTAATTAATGAATTGATAAGAGCAGTGAGCAAATTCTGTATGCAAGATGACGTGCCTGTTGCTGTTATGAACAGAGCCAGCAGGGACCTTGAGCAGAGATACAAAAGCACCAGTCAGCAGCAAAGCCAATGAAATTCAGAAAATGAGAGCATTCAGAAATCTTATAGCTACAACATCCTAGGACATTTTCTTGAGCCTTACAAAAGTTTCAGTGCACTATATTGCCTTGGAATATTCTTAAGGAAACAAAACCTGAAAACATAATGTGAAAAAAAAAAATCAGAAGAACATTTGAGGCCATAGGTGATTAATTGCTAAATCGTTTTGTAGGCACTGGATGCTATAAGTCAAAAATTCTTGAGGAAATGGGCACTGGCGTAGACTCTGGCACACAGGTAGGCGCTTCATAAAGGGAACAGGGGTTTGCCAAGCAAAGAAGAAAGGCATGAGCAAGACACAGAAACTTTGTGTGAGGGGCTCTGGAGAGGGTGCGAAGAGTTCATCTGAGAAAGAGAGCTGAGGGGAGGAAATAGTTGGAAACAAAACAAGGCAGATGGTTGAGATAAAGATTCTGTTGCTGAGGTTCTTAACTTCTGTGCTGAGGAGTATCAGATTGATCCAGAGAGCAGTGAGAGTGACTTAAGAATTTGAGCAGGACAGAGACCAGAGACAAAAATCAGTGGGGGAAAAACATTTTAAAAGAAATGAGGAAGATAGAGAGTGATGACCAGGAGATGCTCTTTCTAGGTGGCCATGGGTGTTGATCACATGTGCACGTGCCTATTTGCAAAACGCTTGAGAGATAACCCGAGATGCCTAAAAATGTTTAACTGGAGGGAGAAGGGGAGACAGAGAAGCAACAATATACTGAGTAGTGTTTTACCTTTAACTTTAGAATCATGTAGAAGACAAGTGGTGGAACAGGGATACTGGTTTTAATTAGGAAGGAATGTCCTAGCAAGAAAGGGTTATATAGTTAAGGAAGAAACACTTCATTATTTTAAGGAAAAAAATAAACCTAGGAGCCACAGTGCTTCTATTTCTTTCATTGTTCCTTGTTCTAGTTAGCCTTGTGTAATGGAAACATGAAAGCATACACGGAAGTATTTTGGGAATAGCAAGAATCTGCAGAATTAATCAAGGGGAACCCAAGTTGGCCCCAGATCATCAAAGAGGCAGGTGCAGTCCTCCAGTATCAGGGGCTGCAGCCTGAGACAATGGCTTCTATTTATTGACCACCTACGATCACTAATATTCTGACCTGAGCTAACCTTATCAGTGTTTTCCGGCTGAATCTTTCATTTTTAAAGAGCAAAACTCATTCAACAGGAGATATATTTATTTCGAGGTACAATCCCCAGCTTTTACAAAGCTTTCATCACATTGTGTAATTAACCATTAGTTCTCTTAAATCAAGCTTAGAGTAAATGTCAAGCCATGAGAAAACACTGATAAGAGTACCATTATTTTGCTTCAAGTTAGATCCATATTTTAATCAGAGACGATGAATTGCTTCCTCTTCCACAGTGTGGCTTTAAATGAGACTTCATGTAAACCTTGTTCAGGAATGTGGTGAGGGTGATAGGAGATTATTAGAAAAATAGACTTGTTTTCATTATTTCTGGCATATCACTCCTGCAGTTAAACATATATCAAGCGTTAGAAGGATTTGTCCTTGTTGTGCAATAAATCTGCCTCATCTGCCTCCGTCCCTAATAATACCCTATTTCAAGGGATGGTGTGCCTAGACAACTCTTAGTCCTACTGGGTGTCCCTTTTCTATTCTAGATATTCTTGCATGTGACATGTTTTCAACCCAGTGCTTTCCCAAAACCATACAATTTTTGTTATGCAAAGGAATGAGTCTCTGGTTTGGTTTGTAATGTATTTTTAGGGAGACATTAACTATGGGACATCAAACTCATCTGTATTTTATCACAATATGAATTTGACTCTAAGGGTTGGAAGTAGATTGCCTGCTTCTCTGATGTTATTAGAAGAAACTAATCGTAGAATTTATGAAAAAATGTATGATTTATTTTCCAATCCTCTCTTTCTGTCCTTCCACCCTCTCACAAATGACATGGTTTCGTCCAATACATATCTTAGGGCTGAGTAGAGATTTCCAAATCATGTAAAGCAGTGGTTATTTATATTAATTGAATTTGAAGACCCCTCTTGGACACACACAAAATTGCTTTTTAGATCCACTTAGGGTGATAATTCATTATCTTTGAGAAACTGCATTATGGAAAAGCAACTGGGTATTTAGTAATCATTTTAAATGAATTTGTGTTTTATTAGTCACAGTGAAGTCTCCATATATGAGAATCACAGTAGTGCCTACATATGGTGAGGCATTTTATACTGATTTTTCGGTGTTCATTGTAAATACAGATTTGTGGACCTCTCACAATATCATTGCAGATTGCGAAAGTCTGGAACTGGTATAGATTCCTGATGAGCACCTACTCATTTTTATACATATTACCTTACTTCCAGTGTGATATTGTATTTGACCCATGAGTTGTTTATAGTGTATGGGGTTTCCATGGTTTGCAAATTTTCCACATGGGCTTGAAAAAGATGTGTTTTCTCCAGTTGTTGAATAAATCTGTCCACTAGATTAAACTTGTGACTTGTACCATTCACATTTTTTCTTAATCTACTGAATTTTGTCTGCTATATCTGCCCATTACTGAAAGAGGTGTGTAAATATTCCACTGTGATAGTAGAGTTCTCAGTTTCTCCATGTGGTTCTTTAAGTTTTTGTGTATATATTTTGATGTTATGTTACAAAGTGAAAAATATCTAAAATATTATGTTTTCCTGGTGAATTGAACCTTTTTTTCAATATGTATTGGCTTCCTAAAATTGTTTTCTTCTTGATCTATTCCTTAATACTTTATTTTTGTGTATTTTATTTCATTGTGCATCACATTTTGTGAGTGGGGTTTAGAGGGTTTAAATATGTGCCTGGTGTATATTTTTCCTGTCAATCTTTCGTTTTCCTTAGATTGTAAATATATCTCCTCTAAACAGCCTAAATATTAAAAAAAAAATATTTTTTCACAATCTGAAAATCTTTGCCTTTAAATTGAGATTTAAATCCATTTGTATTTATTATAGTAACCAATCTGTTTGTACTTCTCTTACCTTCTTTGTGCTTCTTATTTATCTTTCTTTTCTGTTACTTTTTTTCTCTTTCCGGGTCTCTTTTTTATTTATTGGTTTCTCTCCTCCCTCACACCCCATTCTTTTAAATTTATTTGTTAGAAATTATATACTTCCATTTCTGTTGTTTTAGCAGTTATCCTAGCATTTTAAGGTGCATATGTAACATAAAGTCTAAAATTCATCTGTATTTTACTCATACAAAACAATGAAAGAATATTAGGATGGTTACTGCACTTAGATCTCCCCCTCTCAACTTTTAAAAATTCTAGTCAGTTGCCACTCTGTTTGAAACAAATCATTATTTCTGTGTAATATTACAGAGTTTTTTTTATATATACCTGCATATCTAATTATTTTTTCTCATTATTCCTTCATATATTTCAAACCTTCTATTTGGAATCATCTTCCTTTTGCTTGAAGCACCTCTTCTAGAATTTCCTTTAGCAAGAATATTTTGGTAGAAGATTCTTTCTTTTTTTTTTTTTTTAATGTTTATTTATCCTCGAGAGAGAGAGACAGAGACAGAGTGTGAGTGGGGGAGGGTCAGAGAGAGAGGGAGACACAGAATCTGAAGCAGGCTCCAGGCTCTGAGCTGTCAGCACAGAGCCTGATGTGGGGCTCGAATTCACAGACTGTGAGGTCATGGCCTGAGCGGAAGTTAGAAGCTTAACTGACTGAGCCACCCAGGCGCCTCAGAAAATTCTTTCTTTTTATGAGTTCCTGAAAATCACATTAATTTTCTCTCTGGAAAGATGGTTTCTTGGGATACAGAGTTTTAGGTTGACAGCTGTTTTATCATAGTATACAGAAGATACTGTATGGATACAATATTCCATTGTATTTTAGCATCCACTGGTGCTATTAAGAAGCCATTGATTGGTTCAAATATTCCTTGGAAAGTAATCAGTCTCTCTTTTTAGCCATTTTTAACCTCCTTATTTTTTCTTTGTGGATCTGCAGTTTCATAGTGATGTGGCAAGCTGTGTATTTCTTTTTATTTTTCCCACTTATTGGACATCATAGATCTGAGACTGTCTTGGAACTTTGTTAGAACGATTCTAAGATAGTATCTGTTAAATATTGCCTTTTCCCCAGTACTTTCTAGTCTCTTACTAGATGCACTTTACCTTCTGATACTCACCTTCATATTTTTTAACTGTTTTTTCATACATTCTCCACGGCTTTGTCTCTCTGAAGTACACTGAAGATAAATTATTCAGATACGTCTTCGAGCTCACTAATTCTCTTTTCAGCTACGTGCAGTATACTGTTCAATACATCCACTAGGCATTTTATTTCAGTTGTGATAGTTTTCATTTATAGAGGTTTCACTGAAAGTTTTTAAGACTGTTCTATCATGGTTTATGGACCCTTTTTATCTGTTCACAGTTTCAGACTTTAATTGCCTTAAGCATATGAAATATAATTTATTTATAATTAATATTTAATGAATTATCGTTAAAAGCAGTTACAAATTGTCCACCTGTCCTGACCATTCTCATAGCTGATATCTGATGTTTATTCAGCTGCTTTTGTTTATGTAGCCTTGTTTCTTTTTTGTGTCATTTACTCATTTATTTAGCTATTTATTTTTTTGTTAGCCACTCCTGTCTCTTGGGACTTTGCCTATGAGAATTCTTTGAGACCTGCTTAATATTAAGTCCTAATTTGCTGTATTTTACCTTTGTCAGTTGCACGGTATCCCTGCCTGAGGACCTCTATGTAGTATATTCTTACTTTGAAGTTTTTCAGACCGCAGCCTAGTATGAATTGAGACACCAAAGTGTCTCTGTAAGGAAGAGCTTGGAGTTAAGATTCTTAGGAGAGGTTTTTTGTTTTTAGTTTAATTTTGTTTTGTTTTGTTTTTTAACCTCCACTCAACACTGAGGTAGAGACAGATAAGTCTCTTAGCTTCCCTCCTGTACATTATCACCTTGTCCTAAGGATATGGGTCTTTGGGGCCCTTCGTTTATGAGGGAGTTTTCTATTACTTTTTGTGTTGGAAGGGAGAATCTGGGCTTTTTATCTTTTATTTCCTGGACCCTGTGAAACTATCAGGGCTGAAATTGAAAGTCTCCAGAGTTTTGCAGAAGCTGTAAAGCTGAAACTTAGCTGTGCACTTACCTCTCAAGATCCTGTTTTCACTTCATTGTGAGACTCTGTTTTTCCCTTTCTTTCATGCCAGCTGGGTAATGTAATGTATTTTTAAAATACTTTTTCATATTTTAGGCAGGATCTTTAAATTGGGAGGGACATTCAGGGTAGCTAATCCACCATTCTGCTGGGAACACAACAAATACTGTTTTATTTAAATCTGCCACAAACCCTGTTCCGAGAAGGAGAAGACTTAAATATAGTTGCAAAATCAAGCAGTAAGATTTTGATGGAAGAACTAAGTCTTCTGATTCAAGGCCATGGTTTTGCTTTTTTGTTGTTTTGTTTTGTTTTCTGAGTTTTGTCTTTCATTTTTTCTCAAACTTCATGGTGCAAGCTCCTCCTTGCAGAATCCTTGAAGACAGACATACATTCAGCCTACTTTGTAGTACCGAGTGTGTTTCGTAACTGAGATTATTGCTATGAGTTTAGGACTTTCTAATCTGCCTTATCCTATTCTTGAGGAATGTAGCAATCAAGTAAATCTAGGAATATGATATCTGGGGTTCCTGGAATAAATATTCCAAAAATTAATTTCCTGGATCATTTTTGGGAATAGACACCTACCTGTGAACTTATTCCCAGTGGCAGTCTGTCCAAGCCCAGCTTGGAGAGTTCATGAAATGTCTGCCATGCAGTTTGCATGCATGCTTCAAGTGGAGTACTTTGCTTTTGGGCTTAGTGACTTCCTTTTGGGGAATGAAAGGAGGTGTTCTGATTCTTAAAGGCAGTACCTTAAAGCCATTTTAACAGTAGCTTATTTATTTTTTGACAGTAGCTTAGAAGCATCCTGAGGTATACTACAGACCATTTGAGAAAATAGTGTATTTGTTTCAAAGTCTCTATCTCGTACAAAACAATTTAAGCTTTACCTATTAATTGAACTTTTTGGCAACTGCTACATTCATCTGCATCAGTGGAATGCAGCTCCTGATTGCCGTGGTACGCATTTATTCTTGCCATCATAGACAAAACTTCTTTGAAGCTTCTTGATAA
This sequence comes from Panthera pardus, assembly GCF_024362965.1. Taxonomy (NCBI): domain Eukaryota; kingdom Metazoa; phylum Chordata; class Mammalia; order Carnivora; family Felidae; genus Panthera; species Panthera pardus. The sequence goes on from NW_026526765.1 coordinate 132,905,538, forward strand.
AAGTTGAATCATATATAATAAACCAGACCCACAATTTTGTCTCCGTTGGGTACCATAAAAACAGTTTTAGTTTAAGCTCACTGGGTTTATAGATGATATTAATATTTTATCCCTGTGCAATTTTGCATTTTATGTTCTCTTCTGATGACGTCTTCCAGACTTCATCTTCTATTTTGATCCATTTGCTACTCTGCTGCCAGAGGGACCTTTTATTGTAATCAAACTTGATCATGTCAGTGCTCTACTCCCAACACTGCAGGATAATGCAAAACTCCTCACCATCACAGTCCTGCCAGGCCCCATGGTTACAGCCTGGTCCTCACCTGACTTGACTTGTCACCACCATTTGACATCATTTATTGCCCTAATTCTCAAAAATGTCTTGTCCCGCCTCATGGCTTACAACACGTGTGTACACACCTCGTTCATAGGTATGTACCTTGAGCCTGACTGTCCCTCAGGGTTCCAGGCTCCTGTATTCAACATCCCAGATGTAACATGTTTTAGAGAAGCCTTGTACTATGCCCCTGAATCCTGTTTTTCCCGTTGTCTTCCTGTCTCAGCTGTCTTAAGTCAAAAACTTAGGAAATTTCCAAGACTCTCTTAATCTCATACCCTACTCCCAAGCAATTCCCCCTGGCTGTACCTTCAAAATATATCTGCCATCTGACTGCTTTTATCATTGTCACTGCTACCACCATCATCTGGGTCCCCATTATCCGTCACCAGTTCCCATCACTGGTATTCCTGCACTCACCACTGTCAACAGCCAAAGAGTTCTTTTTAAAAATGTAAACCATTGGGGCGCCTGGGTGGCTCAGTCGGTTGAGCGCCGACTTCGGCTCAGGTCACGATCTCACGGCCCGTGAGTTCGAGCCCCACATCGGGCCCCTGTGCTGACAGCCCGGAGCCTGTTTCAATTCTGTGTCTCCCTCTCTCTGACTCTCCCCCATTCATGCTCTGTCTCTCTCTGTCTCAAAAATAAATAAACGTTAAAAAAAAAAAATGTAAACCATTATCTTTCCTCTAACTGAAAGCATCCAGTGACTCTTACAGCACTCCATATAAAATTGAAAAGTCCTTCTCTAATGGTTCACGTGGTATTGTGTTTGGTATTTCTCTGAGCTTAGAGTCTTCCACTCTCCTTTTGTGTTCCCTTCTCTGGCTGCATTGGCCCCTTGTTTTTATACACATTGAGCACATCCCCTTCTTCTTCTTCCAACTTCTCTTCCCTCATATAATCACATGGCACCTGGTCTCATATCATGCAGGTCTCTGCTCAGATGTCACTGGCTCAGAGGAGCTGTTTGTGATCAACCTTTCTAGAACAGGAGCTGTATCAGTCAGGTATTGCTGTGTAACAAACAGCCGTAAACGCTCAGTGGCGAACAGCACTGTGCGTCTGCAAGTCAGCTGGAGATTGGATAATCTAGGCTGGAATTGGGCTCTTTCTTTCAAGCTCTGGCTCTATAATACGGGCTCACATCTGCTTTGTGTCTTTCATTACTGTATGCCTGGGATATGGCATGGAATAGGTCAGTGAGTATTTGCTTAGTAAATGAGTAAGGAAATGCACAAATGTCATAGAAAGCAAAAGAACAAATAGGTATAATAGGGGTTAAGTAAGATTTCCTTCACTTAGCCTCTTCTAATATGTAAAGTAATGGATGTAAGAACCTGTAATAATTCTTCCACGCCTTCTCTTTTGTTTCCACATGTTCAGATCAGAGAACAGGCACGTGTTTCTCGGGCCTGGTGAATGGTCGCTGTGCACAAGAGCTCCCGGGCAGAATGACAAAAATGCAATGCTGCTGTGAGCCTGGCCGCTGCTGGGGTGTCGGAACGATTCCTGAGGCCTGTCCCGTCAGAGGCTCCGGTGAGCAGCTGCCTGCTTTGCTTGTCTCCTCAGGACGAGCAGTGTTAGGAAAATCAGCAACAGTAATGTACTTTGCTCTTCTGAAAGTCCAGTCATATGTGTATTCCTCTCTCTGTCTTCAGTATGACTAGGGTGTTTTGGGGAGGGATAGGGCAGCATTGTTTATTTGGGATCAGTTTTTATTATATCCACTTTATTAATATCAGAAAAATTCCTGAAAGCCGATTATGACTGGTCTTTGTGTGAGTAGTTTTAAAAATTATTCTGAACATCAATATTTCAGTTCATTTTAGAAATCTGCTTATCTTTCATTTCAGAGCTATGACTGTCTTTGAGTAACCTCCATTTATATTTTATTTCATAAGTGCCCCTATTTTCTAGTAACCCAATCCTTGGAGATATTTTCTCATTTCTAATGACCTGAATATTAAGAATACAAGGGTAGAAGGACACCTGTCATTCATTTTGCTGTATTAACTAACCATATAATTGAGGTTGTATGTGGAAATTACTTTAGGTTAAATGGGAAGTAACTCCTCTTGTTAATGTGATATGAATGGTAAATTATAATTAATGCTTATCAGTTACATACAGGCATTCAATATGTCTTACTATGTAGCCTTTATGTTAAACTATAGTATTATGAAAACAACTAAACTTTGTGAACTATTCTTCTAAAGATAGGTGTCTATATGTACTGTTATAGAGAAAAATACTAAGGCATATTCCTTCAAAATCTCTAAGCTATCCAACATCAAAATTGAGTAGTAAAAAGTGTTAAAAAAAAAAAAAAAGCACCAATAATGCATAGTATATAATTTTGGAAATTAATGGTCTCACTAGTAGTATTAACCCTGAGACAATTGCTTCAGTGAAATAATCTTCATTTCTACTGACACAGTGCCCTAATTCTGAGAACAGATAAGGAAATAAGGAGATGACTTAAAGGCTTGCTTCTTTTCTCTCAGTGTTAATACTTGGGAAAATAAGGTGAAGATTGAAAAGCTGACTAAACACTGTCTTCTGTTAAAATCCATATTAGAAAAAAAAGTATTTTCTGAAGCCACCTTAATCACGTAAAGAATAGAAAGGAGATAGGAACAATGTGTAGGTGCAATGCTGATGAAGTTTTCATTAAAACCAAATATAAATAATGAATTACTTAAAGTTTTCGTTTTCATCCATTTAACAAAATTTCTTGCATTCATAGTTATATCTGGAATTTCACAAGTTGCACTTGGGGAGATAAAATCAAAATGCACATATAGACAATTCTTTGGTTATACAACCCAGTTAAAATATGGCAAATAGGTTTTAATTTTTTTTCTGAAACTTCTCTACCATTTCCTGCTACTGCTAGCATTGAAAACATTTATCAAGACAATATCTTACTTGTTCAGACCAAATAATAGAGATAATCTAAAATAATCTTACAGTAGAGAGATGGTTTTTATCGTGCAGAAGGTCATCCATCCATGTTTAACTCATGTTTTTTTTTTCTAGAGGAATATCGTAGACTTTGCATGGATGGACTTCCAATAGGAGGGATTCCAGGGAGTGCTGGTTCCAGACCTGGAGGCACTGGGGGGAATGGCTTTGCCCCAAGTGGCAATGGCAATGGCTATGGCCCAGGAGGGACAGGCTTCATCCCCATCCCTGGAGGCAATGGCTTTTCTCCTGGAGTTGGAGGAGCTGGCGTAGGAGCTGGAGGACAGGGGCCCATCATCACTGGACTAAGTGAGTGTTCACTCTTTGTGTAGACACTTCAGTTTTCTGCCTTAAATGATACTTTAATACCTAACATCTTTTTCAGAAGGGGTGTGTGTGTGTGTGTGTGTGTGTGTGTGTGTGTGCATGCATGTGCATGTGTGTAAAACTTATTCCAAGATCTAAAATAATGTAGTAGTAAAAAATTCTTAGGAAAATGCTGTTTTTCTCTTCCATAAGCTTTCTAAATTGGAGACAGGAAGAGTGACCCGAGTTCGCTTTGAAAATAAAGACAAGAGCATGGTAACACTCCAGTCCAGATGACGCCATTAAAGAGCATGTTTTTGGTTCCAGTATATTTCATTTGGCCGTTTGGAGCTGCCCTGTTCATACACCCCTTGAATTATTTTCCAGGACCATTTTTCAACTGAGATAAACTGAATAAGTCTTGCTCTTGCTCTGTGCCTATCCAAATATTTTAATGAAATATCTTTCTTTTCCTCACCCTTTTTTGTTGAATAACTTGGGCTTCCAGCCAGAACTGGCATTGGCGTACTTGACATTTAAGTCCATTCTTTTTATAAGAACTGCTCTTGCTAATAATATTTAATGATGTCCTACAGTGTTCTGTTTATTCTTTTTGGCATGTGGCCTATTTACTATATCTGAATATTCAGCACAGTTACAAAAAAAAGGGGGGGAAATGGAAAGCATTCAAATGTACAGTAGAACATTCCTGAAATTTTGAAAAGACATCATTATGGGCAGGGTTTCCAGATGTATAACTTAACAAATGCAAGTTACTACCATGTGTCTCAGGAATATCTTTTAGATTTTCAATATTCAAGTTTTAATGTAGAATAATGTGAGCCTTTGATATGTGCACCTGAGTGGACTATGAAATAGCCTTTTAAAAATCAGCTGTAATAAAAGCAGTGCATGTTGTAATGATGAAACACCACTTGTGGTTTCATTCTGTGTAGCTATTCTGAACCAGACAATAGATATCTGTAAGCACCATGCAAATCTGTGTTTAAATGGACGCTGCATACCTACTGTGTCTAGCTACCGATGTGAATGCAACATGGGGTACAAGCAGGATTCAAATGGGGACTGCATAGGTAAGCTCACGATTCTTTAACCCTTCTGTGTTTTTTCATAGCTTTAGGAACAAATTGGACTGGATATCATTAAAACAAGAGTCTTTTGAAGCAAAGCTAATTTCCAGCGTGTCTCTGCTGTGTGCATGGTCTTCCATAGGCTCTTTCAAGAATCTGCCACTTTTTCACATGCTAAATATTGAGATTTCTGTCTCTGCCTCTCTCTTTCTTCCCTTCATAGCTGAACAACACTGGATATATGGTAGTGTCGTCACCATGCAGAAGAAGGTGCAGATTGGGAGGTTACAGTTGATGAGTCACTTTTGGACATATTGAGTATTAGGTATCTGGGACATTGAGTTATAAAGGTCTAAAGCTAATGGGAGTATTCAGAGCTAGAGTTACAGATCGAGGCATCAGTGAAATTCAGGTGACTCTGAGAACCGTGACGGTGAGTATTGTCACCCAGGCTGAACGAACCCCAGCAGGAGTAGAAAGATAACAGTAGTACTGTGGCTGGAACCCTGTGCAATAGCAGCATGGTCCCATAAACAAAACTCAGTAATAGCATTGGTGAGATAGCCAGATAATCCAAAAGTATTACGTCACTGAAGCTCCACAGGGGTACCCTTTGAAGAGAAAAGTATCGGCAAGTGAGAAGTATGGCAGAAATATCATGAGGACCGAAAAATCTTTTGGATTTTATGATGAAGAGGGTTTTGATGATCTCTTGAGAATAGTTTTAGTTTAGGAGTAGTTTAGGGAACGGTTGTGTATATGTTTCATGATTAGTATAACCCTAAATACCCTATTTGGGTTCACATCTTCTGTTATAGCATACAGATGACAAGACCAGGAACAGATAGTATCATAATTTTGCCAGGGCAAACTGAAAAGTTTTAAGTGCACTATGATTATGAGGGAAGATGTGAGCCAAATGTGATGTTTTGGAAAAACCAATTATTGTAAACTAATACAGAGCTCTAAGATCAGAATGATTCAGTGAGGCTTACCTCAGGATCCTCATGTACAGTTGCACAAGTTTTGCACTGCACAAGTCTAGAGGGGCTATTCACATAATCTATATAAATGTCTTACCCTAGGGTTTTACAGGAGCCCTGGCTTAGCTGATACTCCCAGACACTGGTTTAAGTGATAGACCAGGTGATTATTTTTGGATCACTGTGAAATACTGATATATTTATTATTATATGACTTGTAAGTGACTTTCCTCTTAGAAAACATGATTATAAGCATGCAATATATAAAATCTTGTACATACATACAAAATCAACTGAAACATGATTGACTTTTGTTAAATGTATATTTATATTTGAGACAGAGAGAGACAGAATATGAGTGGAGAAGGGGCAATGAGAGAGGGAGACACAGAATCCAAAGCAGGTTCCAGGCTCTGAGCTGTCAGCACAGTGCCCGACACGGGGCTTGAACTCACGAACCATGAGATCGTGATCTGAACTGAAGTCAGGTGGCGAACCAAATGAACCACCCAAGAGTCTCATGATTGACTTTTTTTTTTTTTTTTTGCTACTAATGTTTGTGATTCATATGTCACTGCATGATTCACTAACCAACAAATAAAAATAGGCCAAAAGTTAAATATTTTGTTTCAGTTAGCCACAGACCACCATTTAGTTCATATTAGCACCCAGGTGTACTTCATTCTACCTAGGAAAACACCTGTACTCTGGGGGATTCTGTGAAACATTGGCATAGAGAATTATCTTTAAGGATCAAAAGTTTTTTTCTGTAGTCATGTGTGCAATCCAGCATCTCCTTAACCAGGGTTTGTGTAGAGAATTAAGTCCTACAGAAAGTGATTTCAGTAACTATTTTCATGAATCCCCCCAAGGGTGATGCACAGGTAGTATAACTCCAGATGCAAAGGATAGGAGCTAATCACATACAATGGATGTCCTAAATAGGTCCTTCCTTTTCTGGAACCCACATGAGAAGGGCTGCTACCACCCTTTTTAAAAACTCTGTCTATGGTAGCATTGGGATTGCACGTCTGTACGGTTAAGGTGTTAATATACCTCTCACTTTTGTATTTTACCCAAACATTGTTACAAACGGTTCCATTCTAGATCGGTCTCATCCTCTGGTCCTGCAAAGTTAAAACCTAAGCAAGATTATCTTTCTAACCATAGTAATTCATAGAGACAAAGATAAGTATCAGGGAATATTTTCAGAAAGTAAATTTTTAATATTTTTATTTCAGTATTTTTTGTAGGGTCAGCTTCTCATCAGTTTGAGTTTTTAAATAGGTCAGGATGTCAGAAAAAGTTCAGAGGATATGAGTTAAATAGTGTTTTAAATTATAGGAGCCCAAGATAGGATTGGTAGCTACTTTAATTATGCTGTGTTTTGAGGAATAACAAACAGCCATTATTATTTGGGAATTTGTGGTAGATACTGATGAAGTGTCCTAACATGAAAGGTGGTAACTCTTTTAAAGGATCACAGAAAAGGAAAATAGAATTGGGTCCATTTTGCTGTTCTAAGAATTACTCCTGAGACCTGTAAAGTTTTATTTACTCACCACATTTTTCTCTCCTTTTCCTGAGAGTTCTTCTGTCAAATGTAATTCTGGCACTTGTTTATGTGCGTATCAGAAAAACTGCTGTTAGCAGTAGGTGTTAATTCCATTCAAATCATTTTATTTTGGAATAACAAGAAATACTTTCTGTTTCTGTTGGGCCACAGGTAATCTTAGAGCCCTTGCCAATTAAGTGATTACTAATTTGGAATATAAAATACTTTTCAAGGCTAAATATTTCTCACCCCGATAGTATCCGAGAATGTAACCATTTTGATAATCAGCAGCTGTTTCAGTGACTTCATTAATTTCAGGAGTTTAAAATCCTGTGAATTTTGCTGAAAAGTACTCAGTCCCCAATGAAAACACGGGAAGAAACCAAAGTGCACAGTGCCCCTATTCCCCTACACCAGGAGAAACAGAGGTGATCATTTGGAAGGACTAGGCCGTGAGACCTCAGAATCAAGAGCCGTGAAATGTACGTTTCACAACATGGCAGTGGTCATTTCCGATTAGACTAAAACTTAAAATCTTACAGCAATCCCAGAAAACAAGTGGGGTTTTAAAGGCATGGATTTTATTTATTTATTTTTTAATTTTTTTTTTTTGACATTTATTTATTTTTGAGACAGAGAGAGACAGAGCATGAACAGGGGAGGGTCAGAGACCGAGGGAGACACAGAATCTGAAACAGGCTCCAGGCTCTGAGCTGTCAGCGCAGAGCCCGACGCGGGGCTCGAACTCACGGGCCGCGAGATCATGACCTGAGCCGAAGTCGGACGCTTAACCGACTGAGCCACCCAGGTGCCCCTAAAGGCATGGATTTTAAACACACTAATAGTTTTTGGTAGATGTTTTCACTTCTAAAGAAGAAATAAGTAAGTGAACTATTGTATCTTTCTGTGTACTGATCCCTTGGTGTGGTCTCTCAGAGGCTCAGGGCTGTAATGGCAAAATAACTTCCCAGAGCTGTCATAGCCATTGGCGGGGGCAGGGGCTTGGGAGCAGGTTTTCAGGAAAGCAAAAGGTCTTGAGAAGTGGCCTGGCTTCCTGGGGCTTGGGTGCATGGTCTTATTTTCCTCACTAGAACAGAGCTTTACAGTGACTCTTCTGAAAAGCAGCATCTACAACACATTTTTAAATGTTGCATTTGAGGGGCGCCTGGGTGGCTTGGTCGGTTAAGCGTCCGACTTCAGCTCAGGTCATGATCTCACGGTCCGTGAGTTCGAGCCCCGCATCGGGCTCTGTGCTGACAGCTCAGAGCCTGGAGCCTGCTTCCGATTCTGTGTCTCCCTCTCTCTCTGACCCTCCCCCGCTCATGCTCTGTCTCTCTCTGTCTCAAAAATAAATAAACGTTAAAAAAAGAATTAAAAAAAAAAATGTTGCATTTGAATATTACGTATGCTAGAGAATTTAAGCTATCTTCCACACTGCAAACTCAGGGTGATAGTTCATACTGGAAAGTCCATTAAGTATACTTTATATGCTTGCTAATGCTCTAAACTCTGTCTTTTCTCATTTTGCCTCATTCCTTTGGCCCAGTAGAATTGATGTTATCAACCCAAAGTTGAAATGTAAGTGAATCTTAATGGGCTGAAGGCATCCTTGGATGAATTGAAAAAGCATTTAATCCTGTTACTCTCTGTTGTTTTTATTTAATTTATGAGATTTTGTTTTGTTTTGTTTTGTTTTTGTTCTCCTCCTGTACCAGAGAGGGCTTAATTGCATTTACTCTGAGTGTTTATATAAATGAGATTGGTGAGTTTGATAGATTACAGTTTCTTTTTAAAGACCATCTGTGAAAGGAGTAATCTGTTTATGAAAATAGTAAACCTGTGAATTCATTGGATTGTTGTGCTCTCCAATATAGCTGAAATTGTATATGTTAATGGCCTCTACATGTACATGAAATGGCAGGTCATTATGCCCATACCAGCCAGCGAGGTTTTTAATTTGCTAGCATCCAAAATTATATTTTGTGGGCGTTGCTGAAAGAAAATGAATTTAACTTTTTCTGACTCTGGCACATGTGATTTTTCTGGGCTTTGGGTAGTCCAGACTGTTCCGTCTGCCATTTTGTCTTGCAGCCTCTGAATTCCGTGATGGGGTTTCCATTTAATCAAGCCTTAGGAGAACTAAATGAAAAGCAGTAATGTTTGTCACATTTAGGATCAGAACTCATATTTGCATTGAACTTAGTTTATGCAAAAATTCCTGTGCCCATATAAGGTCCTAAAGAAATCTGAGGTTGCTGAATATGATAGACTTTGTTTTAATTAATTTCCATTTTCTGTCCCACCCTATGTTACTTGAAATAACCAAGCCTTGGTGCCTACGTAGTTACATATCTAATTGAGGACGACAAATAATAACACAGAAATTCCACAATCTGTCATTCTCTTTTTTTAAAACTAGTAAAATTGACAGTATGAAGATATACATACATATCTTACAACATCTTTCATTGGGTTTCTAATACTCTATGAGGTTGTGTAGAGGCTATTAACTTGCCTGGATTACTATAGATAAGTGTGATAGCCTTCTGGAACTCACGGCTATTACTTTGCAGTCAGCTTTAAAAAAAAAAAAAGCTTCTCCGAGCTTTTAATCATTGTGCATTTTTCAAATTGAAAAATCATTATTTCTTGATTAAAGCAAATTCCCTTGTAGTTTCCAATAGGCAATATTTTTGTAAATCTCTAGACTGGCCTCTCTGTATTTGAAGAAAGGAATTTTCATTCATTTATAAATACTCGGCTATTTAGACTATTACCACTGACTGGCCTTCTCTCAAATTTGGGGGGCCTCAATGTACTTTAAACAAACATTTCTAGAAATGGAGTGAAGTCTGTAATGGTTTCTTTTGCCGCTCACAGATGTTGATGAATGCACATCAAATCCCTGCACTAATGGAGATTGTGTTAACACACCTGGATCCTATTATTGTAAATGTCATGCTGGATTCCAGAGGACTCCTACTAAGCAAGCATGCATTGGTAAGGCAGTTTGCTTTCACATGTGAAAATGTTCCATGAAATATAGTGACCCAGGCTGTTGAGGTTAAAAGTAAATTTATATTAAAATAAGACATGGAATGAAGTAGGTGCTGTTACATTACTACAAGTTTATTTTATGCTCCCCTCAGAAGTGCTTCCTTTAAACATAAACAGTATTTGCATATATAACCCTCGCAACATGCTATCTGGCTTTGCAAAATTCAGTTTCTCTCCCTTCCCTAGATCACAACTTCCTTTCTCAAAATAACATCAGTAGCCTTACTGCTGTCTGAATAATGGAGCTCAAGATTTATAGTTGTTCTCAACTGCTGTCTCCTTTGATGCTCACACATAGTCCGATACGAAGTCAGGCCTTGTCTTGAATCACAGTTTTGTTGGTACACTCAGTACCCTCTTCCAAACTGATTCATCTCAGAATTCTTTTAGCAGATGACTCTGCTTGTCTTCTTTTTCATTTCCTCTTCATCCACGAGTAGTTGCTCAGATAAGCTTACCTGGCAGGTTGCATCATTTTGCTCTTAACCCAGATAGTTTGACGGTCCTGTCTTCTTAGTCAACAGTCTGCTCTGAGTTTGGGGGTCTTTGACCATTGTGTCCAAAAGAGCTACACCAGCCATTCCACTGCACTGCCCACCCGCACCTAGCTTCCCTCCACACACCAACCCATTTTCCTCTTTCTTTCCCTCTTCACCTACAGTTAAGTCAGGACTGTAAAAAAAAACAAAAACAAAAACCTTGTGAGAGATGGAAATTTTGCTGAAGAAGCAACACGATCTTAGGTATAATGTGTAAGACACAGACTGGATACTGAACATCACATTTATTACCTTACTGTTTTTATCTGTGGTTACTGTAAAAGAGTAATGTTTGGCCATTCTTCATTATCACAGATATCGATGAATGCATCCAGAATGGGGTCCTTTGTAAAAACGGTCGATGTGTGAACACAGATGGAAGTTTCCAGTGCATTTGCAATGCCGGCTTTGAATTAACTACAGATGGAAAAAACTGTGTTGGTATGGAAACTGCCTGCTTCTTTGCAAAAGATTCTTAAGGGATATACATTTTTATTTAGAACCATATATGCTGTTTCCATATAAGCTCACACAACACACATGTGAGAATTCTTCAGATGACTTAGGTAAAATAAATGCATTTAGAATGAGACCCTTAAATTCAAAGGAAAGATTGTTTGGAAATGTTATAACAATGAATAATGTACTGCTTCTGGGAATTTTCTGTGCGGTATATGTTTGATTAAAAGTAACAGTTTTTCTTCTGCCGTAGGTAATTATTAGTACCTACAGTATTTCACATTTTGCCATTATAATACTCAGAGGTTAGAAAAGGTCTCCCCTGACCTCCATTCTGGGGGAATGTAAAACCTTTTGGAATATGTGATAATCCGATCTCTAAATTTGACGTTCTGGCAATGTCTGGCAATGCAGTAGGTATCAGTACCTCACACAAATAATCTGTTCACACAGCAATTGGTGATAGTTCACCCAATGATGAAAGTCCAGTTCATTTCACTTGTACCCCTGAAGTCATATTAACATTTTTGCTAATCAAAGTAAAAACCCTTCTCAGGTGGTTTGAATAACAACTAAGCACACCATTTACTTAATTCTTTCCTTCTTGTCCCTTACGCTAAAGACCCTTCATGTTCTCCACACTATTTGCTCTCACTTGGTAGGCATTCAGATTAGGAAAAAAAAAAAAAATCAGTGAGCACATAGCTTATTTATGTAGTAGAATGTGATTGGCAATTATTAATGGAAGGAGTGGGAGCCAGCTCCCCCAAGGCCAGTGGCGTCAGTGACTCTGCTCTTCTCCTGCAGATCATGATGAATGCACGACTACCAACATGTGTTTGAATGGCATGTGCATTAATGAAGATGGTAGCTTCAAGTGCATCTGCAAACCAGGATTTGTCTTGGCTCCAAATGGGCGTTATTGTACTGGTATGTATGGCTCTGAGATAGGGAAGTTACCATGATTGAAACCATCTTTTTTGTTTGAATGAATCATGCAAGAATTACTCCAGTTTCTTCATGCGGATTTCATATTATTCACGTCTGCTGCTAATTCAGCGAGGCAGGTGTCTAAAGCTTCCTAGAAAAACACACATTGTGGTCTAGGAACAGTGATATCTTTACAAAAATAATAATGGTATGGGAAAAATTAAGGGAATGACAGACCGGTTCTAGCAAGTCTGGAAGAGACAATGTAGAAATAATTTCTCTGTATCCCATGCCTAAACAAAAAAGAGGAAGAAAGAAATCTTGAGAGGTTTTCATTTTTGTGTACTAAAACCAGTCATTCGTTACTCATTTTGTATTACGTATTTTCCACAAACTAATCTACAGATCGTGACTATATCATTATCTAAAAATCTTACATCGACGTAGTGAAGAAATAATTTGACTGTTCCTATCAATTTTGTTTATAAAGCCATTTTGAAAGCTAAGCTCCAGTGATAACTTTAGTAAGCAAAGAAGTGCTTCATGGAAATAAATAAGACTATATTAGGTTTCTATTCACAACATGAATTTAGTAAGATGGAATAAATTTTGCAGTTTTTTTTTCAGTTTTCTCCTTTTAGATGAAATCAACTTTTGAATTCTTTCTGCCTTCCATTACATGCTTACCTGAATACCAAATAATTTCAGCAAAATTCCAGGGAGTGTTGAGGGAGATAATTCAAGACTGATTCTTGTATTTTTGAATAAAAAATAGCTTCTGGACTATTCAAGAAAGGGGAGTACATTATTCAGTAGAAAGATTGTAGCTCTGCTGTTTCAAATCAAGACCGAGATGTCAGCTCAAGGTTGGTTGAATTGGATTTAACACAGGATTTGAATTTAGTATTATTGCAGGGTGTAACATTACATTACAGCATGTAACTTTTAGTATTTCCTCAGAAACTTACATGCACATATAAATATGACCTAAATCTCAGCAGTTTTTGCTGTCTTGCAATTTTTTAAATTTATTTTCTTATTAGAGATAGTGCCATCTGCAAATTAAAATGTTCATCATTTGGCGACCCTGTGTTTTGAAGGCTGTTTCATCTTTCAGGGAAGCCATTGATTGTTGGGTTACATGTGATAAACTTGAGCAGATTGAAAATTAAGAGATGCTCCATATTTTGTTATTATGACTTGATCAAGTTAATATTAAAAAGGCATCTCTCTTTAGTTTGAATTTTATATGTGTGTAAATAAAAGTGCCTGGGTGGCCCAGTCAGTTAAGCATCTGATTTTTGATGTCGGCTCAGGTCATGATCTCATGGTTCGTGAGATTGAGCCCTGCACTCTGAGCACAGAGCTTGCTTGGGATTCTCACTCTCCCTGTATCTGCTTCTCTCCCCACCCCCCTCAAAATAAATAAACTTTTTAAAAAATAAGATAATTACAAACATTTACTTTAATTTTAAGAATTTGTTTTACTTAACTTGAATTAAATATCATTTAATAGTTAACAGAATTGGCATATAAATAAAGAAAAATGAGTGTGTAAGGCTCTTTTTTTTCCTAATGGATAAAGTGAGGCAACTTTGAGTCAGTATTTCTGAAAATGCATTTGAAAGAGTTGCATTTAGACCTGAGATTTGTTATCACATCTATGTGTCCTTCCATAAATTATAAAATGGAAAACAGAAGGTTGTTAGTCTAGAGTGATGACAACAGGCATACTCTGGAATAAGGTTAAGTTTACCCAGTAATGGCCTGAGTTGTGTTTCCCCCTGGACAGATGTTGACGAATGCCAGACCCCAGGAATCTGCATGAATGGGCACTGCATCAACAATGAAGGGTCCTTCCGCTGTGACTGTCCCCCAGGCCTGGCTGTGGGCGTGGATGGACGCGTGTGTGTTGGTAAGTGAATCATTCTCCAGTGTCCAAATGATCTTTGAAAATCGGACAAAAATATATCCATACAGTGGAAAAGTATTCAGCCATAAAAAGGTAGGAAGTACTGCTAAATGCAAAAGTATGGATGCCCCTTGAAAACATGATGCTGAGTGAAAGGAACCGCTCACAAAAGCCCAGATAGTGTATGATTCCCTTCATATGAAATGTCTGAAGCAGGCAAATCTATAGAGACAAAGCAGATTCATGTTACTTAGAACAGAGAGGGTGGGGATGCCAGGATAAGGGGGTGGTAACTAAAGGCATTTTTAAGGTGGTGAAATGTTCTAAAATCAGTTGTAGTGATGGTTATATATATATATATCTTTATATCTGTATATATATCTGTATCTATATATATATCTGTGACTATGCAAAACAAACAAAACTATTGTACTCTTTAAACGGGTTAATTCTTAGGTATGTGAATTATACCTCAGTAAAGTGGCTTAAAAAATGTACAGGGAGTCCACCTAGCTCCTTGCGGAAGGCTCTGATGAGATGCAAGTAAAAATAAAAAAAAAAAAACACTGTCTCTTGATTTCGGTTCAAGTCATGATCTTATGGTTCATGAAATTGAGCCCCCCATTGGACTCTGTGCTGACAGTGTGGAGCCTGCTTGGGATTCTCTCTCTCCTTCTCTATCTAGCCCTACGTGACTGTCTGTCTGTCTCTCTCAAAATAAATAAATATATATTTTTTTAAATGCAGGAGAAGAAAAAAGGAGATCATCCTTAAAAAATAAAAAGAAATCATCCTTAAATCAGGATCCTTGATAATGTTAGCTGACTCTTTAAGTACAATGGATTTAGATGTTGTAATTCATAACAACTAAGATGAAAGGGGGATTATGGTTATATTTAAATAAGCCCTGTTTATTTAATATATTTAAATAAGCTCAAACACAATTTAAAATGTAAATAACTTCTCCCTTAGAACTTAGACTTCTGTCAAAAGGTGAAATATTTTTACATAGTTATTCCTCATCGCTATGCAGCTAACTATAGAAACAAGGGCAGAATATGAGAGAGAATAGGTATTTTATTCTAAACCATGCCAAATTACTTTGCTTTTTAAAGGGGTACTTTTGCCAAATGGGTTCCATGCAAATCAGAGTTACAGGCATCAGTTTTAAAGAGGCAGGCAAATCAAAAATGTCATTGACATTTCAGACCATATGGCATTTCAACCATATGTCCTAAAGATAACAATAGCAGAGTGAGGTCATTGTAAAAATACACTTAATGTGGTTTTCTCTCCAGCAGGCTTTCCTGAGACCCCTAGGGGGCATTAGCCATTGTGCACCTGCTGTTTCTCAGGTGACTCTGTAGAAAGCAGACACCCTTATTGGTTTAGGAGTGTAGATGACAGAAATGAAATTCTTTCTTAGACATAGGTGATAATACTTTACTCTTCCCTATGGGAATCAAAACCTTTGGATCCCGAAAAGTGGGGGAGAAAAGAAGCAACAGCAGATGGAAATAATCTGTCCACTTAAGTTCATCTACTGTCTCCAATTTAGGATTTATTTCAGCTTACAAGATTGTCAGCACTTCACTCAGGGATATTTTAAATACAGCAGCCAGAAGAATGTAGCTCCTTCTTGCTTCAGGAAGCTAAAATATTTTCAGTTGCTTTAATATACTTAGTTGCCCTTTTCCTTTACCGGAATGATTCTGTTGAAATGTATGATGAGTACAAAACCAGTTTTGGAGGAAGATACTATTTTTCCTTTAAGCAACCAACGTATAAGTAGCAATGAGGAATTCAGTGTCCAAACACAAATCATCATGCATTTTTGCCACATACAGAAAAGGCATCAGACATTGTTGCACAGACTCCAGGTTTTCACAACTGTGGTCGTTTAAACTTTTTAAAATAAAAACACCATTTGTTCTGGGTATAAAATTATATATTGTCGTTCCTGTCACCTGCTAGACCTTCTTTCTTGGTCTCTTCTGCCTTTAGTGATGCTTTTGAGATGCATTGATTGTTGAAGTTAGGAATGAATCACTACTATTAATTATTAATTACTTATTATCAATTATATATTTTTCTTCAGTTTGTTTTCTTAGACATTGAGACGTGGGTTTTTATTTTCAAAAAATTAAACTATTATTGTAATTGGTATGTTGAAGAAGCATGGCTCACAGACAGGACATAAACAAAAGACAACTATATTTTGGTCTCTTGCATCCCTCTAAAAAGTATCTTTAAATTTATTCAGTAGAAACCATTCACCCAGTAAGTAAGGAAGAGAACTCAGGCAACCCTATAACTTTACTATTCATAAATAGCAAAACTTTATGTGACTACTTCAGGTAATGAAAACAATGTTAAGTATAGAAATTAGAATGCCCAGAGATAATATTCTGAACCTGACTTGAAGTTACAATTTCCCTTGCAAGCTCAGACCTTCATCAGCAAGAAGCTTTCTGACTCTACAAGGGTCAAAGTGCAGGAGGAGGGAAGAAGCAGGAGCACTGGTGACCGTTTCAGGATTGCTTCAAGGTTTCTCAGCTTCCCAGATGTTTAAAGCCACCCCTTGATTTCATAGTTCCTTCAGAGGCATTTGGCTGCCCTTACTGAGAGGCGGACACTGCATTTTCTTCCTGGGGGCTTTACTCATCTGCCTTCTGGTCTTTGAGCAGTCTGTTTCAGATAGGCTCTGTCTGAGGGTGTCTCATCACCTCTCCATGCCGTTGTGTTAGGACGCCTCTTAACGTGGCCCACGTCTAGTCCGTATGACCTGCCATCCTTTTGCCGTGTTAACCTCATTATGGAGGTGGATCTCACTCACCTCCCTCCATTATCCCTCCCATAGGAAGAGCAGCCACTCACTTTTGCCTCTAGGTATGCCAGGCAGAGACAGGCATGAAACTCTCCCCCTGCTCCCTGTGAAGTTCTTCTCTTTGGACCAGTGGTGAGAATGGTAGTCCCCCAACTCATAATCCAGCTCTTGCAAAAACACTCCTCCTCAAAAAATACTCTTCTTAATTGCTGCTCTTTAAAACTATGTCTTCGATAATTGGGAGGGTTTTCGTGACCTGGCAACTATTTTCCATGTCCATTTCCTTCAGGGTGTAGTCTCAGAATTCACCTTGTTATTTGATATTTATATTATAATATAAATTGGGATTTTGGCTTCCATTTCCTATCCAACATCCTCCTACATGAGCTTAAGAGTATTTCAACATCAGTTAATTTTCTTTATCCTAGTTGTATTCCTTACTAGCTCTTTGGCCATAGGTAGGATACATCATCTCTCTCTGCCTCTTTTTCTCATTAGTTTTTTGAAAATTAAGTAAAATAATATGAGATTTTTTGTGTAAAGCTTTGAATGGTGTCTGGTATCTAACACATACCCAGCAAGTTAGCTATTAGTTATTTTTGTTCTATTAGAATCATGGCATCACACCTAGGGTATTGTCTTAGAGTTGCTACTTTAAGCAATGAAGAAAAGCTGACAGTAAAGCTGACATAAAATAGAATGAGCATTTTGCATCCATACTTTACCACTGGTGTGTAGAATCTGAGCAACTTGTTTAAAAATTCCACTTTTTAAGTAAGAAAAGTCATGGAGAAGATTGATAACATGGAAAAGATGCAGGTCAGGAGCATTCAGTTCCAATCCCTCTCCAGAACATGTATATGAGCACATCTGATATGAGCACATCTGATATGAGCACATCTGATATGAGCACATCTGATGGTGCTGCTGGTACTGATGCCTCTTATCCTGTCCACCTGTAAGCAGTGTCTCAGTTATATGTGAAGAGTATATGCACTATGGTTCTGGTCTGAAACCTTTAACAGGAAAAGGTTGACTGCCCTTAGTAAAAATAGAAGAGAGAAATAAGGAAGTCACCATATTCTTTGAGTATTTCCTGTGTGTCTTACACACTGTGCCTACTGCTTAACAAACAAGTCTCATTTATTATATAAACTCTATCCTTATTTAATGGGTGACGGGTGTGTTAAGTATTTTAAGTAAGCTCTTTCCCATAGGGACCAGACCCTAGGACAGTTCATGTCCCTAAAACCTACACATATGTTATGTTACTTTCCTTTTCATGGACCTTCTGGTATTGGGTATTCTATACAACTGAGTTAATCTGTAACCCAGGCCACTACATAATGTGTCTGACTCTTCCTGCACGTACCATAGGCTTTTTATCGACTTCCTTCTAGAAATTGTGAAAGGATTATATTCTCAACATGAAAACAGTAATGAAATTGACCATTCTGTGATGCCTTCTGAGATAACAGATGTCATTATCACAAAAATCGTATTCAACTCACAAAATCCTATTGGAAATGATGCACTGTGTTGTATTTGTGCATACTTGTCTTGGAATGGAGCCCTGCTCTGTTATGTTACTCTGAGCTGGCTTTGCCAGACCCCATCTCATCAGAAGCAGAAGGGGCAGCATATCTTGTCTGTAGGGTTGTTGTGGTGAATCTCATGTCTTCTTCCATGTGAGTGTTCACCCATCTCATTGTCTAGTGCAGCCATAAAGCTTATCGTTTTAATGGGAAACATCACCAAATCTTAAGCAGCAGGTGACTCAGGTTGCTTTGTGTTATAATAAGCAGATAAAACTATTTCCAACAAGTTGGGAATAACTATGCCAGTGTCTGGTTTACACACTATACAGCTTCTCTGGCCTCTCTGGTGAGCTGAGTTTTTTTATAGTTCACCACTGAGCGTCTGACAAAACGGTAGCATATTGTATGAAGCATCAGAGTGAGGGCGTAAGCTGGGTATGCTTCTTTGGGACATAGCATGATGTAGAGGAAAGAGGAAGGACTTTGGAAGTCGCGCAGCCTGAGTATGAATTCCAGCATGAGCAGTGGGTGGTGTAGGACTTGGAGCTGCTCAAGTAATCCTTCAGAACCTTGCCTTCCTCACTATAAAACGTGGATAATGATTGCTGTCCTGCAGAGTTGTCGATCAGAATGTTCAGTGAGATCATGTCTGCAAAGCAACAAACCCAATACTGAGGACACATAGCAGTGGCCATTTTTTTTTTAATAACTGGGTTTTTTGAGAGTCTGAGATTAAAACATAGTCACAGTAGTAAACTGGGGGTTGACAAGAAAGGCCTCCTAATTCAGAAAGTTGAAGTAAGAAATTTCACAGCCAGGCACTTCATTGTTCCTAAGCACTTCCAAAATAGAAATAGCACGTGTCATTTTGAGGATAGCATAGCCAGTGATTAGAGCTCAAAGTCATGTTTATAAATGATGGCATTATTCCTGCTTCACGAAAGGCCTGTGGGCTCAAGTGTGATAATGAATGCTTGCATGGTGCATAAAACTTTGTGTAGAAAAAAAAAAAGAATTGTTGACATTACAAGCATGCGTTTATTCATTTCTGAGCACCGTTAAATGCTAAAGATACAAAGAAAAAGAAAAGAGGCAGATGCCCTTTAAAGGCTTCCCATCCAATAGCCCCTTAGGTTCATAGAAACCCTCAGTTTTGAAATCTCTTTCTTTCACCATCTCCAGTTGTCACTCCGCTTCCTCCTGCAGATACTCACATGCGCAGTACGTGCTACGGCGGGATCAAGAAGGGAGCTTGTGTCCGTCCTTTCCCCGGTGCAGTGACCAAGTCAGAATGCTGCTGTGCCAATCCAGACTACGGTTTTGGAGAGCCCTGCCAACCCTGCCCTGCAAAAAACTCAGGTAGTCCTGTTTGCCTGTGTCACGTCTGATAAAGAATCTAGAAAGGTGGCGTTAGATATTTGGCCAAAGACTACATCAGCTCTCAAGTGTTCTGTCATTATTTTCAGTTGAAGACCTCCAAGTCTTTGTTGGTATGTGAGGCATAGAATGAGGAAATGTGTCCTGTATTATTATCTATGATCCCCGCACAGAGAGTACACACAGGGGGTAGAGGAATGTGTTTGTTGACCCAATTATGGATGTTATAACATGTTTATTATATGGATACCTTACTACTCAGTGTTTTTGATATTTAATATCATTGTGAAGATGAACAGCATAAAATCCACTTGTCACTTTCAAGGTTATAGTGAATTCACGAGAGCCTGAGTTTCTTTATTTTTAATCTAGCCACAGCATGGTCTTGGGCTGTAATCTAAGTGAGTAATAATCATTTACTAATTTTTTCACAGATAGAGTCACATTACATGGCCTAATTCTTTGACTATTCTCTGACTCTTCTTTATTAATATTTTACTATAATCTTTACTGAATTTATGTAAGTATAGTAGGGACTCAAAAATAAACACAACCTCTTTTTTTCTTTAAAGTTGAGAATAGTTGAGAGTGTAGTCAGGCAAAAGTATAAACTACAGTTTAATGTGATTGATGCCTTGTGAGGGACATAGGGATGCCCGTGTGGCTCACTCGGTTAAGTGTCCAGCTCTTGATTTTGGCTCAGGGCTTGATCTTGCGTTTCATGAGATTGAGCCCAGCATCAGGCTCTGAGCTGACAGGGTGGAACTGGCTTGGGATTGCCTCTCTCTCTCTCCCTCTCCCTCTCTTTCTCTCTCTCTCTCTTTCAAAATAAATAAACATTTTTTAAAAAGCAGGACATAAACAGGGAACTGGGAGAGCACACAGGAAAGAGAAGTAATTGGTCTGGAGAAGCTGGGAAGGACTTCACAGGGCTGGGGGTGGGTATCTGCTTAGTTTCATCTTGAAAAAAGGAATAAGAACATTACAGGTAGGAGATGGAAGAAATGCATTCCAACCAAGGGAAATGGCTTGTAATTGTGTTGAAAATCTTCAAGGGATTGTTCAAATCTCAGCAAAGCATTAGCCTTCCTCTGGAATGAACTGAGCAGGACGTTTTTTAAAAAGAAGAGTTAAGGTAGGAAATCTTGCCCTAAAAGTGTTTAAGTCAGTTATGCATACTATGAAAGATGTACAAAAATTGGTAACAAGGCTAGATGAAAAGGTGAGTGAGCTAATAAAATCTGGCATCTAGAAACAGTTGTGACTATAAATAGGAATGTAGGATACAATAAAGATAACGTTTAGGTTGGTGAGGAAAGATTGAACTAAGTAATGAATATTGTTGAAAAATAATAGAAAAAGTATGAAGTTAGCTCCCTGCATTAAACCTTACAAAATAACCTTCTTATAGAATATATAACCTATTTGTAATCTTGTGATAGTAAAGGACTAGCAAGAACAGAAACCAAAGACTAAAATACACATGTAAATTGGAAAAATATTTTGCTTAATTTATAAGGAATTTACACGAATTGGTGAGGAAAGTTGAAATCCTCCGTAGAAAAAAGTGCATTGTATGCAAACAAGATTTCACAAAATGCAAATAGCCACATGAAAGGATGTGCTAAAATGAAAATTAAAATAAGACGTCGTTTTTGTTCATTAGCTTGGTAAAGTGTCGATGATTGCTTTTTTCCATATGGGTACTCTCTTCTGCTGATAGAAGGCTAGCCTGGGACATGTAGGGAGAGGAGGAGTATCATAAGCCTTAAAAAGAGTCATAAATGCTGAGCAGTTTGACTTCAAAGAGATTAACATACTGATATAATTGAATTTCCTGTTATTTATGATAATTGCTGAAAATTGGACAAACCTGATTTCATCATTATGAGACTGAATAAATGTGGTGCATCCACATAACTGAGTAAAAACAGTAAATAGTCTATTAAGTGGGATATGAACATGAAATGTCTGTGACACAGTGCTGAGAATCCAAGCCTGCTCCCCACCTTACAGCCTCTGTGATCTGGGGAGTCACTTCACATGTCTGCCTGAGTGTTCTCAGGTGTCAAAGAGGACAGCAGTGGTATCTAGTTTGTGATTATTACTCAGCTGTAAAAGAGAATGAGAACTTGCCATTTGCGACAACTAAGATGGACTTAGGGATGTTATGCTAAGTGAAAGCAGTCAGAGAAAGAAAGACAGATACCATATGATTTCACTTACATGTGGAATCTAAAACTCAGAGCAAATAAACAAACAGAAGCAGAAGGTGACCTGTAAACACAGAGCAGACACTAATGGTTCTGAGGGAGTGAAGGGTTAGGCCACATGGGTGAAGGGGAATGGAAGGTATAGGCTTCCAGCTTTGGAATGAGTGAGTCACGGGGATAAAAGTTACAGCAAAGGGAATACAGTCAGCAGTACTGTAACGGTGATGTGACAAACGGTAGGTACGCTTGTAAGGAGCACGGCATAAGGTATCAGATTGTCCAGTCACAGTGTATTACAGCTGAAACTAATGTAACATCGTGTGTTAACCACACTTAAATAAAATGTCTCATTTGTAATATTGGGAGAATTAAATAAACTATTAGAAAATGCTGGAATACCAGGCACATGGTAAATGCTGGTATGTAAGTATTGCTGTTATGTAAGTATTCTTTATAATTATTTTGTTACTGAGAGAAAAAAAGTTAAAAAGCATTCTCTACAATCCATTTTGGATTTTTTTTTTTAAGTTTCCAAATGTGGAAAGTATTTGTAACATTTATCGTTATATTAACTATATTCAGGGTGATAATCACAAGTGAGTTTTATTTTTTTATGCTCATCCATGATTTTGGAATTGTCAAAGTAATTATGTGCTGGAAAATAGTAACTATTTTTTTCGTTTTAAAAATTATTACCAGTGATTTTTCTTCATGGTAGTTTTGGAGTGACGTAAGTGACTTGTATACAGAGAGATAGTGTTTAGAGTTTTTCATTTCTGTATTTTTTTATCTTCCAGCTGAATTCCATGGTCTTTGTAGTAGTGGAGTAGGGATCACTGTGGATGGAAGAGGTAAGTCTATTGTATATTCAGTCTTACAGTAATTATGAAATTAGTAGCTTTATGATTATAACATGAGTTGTGAGAGTATTTCATAAAACATCAGTGTAAAATAATAAAACAAATTATCAGTGTAAAAAACTCGGTGTAAAATAATAAGATAAATTATCGCCTAGAATAGTGGTATAAGCTAGATACATTAAATGTATGTAGATGCCACATTCATAGGAGATAAATATTTAACTTTTAAATACACGTTGTTGAAAATGTCTCTAGCAAACTAGACCTGTAATTTTGTGGGTACCATTGCTTAAGAAGAGGCTAAAGTTGGTATTTAAGTTTAGAAAAAGTGAGTCCGTTTAAAGAGAAAATATTAAATAGTGGTGCTGACATGATTTTAAAAAATCTTTAAGAAATACTTGATATGGATCAAGTTTGGGATTTACTACCCTAAAAATGAAGATTATTTGTGCCTAAGAATACTGAAACTTTCTAAATTTAAATAAGTGAAATTCAATCACATTTTCTTATTTTAAACAGCAATATGATTAACAAAATGCCACCATGAAACATTGAATATTAAATAAATTTGTTTATAACTTTAAAGTTCTTTTATACACGTATAGTATACACATACAGTTTCTTATGTGTTTTTTTTTTTAAGAAAACTGTAGGATATTGTTAATCTTCACTGTATGTATGTATGTATGTATTTCTTCTCCTTTTGTGTTTGAGAAGATTTTGGACACATTTTAGATCAGTTGACAGTAATACTGCATCTTTGCCATGAACACCAAAAACCACAGAAAAGAAACCAACTTGTATAAGGATGTTTGTCCCAAAACTAAAATGAAAAAGCTAACATTTCTGGGGTATGTTAAGGTCTTCCAGATTCTGGAAAACAATTGTTAAGATTAAAATTTGAGCATCATGATCAAAATTTGATACTACGTCCATTTTTTTAATCCCCTCTCAATATGGTCTCTGCAACAGAGCCAGCCACTTGTTCCAAGTACTGGGTTGCTCAGACGAGCACGTCATTCTTCAAGTCTTGCCCACGGCCGACAGAGTACTCACTGTTGATGGCTTCTTATAAAACATTGGGTTCTCAAGCATCCATATTTGAACTGTCCTCTCCATTAATTTCAACTTGTCAACAATGAGAAACATTTATTAAGTATCATATTACTTAGCTGATTGTAAAAAAATGATAATAAAATAGAAATATTCCATGCCTTTGGGGATCATAAATTATATAAGTCACCCTAATAAATGGTTGTCCTTTAATTAGATGGTTATAATACCTATCGAGTTAAGTTTTCCTTTGGATTTTAAGCCAACAGCCTGTAAATTTCTTTATTAATTTTATCATAAATGCAGGCACATTACGTGGTTTAGTCCTTTGAATTTCTGCCAGTTCCCTTCATTTTTCTTTTAACTTACCAGGGAATTGTCCTGTATCCCTTAATTTCAATCTCTTATTCCTTATTTTCATTTTCTTTCCCTTTCTGAAAGCCAGGCAAATTGTGGGTTTGTGGAGTTAAACACTTTATATGTTGAGTGATCTTTATTAGGCCTACATATGTCAACAAACAATACAATATCTGTGAGCATTAAACTTTCAACATTTAATGCAGATATCAATGAATGTGCTTTGGATCCCGATATATGTGCCAATGGAATTTGTGAAAATTTACGTGGTAGTTACCGTTGTAATTGCAACAGTGGCTACGAGCCAGATGCCTCTGGAAGAAACTGTATTGGTAAGTTGCTGTATTTATACGAGAACCTTTTGTATAGTTTCATTTCATGGATTATAAGAGAAATTGAAATACAAATAAGTGAATAAAACTGCAGATCTTACAGTTTCTCTTTCCTTCTTATAGAAAGAAATAAAGCTATTGGAATCCACCCAATTCTGTTACAAAATAACAAACTTTTTAGTGGCAGAACTTAGTATTTAAATCATTCTGTTCCCAAATGAATAGATATATACTCAGTTGTTGTCTTGTTGTATTTCTGGATATATCTAAATCGTGCAGGTTTTTTTTTCCACTAAGAAAGGGACTTCAGAGTTAACAAGGCAGTAAGTTAAGAAAATGAACTGTTACAGGTTTAAAAAACTTTGACTTACAAGGAAACAACTAGTTGCTACAACTTATCCAAACATAGGTGTTTCTTTATGTAATTTATAAGAGAAGGTTTATAAAAACTCAGGTACCTAGTTCATCTATTCGAGAATTTGTGAAGAATTTAGATTTTCTCATAGAGCACTGAGTCCATTTTTATAAAACGAATGCTGTCAACTCATCATTATACATAATAATGGTTACACCTAATCACTGATGACTCTTAAAACCAAGTTTTGATGATTATGATTAGGAAAAAAATATTTTTCAGCCCTTATGGCACTGAATTTTATTATTGAATATATTCATTTGATCTTGAGTTGAAGACATATGTACAGATAGATGTATAAGTCTGTATTAAATATCATATGCTTATAATGGATTTTGACACTCATGAGGAAGGGCACCAGCCAAAGATTATTGAACATTTATAAAAACATGTAAACCTACTACCTGATATTCACCAGAAGAAAAGTTGCTTCCAGCAAAACTGCTGAACACAGTTGAGCACAGGGGCACGCTACTGGAAACAGGGAGATTCAGTGAGCATTTATTCCCTAAACATGTTTCATGGCACTACTTGACTCTTTAAAGTAAGAATATGCATAATTTTGATAAAAATTAGAACTACATTTTAAAATTAAAATGAGGCCAGATTTTAGTTTTAGTTGGCTAGGGTTGCTGTAAAAACAAACAAACAAACAAACAAACAAAACCTACAAAGTTTGAGTTGCTTCAAGCAAGAGAAATTTATTGTCTCATAATTTGGGAAGCCACAAATCCAAAATCAAGGTATTCAGAGAGAGGGCTATGCTCTCTCTAATGGCTCCAGGACAGGATCTTTCCTTTCCTCTTCTAGCTTCGGGTGTTTGCCTGCAATCTTGATGTTCCTTGGCCTGCAGTTGCATCACTCTGGTCACATGTACATCTTTTCCGTGTCTTTTCACTTCATCTCCCTGCTCTGTTTCACATCATTTCCCCTTTTTTATGGACAGTGGCCATATTGGATTACATCCTACCCTAATGATCTCACTTTAGCTTAATTACTTCTATAACATTCCTTTTCCCAAATAAGGTCACATATTGGCTTCAACCTAAGTTTTTTTGAGGAACACATTTTAACCCAAAGCATGGAATAGTAGGTAAATAATTTGTGATGCAGCAAGCTGTCACAATCATGGGGAAGTGTATGGAACTGCTTAAAATACAGTGTTACCAAGTCAGAATGGGAGCAAAAACATAACATCCAAACGAAAAAAGATCAGATAAGACACAAAAAATAATATTTATCAGTGCTGATAGAAGTGCAGCAAATATTTCTCCAATATCTGTTTTCCAAATTTTTACAACAGTATACCATATATATCGTTTGGTAAAGTACAGTTGTTATTCATGAGACTAAAAATATAACTGTAGGTTAAAGGAACTATGCTCCCCACACTTCATTTTTTCTTTCTTTCTGTTATTAACTACATTTGCAAAAATGAGCAAGGACATGAAGATAAAACTCAGTGTGAGCTTCTTAAACCTGAGCATTACATAATATTTTCTAGGCTGTTGTAGACTTCTAACAGAATATACAAAATAGATCATTAATTCCCCATAAATAATGAATTGTGTCTGAAGTAAAAACCTAATGGAAAAAGAGTAGTAAGCACCTTTTGTTTAGTGCCATTTAACGCATTTTGATTAGATTTTAATTTAAAAAAACTTTTTAAAATCATCTCTTATTTTTATTATAAACAAGTATATAGGTGAGTGAGTAATCTTTTGATGTATTTCATTGGTACTTTCAAATATATAGTGTGTGTGTGTGTGTGTGTGTGTGTGTGTGTGTGTGTTCGTTCATTCAGGGACTTAAGAACATTTTCAAAATGGGCACCAGTATAAGAATGTTCTTGTACAAGTAAAACCAAATATATTTTGCTTAGGATCAAGGAATGTACTGTCGGCACAAAGAGACTAAGTCTTTTTGGTGGGGTGGGTGCGGGGCAGTGAGATAGGCAAAGGGAATTAAATGAAGTGTCCACTTCCAGTTGTAAAATAAATAAGTCACAGGGATAAAAAGTACAGCACAGGGAATATGGTCAATAATATTGTAAAAAATTTGTAATTACTCTCACCATGGGGAGCATTGCATGATATATATAAATATTGAATCACTATATTGTAAACCTGAAACTAATATAATATTACATGTCAACTGTACTTCACTTAAAAATATATTAATTTTTTAAAAGAGATGACATCAAGGAGGGGATAAGAAAAATAAAAATAAAACTTTATTGGTCATCGGATTGTTCAACATGTGTTTCTCCTGTCTTTGAATGGCGGTTTTCAGACATTGATGAGTGCTTGGTAAACAGACTGCTCTGTGACAATGGCCTGTGCAGAAACACGCCTGGAAGTTACAGTTGCACGTGCCCACCTGGGTATGTGTTCAGAACGGAGACAGAGACATGTGAAGGTAAGAGATGTCTTCCTTGCCTAGTTGTGAAGCGTAAGTACCTAGATGGCCATCGATGTTTGTCAAGTACATTGATGAAACAAGATAGTGAACAGAGTATTGTTTGAATATTTTTAAAATTCAATGATCTCCTTCAGCCTCATCTGTCAATTTTGGGAAATCGCATGTACTGGGGTGTCTGGCTGGCTCATTTGGTAGAGGATCTAACTCTTGATCTCAGGGTCATGAATTTCAGCCCCAGGGTTGGTATAGAGATTACTTAAGTAAATAAATATACCTTAAAAAAATAAAGAAGGAGTGCCTGGGTGGCTCAGCTGGATAAATGTCTGACTTCAGCTCAGGTCATGAGATCACAGTTCTGGGTTCCAGCCCCGCGTCGGGCTCTATGCTGACAGCTCAGGGCCTGGATCCTGCTTCAAATTCTGGGTCTCCTTCTTTCTATGCCCCTCCCCCACTCACGCTCTGTCTCTTTCTCTCAAGAATAAATAAATGTAAAATTAAAAAAAATTAAAAAAAAAAGAAGAAATAGTAGGTACCTAACCCAGTTTATAAACCCATCAGTTTTGTTCCATTCAGATAAAATATCAACAAACATTTTGAAATATGGGTTGGGGGGGTGGGTAGTGAAAGGAGCCAGTTTGTTTTACTTGCTGAAATTAAATGTCAGATTTTTTTTGTTTTCTTTTCCCCTTTTAAAAACTGTCATATACTAGCCTCGGGGAAACCTGGCAGGTAATGTCAGAATCAGCCCTGAGGGACTTTCTCTATGGATTGATTGATACACCTCAGAGATTGGCCCAGAAAATATTTGGGGCCTGAGTAAAAATGGTCACCATAAATAAATGTATAGTCTAAGGAAATTGTCGTTGCCATTTGATGATTTAAAAGTTACCATTTAGGTTTATTGATAGTAAATCTCTGGTTAAAAACTTCTTTCTTTTAACCACATTTTTGGATAGTGGATGCTGTGTGAATTACTTACATGAACAAGGGCCTTATTTTCAGTGAGATACCAGCTAAGCAAGCAGGGCATTCAATTATGATTTTGTTTCTTTATCTAAGTCCTGTGTATTTCTGAATAATCCGTTGTCTGACTCCTAGTCATTGTTCTTTTTAAGTCTTACTGGGGAGTGTGGGGGCGGTGGGAGGGGGCACCTATACAAGTGTCCCCTGAAGGTCTCAAATCCAGAAACTGCTGCCAAAGTTACTTAAAAAAAGATTCCATCTTTAATTATTTTGAATAGACCTTTCCTTATCTGTTGAAATAGTTCTTTTTTGGTGACTCCATAGCCAAGAAAAGAGCAGTAGTAATATGATGCAAAAAGATGTTACCATTCTCTTTTCTTATTGTTTCATTTCAAAGCATTCTTGTGAACTGAAACAAGTTAGGGCTTGAACAAGATGCCAGAACACAAGTGACTCAGCTGAAGTCAATGAAATGCAATTACAAAGTGCAATTCTAAGTTTGGATTGAATTGGAGGGACCATTGAAAAATACTAATAAGCCTGAAGAAAACAACAAACAATAAGAAAAAACCCCTAAGTATAAAAGGCAGTTTCTCTAAACTCAGTCCTGATACCTGTCCCCCTACTACCCCCACCTCTTGCAGGAGCTCCTCAAAGAGCAACACTTCTTTCTTTCCATCCTAGTTAAAGTACTTGAAGATTCATCTTCTCCATAGTTGAGCAGAAACGATAGAAAAGCTGTCTTTTTTTTTTTTTTTTTTTTAATGTTTCTTTCTGAGAGAGACAGAGTGTGAGCAGAGGAGGGGCAGAGAGTGAGGGAGACGCTGAATCTGAAGAAGGCTCCAGGCTCTGAGCTGTTGGCAGAGAGGCTGACACGGGACTCGAACCCTTGAACCATGAGATCATGACCTGAACCGAAGTGGGATGCTTAGCTGACTGAGCCCCCAAGATGCTGCTGAAAAGCTGTCTTTTTTAAGTAGCTCAGGTGTCACCAATGTATTCAGCTAGAGTGTTTCCTATATTATCCTTCAGGATTGCTCTGAGAAACATACTCTGTAAAAAAAAAAATACTCTGGCCGTATTTCCTCTATAGGTTTTTTTTTTTTTTTGAGGCAGCAAGAAGGGATTTCAAGAGTTGTAGTGTTTTGTTTTGTTTTGTTTTTTTCTTTATTCCCAACTTTCTGCATTTCCTTCCCATTGTGCTTGATCAGTTTTATCTTTTGTGTTTGTGAGGATGAGCTTCTCTTAAGGGTCAGGAAACTCTGAAAGCATGTCAGCTTAGGATACCTTCTTGGTTTAACGGGGAAGCTGATGAACTAGTTTCCCTGCCCAGTAAAAATACCATTTAGTCCTGTCTTGAGAGAGGCACATAATGGGGAACGAGGTGGATGGTGTCTTTGAATCAGTTTGGTCCCACTTGTGTTTGTACACTGAATTGTCAGTGATTTTTATAGCATTTTCCCACCATTGTAACAAGTAAGATGGAAGTGAAGAGTACTAACGCTTAAATAAAAGGCAGGGTCTCACCTGCCTGCAGGAACAATTGAAGAGTAGGAGCGAATGGTGTTTAAGCAAATGGTTGGATGACTATATAAATATGAGGGACATTGGGACCAAATCAGGCAACAGTGTTAGTTAGAATGAGTGCTCTTTACTTTTGTCCAAAGGATAATTGTTCATGATAAGTCTAAGCCTTTTCTTTAATATGAAATATATTTCGTATCTGTCATTCATAAGAACGAAGCTCATGTTATGTAAATAGAAGAGAAATGATAGAGAAATATTTTGGCTCTAGCCTGATGGCATTTGTGGAAATAAAAGTGATTTATTGTGAGAAACCTAACCAGATAGCTTATTTCTCACTTTCTTCCCACTGTTAAGTCATTTGCATTTTATTAAGTGTTTAAAAAAAAAAAAGATTTGAAGGTCACGATTGTCTTTTTCCCTTGGGTCTTCTCATTTCTGCCATTGCATTCACACAGTAAATGTGTCTGCCTGAAGCATTTCTCCTTATTCTGTCCTTTCTAAACTAATTTCCAAAGACTAGGCTGGGAATTATTAGCAGATTCAGTGGAGACTCCAGCTTTCTCTGTATATATTTACTATAGTCACTAATTTTGCTTGTCGTTCATGTTTTCAACAGGCTATTTTAAATATATAATAAATAGCAGTAATAATAAAGTTCTGCTGATAGTTCAGACGAAAGTTTCAAAAAATTTATTTTACTTTTTTTGTTTGAGCTCCACAAGTCTGTGAAAGTTAACATTTTTACAGCAAGCACTGTGGTTTAGATTGTGTTTCCAGTGACATAACTAGTTAAATGTAAACCAGATGTGCTTTGAAGTTTATTTCCAGGAATGTACAGTGAACTGTTTCAATTCCTGGTTCCATGACATTTGTAACATAAAAACATTGTATTTAAAGAAAAATTAAACCATTGATATTTGTAGCTGTCATTGTGTGTGTTTATAGTTTGGGAGTTCATAATTGCTTAATTTAGAATAGGGATTTCAAAATATATGATAATTGACATTTTGCTTTTTTTAGGAGCTTTTTACAAATGAAATTCATAGGCGAATTATATATAGTTTGTCCTCAGATTAGTTATCTGCTTCTTTTTTTGACTATCTGGTTCCCTCTTCCCGTTGTGTTTTTACTAAAAGAATTGCAGTACTCTGGAATAGATGCTTTCATTTTAAATCTGTGCTATATTTACAAAACCCGCTCTTGTATTTTTCTTTTAAGAGGATTTCTTGCTACAAACAAACTGATTAAAAACAAAAAAAGATGCATTCATATTTCCTCAATTTCTACTTCAAGAATTAAATTAGTACCTAGGTACTTCCTTAGTAATTTTGAAGTAGTAAAGAGGGTATATACCTGTTTTCCACGTTGATTTTTAAATTTGTGTTTCAAGTCCATAGACTTGCAAGTGAACAGTGAGCCCTGGCTTTTCAGGAGCAATTTAATTTATATTTGACTTGGGCATTCAAGAGCAAGCATTGCAGTCATTTCGTTATTTTTATGTTTTCCTCAACATAGTATTTTATATTTAATTCAAAGAGGTGTTGAGACGCCTGGGTGGCTCAGTCGGTTGGGCGTCCGACTTCGGCTCAGGTCATGATCTCACGGTCATGAGTTCAAGCCCCGCATCGGGCTCTGTGCTGACAGCTCAGAGCCTGGAGCCTGTTTCAGATTCTGTGTCTCCCTCTCTCTCTGCACCTCCCATGCTCATGCTCTGTCTCTCTCTGTCTCAAAAATAAATAAAAACATTAAAAAAAAAAAAAGAAAAAGGTGTTTAGGAAAAAAAAAAGTACCCTGGTGAGCTCAGAAATGCTTGTGGTCAACAACAGCAAAAAATGCCTTGGGGTATGCTGACCTGTTTCACATAATTAACCAAGTACAAAAAAAAATCTGTATCCTTTCTTTAAATTGAATGGTTGAGTTTATACTGGGAGTCAGTTTTGGGTATTGTTTCTAGTACTTGGACTGAAGCTTGTATTTATTTGTAATTAACTCCCGTTAAACTAATTTTATTGGCTTGACAATTGCTTTAGTTACCACTTGAGAACATGGGTGTGCTTGTTTACTTATGACAGTCAGTTAGGATTTTGTGGATTATGCTATCTGAGTTGGTTAATGATTCAAAGCAGATTAATGACAGCAAAGGTGTGTTTTAAGCAATTAAAAGTTCTCTTTTTTTATTTTACCAAAATCAGTTTTGTTTTGTTTTGGTTTTGATTTTTTTAAAGTCTGTGCACCAAACGTGTAAATGTAAACAGGCTAAAGAGAGAGGCAGGTAGATGAAGTCTGAAAGAGAATACTCTACTCAGTATTAAAGTTTCATCCCTCGTTTCCTGAGTTTTTTCCAGGAGTTTGGAATGAAAGGCAGCATTGTGATATATTGTCTCTAACACAGGCTTTTTTAATTCTTCTAAAACCTCCCAGAGCCACAAATGACAGAAACAGTCAACCTTTGTTTGTGCCCAGCATATTGTACCCAGGAATATGGTTGTTTTCCATCCATTCAGAATTGAGATTTCCCACAGGACAGTTCTATCTTATTGTGGGGGAAATCAATCCCAATTTGTGTAAAGTGGTAGTGAAAGAGTGACAAGTAACGTACTAAATCCTTTCACAATACTGGGCTGATTCCTGTAGTCCTACTGAGCCCCTAGTCCTGTCTGCGTGTATCCATGCTATAAAATTCATGTCTCCGTTCCCCATTCACTTTATGCCTCCTAGATCCATATTAAAATTGCAACAGCCAAGTTTACCAGACATTCTGGCATAGCATGGCTTGTTGGAATAATATTTTCCAGAAACACATGGCAGTTCTAACAGAATCTTTTCCTCCTGGATTGTAGATATAAATGAATGTGAAAGCAACCCATGTGTCAATGGGGCCTGCAGGAACAACCTTGGATCTTTCAATTGTGAATGTTCTCCTGGCAGCAAACTCAGCTCAACAGGATTGATCTGTATTGGTAAGATTCATACACAGGGCTGGTGTTTCAGCTTCAGTGCCAACATAAGTAGAGACCGCAGGCCTTACTGTGGATGAAAACGGAACATGATTACAGGAAGCTAGTAATTAGGAGTTACTTGAGTTGTTTGCTCTCATTATCAGGATCGGAGTAAAACATGATAGCCTAAGCGGGCGGGCTTCTGAATTTTGTTAGCTTCTAAGAAGTGTTCCTGTCAAATGAGTAGATACATTATGCTGTAGATCATGAGCATTTGCATACCACACACAGATTTATGTTTGCTACCCTAGAATGCCTTAGGAACCGAGGCAATCAAATCCCTGCTGCATACTTTTCATAACACAATTCAGAACAATAATGTGATAGAATTTGGTCTCAGTTAATAGGACAAGAATTGGAGGCCTTTAAACAAATAGAGGGAATTTACTATTTTTTCATTTCCCCCATCAATCGTAAATGTATAGGCCCAAGGAAGGAAAGATAACGTTTCCTGCTGTTGGAAATTTAAGGAGAAAGATGCTGAAACTTCCAAACTGGTATCTTTTTATAGGTCTCAAAACATTTAAGGTCAGTTTGTGATAATGATGGTAGGATATACTTAAAACAAGATAGTCTGATCTGTTACTGCAAGAAGCAATTCAGCACATGTAATGGGGAAAACTGTCTCACTGTCTGTGGCCCCGTCGGCCAGACATAGGACAGTTCACAGGGTTAGCTAGTATTCACTTTTAAAGTAAACTAAATATATATATTTCCAGATCGGAAGGTATTTTAGTTTTACACAGTGCCAAGTAATTTGTCAGTTTTTGTTATCTAGCCAGCATGAATTTTCAGTTGAATGTTTGTGAAAGACAATAGTATTTTCAGTAGTATGTCTGATGCTTGTACCATTGAGCTGGATGTTAGAATACCTGTTTGTTACATGAAGAAAAAAGACCTAGTCCAAAATTATCAATGAAAACCTTCCCTTTGGAAACGCCAGCTCTTCAGCTCCCCGTGAGGTACAGCTGGTGAAATTTGAGCCTTGCTCGCTTTCCATATTAGGAAACAGACTGCCATCTGCCTGGGGCACTACTTTTTTCTTATAGAATTCCTTTGGGGGAGGGGTGGAGTCAGATCCCGGAAAGGCAGAAATATTTTTGCTAGGCCACAGTTGCCAACTGAAATGGAGTCATTTTATTGTGCAAAGGAAATGAAGTCTGCATTAATTAATGTCAGTTAATTGTCAGTTAATGTGAATTAATTAATGTCGCAGAAAACTAACCCTGTCTGCCACTTGGGCATCAAAAGTACCTTAGTTTTTGCTTCATCGTAAAGACTTCTCTTATTTTGGCCTTTTCCCTTTCTATTTATTAATGAAAAAGGAACAAAGACTTTTTACTCCCGAGTCATTATGTTGGACACTAAACACCACCATATTTTTCTCAGCTGGTGTGTTGGGAGTTTTTACGGGACGTGATCAAACTTGAATATCCCAGCCTAGAGCTGCTCGCAAAGAAATTTACTTAATATTTTAAAATTTTAGACATAATTTTATCTGTTTTTTTTTTCATTGAAAACAGAATTCTAGCTTTAAAATGGAAATAGGTTGTAAAACATACATAGAAAAAAATAGGAAAATTTGTAATAGGACCGACAGTGTCTCTAATCAGTGCTCAGTCTGCAAACCGCTTTTTCATTACAGCCAAATGTCTCTATTTAGAACTGAATAAAAATTCCCTGATACGATTACTAATTTAAAATTAAGTTAGAGCATATAGAAACTGGTGAGATACTTAGAATGTTGAGAGATTTAGAGTATATTCTGCAGACTCCCTAAGTGTAAATTAATCGTAAACTGTTCCGTAAACTGCTTGAAAAGACCATTCATTGTATTCTGGTTGAAAATGATTCAGTGTAATAGAACAATACATTTGATTAATCTTTCCTGGATGACACTGCTCAGCCATTGGATGACTCTTTGTGATCCAGACCAATTTCTCTCATCGTTGGCTTATGTCTGTGTGCTGTCCTCAGTGACATGGACATGACAATGACAAGAGCAGTGGTCTCCCTGGTAACAAGTGATCCTTGCTTCTTTCTTATCTTTACTTGTTAGCAGTGCTCTTCTCTCACCCCTTCTCAAGAAGTTTTCGATTTTTGGCCTTCTCTTCTCCTTTCACTTTTCTGACCCCTTTTTCTCAGTTCCCTGTGTCTTCTGTGTCCTCCTGGCCTCCAGCTTAAAGTGTCACCCTGGTCAGTCCTTGGACCTCCTGGCTTCTCTGTCTACACTCACACTTAAATGGCTTCTACATTGACCCTCACATGTTCGTCTCCTTCCTCAACCTCCCCACTAATTCCAGACTTATATTTCCAACTGTCTGCACACTGTCTCCATTTGGATGTCCAATAGATGCTTCAAACTTAATATGGCCAAAACGTAATTGCTATCTTTTGGCTTGGACCTGTGTCTCCCAGAATGACTTCTGTCTCGGCAAATGGCAGTTCCATTTTGCCAGTCAGCAGCCCGCAAAACCCTGGAGTCATCTTTATGCCTTTCTTTGAAACACCCATTGAATTCATCAGCAAATCCTGTTGATTATATTTGACATTTATCCATATTCCAACCTTTTCTCAGCACTACCTACAACCAACAACCCACCCATCCAAGCCCATATTATTTCTCTTCTTGATTATTACTGTAGCCTCTGTCTTATCTTTGTCTTCTCATTATCTGCCACCCTACAGTCTTTCCTTAGAGTTGACATTGTAGGTCAGGTCTTCCCTCACGACCTTTGTTAATATAACAGTCTTTTTCCAACGTACACCCTCAAGACTGCTTATCCTGCTTTATTTTTTTCAGAGTTCTCACCCAGCCCCTAACCACACAACTACATAACTACATCTGATGTGTGTATGTGTGTATGTCTGTACACACACATAAAAACAATCAGAGCAAGAGAGATGCATCTGTATGTATGGATATGTATCAGTGGATTTTGTGACTTTTGAGTGCTGATAGCATGCCAGCCAAAAGAAACATGGTGTTACAAAGTGAAGGCTCTGAAATCAGACTGTGTGCGGCTTTGAGTTGTGATGTGGACACTGTACCACCCGGGTGACCTTGTGGTAAACTAGCTGACCTCTGCGGGCCTCAGTTTTCTCCTCTGCAAATTGTAGCTACTTTCACGTGTAAATAAATGAAGATGGGAAAAGCCCTATAAAAAGCCATTCATTTGAGACCTGATACAGTCTGATGAGAAAGTCTTTTTCATTTGCACACAGTTTTCTACCCAAACTGAATCTTGCAACAAAGAAAGGCACCCCATCCCTTTTTGTGTTACTTATTTTGTTTTCACTTCTGGCCCTGAGGCCTTGGGCAACAGGGTACTTACTCCTACCTTGCTTGCGTTCAGTCGGGACTCTGAAACCACAGTGGCTTCCGAACCTGCAATTTTACTGTAATTCTCTTTCGCTGTCTCCCATTATGCTTTATTTTTATTGTTGTATTTAGCAGTAAAGCTTTACCCGTATTATTAAATGAATTTTAAGGTACATACCATGGGAATATACTTTTTTCTTTATTGTTCTCCGAGGCTGTGTGCCGCAGTAGGCTGTTAAGTTTCTGTCAGACTGTAGTACTCACCTAAGGAGTTTGTCAACTCCTCAGGCTCCTAGGCCGCACACCTGCAGACTTGTGAATCCATATTTGAACAAGAGCCTTGGCAGTGTCACGCACCCTGAACTGAGAGCCACAGTGCTGTAAGGAAGGCTTCGTGTAGGATTTATTTTACCCAACTCCTATTTGCCCCACCAACTTTGCTGGATTCCTTGTCACCATTACAAAATAAGCTATTCAGCAGTCACGTAAGGAAGATCCTCAGTTACGTGTGATATGGAGACAGACTAAAAAGTAAGAGTAGTTACCGCTAGACGGTTGGGTACATGTCCTTTTTATATGGTCCCTTCTTTTTCTTCAAATAGTTGGCCATCAGCATGCATTCTTCTTTAAAGTAGAGTTAAAGCTACATATATAGTATGTCTAGGCAAATGCCTGAAAGAAAAATCCATCAGGTATTAACCCTGATGTGTCTTAGTGGTAGTGTCCTGGGTGATGTTTCTTTTCTTCTTTATCTTGTAATTTTTTAATAAATTATTCATCAAATAATTATCTTCAGTTAGAGAAATACTGGTGTCTCTGATCTAGAACGTAAATAGTGTGTGGTTTGTTTGGTGGGGGATTACAAGAGAAGGAAATCATTTAAGGAATTTTTTTTGGTAAAATCTTAAATATCAGAGCATTTATCATAAGAGATAAATCTTGTGAGTGTTTTTCACACAAGGAATGATCTTAGCGTGGTAATGCACTGTGTTTGTAAATACCAGCATAAAATCTTAGACAACAGTGGCTGCTTGTGGAGTATCACTAGATTTCATTATAAAAATTATCATACCTTATGAGATGTACATGGTATAATACTGGGCTTACGTGTGATATAGTATATTTAAAATACATGTACACAGAAATAGGTTTGAAACATACGCAGTGAAACGTTTTTAAAATAATGCTCTTGTTAAATACTGTAATAAAAATTGCCTATGTCATATATAACTGAATTGCATTGTCTTCAGAGATGAGAGCTCCCCATTCCTTCCTGTTCCTTTTCAGACAGCCTGAAAGGGACGTGTTGGCTCAACATCCAAGACAACCGTTGTGAGGTGAACATTAATGGAGCCACTCTGAAATCCGAATGCTGTGCCACGCTCGGAGCTGCCTGGGGCAGCCCCTGTGAACGGTGTGAACTAGGTAGGGGGCCGTCCAGGGCTCCTTCTGGACTTGTCACAGGAGCTTCTCCTTCACACAGCCAGACACCTGTCTCACTATGTATTTCCATAGTGGGGAAGACCATAAGATCACGACCCTTTTCTGTTGTATCTTTTCTGTTGAAATCCATTCACTTGTTGAAATAGGTACTTGGTTTATCCCTTGACTGTAAGCAGACCTTCTGAGCACCCTCGACAAGGAAGGGAACTAGCTGGAATCTAGCTGCTCAGTGACTGTCAGTATCCGTCAGGATCCGTGTCTGCATGTGCCCAAGTAGAAGATGGCGTCTCTTTGCCTTACATCTTTTTACTTGTCTATTTGTAATTTAGCTGAGGATGTAAAAGCAAGACTGAACTGTAGGAAAACTGTCAGAATCTCAGTGTGGCTCAGCACTGATGGGAATTACCACCGTATGTCACGCACTCTACTGAATTGATCGGAGGGCATCTGGAGCCTTGGCCTCTAAAACCCCAGCTTGTGGTTTTTAGTCAGTTCAACTTAGATTCCGTTATACTGTTTCTTGAACTTAAAACACTTAGGTTTCCTTTTGTAATGAGGTTCTGTTGTTCTCACAGATACAGCTTGCCCAAGAGGCTTTGCCAGGATTAAAGGTGTTTCTTGTGAAGGTGAGTGTATACTTGGACAATACTGTAAGTGTTTAGAGCAGTATGTCACGTTGACGTTCACTTCAGAGATTTATCATTCTTAAAAACCTCAGTACAATAAAAACAATGAATCAACAAATGTTTTGTAATAATACTCTTGGAAAACAGCTTAGAGTTCCCCCATTTCTCCTCTTTTATGCTGGTGGGTAAATTTTCATGGGGACACTGTTAGGTGTCAAGGCACAAAACAGCTGGGAAGGGAGTGTGTCTGGGCTGTTTTATGGATGGGCAAGGCCGTGGTCATTTTCACACCTGGTGCCTAGGAAACCCAGTGGTTGCACTGTGAAATATTTCTGTTCAGGCCAAGTAATAATCCACATTGTGTTGCAGATTGAATCTGCTATATGGGAAGACTACACCTGCTTTTTCTATTTCTAACATCTTTTATCCCTCTGCTTGCTTCATTTCCCTGCAGACGTTAACGAGTGTGAGGTATTTCCTGGCGTTTGTCCAAATGGACGCTGTGTCAATAGCAAAGGATCTTTTCATTGTGAGTGCCCTGAAGGCCTTACGTTGGATGGAACTGGCCGTGTGTGTCTGGGTAAGACTCACATCCTCATGGATTTTATGCATGAAACCAGCGATGAATTTTTCTCATTTCTTGGGCATTGACCAATTCAAAACCATTGGGTCTATATAGCTGGAAACAGACTTAAGTGGGATATTTGGAAGGAAAATCACTAGACGTTATTTTTAAAGTGACTGTATTTAAGTGACATGGTTCCTGTATAATACAGAAAGTTGGTACTGCTCAACAATTATCTCAAAAGTCAGTTTCTTTAATCAGGTATTTCGGGCAGGGTCAGTCTTTCACATTGGCCAATGGAGTAAGAAAACTATCTATGTTTTGAACATAAAAGAAAAATTGGAGACTAGTGTTTGGAGTCAACGTTTATCAGGTCATTGAAGTTACACTCTTAGAGAAGACAGTGAGGAAGCCCTGGATAAGGTTATTGTTTCTTTTTTTTTTTTTTAAATGTTTTTATTTATTTTTGAGACAGAGAGAGACAGAGCATGAGCAGGGGAGGGGCAGAGAGAGAGGGAGACACAGAATCTGAAGCAGGCTCCCGGCTCTGAGCTGTCAGCACAGAGCCCGACATGGGGCTCGAACTCACGGACTGTGAGATCATGACCTGAGCCGCAGTCAGACGCTTAACCGACTGAGCCAACCAGGCGCCCCTATTGTTTCTTTTTAAAAACATTGCCAGATAGGGCAGCTGGGTGGTACAGTTGGTTGAGCAACTGACCCTTGATCTTGGCTCAGCTCATAATCTTACGGTTTGTGAGTTCGTCCCACATAGGGCTCTGCAGGGACTCTCGGAGCATGCTTGGGATTCTCTCTTCCTGTCTCTCTGCTGCTCCCCCACTTATGCTCTCTCTCTCTCTCTCTCTCAAAATAAATAAACTTAATTTAAAAAAAAATTGCCTGATCCTAGTCCTTCCTTTACCACCTGAGAGTTTAAGTTTTCCTAATGCTTTATTTTCTAAAAATCTAAAATGAGGAAGCTCTTTCTTTCAACATCATTAGTACAGAAATACATAATTGACCTTATCATTATCAATGTCATTTTGCCTGAATCAGAGTTTGATTAATGAAAAAGAAACTTTTCTTAATCTTGTATTGTATCTAAGCAGTTTTTATTTAATTATGGGATTCCCCAACATGCTATAGAACAGTCAGTTTTTCTTTTCTTTTCTTTTTTTTTTTTTGCTGCCCCACCCGCCCCAGTTTTTATTTTCTAAAATAACTTTTTATTCATAGGCTTATAGGTTTATATAAGCTTATATAAGTTTGTAAGTTTTTATTTATAGGTTTATATTTGTAATTTAAGCTTGTACACAACACATAGGCATTGATAGTGTTATAGTCAGATATCTTTAAGGTATTTATTTATTTTTATTTATTTTATTTTTTTAAATTTTATTTTAGAAAGAGAACAAGCAAGTGGGGGAGGGCAAAAGGGGGGAAAGAGAGAGAGAGAGAAAGGAACAGAGAAT
Source organism: Panthera pardus (assembly GCF_024362965.1). Taxonomy (NCBI): domain Eukaryota; kingdom Metazoa; phylum Chordata; class Mammalia; order Carnivora; family Felidae; genus Panthera; species Panthera pardus. Next base: position 132,945,984 of record NW_026526765.1, read on the forward strand.
CTTAAGCAGGCTCCACACTTAGTGCAGAACCAACGTGGGGCTTGATCTCATGACCTTGGAATCATGACCTGAACTGAAATCAAGAGGAGGAAGCTCAACTGACTGAGCCACCCAGGTGCCCCTAAGGTATTTAAATGTATCGGTGATTTTTTAAATTAGTAGTAAAAACTGTTTGCAACATCATACAGATTAGTTATTATAATTGACACGGATTTCATTTTAAGTTAATTTTAATAGTATATTTAAATTAGGCTACAAAGTATGACTATAAAATCATATGGAACTGGTTAGAAATGATAATATCCAAAGTCCAATAATAAAGGAAAATTCTTTTCAGATTTTTATTGTTAAATTATCTAACAAAGTATCTTTTGAAGATGCCAAATAACAGTATCAATATTGGTCGAATGACTAATATATCAAATTGCTTTCAGTAACCAAAGAATTCTATACCTGAAGAGATATATTAGTAATTGTAAATTATCACTCAACAAAGTATGTTCCCAATAATATTATTCAAATTCAAACCTTTTATAATATTCTAAAAGGATGCATTGAAGTCTTCATTCTCGCACTTGGGTTAAATGTTTTTGGCACTACTTGAACTATTGTACAAAAATGCACTGTGGCTCCGGACATGAGGAAGTTTCAAGAAGAGACTAACATTTGAAAATGTAAAATATCCTGAGAACAAAAGTAGAGGAAAACCACTTTGATAGAAACTGATCTAAATCAGGGTTCCAAATTCGAATACTTTCAGGGGCTAGGCGGGTAACTTCAATGAGTGAGGTGATAATAGGAGTCTTGAGGACTGCTGCAAACTCTAGATAGAGAGCATATACTATCCCAAAGTTTCCAAATGCATATTCTAATTTCTCTGCCAGTCAGTAAAAACATTCCCAGGCCAGATGTGGCCAATGTACAGTGTTTTGATTCCTGAGGCAGATATTGATATGGATCTGTGTAGCAAAGACACAGGATTACTCTGCCAGCCTCTCATAACTTTTCACATATTAAGTTCAAATGCTTTTTATTTATTTTATTTTATTTTTTTTAGCTAATCTTGCTTCTTGAGCAAATTACTTCAATGACGTCAGAAACAGTTTGACTCAGTCCATAGTTCTCAGGGTACCTAAATAAAACTTACATATCTTGTTAAGATCCTTACTGCCCTGGCAACAGTATTAGATGGGGTTGGCTGTGACTGAGAACAGCCCCTGGATGCCTGGAGGTCATGAGACTTCATGGATTACTGTTGTACCTCACGCTACCAGAGAGCATGGCTTTGGAATTGGTGTTGGTGAGGATATAGAAGTCAGAATCCCCTACTGTGAATACCTATAGTCAGTCTACCAACTCAAAATGGAAATTTACTACAGTGATTTATTTCTTTAAAAATAGGACTTTGTAATTACCATCCTTGGAAACATTTGTAACTATAAGCTAAAGGAGGTTGCTAAAGTTTATGGTGCCTTTGCTTGAGCACTTGAAAGACCCAGTATTGACAGGAACTAAAATAGTAAACATATTTATTTCTTTATATTTATATTTCCATTAGGGATCTCTTATTCTCTGTTAAACAGTTGTGAGGTTTAGGAAAGGATTTGATACCTTGAAATGCCAATATCAAATAAAACATACTATGTGATTAAGGAAAACCTTTTTGATCTCATTATCCATATTTAGCCAAGTATCCATTATCCATATAGCCAAATGTTTGACTGTAGTTTGACCAACAACTCTGTTGACTAATAGATAAATGTGTGATTTACACACCATGCTAATTTATCTTATCTTGTGACTCTTGATTGATCTAAGGTCCTGGTATGTTTCAAGATTAAAGGGAAAATTTGACATTTAAGCAAATAATTTGGCCCTTACTAGAGCAGATTTACATAATGCAGGACAAAAACCATGATGCAAAAGGTAAATTTGACCAGAAAAAAAAACAAACAAACTTGAAATGCAAAAATACTCTTTTTCCTTTGTAAAGCTGTTATAGTACTTGTCCCAAATTGGCACATAGATACGGTTGATCATTTGTTGTTTCTGATTAGGACATGACAGCTGGTCACAAGCCACTGTAAGCAATTTAGTGAACAAGAAGAATGTGTCATTCAAATTATCTTATTCTTTCTCAAATGAGCAATACAAAAAAGGGATCTTGGGTGATGATATGAAGGAGTCATGTCACAAGGGAACCTTTTCTTCCTGAAAAACCCACCTTTGTTCTCTTTAAATGACTATCCATTACGAAGTCCATTCCAGGAGGTTGGGGACCCTGTCTCTCATCCATGATTGTATCTCCAGAGCTTGGCATCATGCCAGGTGCCAAGCAAAAACTCAGTTTATGAACCATCAATGAATGTGACACCTTAGTCTCAAACTGTGATTTCATTTGCCATGTAGACATCCGCATGGAGCAGTGTTACTTGAAGTGGGATGAAGATGAGTGTGTCCATCCTGTTCCTGGAAAGTTCCGCATGGATGCCTGCTGCTGTGCAGTTGGTGCAGCTTGGGGCACCGAGTGTGAGGAATGCCCCAAACCTGGCACCAAGGAGTATGAGACCCTGTGCCCCCGGGGGCCCGGCTTTGCCAACAGAGGGGACGTTCTTACGGGGCGGCCATTTTACAAAGGTAACCGTCAGGGTCACGTTGATCTTCCTACACTTGAAGCCCACCTCCCGCATTCTGTCAGAATTGGTTTTGCTTTAAGCATATGATTTGCCACTTCATTTTCTTTGTTAAACGTGATCTGTGGCCTGCCTTATGGCCCCAGAATATAAATCACCTATATAGGCTGGTATTGAAGATGTAAAACATGCCACTAATCTCACATTTCCTACATCTTTGCACACGCACCTCTGCTGTCCTTAGCACAGCCTGACTAGATGGGGCCCTGGTGTAGTGAAATGTTCCCTATCCCCCCTAAACCTTACCAGACAATTGGTCAGAAAGGAAGAGGTCAGAACTCTTCAAATGAAGAATCTTTATCACTTTTGAAATGTTCTGTGTGGCATCCACGTGATCGCCAAAAATTTTGAGCCCCCTTTTTTTAGTTGGGTATGTTACTTTCCATTGTGATAGATTTTCAGCTTTAACCGGTGAACCCGTTCTTTTAGTATCAGCTGGCTCAACGTTCCTGCTTTGTCCCGCTTTTAGATATCAATGAATGCAAAGCTTTTCCTGGGATGTGCACCTATGGAAAGTGCAGAAATACCATTGGGAGTTTCAAGTGCCGTTGTAACAGTGGCTTTGCTCTGGACGTGGAGGAAAGAAACTGCACAGGTGAGTCTGCTCTTGTGTTGTATTTGGCAAACCCTTGCTCTCTTTCTTTTGCTCGGTTGGAAAGTCCTGCCTTCAAAAGTCCATGTTGTGTTTTTTGTTTTTTTCCCCTCTACTCTTAAATCACTTCTCCAAACAAGGTCTTGTAAGAGCTACACAGTAAGTAGCATGAAAACGCTATGTCTTACCTCAAGAAAAACATAAAAATTTGATTTTCAGAATGATGAAGACTCAAAACTGTAGCAATCAACAATTATATAAATGATATGTAGTATCTATTTAAAAATGTTAACGTTTTTAATAGAGCTGTTGTAACTTATTTTCCTCATCTTTAAAGAGTTTTATTAGTAATTACTATCCAGTCACCATCCCTATCCCTATTGATATCTGCTCCCTTTAGTTTGAAAAGATGAGAAAATCCAAATTTTTCCATCACATTAAATAAATTATTCCAAACTCTTGAAATAGACGTCCAAAATCTTATTTTCAAAAGCCTCTTTATTCATATTCTCCTTGGAATGTTTCCTTCTCTGCTGTCCTCACCCTTGTCACTGCTTCATGATCTCCACTGAAACGTGCTTCTGACTCCTTCCTCACTTCCTGTTGCATAAGGTACTGGAGTCCCTAAGTCCCCACCCCACCTAGACCACCCTGGTGCATTTCCCAACTGTCTGCCTCCCCTGCTGCCCAGCTCCTCACTTGCACGTGGTTTTCCTGCTTGGTGCTCAGGTGGCTGGTCTGTGGAGACCTGCCTGTACTTCACGCATCTGCCTTCAACAGGTCTCAGTGACGCTGTTCATCTCTCATGCCTCTGAGTCTCTGCTCTACTTCTTTTTTTTTTTAAGTTTATTTATTTATTTTTGAGAGGGAAAGAGAGAGAGAGAAAGGTAGAGAGGAAGGGGCAGAAAGAGAAGGAGAGAGAGAATCCCAAGCCAGCTTTGTGCTGTCAGCACAGAGCCTGACGTGGGGCTGGATCCCACCACCTTGAGGTCATGACCTGAGCTGAAATTAAGAGTCGGATGCTTCACCAACCAGCCCCTCTCTGCTCCACTTCTGAACCTCTTCTGGTCCACACCCTCTCTCAGATGCCTGCTCACTGCCTTTCTTCTCCCTGGACATCCACTCCTGTGGCCAGAACCTTTCCTGCAGGCACCTCTCTGTGGAAGTGACATTGCCTCTTCCACAGTTTTCCACTCCTCCCTGTTCCTTCCCCTCCGCTGCTCCTGCTCCTGCTCCAGCCCTGGTCAGCAGCCTCCCCCACTCTCTGCAGTGAATTGCCCTCTTTCCTTTTGCTTTCCCTGGACCTGAGAACAATCACGCCATTTCCCCTGCCATCTTTTCTCTCATGCTGCCACCCTGTGTCCCAGCGTTTATCTCTCACGTCTCTCTCCCGAAGAGCCCATGTAATTTTGACTTTTGCTGTCCCTCATTCAGGCACATGTACGTTCTCTCACGAAATACCTTCGTGGAGTTGAAAAAATCTTTCTGTTGGTGCATATTCTCCATGACTTCTCTGCTTGGCTGCATCCCTTCCTTGATTTTCTTCTGTCTTGGTTTCCATCGTACCTCCCCGTCTTGATCATCCTCCTGTGCCTATGACGATTCTCCTTGCCCTTGCCAATTTCTAGAGTCCTCTGCCTCTCACAGCTGCACCTGCACCATGCCTGTGCAGACGGGCTCTGCTGAGCTGACTCCGCCATGTGAGCACTGTCCTCTGTGCTGGCTGAGTGCCATGCCACACGTACACCTGCCGTCCTGCAGCCCCTCTTCTCTTCAGCCCCCTTTTGTCCCTCCCCCACCCCCCTCTCCCTCGGGGCTTCCTTGCATGTGGCAATAGCATCACTTCACTCAGAATGGAGGCCTCAGACTTAATTTTGACCTCTCCCTGTGTTGGACAAGGGAAGAAGTTACATGTAATCTTCCATCACAGGAGTTGCTTCAACACTTTCTACAAGACTATTGCAGGCGCGGGCCCAGCTCTCGGGAAACAGAGAGCCCAAGTTGCTCTTGGGCTCAGCATCTAGGGGAGGGAGGGGAAGAACGCAGGAGTGAGAAGCAGGGGCTGCTGGGCGGCCATCAGGCCCCGTGTGGTCCTCCGCCTATCCCACAGGAAGCGCTGTACCTAGGCTGGGCCATCAGAACTGTCATGGGTTAGGGCAGAGGAGCTAGGCGTTTATGGACCTGCGTGGTCAGTCTTTGGATACATCTGCCCAGAGAAAAGGGTGTGACTGCAAGGAAGGGTCCTCTTAGCTAAGGCATTTCCTAAAGATAGTTTACATCTCAGGACTTTGTGCCCCCCGCACCCCCAGGCGTAGAAGGGAAGAGGCGAATAGTAAGTCCTTCCTTCCTGAAGGGTGAACTGGGCAACACCTGGCAGTATTCACTGCATGGCAGATTTTTCCGTCGTCTTCCATCCCATTGATTGTCCAGTCTGATCTTTCATGTTCAACAATGACCATGTGTTACTCCCCACAAAGCAACTTTCAGCGACTCCCATGATCTGAAACCTGGGTAAAGACCGTGTTTTTCCCATTCTGGCTCCCCTTCTTCTTTTTCGTGTGACATTAGCCCAGTCTTACTGAAACTCACTTTCTTTAACTGTGTGAGAAACGGGTTTGTTGGTCACACTGCAGTGTGTGGTGTATAATGTGAAGGGACAGTGGGACATTTTTGGTTGCCATTCTTCACGGCATATAAAACCTATCTTCTTGGGGCACCTGGGTGGCTCAGTTGGTTGAGCATCTGACTTCAGCCCAGGTCATGATCCTGCGGTTCATGGGTTCGAACCTGATGTCGGGCTCTGTGCTGATAGATCAGAGCCTGGAGCCTGCTTCACATTCTGTGTATCCCTCTCTCTCTGTCCCTCCCCAGCTCTGTCTATCTCCCAAAAAAAAAAAAACATTAAAAAAAATTTTTTTAAGCCCATCTTCTTTTGGCATCCTCAGTAATCACACCTGTCCTCCCTGTCCTTGCGTTAATTTTTAACCTCTTTGATCCCGCCACTCTCAAATGCATTATTTTTCTTCACCGGTGCACTTTATCTCTTTTCTTTCCATTGATGTCACTTCTTTAACGTTAGAATTTCTATACAAGCTTCAAGGATGAGAATTTCTATACAAGCTTCAAAGCCACCTCCCCCAAAATACCAATTTTTAGCAGAGAACATAGATACAGTGCTCTGTATAATTCTCATGAGACAGGCCCTGTTCTCAGCACTCGGCAAACATTGACTCACTTAATCCTCCCAGGTGGGTTGTGCTCTACTCCCCATTTTACAGCGATGGAGATTGAGGCACAGAGAAATGAAATGATTTTCCCAAGCCTCTTCATCTGGTAGGTGATAAAACTAGCACTGCTACCTGGGTATCTGGTTCTGGAGTCCACACTCTGCACCACTGTCCAGCTCTTATCACATCACAGCTGCCAAAACATGTCCCTCCTCTGCCGACAAGTTTATTCCATGTTCTTCATGTGGTTCTAGCTATCAGTTTCTAGATCCTGATAGATTGTAAGAGAATTAAGATGCACATCGTTAACTGTCTAATTGAATCACTGAATTTTGTGAAGAGTTTTGTTTAAGGAGCATCTGGGTGGCTCAGTCAGTTAAGCTTCTGACTCCTTGATTTCGGCTCAGGTCATGATCTCACAGTTCCTGAGTTGGAGCCCCACATAGGGCTCTGCGCTGAACCTCCCTCTCTTTCTGCCCCTCCCCTGCTTTCATTCTGTCCCTCTCTCTCTCTCTCAAAATAAAACTTAAAAAAAAGAATTTTGTTTACAAGGAAGTACTTATATATTTTTTTCAGTGTTGCCTGCAATTAGGGAAATAGAGAAAGCCCCAGTGCTGAGAGAAAGCATCTGACTTTCTGAGACTGAGACACCCCCGAGAGAGCATGTACAAATTATCACTGGTAAATCTTGTGATAGAAAAGCTTCAGAATTAAAATTCCTCCAAGTAGATGCCAGCAAAAGCATTTTTTCCTAAAAACATACTTGTGACCAAAAAATTTTTAAGTACGTCATGTTTTCTCAATTATATTTTATAGACATGACTTCTCTATTAAAAAATGTCAGTGATAGGCCTGAGATATTTCTCAGAAAATCTTTTTGATCATGTAAACACCGCTGTTGAAGATTCTTACTGTAGTACGTAAAGAGCAACAAACACAAATATATTTTATTTTTATTTTGAAAAGTGTATCAGTTGCCTCTTCACATCTGAATGTTACCAAAAAACATATGCTGGGGCATAGTTCACGGCCCTGCCATGTGTGTGCGCTCTCTGGCTCAAGGTTCGTTGGCCACGTCTACCTCGGAGGCCGGCTGGGTGCTCTGTGGTCGCCAGCCACCCCTGCTCACAGGCAGCAGCCCCAACATACTTCCACCGCGGTGGGCAAGGGCTAGTGTCTGAGAACCGTCACACTGTCACTTGGCACCCGGGACTTCAGTCCAGGTGCCCACTGCTTCCTCACGTGCCGCCTGCCTTCTCTGGCTCATACTGCTCGTACTGTTAACCGCATCCAAGCCACAAAGAGAAATCCCCAATTCCAGAGTTCTCACAGGCAAAGAGGCACCACCTGCCTGTTGGCTGTGACAGTTTTGACAGTTGGGGAAAGGAATGTGCCTAAGAACCTGTTGGCTGCTAACGGACCTCCTGCAAACATACCCGCGTACTGCCGGCCCCTGACTTCTCCAGCCTCTCTAATGTGCCACACCTTCCCTGGGAAGGCTGCACCTGTCTCCCTGTTCTTGAATACCTGCTCATCTCCTGCAATTATTTTTTAATTTCTTTTAACCCCTGTGCATTAGACATTGATGAGTGCAGGATTTCTCCCGACCTCTGTGGAAGTGGAATCTGTGTCAACACGCCTGGCAGCTTTGAGTGTGAGTGTTTCGAAGGCTACGAAAGTGGGTTCATGATGATGAAGAACTGCATGGGTAAGTGTGCCTAAGTTCTTCGCCCTGCAGTCTTGAAACCAGATAGCTCGACCTTGGCTGGGCTCAGAGCTGCTAACAGCGCACTTGGCAAGGGGCTGTGGTGAGAGAGAGAACAGATTTAAATGTCAGACAGGAAATCTGCTCCTAGATAACTCTTGGGGAGCCCCAACCTCTTGGCGCCTTAGCGGCAGTGAGACTGGGTTCTGTTTATTCATAGAATCTAAAACCAACACAGACTAACTGCTCACAAGGGATTCATTTAACACACATGACGCTGTGTGGTGACCCCAGGTTTATATTCAGCCACGCAAATCCCGTGTTATTTTCTTTGTTTGTGTGTTATTACAAACTCCCTTGGTACCGCCTACCTTTTGGTCCGCTGTTTAATATTGCGTGACTCACGGGACTCCCCCACACGGGACGCAGAAGGTGATCAGCCTATGATTTTTCTTTTAGTTTTATTACTGATAATGGATGGGGACGTACAGTATCTGGAGTTTAGGGTGATATGAAACAAATTGTTTATCTTTTATGAGCATGCTTGCTTCATACAAGTAAGTTCGTTGATAACTCGCTCTTTAAGAATAAAACTTAACCATTTACTTACTGGTAGTAGAAAAAGTGAGGGGAGCATTACCGCATCTCCTCTTAAAGCCGTGTCTTATTACATTTGAGTCACACTTAACTCGAATAATAATTCTTTTTCTCCCATGCTGTGTGCGCGACTGTTTTTCCCTCAGAGTTCTTTAATGGATCTCACGTTTTTACCTTTCAGACATTGACGAATGTGAACGTAACCCTCTCCTTTGTAGGGGTGGCACCTGTGTGAACACGGAGGGCAGCTTTCAGTGTGACTGCCCACTGGGACACGAGCTGTCACCGTCACGTGAGGACTGTGTGGGTGAGTCTGTCTCCACAAGCACATAAGCCAACCCAGCTCACTTGGTACTAAGATAGTAAAGATCAGGGGTCAAGTCTAACGCGTTGTCTGCGGCACGTGAAATCTTAGCTGGTTAAAAGTTGAAACTTCAGAGCCCCTCCATTGTATCCTTAGAGAGCGCCTCAGTGACACAGTCAAAGAGGCCAGCGTTGTCCTGGTTACCCCCGTTTTCATTATAAGTGCACTTGAAAGTATCTTGCGCGAGGGACCCCGTGGAAGGCCACGTAATTGCCTCCTCCAGGGAGGACAAAATAGCAAAGCGGTTGTCGGAAGGGCCTCTCCCTGGTTGTTCACCTGTGCATCCACCTGTCGTCCAGTCAGCAGAGTCCGCCCCCCATGTCTGTCGTCATGGCGTCTGCTCCTGTGTGTGTGTGAACACAAGAGCTCTCTCCTCCCCGTCTTCTCACAGAAAGCTGAGGGGCAGGGGTGATGTGAGAATGCCAGTGGCTGGTCTTGGAGCTTTCCAGCCTACTGCTTTTTTTGAGTATACAGAGGCCTCTGGGCTTACCGGGCTATAGATACTGGCTTTAAAACCTTCATGTAGCCAGGAAGCATTTTCTTCACCAAAAATCTTTCTTGCAAGTATAAGTAAATAAAATGGCTTAAAACAGACCAGACTGCACAGCCCCATTTCAAAACGTAATTTGAGCACATCTTTCCTGTACACATTTATTCATTTATAAATCATATATGTATCGCTTTGCTAATATGTTAGGTGAATCTTAAATCATACACTAAACAGACATTTTTATTTACATTTACAGGTGAATGTAAAAAGTTAAAAAAAATTTTTTAATGTTTTTTTATTTTTGAGAGAGACATAGAATGTGAGTGGGTTAGGGGCAGAGAGAGAGGGAGACACAGAATCCAAAGCAGGCTCCAGGCCCTTAGCTGTCGGCACAGAGCCCGATGCGGGGCTAGAACTCACAGTGTGAGATCATGACCCGAGCTGAAGTCGGACACTTAACCGACTAAGCCACCCAGGCACCCCAAGAATTTAAAAAGTTTTAAATATTTTTATTTCATTTTAATGGTGGTACTAAAATTTTTTAAAACATGATTATGGAATATTTGTTCATCATTGTGATGCAGTGAATCAGAGATCTGTTTCTATGTTCAGTTTATTTTATTAGTTTTTGTGGATCCTATAGCTGGAAAAAGTACCCCTCAAGGGAATATTGTATAATATAAGATGCATATTTTTGCACACTTAATAAAACATGCATTTAATGATCATAGATTTAAATCCATATGTCACATAGTCTTCTTGGTGATTTTGAGAATTTGGAATGAAGGTCTTGTTTTACCTCACTGTATTGTCATTATTTTTACCTTATATTGTGTGTCACAAGCAGTTTGTATGAGGAAATCTTCCATTCTATCATTTTTCTTGCTGTTCTCTTACAACTGCATTAATAGTAGTACTTTATTCCACAGACGTTTGCAGAAGTTTTTATTAGGCACCTGTGTTTCCTATAAGGGTTAGTTTATTTTAAAGTAGGTGATACAGATCCACCTCTGAAGGCACACTAAACACACAAACTAGTGAGGGCCCTGGTATCAGCCCCTGTGACTTGTGGGATCAGCCATCTTCCCTCGGGATACTTGACGTCATTGAGGCTCCTCTTGGCCATCTAATAAAGAGCAGGTGAGCATGCCAGTGTAAATTCGTATATTAAATATTAGTAACTTTTATGTCTGGCATGTGCTAAATGTACATGGTCCAACATTCACTATCCACATGTGGCCACTTAAATTTAATTAAAATTTGGTAACATGAAAAATTCAATTCCTGGTGCACCCGGCTGGCTCAATCAGTTTTGATCTTGGGGTCGTGAGTTCAAGCCCCACAGGGGGCAAAGAGCTTACTTTTAAAAAATTAAATTAAAATTAAATTGAAAAAATGAATTTCATTCATTCTGTTCGTGTTTGAAATGCTCTATAGCAGATACATATTGGAATAGCAGAGATACAGAGTTTTACTTACAGTACAGTTTTAGATAGAAATAATAGAAATGTAGATTCCAGCATCTTCTTTGAACACCCCAGGAAATCATCTTACTTCCCCCTGAAGAACACAAACCCCATGGGGTGCCTGGGTGGTTCAGTGGGTTGGGCATTTGACTTCGGCTCAGGTCATGATCTCACAGTTTGTGAGTTCGAACCCTGAATCAGGCTCTGTGCTGACAGCTCAGAGCCTGGAGCCTGCTTCAGATCCTCTGCCTCCTCCTCTCTCTGCCCTTCCCCCACTCATTCTCCCTCTCTCTCTCTCTGTCTCTCTCTACCTCTCTCTCTCTTTTTCTCTCTCTCTCTCAAAAATAAATAAACATTGGGACACCTGGGTGGCTCACCCAGTTGAGCATCTGACTTTGGCTCAGATCACAATTTCACAGCTGATGGTTTCGAGCCCAGCATAGGACTCTGGGCTGACAGCTCAGAGCCTGGAGCCTGCTTCAGATTCTGTGTCCTTCTCTTGCTCTGCTCCTCCCCTGCTCACACAGACACTCTCTCTCTCTCTCTCTCTCTCTCTCTCTCTCTCTCTCTCTCAAGAATAAACATTAAGAAAAATTAAAAAAATAAATAAACATTAAAAAAATTTTAAATAAAAATTACAACAACAAAAAAAGAACACACACCCCTTTGGAGACCGATGCTTCCATGCAACATTTCTTGATACTTTTAAGTGATGTGGTTATTGCAAAAACATTAATTCTGTGTATCTTTTTACAGATATAAATGAATGCTCCCTGAGTGACAATCTCTGTAGAAATGGAAAGTGTGTGAACATGATTGGAACCTATCAGTGTTCCTGTAACCCCGGGTACCAGGCCACACCAGACCGACAGGGCTGTACAGGTGCGGGTCAGCCAAGTGGGTCTGGAACTTGTATTTTCCAAATCAGCCTAGGACAGCTTCTGGCACTGAATATATTGTAATGAAGCCAGTGGAAGTTCTATGTCCTAAACGTGAATCTAAGCATGGGGACCGGTCTGTAAGATGCCATTGTCTTTATGGCTTTGCAGAGGAATCCCTGGTTTTATCACAGAAAACACCGTAAATTCCATAGCTACAATATTTCTGAGTTCTTTAATCTTAGGCTACTGGGGCTAAAGGCCAAATGGAATGATGTCCGAAAGGAAGTAGAAAGAGCTAAGAAAGACCAATGGTAAAACAATAAACCCAACACAGTAATGGGGAGAAAACCCCAAAGCCATTTAAGCATTATCTGTTTAAAGAAAAGAAGAAAAATTCCCTTTTTTTTCTTTCTTTTTTTTTGTTTAAGGAAGTAGACTTGACAGAGTAATGTGGTTGCAATGTTGTTTTCACAGATATTGACGAATGTATGATCATGAATGGAGGCTGTGACACCCGGTGCACTAATTCAGAAGGCAGCTATGAGTGCAGCTGCAGCGAGGGGTATGCCCTGATGCCAGATGGGAGGTCCTGCGCAGGTACAGAAAGGAAAATATGCAGGCTTTGTACAGCTCATTGATTTTATCTTAACAAATCTCACTCCACGCACTTTGACTGGATCTGGATGGGGAAAAAAATATATATGCGAGCTTAATAAAAGTCTTTCTTGTTTTTATTTAATCCCAATTTTCTGTCATCAGATATTGACGAATGTGAAAATAATCCTGATATCTGTGATGGGGGGCAGTGTACCAACATTCCTGGAGAGTATCGCTGTCTCTGCTATGATGGCTTCATGGCTTCAATGGACATGAAAACATGCATTGGTGGGTATCATAAAAATGGGATAAATCCCATGCACACATTTGCACGCACACACATGCACATTTGTGCACACACAAACACGTCAGGGAACAGTTTTTTTGGTTATTTTAAAATTCAAGCCACCATATTTACAAGATGCGAAAGCTGAAATGGAAGAACTATTTGGAAATAATTTTAGAAAATAATACTGCGTCTTGCACATAGATTACATTTTAGCTTTTATCTCTTTATTTCAATATTACGCTCTTCAGTATAAAAGAGAGCTTTTGAATTCCTCGGATGAAAAAATACTAACCGAAGTACTGAAAATACGTTTTCTAGATGTGAATGAGTGTGAGTTGAACTCAAACATCTGCATGTTTGGGGAGTGTGAGAACACCAAGGGATCCTTCATTTGCCACTGTCAGCTGGGTTATTCTGTGAAGAAGGGGACCACAGGATGCACAGGTAGGTCTCAAACTTATACCCTCTTGTGCTCTGGCTCCTCCTGTTTCAGAGGCCAACTTGACCTTCATTTGTCCCTTTGCCTCATTTGGACCATGACGGCACCAGGTCATGACTGGGTCATGAGCACCTGCCCCAGGGCATGTGTGATGATGGGTTTGTGTCCTCTCTGGTCACACACGAAGTGGGGGTGTGGGCCTGCATTCTAGTCCCGAGCATCGCCCACATGGCTGTTTGCTCTTGCAGCATCATTCAGTTTCGTAGGAGGAGTGTGGCCCAGACACTTGTCAGGACATAGCACCATGGACCATCCCAGTCGCTTGTTTTTGCAATTCTTCTAACTGGACAAAAATTCATGTGGATTTCTGGTTACACCCTTTTCCTTCCTTCCTTCTGCACCATCCTTTCCTCTGTTTTTACCTCTTCTCTTTCTGTTTGCTTTTGCCCTCTCTTCCCTTAGCCCCAGTTGACTTTCCCTCTTCTCTTTTCACTTTCTGTCTTTGCTCACCTCATGCACTTTATCTCTTGCTTCCTTTCTCTGTGAAGTATGTTTTGGCCTTCTGCATAAAATGGGCGAGGAAGTCCCAAGTCAGTGCTTTGGACTAGGCCTTCCTCATTGTTCAGTTTAAGACCGTCGTCAGGCATTTTGCTCAAGGCAGGTGGTGGGTGGCTTGGACTGCAGCCTGGCTCTTAAGCTGACACCTCCAGGAACAGGTGAGCGAGGAAGACGGGGTGCTCTGGGTGTTCAGTGCTCTGAAGGTCGATGCAAAGCCAATAGTTCTGTGTGTGTATGTGTATTTACATGTGTGATTTCAGCGTCTACAACATGTAATCATTGAGCTGGATAGAAAAGATTATTCTTTCTATTCTAGAAAGCTCTGGAGAACCAAAGCTACAGAGTTTATACACACAAATGTGTACACATGCATAATATGTATACATTTATTTGTACGTATACATGTGTATGTGTGTGTATATACATACTCTTTATTTTCCGGATGGAATCTCCAGTGAATATTTTCACATATTTGCAAATAAATAGATGAATACACACTAAAATGATAATTTTCAAAACTCTATACTATACTGTATTCTAAAAATGACAGGAATGCACTATTATTTTAAAAGTCAGGCTTCTTTTAATCTTTATGAAACACATGTAACAAATATGAATAGGAAACAGTAGGAGAGTCTCACTTTGGAAATACGATTTCTCCTGACATCTCTAACCATGCCTTCTGCATGGACTTTTGTCTGGGCCCAGGCAGCGACGTGGGGAGGGCCTGACACACATATCTGCCTGGGGGCAGTATCCCTGTCTTACCAGAAAGTGGCTCTAGGAAAAGACCTCTTTGACTTGGACCATGAACTTCTGAATCTTGTTGGAGGCTACAAAAATTAAAAGTAAAAATGATGTTAATGTTTATTTTTTTTTCTGTACTGTTTTAGCTATTTCCATATTAACTTTAAAATGTTAACTGTGCAGAATTATCCTTGGAAGTAGAATTAATTAGCCTTGTATTTACTCTTCATCATATTAACTGTGACTTCTCAGATGTGGACGAGTGTGAAATTGGTGCCCACAATTGTGACATGCATGCCTCCTGTCTCAACGTCCCGGGAAGCTTCAGGTGTAGCTGCAGAGAAGGCTGGGTTGGAAATGGCATCAAATGTATTGGTGAGTTTGCAAACGTGAACATGCTTTGCTAAGGCACGGAATTCTTAGAGGCTCTTCTTTGCATGGTTGTTAGCCCACATACTGGTATAGGGGCATACTCTTCCCTTTCCTGTGTTCTCTTGAAAATTCAAAGACTATCTTCAGTTGTAAGGTAATTCCTGCCTAAGAGTTTCTTTTATCCTTGGAATAAATTATCAAGCCACAGCAGTCTGCCTTGGCACTCTGCTTTTTAATGTGTTGTTGTTCGGTAAAAATTCTGTGACGTGTAGCCAGAAATCCAAACAGATGGATGATGAAAAACGACTAATATGTTTTTCCAGTCTCAGAGAGCAATCAGTGAGACTTAGAACCCAGGGAAATACATGAAGGAAAGGAAAAGGTTTTATCAGATAACCTAAGTCTCTGTCTGCTGAATACCACCTTCTTAACAGAAAAGAGAATTCTTCTTCCAGAGAAAGCAAAAAGGTTTGCTGGATTCTCAGAGATCTGATTCAAAGAATCAGAGGAGATTGGAGAAGCATTTGCTGTTCTCTAGGTTTTATCAGGGCTGAACTGGAGTCTGATAAGCCTTTTGTAGCTGTGAGGCAGGGGGCTGGATGTCACCCTTGGTGTCGCACAAAGGACAGCTTCACATGCCCGGAGTTTGACATGCCTTCACAACAAGGCATTTTTCCAACTGGTTAGAATTACCCAGGTCGACTTAAGATAGAAAATAAAACAAGCTGAACTGACCTCCCCAGGATTACTCCTTAAAACCTTAGAATTCCACAGTAAGCCTTAGATCTGTTAACAGTAACATCCACTAATTTGAATTTACTGTCTTAGACATTCAGTTGTTTTATACTTGCCAAATGTTTATGAACTGACTATGGAGGTAAATGATCACACCTTCCAAATAACTGTGGTAAGTAACATTCTGTGATGGCATCATTCACTTCACTTGCTACCCACTCCTAGTCCAGCCATCACTCTTTCATTATTTGGACAGTCTTTCAGCCATATCCCCATGCCTGTTTTCTAGCCCCATTGGCTACTGGCTTTCTCTCTTGTAGCCTCCATATTTTGTGCTTGTCCATCCATCACTCTAGCCAACTATCACAAAATACAGATTTAACTGCTACTTCCACTCCAGAATATCATCCAAATTCATTATCTTCTTTCCATCTCCATCTCAGTAATCCCCCTACCCGTCCTTTCTCTGTCTCTGTCTGTCTGTCTGTCTGTCTGTCTGTCTCTCTCTCTCCTGGATGCCAAAAGAAACTGTTCTTATGTCTGCTCATTCATTCACTTGCTGGGCCCGTAATCCATTCTCCACATAGTAGCCAGAAAGACCTTATAAACCATGGATATGATCTCCTTAAAGTTGTCATTTTTTTTAAAGTTTTTATTTATTTATTTTGAGAGAGAGAGAAAGAGAGAGAGAGAGAGAGAAAGCAGGGGAGGGGCAGAGAGAAAGAGGGAGGTAGAGAATCCCAGGCAGGCTCCACGCTGTCAGCACAGAGCCTGACACAGGGCTTAAACTCATGAACTGAGAGATCATGACCTGAGCCCAAACCAAGAGTCAGACACTCAATTGACTGAGCCACCCACCTCTCCAGTTGTCATTTAATCATTGAATTTAGGACAAACTCTGGCTTCCTTCCCGTGGTTTACAGGACCCTACAGCATCTTCCCCATACCTCTCGAGCTTCATCTTCCATCAGCCTAGCTCCTGCCTTGTGCTTTGTCACTCTGGCTTCCTTTCTCTAATTTTTTTTTTTTTTTTAAACATTTATTTATTTTTGAGACAGAGAGAGACAGAGCATGAGCAGGGGAGGGTCAGAGAGAGAGGGAGACACAGAATCTGAAACAGGCTCCAGGCTCTGAGCTGTCAGCACAGAGCACAATGCGGGGCTCGAACTCACAGACCGTGAGATCCTGACCTGAGCTGAAGTCGGCCACTTAACCAACTGAGCCACCCAGGTGCCCCACTAATTTTTTTTTTTAATCACATTAAGTTCTTTTCCTCCTCAGCATCTTTATAAGTGCTGTTCCCTTTGTAAGGAATACTTTTCCCTACTTCTGTGAAGCAGGCTGACTCTGACTCATCATTCAGGCCTGAAGTTAACCAAAAACTCTTCAATGGGACCTTCTTTGTTCCTACAATCCAAATTAGATGCCCCTTTTATTTTCTCCTTGCACTTTGTAACATTTCTTCGTGTCACCTAGAACATATTTAATGTAATTTAATTTCCTGTGTCTATTGTTTCTTAATGTTTATGTATTTTGAGAGAGAAGGAGAGAATGTGCACACACGTGAGTGGGGGAGGGGCGGAGAGAGAGGGAGAGAGAGAGAATCCCAAGTAAGTAGGCTCTGCACTGTCAGCACAGAGCTCAGTGCAGGGTTCAGTCTCACAAACTGTGAGATGGTGACCTAGCCGAAATGGAGAGGCAGATGATTAACTGTAGCATTTGTCATTTCTACTAGACTAGGCTCCGTGAGATCAAGAATCTGACCTTCATTTCCTCATCTGTAAAAGGAACTTGAAAACTCTATGCTAATTTTCCCACTCGAAATTCAGTAATTGAATTTAGAAATTGACCTGTTTTTAGTGATAAAGAAGCCAGCGATCACGTCTGTCCCCAGCGGAGTCAGAGAGAAATCTAGCACTGGTTTTCCTTTTAACCATTAAAATTCTAGCTTATTGGGTATCTCACAAATGCTTTTATTAGTCATTTTAGCCTCTGTTTGTAGAACAAACATTTTGGATTGTGGGTCTGAGCTCTTAGAGAATTAGAACTGTGACCTTACAGGTAAGCGAAAACAAATCACATGTGTCCAGTTTACATTTAAATTGAGACAAGTGAAAATCGTTCCGCGCGTTTAGACTTTTCAGTTGCATTTCTGAACTCTCTTGCTCTGTTCCCTCGGCACACGCAGATCTGGACGAATGTTCAAACGGAACCCACCAGTGTAGCATCAATGCTCAGTGTGTTAACACCCCAGGCTCCTACCGATGTGCCTGCTCTGAAGGGTTCACTGGAGATGGCTTTACCTGTTCAGGTGGGTAAGAATCGTGAGGTGGGTCCTGGCAGAATTTTCATGGAACATTCCATAAGCTTGCCGTGTTTGAAGAAAAGTGTAGTTAAAGGGGGCTAAAATTCCCTGTCTGTTTTTACGTCTGACATACAGGTGAATGTGTATCTTTGTCTTACACTTCACACCAAGACCAGAACAGTTTTTCAATAATTCCATTTATTATTATCATATACTATTAATGACTGTTAATTTATTGTAGTCATCAATTTACACAGTAGTCAGAAATCCAAGCTGTCTCTGAATCCAACCCCTTGGAATCAGATTTCACCTGTGCTGCTTACTGTTTTTGTCGCCGTAAGTAAATCATGGAACCTGTGTGGCCTTAATTTCCCCATTTTCAAACAGCCGCAGTAACCATAATAGGTCCATTATTTTTTGTTTTTTGTTTTTTGCTTTTTGTTTTTCGCTAAATGAATGACATATGGGAAAACTGTTCAGCATCTTAAGATACAGCATATGTCCAGCCAGTGACGGCTATTTCATGTGCTTGTCAGAATCTCCGATCACCACAGGGTATTGAAAGGAAAAAATGAAGTTAACACAAGTCAAGGATTTAGAAAAACACCTCGTAAGAGCTCAGTAAACATTACCTGCTGTTTAGCTGCTGTTAATTATGGATCCCTTGAGAATATAGCACCCACTTAAACTCCTGTGAATGACTGCTTTGTCTTGGTGGACATAAAGTAGGAGACAGGTTTGCGGACATCAGTGTTCTTCAGCTGAATGTCAGTGCACACTTTAAGCCCCACGTTAAAAGACTTCTAGCTTTTTTCTTGTTTCTAATTATCGACATTAAGAACACAGACTTATCATTTTCCGTTGCTTTAAGAAAACACGCTTATGTAATCTTTAAGGCTTTAATCCTTTAAACCTTGGCTTATTGTATCTTTCTGAACATTTCTCTGCACCGAGGGATGATGGGAAGGGCCTGGCCTTGGTGTCAGGGTCGGGGACAGATTGGCTCCCTGGGGCTCCCACCCTGCGGCTGGCCTCTCCTAGCCTCAGGTTATTCCTCTTCTGACCTGCACAGAATTGGCGTACTGAAGGAAAGCATGTGAGGCAGGCAGCCAGCAGCTACCTGCCAGATATAAGGCCCTCGGTCAACATTGCTTTCTGCCCTGCCCCCCTTTTTCCATTTTATAGAATTAAGTAAATTGGCTTTCGGGTCAATGAATAATGTCCATTTGCATAATTAAGACAGAAGTATTGAATATAATCATGGTGACAAGAAAGACACTGTCCTCGTGCTACTTGAACAGCCCTTCTGTGCTTGAGACATACTTGATCTAGTGGAAAAACCAAGTTCATTTACTTGAAAACATAATGTTAGAATAGATACCACTTCAGGGTTCATTTCAATGTTCTTGGTCATCTGTCAGTGATGTCGGTGTCATACTGATGCATCACGTTGGCATTAGAGGGAACTGAGACAGATCTGGGCGACACCTGCCTCCTTCCTGTTAAAGATGTGGTGATTGAATGTTAGAGTGTAGGTTCAGCAGCTCTGTTATCAGGTCTTACCCTTGTTTAGGTGAATGTGATTAAGTGTCCTCTCCTGTTAACGAGCACCTGCTGAAGCCAGCAAAACGGACTTAGCAGGGAAAAACCATGTCAAGACCTCGGGAACCTAATAGAGATGTAATTTGCTTCTCCCACAGATGTTGATGAGTGCGCAGAAAACATAAATCTCTGTGAAAACGGACAGTGCCTCAACGTCCCGGGTGCATATCGCTGCGAGTGTGAGATGGGCTTCACTCCAGCCTCCGACAGCAGGTCCTGCCAAGGTGGGTCACTGCAATTCCAACTCATTTCCAAGTTGGATCAACTACAGCACATGAAACCGCAGAAAGGGCTGGAGCGGGCCCCACCTGGAAGCAGAATACACAGCACATGCTGCACATATAAAAGTCATTCGTTTAAGCATGGATTATTTTGCCGAATGAATAATGATGAAGGCGGCTTTCATCTCTTATGAAGTTTTCCTGGCCGAGAGCCAACACTTGGAAGTTTGGCTAGTTCCTTTTTTTTTCTTTTTAACCATTTCTTTTTTTTTTTATTACTAAATGAATGACATGTGGAAAAACTATTCAGCTTTTTAAAAATATGATCTATCTACCCCAGTCACTGCTATTTAATGTGTTTGTCAAAACCGCAGTAGCTCCTTTTGGGCATTTACCTTCATGTTTCGGTCTGCTGTCTGTATGTCTGGGACTGGAAGGTCTCCTCAGGGATGCCTCAAGGCCTGCACCTTTTGCCTGAGAGCAACGTGTCCTTCCCCTCAGTGATGACATCATCCCCCTTTCCTAGAAATGAGACTTGGGACTAGTGTGATCACTCTCCAAGAAAAAGAATTTGGATTTTCTCTTAAATTAGAGGTTTAAATTAGTTCACTGTATGTATAGTTTTGGGCTGTCACTGTGTTCTTTTGGAGTACATGAAAATACACGTGAGGAAAGGAAGAAGATGAAAAACAATGAGTGAATCAGAAGGCTTAGGAAAATTAGTGATTGGTAGAAAACACTTAACAAAGTAACTCAGGCTAAGCGCTGGGCAAAGATTATAAAAGGAAACCAGATTACAGTTTTTCACTACACTAGTGTCTAATCAAATGACCAGAAATAGCAAATACCAACACACACACACACACACACACACACACACACACACACACCCCCCTCACCAGTAGCAACCAAACAAAACCCAATTATACCATCTAGAAATGGCTCAATTAGAGCCTGTCTCTGCCTCACTACCCAAAGTGGTGCTAAGGAAAGAAGGTATGCCTAAAAGGTCACTGCATTTTCCATAAATGTCCACCAATTTTCAGAGACTCGGAACAAGAGAACGAAGACTACCCCCTGGGGAAGATCGTGCAAACTGAAAGCATTCATGCTTCCATGTTGACCTGTTAGATTGAGCAGAGTCTAATGCATTTCATACAAGGTCACTGTAGATTGAGTTCCCCCCCCTCCCCCCCCCCCGCCTCCAGTCCTGGTTTCTTGTAAGTACCAAAGCCAATTAGTAGAAAATGTGAGTCAGTGTGGTTCTGGGATTACATGATTTATTACTCACCTCCACTTGACAAGAGTTGGTGGGAAAAGGAACAAGTGAGCAGTAGCCAGATACTTTGCTAACAGAAAATTTCAAAAATTAATTCTTTGTGTGTAATAATTTCCACCTTCATAATTCTTGTCCTTTATCTGTGGCCTTCGCCCTTTCACACCTTCCCTGAGGTGAGGCTGGACACTGTGTATTTACTGCACTTCCCTCACGTGTTGGTTTTTCACAGTCTATCATTGCCAGGGAGGGAAATGCCAGCTGCCAGGCCAAGGAGAGTGGTTCACAAGGAGTTCATCTTCGGTGACACCCTGCTCCTCTTTGCTAAACGCCAGGTTTTGAGATCCCAAAAATGTTATTCCATGGTTCTGCCTGTTTCTCCTTGAAGTTGTCTTATCCCTGTCTCTAAGATCTGTCTCATCTGCACAGTTTCTTCTGAATTCAGTAATTTAATTTATTCAGGTCTTCTTATTTGATGATAAATATATGCCCCTCTGAAGTGACCCTCTGATCACTATTTTCTCCTCAGCATCTACTTCTCACCACAGAACAATTCCCATTCTCAGAATTTCTGTAGAGTCCAAGCACTTGGTACAGTTGGCCCTTTCTCAGTATTCTCCACCAAAATGGGAGAATATAAAACCTGGAGAAAGCTCCTCAGGAACAGCTTAGGATTCTGTCAGTGGAGTAAACATGGATGCACACCATTTGGTATCATGTGTGAAGACAGAGCAGAGGCCAGGTTCATTAGCAGAGGGCACATAGAGCCCAGGGCAGCTCTTCTCATTTTTGTCCCCACTCCTGTTCCGCCTTAGGAAAGTTTGGGCTAACAGAATAGCAGCTCTAATGAAACTTGTGCCCCAGCCTGTCTTCCAAATAATGCCCAGATAAAGATGGGGAGGGGATATCAAAATACTCCATCTAAAGTGTATTAGTGTATAAAACTCCTAGAAGAGCTGACCAAGCAGTGCATGCACAGTTTGAAAATACGTGATATGAACTATGCAGGCATCCTGTGGAAGAACAGTGAAAGAACACACAAAAGGTAAAGAACCAACCCAGAGTCGAAGAATACTATCCGGGGAAATAAAGCACATTTCCCACAGGTGCCTTGTGCCACGGACAACCTTGATACGAACACAAATATGTGTGAACACGTTTGAAGAGATTATAAATTTTTTTTAATGTTTATTTATTTTTGAGAGAGACAGAGTGTGAGCAGGGCGGTGGCGGGTGGGCAGAGGGAAAAGGGGGGGACAGAATCTGAAGCAGGCTCCTGAGCCTGTCAGTACAGAGCCCAACATGGGGCTAGAACTCACAAACCATGAGATCATGACCTGAGCCAAAGTCAGATGCTCAACCAACTGAGCCACCCAGGCGCCCGACATTCAAAGAGATTATAAAAATAAGAGAAGACAAAAGGAAAGTGCAGAAGTATGGGAAACAAAAGAAGCGGGTACCACCACAACAAAATTGGAGAACTATTGAAGAGAGATGTCAGAGAACAGAAAAGGTTGAGATGAAAGCATAATTACTACTAGCATAGAGAATGGGCAAAAATAGGCGAACAAAAACATAGGAACATGAAAGGAGGAAGACGTTACCGTGATTCGAGAAAAGACCAGGGCCATAAGCAAGTGTAATTGGTGTCCAGGAGGTAGAGAGCTCAAAATAAATAGAGAACAGTACCAAACAGCCACACATTTTCTTGAGATGGAAGAAAGGACTTAGCCTTATTACTTTGGCTGACTTAAGTTTTAGAGAAGGATAAGGAACCTTCAGGCTCTAGACAGAAAAGGAAAGTCAGGAACAAAACAGAATCATTTGATACTGAAAGACGTGAGAACAATGTCCACAGAGTTCTGAGGTCACATGTGACTGGAGGATATTCCACGTCAGCAGTCAGTCAGTTATAAAGTCATGGGGCATATTGTCACATAGGAAATTAATGTAGAGAGAAAACACCTGTGGGCCCTCCCTTCTTGGGGGGAAAAACCTTATCAGCAATGCAACACCATCAATTGAGAAATAAATGTAAGAGTTGCAGTGAAAACCTTACTCCCTTAAGAATCAATACTAATTGCTTCAGAGATTATGGTAAATGCCATAAACGTTTAAAAAGTGAAAGTTACAGAAATAACAAAAATGAGTTGGAAGCGAATGCAAATGCTCATTTTCTTACCATTCCTAGCACAGAATCCATTAATACTGTTTAGAAACTATATTTGAATTTTAACATAAAGGGAAAGAGGATCAATTTTTAGTGTGTTTCAACAATTCTTAACATTGGAAAGTATTTGAGGAACTGTCGAAATACATACAAATTGATCTTATGCATAGAAACTCAGCTTCAGTCTGTGAATATGCATAGAGAAGTATTTGGAATAATATTGATCAATCATAATTCTGGGTGGATGGATTTCTGAGTGATTTTCTGCTTTTGCTGCTTTATTTTCTGTGTTGTTTCTGTCCTCCCAATTTGCTACTAGAACTTTTCTATATTGTTGACATTTGAGTATGCTTTAATTTTAAAAAAAGGCAGTTTTCTAAAATACCTTATTTTTCACTTGTGTAAATGTAAGTATCACACAATTATTACATTAGTTAAATGGAAGTTATTTCTAATAAAGGTCATTTAAAAGTCAAATGAATCTGAAGAGGGCTGACAATACAATTCCATTTTCACTTCTAGAGGAACACAGTTCAGTTATCAACTAGTTAAATGAGTCTTTTTTATTCATTTGTGTAAAGAGAGTAACTTTGTTTATAGCCTCAACACAAGAAAAGACACATTGATAAGCCATTTGGTCTTTACAAATTTTTTAACATGTATTTTGAGACGGTACACACACCGGAGAGCATGAGTGCACAGGTGGGGGAGGGGCAGAGAAAGGGAGACAGGATTCAAAGCAGGCTCCGTTCCTTGTGCACAGAGCCCAGTGTGGGGCTCCAACTCACGAACCGTGAGATCATGAACTGAGCCGACACCAAGAGTCGGCTGCTTACCCAGCTGAGCCACCCAGGTGCCCCTATATGTCAGTTGATCTTTTAAACACAGTTTGAACAAAACTTGAAATCTAATATAGTTAAAACTTATCATTTTTTAACTATCAGGAATGAACCAGCAGACCTTTTTTAACTTAAGGTCTGTCTCTCGACCTCATGTTAGCATGACTGGTCTAGTCTAGCCTAGAATGACATATCTGCTTTACATTCTCAGAATATGAGGTCATTTGTGTACAAAAATGTCCAACCTTTTCCTACGAGTAGAAATACAGAATATTTCTACAGCTGTACACACACATACATGCCTTCATTTTCATATGAATGAGGAAGGGTGACTTCTTTTTTGACTTTGAGTTAAAGCTTCATGGAAGAGTTTCATAAATTTATGACTTCAATGGAGACATTTTAATGAAATTTGTAAGAATGTAGGACAATGGGTGATCTTAATACAGTCTATTAGAAAAAAAAATATTTCCCTGGTTAACACTGAGTTTATGACAACAGATTAGATGACAGGATAATAAAAGTTTTTAAGAAGTTAAACTTGAATACTTGATATCTTTAAATTTAAAATATTATGTTATATACTTTGTATGTTGTGGATGTTTATAAAACATCTCTGTATTAAATTATTAAAATGTTGGAATTTGTTTTTATGTTTAATTTTTTACAGTCCTTTAATATGTTTGTATGTAGTTTATTTTTATGACTCAGGCCAACTCTTCTTTTTTAAGTATATTATAACCCAATATAGTTAAAATTCTCAGTGAAATAAAATATTTCTTTTCGGTCTTGGTTCCATAGATAAACATTAGTTGTTGGCCATTTATGTGGTCTACCGAGTCAAAAAACAGAAAATTTTTTACTGCAAAACAACATCTGGGGAGATAGAAAAATTTATTAACATTATATACATTAAATCAAAATGTCTTTGTAAATGAGAGACTACTGTTTTTTTATCCTCAGATATTGATGAATGCTCCTTCCAAAATATTTGTGTGTTTGGAACATGTAATAATTTGCCTGGAATGTTTCATTGTATCTGTGATGATGGTTATGAATTGGACAGAACCGGAGGAAACTGTACAGGTACTACAAGCTAAGGGCTTGATTGTGTTCGGATTAGTTGAGATGAATGTTTTGTGCTAAGTATACAAATTCCTGAAGTTTTTGCTTAGCTTTCTATATACCTTGTGTTACGCAGCTTTTGGAAAAAGAAATTTGCATTATGACACATTTATTTTTAACTATGGAATTGATACATTTTTAATATAAGCAACTTAATACTAAATATCTGACATTAAACTAGGAAACTTTCTTTGTATAAATGTGTGTATGTATATACATATACATATGTAATTTTAGTTAAGCAGATGGTAATGTGTTTTTTTCTTCTTCAGAATTCCAACATTTAATTATTATTCATTCAAGATATTAAGATATTAAATGATACTGTTATGAATATCGTGTGGTTGGTATTACATGTTATAGGTATATACAAGGATTTGATCTGTATCTCACTGTGCTGAGGCTTTCCCAAAGATCTTTAATAATTTGCAGTGATTCCACCAAATTCTTTGAAATAGAAGCATGCACAGAGAAAGTAAAGATGCTAATGTGGACATTTTAAATGCTTTTCCTAGATATTGATGAATGTGCAGATCCCATAAACTGCGTCAACGGCCTGTGTGTCAACACTCCTGGTCGCTACGAGTGTAACTGCCCCCCTGATTTCCAGCTGAACCCCACTGGTGTGGGTTGTGTTGGTAAGTGAAGGAGATACAAAACAAACAGAATTATACAGAGGCAAATACTCAGACTTTCTTGGTAGTGCACCGTGATGAGTACTTGCTACAATTAGTTTGAAAACAAAAGAGTCCATTAAGAAACTCCAGGTTACCAATAGATATGGTCACTTTTGTCGTGTTTATATTCCAATAGTATTTTTAAAACAGGAATTTTTGAGCTACCTGCTCCAACCTCCTCCTGCTTTCACAGACTTGAGAACCAGGACCCCAGGAGGTGCAATAACTTCCTTGGGATCTCAGGGCTTGGAAGGGCAGAGCTGAGGCAGTGTTGAGAGTTGCCTGGCTCGCTGTCCAGTGCATTAGCAGGACAAAGGGCAGAGTCATTGGAATCTCTGTTTCTCCTTCCCATAAGAAGGACCATGAAAGGAAATAAATGAAGTGAAGAGAAGAGAGGAATTGGAGCTGGATGTCATGAGCCCCACCACTGGAGTAAAGCAGGTTGAAGGGAAGGAAGGAAGGCAGTCACGAAGGTTTCTGAGTCTCTCATCAACTTTCCTGATGTCTCTGATCAGAAGATAATTGTCCACCTTTTGCTGCCTGCTCTATTTCAGCATCTTAATGAACATTTATCTAGAGGAGTAAATGATCTGGGGAATTTCCTGAGAGAATATCAAAGAAAAAGGCTAAGTCCTTGCTTTAGTAGAAGTCTACCTGCTGTTTTCAGTGTCAAATGACTATACATAATCATTTAGTTATGATTTATGGATACCCCAAGTTCTGATGTTTTAATTCAAAGTCATTCATTTAATAAATATTGAGTGCCTCTACTCCAGCTGCTAGAACTACAACACGAACAGAGTGAGCACGTTCTCTGCTCTCATGTTAATGTCCTTGTGCCGGGGAGACAGATAAAAGCAGAAGCACTTCCTGACACTGGTGGCTGTTGGAGAAGAAGGGTTGTGTTATGTTGGGATGGGGCAGATCCATGAAGGAAGGAGCAAGCCAGTTGCAGCTTGGAGAGGAGAAGCTTCCGAAGGACAGGAACAGCCAGTGCACAGGGCTGTGGGAGGGCAGTGCTGGCATTGGAGACATAGCAGCAAGGGTGTATATAGTAAGAGGAGGGTGAGTGGGGATGAGCATGGGCACAGTTTGAGGACAGGAGTCAGAGAAGGAGCAATAGCCCAGATCACAAAGTGGCTCTCATCCCTAGCTGCCGAGTAACATCCCATTTGGAACCTTAAAAATATGACGATGGTGCTTCATGCCCAGAAATTGAGTCACTGGGGACTCAGTATCGCTTAAAAGCTTTGTTGGAACAAAGGCTATGAACAGGCAACTGATAAAAGGAGGACTCCAGGGGTGCCTGGGTGGCTCAGTGGGTCAGGTGTCTGACTCTTGATTTCAGCTTAGATCATGATCTCACAGTTCATGGGTTCGAGCCCTGCTTTGGACTCCACACTGACAGCACAGAGCATGCCTGGGATTCTCTCTCTCCTTCTCTCCCTCCCTCCCTCCCTCCCTCCTCTCTTTGCCCCCCTCCTCTCTCTTTCTCTTTCTCTCTCTATCTCTGTCTCTCAAAAATAAATAAACTTAAAAAGAGAGGGCTTCAAAAGTGAACAAACATAAGCAAATGCCCAAAACCATTAGTAATAAGAAAAAAAGTCAAGACAGTTGTATAACTCTAACTTGTTAAGACTGGCAAAATTTGGAAACTTGGATAATATAAAGTGTTGGTAGGAACATGGACCTTAAGGAGCCTTCTGTTCTACTGTTAGAAGTGGAGATCAAGGTATCCTTGCAGAGAATATTTTTGAATAACAGCATCCAGATTAATCCTCCAGATATAATCAACTTAGATTTTAATTTTGTTTTTAGGGCAGTTTCTAACTCTTTGTATGGATTGATGCTTCATGGCCTTATTTTTTTTTCTTTGAGGTCTTCCAAAGAACAGAGACTCATTCTGTCTCACAAGTACCATAATGGTCCATTGGACCCTCTTATAAGTCTAAGATACATTATGAGATATTAGTGATCTTATTTTCCCTTTGTCTTAAAATGTTTTGCCATTTTATTATTTTAGGTTTTATTTCATCATTACTCATCAGTTAGGTGCAGTGATGCTCAAAACAAAGATGAATTTACACTAAAGTGAAAACCATGCCATCACCTAGAAGGATTGACACAATAGTGAAATAAAATGTCGAACACTCCTCCAATTTTCTTACTGTGTTGCCCAGGGGATGGCATTATCTTTTGAGAAGGTATAAAAGAAAGCTAGAGACACTCTATTTGGAATCTTCTTGAAGCATGTATTGAACACAGTTGAGAGTTGATAAGTGTTTCACTTTATGACAAAGAGAAGGAAATTGAATGTGGAAAATGTTTCCCAACTGTCAGGTGGATCAGTTATGAATACAACACAGATTATAGTCTAGATTCCAAAGGTGATGGTAAAATTGATCATAGAAGCAAAATGCTAGGCTGTGAGTCTTCAGAGGCTCATATCCTAGATGAGATTTTTTTCCAATTCAGGAATCAAAAGAGTGAGTAATAGATTTTTTTAGATAGAGGAAAGATACTATTCTCATGTCTTAGTCAATAGGGAAAACTTCAACATGCCACATTTTACAAGTACCTGAATCATCCAAGGTCCCTATATTCTTTTAGACACCAAGTTTAATTGAGTTGGTTCTTAAGGGGACTAACAATGAAGGCAGGTGTTTCGACAAAGGATATTAAAATACGGTATGTAGAAATAAAAATCATTGGATTGACTACTCTAGCTGGTGTTGATAAATCTGAAAATGAAAATGTTTTTATTTGTGGAGCAAAGAAATGAGCTGTCCTTTCCTCATCAGAAAAAGGAGCTGTCCCAGTTTTCAAAAGTGTCTTCAGGCATTGTGTTTTAAATGATGCAAGGAAAAGAAGAACAAGAAGTAATGATAAGCTAGAAGCTATTACAGATGTGTTTGAAATGTGGAATCAAGTTTTTTACAAAATGGATTTGTTACAGGTTCATGCATAGCAGCCAGTGGGCAGTTAGTTGCATTCACAGGACCGTTTCAGGCATACATCTTTCCAAAACCAAGAAAATATGGAATAAAAATTTGAGTTAGAGAGGATTAAATTCTTATTAGAATTTCTGGTCAAGTTGTTCCACTGTGCCTTTTTTTCTGTACATTATTTTCAAAGTTACTTGTAAAAAGTTGAAAGATGCTTGGGGCACCTGGTGGCTCAGTCGGTTGGGTGTCCAACTTCAGCTCAGGTCGTGATCTCACAGTCTGTGAGTTTGAGCCCCGCATCGGCTCTGTGCTGGCAGCTCGGAGCCTGGAGCCTGCTTCGGATTCTGTGTTTCCCTCTCTCTCTGCACCTCCCCTGCTCATGCTCTGTCTCTGTTTCAAAAATAAATAAAAACATTAAAAAAGTTTTTAAAAAATTGAAAGATACAGATGGTAAATGACAGTGACTCTGTTCCTGATACTGAAGGCTTAGAATATGGAAACACTGTGAACCAGCAATTTGTCTCCTGGTGCTAGACAGCAATGAAAGTAACTCAGAGGCCCATCCAGAGACCTGGGTAAAGATGTTCACTGCCACAGTACTTGTGGTAGCAGGGACCTAGAAACCAGTTCTGAAGAGTAGATAGATTTTTTTAAAAATGATACTTGAACACCGTAGAGTTGACGGATTGAAAGTAATAAAAATGGAATGAGATCTGTGACAAAATACCATTTGTGTAAATTTAAGATGTGCTCAAGGAAACAAAAGTACTCCCTTTGCAAGAACTCAGACAAAAAGATACCATTAAACACAGTCAGACGGCTGAGTTAGGGGATGTGGAAGGGGAGTAGAAAAGAAGGACAAAAGAAAATGGGAGGGATGAATGAATGCAAACCTAGTAAGAGCAGAACCATGAGTTAGCTTGTATCTCCGCACCTGATTCAACAACAACAACAAAATGAGAAAAATAAAAATAAATGATAAGAGGCTGCCCAAGTGACTCTTGTGTGCAGCCAGGGATGAAATCTACATCGTAGACCATGGTAAGGACGTGAGATTATGCTGATTGAGAAGGGGAGCCATCGGAAGTCCTTCTGAAGGGTTACTCTGGGTATGGTGGGGAAAGTGGACCGTCGTTGGGTCAAGGACTGAAATCAAGAGATGACATAGGAGACCTTTGCAGTGGTCCAGGAGCGGCGGTGGTAGCTTGGTTCAAGTTGTAGAGATGGAGGCAGTGGTGATTAGTCAGACTCCAGACAGATTTTGAAGGTAGAAGTGACAGACTTTAGGGGCGCCTGGGTGGCTCAGTCAGTTGGGCATCTGACTTCAGCTCAGGTCGTGATCTCACACTCTGTGAATTCGAGCCCCACATCGGACTCTGTGCTGACAGCTCAGAGCCTGGAGCCTACTTCGGATTCTGTGTCTCCCTCTCTCTCTCTGCCCCTCCCCTGCTCATGCTCTGTCTCTGTGTCTCAAAAATAAATAAAAAACATGAAAAAATTAAAAAGAAGTGACAGACTTTATTACTGGGTTGAGTAAGAGATGAGTAAGAGTCAAAGACTGACTCCAAGGTTTAGGGCTTGAGCAACTGAAAAAAATGAGGGACTTGGTGTTTATTGGGGAAGATATCGAGAAGAATAGAGTAGATTTTGTCTGTGGTGGAAGGAATATCAATAGTTTGATTTTAGATGTGTTAACTTTAACTGTTAGCTATCTGAGGTTGAAAAATCAAGGTGGCATCTGACAGAATGATGTAAGGTTCTAGGAGGGGGGGGTGATGAAAGAACTGTAAATTTGAGAGTTCTCAGCAAAAACACAGTATTTAAAGTGATGGAACTAATGATCTAGATGATAATTATGGATTAGAAAAAGAGGAAGACTGAGATTCTTTGATGTCTTAAGTATCCTCTCTAAAGTTGTTAACTGAGTGTCTTTCCCCAAACTCTCAATGTTCTCTGTGCAAACTAAAATGAAACCAGATAATGGGGAGAAGGAGATGGGGTTATCGACATTTCTTTGATCGGATACGTAGGTGTTGATTGACTTCTCTGGGATTTTATTTCCATTATTGATAAACTTAAGATTCATATCAATTGATTATAGCAAAATTTTCTTGCATGCAGACTAGTGAAGATCGAGAAGGTCCCAGTTGAACAATTTCTCACAATTTTGTTTGTCAGCGATGTGTATGGATTTCTGAACCTAGGAAAGTCGGTCATAATTTCATTCCTAGTATGCAATCTTGAAAAGGTTTAAAGCTAGAGATCGCTCTGTGCTAGAGATTAAAATGAATGTGTGGAATTTGAACTTTGTCATTTGCACGACCTCTCTCTGAAAAGGAATTCTTGCTAAGGCACAGACAGTTTTAAGCTCCTGTGTTGCTCCACAGACAACCGAGTAGGCAACTGCTACCTGAAGTTTGGTCCTCGAGGAGACGGGAGTCTGTCCTGCAACACCGAGATTGGGGTGGGCGTCAGTCGCTCCTCGTGCTGCTGCTCCCTGGGAAAGGCCTGGGGCAACCCCTGTGAGACGTGCCCCCCTGTCAACAGCAGTGAGTATGGAGCTGGGGAAGAGGAAGGGAACAAACTGGCGGCTGAAGACTCGTTGCCATTTTATTCTTGTACTGGGGGTGGGGTCTGTGACAAGGGATCCCAGTTTGACTTTGGACTGATTTCAGTGATTATGCTGAAAGCAGCCAAGAATGTTTTATATAAAAGGAATTACAGTTGTTCTTTTTTCATTTTCCATGATATGATAAAAAAAAAGTTTTTTAACCACAATCCAGTGTGAATGGTGATGTTATCAGTCCTCTATGGTAATCACAAAGAAAGCCCATTTCTGAGACTATCTCAGAGTTGGTGGTAGTTTGGGTTCCTAGACATGGTGTATTCCTGAGGTCAGTCAAATGATGTGTGACATTGAAATG
This sequence comes from Panthera pardus, assembly GCF_024362965.1. Lineage (NCBI taxonomy): Eukaryota > Metazoa > Chordata > Mammalia > Carnivora > Felidae > Panthera > Panthera pardus. Next base: position 132,977,820 of record NW_026526765.1, read on the forward strand.
CCTGTTCTGATAGGGCCACAGATGAAACTTTCGAATTCTTGAGTCTTTCTGGTTTTGTTTTGTTTTGTTTTTGTTTTTGTTTTTACTAGCGAAAAAAGTTGTGATATAAATGGTCTGTGCTGAAGTTTTTTTTTTCTTTAATCAAAAACAAATGGTTTTAGTTATTCTGTGTATGTAATTTTTGAAGCAGTGACCGTAATTCAAGTAAAATGTAATATACTTTTAAAATATATTTGCAAGGGCACTAAGGAAAATACAGCTTACCCCTCTTTGGGTGTGTATTTTGAGCCCAGCAACTGAAAGATGCCTCTTCATTGTCTCAGCCACTTGAACCATCGATCTCACCTCTCTTCTCTTTTGTGTTTTATAGCTGAATATTACACCCTGTGTCCCGGAGGAGAGGGCTTCAGACCTAATCCCATCACGATCATCTTAGAAGGTGAGTGCACCTCTCATTGTCACCCAGATTTAAACAAGGTAAAGAGTTTAGAGAAAAGCTGGTAGAAAGGTCAGTGTGGAGCAATCTGAATGAGAATATTTTACAAAATTACAGATGTGCAGTCAGTTACCAGGATGCCGAGTTAGCGCTTGTCACTCAGAAAGATAGGAGCCATGGCAGTGATGTGCCTGCTCTGCAGAGAAGCTGTCTGTCCAGTCATGCCCAGCTTGCTTTGCTCACTCTTCTCAGATTTTAGGACATTTGCACAACAAAGCCAAAAAAAAAACCACTCCTGGTCACAAGAAGCCTATCCTCTAAGTATGAATTCACACAGACGCATGGAAGTCTGCGGGTCTTACAGTATCACACATTTGAGAGTTCTAAAAGTGACTCTTGTTCTCGATGGTGGTATTTGTTGTGAGTGAGCTGTCTCTCCTTCCACAGATATTGATGAGTGCCAGGAGTTACCAGGTCTCTGCCAAGGTGGAAACTGCATCAACACTTTTGGGAGCTTCCAGTGCGAGTGCCCGCAGGGTTACTACCTCAGCGAGGAAACCCGCATCTGTGAAGGTGAGCTGCACGGACACTTAAACGTTAATAGCGCTCTTTAGAATAAAATTACCAGTCAGGCTTGGAGACAAGGGCCCATCCTCAGATTCTGTCAAAGGATCTGTTAGCCTGGTCCATAGCTTTTGTCTTTTCACATCATTGCTGCTCAGTTGGATGATGATAGATAAATTAATTTACAGCTCATTTGCTATAATTTACTATTATTTTTCTCTGAGTGCATGAGTTGAGTATAAATGGCAAAAGCTGGATCAGTATGAAAGCATTCCGTATCAAGTAAGTTATTAGTTCAAATGATGGTAAGAGTTATATTTTATACACAGAAAATAGGTAAACTTGAAGGCAACTATTAAGTTATTATTTTGCATTAATTTTTAAATGTTAGAAGGCATAGGAAGAAGACATTCAAAGATTATGCTGATGCCTTTCTTGCTTCGATCTCATCCCTTCTCACATGGCACAGTAATCTTCCTCTCAGGGGCCTGGCTTCTCCCCATGGGACTAGGAGCTTCTTGGTCAGAGGCCCACATCTAGGTCCTCTTGGTAGCTATGAGCTCTAAGGATAGAATCTCCATGTTTATTTGCGGAATGAATGAATGAGCGCTTCTAAAAATGAACATTAAACATGTAATGTAATCATTTCCATTGTAACCTTGCTTTTTTTCATGGTGATTACATTTACTGAAAGGGTTGGAAAAAAATAAAAATTTCTTAATGTCAGAAATTAGGGGAGTTTCTCTTTTGAATGCCTTTTACATTTAAGGAGGCAGTCCTACAACATCTCCTATATTCCATACACAATAAATGCTTTGTCTCAGCCAACTGTTAATGGAGAGGCAACTAGTGCAACTCCCCGGACCAAGAGCATTGGAATATTCCGTTTTGTTGACTTCTACATCTCGTATGTTTCCTTATCAATTTCTGTAGTGGTCATAGTTTCTTCCACATCTCCCAATATCATTTTTAAGTGCTGATCATGAGCATGTAATCTGGGTGGGAGTTCTCTTTGGTTTCTCATTTTCATATAAATTCGCTCATCCAGGCTGAGCCTGATGAGACCCAGGGGTTCTTCTACGGTGTTGGTAGTTCGTTGCTGGTCCACGTCGTCTGCCATGTTTCAAACCGCGTTCCCTCTCCCCCCTCTCGCCAGAGTATACGAGTCTCTCCCCGTCTCCAGAAATATGAAAATGCCATAACCTTTGTTTTAGAACGTGTTAGGTGAATGCTTCTGGAAGAAGGATGATTTGATAAAGAGAATAACTAGTATCTGTGATACTTCTGGAATCTGTGAATGGGGTACTCACTTGAAAGGAGCTGTAAAGATAAAGGCTCTCCTCAGACTCAGACCTATAAACCCAGAGAACAAGCTGATGTTTTCCAGAAGGCAGGGGAGTGGGAAGATGGGCAAAATTAGGTAAAGAGGAGAAGGAGATACAGGCTTCCAGTTTCAGGATGAAGAGGTCAAGGGAGTTAAAGCCACAGCATAAGGAATACAGTCACTGATATCGTAGTAACAGTGTAATGGGACAGATGGTAGCAGTGAACATAGCATAATGTATAAACTCGTCAGATCACTCAGTTGTACAGCTGAAAGTGATGTGACACTGTGGGTCACCTATTAAATTAAAAAAAAGATAAAGGCTTTCCTAACTGCATTCATTTTAAAGTTGGTACTAGTTTAAATGATGTAAGTGAACAGTAAGCTTTAAAGCAGTTCCATTTGAAGGATATGGAATTTCACTTAAAACTTTCACTTAAGGGGTGCCTGGGTGGCTGAGTCGGTTAAGCGTCTGACTTCGGCTCAGGTCATGATCTCACGGTCCATGAGTTCGAGCCCCGCATCAGGCTCTGTGCTGACAGCTTAGAGCCTGGAGCCTGCTTCAGATTCTGTGTCTCCCTCTCTCTGACACTCCCCCGTTCATGCTCTGTCTCTGTCTCAAAAATAAATAAACATTAAAAAAAATTCACTTAAAATTTTATTTGAAAAAATAGGAGCATTCACATTATTTTTACCACTTTAGAAAAATTTCTTTTGATCGTCTGTGTTTTTTAACACTGGCATTTTTTTTTTCTTTGAAAAAGACACACTTTTTGCCATGTAAATACATATTTGGGGGGTATTTTCAGTATAATTGCTTTAAATTATAATTTTTAAAAAAATATGGATTTGGGGAATCAGCAATATACTTTGTTTAGTAGTTTAAATAATATAAATTCATGGAAAAATAACTTCATCAATTAATGGATATTCTTGCCCACTCTAGATATTGATGAGTGTTTTGCACATCCTGGTGTGTGTGGGCCTGGGACCTGCTACAACACGCTGGGCAATTACACCTGCATTTGCCCGCCTGAATACATGCAGGTCAATGGAGGCCACAACTGCATGGGTAGGTAATGGTCTCAGAGAATAATTAGGTCACGGTTGTTAGCTTCCCAGCCAGCACTTGTATTTCAGGCACTTGTGTCTCAGAATTATTGTTCAGAAAGGTTGGAAGGTGTTTATGAATGATGAAGTATCTCAAAGTCTTATACACTTCTGACTCTGTATTATGTTTTTGAACTTGGACTATATAGTTACCTTTTAAAAAGCTTAAGTCTGATATACAACATTTCATCAAATGTTTTGATTTTCTATTCCTAAATAATTTTTGTTTTCCATTCATGTAAAGTAAACATTATTTTACAAATAGTAGAATGTTTAAAATAAAATATGTATTTAATATGTGTTACTTTCAAAATTAAATAAATGCCTTTGAGTAGAGAAACAAATACCTGTTAATTTTTTTCCTAAGAAAATTATAAATGAAATCCCCTGTTTGAAAACAGGAGACGTAGCTGTTAACCTAGAAGTGATTTAGATTCAACTTAAAGAATTATTTTAAGATACCTCCAAATGACCGAGGAATATTCTGGAGTTATTAATCAAGAAGGTTTGGTGTCTCCAGGTATGTGGACTCCACTATTAGCTGCCTCCTGCTATGATTGTGACTGGTTGGCTTGTTTTTCTGCACATAGACATGAGAAAAAGCTTTTGCTACCGGAGCTATAACGGAACCACTTGTGAGAATGAATTGCCTTTTAATGTGACAAAGAGGATGTGCTGCTGCACGTACAATGTGGGCAAAGCGTGGAACAAACCCTGTGAGCCGTGCCCAACACCAGGAACAGGTGAGCACATAGCTCATGCTTCTGCCAGAGGCCAGGCCGGTGACACACACACCTATGTGACCACATAGTAAAAAGCAAATGTGAACTAAAACCACACGTGTTTAGTTCTGAGAACGTCCAGGAACATCATACGGCCAGTCTCCCAAGCGGCCCTTCTAGGGGCTCAGATACTGATTCCTGGCATACCTTTTGAGGGGAAGTCTGGGATGTTGAAAACAGGCTCTACTGCTAAACAGCTAAAATTTACAGCCCCGGTCCACTTAAATTCATTATTTTACACTGTACTAGTTGATTATTCATTTATTCATCAAGCACATATTTATTGAGCAACTATTTGTCATTGTGCTCAACCCGGAAGGTATAATATTTTGATTTAAAAACTTGCAGTAACTTCAAGTCCATCAAATTCATTAAGTATTGTTTTAGTTTCAGTCTTGAAAATATGCAAAAAAAAAAAAAAAAAAAGGATTTGACAAGCAAACTGTACATTAAAGCAACCTATTGCCAACATGTTTCTTATGTGTTTTTTCCCCAAATGTATGTGAAATTTTTAGGCAGAAAATAAAACTTGTCTTCATGTGGTAAAACTTTTCTCAGAAGCTCAGATTCTTTTGAAAGAAAAACTAAAAGAGAATAGCTACAAGAACCAAAAAAATATCCTAAAACTGTCGCCCATTCAAGCTCTTTTGTGATGTAGGAAGTGGTTACTTTTAATAGTTGTATACTGTTTAGTTTAATAGTTGATACTAAACTTTGAACCAATAGGACAAATAAGAAACGATTTTACATTTGTGGCCAGGTATTGCTTAGGGTATGTATATATTTAAATGTTCCATTTAATATAATGATATAATTAATGTGGGGATGAAATGAAAGGTAAGGAGAAAAATGATGAAGAGTGACCTGTGGAGTCTTTCTCAGCGGCTCTAAATCAGTGGGCAAATGGATGTTCATAACTCGCTTGCCATAGTTTTCCTCCAAAAAACAAAACAAAAAAAAAAACAAATGGAAACATTTTTACAATTCTCTAATTTGAAAACTCCCATCACGAGGTTGAAGATCACTGATTTGGGAAATTAAATACCACTTTTTGTAAGAGGAAGTATAGGGTGAGGCTTAGGTGTAAGAGGACAGGTCTGTATTTATATTGAAGCTCTGCTATTATCTGACCTTCGGCAGATCCTTTTCTCCTTTGTGACATGGATTCCTCATATATAGAATAGAGATAATAAATTAAAAATGACAGTAACTCACTCAGATGGTTATAGTAAATGAGAGGATGCATATAAATTATAATTGGTGCATTGGCAGGCAGTTAGACACCATTGAATTGAGCATCTATTTATTGTGTGCCCCTGCATGTGATGTGGATACTCAGTGAGTTTTGGTGGATGAAACCTAGAGACCCTCCGTTGATAGCGCTTGGTAGGTAGTATACAATATGTGTTTTACCTAGTATGGTTTTCAGGAGGTTTACTCACATGTGTCACCATGGGCATCAGAAGCAATCTGATCAGAGTAGAAATTAGAAAATTAAAATTGGGGGGTGCCAGGGTGGCTCAGTTGGTTAGGCACCCAACTCTTGATTTCGGCTCAGGTCATGATCTCATGGTTCGTAGGTTCCAGGCCCACTATCAGTGCAGAGCCTGCTTGGGATATTCTCTCTCTCTGCCCCTCCATCTCTGTGTCTCTGTCTCTCTTAAATAAATAAATTTAAAAAGAAGACATTTAAAAAGATTAGAATTTTAAATTTCTATTAGTTTGGCAGATTATGTATAGGAATAACTGTTATAGTCTCTGTTTTATTCTATGATGCGTTGTTTCTGATGCCTCAAATTTCATATTTTAACAAGACATTTACGTTTAAAAAAATAAGACAAAATTCATGTCTCATTCATTTCTCATTGTTTCACACTGTGAGACTTTTTGCACGCTTCTGCCTATGTGCAATTTTTAATTCCTTTTTAAATTCCTAACCTAACCTGGTTTTCCAGTGTGAATAAACTGGACCGGTATTAAAGATCTGCATTTCCAAAGAACAGAAGAATTTAAATGCCTAAAGTAGATATTTTGAGTCTTGTAATGATTTCCTTCTAACACAAGAGCAGTAAAAAGTTAATGATGAAAATAATGGTAAAGAACGCCTAGATCTACTTCTCGCAGAAGCTGGTACTGTTAGTGAGTAAATATAACTGAAATTAAAATGTATGCTTGTGAGTAATATAAATATATTTGTCAGTGCAAGCAATAGTATGTAAAATGTTACCTGAAATGAATTTGAGAATTTTAAGAGTGCATTTGTTTCATTTATATTTTAAAGCTGACTTCAAGACCATATGTGGAAATATCCCTGGATTCACCTTTGACATTCACACTGGAAAAGCTGTTGGTAAGTTCTTCCAGATTATGTTTATTTTAATACCTATAGGTAGCATTATTTAAAAGTCTGTTCAGTGTTTTTAAAGTTTAAAGTGCCTTGAAATATAATAATCTGGATTCTGATCTAATATAGTTAGGCAAGAAAGACCTAACATGTTTACAGACTCGACCCAAGTGTTAATAATGGTTTTATTCCATCAGCATAGTCTGGTGATTGAGTTAGGATAGTTCCAGGACTATCTCAAGATTTCATACATTTCAAGCTGAAACCTTAATTTTCCTTTCCACGAAGACTCTAAACAATCCACTATATTGTAACCTTCAGTTTCTCTTTTCCTTAAGGATATGTTTATGTTTTTGGTGTCCCTTTCTACTGATGTACCTTGGAATTTGAAGAATTATTAATTATCCACAATAATTTTTCTGAATGTACTTTCTCTTGTTCATTCTGCTTTTCTTCCTCAAAGACTAAGTAAGCAATATAATTTTAAGTCTCCATTATCAATACGTATATAACAAGGTACAGAAAATTAAGGACACATAGCTTTCATCATTACATGAGTAGCAGCAGTTAGGGGAGCCCGAAACGTAAGTTGAAGTTTGATTCTCTAGGAAGTTTATTTACTACATTGACAGTAAAATCACCTGATATATTGATCAGCTACTTATTTTACCAACACTGTTTAAAGAGAAATAGGCTGTTATATGGCCTTACATGCTTTTGTAAATTCAGATATCATTCATATCAGTGTTAAAATTTATTTTTGTGACACTGAGTGTGTGTTCTCATTCCAGCATACCCATAACGTTATCAGAGGTTTTTATGATAAATACATTAAGCAGAGCCGCATATATTTGACCGAATCTGTTCATTTTCAGACATTGATGAATGTAAAGAGATTCCAGGCATTTGTGCCAACGGCGTGTGCATCAACCAGATTGGCAGTTTCCGCTGTGAATGCCCTACGGGCTTCAGTTACAATGACCTGCTCCTGGTCTGTGAAGGTAATCTGAATGATGCATGACCCCCTAGCCAGGAAAGTTTGGTAGACATAAATGATTTTTGGACGGTTTTCCGATTTTTATGGTTTCTTCTACAGTACTGAAGAGCGGGTCACCAAACTAGTGAAGCGAATGTCATAGTAATGGAGTGAGGAAGTTCTTTAAATGGAACTGTTGCTCTTTCAGATATTGACGAGTGCAGCAACGGTGATAATCTGTGCCAGCGGAACGCAGACTGCCTCAACAGCCCCGGGAGTTACCGCTGCGAATGTGCCGCGGGCTTCAAACTGTCCCCCAACGGAGCCTGCGTAGGTGAGAGAGAGACCGACTCCTTGCCCAGCATTCTGTGTTCCCTGCACTAAGCAATTGTCCGTGCTTTCCTACCAAAAAATATTTTCAGAGATAACTTTTAAATGATTTTCTAAGTAAGTCTTTTCATTCATATTGAACTATTTTGCCATATATTTTAGTTTTTTGTTTGTTTGTTTGTTTTTGGTTAGGTAAAAGAAACCTCTTCAATTGGATTTTCTAAAGATTAGACCTAAAATGAAATAGTATCCCTGAGATACCCATCACCGTGTAAGAATTGCCTAATTTTTTTAAGTCTTGGAGATTTTAAAGCCTTGCTTTTTTTTTGATTCAGCTGTTGTTATGGTTCATTCTCAGCCTGTCTGTAATAATTAGTAGCAGGTTATAGAAACATGCCTGTGAAAAAATGAAGGAATCTTAATAAAAATCAGATATGTCTAACATGTGTTTTATTTTTTGTTTTAGATCGCAACGAATGTTTAGAAATTCCTAATGTTTGCAGTCATGGCCTGTGTGTGGATTTGCAAGGAAGTTACCAGTGCATCTGCCACAATGGCTTTAAAGCTTCCCAGGACCAGACCATGTGCATGGGTAAGAAGGAGGACCTGAGTTCCAGGAGAGAAGTGACCTGAGACTCCAGAAGAGACTATGGGTCGGCCACTTGCTGTGACTGACTACCACGTCTCTGTCAGAAACTGTCTTGGCCAAAAGTTAGCTCTGTTAAACCGTTGATGCCTTCGTTGAATGTAAAATTTGCAAGCAGGGGGACACCACGGTTTGTTCTCTGCTTCACTGTTTACAGCCTTTTTGCCCAGATGCCTTTTACACACTTTACCACGTACTCTGGGACACTCCAGGTTATGTGGACGTCCCCACAGTACCCAGTGGCCCTTTGCCATTCTCTGGTCCCATTTAAGAAAACCTTTCCAGCTGCAAGAATGCAAGGGAGTGGTAATAGTAGTAGGAGCAAGAGGGTTGAGATGAATATATAGACACACACATACACACATCTTATACACCTTTTCCCAAAATCATTGAGTACATGGGACTTACCTACTTCTTTTGTGTTTTAACTCTTAAAAAAAAATTTTTAGGAAGAAATGTACCAAAACTCTCTAAAATGTCCCCATAGCTAATGTAATGGGTAACTGAGCAGTAATAATGTTCAGTAAGTACTTGCTGAGCTGACAGGTGATGAGATTGCAAAGGCAGATAGGCTGGCTGGCCCTTATGGAGCCCACCCTTGGAACTCAGTGTAACTCCTTTAATCTGATGTCGACAATGGGCTCTATCTCGGCCAAACAGTTCTCCCTGCTTTGCACTTGAAGGAGGAAAATTACATTAAAAACTTGGCTATGTATAATTAGCGCATTCTCAGTTTAGGAAAAGCTGAAGTTATGCATCTACTATTTTGGTATTGAAGATACTACCTATCTGAAAAGTAATGTCAGATTTCAGCACCATAGAACTGCTTTCCTTTATGACATATCCATACAACAAGGACTGCCCGGAAAACGTTGTCTCCTATGACCTCCCCTGTGGACTTGGGCCGTGGTGGTGAAAAAAACTCTCTAGGAGATGCTGTGCAAAAGACAATAGAGGATCTAGCCACTATATATATATATATATATAAGTCACTCAGCAGCACCGCATCTTATAATTTTATAACTTAGAGTTTTCTCCACCTCATGCTCATTTTCCCGAAATAAATAGGGGTTCCTAAGTTTTGAATAAGGAAGATATAAGTGACTCTGTACTTTTTAAAAATGTAAATCTTTAACAGGCTGTGTTTTTCTAGTTAAAAATTTGAATTCCTTGGAGCCAATGTTTCTTTGTAGATGTTGACGAGTGTGAGCGACATCCATGTGGAAACGGGACTTGTAAAAACACGGTTGGATCCTATAACTGTCTCTGCTACCCAGGGTTTGAACTCACTCATAATAATGATTGCCTGGGTAAGTTCTCAGTCCTTTATTGCTTCTATTTATGTCCATATAATATACTGGAATAAGGAATAAAACCAGAGTAAATCAAATGTTTTTATCCCTGAAGTTGCAGATAGATGCAGAAAAGTATTGTAATAACATTGACTCATTTCCACTGAACTGAAGTCACAGTATTGGCTTAAATAATCACAGGACAATCTGCTGTGTTCAGCACTTCTGTCAATCCATCGATACAGGGGGGAAGCCATGAAGACGATAGTAAATCTACTGGGATTACTCTATGGTTTGAAGTTATTTTTACCCCTTAAATGGGATCGAAGATAGACCTGTCATTGCTCCAGTGTTATTCCAAGTATTTCAAACAACGCATTCTTGATTTATATTCGAATACTGACAGAGTCTCCAACTTAAAAACATGTTGTGTCTTGAAACTTTTTATTTTCTGTCAGCCTTTGAAGCCACAGATGCCTTTTCCCACAGAAATGGTGAGCCAGTGGCTAGGTGTCCAGGTCAGCCCTCAGAAACCTATTTGATTTCAACTGTTGAACAACTGTAAATTTTCAGTGGAAACTTAAAAAGTATCGGCTCTGCGTGGTACAGGATTGTATTGTTTACCCCTAAATGACAACGATTAAAACAAGGGTTGGCAGTGAGTAGGGGAGGTTCCTGAAGTTGATGGAGGACACAGCAAGAGAAAGGACAAATAAATGTTGACCACGTGTCAGGCACTGCGCTGGTGCGTCCCAACTAATGTGTCTTTGTTCACCTGGTCCTATAATGTCTCCGGCTTTCTACCATGATGGGATCAGCACAGCTCAAATGCACCTCTGATTTACCCCAAAACACGCTCTTCTCAATTTTGTTTTGGTTTGTTTTTTCTTTTTCAAAATTCTGCCATTGTGAACAAAATTTAGAGCTGATTGGACATTTTTTCAAGTACCACCTTCTTGTCTCTAGTTTCTCAGATCCTTTGTACAACCAGGGAGAGCTGAAGACACACTGCTGTGGCTCTGATCAGAGTGCACAGCCTTCAGACAACTGAGAAAAGTACTCAAATGCAGTCAGCCCTAAGCTGAACTGAAACTTAAGATGTTTTTTCTTTCAGATTCTGCATTTTGTCAGCAAAACACATGTCAGCAGTCCTAGAGTATTTTTAATATAATGTATTTTTCTGTATTTAATACGCCCCATTGTTTGTCCTTTGAATATAGTCAGCTTATCTCCAGGTAAAGTCAACTGCAAACTAGGCTGTCAGGTTAAATCTGTATACGTTCTTGTCTCCAGGAAAAGAAATAGTTTTCATTTGAAAAGAATGGAAGTCTTCACTACATGTAAACCTTCAGTTTTTATCTGGTTATAAATTTGTTTTATTAATATCAAAAAGTATGGTTGAGATATAGTAGGGATCTACATGGTCTTAGTCACATGATCCTTATAATATGAGCCATTTTTCTCTGTGTTGATGAGGAATTTTAATGAAGCGTGTTTGTAAATGCATACCAATGAGTATGCTTTGACATTGCAACGTGTAACATCATATGCATGTAAGAGCTCTCCCTGAAAGCTAATTCTCATTTGCTTACAGACATAGATGAGTGCAGTTCCTTTTTTGGTCAGGTGTGCAGAAATGGACGGTGTTTTAATGAAATTGGCTCCTTCAAGTGTTTATGTAATGAAGGTTATGAACTTACTCCAGATGGCAAGAACTGTATAGGTAAGTAGCAACAATAAAACAATAAAACAATAAAAATAAACAATAAAAAACAATAAAACAACAAAAATAAACAATAAAAAGTCTTTGTATTTTGTTAAATAAGGATGTGACTCCCCCAGCCCTACACACACACCTGGAAACTCCATTCACATGTCACGGGATCATCTGATCACTTGGCGAAAATAAGATACCATGGGAAATTTTGGTGTAAGGACAACGCCAACAATTGGGAATGACTTGTCTGCATTGCTTTTATTGGAAGAGAGCTTGGGGCTATCCATGTCTCCATAAAAGGAGACGAAGGAAACAAATCAGGAAAATTAGCCTCTTGCCAAATGAGTAATACTCAAGATGTCAAAAGAGTATCTCAGGGCAAATTTGTCCATAGTGACCTGACAGATCAGAGAGAGCAAGTTGAATTCATGTTAGTATCATTTGGCAGCAGTCATCTCATAGTTAAATCATTTTTTTTTCTCCTTTCTCTTTAAAGATACTAATGAGTGTGTTGCCCTTCCTGGCTCTTGTTCTCCTGGTACCTGTCAGAATTTGGAAGGGTCCTTCAGGTGCATCTGTCCGCCGGGGTATGAAGTGAAAAGTGAGAACTGCATCGGTAAGGTTAACATTTATTCCGAGGTCCACGAGCTGTTTGGTCTAAGACAGGCCAGGTAAAGACCCTTTGGAAGTATACTAAATCCAAACCAGTGCAAGCAGGCTGACCTAGGGGATGCAACGTGTAGCAGACTACATCTGCGTTGTGGAACCATCAGAATCCTTTTGAACGTAGGGATAAAGAATTTAGGGATGTGGGACTGGTCATGAACAGAAATGCTATACTAGTGAGAGAATTTTCAGTGCACTCTGATCTTTTTTCCAAATGTCAACAGAGACTTTCTCCTGAATTTAAAGAGAGTCTACAAAAATTGTAATCTTTGGCAACCAATTTTAAAACAGCTATTAAAGGTGTCTGGAGTCCTAGAAATGTGGAGCAGAAAATCTTGACCATGCCGTTGAGACATTTTTTTCCTTGGGAAGGCCTCATGTCAAAACAGAAAATATTAATCCATTTGTCATAACAGATGTTTTTATGCTGAAACTCCTCCAGCATACAAGAACACTGTAACCACATCAAAAGTGGGTTCCAGAACTGCCTGGTGAACATGATGAAGGCCGACCTTTTTACAGTTACTTAATTTCACTTTTATACAAATTATTTTTTACAGTCTTGTTGAAATTCAGAAGCACCATCTTGGTGTGGTTCTTCTAACATGAAGTGATCGCTGAGGGTTTTTTGCTTTTGTTTTGTTTTGTTTTGCCTTGTAGTTGTCCAATTAAACAAAAATTCTTTGTAGCTGTACTGTTCACTTTCAAGGGACCTATATGGACAGAACTGAAGGAAACCATTTACTTGATCAAATTTAATTATTTTTCAGTCCATGTGATTTCATATAGTGGAGATATCATCCCTAGTCTTACCAGCTTGGCCTTAATATCTTTTCCCTTTCTTGATCTGTGTAGTGCGCTGTAAAATTGCCTAGTGTTTTTAATACTTAAAAGATAATAAATCCTAGAAGCGTCTTAATAAAAACCTTCTTGAAAAGTTTAAGATCCTTTCATTTTCTTTATCCCGTATTTAATCTCAGTTCTTCATTTTTCCTATAACACATCCCTTTGTGGAACAATGATGGCAGTGGTATGTCCACCATTAGGAGGGAAAAGATACATATGCTTCTTTGTGTCAGAAAGACTCAGCTGCTTTTTCTCTTTGTGGAAAAAAAGAAATCTCTGACTTAGTAACATTTTATTAAACTGCAGAACAATTTTTTTCTTACTGTTAGCCACGCTCCTATTTTGCATTTCTGAAAAGTACATTTTTAATTAACTGCACTGCAAGACTATTTCCTTCAGGCTAGAATCTCTTCTACCAATTTTTCCAAATGAAATGGTTTCTAATGTGACCATATACACACTTAACATGAACATATACTTACTACACCTGTATACACATACAAGTTGATGACAACTTTCACTGTACGTAACAGTGAACACCTTGCACCTCTTAGGTGCTGGGGTTACAAAAAGATACAGCCCTTGCCTTTGGTAACCTACTGCAGAAAAGAAAAGATCTGTTTTGTAAGTAAACCCACTGTGTAAAGATACCCTTGCAATCCACTGGGTCAGACACTGCACCGGAGGTACATTAAGGCAGAGAGAGCTCAGGGTGAGGCTGTGAACGTTGGTGGTGGGGGCAAAAAGAAAGTCAGGGAAGCCCATCACAATGGATTGGTGACACTTGGGGTGGTTCTTAACTGTTGTATAGGAATTTACAACCAAAAAAAGGAACAGAACAGAGGAGGCTATTGGCAAACACAGCCAACTCGAGTGTGGTAAGGGGCATCAAGTGGCCAACCCAGAAGACTGAATACAAATGGAAAAGGTAGTATGTGCCTGACACCGTGCTAGACTAAGCTGTGCTGCAGTGACCCAGACAGACCTATAGGTCATGTCCCCATGGAACTTACAGTCTCACGTGGCTGGAATTATGTAATGTCTATTCACTTACGTAAAACAACTCAGTAAGCACTTCCAATGAAACAAAGGCCAAATGTCACTGCTAAGGAATCCTTATTTGAAGGAACCGTTCTGGGATGAGTGGGAATGATGAAATTCTCAGACCCACGTCCGAGTCATCCTGGTTCCAGCAGGCACAGATTTTCAAGCAGATGTGTGGTTTAGAAAGACAGCCTGGTGGCCCTGTGAAGGGACTAGACGGAGATGCGGCAGGCTATTAGGAGATTCACGGTATTCTGGGCAGCAGGTGAGGTTGAGTTCGAATTCACAGAGGAGGCTGAAGGAACAGGTCACATGCTGCCTGCATAAGGTTAAAAGGTCAGGGTGAAGAAGAAAGATGACTCGGGGATCTTAATTTGGATGGCGGATGGCAGAGAGGAGCATGAGAGAAGGAGACCATCCGAGGCTGTGACACTTGGAAGATATTGAACAGTTGGTCATGTCAGGTGGCCACACACACACCCCTAGGGATCCACTGCAAGGAGCTAGAATTCTATTTGGCTGTCTGGGCCATATGGTTGGTTGAATCTGGATACAATCTTTGACTTTTGAAGCAATAATAGTCTACTTTTAAAGAGCAAGTTATAGATACACATTATGTATTCGTGTTTCGTATTAAATAATCAATGGCTAGTGGGTTATTGTAGTATGGACAAACTGTTTATTTTCAAAGACTGAACAGTGTATTGATTTGCCTGAATTCATACATTCTCCTGCTGTCGTCCAGACATAAATGAATGCGACGAAGATCCCAACATCTGTCTGTTTGGTTCCTGCACCAATACCCCTGGGGGCTTCCAGTGCATCTGCCCGCCTGGCTTTGTATTGTCTGATAATGGACGAAGATGCTTTGGTAAGCTTTGGAATGACTTCTGTGTCATAATTTGACCTTAGGAACTTCACAGATAGACAGTAAACCATCATGCTAGTGTTAGTCACTACAAAGTACGTGTTTGTGGCAACTACGTCTGCGTTAAAAATCTAGGTCTCAACACTAAATGTACTGGACACCTTTTAAGGTACTGTGAATTTTCAACCCTGTTTCCAGTTTTTTAAATTTCATACTGAAAAATTATTTTCATTCATTTGCTTATCATTATTATTACTGTTTTTGCTTCACTGTTCCATTTGTCGTTGGACCGAATTTTTTGTACTCTGCTGTATGAATTGCTTTTAATGTGAAATGACTTACTGAAACTTACATGAATTTTTTTTTGTGAGGCTATAACATAACAATAGAAGAGATACGGAAATAATTTTAATACTGAGTGTAATTTCTCAGATTTCCTAGGGACGTTATAAAAACACTTTTAACATTTCAGATAAGTATGTAAAATTTTATAGACAGGTCAATTTAAATTGGCATGTGAAATCAGCATTGGGGGATTTCCAGACCTGTCTTTTCACTGCTGACCTCATCTGCATCTGCATCCAGTGTTCGGCCCATGAGAAATGTTCCGTCAGAAAGTTGTACACAAAGTATTCCATCTTTTTAAATGACCAAGAAGGAGGTCTGTGATGTTTGCTTTCTCTTGACTAGATACCCGCCAGAGCTTCTGCTTCACCAACTTCGAAAATGGAAAGTGTTCTGTACCCAAAGCCTTCAACACCACTAAGGCAAAATGCTGCTGTAGTAAAATGCCAGGAGAGGGCTGGGGCGACCCCTGTGAGCTGTGCCCCAAAGACGACGAAGGTAAGAGCAGGCGTGTAAGACTCCACTTTGTGCTGGTCTGGGAATGTGTTTGTCGGTCACCATGGAACTCAGGAATATTGTGAAGGTGAAATGGCTCCCTCACGTCTAAATTGGTCACCTTAGTGTGAGGGGTTTCTTTCCAATGTGTGTATTCAACACATGTGAGTGCAGGGTAGAGTTACTGTTAGTTCATTTCTCCCCCGGAGGTCCGTCTTACTTGCTTTCAGAGGAATGAATTTGAGAGATGCAGGGCAGGGGATGCAAGGAGGGGGTGAAAACTCATGCTGAGTCAGCATGAGGGCCATTTGCAGGGTGAGACCAAGAGCTTCCCAGGTCTCCTGTTGTTAGTGTAGTCGAGTTGTAGGTGCCTCCCAGCAAGCTGGGAACTAGCCTGACCTCTAGGTTGGAGGTGGCTTCTGTGTGTCATGGGCTCCTCGGCACTGACGAGCAGACAGATAAGGGATGCCTGTGTGGCTCAGTCAGTCAAGCGAGCAACTCTTGATCTTAGCTCAGGTCATGATCCCAGGCTTCTGGTTCGTGGGTTTGAGCTCCGTGTCGGGCTCTGTGCTGACAGCAAGGAACCTGCTTGGGATTCTCTGATTCTCTCTCTCTCTGTCCCTCCCCCACACACGCTCTCTCAAAATAATTAACATTTAAAAAAACAAAAACAAAAAAAACTAGCAAACAGAACTAGAAGCCCTTAGTAGGCAGCACTCTGGAAGGAGCTGGGCAAGCCCAGGTGACCTTCTCTAAAAAGGCTCAGATGGGGCGCCTGGGTGGCTCAGTTGGTTAAGCAGCCGACTTCGGCTCAGGTCATGATCTTGCGGTCTGTGAGTTCGAGCCCCGCGTCAGGCTCTGTGCTGACAGCTCAGAGCCTGGAGCCTGTTTCAGATTCTGTGTCTCCCTCTCTCTGACCCTCCCCCGTTCATGCTCTCTCTCTGTCTCAAAAATAAATAAATGTTAAAAAAAAAATTAAAAAAAAAAAAAAGAAAAAGGCTCAGGGTTTCTTTTGAAGTAAATCATAAAAATAAAATAAGACTCTTGTCAAAAGCAACTTGTAGATGGAAATTAAGTCTAATTTCACGTACACCCTCCATCAGTTCTTAAGTTGTCTCACAACTGAGGCTCTTCAGTCAATGGGGAATTTGTGTTTTTCTCTGTAGTTGCATTCCAGGACCTGTGTCCGTACGGCCACGGAACTGTCCCGAGTCTTCATGACACACGTGAAGGTGTGGTTTGATGTATTTTATTCCTGTAGTCTTTTTTCGTGTAAATACATTTTTGTGTATTTGTTCTGTAAATCACGTTTATTTTACTGTATCACATGTAGTATATTTTAACATATGTACACAATGTTCTATATCACATGTGTTATCTTCACCATTGTAAAACTGCACCGTATATTGCATACAATCTGTTTATTTGGTTAAAAGAAATGTTTACGTGTTTTATAAATTTTAAGTCTGTGTTGAATAAATACACATGGTTGTGATGTCTCCTTTTATACGGAGGAAGTTTATGGACGATTCTATATTTTAGATGTCAACGAATGCCTTGAGAGCCCAGGCATTTGTTCAAATGGTCAGTGTATCAATACAGATGGCTCTTTCCGCTGTGAATGTCCGATGGGCTACAACCTTGATTACACTGGAGTACGCTGCGTGGGTGAGTGCTGACTCCACATTACATACTTGGAAGCTTCCATTCCATTTCTCATGTTCAGCAGAAGGTCTCCCAGGTGCCCTGGGTGGTGGGAGGATTTACAGAGCCAGTATCGGCAGCTAGTAATAACTGCTTTTTCTTCTCCCTTTTTACATTTACCAGTAGATCTGGTTTATGTGAACATGGAGAGAGTTGCCCAACCTCTGCCTTCCACCAGATATACAAACTCTGATGTGCCTAGAGATTTACACTTGGCAAAGCAACTAACTGGGAGAGAAGTCCCTTTTACTTTGTGACTTTCTGCACCTGCTCCTATAGCAGAAGACCACATCCCTCTCTGGGTTTGTGATTTTTAGGGAAAGCATGGCTATCTCAGGACTCAGAGCTTTGCACACTTGATCCTTTGGGGTCCTCTGTACTGAATAAAGGCAAGCCAGCCAGCTAATGGCAGGGAGGGTGCAGAGTCAGCTGTGGCCTGTACAGATCCTGGCAGTTTGTGAGGGCCAGGTGGATGGATATGATTCATGGGCATGCACATATTAAGCTAAAACTTCCCTAAATTTGGGGGCACTTTTTTATTCCTTTTTTTTTCTCAGATACTGATGAATGTTCCATTGGCAATCCGTGTGGGAATGGGACATGCACCAACGTTATTGGGAGTTTTGAATGCAATTGCAATGAAGGCTTTGAGCCAGGGCCCATGATGAATTGTGAAGGCAAGTGATACTTCCCTTAAATACTACTTCTGCTTGATCTAGAAAGGGTTGTTTCGTCTCTTCTTTTACTTTCATTGTTTTGATGTTCTACTGATGATTACGTTCATCACAAGTATTCTTTTCCTCTGCCTCAGTGAGAGTAGAGTCACAGCAGCTATTTTAAAGCCCTTGTCTGATAGGTCCAGCATCTCGGTCATGTCAGAGTCAGCATCTGTTGATGGTATTTTCACTTGAAGTTAGCTCCCCAGCAGGAGGTTAATTTTAGATTATTCCCTGGATATTGTGAGTGATATCTTTGCAGAATGCCGATGCTTTTGTCTTAGCAAGCAGTTAACTTGGATGAACATAAAAGCAGACTGTCAGGCCCGTGGAAGACAGAGGTTCAGATTAAGTTTTTTGCTTTTATGCAAAATAGTGTGCCTCCATCTCTAGCCCTCTGCTATCTGGGATTCCCTCTCACTCTTGAGCAGCCTTGGTTGCCCCCAGCTCCCTCCCCCGATTGCCATGCATAGAAGCTCAGAACATTTCTATTGAAGATTTAGCTGCCAGGCCCTGCTGCTGGCAGGACTATGTCCATCCACAGCGTAATTTCAGAAAAAGAAAAATACTGGGAACTTCTTTCTTGCTGGTTGTTTGCAGAGTTTCAACTTACCACTAAAGACTACTTCAGGTAGTTGTTTCTGTTTTTGTTTTTGTTTTCAGAGTTTATGGTTGTTATTTGTTGGAGGGTGAGTTTGTTAGGTGCTCACTTCTCCATACCAGGAGTGGAGGTTCTAGTATATTACTGCTTTCTCGATGACTGCTAAGTAAATACAGCAGTGTTTTTTTAAACAATTAACACTCTAGGCTCAGTCCCTGCTTACCTGTTTGTTTGATTAGATATCAACGAGTGTGCCCAGAACCCGCTGCTCTGTGCTTTCCGCTGCATGAACACCTTCGGGTCCTACGAATGCACATGTCCAATTGGCTATGCCCTCAGGGAAGACCAGAAGATGTGCAAAGGTAAGGCCATGGACAAGAGAGTAGTTAAAACTTTATTTGCCACGCTGGAAGTGTACTGCAGTGAAGTTACAGTTCTCATCTATGTTCTTCTAGAGTTTACAGCCCTGTATCTGACAGGATTTTGCTGGTAGATTTCCATACCTAGGTAACAAGACACTTGATGGTCTGCCTAAGCAAGTCAAAGATAAAACAGGCTGAAGAACCCACAATCTTGGGCTCTTATTAAAGAAAAGACTGTCCTTCCCTGAACTTCTTCTCATTGGGATCAATGCTGAAACTTTTATAAGTCTAGAATATAGCCAACAATTGGAAAATATTGGGCTCCTCCTTCCTCTCTCACACAATAGCATTTTAAGAGCCATAAGACCGGAACTAAGACTTAAAACTCCAAAACAATAGCCTGCTCCTGAGAATTTGTTTTGATCTTCTTCCTACGAAAACTGCTTTCTAGATCTGGATGAATGTGCCGAAGGTCTCCATGACTGTGAATCTAGAGGCATGATGTGCAAGAATCTGATAGGCACCTTCATGTGCATCTGCCCGCCTGGGATGACCCGACGGCCTGACGGAGAAGGCTGTGTAGGTAAGGCCTGAAGGGTCTGCTTATTTAAGACCCCTAGCTCAAGACACATTTGGAGCACTGTTTCCAAATCATCCTAACTTCAAGCCAACTACTTTTCTAGGTATTTCAAGGCTGTGCTAGAGCTGGATTTCTTCTACGTCTGGGTCCATGCCAATATAACAGCTTCTAGATGATGCACAGGCAGTTATGCCTGTCCCAGATTATATAAGCCTTCTTGTTTTTCATAATTCTGTGGGTACATATGCAAGCAAGTAAATACAGAGGAAAAAAAATTTAAAAGAGGAACCCCAAGGGGAGTCTGGGTGGCTCAGTCGGTTGAGCATCCGACTGTGGCTCAGATCCTGATCTCACCGTTCGTGACTTTGAGCCCCACATGAGGCTCCGTGCTGACAGCTCAGAGCCTGGAGCCTGCTTTGGATTCTGTCTCTCCCCCTTAACTGACTGAGCCATCCAGGCAACCCGAGAATTTTGATTTTAGTCATTCGAGTAGATGTATAAGGGCATCATAGTGTAGTTTTAACTTAAATTTCTTTAATGACATTGAGCATCTTTTCATGTGCTTACCTGCCATGTATCTTTTTTTTTTAATTTTTTTGCACGTATATGTGTGCTTGAATTTCATCTAGCTAAAATACTTAGAAACATGTTTATTTTTTATGCCTGGAATTTTTTTTTTTTTTTTTTGGTAACTAGCTGAATTTGACATTGTACAGTCACTACATTTATATGTATATTTCCTGGGAGCGAGGGGATGGGCACCATGATCATATCAGGAGCCCAGTTTTCTGGTCCTGGATGTGCCATAAATGAGCTGGGTGACTTAAAAGTGGCCTCATTCTCTTTGTCTCTGTCTCCTCATCTACAGAGTGAGAAACTACGTGATTTGGGTGGGAGGAAGAGGAAGAGATGGAAAGGGTGAAGTGTTTTAGCTCTAGTATTCTATGATCCCATTTCTTCCTTTTTCAAAGAAAAGACCTAGGGCAGCATTATACGTTTGTAATTTCTTCATTGTGAAAAGATGCTACAGAAGATACAGGTTCTAAAACTGTTCTGATCCTCAGGCTTTTCATGATCGCATGCTGGAAGCTGAACCTTCTGCAGAAAGAACTCTTTTTGATCATCAGAAAACTCTTTGTAGTGAAGTTTGGTTTTATACAGACATGTTTTTATAATTAGAAATGCTATTATAAACAGCCAAGATATTATTATAAATAAAAATTGTTTACAAATGTCCGAATCAGAATGAAAGATAAAGCCACACACACATACATAAAACCATAATAAAAATGCTGAGTACCGTGAGACTGAAATACAACAAAATTATCTCCAAAATGTCAAACACAACAGAAACTAAAAATATTACAAGCTAAAAAGTTGGACTTAGGTAGGAAATCTAAAATCTCTATAAAGAAAACTAAATGTAATCACAAATGAAATTTCTTTAATTTTTTAAGTATAGTTGTAATATAATGTTAAATTACTTTTGGGCATACAACATACTGATTCAGCAAATTTAAACATGGTGTGCTCATCACAAGTGTAGCTCCCATCTGTCACTCTACACTATTACAATATCACGAATTATATTCCTTATGCTGTGTCTTATTTCTGTGACTTACTTCATACCTGGAAGCCTGTATTTCCCATTCTCCATCACTCATTCTTCACCCATTTCGCCTATCCCCACAGCCCTCTCCCCTCTGTCAACCATCAGTTTGTTCCCTGTATTTTTATAGGTCTCATTCTGGTTTGTTTGTTTGGTTTGTTCACTTGTTTTTTAGATTCCACATATGAGTGAAATAATACGATATTTGTCTCTCTCAGTCTGACTTATTTCACTTAGCATAATAATCTCTAGATCCATCCATGTTGTCTCAGATGGCATGATCTCATCCTTTCCTATGGCCGCATAATACTCTGCTGTGTGTAGATACCGTATCTTTCATCATCCATTCATCGATCAGTGGACACTCTGATTGCTTCCATATCTTGGCTATCATAAATAATACTTCAGTAAACAAAGGAGTGCATATATATTTTCAAAATAGTGTTTTTATTTCCTTTGGGTAAAAACCCAGTAGGGGAATCATTGGATTACAGGGCATTTTTATTTTTAATTTTTTGAGGAAGCTCCATTACTATTTTCCATAGTGGCTGCACCAGTTTGCAGTCCCACCCACCGTGTTTGAGGGTTCCCTTTTTTCCCACATCCTTGCCAACAGTTGTTATTTCTTGTCTTTTTAACTTTGGCCATTTTGAAACATTTTTTTTTTAATTTTTTTTTAACGTTTTATTTATTTTTGAGACAGTGAGAGACAGAGCATGAACAGGGGAGGGTCAGAGAGAGGGAGACACAGAATCTGAAACAGGCTCCAGGCTCTGAGCTGTCAGCACAGCCCAACACGGGGCTCGAACCCACGGACCAAGAGATCATGAGCTGAGCTGAAGTCGGCTGCTTAGCCGACTGAGCCACCCAGGTGCCCCAAACTTTGGCCATTTTGACTAGAGTGAAGTGATAGATCACTGTGGTTGTGATTTGCATCTCTCTGATGATTAGTGATGTCTAGCCATCTTTTGATGTGTGTGTTGCCCAACTGTGTATCTTCTTTGGGAAAATGTATACTCACGTCCTTGACCCATTTTTTAGTCAGATTGTTTTTTTGGTGTTGAGTTGTATGAGTTACTTCTATATTTGGGATATTTACCCCTTACCAGACACAACAGATGAAATTCGACTATATGATATACTATGCCCCAGTAATTCGTTTTAAGTAAGCAAATAAATGAATAGAAAAATGTAAGGAATAGAAAAACTTTACCACGATCATTAAATTTTCATGAAAGTCTTGACAGAATGCTTTTGGGGATTCATTTTGAAATGAATAAAATTTATTTCAAAATGAATTTTGAAATATTAATGAGGGGAAAGAAGGCTTTGCTTTTAAGATGATGAAATAAAAATGTGTTACCTCACTTCCATCCCCTGAAGATTTAGAAATGCAGCAGTGGAGGGAAGAGTGTTTGTTTAAGTGAGGAATGGTCCCAACTACAGACTCTGAAGAGTATCTTTCAAATAATGTAAAATTTTCAATCAGAAATAGGTATTTTTGAGGCTCAGTGACATACTTTTTTTAGACTGGAGCAGAATACAGATATCTCTCAAAGTGACCAACCCTGATTTAAAGAATTCATCCAGCATCTTCGAGTAGATTAGGGACACACGTGAATGAGAGAAACCAGTTCGACACTCGGTGTGAAGAGCCAGAGAAGTAAAAGAGAAAACAGTTGACAAGACTTAGAGGACTTTACTCAGAGCCACAGTGACCTCCTAAACTACAAAAGGCTCGGTACGCATGCCCCACGGGCAGAGAGCATAACTGATGTGGTGAGAGAATGCTCGTACAGCAGAGTACAGCAGACGGGAAGTGAAGCTGGGTCACACCCTGCTCAGCACTGGTGATGCGCTTCTGCGCTGTGCTGTAGCATGTAGTAGACCTGGGGAAAGGCCATCAAAGATGAGGAGTTACACGAGACCGCAACTAACGTATACGTATGAGGCGGAGGAGAAGAAAGGAAAATAAACAAGAAATGGGCCAGAACACCTCATGAATGGAAGAGGACAAGTTTAGAAAAATAGTTTTTGTAATCTTTAAGAGACACCGTTAAATACAAATTATAAGAGAAGATATTGAAAATGAAGATAGAGCAGTATCAAGAGAGAATGGTGTAGCAGAGCTGAGGAAAGAAAGCCATCACAGAGGTTAGTCACAGTAGCGTTTTTGTAGTATTTTTATTTCATTGTGAGAGAGAGAGGGAAACAGAAGATCGGAAGCGGGCTCTGCGCTAAGAGCAGAGAGCCCAATGCAGGGCTTAAAGCCGTGAACCGTGAGATCGTGACCTGAGCCAAAGTCGGACACTTAACCAGATGAACCACCCAGGTACACCAATCACAAGCAAAAATGAAAACACAAGCAAAAATGTGGATATGGAAGTGATTCATAACAAAATGGTACAGGTAGAAGACCAAAAAATCCAACATTGCATAAATGAAGTCCCCCCCCCCAAAAAAAAGGAACAATGAAAAAAATTGGAACATGTTCGAGCATGTGTGGAATTAAATTTTTGTAGAAAATATTTAAGCCTGTATATGAGAACACACTGCCCCACAAAAAGCTAGTGCAGAATAGTCATTTATTCAGTTACACTTCATCAAACACCTGCTGTTTGTGTGGTTCTTGGGACAGGGTGTTCAACTAGGGCAGGGTGTCCCCCGCACCCCCTGCCCCCACTCTGCTCTCGAGTCATGTGTATTCTGCTCAGGGAGAAACAGACATCAAACAAACAACTAATCGACATACAAATTTCATATAGTGGTACGTCTTTTAAAGAAAGTAAGATTTAGTGGTTGAATGGGATCTATTTGAGAAGATCCATTGAAGGAAGGCTTCTGTGACGAGGTGACGTCTGAGCCGGGGCCTAGAAATGAAGAGGAAATAGCAGTAAGTACAGATGCCTCAGGCCAGAACGAAGGCCAGTGTGGCCAGAGTTTGTGCCAGGGGAGGAGTGTGAAGTGAGGTCCCAAGGCGGTCACGGGCACGGCAGGCCACAATAACGAGACTGGTTTTGTGGTGCGTGCACCATGGTAGAGGGATTTAGAGTACAGCCCTGCAGATGGACAATGAATGTGAGAAACCTAGATTTATGTCTCCTAGTTCTGGGATTTGGGGCAAGTTGGCTTCACTTTGTGCCTCAAATTCATACTCTAAACATAAATAGGAATAAGGAGAGCACTTACCTCATAGGATTATTGGGGAGATCCAATAAGTTAATTCATATAAACCCTTAGGACAATGCTTTGCATACAGTAAAATTTCGCTTGTGTTATTGTTACTGCCTGATGTACATTTTTAAAAGATCTCTGGTTGCCTAGTGGATAATGCAGCACAAGGGGTTAGGAGTAGAAGCAGGGTTCACTTAGGTGGCTGTTTTCATCATCTAAATGAGAGCTGAAGGAAGCTCAGATAAGGGCCAGAGGTGAAAGGGACTTAGATTGATAATGTACTCTGGACATAATCAACAGAACTTAATGACGGGCTGATTGGATATGGAAGAAGGAAGAGAGGTAGAGAAGACAAATCCTAGCAGTTTACTTGAATAGTTGATTGGATGGCTATTAAATGATAAGGAAAAGACTGGAAGAAGCAGGTGTGATTGGAAACACAGAAAAATTAAAAAAAAAAATGTTTCGACCAAGTTAACTGTCAGAAATGTATGAGCCTTCCAAGCAGTAACAGCAGGTACACAGATTTGTTTATGAGCCAGGACTACAAATTATTGGCAAACAGGTAGTTACTTAAAAATCACAGGATCAGATGAGGACACCAAGAAAGAGAACGCAGTGACTGAGCTCTGAACACTCCAAAATCTAGTGCGGTGGAAAATACTTAAAAGACAAAAATGAGAGACCAGCAAGAGAGGAAGTTCTCCAGGTCAGTGTAGGATTCATGACAATTAAAAGGATGGGTTATTCAATTACTTTTCATTAGAGCAGTTAGAGAGTGGTCAGTCACTCCTGTATCATGCTGCTGAGATGTATTGCACGATATAGAAAGAGAAGCAGTAATTATATTTGGTGACTTCTTCATCACTAGTCATCAGGTTTTCATTTTAATCAAAACCACAGTGAGATATCACCTCACACCTGTTAGGATGGACAGTCATAAAAAGACAAGAGATTACAAGCGTCGACAAGGATGTGGAGAGAAGGGAACCCTTGTGCACTGTGACCTTAGGCACTGTTGGTGGGAACATAAACTACTAAGGCCACTATGTATGGATTTTGGAGGTTCCTCAGGAAATTAAATATGTGCTACCATATAATCCAGCAATCCCACTTATGGGTATATAACCAAAGGAAACAAAAACATTATCTCAAAAACTTGTCAGCTCCAGTGTTCATCGTAGCATTACTGGCAATAGCCAAGGTATGGAAACATCCTAAGTGTTTGTCAGTGGATGAATGGATCAAGAAAATGTACACACATCCTGTCATCTGTGATAACATGTGGATGGACCCAAAGGGCATTATGCAAAGTGAAATAAGCCAGGCAGAGAAAAACAGATACTGCACAGTATTATTTATAAGAGGAATCTAAAAAAATAAAAGTAAATAAATTGAACTCACGGAAAGAGTAGAAAAATGTTTGCCAGGGGCTTGAGGTAGGGGAAATAGGGAGAGGTTGGTAGAAAGGTACAAACTTACAGTCTATAAGATGAATAAGGTTTGAGGATCTAATGTGTACCATGGTGATTCACAGTTGACAACACTGTACGTGTAATGGAAATTTGCTAAGAGATTAGAACTTAAATATTCTCTCACAGGAAAAGGATAAATATGTGAGGTAATGGGTGTGTTAATTCACTCGACAGAGGAATCCTTTTACACTATACCTCAATAAACTGGAAATAAAATAGGAGTTCTGAGGAGGGAAAAAAGAAATAAATCTGTCCTGAAGGGGACCACAAATGAGGTAGTAGGTGGAGGTATGACACATTATTAAAAGAGATTGTTTTTTTAAGATGGAAGTTACTAGAACATGTGTGTTAAGAGAATAACTCAGTGAAAAAGGAGAACTGTAAACTCCTGGAAGGCAATCCAGAGTTCAAGTGCAAGGACTGGCCTTTGAGAAAAACCAGGGAATCTTTATGCTGCTGAAAAAGACAAGAGTTTGAAAGTGAGGGCCGGATAGGTGGTTCATAGTGGGGAGTTGGAGGAGTTCTTGTCGCCCTGCACAGTAGTCATTTTAGAAAATGGAAGCATGGACACACTAGGAAATACAGTAAGATTGTCAAGGGAGTGTTACTTCCCATTTGAGGTTTGAATCGCGAGTTGAAGTGAGACCATCCTGGTAGTGTGTTTGCCTCTAGCCTATGGGTCTGCACTGCATTAGGCACGGAGTAGACAGCGCTAAGTGCTCTAGGAGTAGCCAACAGTGGAAAGGCGACTAATTGGCAATCCTCATGCCATTGAGAAATTTTCAAAGGATAAAGCGTGGAATGCTAGCAATCAAAATTCTAGAGGTCGTGCAGCATCACACCAAGACACTCCCTAGTGAAGTTACAAATTTCAACAATGGAAAAAGGGAAAGAAAAAAGTGAATTACGTTGGTTTCAGGCAACCAAGCAGAAAAACAAAGTATCTACAAGGCAGAAAAAGAAATCAAGCTACTTTTTACAAATTCTCACACTAATTCTCATACCACTGGTAGTAGAACAAAAGTAATCTAAAACTTGGAGACCTCTCTAGCCATCTTTCAAGTACAGAAGCTCTATTATGTGTCACCAGACATGGAGGAACTCCGTCTATCCAACAAGAGCCCTTCTTAAAAAAAATTCAAAAAATAAAATAATTCAGACAACTAAAAAACAAATCAAAATAAAGGCTAATGACATCAGGGATAGGATTAGATCAAAAAGGCTGACCTTGAACCCTCAACTTCTAGAAATAACAGACACTACATAGTACACAATATACAAAAAAATGTTCCTTTTTTTAAATCTATAACTTAGCTCAATATTTTTGTAAATAATCTTAAAATTTGTGTATTTCTATGATTGTGTAATAATTGTTTTTTCCCTACAAGGGAGGAAAAATTTCCCCAAGACACGGCATAGTGGATTTTAGGACGCTGAGAGCAAAGTTGAAAACCCGTAAAGCTTCCAGAGAGAAGACCCAGACTTCCTACAAATGAACAGTAACACTGGATCAAAGAGAACAAGGGAACAATATTTTCCAAACGTTCTAAGGGAAAATGATTCTGAACTAAAACTGTATACTCAGTCTAGTAAGGAAATAAACAAAAAATAGGACATTGTCAGAAATGTTCTAAATTAAGTTACCACCCATAATGAAATGACTCTGTGAAATGACCACCAAACGAGATACTCCATTATTTTGTTTTAATTAATGCAAAAGGAAGTTATAGTATACATGAAGCAGTGGTAAGCCAGGGATACAGGAAAGTTTGTTATTTGGTTTAAATAGATCCTGGAGGCACATTTAAAAACAAGATCTAACAAACAAGATCTAAGAAAATTACAACTTCCAGACACAGGTGGGGACAAGAGGAGGGCATAGAAAACTAGACTAGTCTAAGGAATATTGAGAGAAGAGGGCAAGACCATAGTAGATACAAAACACAATAAAATGATAGGTAAGAATCCAAACATACCAGCAGTCATGATAGTCATGATAGTTATAAACTGTGAGTTAAAAAAACAGATGTACTTTTTAAAATTCCTTTTAAACCCAGCGCCTGATGCTGTTCGTAAGAAAGGTGCCAAATCAGAATGTGAGGGAGATTGAAAATGAAGGGATGGAAAAAAATACTGAGGGCAAGTGCAGATAAAAAGAAAGCACAGGCAGAATAAATATCACCAGATTTGGGGTGCCTGGGTGGCTCAGTGTGTTAAGCATCTGACTTCGACTCAGGTCATGATCTCATGGTCTACGAGTTTGAGCCCCACATGGGGCTGTGTGCTGGCAGCTCAGAGCCTGGAACCTGCTTGGGATTCTGTGTCTCCCTCTTTCTCTACCCCTCCCCCACTCATGTTCTGTCTCTGTCTCTCAAAAATGAATAGGCATTAAAAAAATTTAAATATCAACAAATTAAAGATTAAAAAGTATAATTTGCAACAATGTGGTTAGAAGTAGAGTGTATCATGCTAAGCGAAATTAAATAAAGACAAATATATGACTTCACTTATGTGAGGACTTTAAGATACAAAACAGATGAACATAAGGTAAGGGAAGCAAAAATAATACAAAAACAGGGAGGGGGGCAAAACATCAGAGACTCTTAAATACAGAGAACAAATGAGGTTTGCTGCAGGGGTGGTGGGTGGAGGGATGACTAAATGGGCAAGGGGCGTTGAGGAAGACATTTGTTGAGATGAGCACTGGGTGTTATATGTAGGGGATGAATCACTGGAATCTACTCCTGAAATCATTATTGTACTATACGCTAACTAACTTGGATGTAAAGTAAAAAATAAATAAGAAAAAAACATTCTGACCAAAAACAAAGCAAAAACAAAAACATCCTGACAAAAAAATATAAAAAGTATAAAGATGAAAGCAGTTTATAAAAAATATTTCATTGTCCTAAGCTCTCTTAGGTTCTTGATAGCATAGCTTCAAAAAAAAAAAAAAAAAAAAAGCCCCAAACAAAATTTACAGAATATCAAACCCAGTAAAGATAAAAGAGATTTTAATGAAAACCATTTTGCCCTAATAGATTTATCACCAACCAAAAGAGCAGAACTCCCTAAATTTCTCCAACCAGTAAGA
The DNA here is from genome assembly GCF_024362965.1 of Panthera pardus. Classification (NCBI taxonomy): domain Eukaryota; kingdom Metazoa; phylum Chordata; class Mammalia; order Carnivora; family Felidae; genus Panthera; species Panthera pardus. The sequence continues at coordinate 133,006,920 of NW_026526765.1, forward strand.
GTCCTCACAAACCACGCTGCTCCTCTGATTTGACTCAAAGCCAGTCTGGGAGCCTGCGCTTCATGCTTGCCTGTGTGGCTTTTACCCTACTCTCCACCCTTCCTTAACACCCCCCTCCCCTCAGCCCCCAGCCTCGCTCCCATATCGTGTAAACTGGCACCCTCTCCCCCAGAGTTCTTCCTCACCTTGTCTGGTGTCTTGGGGCAAGTTTATGCCTCGTGGAGGTCAATTTTCCATCAAACGACCATACCTCCCCCACAAGGAAGGGAAGGGAAAAAGAAAAACATTTTGTTAAGAAAGAACCCTCCTGGATGGAGTTAAAAATAAATCCATGTTCACATATGACTAGTTTTTATCCCATCATGTTGGTATTTTGGTGGGGACATTTTAAATAAGATGTAACTCCCTTAAGGATCATTTGTGAATGGTCATTTTACACTCTGCTCATTATTCACCCTATTTGTTTTCCCAAAGATGAAAATGAATGCAGGACCAAGCCAGGAATTTGTGAAAATGGGCGCTGTGTTAACACTATCGGGAGCTACCGATGTGAGTGTAGTGAAGGATTTCAGTCAAGTTCCTCAGGCACCGAATGCCTTGGTAAGTGGACACCTGATTGTATTGTACTTGGTAAGTAAAACATCCATTTTATGAGGTCATCACAGAAGGGCTCTACATACATAGTCTTGTCTGCTATAAAACCCCCCAATCTGAGTAATCCAATATGCCTCTTCCTGAAGGGACCCATCTATTAAAATGATGTATTTCTGCCCATGTGTTGTATGCACATCTATGTGTCATGTAAATAGTCTTTTCAAAATTAAGATTAATTAAGCTCTATGGAAAATGTGACTTTACTAAAACTTACATCAGGAGATGATTTAATTCCATAAGAAAATATTTGCTATGTGAGGTAAGCTTTGCTGTATTAATAATATTAAAGTAAATGCCACATTTCAAAAATGTAGTGAAGGTTAATTTTTATTTTACGGTACAGAAAAAAATGTTTTACAAAATATTCTCTTGTGGAAAATATAAAGCTCAGACATTATGTTGTATTTTAATGCTAAAATACCTCTGTGATAAGCCATTTCAGTTAAATATGAGCAGGTATAAATGTATGGAGGAGGAAAATTTAAGGCAAACCGAGAAATAAGAGCACTCATCACTGATACAAAAACAGAATGGCTCAGCTATATCAGATTCTCCAAATGATGTCCCTGCGTTAAATCCTCGGAAACTGTTAGTCAAGAAAATAAATATTATTTACAATCTAGACCCTTACTAACCACCAATCTTTCCGGAAATAGAAAAGATAACCTACATAGTCTAATGTAGTTTTTTGTTTATAATATTTTCACTGGGATAGTTCATATTAAAGATTTATTTGCCTATTTACATCAGAGAAATTCCTTTATTTATACTAAATAAAAAAACAAAAAAAAAACCACTTAGCCCAAATGTCTGAACCCTCTTTTAGATGCAGAAAATATGAGATTGGACTGAATACGTACCAACATTGTAACATCATCTGGAATTTCCACAAATAAATCCTGATACTCATTTGCTTATTTATAGGGAAATGATTTCATTTCATTTTCCTTTTATTTGCATTCTGCAGGAATGATAGCTTGCTATCAACTAGTTGCTGATGGATTGAAGAAAAATAAATCTATTTCTAAAGGATAGTATCACCTTTTGTCAAATTTAATAAACTCTAGTAAAAGAACATGCTTTGAACGGATTCTCTAACACCTTTGTGTTCATGAAACTGTCAGGCAGTGTGGCTGTTCACATAGAAGAGTACTCACCTTTGAAAACATTACCGCCAGGAAGAAAAGCATTGATGGTCCTATTTTACTTGAAGATGAAAATGAAGTGTCAGCACCATGTCACTGATGCTTATTAACTCGTTGTTATTTCAGACAATCGACAGGGACTCTGCTTTGCCGAGGTGTTGCAGACGATGTGTCAGATGGCATCCAGCAGTCGCAATCTCGTCACAAAGTCCGAATGCTGCTGTGACGGGGGGCGAGGTTGGGGTCACCAGTGTGAGCTTTGCCCACTTCCGGGAACTGCCCAGTACAAAAAGATATGTCCTCATGGCCCAGGATATACCACTGATGGAAGAGGTAAGGAGTTGAGGAAATTGACGCACGCTACCAATACCATGAGCATTAACTTAGGTTAACCAGAAGGAAAAGTGAAAAATTGATACGATAGCTGAAATACTTACATGTGTTTGTATACGCTTCTTGCTAATGATTTGGAGACTGGAAAAGATGCAGTCTTAGTATTTAAGAGGTAGGATTGACTGGGAAAACTGAAAGCTTTGGTAACAGTAAGTAATTTTCTTGAGATCACACCCTTTCTAAGGGATGCACTCAGCAACAGAACATACCCGTCTTACCCCAAAGGCCATGCTTGTAACCCCCCAAACTATACCTGCTTTACTTAAATACGTGTTGCCTATTTGTGCACAGGGACTAAGTCAGTTTGCAACGTATATACAAACCAGCAAGTCTCATTATCAGTTAGTGGTTTCCAATTTTTTTTTTCCCCTTCCTGAGCCCATTCCTCTTTTAAGCAGTTTATATCTAAAGGCTCTAACTTTGGAGGTAAATTCTAGCCTCTGGCCCATTAGTCCTCTGTTTCCATTTTTCTGTACAACCACCTGATAGACTGATGTCCTGAAAAATACCATTTTCTTCTATTACTACACAGACTCCTAGCCCCGGGCCTGATTACGTTGCTAATGAAACCCTTTCTTCAGAGCCGAATCCCATTGTGAATATGAGGTCTGGGCATAGGAGATCACCACAAATTCCAGATTACTTGAGCTTCAGAGAGGTAGCTGTATATATCCCGCCAAAATAATACACACTTACATTGCAAAACAAGTAGACTTAAGCAGGGCTTTCAACCTAGCCTCCATGGATGTATCTCTTCCGGTCACTTCAGAATAGTTTTCTTTCCCTTGCATGTTGCCAGCCGCTGGAGTGAGCAGCACTGTGGATGTTGGTTGCTAGTTCTCTCACGTCACTTCCTTCGTTTCTCTTAGTTTTCCCACCAGCGTTATCCCCGCATATATATTAACTTGTACGTTTGTTTTCATTTTGGGGTTGTTTTTGCCCACAGATATCGACGAATGCAAAGTTATGCCAAACCTTTGCAGCAATGGTCAGTGCATCAATACCATGGGCTCATTCCGGTGCTTCTGCAAGGTTGGCTACACCACAGACATCAGCGGCACCTCGTGCGTAGGTAAGGTGCCGCGTCTCTCCCTCTGGGGGTGGCCAGCTCCCATTACCTACAGGTCACTTCTGTCAATGCAGTGTGTTTACCATGGAGCGTGTGGGACACAGAACTGTTCAGTTCATCAGGAAGTGTTCAATTGGAGAAGCATAAAAATTATTTCAAAAATATTGTTTCAACATTTTATATTTTAATACAAAATGACTTCGGACTCTGGACATGTGTGTTAGCATATATAGAGAGAATGCGTTTTGCTCCTCATTGCTGTTTTTGGCATAAAACATACCAATTAAGCATCATGTATCATTTCCAGTTGGAAAGAAGTCTCAGGGCAGAATCCTTCTATGTTTTTACAGTCTCTTTTTCTGATTCAGTTTCTTACTGTCTCACACACAGAATTCCGTAACAGTTAAGGGCAGGGGTGGGAGGCTTGCCTTTATCAAGTCTTTCCAAAGCATTCGACTTAGTTTTCAATGATGACCAAAAAAAAAAAAAAAAGTCTTCTCTCCTCCATATTTAATTACCTTGCAGCTTTACTTCTATTCAAGTTCCTGTTTTAATAACAACCTGGGATGAAAAGGTTAAGAAAACCCATACTGACTCTTAGTGAGCATCTGACTCACTTGGTTGGGCATGAGAGTGCTTGAGAACAGGCTGTTGATCATGAGCTTTTGGCATTCTGGAGGCATGGATCAGTATGTTTTAGGAAGAAATGGAGATTGTTTGCCGTCTGACAGTCTTAGCAGTAAAGAGGTAGTATATTGAAAGGTGGGGACGATTTAAAGACAGTTGTTTTGAATAAAGATGTGAGCAGAGTGTGTAGAAACTGCGAGGCACAGTGCTGTGTGCTGGGGCTGTGCCAAAAGAGAAGAGGGAGATGTCACTGAACCCTGGGAGGAGAAAATTGTACACGGAGGGCCGCCTTGAAAGGAGCTGTGACCCCTAACCCAGTGACTCAGAGCCTGAGCCATCTTGCAGGGAGGGTGTGGAGGGAAATAAGGACCAGACAGCAAAGAGAACCTGCTGGTGGTGTGTGTGTAGTCTAGCAGCCTGGGCCCGAGTCTAGCCGCACGGTGGGCCAGCATGAAGACTTGAATCTGGATCTGTGGTGCCCCACGGTGCTTAGCATGGCAGCTAACAGTTCAAGAGAACGTCTTCCATACCCGTGTGTCACAGTGTCCGAAGAAAGAAACTCTGGGGGCACCTGGGTGGCTTAGTCGGTTAAGGGTCCGGTTTCAGCTCAGGTCATGATCTCGCGATTCATGAGTTCAAGCCCTACATCGGGTCATCCGGCTCTGTGCTGAAAGCTCAGAGCCTGGATCCTGCTTGAGATTCTGTGTCTCCCTCTCTGCCCCTTCCCTGTTCATTCTCATTCTTTCTCTCTCTCCCTCCCTCTCTTCCTCCCTCCCTCTCCCTGTCTCTCTGTCTCAGAAATAAACAAATTTTTTTTAAAGGAAGAAAGAAATTCTTACATTTTAGAGTATGGTCCTCAAGCTATAAACCAAAATACATAAATCTAAAGAATGTAGTGGCACAGCGCCTGGTGGCTCAGCCGGTTGAGGATCTGACTTCGGCTCAGGTTGTGATCTCATGGTCGGTGGGTTGGAGCTCCATGTCGGGCTTTGTGCTAACAGCACAGAGCCTGCTTGGGATCCTGTCTCCCTCTCTGCATCTCCCCCACTTGTGCACACACGCTCTCTCTCTCTCTCAAAAATATTTAACAATTTCGGGGCGCCTGGGTGGCTCAGTTGGTTGAGCGGCCGACTTCGGCTCAGGTCATGATCTCGCAGTCCGTGAGTTCGAGCCCCGCATCGGGCTCTGTGCTGACAGCTCAGAGCCTGGAGCCTGTTTCAGATTCTGCGTCTCCCTCTCTCTGACCCTCCCCCATTCATGCCCTCTCTCTGTCTCAAAAATAAATAAACGTTAAAAAAAATTTTTTTTTAAATATTTAACAATTTAAAAAAAACCAATGTGGTGGATTTTTTGAACCCGCACAGTTGTCCAGATATTACATTTATCCAAGAATCATAGACTGCTCTACAAAGTAAACCAGTACGTTACTCTCAAGGACACTGTTGCGTGCATCTTTTCTCTCTGGCTGTTTTTCCATTTTAAGTTGAAGTGGAAAAGAAAAAGATGAAGTAAGAATATGGAGGGAGGAAGGAGGCCAGTTGCTCCTTGAAACTAAGAATTTAATCTTCATATCACTCTTACTTAGATCTTGATGAATGTTCTCAGTCCCCGAAACCATGCAACTTCATCTGCAAGAACACTGAGGGAAGCTACCAGTGCTCATGTCCCCGGGGATATGTCCTACAGGAGGACGCAAAGACGTGCAAAGGTGAGCGAAGTCTCTGGCATTTCTGACCCTTGTCTCTCTTCTTTCGGATCCGAATCTAGCGAGTCCAGGATTCCTCCACCTGTATCTCCTTCATTAAAGCACATCTTCCTAGTGACCACCTTATTATGGCACAGAAACCTCTACTGAAGGACACGTGCAGGGGGCAGAGAGCATTGAAACCCAAACTACCCCAGTTTGCTTCTTCTAGCAAACCACACAATTCAAAATAAAATGAAATTACATAAGACAAAAAACAGTGAGGGAAGAGATTGAAACAAATAACTGAAATCAAATTTCTTTCGTTGCTTATGGAGGATCTTATTTCTCTAAACTACTTTTATTATATGTCTACCGCAGAATATTGAAAATGAATGGTTGAATTTAAAATTTTTTGCTTAGTAGTATTGAAAGGAATTATCAAACTAAGTTAGACCATTACTGTGGCTCCAATGCTGTAGTCATGCATTCATTTTTGTCATAAACCTCACCAGTATAAAATCAATGGACTGAGGAAATTCCTTCTTAAATTTTTGAAATACAGGTTATTCTTAAGAATAATGAAGTTTTATTTCCAAGGAATACCGAAAAAAAAAAAGTACTAACAATAATAGCAAGCAGTACTATTCTCTTTGACCTATTTACTGAGCCATCAGGAATCAATTTAATTTTGCACGTTGTTAAGAGTACAACTAGTGTGTGCTTTTTAAGCTTTAATATAATGAATTAGTGTTGTTTACATCTTATATTGCTGTGCATATTTACTTCAATATATTTAGTTCTAATCTAACCAAAATCACATTTTCAGTTTTCTGTTAGTTCAAATATAAATTCCATTTATGATCAGAATTACAGATGCTGTATTTTGGGTTTTGTTTTGTTTTGTTTTTTGTTTTTTTTTTTGTTTTTGTTTTTGTTTTTTTGCTTCCTCTTGTATTTATGATGGTGTTTTCATTTGGAGTCTGAGAACTTGACTCAGTGTTTGTTTTCAGATCTTCATCAATTTCCAGATCTTTTTATTATTATTTAACCCCTCTTTTAATAGGAGTAAGTGACCAGCCATGTACTGAACTGTGCATTAAATTCAAAAATTATACCCTTTGGATATTCGCTTTGAGAACGGTTCGTATAAACCACTGTGACTCCTCCATTCTCTTTCTTATTCTAGGAAAACTTTGTGTTATGTATCACCTTAGCCATCCTATCAGAGCAGCCCATGATATTTATGCTGCTGACATGTGAGAAAAGGAACTGCTTGCCATACACATATGGAAGTCTGTAAAGCTTCCTGCACAACTCTAGGCAATATACTCCCAATGGAAGATGTACACATCCTGTGGCTTCATGAGAAAGAATGCACAGCCGGGTGACTCTGCTCTGATTTTCACTGGCTTCTCTTTCATTTCAGACCTTGATGAATGTCAAACCAAACAGCACAACTGCCAGTTCCTCTGTGTCAACACTCTGGGAGGTTTTACCTGTAAATGTCCACCTGGTTTCACACAGCACCACACTGCTTGTATTGGTAAGACAAAACTACAAATGGCTAGTTTTGCAAACTCTTGGTAGATGCATAAAAATCATACTTAAAGTGGAGAATAACGAATGGCTCAATACTCATATTTAGTACCAATGCGTCATAATTAGTGGTCTAGAAATGTGGCTAATAATATAGGTGTTTTTGCCCAAGAATAATATCCAAAGGAAAAAAATAGTTAAGGTCCAACTAAGCACAAGCACGGTAGGGTGTATTCCAAACAGTGCCTTTCTATTGCATTCTAAATATAACCATGTGTATTCAGACAAAATATGGATAAAGGTTCACTGTAATTTACAACATGCTAGCGAACATGGTGGATTATTTTATGTTAGAAAACACACACGTTAAGAGACCTTCAGTCTGCGTTATCAGAAATCATGTCCTCGATCAACCCAAGACACACTATAACTTCACATGTCTTGAAATAGTCCTTTTCTTACCACTAACATGACAATGAATCTGGCCATACATTTCTCTCAAGTTTTCACATCTTGAAACTTAGGCTTTCATACCTCACTTTTCACTTTGTATAGTGAAATCTCAGGTAATGATTAGGAAGCTTGACATTCCTCCTTCCTGCTTTGCTAGACAACAATGAATGTGGGTCTCAGCCTTCACTCTGTGGAGCAAAAGGAATCTGTCAAAACACGCCTGGAAGTTTCAGCTGCGAATGCCAAAGAGGGTTCTCTCTTGATGCCACTGGACTGAACTGTGAAGGTCAGTTTATTTGCTCAAAAATCCTTGATCTAACACAGCAAACTATTTTTAACTCCCAAGCCACTAAATGAGAAATGAGATCATCTCAAAAGAAAGAAAGTACTTAACAAGATAGAACTCAGGAACTGATTTTTGTTCTTAGATTTTCATGTATCATTCTGGGGGCAGAGGAAAACTTTAATGTGGTAGAACCAAAATTCTGAGAGTATGAACTGGCTTTTAAAGTAAGTGTTGTCTTTACATAATTACTGATCTAAAAAAAAAAAAAAACTGCAAGAGAATTCTGTAGCTAATATGGTTTACAGTAGTATACAAATAGATCAGAAAAAAACATGGGGCTTTGTTCCATGATAACGACATGTGTGAAAGTTAAGTCTTAAAAGAACCAGTTATCAAAGAGAATTGCAGAAATCGACAAAAAGCACTGGGGAAAGTGAGAGCTATTTCCATTTCATTTGTTCTGAAACTCCTGATTCACTCTCTTCCCGACAATGGGCATTTTCTATAAATCTACCCCCCCACAATAGGTATTTCTTGTGAAGTGCAAGGAAATGGTTAACTGGGAATAAATTAAGAATCTGCCTATACCTGACAAAATATTAAACTGTTCTCTAATATTTCCATCACAGGTGTTAATTTATTAGAATTGGTATCTTTTGCAAAATACCTATGCCAAAAAAATTATAGGACTATATACATCTCCTTACATTTTTTTATAAGCTATTGCAGTTTATGTCTTTATTGATTTTAGTCACCCTTTGATTTAAGAAATATATTCATAGTTTTTAATGTACTCTTTATAAGAAGTGTAGGAGATTTATATATCTAATTTGCAGCCAAGAAAAATTCGGCTTTAAAAATTTCCATTTTAACATTTTATATTTGAAATCATTGAAAATTTTAAAGTATTCTGAATGTACTGCTGTTTGCCACTTGTGAGTTCAGCTTGTGACCATCCACATACCATTTATTAATTATACATATAAATTTGCTGTACACACATCAGACGTGTCAATTTTATTTTACTCTTTATGGGTAGATTTCAAAGCCTCAGGTATCATTCCCAAAGAATATGCATGTACGAACAAAGAAATTATTCCAGATGTGTAAGAATACCCCATCACATCTAAAAATAACATTCAAATCCTTACATTTTAAATTTAATTTTGAATGGTATCTCTGTAGTGCTGTATCTTCCTGAAATTGAGGAATAAAATGTCCGAATCACTATTGAATCTACTGGAATATGTAATGCAAATATGCTTCAATTACCTACCAAATAAATCACACCATATGCAGTTAATCCATCCAAAATATACACAACATTTGTGGTTGCTATTGTTGATTTGCTGAAATGAAGATGTTATTGAAAGCACTGACAGGAGATGGTCCGGTGGACAGCATAAGAAGAAGGTGGGCTCTTAGAACCATCTGTGATGACCCCTAATAACCATGTGACTTGGAAAAGCTCACAGCCTCTTTGTGTGTCTTGTTAGTTTCCCTGATGATAGTTAGCCCAGGTTGTGTTGGGAGTGCACGTCCGAACAGTAGAGGCAAGTCTGCGTGAATCTCATGCTGGGCTTGTTTTTGCAGATGTGGATGAATGTGATGGAAACCACAGGTGCCAGCATGGCTGCCAGAACATCCTGGGAGGCTACAGATGTGGTTGCCCTCAAGGGTATATTCAGCATTACCAGTGGAATCAGTGTGTCGGTGAGCTCCTGCTTGTTATGTACCATCTGCCTTTCTTACCTTAAAGTATCTGTGCATAAAATGAACTAACAAAGGTTGATGCTTCAGTGTAGCCTCAGAATCCTAGAACTTTATTTATTTTTGAGAGAGAGAGTGAGAGAGAGGGAGCCAGCAGAAGTTCCGCAGAGGGAGAGAGAATCCCAAGCAGGCTCCACACTGTCAGTGCAGAGCCAGAGATGGGGGTCTACCCGAAGAACCATGAGATCATGACCTGAGCCAAAATCAAGAGTCGGGATGTGTAACTTACTGAACCACCCAGCTGCCCCTAGAATCCTAGAACTTTAAAGCCAGTCCTTCACGGGCATCTGTTACACTAGTCTCTATGTTTGTGTATGTTTGAAAATACCTGGAATAAAAATGTTGTTTTAAGGCCCTAAAAGGTAACTCAACTAGAGCTTTTATAATTAGAAATTTCTACTACATGTACTTTTAACTTTGTAAAAGTGGTGTCAACAATCATCGTCTTCATTTGCCAAGGTCTGGGGCTTTTCATCATTGATGTCTTATCTTTAGATTTGGGGTTGAAGAATTACCCATCCATCTCCCTCATATAAATCTAAGTGAATTCACATCAGCTTAATAAGAGCCATCCATCTGTGCTCTTCAGTTACATAGATCTAATGAAGAGGGTTAAAGTATTTGAAGGTAGAAGAAGTATCTAGTTAGAGCTAATTCTGTTGAAAACTCCAGAGAAAAGCATTTATAAAATAAAATGTGTAGACCTTTAGCTCTGTTCCTTGCATTGCTAATAGTCAATAGCAGTTCTCCTTTTAAGGACAGACTGATCAAAGAGAACATTATTCTGTACTTGAATAGCCAGCTGATTGACTTAGCACAGGCCTCATTTCTTCACTCCATCTGAATGCACTTCATAGACATGCCATCCAACAGGCTGTGACATCAGATGCCGGCATAGCTGAGCAGAGAGGGGAACAGTGGTCCTGCAGAGAAACAGCAGGGCGCTTTCCTGTTCCTCTGTAGTGATTTAAATTACTCCACGTGTTTTCCAAATATTTCACTGTGAGCATCCACTAAATAAATTAATCTGATTTTATCCTTTGTGGTCTTCTCAAAAGAAATTTCTAATGACGGTGTAGTGATTTGAGAAGAGAAAGTCAAGATAGATTTCAAAGGAGGGAAGCCAAGTCTTATGAAAGTCACAAAGAGGGTTGCAGTCTTGTGCCAGGCCAGAGACAGATGCTTTTGTCACCCCCACAAATAGACACTCATGAAAGGAAATGCAGAAGCCATTAATGATTAAGAAGTTAAGGGCAAAGTTTTCAAACATTATCACAATGGTGTAAGTTAGGCAGTCAAAATGATTTAGTAAATTTACTTGTTTTTCTGTACACAGACAAAAAATGTTGCCAATGTCCTTTTGCCCTGCTTTATTGATTTTTAAACAGGGGCAAAGTATAGGCGTAATAAATACACTTAAGAATATCGAGAACAGTACTTTTTTAGATAGCTGTTAAAACAGTATAAAACAATGACACTGCTTTGTTTATAAAATAGGAGACCCTCCACTTAGTAAATAACATGGATTTCTCAGTTAATTCTGTGGATATTACAGCCAAAGGATGATCTTCTAATATCTCCTATGTGTCAGCTTATTAAAAAGAATTCTCATTTTTATAGTGACCATAAGTATAAACAGGAACATGTATGGAACATCATCTCAACTTCCAAGTTCTTAAGTTTGCTGAAGCTTCTGCCTATAAATATCTAGTGCAAAAATATCTATATAGTTTTTCACTACATTGGTCTGACTTTAAGATCAAGGCTAATATTAGTATATATCCTTTTTAAAAATTTATTTATTTTGAGAGAGAGAAAGAGACGAGTTGGGGAGGGGCAGAGAGAATCCCAGGCAGGCTCCACATGGAGCCCAACGGGGGGACTCAATCTCAAGACCATGAGATCACAACCTGAACTGAAATCAACAGTCAGATGCTTAACCAACTGAGCCCCCCAGGTGCCCCATGTATGGTGCATCCTAATTCCCCTTTGTGGGATCCTCCAAGTGGGCACTTCAGCAAGGCAGTCACCCCAGAGAAGCTCACACAGTGTAACAGCAGGGATTTATTTGGAAGTTTCCAGATTCTTCTGTTCAAGGTTGAGGAATCCAGCTGGTCTCTACTTTAATTGCTGACTTCCTTGCTTTGAACACACATAATTCCAGTTGGAATTTTAACTCAAATATATGGCAGGGATGGAATTAAACCATCAGGAACTAATAAAAGCAACAACTTGTCAAAAGAACAAGAATTATGACAAAATGCCAGCTGAAAGGCCGCAAATTATTTTTATCTGTTACCTGTGTGTGTAAATATCATTAGTCATTCATAGGATTGAAGGGGGAAGGATACAGAATGAAGGGACCAAACTGTTATAGTCAGTGTATCAGATAATTTTAATAATATTAAATTGTAAGCCTACAATGTTGTAATACTGTTGCCAACTTAAGGAAAATGACAGTTTGTGTTACTACTGAAAAAGGTTTTTTTTTTTTAATTTTTTTAACGTTTATTCATTTTTTGAGAGACAGAGAGAGACAGAGCATGAATGGGGGAAGGACAGAGAGAGAGGGAGGCACAGAATCTGAAGCAGGTTCCAGGCTCTGAGCTGACACCACAGAGCCCGACCTGGGTCTCAAACCCACAAACCATGAGATCACGACCTGAGCCGAAGCTGGATGCTTAACCGACTGAGCCACCCAGGTGCCCCAACACTAAAGAAAGGTTTTGATTCTCATGAACACTTTAAGAAGTCTCCAGCCACTTGCCAGAGAACATTTATAACATTGTGGCACATACACTGTACCGATGTAGGTAGGTAACATTCCCAAATTGTTGCAACCATTATTAATTATTCAAAATTGAAAATAAGTGAATATTAACACTTGCCCATGGAAAAAAATTATTAATCAGTGAAGCATGAGACAAAGTATGTATTAAACATGAAAATATTTTACAAGTGAGATTACCTGAGTCCACAAAAATATACCACAATATACATTTGTAACAAATGAGTACATTATGGAGCTTAGAAAAACATGACACATATTTAAATATTCTCGTCAACAGTACGTAAATGCAATTTACTCAGTTAATTGCCTTTCCCTGGTAATTTTCCTACCTAACAGAATGTCTAATCCTATATTCATAGCAGGATCATTTTGTTAAATTATAACCTAATTTGTATTTTCTGTTAGGAGAGAAACACTGCATATAAATGTCAGATTTAATGACTGAAGCAGGTCAGCCTTCATGGCAAAATTGCAAGTCTTTTGAACACAGAAATAAAACAGCAGTTACGCCTATGTCCGAGGTAGCCTAGTTATTAAGAATTCACTTAAATACTTTTCTCCCCATGAAATGAAGACTAAGAACTCATACATAGTAAGTAATCCTATCAAGTTGTACATCCGGCACTCTCTGTTTGCTGGTCTAATTCTGAAACTATAATCCTGACACAAAAATTGCCTAATTCATTCACACCTATCCTTTTGGTAACTTGTGGGCTTTACTTCATGGAGTTAAATTTCCTGAGAGGCCTCGGCTCGGAGATTGCCCCTGCACCCCCGTAAACCTCCCTGTAGCTGTTGTGTTCCAGACGCACATCTCCTTGCAAATGGACCGTCTCCTCACGTGGGCTGAAACGTAAACTTGTCACGTATCAGGGAAACAGCCACATTGTGCTCCACTGGGGTCATAAGAATTCCACGGAGCAGATGTTGACTTGAGCCCAGGGTGAAATGTGGATTATGATAAAGCCCAGAGGAGTCAAGCCACATGCTATGTATCAACCAGGCAGTGAAGAGCAAAACTGTAATCTCCACAGTTAAAAGCACAATCAGGCTTTGATTTTTGTAAAAATAAGAGCGACTGAAAGTAGAACCTGTCATTATCCTGCAGGCAGGAATGTACAGTGTAAGGTTAGTTATTAAACTAGTAAAAGCTAGGTTAGCATTTGCTGAATGCAAACCTCTCCCAGAAGATACTGTCTGCACCTAATGGGTTCTCAAGTAGTTAAAAGCATACTAGATTTCCAGTTCAATAAATTAAATTAAATGTTTCTTTTAATTACTTTGTAATTCATAGTATTTGAATTTTTACATATGTTTTCTACCCACATAGAATGAATTTGGGAATTGCTAGGGGAATGGAAATGTGTATAGAAACAGGTTTTTTTAAATTGAGATATAATTCACATATCATAAAATTCATCTTTTCAAAATGTGTACAGTTCAGGGGCTCCTGGGTGGCTCATTCGCTTAAGCACCGAACTTCAGCTCAGGTCATGATGACCCAGTTCATGGTTCGAGCTCCAAGCTGGGCTCTGTGCTGACAGCTCAGAGCCTGGAGCCTGCTTCCGATTGTGTGTCTCCCTCCCTCTCTGCCCCTCCCCTGCTCACGTTCTGTCTCTGTCTCTCTCAGAAACAAAAACGGTAAAAAAAAATTAAAAACACAAATGTGTGCAGTTCAGTGGTGTTCAGTATATTCTTACAGGAGTGTGCAATCATCACCTCCCACACATTTTCATCATCCTAGAGAGAAACTCCACACCCATAAGGAGTCATTCTCCATTTCTCCTTCCCTGTGGCCCCTGAAATGTAGTGATGTACTTTGTATCTCCTTGGATCTGAGAGACAGGCTTTTGAAGTAACCTTAGGTTCCAAGAATAGAAGTTGTTCAGTCGGCAGACTGCCTACATCTGTACCCAAAGGCTGCCATCCTATTCAGAAATAAAGCACAGACAGAAAATTAAAGGGGAGGGCCAGGGTTTTTTTAAAGCCCTAAGTGAGGGGAATTTTGTCTGGGTTTTTTTTTTTTTAATTTTATAAGCTTTGCCAATCAACCATCAGAGTGAACATTTTTTAAATACGCTTCTAGAGGTATGTCCACGCGAAACTGTCATTCCTCTGACAGCCAGGCTCTCCTTCACCTCCCGCCCCCTCCCTTGGGTAAGAGTTTCTTACTCTGTGTTCCTAGACGAGAATGAATGCTCCAATCCCAATGCATGTGGCTCCGCTTCCTGCTACAACACCCTGGGGGGTTACAAGTGCGTCTGCCCCTCCGGCTTCTCCTTCGACCAGTTCTCCAGCGCCTGCCATGATGTCAACGAGTGCTCATCCTCCAAGAACCCCTGCAACTATGGCTGCTCCAACACAGAAGGGGGCTACCTCTGTGGCTGCCCGCCCGGCTACTACCGAGTGGGACAGGGGTAAGGCTACCCACCTCTCCACGCTGGGAAGCAAGCGCGGTCCCGACACTTAAGGGAAAGCTAATGTTGCCCGGGAGGCAAAAGCACTGGTCAGAGGACTTGGGATGTGGGAAGGAGGACCGCCAGGAAGGCACATGGGTGAGGTGCAGTAGAATCGCCTCCTCTGTGGTGAACTTGAGACCCGCTTTTATACAGGTGTCACTCTCCAGCCCCTCAGAATGGCCTGAATTGATTCACTCAGATCCCTCAAGGCCAGAGACATTTTAAAAACCCTGCTCCCGTGTTGTCACTGACACCTGGATTATGAGGTGTAAGTGGAATGGCTTCACCCGAGATTTTTCTATGAATTTTGGCAAGTGCTAACCCAGTGGTCCCTAAGGAGGGAGTCTTTCCCTCTCTTTGCTCATCTGGCTGTATAGTGCACAGAGCGGATGTGCCTGGTCAGCGTGGCACCACCACAAGGCTGGGTTCCCGCCAGCTAATGGCACCTTCCCAAGTGAGCCGTCTCAAGCACATTGGAGGTGCTGGCCACCCACATCCTTCCTTCAAGGCAGCTGGGCCTCACACAGCACAGAAGATGGGAATTTACAAGTCAGTCAAGGTCACCTTCCCCAGAAGGAACAGGGAGTGAGTCAGGCACTGAGGGGTGCGGACTCATCTGTCCACCCCTGCTACCTGATAATGCTTGAAAACCAAGGTCGTGGTCCAGACAACAGGTCATTTACAGCCAACTCAGTGACTCTCACTAACCCTAAGAGGAGCTCAGAAATCCCAGCTGTTAAAGCAGAGAGACACCCTGAGAGCATCAAGCACAGGCTTCAGGCTTGTAAAGCAACAGAAATTCTCTTAAGCATTCTCTTTTGAAATTCATACTTTGCTTTTGTTTTGTTTTTTAACCTTCTTGATATAACTATACCTGAGTGCTTCAGTCTAAATAGGAATGAAAATTGGAGAAGCCCGGGGCTCATTCTGAGAAGAATGTTGCTCAAAATGAGGGAGAACCTCGTGTATTAAGTGTTGAAGGGAAGAGTTACCAAGACTATTAGGTGTTGGTGTTTCTGAGCTTAGAGTTTACTCTGTTGGTTTCCTGTTTCTAAAAAGTCTTTGGTCTCCCACTGGAACCCTGTGGTCACACCCTGTGAAGTCTCACAATGCCTTGCTTCTCATTGCCAATAGCCACTGCGTCTCAGGAATGGGATTTAACAAAGGGCAGTACCTGTCCCTGGATGCGGAGGTGGACGAGGAAAACGCTCTGTCCCCAGAAGCATGCTATGAGTGCAAAATCAATGGCTACTCTAAGAAAGACGGCAGACAGAAGAGAAGCGTTCACGACCCAGAGCCCACTACCGTGAGTAACCCTGGCTTGGTTCTGTCACAAGATTTTATCCTCACGCCGTCGCGCATACTCTGCAGTAAACTTTAACGTAGGTTCCAGCCTCTGTGAACAGTTTGTTGAAAGGTCATAACTAAATTAACAGACACAATATGGCAGAGGCACGGCAAAATTAGGGGCAGTATTAACTGAAAACACAAGGACTGGGTGTGTGGGGTGGGGGGGGGACTTTATCAGTCATAGTTTCAGATCCTATGTTTTTGTTTTTGATTTGTGCGAGAGGGAAAAACGTGTCCATCTCAGAAATAGCTATTATAAAATGATTGAGATAACAAATTATTTTGAATGTGTCCATCTGTGTTTTATACAAATGTAGTACACCAGGTTGCTTTTAATTCTCAGTAGATAAGGCAACAAGGTCTCATATTCTATGACATTTGTAAGAAAACAAAATTTTTATCTCCAAGTAAAGTGTATTTTGTAAGGAACTGAAAATGTGAATTGCCTGCCCGTGGGTCTTTGCTATCAATGACATTTACCTGAGTAGTTAAAAGGTAAGGCCATGCCTACGTGGTTTGAAATGTTCCCTGACCCTCCCCACTTACTACCTGTGTTTCATGGGGCATGTTCACTTAACCTCTGTCTCCCTCAATTTCTTCACCTATAAAATGTGGATTAAAATACTTAACCTTGAAGGCTGACAAGAAGATGGTGTTGACACTGTGAAGTGCCCAGAACAGTGCCTGACATGTTAGTAAATGTCACCAGGTATTATTACCTGGTTGGTATCCACAGATGATGATTTGCCCAAAGATCAGGGCTAGCACCACCTTCTTCAGTTAACATTACTGCAAAATTCCCCCACCAAAGAAAACAACTGACTGGCTGTGTGAGTTAGAGGACTTGTTTCAGTTTTCTGAACTGAAACTGTTTGTTTCTGAACTTCAGAAACTTTCCTTACCTGTAAGACTAGACTTCTCTAGACGAAATGTCTTTGGTTCTATTTTATAATAATAAACAAGCCAGTGTTACATTTACCTTAAGTTGACGGAGGTACCTAACTGATGTTTAAATATTCATCCGGTGCTCCTAACCAAAAATCCAGAAATTTTGCTTATTAAAACTTCCCACAGTGGTAATGGGCACAGGATTCTGTCTGATCACTGATGGGCCCTTCTGCAGCACCAGAGCCCATTTCTGACTTAAAGGCATCAACTCAGAGCTTTAGATTTTTCCAGTATTACTAAAATAGAATTCTAAAACTTCCCATCCTTCTGTCCAAGTGAGACTTGATTTATCTGGGCCTGGCCCCACTGGTTTATTTTGTTTTGTTTTGTTTTTTGTTTTAACCAAAGCAGACTCAAACCCAAGCCCAAAACTCTGCAGGTCCCTTGGTCTGCACTAAAAACGCCGAACACCCAGTAAACGCACTGCACTCACGGTGTGGGGGCCTCACAAATCACACCAAGCCTTCACAATGAAGACTGTTCTGAGGATAGTCCCTGCTGTTCGCTAATAGCTACACTTCTGATTTAGACTCCAGAAAAAAAAATTATAATCATTTCTTAAATTATTAATCAGCATGTTATTCCACAAACTCATCAAAAAATGTTTTTAAATGTGAACGCTCTCTGTGGGCTCAGCTCAGGGCTGACAGCTCTGTGGGACTGACCTTTCCCCCAGCTGACAGGAAGTCACAGCAGCCTCCCTCACAAGCGTTTCTGGCACAGGGCCTACACGGGGTGGTTGCTGGGGCTGCAGCCCCAGCAACACGTCCCTTCCCAGTCCCTCTGCTTCTGCCTCCGAATCTCTTCCCACATCCCTTCCTGCTCTTCCTCCAGGTTGAACACATCAGTCTGGAGAGCGTCGACATGGACAGCCCCATGAAAATGAAGTTCAACCTCTCGGGCCTTGGCTCAAAGGAGCACATCCTAGAACTCATGCCCGCCATCGAGCCCCTCAACAACCACATCCGCTATGTCATCTCCCAAGGGAACGACGAGGGCATCTTCCGCATCCACCAAAGAAACGGGCTCAGCTACTTGCACACGGCCAAGAAGAAGCTGGTGCCTGGCACATACACACTGGAAATCACCAGCATCCCTCTCTACAAGAAGAAGGAGCTGAAGAAACTGGAAGACCACAATGAGGATGACTACCTCGTAGGGGAGCTCGGGGAGGCTCTCAGAATGAGGCTGCAGATTCAGCTCTATTAACCCCTTACAAGACCTGGTTCCAGGCTCAAATCCCTGCACAGCCAGCCTGCAGAAGCCTCTGAGAAATCAAGGACTAATTTTAAAGATGGGGGCGGGGGGCGGGAAAGACAACTTTTATTTCTTTCCTCCCTGTCTCAGACTGCAGAATGTTGACCCTCACAGGGAGGGATAATTGAGACTCTGGTATGGCCAAAGATTTGAGTACAGAGGCAACCGTGGTTACTGTATTTTTTATATAACTTCACTTTAAAATATATTAAAAAAAAAAAAAACTAAAATTAAATGTTCAAGAGATCAGCATATGGCACTAAATGCACAAAAATAATGTGAGTTTTTTTTTTCTTTTTTTTTTTTTTTTTTTTTTTTTTTTTTACCTGTTAGCAGTCTGTAACACTTTGGGTATTTTGCTATAGTTGCTAATTAAAAAAAAATATAGATGTTTATTTATTTTTAATGCAGTAATATATGGAGAAATGAACAAACTATGTAAACAAAAAAGGGAAACTCACTTGTTTTTCTTTAGATTTATAAATTTGAACTATGTCTTTTAGAGGTGCTTTTTAAAAATCCAGTAGATTCAAGAGATGTTTCCTTTGGTTTTTCTGCCAGTCGTCCAACTGGTACACATCCGATTGTTTTAAAGAAAGCCTCACAGAGCTGTATGGGCCGTGTAATGAATACTCTGAAAAGACGGAAATGCCATTAGATCCTGGATAAAGGCGATCAGAGCCACAGCAGCTCAGCGTGACGATATTTCACATCAGCAGACACACCAGGCAACGGAAGATGAGGCGCAACCACTGTAGCAAAATACCTTGACTGCTTGTGAGACCAGTAGCGTTGCAGGGCCAGACCGTACTGTATCTCCTCCTCCTAGAACCTCAAGGAAGCCCGCGTGCTCCCCACACCACCTCATTCTTACCCAGGGTCCGCCGCGCATGCGTGGCGCCGCAGGCAGCTCCGGAACTGCCGGTCCTTCGCAGAGGGACCCCTGGCGTTCTCTAGTGTTCGGTGCTGTCTTAGATTAACGGTGCATTTATTATGTTCAAGCTGTTTCAGGACTGCCATATGTGCAAACAAATCATGCAGTACAGCCAAGGAATATATGTTGTTTTGTTTTGAATCCATTTTTTTTTTTTTTTTAGAATTTTCATTAATACTGTAGTTATACACCATATGCCTCGTTTTATCATAGCCTATTGTGTATGAAAGATGTTTGTACAATGAATTGATGTTTAGTTTGCTTTAGTCATTTTGAAAAGATCCTGTACCGGGACGTGCTAATTAAAAGGACGTCCCTGTGTACTTCTCAACCCAAGAACCTGTCCCTGGACCGGTGACCAAACCTCATATGTGAAATGGCCAGAAGCACATGCAGGCTCCGGGTTGTTCCTCTCACACCTGTGCTGACCAAAGATTCATAACCAGTTATATCCAGTTTGGGGTTTTGTTCTGTTTTGTTTTTTAATACCTAAAATAAATAAATAAATAAATAAAAAGAAACAGTGTAAATTTGTAATCAAGTGTTTGTGAGGAAAAACTTATGGTTTTGGTTTTGTTTTTGTAGGTCTATGTACCAAATATGACACTTGTCTTGCAATAAAGCTTATTTTGGGGTAGTTTTCTGGCTGAGAGTTTTATGGGACTACAATCCCTGTTTGTGTGTGGGTGGGGGAGGGCTCGGCCAGGGCACAACTGTAGGAAGACAAGAGAATGCTGTCCAATCTGTGACACAAAGTAAGCAGGAGTGTTCAAGTGACAATTACAATGTAAGATCATATTCATGTAGAAGGCCAAACTCAAAA
The DNA here is from genome assembly GCF_024362965.1 of Panthera pardus. Taxonomy (NCBI): domain Eukaryota; kingdom Metazoa; phylum Chordata; class Mammalia; order Carnivora; family Felidae; genus Panthera; species Panthera pardus. The sequence goes on from NW_026526765.1 coordinate 133,027,102, forward strand.
GACAGTAGGTCCTTTCCTTCTGCATAGATTCTAAGACTGCTAGGAGCACCCCCCCCACACACACACACACACACACACACACACACACACACACACCTACACACCTTTCTAGAGACCTGAGAATCTGTTTATGTCATCCCCACATAGGCTCTGAGGGCCACTGCATTAAAGCACCTGTGAGGAAGTGCAAACATTCTCTGATTCTGCCTTCTTTAAGGTTTTTCCTGAACTTAAGTTTTTAAGCAAAAGTACAGAGTGAGCATTCCCCAGGCCAAATAGCATCCTCATCTAAAAAAATCCCCAAAACTTCCCATCTCTTGCAGTGTTACAGACTTTCCTCAGTGGGTAAGTGGCTAGACATGCGAAGTTACTATCAAGCCACTATGGTTTTTGATACACTGCTGAAATAAGCACAGAAATGTCTTAGAAGTCCATTCACTGCAAAGTTGGGGAATTTGTACGCCCAAGTTTCTCACCTAGGCATAAGAAAACAAGGAAATGTTATGACTGATCCTAATGCTGCTCTCTGCCAACCAGAAATGAGCTGCGTGGAGTAAGGAAAGTATTTGCCTCAGGGCATGCTTTATGTCTTAACACAGGTATGCACTTTCATCTGGCAACTGTTACTGGTAACACATGAGCACTCCTAATGTGAAATCACCCGCAACCAAATGTGACTCTGAACGGTGACCAACAACACTCTTAAGTTTACCTTTAACCTGCTCTTAAAGGAAGTTTGAGAATCCACACCATCAGGGGCTCTACACAGCAGGGATTAAAGACCATGCAGGGCTTTCCACAGAAGAATGTATTGGAAAGAAACGGCTACCTCAAGATGCTCCTAGGAAGAACGTTCTCAGACACCTCTGGTTGCCGTATCACAATTCTCTTAACTGTGAGCCCTGACACAGCCATGATTAATTTGTGTATCTCTGGTAACTAACTGCTAATGATCTATTCTGTATCATTTTGTCATTCCCACTAACTGTCCCCTCAGAAATTACTTGGGGTAAGGCACAGAAAAGTTGGTACAAGAGTAAAGTAAGCCCAGATATGTATACCAAGTCCAGTGGATACAGGTATTAGTTATATAATAAGCAATAATTTGGTCTTCAGCCGAGAATTCTCTTTGCATTAGCATTTAGACTTGGACTTTTTAAAAATTTAGTTGTTTCTGATTTTTTATTTTGCTGCTTACTTGTAGTAAATGCAAGTTGGTCACGTTTGCACAAGAACAATGAAAATAATCCAGGGATTTTACTCTAAATTCAAACACCTCCCATTTTACACATTCTAGGAATATCAAATGGGATCATTCATTATGGTCTGTCCCTTCTAAATTACCTAAGGTTTTATTTTGCATTCATTGCTTTCTTGGTTCACAAAACTAATGCTTGGGGTGGAGGGTGGAAAATACAACTAAAATGACAGAGCATCAATCCGTTTGAGTCCTACAAACCTTCATGTTCTTATCCCTGAAGCTTCAAGGAAAACGGTTAATTCCTCTGTTAAAATGAACCAGGAGGAATCGCTGACATTTTGCCACATTTGACTTAGTTACAGAATGGGAATTTCATAGGGTTCAACTGATTAACAAAAATATTGTTGCTCCTCAAGGATGAACTGGAAATTTGAAAATTTTCCCTTCTCCCTGAAAGACCATCTATTCCACTCACTCCTTTCCATGCCTCTTGTGGCTCATTTGTACTCCTAATCTACAATAGTCCACAAGAGAATATACATAATTTATTCAAATAACCACTTCTGTTCATGCTCCAAAGACTTTGGACAGAGTGTAAATCACACATCTTTGAGACCTTGAGGGGATTACTGGAAGCTGTCTAAAGACAGAGACAAATCCACTGGGAAAGACCAAAACATAGCACCATGTTTAAAAAAATAAATAAATAAAGGGAAAGCTTTAGGCTTCTGGAGAGAAAGGGGAAAGACGGAGACTCATTAACACCCCACAGGAAGTGAGTGGGACAGCCCTGTTTGCGATCTCAGACAGCATGCCTTTGATATCTAGCTTCTGGTTTGTTTGTTTTTTTTAACCATGATTGCTCTCTCAGAGCCATGGTTTTCTTGCTTAATAAGGAGTACGTGTTCAACCCAAATTCTCTTTGAAAATCCCTTCAGCAATGCACAACAGTGGAGTCCTGAAATACAATGTACAGCTCATTAAATTCAGCATGTCAACCACTGAGGCAGTATCACCTTGCAAGTAAAAGAAAGAAACCTTCCATCAGGCCAAACTGAGTTTGGCACATGGGTGGGACAGGCTCACTGTCTCCCTTGGATCTGAAGCCCTCTCCAAGATCCTATCCACCCACTTTCGGATGCACTGGTTGGTTGGTAGAAATCCCCCGGGGTGTCCTGATGTCATGTGCAAAGCACTTTCATTTGGTTATGACTGTCCAATTAGTTGTAAATAAAAGGGGAGAGGACATCATGCTGAGGTCACTCAGCACACCAGTGTGAATTCTTCCTCCTCCTCCCACTCCTTCTCCTCCTCTGGATCCCAAGCTACCTAATGTCCCTGAGCCTTGGCATCTTTCCTAGGGTGATGTTTCCCTACTGCGTGGCTGAGAGGATTGAGTGAGACAGTAGAGGCTGTGTGGTCAGCATGAAGGCCCTAGTCCACAGCGAGTACTTACTGTCAACTCCCCTTCCTCCTCTTCCTCCTCCTCCCCCTCTTCCTCCTCCTCCCCCCCCCCCTCCTCCTCTTCTTCTTCCTCCTCCCCCTGCCATTACCAAAACCACTACCAGGAGAATGTGCCTGCATGTTCATGCAAAATTCCTTCCTAAGCATGGCTGTGAAACTATGGCCTCCCCACTAGCTTGTAGGACCACATCCCAGGTAAACAGCATCCCGGCCATGTCTCCTAAATGGACTGCACCTCTAGGGAATCTTTAGGAGTCCTCATGTGGTCTTGAGCATCTACAATCTCTACCCTGCTCTTTGCTTCCTGGAGTCACGGGCTATGGCCCTGGAGGTTTGGGCCACAAGCACAGGAGAGTCCTCCTGTCTACAGACCCATAGGAAACCAGACATGAAAGAACAGACATATGATAATCCCTTTTAGGATGATTTAGTGCCATGGAATGTCAGAGCTACAAGGCCTTTAGAAACCTACTCCTATTACAAGTGAGGAAACTGAGGCCCAGACCCGTAACCCGGCTAATTGCATTGCTAGTTTCCATGGAGGTGAGACCAGAGCCCTGACTGCCCATTTGTAGTCTGGTGCTATTCATATTTCCACTACGTGGTAAGCCTGTTTGGATCTCTTTTAAACCCTGAGGATATAGTCCAGTTCCCATGGTTTTGGCTCACGTTGAATCCACAAATGTTTTCCAAGCACTATTCCAGCACTGCTTTTTGTTTTGTCTACCCCACCCTCCGGGTAACTGCTCCCAACCTCCTATAGACCAGAGATCTGCGTACATGCTAGAAAGCCAAGATATTGGCCGCCAGCAGCAGACCCCACCTAACCCATATACTTCTTTAAAAGCCCTCTATTGCCCAGCCTTTCAAAGGGTTAAGCCATGTTAACCATGTTATTTAAACCAGACCTTCAAAACTTTAAAAACAAATAGACATTTGTTTTACTAAGTGTGCCTAAGGAAAGCACACTAGTTGCTTGTGTGACTTAATTGTCATTTTTTCCCCCTTTTCCTGAGAGCCTAAAAAAGATATTACTAGATTAAGTTGGCTTACTTTTGAAATAGCCAAGAACCAACAGCTCTCATTAGTCACCCCTGTTAGGGCTGCAGATTAAATGTCAGGATGTAGTGTAGACATTTTCCAAAGGAAAACAGGAAAATGCTTTACATGATTTTTAGAGCAAGCCATAGGGAAAGTGAACATTAATAGCCTTCCCCAGACAACTACTGCTACATGTGTGAGTTCCATTAATGAAAGAGCAGTATATACTGTGAATGACCAATTCCTGACAAAGTGTCAAAAAAGCAAACCCTTGGCCTGCTTAAGCCTCCTTGGTTTCCGCTCTTGGGTTCACTCCCTGCCTCCCACTCCACAGGACCTGGGAACCCCTGTACTAAGGAGACCTGTTCCTCAAAGGAAAGGCCCATGGCCCGGTACCAGCACCTGGGATGAGCCTATAACTTAATCATTCTGGTAAGTCACAGAGCCAAGGCCAGAAAAGTTCAATGAGTAAATGAAGGGAGGCAGAGGATTCTAAGACTCTCCAGGGTCTACCACCTTGGGTAGTAGTGAACCAGCAATGGACCATGATGAACTGCCACAGGGAGCTGGACCTTGTCCAAGGAGTGGGTGGCTTTACAGTAATGATTTTACTAGTAATCTGAACAGATTTCTGGAGATCATTCTGTAAGTATCCTTCCCATATTTTTGAAGGACCTTCTTGATTTATGCTGCTTTTCTGCACCTTTCTAGGAAGCCTCATGGATCCCATCCAGGATGAGAGCAAAACAGAAGCCTCTTTGGGAAGGCTGAATGCAGTCTGAACTTTTCCCACGAGGGTATCCTGACCCAAACATGCACTGAAGGTGCCACTTCTGGAGTGTTGGGAGTCAGAGAAAAAGCCCAATACCTTCTCTTCTCACAGAGAGTTTACAGAGTTCTTATTTTTGAAACAAATTAACTACATGAATATTTGTTGGTTACCAATTACCTAGTCCTAAAGGGATTTTGCCCTCAAAAATTTAAAGTCAATTCAGAGAAACAAGATAACCAAGTAAGATTATAAAATGGTATGCGGTTAAGGACTACCATAGTAAATAGCTCAGACAAATGGCCTAGACTCTGACTTGGCCACGGGAGTGGTCACTGAAATGTAGAGTTACCGGAGACAGTCTCCTGGGGATGGTGGGAATTAAGCTGGACCTTGGAAAATGAGGCAGATTTGGACACAAGGTGGAGTAGGAAGGATCACCTGGAAGAAAGAACAGCATGAACAAATGCTCAGAGTGATAAGGTTGATGGTATATTGGAACACAGGAAAAGATAGGCAGTGGGACTTGAATGATGACACAATGAAGAACAAAAGACAAGATTACTGGGCACGGTGGGGCTCGGGTGTGAGGTACCTCAAGGTCATGCTGACCCATTTAGCCTGCCCTGTAGACAATAGCTAATGAGGGGTCATCTGGTGTATGGATGAGAGCTGATGAAGAAAAGAGGGCCTAAGACCAACTCCTGGGAAACTCTAATCCCAGAAATAGAATCAGAGTTGTTGTCAGAGCATCTAAAGGAAAGACAAAGTGGAGACAGTGGAGCATCTCAAGGATGCTGAGATAGGAAGGTATTTGAGAAAAGTATCATGAGAATTATTTGCTAACAAAATCAAACCTTCTCCTTTCCCACCCATATCTACTCCTCACAGCCTCCGATTTTTATCTCTTTCTTGACTTCAGTCACTTTGTTGCCAGCAGAACAAGACAAACCATGTACATGATCCCTGTCCACAGGGAGTCCTGAGAGGTGGCATGGCAGAATGGGGAAGGGTAGCCTTTAGGGCTAAAAGAAGTGGGTTTGTATCTGGCTGCCACTCATTCACTGGGTAGCATTATACAAGTTATATTAAGCTTTCTAAGTATTTATGGCCCATCCACATCATCCTTTACCAGGTGCTTCTATGACAACATACCAGTTTTGCTTTGGGTAAATACCTAGCCAGCATCACAGTCATACTGGGACTTCAGGAATCTCCACCTGCCACCACTGGGGTCTCTCTCCTTGGAATGTGACCTTGAGCAGAGTAATGCAAGAACACCTAACAGTTCTCAGGTTCAACCTAACAGCACCCCAATGAAACTATGGATCAGCCCCTGCAACCAAGAACCTGGGAGCTGATCCATTCTGTCTTCTAAGCCTGGTTCTTCAGTGTTTCCCAATTTTTTTTTATCTATCCTTACAGTCAGTTACTTTTTATTGTCATAATAGCGCTTGCATCTTAAGATTAAAAACTCAAACTCCTGGGATGCCAGGGTGGCTCAGTCAGTTGAACACCCAATTCAGCTCAGGTTAAGATCTCATGGTTCATGGGTTCAAGCCCCACGTTGGGGTCTGTGCTGACAGCTTGGAGCCTGGAGTCTGCTTCAGATTCTGTGTCTCCCTTTCTCTCTCTGCCCCTCCCACATTTGTGCACTCCCCCCTCCGCCTCTCTCTCTCAAAAATAAATAAATGAACATTAAAAAAAAAAAGAACTTGGAATTCATAGGACTGTTATAAGGATTCCATGTATGGAAGTCTCCAAACAAAGGGCCTAGAATATAGAGCCTAAGACAGACCAACTCTAGTGATGTCAAGAAGGAAGCCTGGGTTTTCCTCAGTGCAATCTCCTGTGCTCCCATCGCCATGAGTAATTAAGCCAGGGTGGGGGCCACTGTTCACAAGAGCTTTGACCCTTCTTTACAGTCTTTCCCATATCCTCCCCCCGACCCACCCCAATTCTAATTGGGACAGGACAGAGGTGGGCAGGGCTGTGCTAGCCTCAATCCTGGAGAGGTAAACCACAGCCAGACCAGACCCCTTTGTTTCTGAAGTATGTGCTGGAGGAAGGTGGGGTCTCCTCTGGCCAAGAGCTAGTTTTCTGCAATTCACAAAGGGCCAAGGAAAACAGCAATAAGAGGAACCATTCATGATCCCCAAGGATTAAGCCCAAGAGCCCCAAGAAGGGTGGAAATAGCCCGGCGAAGAAGAGAGATAAATCAAATGCTGTGGCTGTGTGTCAGCCACTTTAATTACATTTCTTTCCATGCTGTCATCCTTCGTTTTTCCAGCAATATTCTGTTCAACAGTGCCATGGGCTGACTGAGTGCATGCATGTGAAGCTTTGTGTAGAATAAATAATTACACAAGAAGTTTTTCAAAGAATAAATGCATGTGGCCTCACAAAGCCAGTTCACATCTTAAAGAACCAGCTTCTCCAGATGCCAGCCACTTAGGTCAGCTAACCATTTCTCCAGCAACCTGGCAGTTTAATTCTTCACCCCTGTCTCCTTGGCCCTGCTACATACAAATGGTTTTCAGAACAGAGGGGCAAAAAATGCTTTCTGGTGTCTGTTTTAAATTTGCTTTTAATCTGCTTTGTGTGTCTTACTTTGCCCTTGTATCTGTTTTACAGCAAAAACAAAATAGAGGAAAGAGAACAACCATGTCTCAAAAGTTTATGTATCTATAAGTTCCCTTTTGCCGTTGATAATAAAAGCATTCTGTTTTACAACGTAGATCTTTTCCATGAACTACACACATTCACTTCCCTCACTTTCTGGAAGTTTCTTTCAAGGGCTGGTCATGTGATAGACACTGACATGTGCACATCCCCCCGGGTCCTCCTGAGAGCCATCTCTACTGCAAGGAATCTAGCTGCCTGATCGTTCTTCAAAACAGGACTGAAATCACGAAATCATGCTGGAATGAGAGAGAGCCATCTGAGGCACTGTGTCTCCGAGCCCCTGGTCCAAACTCCATCCAAAGCCGCCACCTGACAAGCCCACAAAGCATGACTCATAACGTAACATACACTCCTGAGTATGAGGCCACCCCATGTAAGGTAAGCTCCCACTTTCCCAATGGAAAGAGATTGAGTGTGGGGCCAAATTCAATCTATAAATTTTAGGAATTGTACAAAATAATAATTTTTACTTTCTATTTATCAATTACGCACCCATTTAAAAACCGCATCCTATCTAAAATGATATATTGATAAGGGGTGCCTGGGTGGTTCAGTTGGTGAAGGGTGTGACTTCGGCTCCGGTCATCTCACAGTTTTTGAGTTTGAGCCCTGTGTCAGACTCTGTACTGACAGCTCAGAGCCTGGAGCCTGCTTTGGATTCTGTGCCTCCCTCTCCCTCTGCCCCTCTCCTGCTCATGTTCTGTCTCTCTCTCTCTCAAATATATAAACATTAAAATTTTGTTTAAATGATCTATTGATTTAATATATTTTATTTCTCTCGACTCACATTTTATAAGTCAATTTTATTTAAATACCTTGCATGCATCTTTGACCTATGTGTTTTATACACTTTTTAAAATCATTTAACACAGATTTCCAGAGCATGGTATCTCCAGTGTCACCTAAACTGTTTTGGAATACATTATGTTACTGAAGCTGTACTACAATTTTTTTTACCCCAAGCTACAGCTACTTGTTTGCATGGTATTAGTTGATTATTTTTATTCATCTTATAGATGTATACTTAAGATATTCATAAAGAGATTACCATATCGCTTTTTAAAAAGATCATTAGAAAGTGTCTTTAGGAGCACCTGGGTGGTTCAGTTGGTTAAGCATCCGACTCTTGGTTTTGGTTTGTGTCATGACCTCACAGTGGGTTCGAGCTCCTCATCAGGATTCTCTCTCTCCCTCTCTCTGGCCATCCCCCACTTCTCTCTCTCTCTCTCTCTCAAAATAACTAAACTTTAAATTAAAAACAAAACAAAACAAAGTGTCTTTAAAAGACGATCTGAAACTTGTAACGATGGTATCATACTGCAAAAATAGTTAATCTGGGTTAAATTTATTTTCCTTAAAAAAATAACACCTATAGATCTACGAGGTGACCTTTATAAAACCAAAGTTACTATTGATTCAAGTCATGTTAGGATAATATAACTTCTCCAAACCTGTACTTCATTCATAATGAACTTATTGGGTGTACACTCCATACAATAAGGAAATTTTATAAAATTAACACATTAAGGAACACCCTGCAATATATCCTAGGCCAAATATATACCTATCATAAACCTAATGTTTATATGCATTAATAGGTAAACCAAAACATGTTAATTAAATGTAATGTTTCATCTACATTAATAAGTCAAGAAAGAAAAAGTAATTTCATTATTGGAGCTTATGAACATTATTGTATGTTTCATGGGAAAAGGGGTTTTTGGCTTATTTTTTTAAATAAATAAAAAATTTGAGAAGAAGCCAAGATGGCAGAACAGCATGGAAGCTTTTTGTGTGTCCCGCGTCCGTGAAATACAGCCAGACCAACACTAAACCATCCTACACACCTAGAAAACTGACTGGAGGATTAACACAACAATCTGCACAACCTGAACCACAGAATTCAGCAGGTACGCGGTGCGGAGAGCTGAACTTGGGGAGCGAGAAGCCGCAGAGGGCAGGGAGGTGTTTTTTGCGTGCGGACAGAGGATGGAGATGGTGGGAAGAATACGAGAAAAGCACCCCTCCCAAAAAGCAGCTGGAGAGAAAGTAGAAAATTGGAAACGGCCGCAGGGACTAAACTAAAAAGGGAGAAAGAAGAGGGTTTAAATTCCATTAAGACTGTAAACAAGGGGAGCACGGAGTCCGCAACTCCGTAGCTCGGTACCTGGTGGGAACGGCGAATCCCCAGGAGCAGAGTGGGGTCTGGAAGGTTCTTAGGCCACACTGGGAGAAGCGGTTCCTGGGCCCAGCAGACCCCAAAGAATGGCCACATTCGCTGGTACTGGATAAGGTCGTTAAGGGTGAAGCCTGGTGCCAGATGGGTGTTGTGATTTTCCATAAACCCTGAAACGCTGCTGCTACACCATCTCGCCATCTTTTTCTGGGGCGGACTGGCACCCAGCCATAGTTTCGGGGCACCGGCAGCAGCATGGTCCTGCGAACGTTCCTGGGTGCGGCCGGCGTTCGGCCATTGCTTGGTGAGACCTTCCACGGGGGCAGAACGGGTCAAAGCCACAGTCCCTCAGAAGTAAGGGGCCAGGTAAAACAGCTGCATCGGAGACAAAACTCCGGAGGGAGGTACTACCTGGGGCTCGGTCACGGACAGTGTAAAAACAGGGAGTGGACGAAAGCTAAAGACAAAGGATGGGTACACAATTGCTGATCCAGGAGAACAGAGTCCCGAAACTAGAGACGGGCTAGCTACCTGACGCCATTTTCCCCACTCCCGCGCATGTGCTTACGCGCCTACAAGCGCCACAAAAATCCACCCCAGTAGGCTAGCAGCGCCATCTACTGGAGAACAGAGCCATTACACTGGGCCAACCTGGCTCTTCAAGAACAGAAGTCTCATCGCCTGCTTAGTCTAATGGACTATAATGTGTTTCATAGTCTGACTTCTAGGGGAAAACAAAGTAATCTCAGTCGTATTTCCGTCTGTTAGCAAGTCCATCTATTCAATTTTCTTTCTTTATTCTTTTTTTTCCTTTTTCATTTCTTTTTCTTGAATACAGAAAGAGAAAAAAAATCGTTTTTATTTAAAATATTTTTCTTAAAATTTTTTACTACATTTTTTACTTTTGTGTAAATTTTTTCAAATTCTATTTTACTTCCATCATTTTATTTTAGTCTAGTTCAGTGTATTCACTTTTTCAAATTTTCAAACGATTTCCTTTTTCTTTCTTTTTCATTTTCATTTCTTTTCTTTTTCTTGAATACAGAAAGAGAAAAAACTCATTTTTATTTTCAATTTTTATTAAAAATATTTTTCTTTAATTTTTTGACTAGATTTTTTACTTCTGTGTAAATTTTTTCAAATTCTATCTTACTTCCATCATTTTATTTTAGTCTACTTCAGTGTATTCACTTTTTCAAATTTTCAAACGATTTTCTTTTTTCTTTTTTGTTTTTCTTTTTCTTGAAGACAGAAAGAAAAAAATTATTTTTATTGTTAATTTTTAGTAAAAATATTTTTCTTTTAATTTCTTTCTACTATATTCTTTACTTTTGTGTAAATTTTTTCAAATTCTATTTTACTTCCATCATTTCATTTTAGTCTACTTCAGTGTATTCATTTGTCCAAATTTTCAAATGATTTCCTTTTTTTCTTCTTTTTTCTTTTTTTCCCCCTTTTTTTCTCTAATATATCAAACCACTTTCAACAACCAGACCAAAACACACCTAGGATCTATCATCATTTATTCGATTTGTGTGTGTGTGTGTGTGTGTGTGTGTTTTATTTGTAATTTTAATATTTTTTAAATTTTAATATATTTTTTAATTTTAATATTTTTTAATTTTAATATTTAATTTTAATTTTTTCTACCTCATTAATTCCTTTTCTCCCTTCAAAATGATAAAACAAAGGAATTCACCCCAAAAGAAAGAGCAGGAGGAAATGACAGGGACTTAACCAATACAGATACAAGCAAGATGTCTGAACCAGAATTTAGAATCATCATAATAATAATACTAGTTGGAGTCGAAAATAGATTAGAATCCCTTTTTGCGGAGATAAAAGAAGTAAAAACTAATCAGGATGAAATTTAAAATGTTGTAACTGAGCTGCAATCATGAATGGATGCTGCGGCGGCAATGATGGATGAGGCAGAACAGAGAATCAGCAATATAGAGGACAAACTTATGGAGAATAATGAAGCAGAAAAAAAGAGGGAGATTAGGCAAAAAAGCACTATTTAAGAATTAGAGAAATCAGTGACTCATTAAAAAGGAACAACATCAAAATCATAGGGGTCCCAGAAGAGGAAGAGAGAGAAATAAGGGTAGAAAGGTTATGTGAGCAAATCATAGTGGAAAATTTTCCTAATCTGGGGAAAGACAAAGACATCAAAATCCAGGAAGCACAGAGGACTCCCATTAGAGTCAACAAAAACTGACCATCAGCAAGGCATATCATAGTCAAATTCACAAAACACTCAGGCAAGGAGAGAATCATGAAAGCAGCAAGGGAAAAAAAGTCCTTAACCTACAAGGGAAAACAGGTCAGGTTTGAAGCAGACCTATCCACAGAAACTTGGCAGGCCAGAAAGGGGTGGCAGGATATATTCAATGTGCTGAATCAGAAAAATATGCAGCCAAGAGTTCTTTATCCAGCAAGGCTGTCATTCAAAAGAGAAGGAGAGATAAAAAGTTTCCAAGACAAACAAAAATTAAAGGAGTTTGTGACCACTAAACCAGCCCTGCAAGAAATTTTAAGGGGGACTCTCTGAGGGGAGAAAAGATGAAAATATACATACATACATACATACATACATACATACATACATATGAAAAGCAACAAAGATGAGAAAGGAACAGAGAACACCACCAGAAACTCCAACTCTACAAGCAACATAATGGCAATAAATTCATATCTTTCAGTACTCACTCTAAACATCAATGGACTCAAGGCTGCAATAAAAAGACACAGGGTAACAGAATGAATAGGAAAACAAGATCCATCTATATGCTGTTTATAAGAGACCCACTTTAGGCCTAAAGACACCTTCAGATTGAAAGTAAGGGGATGGAGAACCATCATCTATCATGCTAAAGGTCAACAAAAGAAAGCAGAGTAGCCATACTTCTATCAGACAATCTAGACTTTAAAATAAAGACTGTATCAAGAGATGCAAAAGGGCATTATATCATAATCAAGGGGTCTATCCAACTGTTAACATTTATGCGCCAAATGTGGCAGCACCCAAATATATAAATCAATTAATCACAAACATAAAGAAACTCATCAATAGTAATACCATAATAGTAGAAGACTTCAACACCCCATTCACAGCAATGGACAGATCATCTAATCAAAAAAATCAACAAGGAAACAATGGCTTTGAATGACACACTGGACCAGATGGACTTAACAGATATATTCAGAACATTCCATCCTAAAGCAGCAGAATATACATTCTTCTCCAGTGCACATGGAACATTTTCCAGAATAGACCACATACTGGGACACCAATCAGACCTCAGCAAGTACAAAAAGATCGAGATCATACCGTGCATATTTTCAGACCACAATGCTATGAAACTCGAAATCAACCACAAGAAAAAATTTGGAAAGGTAACAAATACTTGGAGACTAAAGAACATCCTACTAAAGAATGAATGGGCCAACCAAGAAGTTAAAGAGGAAATTTAAAAGCACATGGAAGCCAGTGATAATGGTAACACCACAACCCAAAACCTCTGGGACACAGCAAAAGTGGTCATAAGAAAAAAGTATAGAGCAACCCAGGCCTTCCTAAAGAAGGAAAAAAGGTCTCAGATACACAACCTAACCTTACGCCTTAAAGACCTGGAATAAGAACAGCAACTAAAACCCCAAACCAGCAGAAGACAGGAAATAATAAAGATTAGAGCAGAAAATAATGCTATCAAAACAAAAAACAAACAAACAAAAAAAGCCAGTAGAACAGATCAATGAAACCAGAAACTGGTTCTCTGAAAGAATTAACAAAATTGATAAACCACTAGACAGTTTGATCAAAAAGAAAAAGGAAAGGACCCAAATAAATAAAATCAAGAATGAAAGAGGAGAGATCACAACCAACACAGCAGAAATAAGAACAATAATAAGAGAATATTATGAGCAATTATATGCCAATAAAATGGGCAATCTGGAAGAAACGGACAAATTCCTAGAAACATATACACTACCAAAACTGAAATGGGAAGAAATAGAAAATATGACCAGACCATAACCAGTAAGGAAATCGAATTAGTAATCAAATCAAAAATCTCCCCAAAAAACAAGAGTCCAGGGCCAGATGGCTTTCCAGGGGAATTCTACCAAACATTTAAGGAAGAGTTAACACCTATTCTCTTGAAGGTGTTCCAAAAAATAGAAATGGAAGGAAAACTTCCAGACTCATTCTATGAAGCCAGGATTACCTTGATTCCAAAACCAGACAGAGACCTGACTAAAAAGGAGAACGATAGACCAATTTCCCTGATGATCATGGATGCAAAAATCCTCAACAAGATATTAGCCAACCAGATCCAACAATACATTAAAAACATTATTTACCATGACCAAGCGGGATTTATACCTGGGATGCAGGGCTGTTTCAATATCTGCAAAACAATTAGAGTGATTCATCACACCAATAAAAGAAAGGACAAGAACCATATGATCCTCTCAATAGATGCAGAGAAAGCATTTGACAAAATACAGCATGGTTTCTTGACAAAAACCCTCAAGAAAGTAGGGATAGAAGGATCATACCTCAAGATCATAAAAGCCATATATGAACGACCCAACGCTAATATCATCCTCAATGGGGAAAAACTGAGAGCTTTCCCCCTAAGGTCAGGAACAAGACAGGGATGTCCACTCTCGCCACTGTTATTCAACATAGTATTGGAAGTCTTAGCTTCTGCAATCAGACAATACAAAGAAATAAAAGGCATCCAAATCAGCCAGGAGGAAGTCAAACTTTCACTCTGCAGATGACATGACACTCTATATGGAAAACCCTAAAGATTCCACCAAAAAGCTGCTATAACTGATTCATGAATTCAGCAAAGTGGCAAGATATAAAATCAATGCACAGAAATCAGTTGCATTCGTATACACCAACAGTGAAGCAACAGAAAGAGAAATCAAGGTATCGATCCCATTTACAGTTGCACCAAAAGCCATAAAATACCTAGGAATAAATCTAACCAAAGAGGTGAAAAATATATACACTGAGAACTATAGAAAGCTTATGAAAAAAATTGAAGAAGACACAAAAAAATGGAAAAAGATTCCATGCCCCTGGATAGGAAGAACAAATATTGTTAAAATGTCAATACTACCCAAAGCAATCTACATATTCAATGCAATCCCTATCAAAATAACACCAGCGTTCTTCACAGAGCTAGAACAAATAATCCTAAAATTTGTATGGAACCAGAAAAGACCCCGAATAGCCAAAGCGATCTTGAAAAAGAAAACCAAAGCAGGAGGCATCATAATCCCGGACTTCAAGCTATAACTACAAAGGTGTAATCATCAAGACAGTATGGTACTGGCACAAGAACAGACACTCAGATCAATGGAACAGAATAGAGAACCCAGAAATGGACCCACAAACATATGGCCAGCTAATCTTTGACAAAGCAGGAAAGAATATCCAATGGAATAAAGACAGTCTCTTCAGCAAGTGGTGCTGGGAAAAGTGGACAGCGACATGCAGAAGAATGAACCTGGACCACTTTCTTACATCATACACAAAAATAAACTCAAAACGGATCAAAGACCTCAATGTAAGACAGGAAACCATCAAAATCCTCGAAGAAAAAGCAGGCGGAAACCTCTTTGACCTTGGCGGCAGCAACTTCTTACTCAACATGTCTCCAGAGGCAAGGGAAACAACAGCAAACATGAACTATTGGGACTTCATCAAAATAAAAAGCTTGTGCACAGAGAGGGAAAACAATCAACAAAACTAAAACGCAACTGACAGAATGGGAGAAGATATTTGCAAATGACATATCAGATAAATGGTTAGTATCCAAAATCTATAAAGAACTTATCAAACTCAACACCCAAAAAACAAATAATCCAGTGAAGAAATGGGCAAAAGACATGAACAGCCACTTCTCCAAAGAAGACATCCAGATGGCCAACCAGCACATGAAAACATGTTCAACATCACTCATCATCAGGGAAATACAAATCAAAACCACAATGAGATACCACTTTACACCTGTTTAGAACAGCTAACATTAACAACTCAGGCAACAACAGATGTTGGCGAGGATGCAGAAAAAGAGGATCTCTTTTGCATTGTTGGTAGGAATGCAAGCTGGTACAGCCGATCTGGAAAACAGTATGGAGGTTCCTCAAAAAACTAAAAATAGAACTACCCTACGACCCAGCAATTGCACTACTAGGCATTTATCCACGGGATACAGGTATGCTGTTTCGAAGGGACACATGCACCCCCATGTTTATAGCAGCACTATCCACAATAGCCAAAGTATGGAAAGAGTCCAAATGTCCATCGATGGATGAATGGATGACTCAGCAATTAAAAAGAATGAAATCTTGCCATTTGCAACTACGTGAATGGAACTGGAGGGTATTATGCTAAGTGAAATTAGTCAGAGAAAGACAAAAATCATATGACTTCACTCATATGAGGACTTTAAGAGAAAACTGATGAACATAAGGGAAGGGAAACAAAAATAATATAAAAACGGGGGGGGGGGGCAAAACATAAGAGACTCATAAATTTGGAGAACAAACAGAGGATTACTGGAGGGGTTGTGGGAGGGGGGATGGGCTAAATGGGTAAGGGCCACTAAGGAATCTGACCCTGAAATCATCGTTGCACTATATGCTAACTAATTTGGATGTAAATTAAAAAATAAAAATAAAATTTAAAGGCAGACTTCCAAACAAAAAGAAAAAAATAAACAAAAAATAATTTCAGAATCATTTATTTTTTAAAATGATATTTATATTTAATCTCTGAACTTAAAAATGTTTTAATTCACTATAGATTTAGAAAATATAAGTTATAATAAACAAACTAACAGCCCTCCCAAAATGTCTACACCCAGAACTGTGAATATGTTACCACCTCTTCTGACAGTGAGAAGCCTGCTTAGGATTCTCTCTCTGTCCCTCTCTTTCTTCCCCTCCCTGCTTCTACTCTCTCTCTCTCAAAATAAATAAATATAAATGAACAAATAAACAAACCAACAAATAAATCAATTATATCCTCAAAGACTCTATTTCCAAGTAGTACATTCCACATACATCACAGGTACCAGGGGTCAGGACTTCAACATATCTTTTTTGGGGGACACAATTCAACTCACAATAGGGCCAAGAGTCAAGGAATGTGAGTGGCATGTGGAATCTGGAGAAAACAAAGAAACACATTGTCCCTCGAACCTCCAGAAAAGAGCACAGATCTGCCAACAGCTTAATTTAATCCAGTGATACTGTGTCAGTCCTCTGACCTAATGAACTGTCAGATAATAATAAATCTGTATTGTTTAAGCCACTAACTCTGTAATACTTTGTTACAACAGCAACAGAAAAGCAATATACCTAAGCCCTCAGAATTTTTATAAGAAATCTTTACAAGAAAAATAGAATACTTCTAGCAAAAAGTCCTGGAATAACTGGATAGCCATCTTAAAAATATTAACTTTGCCCCTCACCTCACATCAAACACAAAAATTAACTCCAACTGGATCATATATCTAAATGCAAAAGCCGAAAAAACAAAGCAAAACCACAAAAGAAAAAAAATCAATAAATCAGACTTGGCCAAAATTTATAACTTAGCACATTAAAAGACACTATTAGGAAAATAAATATGCATGCCACAGCCTAGGACAAAAAATTCACAAAGCATATATTTTACAGGGACTGATGCCTAAGATATATGAAGAAATGCTACAACTTGGTAATAAAAAGATAACTCAGTATTTTTAAATGAGCAAAATATTTGAGCATTTTACAAATGAAAATATACCAACAACCAATAAGTACATGTAAATGTTTTCAACATAATTAGTTATAGGTGAAATGAAAATTCAAATCATAATATAATACAATTATATATACCTACATGAATGGCTAAAATTCAAAAAATACTGACAGTGTGAAGTGTTAGCAAAGATACAGGACAAGGAGACTAATATAAATTGTGGGACAGAATGTAAATGTTACAGTCACTTTGGCAAAAGACTGACAATGTCTTAGGAAACTAAACATACACTTACAGTGTGATCCAGCACTTCACCTCCTAGGTACTTACCCAAGAAAAATGAAAACACATGTCTACAAAGAGACTTGTATAAGAATTTTGATCCCAACTTTATTCATAACAGCTCAAATGTGAAAAAATCCTGAATATCCTTCAGTAAGAGAATAGATGAACTGCCATATTCATACAATGGAATATTATGCAGCAATAAAAATCAACAACCTATGGATAAACACAATGACAAGGTTGAATCTCAAAATACAGTGGTGAGTAAAAGAGGCTTACATAAAAGAACACTCACAGAATGATTCCATTTATAGAAAATCTAGGGGCGCCTGGGTGGCTCAGTCGGTTAAGCGTCCGACTTCAGCCCGGGTCACGATCTCACGGTCCGTGAGTTCGAGCCCCGCGTCGGGCTCTGGGCTGATGGCTCAGAGCCTGGAGCCTGCTTCCGATTCTGTGTCTCCCTCTCTCTCTGCCCCTCCCCCGTTCATGCTGTGTCTCTCTCTGTCTCAAAAATAAATAAACGTTAAAAAAATTAAAAAAAAAAAAAAAAAAAAAAAAAAAAAGAAAATCTAGAATAAGCAACACTAATCTATAGTGGGGAAAGACATAATGAATAATGGTTATCTGGGACCCATTAATGGGTCATTGTGGCCACTGTGAGGTAGACAGACTGTAGAGGGGACAAAGATGGAAGTAGGAAATGCAGTTGGGAGCCCACTGGAGTAATTCAAGCGAGAAGTGACAGGTTTTAGCCAAAGCACTGGCAATACAAGGGTATTCGATAAAAACCCTGCCTTTTTTTTTTCTTCATAAGGCAGATTTAAAAAAAAATAAAAATACACTTCGGGGCACATTGGTGGCTTGGTTGGTTAAGTGTCTGACTCTTGGTTTTGGCTCAGTTCATGATGTCATCATTTGCTGACAGTGCAGAGCCTGCTTGGGATTCTCTCTCTCTCTCTCTCTCTCTCTCTCTCTCTCTCTCTCTGCCCTTCCCCCACTCACACACATGCCTTCTCTCAAAATAAATAAGTCAAACTTTAAAAATAAACAAATAAATAAAAATACGTTTTCCAAAGAATAGAAACCAATGGCCAAGAGATACATGAAAAGATATTCAACATCACTAACCACCAGGGAAATCCAAATCAAAACCATGATGAGATACCCACATACCTGTCAGAATAGCTAGCGACCAAAAGAAAAGAAAGAACAAATGTTGGCAAGGATGTGGAGAAAAAGGAACCCTCATGCACTATTGGCGAGAATGTAAAATGGTGCCACTACTGTGGAAAATAGTATGGAGGATCAGCAAAAAATTAAAAGTAAAAATACCACATGATCCATGAATTCCATGTGAAAAACATACACACCCCTGTGTTTATTGTAGCATTATTTACAATAGCCAACATGTGGAAGCAACCAAAGTGTCCATCGATAGACAAATGGTAAAGAAGATGGAGTGTGCATGTGCATATATATATATATATATGTGTGTGTGTGTGTGTGTGTGTGTGTGTGTGTGTGTGTGTGTGTGTGTCAAATAAACTTCAAAACAAGGGATACAGAAGTGCTGATGCACTGGGGCACATGTACCCCAATGTTTATAGCAGCACTCTCAACAATAGCCAAATTATGGAAAGAGCCTAAATGTCCATCAACTGATGAATGGATAAAGAAATTGTGGTTTATATACACAATGGAATACTACATGGCAATGAGAAAGAATGAAATACGGCCTTTTGTAGCAATGTGGTTGGAACTGGAGAGTGTTATGCTAAGTGAAATAAGTCATACAGAGAAAGACAGATACCGTATGTTTTCACTCTTATGTGGGTCCTGAGAAACTTAACATAAGTCTATGGGGGAGGGGAAGGAAAAAAAAGAGGTTAGAGATGGAGAGAGCCAAAGCATAAGAGATTCTTAAAAACTGAAAACAAACTGAGGGTAGATGGGGGGTGGGAGGGCAGGGAGGGTGGGTGATGGGTAGTGAGGAGGGCACCTTTTGGGATGAGCACTGGGTGTTGTATGGAAACCAATTTGAAAATAAATTGCAAAAAATAAAAATAAACTTAAAAAAAATGGCCACCAATTCTTATAGTTCCTACCATCAAGAGAAGCTTATACACACGTGCGTGCACACACACGCACACACACACACACACACACAAGCACACACACACAGAATACTACTCAGACACAAAAAGGAAGGAGATAAAAAAAATGAGGTCTTGCCATTTGTGACAACTTGGATGGACCCAGAGGGTATTAGGCTAAGTGAAATAAGTCAGACCGAGGAAGACAAATACCGTATGATTTCACTTACATGTCAAATCTAAAAACCAACCAACTGAACAAACAAGCAGAAACAAACCCATAAATACAGAGAACTGGTGGGTGCCAGAGAGGAGGGGGCAGGTGGGCAAAATGGGTGAAGGCGAGTGGGAAACACAGGCTTCCAGTTATGGAATGAGTATGTCATGGGGATAAAAAGCACATCACAGGAAGAGAGTCAAGGATATTGTAATAGCGCTCTGTGGTGATGGATGGTAGCTACTCGTAGGGAGCAAAGCATAACGTATAAAGTTGTTGAATCACTAGGTCGTACACTTGAAACTAATGTAAGACTGTGTCAACTGTACTGAGATTAAAAACTAAATAACGGAAATATTAAAAATACATCTCTTAGAGTTATTTAGAGAAAGACCTCTTTTCAGTGATCCCCATGCCCAGAGAAGCCAACTGAGAAACCAGGCAGCTTGTCTTCAAAAACACAATAGCTCTCCTGCAGTCTGGCTCAGTAGTTAGACATCAGGAGACAGAGCAAGAAACCCTCAAAGAAACCTAATCATGTCAGATCATCTTCCAGTTAGTAAGGACATCAGTTTTCATTTTTACAATCATATCTGTTTCACTTTCCAGCTACTTGGGAGAAGAAGCAAGCCACAAAGATCGTGTTTCTTCCCAAATCCTCCAGCTCTGGGGTTTTCATTTCTTTCCAGTGCAAGGGTGTGGAAGTCCATCCATCAAGTCACAGAGATGAGACTAGAATAGAGTGCTCCCATAGTGTACATTGAGGCAATTCCTGTTTGCTGCTCTGACATGCTGGGATATCCTCTTTTCATCACAGGAAGACAGAGGAAGCCATTGGAGAGACTGTTAGCCAGACCCAGATATGAGATAATATGAAGGTGTGAAGTACTACAGAAATTCACATAAAGCTAGGGGCAAACTTTGAGACAAAGCACTCCAGATACAGAAAAAAAAAAAATCGTAAATTGTAGTAAGGTATAAGAAACAACAGTATTAAAGATAGTTTCATAAGGTATATAAAAGATAACATAAAGGAGTAGTAGAGGGGGCAAAAGTGAAATAAACTGCAAACAAGCATAGGACCTATAACAGAGCCAGAAGTGAGGTTACTACAAAACTTGTACAATCAATTCCTGTATACTTACTCCAAGCCACACATTTGGCATGTAGCATATGGCCACGCTTTGTGCTGACAGCATGGAACTGGCTTGGAATTCTCTCTCCTTCTCTCTTTCTGCCCCTCCCCAGCTTGCACGCTCTTGCTCTCAAAATAAATAAACTTTAAAAAAAATGGCCACAAATTCTTTGCAGTTGCCCCCATCAGGAGAAGCTTAATAAGCTGTTTTGTGCTTGCTCCATCCAGAGAATTCAGTGCATGTCAGACTGTCCAACTTGTGGGCCAGCTCTCAAGACATCTTGTACCACTTGCAACCAGCCTCCCTGTGAGGAAACCCAGACTAGTCCGCTGGAGACACTTGGCCCAACCAATAGCCAGTGTCAGCGCAGCCCCAGATGATTGGAGCCACATAGGGAAACCAGGCAAGAAAACCCACTCAGCTGAGCCCAGCACAAATTGCTGACCCACTAAACTATGAGTCACTAAAATGCTTAAGACACTAACTTTTGGGGTGATTTGTTACATAGCAACAACAAAAAGTACAGCATTAAGCTTTTCAGTAGTCACCACAAAAAGGTCAACCTCGTCATTTATAAAACTCCGTATTCATGTGATAAAGCAAAATAATTGCTGGAGAGAACCCAGTTGGATGTGATTTCTTGTGCTCCTCGGGCTACACCCAGCCGTCCAGATGAGTGAATCTGTTTATAAATTCTGGCGTTCATTCCATTTTTCATGAGACTTTGCAGTGTCCACCTCTCCAATGTGAAAAAACCACCTACGGTTTATTTCTACTGCATATTAGGTGGAAATGAGACCTTAGGGTGAGATGGGGCCTCGGAGACCATCCAGTCACAAATTCAAGGAGTCGTCCTGGGGCACCTGGGTGGCTCAGTTGGTTGAGTGTCTGATCTCGGGTCAGGTCACCATGCCGTGTCCGGCTCTGGGCTGACAGCTCAGAGAGCCTGCTGTGGATTCCTTGTCTGTCTGTCTGTCTGTCTCTCTCTCTCTTTCTCAAAAAATAAATAAACATGAAGAAAAAAAAAAAGAAGTCATCCTGACCCCTCTCTGCTCATATTCTATAGCACATCCTGTGGGCACTGACTTCATTATATGTGAGCAAGTCTTGGACATGTGCTGTGTCCTGAGTCTCAAATGTCATGACCATGACAGCACAGGCCTTGTCTGGTTTATGCTCTACTGACATGACCTGGAACAGTGCCTAGCACATAGTAAGCAATGAAATAGTTCTTAAATAAATACATTAATGAAGAGTGAAGAAAAAAAAATGCAGCATGACTAGACACAAAGACCTTTTCTCTCCAGTTTACTCTCTTGCATATGTACTACCGAGTATGTACTTTCTTGATTTCTTCATTCACTTGCTGTACGAATACTCTGCAATGTGCCGACATTATTTAAGTTCTGAGCGTCTCGCGAGAAAAAATACCCAGGTTTCCAATGTTGTGTACTATATATGCTAGGGATGCTGAAAACAGGAAGAGTAAAAAGAAAATGCCAGGCAGTGACAGGGATTACGAAGGCAGTATATTCAGGGAAGACTCTCAGGGAGAATAACTAGGCAGGGCTGAGGTGCTGAGAGCTGAATGACAAAGAGTCAACCATGTAAAAATCTGAGGAAAGAGAGAGAAGAACAAGGGCAGATGATGCAAAGGAGGCTTGACCTTGGCAAGTGTCTGGGAACAAGAAAGGGGAATGCAGAGAAAAGAGAGGGAAAACAGGGGGGGGGGGGCGGGCTGGAGAGATAGAAAAGGGAAGCGCCTTGGAGGCCTTTGTGAAGAGACTGGATTTTATTAGCATTAAATCTTATTTTGAGGGAAATGGGAAGCCACTGCTGGGCTTGAAGGGAGACATGAAGTGATGTGATTCCCCCCTCCCCCCTTGTAAGCTAGCTTCTCTGGAAACTGTCCCTGGAGAGGCAAGGGCAGAAGTTGAACCAGAGAGGAAGTCAACACAGTAATCTCAGGGAGGTGCGTGGCCACAAGGGAGGTGGTGGAAAGGAGATGCTTCTGGATATACCTGAGGTGGAGCCCACAGAATTTGTTGATGAGAATGCTTTGTGATAGTAAGTGAAAAATAAGGGAGTAAAAGGGGACACAGATAAGGAACTTCTCTGAATGGAGACTGAGCCTGCCAAAGGCTGCCACTGTTGTCCTGTGCCAGGACCAGAAAAGACTTCCCCCATCGGGACAGCCTTTGCTATCATTTAACCAGTAGCTCTGTGAAAACACCAGGCAATTTCAGTGTGTCCCTTTTTAGGTGTCCTGATGGGAGCTCCACAAAGGGTCAAAGTCCTGTTGGAATGAATTTCTGTAAACCACTGTACATTTCTTCCAAGCTAGAGACTTGTATTGTCACTTCCACCAGTTTGATATCAGTTCTGTTAGAACAGGTCTTCTCATTAGGAAGTAATTGCCCTGAAGAAAAGCTTGACCTAGCATCAAAATTATCTGATAAATGGAGAGAAAAAATATTTCCCCCTAACTGCCATCTCCAGTGAAGATTCTTTTTTTTTTAAGTTTATTTACTTTGAGAGAGAAAGTGTGTGTGTGTGTGTGTGTGTGTGTGTGTGTGTGTGTGAGAGAGAGAGAGAGAGAGAGAGAGAGAGAGAGCGAGCAGGGGAGAGGCAGAGAGAGAGGAGAGTGAGAATCCCCAGGGGGCTCCATGCTGCCAACATGGAGCCCAACATGGGGTTCAAACTCACAAAGAGTGAGATCACGACCTGAGCCCAAATCAAGAATCAGATGTTCAATTGACCAAGCCACTCAGGCACCCCACCAATGAAGATTCTTTATATTTAGAAGTCATGTAGACTTTATTAAGCAAAGAAAATGTAATCCAAACACAAGATTCTCCCAAGGGCCATTCTGCTTTCAGAATCAGCCCCTGTTCTACACATCCATTTTACATGCAGAACACGAACCAAGCTCTTGGAAACAAAGCACCACCACTCATCCAGTTCCCCATACCCTCCTTGTGCAGGGAGAAAAAAAAAGTGACATTCAAGATATCTGGATGAGTAAAACATCACTACCATGTGGTAAATGCACTCACAAAGGAAAAGGAAAAAGAAAAACAGATCTGGCAAAGAGCAAAATAAGACAAGTTATAGAAAACAGTACTGATGACTTAGAGAAGAAAGAAAGCACAGGCACTGGAAAGTCAATTAATAAGTCGGTAATTAGTAAATATCCTGATAGCCTTCCATGTCTCTTCTTCAAACCTGGTGCTAAAATCAACAGCAAAATGAACTCCTCCTCAAACAAAGAGGCATTGCTTCCAGAAGAGGTGGTGACAAATTCACTCCAGTTCTGAAAGTCATGAATCAGATCTACCACGAGGCTGGTTCAAAAAACAAAGATATTCCAAAGTGCTCCCCGGAGGAAATGCTGTTAGAACAGCCATAACCCTAAAACTCCACGTGCAAATGCAACATGAGTCACAGACGTGCTTGAAGCACAGACCCAGCACTACGTAAGCCAGCAGCACTTGCACCTGAACAGCCAGGTTACCAAACCAAACAATCCCCCATTAAAAGCACATTGACGAAAACAGTGGTAAAAATGTATGGAAAACCATCGCAAGAGCCTTAACTCAGAAAGACGAGGGTCTAAAAATAACACGGCACCTATCCAAAGGAAGGATGAGACACAGATAAGAGAATAAGAGAAACAGATGACAATATTTTCCCTTGTGGTGGTAGGTGTTTTTGCTTTTTCTTTAGTTTTGAGTTTTTGTGTTCTGAAAATATTTTTACATGGGGGCTTGAAGACTTTCTCTGTGTATTCTACCCGTGCATAAGAGAGTCTACAGAATCACTTGTCAAATTTTGAGAGAAACACTTGGCTTGTGTGTTGTAGAAGACTAGCAATGTGACTACATTCGGAGCTCAGCGATGAAGGATTCACTCAAAGGCATGGGAAGGCACTTGGGGGTGGCCAGAGAAAGGGCCTTCTGCCAAGACTTGGTTAGAGATCTGCTTTGGAAATTACAGTCCTTAAATAAAGGAGTGAGTACCTGTGACAGGATTCCTGAATGGTTTTATGGCTTTTTCTCTCCCCCCTCCCCCAGAGCTAACCATCAAAAAATGATGCACAAAGATATTAACTCCTTAAACAACTCCCTGGAGAAGTCACTGTAAAACTAAAATAAAATACAGCTCCCCTTGGGCTCAGCACAAGATCTAAAAGAATGTTCTCTCCTGGTTGGCAAGGGAAGGTAAAATTTATTTTATGTGCCATCACATTGGGGTTAGGTTTCATCGTAGGAATTTTAGATGGACACAAATAGCCAAGCTATCACAGTGCATCTGGGGGAGGAGAAATATTTCAGCATATTTCTAAGGATGAAATATGCTTTGGAAATGGTTTATATACATCGGGCGGATGATGTGATTTGTGGGTATCAAATGGGTAAAGTCCAGGCCTTTTAGAAAATATGAGTTCTAAATGGTCTCTATTACTGAGTGGAGAAGTTCTTACCAACTGAATATGAAGAAAAGTTTCTTGTTTCATTTCTAGGCAGTCCAGGAAAGCAAAGACAATGGACTTCAGAATGAGAAAAATAAGTTTCAAGGTCTAGCTACGACATGCGCTATCCCCGTGACCTTGACAAATTATTTCACTTAAGTGACAATGTAGGGATTATTGTTTACCTCTCCCAAAGTGCCTCTGGGGTTAAATGAAATAAGGCATTTAGAACTCGCGTAGCACAAAACCAGGCAGAGGGGAGGGGCTCAGCATACGCCCCACCTCCATTCCCTGCTTACTACTGGCTGTCCCGTGGTTATTAATACTCTACTATGCTTAGTCAAGAAACTCAAATGACTTACTGTCTCCCCCACTTCTCTCCAAATGGTGAAAGGAGGTGGAACACATTCTTTTGATGTGACCTCCAGCTATCTTTAGTGTTATGTGTCAGAATTAATTTAGTCAATGATTTGGCTAATCTTTTTCCTATACCTCAGTGATCAGAGAGCTGCCAAATGGCACTTAATCTGCGCCAACCCAGAAATGTCAGCTCCCTTTCCTCATCACACCAGCCCCTCTCTCCCTAAACCTTATAGAACAAGTAAAGTACTTAGGGACACACCCAAATCGTGCCTTAATCAAAGGAAGTCAAGGTATGAGTCTTGGGAACCTGTGGTCTTTAATCAATCTGGGGTGGGGTGGGGGAGGGTTGGGTTTTCTTCTCCAATAGTTCGTTTTGAGTAACTTATCAGGATTATGAATTATTTTTCTTGTCACTCCTGGTACAGCCACAAAGAAAACAAAACCAAACAGGCACATGTAATAAGAAGTCAAAGTACAATACCTGAACAGCCTAATTTGCTACGTTTGCCTTGGAACATGAGGTGTTACTGAATGAAGCCAGCAGGAATGAATATCTTGGTATTTACATATGAGCTAGAGTCAAAAACACTATTAAAAAATAAAAGGGTAGGGGGATACCTTCCCTAAACGGGAGATTAACTTTTAAAAGCACATTTTAGAAACACATTGGGCTAACTCATCACTAATGAGAAGCAAGACAATGTTTTGCTTTGTTGTTTCTTCTAGAAAGAGAGAGAGAGAGAGAGAGCACAAATGAGTGGGGAAGGGCCAGAGAGAGAGAGAGAGAGAGAGAGAGAGAGAGAATCCCAAGCAGGCTCCGCTCTGTCAGTACAGAGCCCAATGCGGGGCTCAAACCCACGACCATGACATCATGACCTGAGCAGAGATCAAGAGTTGAACGCTTAACCCACCGAGCCACCCAGGTGCCCCCTTTTTTTAAGACGATGTTTTTTGAGGGGAGTAGAGGAAGTATTTACTGTGGGGCTAAGGCAATAAACTGTGGGACAACATGAGGTTTGCATAGTTAGCACCCTGAGCATTTCTTGCATTATCTAATATGCCCACAAGTTGGCTCTGCCTATGAGGTACTGCCATCCCCATCTGTGTATCATATTCTCTGTGGTACGTGGGATGCTGCCCCCAGTGCAAACCAGGGAGGCCACCATGTAAGATTCGGAACACCCGTTTCTGGTAGCATTAGTCACCATTCAGCTTTTACCAGGCTGTGTTTGTAAGTGTGCCCAGAGGAAGCCAGGGCAGTTCAAGAAATTTTAGGGACTATTCTTCATTCGTGGGAAAGTTTAATTTGTTGATTAAGTGGGATTGAAACAATGCCACCTACAACAGATGCTTTAGCAAAGAGGAAAAGGAAAACAAATGATTGCTTGAATGTGTAGTGTCTACAGAGAATCTGGTTAAGAAATACTGGTGTTTAATGACCTAATCCCGGTAAGGTCAGCCAACAGCACAGTTTGGAAAGAATCAAATCTCAATTCCTTGGTGCAAATGAAGCATAATTAAGAGGCAGCATGGTGAGGTCCTGCACATGTTAATTATCCCTGGTTGGCATTAATATCTCTAATAAATGTTCACAGGAGATTTTTTTTAAATTGTTTTTAAACAGCATAGGTAATAGATGTTTAATAAGCTCATTTCACATTTTTCTTCACAGTATCTGTCTAGGGAAAATAGTAAGACCCTAAATATGATGCTAAATGAGGTCTGTCCTTACAAAACATTTGGTGGGGCCAGAGCGGCTCAGATGGACAAAAGAGTTTCAGAATGATACGACCCTATTCAGAACAGGAGTCTGTATTGCTGCTCACTCTGTAGACCATATATCACATAGCCCCAGAGTGGGGACAAGTATGGGTCCCTCCTACCAACCGTCAAGGGGCCATGCATTAAGAGTATGTATTAAGACTCAGAGACTTCTTCCAGGGACGTGAACTGCTGCCTAAGCTAGCCAGCAGCCTGTGAAGTCAATGAGTCAGCCTCATCACAGGGGCCAAAAGAGGAGGCATGGCTGTATTTGTCCATCACCACATCCAGGCTGGGGGTCTGTGTGTATTATGAGATCAGAGGGCCCACCAATGGCCAAATGTGTCATTGCTAAGGATTAGTATAGATCAGCCTAAAAGTATGTGCGTGGGTATGCTGTGGGCCCATGGGTACCCACCTTCACCTCTCTCTCTCATACACACACACACACACACACACACACACACACACACACGCACACACAGAGTTTAGTATGGACCTAGTGTGAAAACAGCCTGGGAAAGAAGAAATTGTACTGAATGAGCAATTGCTAACCATGGATTCTTGCTCTGATTCTCCCATCCCTTTGGCTCTGTGATCAGGCAAGAAACCTTTTGCTTTCTTTTCCTTGTCTGTAAAATAAAAGCATTGTAACCAGATCATTTCCTATGGTCTGGTCCCTCCCAACTTAAACTAAGTTTATGAGTCTATTTCTTGCCCTGACTCACTTTTTACCCGACACTCCGTAACTCAAAAGCTTGCAAGTTCCCGGAGTTGACTTCACCAGGATGGATGGATTTCATCCTATGACATTCAGAGTGAATACGGGAGAAAGGAGAAATAAATATATGTGGCGCTACGATTCTTCAAAGGGCTATAATTCTTTCTCAAGGAAACCTGTGGTTAAGGTAGAAATCACAGAGGGGGCACAAGCATGATCCAGGCGAGGGGTTTCTATTCCTGTCACAGCTGCCCAGAATAAACACTTCACACCCTTCTCTCCATGGCGATCGGCCACATCCCCCTAGGCCACGGGGCATACAGTTATGACTACCTGCCCTGTTAGCACAATCATCTCTCCCAGAAAAACAGTATTTTCCTTACTTCCAAAGACCTGGGCCTTGAAAGGCTAAGACAGCGATACACTACCCACCACCTGAAACATGGCCCCATTCCCACCCCACCTCCATTCTCCATATCTCCCTCCTTCTTCCCAGTTGCCACTACCATGAGGCCAAAACAGGGCATTGGAACATCATTCTATTCCCTTAGCTTTCTTCTGAGGGCATTTAATAATGGAGGGTTGCACCCTATCGAACTGGCTATAAGAGAGAGGAAGCAGTCTTTCCTTTCCTTATTATTAAATGCTCAGCTCTTTCTCTGTGACCCTCATACTGCCTCCCCTGATTCTACCCACGTGTATACAGCATTGTCTCCTTTCAGTTAAAAAGACAACAATTTTCTGTACTTGAATTTCCAGACTCACTCCATCGACAGAATTTATACTCTTATGCACTGAGCCCTTTAAAGCTGTTGAGAGTCTCAATAATTTGGGAGATCCACTGAACCTGTGTCATAGAGCCACTGACAACATACAACCAGAGGGAAAGCTGCCTCTGCTAATGGCTTCCCTTACTCACCTTGCCAGGAAGCCTCAGGGCTTCTGAAAGGCATAAATATGTCTATGACACATGATCGAGAGAGGCCATGGAGATTCCCAAAGGAATAAAGACCAGTGGATTTTTATAACAGGTAAAACTGAAATATTTTAAGGATGTCAGTCAGCCTCTTGTGGAAAACACAACTAAACCAAAAGGCTTTCTGTGATTAGACCTTGATTCCACCGTGACAGGCAATGACTGATGCTGTCACTTGATTCCATGACATGTTCCTCCTGCTTAAGATTTATCTCGCCCCTTCTGGTGGTAAGAACTCGATTCCAAGACCAGGGTCAACACGCAGGCTCCCCATGGAGCCTCAAGCTATTGTAGGTATCCGCATGCTTCATTCAGTTTCCTTCTGGGTCAGAATGGGAAAAGTCCCTATCTCCTGCAACTCAATATTTTTTTTTTATGGAAGTACAATTAAAAGACACATTCAGGGGAAACACAGTATTGGAACTTTCTAACACCAATATTCCTTTTGTTCTCCCCTTCCTAAAATGAGACTTCAAAGCCACATTATGTCATATTGTGGATGAAAAGAAGCTGTGTTCAAATAGGGAATTTCATTATTAACATCACCATGGTTAACTAGAGTGCCAAGACTAACAAACCAGCCTAACCCTCTGGCAACTCATTGTCATTTAATATATACGTACAGCCCACCCTGCACGAAGAAATGAAGAGAACACACACGTGGCCCCTTCCCAATCAGACTTTACAGCCCAAAAAAGGCAAGGCCCACATCTGGTGTATACTTTTCATAAAAATATTAAAATGCCGCACAGGCAAGAACCAATCATTTCATGGTCCTATAAACCTTCATGTCTGATAGGTATAAGCTCTCTCTGTCTCCTTCTATTCCACACTGAAACATTTTATGGTGATTTGGAAAGAAATAACAGTATTCTTCTTTCCCTTTCTCTGACATTTAATTTTCTGCTATTCCCCAGCAGCCTGTTACGTGACAGGAATACAGAGCTGAGAAATTTATGGAACATGCTCTGAAAACATTCAGACTGCAAGAGGAGACAGGGGATAAGGGCAGAGGTGGGGGCAGGTAAGGGTATAATGGAGGCAGGCAGGAACCAGCTCATGAAGAGAGCCACTCAGGAGTTTGGACATGGTAGATAAAGACAGAGGATCACGAGGCAGGGGGAAGATGTGAGCAGCGAGTTTTGGGAGCCAAGTCAGAAATGGTCAAGTTTGTCACTCTGAGAGAAAAGCCTGACGGCTGGGTGCAGCACGGATGAGAAGGGAACCCAGGGATTAGAGCTACTGAAATGGCCAAGGCGGAGGTGGGGAGGGTTGGACTCTAAGGCGGGAGACAGCCAGGACTTTCCAAGCACTACTCGGGCAGACCTTCTACCTTGGTCATGTTCTCCTTCATCAAACTGGTCAGCCTGAGAAAACGTCTGCAGTAGTTGGACTGGAAGTCCTTCTCTTCTCCCACTTCCCTCCCTTCTTCTTCCTTGCATCCCACGATGCAAGACAGGCATGGGTCTTACCCCCTAGAATCTCACCATGCTGTCCCAGGGACAGAGGAGAGGCAAACAGAGGGACAACCCACAACATAAACATTCATCTCATCAAGAGATACATTTCCAAAACATGTTTACTTTCTATGTAAATGTGTTCTTATATAAACATGTTTATTAATTGCCAAAATTTATATTTCTGCTGCTGAGTCCATTCCGAACTAGTATGAATGGCAGAAATAGCTCTAACAGGTATTTTAAAATTTCATATAGACTTATGATCACATGAAAAAAAATTGTAATGTTTTAATTTTCAATTTATGTACACTTTCTAAAAGAAAAGCATAATGGGGTTATCAATAAAAGACTTTCAAGTATAAAAATACATTACTTAAGGATAAAATTCTTGGAAGGGATAAAATAGATACATCATTTAAAGACAAAAAGGAATGACATAAAAACTTCAATTATTAGGGACACCTGGGTGGCTCAGACAGCTGGGCATCCAACTTTGGCTTGAGTCATGATCTCAGGGTCTGTGAGTTCAAGCCCTGCATCAGGCTGTGTGCTGACAGCTCAGACCCTGGAGCCTGCTTCCAATTCTTGTCTCCCTCTCTCTCTGTCCCTCCTTCACTTGTACTATGTCTCTCTCAAAAATAAATAAACATTAAAAAACAAACAAAAAAACTTCAGTTATTGAAGAAGATGCAGTTCGTGTGTGTGTGTGTGTGTGTGTGTGTGTATGAACTTACATGCAGTATAATTCTCTTCGTAGTTTACAATTTTATGGATTTTGGTAAATGTATTCACCACCACAGTCAAGATGCAGAACAGGTGCACCAACCCCCAGAATTCTCAGAAGCTGCCCCTTCACAGTCTTGCCTTCCCTCCATCCCAACCACTGGTAACCAAAGATATATTCTCTATCTTTACAGTGTTATCTTCTCCAAAATGTCATATAAACAGAATCATTCAACCTTTGGGGTCTGGCATCAATCATTTGACTGTGTTCATCAATAATTCACTCCTTTCTATCGCTGAATAATGTCACATTGTATAGATGTACCAAAGTTTATCCATTGAGTTTATCCATTCAGCTGAAGGACATGTGAGTTGTCTCCAGTTTTTGGCCACCATGAATAAAGCTACTATTAACATGTGCATACGAGTCTTTGTGTGAGTACAGGTTTTCATCTCACTTGGATAAATACCTTGAGATGGGATTGCTGAGTCATGTGGCAAGTACATGTTTAACTTTAAAAGACAACTGCCAAACTGTGTGCTGTACCATTTTCCATGGCTCTCTCATTTTACATTCCCACCAGCAACGTATATGAGTTCAAGTTGTTCTACATTCTCTCCAGCAGTTAGGACTGTCCTATTTGGGGGGTTGATTTTTTTTAATGATAAAGGCAGATTTTTTAATGTTTATTTATTTTTGAGATTGACAGAGAGAGAGAGAGAGAGAGGCAGAGCATGAGCTGGGGAGGGGCAGAGAGAGAGAGAGAGAGACAGAAACAGAGACAGAGAGCAGAGAATCTGAAGCAGGCTCCAGGCTCCGAGCTGTCAGCACAGAGCCCAACTCGGGGCTTGAACCAACGGGCCATAAGATCATGACCTGAGCTAAAGTCAGAAGCTTAATTGACTGAGCCACCCAGGCACCCCAGGAATTTTGATTTTAGTCATTCGAATAGGTGTACAAGGGTATCATATCATATTGTACTTTTAACTTACATTTCTTTAATGACATCGAGCATCTTTTCACGTGCTTACCTGCCATGTAACTTTTTTGGCTGAACAAACTAAATATTTAATCAAAATTTTATTGTTTCTTCATTATAGGGCTGTGAGAGGTAGTAGTCCTTTGCCAGATATATGATTTACAAATATTTTCTCCCACTTAGCAGCTTGTTTTTTCAACCCCTCAAAAGTGTCTTGTAAAGAACAAAAATTAGTTTTATAAGGTCTAATTTAACAGATTTTTTTCTTGTGTGGATTATGTTTTTGATATCACATCAAAATCATTTTACCTAGCCCAAGATTACAAATAACTTCTCCAAGAAATTTATACTTTCAATTTTTAAATTTAGGTCTATGATAATTTTGAGTAAAATGAAATAAAAACAAAATAGGAGTTTCCAATTTTTCACATGGACATCCATTGTAACAACCCCATGTGTTGAAACATGTACTATCTATCTATCTATCTATCCATCCATCCATCTATTTTTGAGAGAGAAAGAGAGAGCACGAGACTGTGCCAAGGAGGGGGAGAGGGAGAGAGAGAGAGAAAGAGAGAATCTAAGCAGACTCCACCCGAGGTGTGGAGATCCCAACCCACAGCCGTGAGATCATGACCTGTGCCAAAATCAAGAGTCAGATGCTTAACTGACGGAGCCACCCAGGAGCCCCTTATTGGATACATTTTAAAGAGTAATAATGAGTACTGAAATGCTTTTCTTTTCTAATGTCCATGTTCCTAATATGCTGGAAGATCCTTTGCACACATTTGAGAAGATGACAAAGCCTTTTAGAGGAAAGCTTGGTATATGTAGGAGTTACACAGTTTTTCAAAATTATTTTAGGGGATATTTTAGCAACAGTTAGCAAAATAAGAGTGAGAAGACCACTCTTTAAGTGTTGGCAGAGGAAATAAACCAAAAGGAAAGGTTTTCCTGAGAAGTATTCCAACAGTGAAGGCTTGAAAGCTGGGAACTAGGAGAAAGGAAGGTTAGAGAGAAAGAAGTGAAAAATGACAATACGGTTTCTCATTTGGGGGGACATTTGTTTGGGTGGTATTACCACCAACCAAGTTCAGAAATACAGCAGAAAGAGCAGACCGGGGCGGGAGAAAGGAAATGAGCTCAGTTCGGGACATGTATTTCAGATACCCGTGGATAAAGCATAGGAAGAAGCGGTCATCATTTTACGGGGTTTGAGTTTTTTTGTTTTGTTTGGAATCGGGTGGAGATTCTCCTTTCTGTCTTGTCTTCTCTGTGTGTATATGTGCACATGCTGAAAAGTTACTCTGTGCTGGATTATTTCTTTATATACAACTTGATGTCTGACTCAGGCTGGTAGGAGAGAAGTTTGTGTGATGTGATGCCTGAGAGACAGGCAGGCGTGGGGTGTGAAGTGTACTGCTAGCTGTGTGGCCCGGAGTGAGGCACCGCGCTTCTCTGAACCTTACTTTCTTCCTAGCAAAAATGGTGACAGAACGTTAAGTGGGACTTTTCCTGTCTTAGAAGTGCAACCGTGGACAAAGGGTGATGAGCACCCACGCAAATTCTAGTAGGAGGAAATAAATTGGTTTGTTTATGCCAGGTGAGTTACTAGGTCAGGGAGATGGACTAGAAGGACGGTAAAGTATATTTTTCAAAGAATTCCAAGACAAATATAAGACTGCCCACACAAACTGCCTGCCAAAACCCTGGGACTGCGAGAGGGAAAGTTACAGAGGATGCACCCCAGGCTGTGTGCCGTAGAGAGAACAGTCCACAGATCGGTCTCGAACTGTTCTGCCTGATTCCCACAGATGCCCACAGTCCTATCATCGCCCTTGGCTCCCACAAGCCCTCCACATGGCCACATGGATGTCTCCTGACACGTCCAGGGCCTCCTGGCCTCCCTATTCATTCAGGTCACCCTGTGCATGCCCTACGTGACAGCCATGGTCCTGGGGGTTTGTAGGCTATCTCTTTCTGCTATTTCCTATGTCCTCATCAGAGGGCAACTGAAACTTTGGGCGCTCTGTCATAGCACTTGGAGGGGTGAGGGTGGGCCTGCAGGAGCCTCCATGAACTTCCTCCAGGTCTAAGAGGCTCAAAGACCACATGAAAGCCACAGAGTTGCTTATCAAGTCACAGGGTTGCTTTGCTCTGGGACCACCAAACCCACTGGGGATATTACTATTTCCTCCCCCAAGGTCTGGCTCAGGAAATACAAGAATAGGCTGTAGTTCAGAGACCTCCCTCCCCTTCCACTACTCCGTGCACAATCCATTCAAACTCGTACTTCGTTTCTTTCCTGGACAACCCTTCCCCTAGCCAGGGGCACCTTTATCTAGTGGAGTGGGCAATGAGGTGGGTACTTGCTGTGGGTGATGGTCTCAAGTTCCTAAAATACCTGCACCCAAGGCTTTGCAATGAAAAGTTCTGACTCTGCTGTCTCTATGCTCCATCTCCCTTCTGACAGTACTCTGTTGCCTCAGGGACGATATGGAACTCTGGTCTCTGCCCAACTGGCAAGGACACAGTGGTAGAAAGAGGTGGGGAACCCTAGCTAATACTTCACGTCCCCTGCTACGTTTGTATATGTGACATACACTTTAGGTGTGATCTGCAGGAAGACCTGACTGGCCCAGAGTCTGACAGCAGTTGGCAATGACTTTGCAGCCCAGAGATGTGTGGGCACGAGATCATTTGAGCACATTAAGGCCTGCACAGGAGGCCATGGGCACAGGCCACAAACTTCTGGCATGAGGCAAGCTGCTTGGCTCCCACAGGGAGTCTCAGACACCCGGGCCTTACTGCACAGCAGGGGAGCAGGAACTGAAAGTGAGAGTTTGGTGCCCTGTCCACAGCAGGGCAGAAACCCCTGCCAGGATCAACAGCGTGGCTTCTGGCAAAGCCTCTGCCAGGCTCCCTCAACATTGTGGTCACCAACAGCCCGTGTTTTTTCGGAGATGTGATTGTGAACATAACCTCCTGAGGTCTGGCACACAACTGATTTCTTAGAGGAAAGAGGACAAGGAGGTGACGCCTCTCTCCAAGGGGGGCTGTGAAAGCCGCTGGTGCTGCCTGGGAATGATGAGACAACAGCATCAGCCAACACTCAGGGTTCCCCTCCATGGGATGATGCCACAGCCCGGGACATGAAATCCCATCACAGAAATGTCAGCCCCAGAAAGACCTGGAGACTGCTGAATCCAAACCTTTCATTTCACAGAGCAGGAAGCCAAAGCAGAACACTGTTAAACGCTCAGCCACCAGGAGGCCTCCCCTTCTGTTCAATCATTTCCTTTGTAGGTTTTGCCTTTTGCCGAATTTTAAAAGATGTCATGAGCAACATTTGCCTTATTTAAAACAATCAATACATCACTGACCTTCATGGCTTACTGCTTCAGACCTGGACTAGCTTATGTTGTCTCATTCTCTCTCACATACA